>NC_138870.1:21660708-22889622 GCF_965194805.1 Balaenoptera borealis | reverse complement strand
TAAAGGAACTTAAGATCATCTAGGCTGACCTCATAATTTTGCTCCCGAGTTCCAGAGAGATGAATTAGCTAGCATGGAGTGACTCGCCTGGCTAGTAACAGAGCTGGGAGGTCTGTGGCAGCCTAATGCAGGGTCCTTTCCACGATAGCTTCTCAAATGTGTCACGACAGCCATCATGTCTCCCATTATTTTCTCCATGACTTTCAGTGGTTCCTCTTCTGTTAAGTCTTCTGGGCTCCTTGTTTTCAGTACACTTTTGAGTTCTCTCTAATTTGTCAGTGTTTTAAACGTATGGCATTTGGGATGGAAACCAGTGCTTCAGGCAGGGTCCAGCCAGCACAAGGCAGATGATTATTTTAGTAAAAATTTGGAAAGCAATCCTATTTAGAAGGCAAATGAACTATTAATATGTAGTGGCCCTCATACCACCTTCCACCTTTCTCCTCATGTTTCTCAGGAGTCAGCACCACCAAGTTCTTTTTGTTTGCTCTTGGCAAAGCTCTCTAAAGAGTCCCCTTAATTAGTATCTTTCATTTTCCTGTTTGTACCCCCTTGTCTTTTATCTTGTTAAGACCCATATAAGAAAAGCTTTCTGAAAGACTGTTTTTAATAAACTAAATTTGTTTATTTTTAATTTTTATTAATTTTATTTATTTTATTTGTTTATTTGCTCTAGATTGTTTCACGTACTTACTCTATTCTGATTTTCTGACAGACCCTGCATCCATGTCCTGTAAATATACCAGATTTAGATAGGCAGCAAAGCTGTTAGATACATGAATAGTTGTTCTACTGTCCTTTAGAGCATTTAAAGACAGCCCACTTTGATCTCTGTGCCAGTGCAGCTGAAATTGGTGTTTGTAGGGCAGAAATGCTTTTCTTTGCCTTCGTAACTGATTGTTGTTGCAAAGTCAGGGGATTTGAGTCATAATTAGAAAGCATTCGGACGGGGGTGGGCTGTGGTCAGTGTTAGCCTCAGACTCCCTTTTTTTTTGAAGATGTTCTCAATTTTGCTATCAATTTCAAGATTCCGTAATGGCCAGCAATACCCTAAGTGATATACTGGCAGATGAAATTAGACCGGGGGATAACTTAGAGACACACCTAACACAGTGTCATGTCATTGCCCCATCAGTCATTGCTAAACAAGACAAATCAGAGTATTTCATTTCCAAATAGATCACTTGAACATTCTCTCCCTTTGTTTAGCTTACCAAATAGGTAGGAGATGGGAGTAAAGATAAATTTATATGTACTTTGAAACACACTTTCTAGGTTCTCTAATTTGATAGGATTGTATAGGTTTTCTTTCCTTGATGAGTAGATTCCATTATTTTCTTCACTTTCTGAAGTTGAACGAGCCATTGAAAAGTCTCATTCTAAAGCCTTCTTTGAATATGCCCTTATTAGCTAGCATTGCAGGCAAGTGAAGAGTGTAAATATTCTGTAAATATTATTTTGTGTGTAGCACCTTTCCCTCAGTTGTAATTCTGTTTTTCTCCTCAGTTTTCATGCTGAATTATACTGATGGTGCCCAGGTGGAATGAGCACTTGTTTGGCTCTTCTTGATTGGTGATTGGTTGGCCCCTGTCCTGCTCTTCAAGTCAACTTCAGCATTTATCATAGTTGATCGGTTCCTTCTTTTTTTTTTTTTTTAAGAATTTAACTTTTTATTTATTTATTTATTTATTTATTTTTGGCTGTGTTGGGTCTTCGTTTCTGTGTGAGGGCTTTCTCTAGTTGCGGCAAGCGGGGGCCACTCTTCATCACGGTGCGTTGGCCTCTCACTATCGCGGCCTCTCTTGTTGCGTAGCACGCGCTCCAGATGTGCAGGCTCAGTAGTTGTGGCACACGGGCTTAGTTGCTCTGCAGCATGTGGGATCTTCCCAAACCAGGGCTCGAACCTGTGTCCCCTGCATTGGCAGGCAGATTCTCAACCACTGCGCCACCAGGGAAGCCCCGATCGGTTCCTTCTTGAAACCTGTCCTCACTTGGCCCCCAGGATATCAGCCCTGCTCTCTGTTTGCTCCCACCTCACTGGCCACTCCCTCTCAATCTCCTTTGCTGCTTCCTCCAAATCTTCCCAGCTTCTAAATATTGAAATGTGCCAGGCTTAAACCTTAGACTTGCTCCCTTCTCTGTCTACAGTCACTTGCTTGCTGATCTCGTCCACTCTCCTAACTTTAATCCCAGGCTGGTTGAAGCTTGGGTCCTTCCCCTGATAGTCTCACATATCTCACTGCCCACGTGACATCTCCAGTTGGCTATCGAAGCTCAAACTCTTCATTCACTTTCATGGCCCACTAAAATTAATTCCTTCTCAAGTCATTTGTATCTCAGTAAACGGCAATTCCATCATTCAGTCTAGGCATTCAGGCATAAAAATCTTGGTGTCATCTGTAAATCTTATTTTCTTGCTCTTCAATTTAATCCTTTAGCAAATTCTGCAAGGTTTAACCTTAAAATATTCAAAATCTGACTACCTCTGAATACTTTGATCACTGCCACCCTGCAACAAGGTACCATTAACTCTCATCCGGATAACTTCAGTAGCCTCATAACCTGTTTTCCCTGCTTCTACTCTTGCCCCCTCCCTTCATCATCTTATTCTCTATACAGCAGCTATAATGATTAAAAAAGAGGAAGAACTCTGGTTCAGGTCACTCCTCTGCTCAGATTCCTCACAGAGTAAAACCACTACATGATTGGGCTCTCCCCTGTCCAACAAACACCCCCATCCCTGCCCTCACTTCCCAGTGTCCTCTTGTTCTCCCCCTACCTAGCTCTCTGCTTCATCTGGTGGCCTCTTGCTGCTCCTCAGATATGGCAAACACACTCTTATCTCAGCATCTTTGCACCTGCCTGGGATGCACTCATCCCCCAGGTACCCTCCATCCTCGTGACTTCTTTCAGGTCCTTGCCTAAAGTCTTCAGAGCGGCCTTGGCTGACTACCTGATGTAAAGTAACAATGTCTTCCTTCCGTCCCTCTTTCATTTGCTTCATTTTATCCCCATCTGATGTTTTTATATGTATTTGTGTTTGTTTCTACTGAAACAAAAGAAGGGCAGAGATTTTGTCTGTTTGGTTCACTGCTGCATAGCTGACCTAGAACAGCGTCTCACACATAGTAGATACTCAGTATTTGTGTTATTATTTATGTATTTATTTAGGCTGCACCATGTGGCCCGCGGGATCCCAGTTTCCCGACCAGGGACTGAACCCGGGCCATGGCAGTGAAAGCGCTGAGTCCCAACCGGGGAATTCCCAGTATTTGTGGAATAAATAAATAAATATCATCTGAAGTTAAAAATATTTAAACAGTGAATTTGAAAACAAATTGTGTGGTTTTAGCATAGAATTAAGTGGGCATGTCAATGGAATGGAATAAATAGCCAGAAAAAGATTTTTACTTATGTAAAATATTAATATATAATAAAGAAATTATCACCTATTAGTAGGGAAGTGATGGGTTATACCCAGTGATCAGCAGACATTTTCTGTGAAGATCGTGATAGTTTTTCAGGCTACTATCACAGCTCTTATAACAATTACTAAAGGGAAAGGAGTCACCGACAATATATAAATAAATAGATATGGCTAGATTTGACCCATGATAGTTTGCCTACCCCTGGATTATTAAATTAATAATAATAAACTCCATTAGGGTTGCGATTTTTATATATTTTGTTGTTCACTGATAGATCCCAGGTACACAGAATGTCCTTGGCATGGAATATGGGCATTCAATAAAAATTGTTGATTTGAACTAAATCAAAATAACATTTGAAGACCCTGGCTATTTGGGGTGAAATGAACTCAGTTCATGTCCTCACATCATACATTAGTGTAAATTGCAATAGATTTTAGAGATAAATGTGAAATGATAAAAATGGTTGGAAGTGTAGGTGGATATTTGTCTGTCTTTGGATGAGAGAGTTACTTTTAAGCATAAGAGCAATAGATGAAATTAGCTAAGGAAAAAATGTTTCACTGTTTGAAAATTTAAAACTTAAGTATATAAAAACATCATAAAAATAAAAGAACATCAAAATAGAAACAGTTACTCTACATTAAAAAAAGGCTAATAACCTTTATACAAAGAACGTATAAATAGATAGATAGATAGATAAGAAAAGCACTATAACAATCTAATGATAAAATGAGCCAAATGCAGGCATTCATGATTTATAGAGGAGGACATACAAGTAAATCCCTGAGAAAATAGACAACTGTTAATAATTTTAAGAAAATACAAAGGAAAATAAGATCTAATTTCTGTCAAAGTTTAAGAGTAAAAAGATAAAAGTAAAACGATAATATTAAATGTTGGTTCACATACCTTGCTGATGAGAGTAAATTTATGCTGTCTTTTTGAAAAGCATTTTGGTAGTACATTAAAAAAAGCCTTCATACCTTTTTAATGTGTCAAGTAATTTACCTTCCAAGAATCTGTCCTTAGGAAATAATTAGAAATGATATCAAGGATTTATGGGCAAGGAAGTTCAACATACTTTTATAATAAAATACAGTAGGAAATAGTTTACATATTTAATAATAGAGAAATGGTTCAACAGATTATGATATATCTATAAGATTGAAGTTATAGTATCACTGATTATGTTTTGAAGATTTTTAATGATATGAGAAGTGCTAATGATTGAGTGATGAGTATTAAAAGGGGAATCAAAAACCGGTTATCCAGAATTATTTCCATTATGTAAAATATATAGGAGCAAAAAGATTAGAAGAAAAGATTCCAAGATGTTAACCATGGTTTTGTTTGGATTTTAAGATTATGGATAATTTTTGTTTTCCATTTTGTATTTTTCTATTTTTTACAGGATTCCTACAGTTAATATTTTTCTTAACATCAATATATATTACCTTTTAAAAAAATGAATTTAAAATTCTAAGAAAGTGTAGGCACAGATGACTCACATAAAAAGGAGATATTAAAAGCGAATGTTTGGAAAAGTTTTGGCCTCATAAATAAAGGAATGCAAATTAAAATAAATATGAGGTATCACCTCAGATATTTATAAGAACATTTTTACTGCCTATGAGGAATAAAAAAATGATTTTTAAGATTTGTATTCCGTGGTCTGTATGATCAAAACTACATTACTGGCGAGAGCTGCCCTATCCGGTAGGGTAGCAACTGGCCACATTTAAATTTAAATTTTAATTAGATAAAATAAAATTTAAAAAACCATTTCAAGTGCTCAATAAGCACATGTCTAGTGGTTACTATCTTGGACATCCCAGATATAGAAGATTTCCATCATTGCCGAAAGTCCTCTTGGACAGGGCTGCTCCAGTGTATATATGATAACTTATTTAACCCAATCTGTCATCTTTGGAAGAGTAACAGTCACTTTTAGGGCAGAAGAGAGAAGGGACATCATATATACAAGGGGAGAAATCTCAGAAATAATTATATCTAGAAATTACGCTTAATGTTTATTTGTTCAACCAATAATTTTAAATACCTACTATGTGCTAAGGTACTGCATGTGCAGTGGGGAGCAAGACAGAGCAGCTCTTGGTGTCTAGGGACTTATATTCTAATGGTGGAGACAGATTTTTACTTGCTCTTCCCCCAGAAACCTCCATGGCTATTTCCTCACTTCCTTCGGTTCTTTGTTAAAATGTTACCTTATACAGAGAAGTTCTCCAAGCAATTTAGATAAAATAGTAATCCTTCCCCATACCTACTCCTCCTGCTGTATTGCCTGCACTACTTGCTCTTTATTTTTCTGAAAGTCTATTTATTTGCTCTATTTTTACCACTTATATGTTTGTTAATTTGTATATTGTGTGTCTCTCTTGAATTAGAATCAGAGTTCCAGTAGAGTAGGGACTTTGGTTTGGTTCACTGTTCTAACTCCTAGTCTAATAGTTAGTTTTAATTTAACAATTTATGTCCCTAAGTGATAGTCCATGAAATTTTACAGATACGTAGTAAAATTCGTGTGGAAGCAGAAAAGGGAAGATATTTCAGAAGGTGATTTTTTTTTTTTTCTTGGAAAGGACAATGAAGGTAGACTTGTTTTTCCAGTGTAAAACACATTACAAATTGAAAATCATTTCATTCTTATAGAATTGAATTAAAATACTTAAAAAATAATGATACATGGAGTATACCAGAGATAGGAGGAGAGATTTAAACAGTGATTAGTGATACACTATAAGGTAAAATTCAAGTAACCTGAGAGTGAGGCAAGAAATTACTATTAAATCAATGTTTGGAGGACAGTTGGATATCAGTATGGAAAAAAATTAATCAGAATGCATAAATCAGGTCACCTACAGCAGCAAATTCAGGTAGCTTAAAAAGTTAAGTAGGAGTCAAGATGTGGATGGAGATGGGAGAAGGACTCCCAAAAAAAAGCTAGAACAAAAATGTGCAGAATATTCTTTCCTTTTGTGGAAGGGACTTTTCCTTCTTTATATTAAACAAATGGAAATGACCCAAATAAAAAAAAAATAGTGCCTGAATGCTAAAAATTATTTTACACCATGAAATGTAATGAAAGGCATATTCTAAAGAGTCAGAATGTGAAAATACATGTGAAATGACTGCTGAAAAGTTTATTATGTAAAATATGTTTACTGATACGTAATATAGAGTCATTATCCATGTTTCATTTTAAAGTGGTTTAGAGGGTTTGAATCATCTCTATGTGACAAAATATAGACATGAAATTATTATGTGAAAAATGCCCTGCCTTGTTAGCAATGTCAGAAATGCCAGATAAAATAACTTTTAGGTATCATTAAACTGGCAAAAATAGTTATAATTTACAGAGATAACAGTTCTAGCAGCAAACAGATGGCACACTCCAAGAGGTGTGGGAAGGGTTAAAGGAACCAGGAGTGACAGGGAAGCATCCAGGAATTGGTAACAATGCAAAGCTATTTCCACCCCAGGCCTGAAGGGGCAAGGGTGGCACCAGTGCTACCAGAGCCCAGAGAGAACTTGGAGACATTGCAGAAGGGCTCCAGCAGAAGCTATACCCAGAGACACAGACACTGCTGAAGCCTCAACGAGGAGAATGGAGATGGGGATGCAGGTAGAGGCAGAGGCAGAGTAGGTACCTGACTTCTTTCTCTTCCACTCTGTGATCTCCTGTCAGTGCCTCGCATCAGCTGAACCTAACCAGAGCCCGAAAGCTAGAGCTAGTTGATGGTAATGAAGGAACATCCTGTGTATGCACAGATAGGTTGTTGATATCATTGTAAATTTATTATTTTAGAGGATGAGCCCAGCAAGTAGTACAGAACTGTCTATATACCCTCATCTGGTGATTCCTCTTTTGGTGAAATATACCCCCAAAATCTGAAAGTAAAAATAATAATTTTGCATAATCCTGTATAATAGCAATAATCGGGGGGGGGGGCGGCAGAAATCACATAAAAGACTCACAAGAAAGAAATAGCTAAGAAAATAAGAAAATGATTTGTATTTTTTAGCTACGTATACCTAAACTCATTCCAAAAATGGATTAAAGCATGATGGTGCATTAGAGTGATGGAATAAGTATAGCGTTTTGAAATAAGTGTTTAAATAATGATGGCACGTGGGAATGTTTGATAGGAAATAATGGTATGTGAATAATATCTGCAAACAGATAGAAACTTTAAAAATACATGTATTACACATAAAAATTAATTTAATATGATGTAATTTTATTTGAGCCATTTCTAATCTTTATTGGAAAGAAACAGTAAAAATAAATAAAAGACAAGATAAAGAAATATTGCTAATAATTAGGTTCCTTATTTCCTGAAAAGTTTTTAAGGACTTTAATTTAAAAAGTGGCTTCCTTATCTCTTGCCTGTCCATAATATTACAGTGTAAGATACAGGCTCTAGAGGTGAAAAAGTTGTCATTCATCTGGGTCATAAAAAGTATCTTGAACATTATTTGAATTTCTTATACAAATGAATTGAGGAATAGATTCCACAGAGTTGTGTAAACCCAGAATTTCCATGACCAGGATTTTGAGGAAAGCCTTCATCTAGAAGTATTATAGATGACTTTTATTAATTAATCCACTGACTAAAGCAAATCTGTGGGGTTCTTTAGCAAATGATCAGTTGCAGGTAATGTAGTGTGATTCTACAGTAGCTCCAGAAAGCCCCGTTCAATTGTGTGAAATGTCACTGGTTGAGGAAGAAGCTTCTCTGGGCTGGTTATGGTAGAATTGTTCAACTACTTACTCAACTTTAATATATTTTTATCCTATGTATCAGAAAAATTCACCATAAAAGCCAGTGCTGAAAGATACTAAATGAAATAAATCCTACTTAATATCCATCATGGGAAAATCAATTTTATATCAGATCTGGGACCACATTAAATTTTAATCTGAGGTTTGATATTCCACAAATAGAGTCTAACCCTTAGTTAAACTAAGATAAAATGAGTCCTTTCTTATTCTCTCTTATTCTTTCATTTAAAAACAATTAATTGGTTCATTCTTTTCACAAGCATTTATTGAACATTTTGTATTTACCACGCATTATGTTATGTGCTGAAACAATAACTAAAAGATGACATAACTTGACATAATTTATTTTCTTTAATTGCATCGTTCTCTACAGTAACTATGGGATTAGACACACTAAAAACCTTTTAGTTCTGATAACACCCCTGTCAGGTAGGTGTCATTTAATAGATGGGGAAAAAGTGAGCTGCCCCCCGACGGAAAGCAACTTAGAAGCAAAACAGACCCTGTGCTCTTTCTTCTCTCTCCATTCAGCAAACACTGTTATTTTCCAAACTGAAACATTGGGACACATGGTTTGAGGAGGGAGTTTTTGGTGATTTTATTTGCGTGCGGGGTTTTAAAGCAATGACAGATTAAATTACGTTTCCTTACTCTTGATTAATCACCTATTGAAAAGAAAAAAAAACTTACATAAAAATTCGAATTGTCTAAGAACATCTGGAACATCTGGCCACCATACTGACCCACTGTAATCTTGTGGATATTTAAACATTCTTACTCTGCCCAGTTCTTGAGTCTTTCCTCTCACCCTATGTTCTCCCTCACTCACTTCTTTTTTTATCTCCATGTTCTTTTTTTTTTCGCCACCCAACTTTTTTTCATTCGGTTTTAATCGTGTATCTTAGCTTTTGCAATTTGTCAACCCTGACATGTTTGGAAATTTACAGTTTGTTTAGCAGAATGACCAATTACAGCCTCATTTAATCCCACATAAAGGTCAGAGCCCATGTTCTTTGCTGATGTTCCCTTTGCTCTAGTGTCCTGTCTTCTTGCTTAGCCAACTCTGAGAAGAAGGCACGAACACACCCTCCATGCTTCCCAGATAATCTGGGGACGAACAAGTCAAAATCGTTGGCAAAGGTTTGACCTCTTCTTATCTTTCTGTTTTCCTCTCCAAATATTTTCTGTTTGCATCCTCCAATCTGAGCCAGGTATTAGAGGTGAAAATGTATAGAGATATGAGCCACCATTAGTCACCTTCACCACTTTCTGGTATTTATAATGACTGCTTCCTCTTTGATTTCCTCACATCAAGTGGAAAAGTATTTTCCAGCAAAGCTAGGCTTGAGGATGGAGGGAGAAGGTTGTGTGCAGGAGGAGGGAGAAGCAGATCTGGAAGAAGGGGCTGGGGTCTGTGAAAGAATTCTGGCCCAAGGATGAAATGGCAAGCAAACTTAAAGGTGAAACTACTACAGAATGATAAACTTTGAATGGATTTCAGGCAGAAAATTTTTTTAAAGTATATTTATTTAGTTATTTAGTTATTTATTGGCTGCATCGGGTCTTAGTTGTGGCATGCGGGATCTTTCATTGCGGTGCGGGGCTCTTCATTTTGGTGCGCAGGCTTCTCTCTAGTTGTGGCATGCAGGTTTTCTCTTCTCTAGTTGTGGCGTGTGGGCTCCAGAGCACGTGGGCTCAGTAGCTGCAGCACGTGGGCTTAGTTGCCCCACGGCGTGTGAGATCTTAGTTCCCCAACCAGGGATCGAACCCGTCTCCCCTGCATTGGAAGGCGGATTCTTTACCACTGGACCACCAGGGAAGTCCAAGAAATGTTTTTATTCAAAGCAACTTTCAAAAGCAGAAGAAATATTATAAACAACCATTTCAGGACAATTTTTAGAAGGTTCCAGTATTGATTTATAATTCAAAGATGTGATAGAACACATTGAGTTGTTGTGTTTTTCTCTCCAGGTTTGCAACACAACTACAGACAGGAAACACGCAGACACCTTTTTGGAGAAGTGTGTTACTGAGTCAATAATGAACATTGTGAGCGGCTTTTTTAATTCTCCCTTTTCAGACAACAGTACCAGCCTGCAGGTAATATAAACAAACAAATACAAAAGAAGTCTGTCACACAGAATTTCTGTACCTTATTTGAGTGTAGAAAACTTTAATAGGCCAGGAAGTCCTTTCCTACACTTCTCAAGATCACTTTTCTTTCCTATTATTTACTATTATGCCCCTTTCTGAGTTTCCCAAACTTTATTTTAAATAAAGAGGCTCCATCTTCAAACTGAATTATTTTTGCTCTCCCTCTAAGCAAAATAGGAGCTTTCATATCTGTAGATCGACTGCCAAGTGTCGAAATAACTGATAATGATTCTTTAAATGGATAGACATTTTGACTCAATGATTCCAGTTTAGTAAATCCTGAAAGAGTTAGCAGGGATTTATATACTAAGATTTTCACTGAAGTGTTTATAATACTTAAAAATTGACATCAACCTTAAATGTCCACAAACAGAGGAATAGCTAAATAAATTATGGTATATCTGTAGATGGCTTATTATATAACAATTAAAAATCATGTTTTAAAAGAAAAATTGATGCCTAAGGAAAATGATCATGAAGCAATATGAAGTGAAACAGGCCACAAAGTTGCATCATAATATCATCCAGGTTTGTGCGTGTAAAGAATATATGTGCATATATACATAAGAAACCTCAGGAAGTAATTATCTTAGAAATGTTGATACTATTATCTCTCCATGTTAGGATTATTGGTGATTTTCATTTGTATGGTTGCCAAATATTCTACAGTGATTGTGTATTGCTCTTATAAAAGTATTATTTCAGTTATACTTTTTTTAGGGAAAACTTTTGAATGAACTATTAGAATCATGTAAAATTGTTTTTGTAGGTCAAAATTGTTGTCTCCTCTACTTGCTGATCATATGAAACCAAAACATACAATCAGTGAAACAAACAAACAAACCCAAAATGCCTGCTCTATTTATACTTGGAAATAAACCAGAGATTGTAAAAATATACTTAAATGCATGTCATTGGTTTCAAGAAATGCCATATTTTCCTGATTAAGAATATAGTTAAAATAATCAATTTTCTATAGTGTCTGGTGTGGTGCCTGTCATGAGATGGGTACAAAATAAATATTTGTTGAATGAGATATTCATTAAGTAGCACTGAAACTTAAAAGGCAAGACTGTATTTTATTTTGGTGGGCCTTTTTTGATAATGCATAGATACTGCATCAGGAGTGTTAATGGTTTAGTGACCTGTTTGCCTCTTTTCTTTCTGTTCTCAGACACATCAGCCAGTTTTTATTCAGCTGCTCCAGTCTGCCTTCAGAATTTACAATTGCACCTGGCCAAATCCAGCACAGAAAGCCTCGGTGGAGTCCTGTATCAGAACTTTGGCTGAAGTGGGTAAGTCAGAGTGTCGGATTTTACTTATTTTCACATTTTGTGAAAGAAATCAGGCTTTTGGCTAATAGGCAATACAAGTAGCTTTCCAGTTTTCAACTTAAAAAGAGAGCAGGTGTGGTTTCTGTAAAGCTGAAGATCAGTGATCAGCAAATGACTCTGAAATTGCATCCTTTTTGGGAGGGGAATATAATTGTTATATTTCTTCTTTTTAAATATTTTAAAATATATTTATTTATTTTTAAATTATTATATTTCTAACCTTAAATTTAATATTGCATATAGTGCTTTAATATAGCTCAGTAAGATATTACACAAATGAGTTTAGTTTAATCGTTATCTCAGATTTCATTATGGAATTGTCTTGTCTGTTAAGTAGCCTGATTTATTAACATCTTCACGTGGCAGGAGGACTTTTTGAGGGGTTTTTGGTTTTCTAATTTTGTGTGAAATTCATCAGTATTCATTGAGGATCTGTTATGCATACAAGGCTTCAGAAATTCCATATAAAATGGAATGCAAGGGGATAACAGCTAAGGGAAGGTTAGTACATTGTAGGAAGAATTCCTCATAGAGTCCTCTTTTTTTTTTAATAAAGTTAATTAGGGCTGTCAGAAAGGAGGAGGGAAAAGAAATATAGACTGGGCTGGACTTCAAAAAACAAACAGAGGAGTTGGATCATTCTCTCAACTAGAGGTGGTTCTGCAGGCATCGGGAAGGGCAGCTTATAGTGTGTTTCATTATCGTGGTCATCATCACTGCTGACAGTTGTCAGTGCACACCATTTGCAATGCTAAGCAATTCACACGTATTATCTCATTTAATCCTTAGGTAGGCTCGTTGATTATTTACATTTTACAGTTGAGGAAACAGAATTATCTAGATTAGGTAACTTGGCCAGGGTTATGGTATGTGCTCAGTAAATATTTGATAAATGAATAAATGGTTTAACTAATTAATGACCACGTAAAATATTTTTAGTCTTTTCTCCCCATCTGCAGTTTGGTTTAAGTAATTGAATATTAACAAACTTTAATGATGGTGCAGTTTTAATTTGAGTACATTCAAAAGCAGTTATAACCCAAGAGGATCAATTGAAAATTATTAGAACTAAGAGATTAATACAGTTCATCTAGGTGATTAATTATAAATAAGTATTAAACTTGGTAGACTTTCTATATATCCAAAAGGGAGAAAAAATGTGAAAAAGATATGTCACAACAGCAATAGAAATAGTAATTACTTAAGAGAAAACTTAAGAAACACAAGAGAATAAAATTATATTGCTATTTTGAAGGATATGAAAGATTTTAATAAATGGAGAGTTATACTATTTCTGGATTTAAAAATTCAACTTGTAAGGATGCCAGTTCTCCTCAAAATTATAATTTTAATGCTTTACATCCGAGACCCCTCCTTTGCACATACCCTCCCCTCGTCACGGCCCCGTCGGGCTTAGGCACCCCATGTAGGACCACACCCCACAAAGATGCATCCTCTGGCAGCCTGGCCTTTGCCACCTTCCTGCAGTTCCCGCTGGTTGCCACAGGCCATGTCACCCTGCTGCTCTGAGGGGCGGCCTCTCTTCCTGGGTGGCCTCTGAGTCTGTGCTGGGTCACTCGTTTGCATGAATACCCTTGTCACCTTTGACATGGCGCCAGGCTGTCCCCTGCCGTGGACGCCCTCCTCACCCGACTCAAGTCTGATTCTCCACTCCCGGCAGCCGCCTGTGCACATGCCTTCCACTCCTTTCTGGGCTCGAATGCTCTGGACCACCTCGGCCCCTAACGCTCCTTGTCCAGCGCTGGCACCTGACTTTGCTCTGCTCCTCCTCCAGGTTTTAGGACAGAATAGTTCAGGAAGGGAAAGGAAGAGATAAAGGAAGAGGCCACCATATGCATTGCCAAAAATAAAGAAGGACACAGAAGAGAACCTAAATTTAATTTTAAAAAGTTGCACATAGCAAAATGTCCGGCAGGATATCAATAAAGAAATAACACTGGTATCTCTGGCTGGTGGAATTATAAGTCAAGTCTGGTTCTGTTGTTCTTGCTTTCACGTAACTTCTGAGTTCTTAATAATATACTTTTCAAGTTATGATAAAGCAGTACTAAAAGCATCTTCATTTGGACCAGATCAGCAGGGAAATATACTAACCATCAAAAAATAAAATCTGAAGGAAAAGCAAAGAAATATGATGATGCTATTTATTTTGCATAGGAATACATTGTGTTTGCTGCCAAGTATATTTCTATATTTTACATTTTTAAGGCAGTCCCCGCTCTTCCTCATCTTCTTCCTGCTTTCTCTCCCCTGCTCCTCTTCCTCCTCCCCTTTTTTC
This sequence comes from Balaenoptera borealis, assembly GCF_965194805.1. Lineage (NCBI taxonomy): Eukaryota > Metazoa > Chordata > Mammalia > Artiodactyla > Balaenopteridae > Balaenoptera > Balaenoptera borealis. Next base: position 22,875,600 of record NC_138870.1, on the reverse strand, counting down.
CTCCTGCTCTTCCTCCCTCAGTACTTAGCAAATGCAATGAGGGAAAACACCAGTCGGCCCCACCCGGGGCACGGAGGGCATGCTGTTCACACCACTTACAAATTGAGAGACGAAGAGCTTTGAGCCACAAGTGAGATTCCATGCCGTGCTTTCCCTCCGAGTTGCAAGTTGCTACTTTAGTGGTGTTCCCTGTGTACTCACATCAGCTCTTGCAGAGCAGGATGGCAGAGCTTTGGGGGTTTAAAACAGTCACTGAAACTGGATCAGTCTAAAGATTCTTTCATTCCATTCTCTACCATTTCCTCGACTGTTTATGATTTAACATAATTTAGTCTCTAAATTTTAGTCTCTTTATATGCTAAAAGACATATGTGATAGGAAGTCTGAAAAATAATTATATCTAAGTCTACAATCAGGGTAGGTTTGGAAGAGTGATGTATTGGTATAAAATCTGTTTTATGTTTGTGAGAATTTTTTTTTAATTGAAATATAGTTGATTTACAATGTTTCAGGTATATAGCAAAGTGATTCAGTTATACATAAATATACATATTCTTTTTCATATTCTTTTCCATTCTGGTTTATTATAGGATACTGAATATAGTTCCCTGTGCTATATGGTAGGATCTTGTTGGTTATCTATTTTATATATAGTACTGTGTATCTGTTAATCCCAAACTCCTAATTTATCCCTCTGTTACCCCTTTCCCCTCTGGTAAACATACGTTTGTTTTCTCTGTCTGTGAGTCTGTTTCTGTTTTGTAAATAAGTTCATTTGTATCATATTTTAGATTCCATGTAGAAGTGATATCAAATGATATTTGTCTTTCCCTGTCTGACTTACTTCACTTAGTCTGATAATCTCTAGGTCCGTCCATGTTGCTGCAAATGGCAAGCATGTTTTCTTCCGCTTCCTTGTTTGTTGTTTCCACCTGAACAGTTAGGAAGCCATGGAGATCCCATTCCCGCTATCCCCCGCATTTGTACTTCCCCCTCCTTCTCCTCCATAATGGCCTAGTTTGGCCCCTCTTTGCTTCCTTTTTGGACCACTGTAGACATTCAATGTTCTTTCCTTCTGTCTTTCTTCACTTAAATAAATCTGCTACCAGAATAATCTTCTTGAAGTGAAATTCTCTCTGTTGGTTTAAAAACATCAACAACAAAGCCCTCAGCCTTCAGCAGCTTACCTTTGTCTAACAAACTAAGGATGGATTCCTCGTCGCAATGTTTGTGGCCTCCACAGCCCTACCTCCTCTTTTGACCTTGCTCACTGCTTCTCACCCCCGCCCAGCAAACTGAGCTATTATGCCCCAGGCATTGCTCACACTATAACTTTCTTTCTCCAGTTTCCAGCATTGCCATCTCTCAGCATCTTTTCCATTACTCAAAAAAATTCTTTGTTCAAATTCCTCCATAAAAGCCATTTCTGACTCCCAGGTCCAGATCTGAACTCACCCCCATTTGACCATTTATACTTTTCTTATGGTCTTTACTGTATCCTAGCTTGCATCATCATAGGTATTAATCTACTAGATTTTGAGGGACAATGATTATGAAGTATCTGTCAAAAAGACATTAATAAAAGCTATTGTCTAGGATAAAAAAGGTGAAAAGCAAATTCTGCTTTGCGATGGGTAGACCACATCTTTTTTTATTTGTTGATGGATGCCCTTTATGGAAAAACACATAACCAAAATGAAAGGCATTCAGAAGTGAGCATCCATAGTAGTAAAGGGATCTAAACCCATCTTACTTGTGTAGTGATTGAAAACATTTGAAATATTTAGACAAAGAAAAGAAATCCGAGGGGGAACATAATTATTTTCCAACATTTCAAGGTGCGAATGGACTTCTTTTACAGGTTCCCAGGAATAGGATTATAATTAACATATGGTAGCTGCAAGAGGCAGATTTTTGTCCCATTGTAAAGAATAACTATTTTACAGTTAGTAATCTTAAAACCTTGGGAGTCACATATGATTCTTCCCGTTTGTTCACTTGCATTAAATACAATAGCAAGTTCTATTGGTTCCACTTCTAAAATACATCTTTTTGTGTTCTCTTGTGGGGCACCCTTGTCCAAATACACCATAATCTGACATGGATTACAGAAGAGTCTCCTTACTGAACTCCCCACCTCGACCCCAGTCTCACTACAATCCATTCCCTACACAATAATTAGAGTGATCTTAAAATGTAAATCAAACCATACCTTTCACCTATATAAAACTCTCCATTGTGCTGAAGATTCCTGTTCCTTATCATGACTTAGAAAGCCCTTCATCGTCTGAGCTTCATCTACAACTACTTTCCCCCATTTCCCTACCCTCAGCTCTGCTTCACCCACACTGGCCTTCATTTCTGTGTCTCATCTACAAGCCTTTTTCTCATCGTAGGGCATTTGCGTGTGCTATTCCCACTATTTGGATCCTTATCTCCCAGCTGGTCACATGTTCAAAAGTTCAGTGCTCAGTGAAGTGTTCCAGCTCCCCCCATCCTATCTTACTGTCTTAGCACTTATCACTGTTTGAAAGCACCTTGTTTGTTTGTTTGCTTCTTTGTTGTCAGCTTCTCCCATTAGAGTATAATCTATGAAAGCAGGGACTTTGCTTTATTCACTGATCACTACTGCCTAAAAGTGTCTGGTTCTGATGAAGCCGGTTTATGAATGTTCTTGACTGACAATAATTCATGAGCTAGATATTTCGCAGATAGTGAAATTTAGGCATAGAAAGGTTAAATAACTTGCCCGATTAACAAGTAGTTGACTTAGATTTGAAATCCAGGTTCCTCTGAGTGTGAAGTTATGCTCTACCAGGTTGCCCCAGAAGTCGTATCTTAGGAAGCCCTGACATATAAACTAGAACTACGGCAATTTGGCTTGCTGGTAGGGAGCTGTCTGAAGTTTTATAACTCAGGTGCAAGGTCATTTTCGTGTTTCAACAACTCTTTAAGAATACAAAGGGGCATTATTATAATTCAAATATGTAAGAATTTATAGTTATAAAACAAAGAATATACATATTAAAAATATTACAAGTCAGGAGAGTACTTAGTTTTTATAACGCAAATTTTCAGTGCATTTACAAATTGGTAAACATATTTGGGGCTTCCCTGGTGGTGCAGTGGTTGAGAGTCCGCCTGCTAATGCAGGGGACACGGGTTCGAGCCCTGGTCTGGGAAGATCCCACATGCCGCGGAGCAACTAAGCCCGTGAGCCACAACTACTGAGCCTGCGCGTCTGGAGCCCGTGCTCCGCAGCGGGAGAGACCGCGATAATGAGAGGCCCGCGCACCGCGATGAAGAGTGGCCCCCGCTTGCCACAACTAGAGAAAGCCCTCGCACAGAAACGAAGACCCAACACAGCCAAAAATTAAATAAATAAATAAATAAATAAAATAAACATATTCCTATACATGCAAATAGCTATTATATTATCTATTATAGTTACATGTATATAACAGTTTGCAATTGGTAAAGTGCTCTCAAGTACATTGGTTCAACTCATCTATCATCAAAAGTATTTCATTCTCTCCCATATTTGTACACTGGACACAAAAGGTAGTAAAAACAGCAAAAGTATTTACTAAATTAGCACTTACCTGGCTGGGAGTAGAGAGCGTTTATTAGTGATAGACATTGTGGTAAACCCTGTGATGTGGACATAATTCTTAGCCCCATTTTACAGATGCAGACATGAGGTTAGCAAGGTTAGACAGCTTGCTAGGTCACACAGGCAGGTGTGAACCCCTTCTAGACTGACATGCTAGCAGGCATTTGTGATGCTCTACTATCACAAATCGGTTTAAATAAACATTGTTTTATACCTTTAAGGTACAAAATATTGATCAAGATGTTAATGCCCTTGGTCAGTTACTGTTCCTCAGTTTATTCATTTATATAAAATACAATAGCACTTGTTAGAAGTACTTTGAGAAAAAGCATCCAAGGATTACTCCCATGTTACTTCACTTAAAAAAGAATTTTGTTCCATGTGTTTCATAATCTTCAAATGATTTAGGGGGATTAATATTGGGTACTTTGTTGGAAACATAATCATTTTTTCCACATGGAAATTCTGTAAAATATCTGTTACAAATGATTTGAATAATGAACATCAATCTTCAAGCCAATTGTTTCCCCCCCAAATTCGAACGTGTATAAATCATTAATTATTTGAGAAGAGAAATTCAGTCTCTATTAAAACAAACATGTCTATTTTCATCTATCTAGATGTTATGGCTGATTGTATAAGGAGCTTGACATAATACATCCCTGTAATTATGGTTTTAAAGTAATAATGGAAATATAAAAACTCCATTATTAATTAACTAATTAATTAATTTATGGCTGTGCTGTGCAGCATGTGGGATCTTAGTTCCCTGACCAGGGATCGAACCCATGCCCCCTGCAGTGGAAGAGCACAATCTTAACCACTGGACCACCAGGGAAGTCCCTCCATTATTACTTTAAAAAAATTAAATATGAATGATCAGAAGATAAGGCAAAATCTTATAAAGGTTTTCACTTATTTATTAATTCAACTATTTATAATGAACCATCATTATCTGAAAGGCATTATTCTAGTTGTTAGGGAAATGCAGTCTGTCAAACCATATTTCCTGCCCTCAATGAATTTCTAGTACATTGGGGGTAGATGTAACATGTATGGAAATCACAAAGCAGAATAAAACTAAGTACCTTATCTGTTACAAATTTCTAGAGCCTGACACTGTGCCTAGATCATGGTAGGTACACAATGAATATTTATTGTATGAACAAAATACCTGGGTGAATACAAAGAAATGAGTGAATATCCTATTCTTGTCATTGGCTGCATAATATCCTATTGTGTGCCTATATTCTAATTTATTTAACCCCATTGTTGGTTATTTATGTTGTTTCCAGTCATTTTGCTCATGAGGAAGAATAAGGTAAACACCTAAAGGTAGGATTTCTGGGTATTCTAATTTTGACAGATACTGCCCTCTGTAGAGGTTGTTCAATTTATATGCCACAAGCAATGTAGGAGAGTATCTTTCTCCTTGATAACGTGCTGTGTTATCAAATTCTTACATATTTGCAAATCTTATGAATAAAAGTATTGTTATAGCTTTAACGTGTGTTTCTCTTCTTATGAGTTAGGGAAAACAAAACCTTTCCATATGATTGATTCATTGGTGTTTTCTGTGAACTGTCACTTTTTGTGTTTTGCTCACTTTTCCTGAAGGCTTTGTTTTTCTCGATAGTTTGGATAGCCCTTTATTTCTTAAGAAAATGAGCTCTTTGCCTATAAGTAGCCAATATTTTTTCTCAGTTTTTCATTTGTCATTTCAATTTTTTTTGGCATGCAGGAATTTATTTTCCTTTTTTTTAAATAAACATTTATTTTATTCATTTATTTTTGGCTGCATTGGGTCTTCGTTGCTGCATGCGGGCTTCCTCTAGTTGCGGCAAGCAGGGGCTACTCTTTGTTGTGGTGCGTGGGCTTCTCATTGCAGTGGCTTCTCTTGTTGTGGAGCATGGGCTCTAGGGCGCATGGGCTTCAGTAGTTGTAGCACGGGGGCTCAGTAGTTGTGGCTCGCGGGCTGTAGAGCAGAGGCTCAGTAGTTGTGGCGCACGGGCTTAGTTGCTCTGCGACATGTGGGATCTTCCCGAACCAGGGCTCAAACCCATGTCCCCTGCATTGACAGGTGGATTCTTAACCACTGCACCACCAGGAAAGCCCAGAAATTTATTTTCTTTTAGGCATTTTAGGTTTTCTTTCATCTTCAGAATGGCCTTGATCAGTATAAGATGCTGTGTCTTAATTCCCATTGAGAATTTTCATGTTTTTAGTTTCTCTGTCTGTTTGTGTTTTTGGTGTGACTGTTTACAATTTTGAGTTACCTGGAATACATTTAGTTGTAAGGTATAAGATATGGAATTAACTTAATATTTTCCAGATGACTAGTCACGTGTGCCATTGTGAACACAACACATGTGGTTGTGTTCTCGCACAACCATAAAATTATATATTCTTTTTTTATTGAGGTAAAATTGATATAGAACAATATATTAGTTTCAAGTGTACAACATAATAATTTGATATTTGTATACACTACAAAGTGATCATCACAATAAGTATAGTTTCTATCCGTCACCATGCAGTCAACCCCCTTCACTCTTTTCACCCACCTCCTAACCTCCTTCTCCTCTGATAACCACTGATCTGTTCTCTATCCATGAGTTTTGTTTTGATCTGTTTGTTCATTTGTTTCGATTTTTAGATTCCATGTATAAGTGAAATCATGCAGTATTTGTCTTTCTCTGTCTGATTTATTTCATTTAGCATAATAACCTCAAGATCCATCCATGTTGTTCCAAATGGCAAGATTTCCTCCTTTTTTATGGCTGAGTAGTATTCCATTGTATGTGTGTATATATGTTTTATATATATATAAAACATATCTTCTTTATCCATTCATCAATTGATGAACACTTAGGTTGTTTCCATATCTTGGCTATTGTAAATAATGCTGCACTGAACATAGGGGTGTGTATATCTTTTGGGGTTACTGCCTTCATTTTCTTTGGATAAATACCCAGAAGTAGAATAAGTGGATTATATGGTAGTTCTATTTTTAATTTTTAAGAAACCTCCATACTGTTTTTCATAGTGGCTGCACCGATTTATATACCCACCAACAGTGCAAAAGGATTCCCTTTTCTCCATGTCCTGTTTAACACTTGTAATACAATTATTTTTTTAATTCAATTTAGGGGTTAATTAAGTATAGTTTGAGTACCAAACAAGAAAGATACATTTTGTGTTTTTAGTGGTCTTTGTATTTAAGAACACTAGTGTTTCAGTACAGATTTATCCTGGATATTTTGACATGATTCAGAAAAGGTACTACTCTCTGCCCACCCCATTATACCTTCCTTGTGCACCAGCTGTCCTTTCTCTTGTGTACCTGTACAGGAGTGCTTGACAATAAATGAAGTGTTATAATTACTGCTCACACTTTCTGCTGCCTTTTCCCCCTACCTGTCAGTTTATCTATCTAAGCATTTTTTTCCATGGCACTTACCACTGCAGTATGTGTGTTCTCAGAGATTTTTGGTCTGGCAGTTACCACCAGTAATTTTGTCTAATTTAAAAATTTCACACAATATGCAAGACTTAATGAATAATAATTAGAAATAGATTTCAATTACATCTTAAAATCACTGCAAAGTCTTGTCATATCTAGAGAATTTTCAGGATTTGTAAGCCTAATTAGTTGGTTAGCCCAGTAATCACAATACCTGTGAATAAAGATAGCGCATTTTAGAGAACTATCGCTGTGCAGAACTCTATAAAAGGTGAATGCATTAATAACAACCCATCCCCTCTCTTATTAGTTTTTAAAGAACTCCATATGCTTATTCTCTGGCAAAATACCCTTAACAAGATAGTATCTTAGCTGCAGTCCAACTTAGGAGTGAAACAGGAACATTTATTTTTTAAACATCTTAAACTTTAATGTGACCACTAAAACACAGAAGTTGGAGTTAATGCTACGTGCCCGAAGAATAACTGACTGTTGGTAAATTCATTAGTTTTTCCTTATTGGGGGCGGGGAGGTGGGATAACCATTAACCCCAAGAATACATCCTAGTTCACACTGCAATATACTATTTATATCAGAATTTTTTCTAGCTAAATAAAAGGAAGCTAAGTTTGAATCATATTTTTGGTTGCATTTGAAAAATATTATTCTAGTTATTAATGGTCTTGTAAGTGAGATCATGAATTAATTCCTTTCTTTTCCTAGTCACAATCTTCTGCTTTAATTCTTAAACAACATATAGAAAGCTAAATTAGCACTGTCAACTTTGCTTCCAAATTAATCTTTATAATATTTTGACAGTGCAGAGAATCTATTTCAGGCCATGTCTTTAATGGTATTAATATTTTTACAATTGCTTGAAAAAGTGTCGTCATTATCTACACAGCTGACTTATTTTAACTCAAATCCGTTCCCCAGTTGCATAGTTAATTTTCTTTTATTGCCTAGAAATTGTGATTTAGCCTTTGGCTAGAGTTTACCTTTGGACATGAGAAAGTAGGGTTTATTTTAGCCAGTTAATTTATATCGTGCAATCTGTGCTAAGACAAGAGACTAGAAAATACCACCTAGAGTGGTACAGTTTGGGGGACCAAAAAAACCCTTTCAATAAAATTTGGGATGGTGGAGTCTTCTCATTCTGGTTTGTCCCTGCTGCTGGCCGTAGTGGAATAGTGGCAGCAGCTCATAGATGCATGAGGTAGGGGTGCGGGGGTGAGACTTCCCTGACCACACTGATAGGAGGGCTGCACTGCTAGGAATAACAGAGGTGCTACCATTGGATTCCATTTCCACTGGTATCATTAGAGGAATACTCCTTGAGCACGTCTTTGTGTAAGTGATGTTCATAGCAACAAATGCTCACTTGATGGTTAGTTTTATCTAACGTACCTGGTTCCTAAAGGGGAGATAAGTCCACCCCCCCAACTTTGTTTAAACATGAGCGGAAACTTCGTTGTAATATGTTTTGAGCAACTTTAAGTTTTACAATTTTTGTTTTTCTGCTGCTTAAAAAATAACATATAAGAAGTATTGTCTTCTGTTTGACTTTTGAATGTTTAGAACAAACCCAGTTTATATGTGAAACAGCTATAAAAGGATGAAAGTCTTGCCGGGATTTGATCATGCTGCAGGATTAAGTATTTACAAAAATATGTGCATCCTGGCCTTTTCAAGGCTGTCGGTCCTTCAGATGGAACAGGAGTGCAGTTGCTTTGCTGTGTGTGGTGGACAGAAACAGAGACATTGTATGCTTTGGAAAGGGAAACTTATAATGAATATTAGGAAAACATTCACTACGGAAATTTGGGCGGTGATGCAATTGATCGTTAGGGTTGCCTTAGAGCTGTTATTATTTCCTTAACACTTCAGCTTGAGCTCTTGTTTAAATTGGGAACTTTCTGTGTTGGTAGGTAAAATTATCTATTTTCAGAGAAGTTTTTAAGTATCTCTGGGCTTCAGAGAATTTTCACCGGCAGAAATAGTACTGCCCACTGTGGTTGTTTTCCTTGGGATTAGGACTTCAACATATATTTTTGGGAGGCACAATTCAATCCATAATCACATTATAGATGTTTACTAGAATATGGCCAATATGCTTATTTAATCCTATTTAACACACACAGTAGACCTTCTCAGTTTAAGGACTTCACATCTTTCTTCAGCTCAAGGTGATTAATTGTCCTCTATATTTTCTTAATCATTTCTTCCTTTTCATTGTCTCTGGTATTTCTTTCTAGAGCTTACATTTATTAGTTATTTGACTTCCTGGATGACCCTCCCTGTTTCATATTCTCTGTTTTATTTTCCCTTTGACTCTTTTAAATTAATTAATTAATTAATTAATTTTTGGGCTGCATTGGGTCCTCGTTGCTGCACGCGGGCTTTCTCTAGTTGCAGCGAGTGGGATCTTCTCTTCATTGCTGTGCGCGGGCTTCTCATTGTGGTGGCTTCTCTTTGTTGAGGAGCATGGGCTCTGGGAACACGGGCTTCAGTAGTTGTGGCATGCAGGCTCAGTAGTTGTGGCTCGCGGGCTCTAGAGCGCAGGCCCAGCAGCTGTGGCGCGCGGACTTAGTTGCTCCGCGGCATGTGGGATCCTCCCAGATCAGGGCTGGAACCCCAGTCCCCTGCATTGGCAGGCGGACCCTTAACCACTGCACCACCAGGGAAGTCCCCCCTTTGACTCTTTTATGCTCTACAAGATTCCTTAACTTTCCCAGATTATCAACTTGGTCCTTATTCCTATGGTTTTTTTTCAGCCGATTTTGAAATGTTTATTTGCACAATCATATTTTAATTTCCAAGATTTCTTTCTTTTTCTTTTTTCCTAACGTTTTGGAGGCACTATATGCTCACATTTTCTGAGGACAATAATTAGAATTATTTAAATATTTTTTGTTCTTCCCTAAATCATTTGTTTTCACTGGGGCTAGTTATTCTTAATGTTCTTGGTTTTCCCTGTGATTCTTGGTGGTGTGTCATAAAGATCTATAATGACTGGCGCGGGCTTCCACTGCAGTTTTGAGGCTCTGTTTCTCTATTAGCTTTCTCATGTAAATGACAGGGCTTACCCTGAGTTCTGGGTGAGGGGCTGAATAAATGATACACAGGCTTTCTTGGAGTGTGTGTGTGTGTGTCTGTGTGAAGCAGAAGGCAAGCTGGGAATACTAACAAGTGTTAAAATGAGGAGGGCTTTCGTCAGGGCTTGGGATCTTTTGTATATTTTCTCTTCTTCTTTGAGCTGCTTCTCTCTCCCCGCTATGCTACTGCTTATTTGATGAGGACTTTGCAGTTTCTTCAAGCTCTGTTCTGCTTCTCTGTCAATTCTTAACCCCTTCATTTGGCATTCTCTCCAGGTAGGTATTCGTGTTTGTTGAGAGAACATTTCTGCATTTCTCTAACTTTATCCTCTGGGTAAAAACCTCTGCTGCCAGCTGCTCTGTTTATGCTAGTCAGAGGGACGAAGGCCTTCACTTCCCAGATACTCAGATGCTATTCCTTCTTGAGTTGCCAGATGACTTTCCCATCCCCCGTGACCACTTTGTGTTTGTCTGGGAACCTAGGAAGGCCTGTTCTAACTCTAATCTCTTGTAGAGCAATTTCTTGTTTCTTCTTTCTCTGATGGACAAATCCCATCTTCATTCTGCTTGCAAAAATACCTCAACATTTCTGTTTTCCTTACAGCAAGCATTCTTATTTTTCAGTATTGTGATATAAGTGTATTAAAATATAAATTTCAGTGGATCTTGGGAAGAAAGAAGGACATGTACTGTGTACTGTCTTCCAATGCAGATTTTTTTATACTTGTCAATTTTTTATTTCTTCTCTCAGATGTTTTACCACATGCAGTTTTGTGCATTTGTGCATGTTTGTGCACAGACACATACACGAGAATTATATTAATAAAATGGACTGGCAGGATTTTATCATGTGTTTTCTGTCTGTTTTTTAATTTTCCTTTGCATCTTGGAAGGTACAAATTTACATGGTTGATATACAGTGTTTTGCCATATTGGTGCTGTGTAAAGTGCGTTTCAAACATTAACCATCAAGAAATCACATAAATTCTTGAATGTTTAATGAGCCCACTTTAGTAATTGGTCTTAGAATTGAGATACTTTCAAGTTAAAAACTTTTGCAGTTATATAAAATATTTTGACAGAATTTGAAGGTTTGACATTTTTCTTTTTTCCCCCAGTTTTATTGAGATATAATTGACATATAATATTGTCATTGATATATGTATATATTGTGAAATGATTACTACAATAAAGTTAGTTAACAATCATCATCTCACATAGTTACAATTTTTTTCTTGTGATGAGAACATTTAAGATCTATTCTCTTAGTAACTTTCAAATATATAATACACTATGGCTAACTATAGTCACCATGCTTTACATTACATCCCAGAATTTATTTATCTTATTTTTTTCTTTTTTATTTGTTCTATCTTTATAAAATTATTTTGACAGCATGCAAGTAGCTTTAGTCAAATAAAGAGGAAAATATTTTAAATCTTTCTTTTTCAGCAAAGAATCGTGGAATTGCCATTCCAGTGGATTTGGACGGCCAAGTTAATACTCTTTTTATGAAGAGTCATTCCAATATGGTGCAGAGAGCGGCCATGGGTTGGAGACTATCAGCTCGCTCTGGACCACGCTTTAAGGAAGCTCTTGGAGGGCCTTCTTGGGATTATAGAAATATTATTGAAAAGTTACAGGTACAATAAGAGCATGAAATGGCATTAATATTTTCTAAATTATAATTTTTAATATATGTAGTCACATAAATAAAATATGGTTAAAAATATCAAATTCTAGTTGGGGACCAGGCTTTACTTTACAATGTCCTACGAACACCACCCTTTTAAAAAGCATAGCTTCTAGGTAGAAGTTGTTGTGAGTTGTTTTTGGTGAGTATGTATTATTTAATGTGCTCTGATAGTAGAGTAATGGGTCTTAATAACTTCAATACATTAGGTAAAATAATTTACTGTAAAGACTCATGTAATAAATATTCACAACCTTGCTTCAATTCATCTCTAAGTATCCTTTTATACTCCTTTGGTGAGAATGGTGTGACCACCTTTACTCCCAAATTATTTGCATAGTATCCCACTCCTGTTTTGGCCTGGACATTCTGGGACACTGAGTAAAGAGAGACATTGTATTAGTCTGCTTGGACTGCCATCACAAAATACCACAGACTGGGTGGTTTAACCAACAAAAATTTATTTTCTCACAGTTCTGGAGCTAGAAATTCAAGATCAAGGTGTTAGCAGGTTGTTTTCTTCTGAGGCCTCTCTCCTTGGCTTGCAGATGGCCTACTTGTCACTGTGTCCTCATATGGTCTTTCCTCTGTGCACACACACATCTGTGCCCTAATCTCTTCTTATAAGGACACCGGTCATTTTGGACTAGAGGCCATACATATGAATTCATTTTAACTGAATTACCCCTTTAAAGGCCCTAACTCCAAATATAGTCACATTGAAGTACCGGGGTTAGGGCTTTATCATATGAGTTTTGAGAGGGACACAATTCAGCCCATAACAGATATCTTCCCTCTCACATAATTAGTGGAAGATTTCATGGGATGAACTGGGGTATGGCTTGAGGAAAGTTATTGGCGTGGAGAATGGTCAAGACATGAACTGGAATAAATATTGTAAGAGGTAATGAGTAGATTAAATGGTGAAGGTTCAGAGTTTTGATAGATGAGCGTTATACGTGACTATAAAGACAAGTTAGGGACTTCCCTGGTGGTCCAGTGGTTAAGATTCCGTGCTTCCACTGCAGGTGCCACAGGGGCACAGGTTTGATTCCTGGTCGGGGAACTAAGATCCTGCATGCCACGTGGCAAAGCCGAAAAAAAAAAAAAAAAAAAGACAGGTGAGACTCAGTCTGAAAACTTGAAGATTATAAGTCATTAAATGTTTTGAGGAAAATGTCATTATAAATGAGTAAACAGTTATTGGTTTGCAGGATGGAAATATCAGGAAGAGACTAGAGGAAGGCAGATTAATAAGAAATTACTAAAAATATCAGCCAGGTGGTGGTATCAATGAAATGAAAAAAATAAGTGTTATATACAATAATGAAGGCAGGGTCAACAGACCTGATGGTTTTTGGATGGAGATAGAGAGGGGACATGAGGGGTGTTTAAGAGGCACTGATGATTGGAGGCTAGGTGATGTTATAGACTCTTCATTATAAGAGGGAAGGAGAGAATCCAGTAAAAGGATGTTGGCTATGATCATTGAACATACAGTGAATTAGATTTATAGGCTACTGAATGTATTGGAAGGTAAGTCTCTATTTGGAGATAATAGTTGGAGTGAGGTTAGTGGTTGGTATTGCTGAAAGAGAGAGTATAGTGATAGGAAAAACAAAGAACATTTTGTGAGCGGCCAGAAGTGGCAGAATGGCCAAATAAATGAGAAAAAAAAGACACGGTCAGAAAGGAGGGAAGTCAGGTTCATGAGAGCCAGAGGGGTAGACATTTCAGGGGAGAAATAAAGAGGGCGTGTTCTTTTAGCACAGTCATTGGCATTCACTGGATAAATATATATTTGATGAAAACTCCGTTCCAGCCGCTGTGTTAAGTACTGGAGATAGAACCATGAAGTCTGTGCCCTCATAGAAAATGCATCCTGACGCATTAAGTAATTGATATGATGTTAGAGCATTAAAACTGCTATGAATAAAATAAATCAGTACAACAATATGATGGAGAATCACTGGGAGAGTGATCCTGCAGTGAGGGAGCTCCTCTCTATTAAGGAGACATTGAGTTGAGACCCAAATAATGAAGAGGAATAATCTATTCAAAGATAGGAGGATAGAGAGCTTTATGGGGAGGGAAGAGTAAATGCAAAGATGTTAAGGCAGGAACGAGGATGTGGGTTTGAAGAACCAAGAGAAGCCCATTGGGGCAGGAGTGAGCAAAGGAAGAGAGTATTATGAAATAAGGAGCCAAATCATGTAGAGATTTCCATGGTAAAGCATTTGGATTTATTCTAAATGTGATGGAAAATCATTGGAGATTTTTAGCAGAGTATAGGCATGACTTGGTTTACCTTTTAAAAAACACTGTGGATTTTGAATGGTGAATGGATTATAGGGTCCAGACATGGAAGCAGTGAGTCTAGTTAGGTAGTTATTGTATTAATTCAGGCAAAAGGTGATGGTGGCTTGGCTTAAGGGGATAGCAGTAGCAATGAAGATAAGTAGATGAACTTTGGATATAGTTGGTCCTAGGGCCAATGGGACTTGGTGGATGGATGGATGAGATGTGGGATGTTGGAAAGAGAAATCAAGGATGAGCCTGGGTATGATATGATTGGATCATTTGCTAAGATAGGGAAGAATGGGAGAGTTGGAATCAGGCGTTCTGTATGGAGAATTTTAAGTGTTGGATGTCTATGTCAGTACCTCTGTGAGTGTGTCAAATAGGCTGCTGGATATATGAGTCTGAAGTGGTTTGGAAAGATGTCCATACAGGAAATATAAATGTGAGGATTTTCAGCATACGTATGATATTAAAACCATGGACTTGCATGAGATTCCTCACAAGAAACTGTAGGTATAGAAGAAAAAGGACCAGGAGTTGGTAAGGGAGTGGTCAGGACATAGGTGGAAAATAAGGTGAGTGTGATGTTACAGAAGCCAAGCGCAGAAAGTGTTTGACAAAGTAGGGACAAGTGTGTAAAATGCTTAGCAATGGTTGGGTGACATGAGGTCAGAAAAGTAACCACTAGGTCTGGCAACAGGGTGATGATTGCAGCTAACTGGTACTCAATAATTACTAACATTTATTCAGGAATACTAAGTGGTCAATACGTGTTAGAGCCTGGGTTTTTTTTAACCATTTAAAAAAATTGAAGTATAGTTAATTTACGATGATTACGATGATTCTTTTTAGAATCATCTTAAATTAAATGATTTAGAATCATTTCTTAAATTACGATGATTCTTTTTCAGATTCTTTTCCATTATAGGTTATTACAAGACATCGTAGAGGCTGTTTTATGTATTTACTTTTAATCCCATGTAATTGCTAGTATCATTATCCTGGGTTTTCACGTGGAGAAATAATGAATCAGAGATCACATAGTTGGCCCATGATCAAAATAGGAGATAAAGACAGAATTCACATCATAGAAGCCTGGGCACAATTTGTTTAGTAAATGAAAGGAAGAAGAGAGGTAATCTGAAAGATAGGTATGTTTTAGTGATGTTTTATTAAATATGGTCACATTGGATAAGCATATTCTTTTCCCACCTTTGTATGATATCTAGTTTCCCGTTTATGTGATTTCCTCTCTAGTAGTCTCTCTTAGCTGTCATGAGGAATTTCTCAGAAAGCTTATTTAGAGTAATTGAAGTAGAAATGATCACTTTTGCTACAAAGAGAGGAAAGAGTTAAACAAGAGTTAACCCCTGAGATCTAGCCATAAGAAATCAAGAGACTACCAGGAAGAAAATAACATAAAAGCACATGTTGTGAGACTTCCCTGGTGGCACAGTGGTTAAGACTCTGTGCTCCCAATGCCGGGGGCCTGGGGTCAATACCTGGTCAGGGAACTAGATCCCACATGCATGCCGAAACTAAGAGTTCACATGCCACAACTAAGGAGCCCGCCTGCCACAACTAAGGAGCCTGCCTGCCGCAACTAAGACCTGGTGCAACCAAACAAATTAAAAAAAAAAAAAGCATGTTGCTATAGCTGAGAGTAACAATAAGCAATTGGCAGTCAGTCTTCTGCTTAACAAAATATGCCACAGGTATGGGTGAATAAAGTATTGCTTTATGTGAGTTTTTTTGGTTTATTTTCTAACTTAGTTATCTTAAAAACAAAGAGGGATGCTTTAATCATTAAAGAATGTTCAGTAAATTATCATTGCTTACAGTCCGTTTTAGAAACATGTCAGGTGCTTTCAGCTATAATTAACACACTATTCAGCTAAAAGTGGCTTAAACAATAAAAAATATATCTTTCGCATAGCAAGGAATCTGGATTTGGGGCTCTTCCTGAGGTGTTTAGTTCAGTTGCTTGATAGGTCCAGGCCTTAACACCGTTGGTCTGTTGCCTTTCAGCTTAAGGCTGGTCTCCAAAGGTCATATGAGGGCTGCCTCTTATTTTGGATTTTCACACTCTCGAGCTATCTTGAGATAGCTACTATCTCAAGTATACTATAGTATCAAGTATACTGTAGATACTACTATCATAGGTAGTTCCTAAAGGATCTGCCCCATCCTCCCCGTATACACAGCAGACTTCACCGGATGTCTTATTGGCCAGGACTATGTCACATAATCATTCCTAATCAATTACTGGCAGGGGAAATGGAATGACCATGACTGGCTTAAACTAATCAACCTTGTCTTTAGGCTGAGGGAGCTCATCTCCCTGAGAATGTTGTTACCTGACTGAGAAATAACATGGAGATTCTGTTAGCAAGGAAGAGGATGAGGAAAGGCTATTGGCAGGTGACCAAGAGTGTCTATCAAAAAATATAATTTGAAATACTATTAAGTGCCATTGAACCCTTGTATAGTACTACTACTGCTTCAGATAATATGTCAAGGAATTTTCCCATTGGAAGAAATGGTTAGTTCCGGATGACCGATGACATATATGAAGTCTTCTTTAGCTGTTTGCTGAGCATACCCCAATTTGATGATAACCTGCGTTCTCTCTATTGCAATCTTAGACACTGCAGTGCTTGTAACAGTGGCTTTACTGACTTTTCATCTTGTCTGTATATCCTTAGAAATCATATAGCTACCCACCCCTCCCTTATAGTATAAATGAAAAAGGAGACTCAAACAGTTTTTCATACAGAAAACCAGCCTATACTTAAAGCACAGACATTTGGTACCATGAGAAGTAGGGTGCCTCTTCTCTGAAATTCCCACATCTCATTCCTGGTTAGTATTCTTAAGGTTGTCCTATCTTCAAAGGATGAAATCTGAGTTAGGTCTTTACATGGTTTCTCTTGTACTTTATTCCTTAGGATGTAGTGGCGTCCTTGGAGCAACAGTTCAGCCCGATGATGCAGGCTGAATTCTCCGTGTTGGTTGATGTGCTGTACAGTCCAGAGCTACTGTTTCCTGAGGGGAGCGATGCAAGAATAAGATGCGGTGCTTTCATGTCCAAGTAAGTGCGTACAGCCTGAGATGCTGCAGGTGCTACTACACTGAGATGGCCTCTGACCTCCCTGCTTTTTACTCTGCTGATGCCTAATGACAGTTCGCAGAGCATGTAAAAGGTCTAAAATCCGTGTTAAAATATACCTCCAAAAAATTAGTCTGATTCAACAGAAATTCTGTTTTGGTGACGTTCAACTTATATTTATTAATATTTGCTGAAAATGAAATGTCATTATTGGGCACAAAATATCACATAAAAGAGTATCTTGGTTCTGATTCCTTTCTATAACTGTATGGTATGAACTTTTAAAAGATTCCTGTTTAAAGTCACTGATTTTCATTAACAGAGAGAGGAAGGAAAGGGTAGTAGCATTTATTGAGGTCTTCCTGTGTGCATTGTTATCCTGTGTGTGCTTACCTGTGGTATCTAATCTGCACAAATGCTCTGCGAGGTTGAGCCTCATTTTAGAGATGAGAAAGCTGAGGCCCAGGCATGCTTTGGGGAAAAGCTGTTAAATCTCCACCCAGCACCTCCCATGCTGCCTTGATGATCCTCATCTGTAGCTTTCTCATTTATGTATTTCTCTCAGCATTTTTGTGGTACTGTCAGGTCTATTAGAGTAGATGTGTTAATCGTAGCCTATTTTCATTTTAATGGTAAAGGAACAATTCTTAAGGAAATAAAAGCAGTTGTGAGAAAAAGTGTAAGTAGCTCCAGAAAGAAAAAACAGATCTTAATGTTGAGGACCCTTCGCTGAGTGATTTGCACAAGTAATCCCATGTAGACTCAAGATGGCCAGTCAGAGGTGCTTGGTCTCCTTGGGGAGAGTAGCTGGATGGAGAGTCAGAAGAGGCTTCCAACCCTCTTGACCATTATCCATCACAGCCTATTCCTGTGTGGTTGAGGATACAACTGAAATGGTCTCAAAACCTCCACTATTGACATACTGAGGCCAAAACTGAAGGTTGTGGAGACACAAGAAATATGTTCTTTCTTTTACCAGTTAAAGCTGGGATTCGGGGAGAGAAAACAAGGTATGAGGTGCAAAGAACTGACTGCAGGGGTCATGTTGAAGAATAGGTGGGTTTCTATATTATGGCCAGAATCATGGATTCTTGGCTTTTGATCGCTATATCTTAAGGGCCCTGGGAAGAATGGGTTTGTCTGGACATTGGCCAGTCTTCTAATAAGAATTTTTAAATGAAGAGGTCCAGAGTGTCTGCAAAACTGATGATGGTGGAAGCCATTGGGAAAAATAATTAAGTAGTATTGCCTAGTATAAAAATAGGGTCTTTGACAAATATACTTAACCTCCCATGAATAGGTATCAATGTACAGAATATAGGTTAAAAAGTGGGTAATAAGCCTGAGAATTTTAACTCCAGGATATTCATATAATACTATAGCTATATCCCAGAGACTTGATAGTTTAGACAAGTGATTGGCAAACTCTGGCTCACAGGTCATTGATCATTTTTGCAAATAAAGTTTTGTTGAAACACAGCCATACACATTTATTTACATATTGTCATCTATGGCTGCTTTCATACTACTGTAGAAGAACCCACTAGTTGCCTAGTCTGCATGGCCTACAGAGCCTAAACTATTAATATTTACTGTTTGGCCCTTTAGAACAAGAGTTTGCTGATTGAGTGTCAAGAATTAGAGTGTCAATACAGTAGCTACTAACTATCCATGGCTACTTAAATGAAAGCTTAAATTAATTACAATAAAAATAAAATATTTAGTTCCTCAGTTACATTTGCCACATTTTAAGTGCTCAGTAGCCATAGGTAGCTAGTGGCCAACAACTAAGGCAGCACACATACAGGATATTTTAATTATCACAGAAAAAGTTCTGTTGGACAGCACTCGTCTAGAACTTAAAGATATAGGTCTACAAGAAGGTAATATAAAGTAACTCAGAATATCAAGAAAATATTGACCTGTGCTGAAGATGAAGCAAATCTGTTGCAATATTAGGTAAATTCAAAGGACACAAGCAGAGTGATATGATAATGGGAATATATCACAGGTCCTACACTCAGGTGGAGGAAGAGGACATCACACATAGTGTAGTGGTTAGAGAAAAGATTTTTATGCTGTTGTATGTGTGTGATTGTAGTATGGCCAGAGGCTCAGGGACATCTGTTTACTTACTCCTTCCTTAATTCTGGGAAGAACCAAGAGTTTTATTTGCAAAGATATCTATTAAAATTAGAGTCCAACTTCATTAATTGCTGTAGACCTTAAGTGGGCCTCCTGACTTCCTCAAATGAATTTAATTCCTGGAACTTGTTGAGTCAGGTGGGTCTGCAGGAGAATGTGAGGGCTAAACCCCAGGAAAGGACCAGATTTCATATTAGTCACATAGAGTAAGAGAGAAGAGAAGAGGTCATGGTGGGTGTTGGCTTTTATGGCGGCTGCTTGTGGTTCATTCATATCAGCACTCACTCCTCTCTTATGAAGGAAGAAGCTCAGTGTTTCCCAAACTGTGGTATGTGGCTTGTGGAGAAGAGGCAACTGATAATTTTAAAAAATAAATTAGGAAAGAATACAAAATATCAGAGTGCATCTCATAGCGTAAAGGTAACTTTTGCATTAGTTTTACAAATACACTCACATACATGTATTTGCATGGTGGGTTCATAGAAAAAAGTATTTGAAAGTCACCTGATCTAACTCAACCAAACATTATGTGATAGACCAATACCTGTATAAATCCCGAGCAAGTGTTCATTCATTCCCACTGATATTTTCAGATGGTTAGTGAATTAAATATTTTATCCAAAGAAAAGTTAAAGAAAATGGAAATAGCCTAAGAGAGAAAAAAAATCAAAAGAAATTTACAGTGTCCACCAAATGATTTTCATATCTTTAAAGACTATATCATGTGGGAAAAAAAGACTAAATAGCTGAAGTTTTAGAGAGGCAGGATTTTTTTGTCTTGTCAGGAGAACTTTAGAACAATTATTGTGCCTGACCACATGGACATGTAGCACCCTGCCCAGATGTAACATGTCTAAAAGGAAATCACTCTTCCTTCACAGTGTGAAATAGGTGTCATTTAAAAGTATCATTGTCCATCTACTGACCCAACTCACCCATTTCAGGCATCTGTGGTCTCCCTTCCCTCTCTTCTTCCACTTTCTGTATGTCAGCGTTTGCCAGGTCTTGGCTATTTTGTTTCAATACAGCTTCTGGTATCCTTACCCCATCACATGCCCTGTTCATCTCTTGCTTGTTCTCACTCTTCTCTGCCCTTGTTCCCACCTCCATCTGATGTATCTTTGTCACAGGGAGGCAGGGTCATACAGGTCCTTTAACACAGTGGTTCCCTATTTTCTACAGAGTAAATTCCAGACTCTTTAGCATGATATTCTCAGTTCCTTCTTTTCAGACTGCACCTCTTACACTCTCCTCTTCCATGTCTTTAAGTGTCAGCTGGCAGTTGGAGTACTTATTTCCTGGACGTGCCATCAGCTTTCTGCATCTGCCCTTTGTTCATTTCCTTTGCAAGGATGCCTCTTCTCTCCACTCTTCCCTGCCAGGTGAAATCTGTATAGTTAAGTGTTACCTTGTCACCGAAACCTTCTCTGATCAGCCCCAAGCAGCTCCCCCAACAGAATGTAATTGTTTCTTTGTCCAGTTTATGGCATTTGCCACTGCCTCTGCTATAGCACTTACCATGTCACATAAGGGGCAGCTGTGTACAACCTAGTGTGTGTCAGGACTCTTCATCAGTGAACTGTCCTATCTCCACAAAGTGGTGCTTCAGAATTTTGGCTCTGAAGTCAGATGGTCCTGGGGTCTATTTCCAGATCCCACCACTGTACAATTGTGTAACCAGAGGCAAGTTACTTTATCTCTTTGGGCCTCTGTTTTCTCATTAGCAAAATTAGCCTGATAATAGAACCTATTACATTGGCTTGCTGTGAGGATGAACCGAGAAAATCCAGGGGAAGTCCTCATACTTCGCCCTGAGAGCTGATAAGCACTATTGGCCTTTATCTAGTGAAAGCTCACTTTTCCTCGGGGCTCTGTCCCTCAGGACTCCTGTTACGTCACTGAGATCAGATCATGCCATTATATTCTACATCGTTTTGTTTTTCTAGGAGGACACATCTCACAGGGTCGTTTTGAGAACCAGCTTTTTAACAACATGAGCTATATGTGCTAAGCTGTAAATTTGGATTCTGAACGTCTTGCTTGATTCTGAGTTTTTGGAGATGTTATAGAACTGTGATCTGCAAACTTTTCTCTTGACAGAGCACCAGTGCAGAAGTCACCACTGTAAAATTAATTGAGTCTTTGCCCAAATTATAGCAAAAATAGTAAATGGGTAGACTGTCTTGATGTTCCTTTTTTTTTTTTTTATTCTAATCACAAAAACTGCCTGTTTCTACCAAGCCCTAGCAGTGAAAAATAGCAATTCTTATTAATGGAAACTGGAAAGCAGCCCATTAATGCTAAGGTTCCAAAGTTGTGTACTGCTACTGTACTATACAGTTACTGTGATATAGTACATAGAAAATAATATAGTATGACATAATATAATGAAATGTAATATACTGCAAATATTCGTGTGCACTGGGATAAACTATAAAACAAAGGTTTTATAATACAAAGTTTATAAGCTGAAGTATAATTTTAAAACTTCAACAACATGTATCTGGTTTGCTTTATACTCTCAAATAATAGTGTGATTTTTTTTCCCTCTAGTATATGATGTTAGTATATAGCTTGAAGAGAAACCACTGTCCTATTAAAGTTTAATGTTTTCTTTTAAGGTTGATTAATCATACAAAGAAACTGATGGAGAAAGAAGAAAAATTGTGCATTAAAATTCTTCAAACTTTACGAGAAATGCTAGAGAAGAAAGACAGCTTTGTGGAAGAGGTATTTAAAATTTTTTCTTAGTATTTGAAAATAAAATAGAATTTCTAGACTATTATAATGAATGAATTACAATAGGCTATTATATAATTCCTTGCATTACGTATTAATGGTGTTGTATACTTAGATGAATTAGATAATTTGAGTTTTTATGCTGTTCAACTCTCATGTCTGCTTTGATTTGAGAAGGAACTAAGATTAGAATGACCCAAGTATTTGGTTTATTTTTTATTATATTTTATCTTGATTATGTATATTTTTCTCATATAACATCAACAGACCAAGTAAAGTTTTTTAACAATGAGCAACTGAGATGCGTTATTAAGATTCTGTATGAAGTTCTGCTGCGTATTGAAATGGTCTGTGCATTTTGGAATATGTTGATTTTTCATTGTAAATATATGTTCATGTCATTTTCTATAATATTATGCCAAGTATTATAAAATAATACTTTTTTAAATAAATGCAACTGTAAGTTTCTATTCTTAACTGTATTAATGTAAGTATTGCACAGATGACTTTTCAGGGAATATCAATTTATAGATAATAATTGTCAGTCTGTTATTAAAAATGACAGCTCAGTTGCTCATTAAGAGATAGCTAGCAGCATGTTTAATACCCAAGGTGATACACTTAAATATAAAATATATATCTAGTGTAGGTTTTTTTAGCTAGCTACCTTTACCCTTTACTTTTATGCTAGGTATCAGACATAATTTGTACCACGCTCCTTAATAATTTTTTGGTCTGTTTCTGTAAATACTAATCATCTGCTGTGTTTAAAATTGGAAGGATTTTATTTTTATTTATTCACTTATGTATATGCTATCTAATTCCAAAAAGATTGTAGTGGTAGGGTTTTTTTTTAAGTATTCTTGTAGAAAAGAAATACAGTGGAATCTTGGATGTTAATAGAAGGGGCATAGCTTCAAAATACAGCATCTGAATCAGATGTTTCTTCAGTAATCAAAATGACTTCAGCTTTGTGTTAGTTCATTTAATCTATATTTGAGAAACATCAAAATACAGGTGAGGTGGTCAGTGCAGTTTTAGCAAATGTTTCTGTGACATAGGACTCAAGAAATATGCTTATAAGTTTGAGAATATGGTATCCTTTAAAAAAATGGTACATAGAGTTCCTTCGGACTTTTTGTTGTTTTTCTTAGGTTCCTCAAAATATTGCTGTAGATTGTTTGATTTTGGCTGACATACTAGATCCTAAAGGTAGAAAAATGGGATCATATGAATTTTTGACAGAAGAGTGAGGTTTATGATAACAGTAACTTGTGCTTAACAGGAGATGCATAATAAGCCTTCCAATTTTATATAATAGATTATTATTGAATTTCTCTAAAGGAAAATAGGGAAGAAATGAAGTAAAATTTTACTCTGACTAGTCAAGAGTATTTCAGCAAATCTCCCAAACCACCCTAAAATAAATCACGCTGGCAACTCTTTCTCCTTTCCATTCCCAGGGGTGTCACTAGTTCAGGCTTTCATTTCCTCTTGTCTAGAAAACTCCAATAGCCCAGCTCCCTGAGACCTCCTGAAGGGAAGCAAGGCTGCTGTTTTCATAACTCCAAGGACACCATTCCCATCACGCATAATATGCGTGGCACCCTTAGGACACGGTCCTAAGGGAAAGGGTCAGATGAGAAAGGCTATTTGGGCTCATTCACTCAGTCAGCTCACACACACTGTGAGCAACTATTAAGTGCCGCTTCTTGTGCCTGGGCAGTGGGGAGAAGGTGACGAATGGCACAGCTCGCTAAGGGCCACCACGGGGTACATTTCACATGCTAGCGGACTCCTGTCGCAATCTGCAGAGATCACGAGAGCCTTTCAGGAACCTTCAGGGGCTCTGCACTGCCTTGGTGTTCCAGGCTCTCCATGGTGCCCCCTATGCTTCCCCCCAGCCTTCCTCATCCATTAGCCTCTAGAAATCTGTGCCACTCAGTGTGCCTGCAGTGTCCCTCAGGCTCTCCCTGCACTGAGCCTTGCTACATCCGGAATCAGGATTGTTAAAATCCAAACAAGCCTCAATATCCCTAGTGTTATCTTTGTGAAGGAGCAAATGAGGAGTACTTATCAATTGTTTTTGCCAAAGGTGACTACTTTCTCAATAGAATTAGCAAAATACTTTGTACCTCTCTTTTAAGACACTGTACCTGGGTGTTTTAGTTCAAGTTCCTTGTTTTATAGATGATGTCAGTGAGACCAGAGAGGTTATGTGATTTGCTCAAGGTCACACGGCAGTGTCAGAACCAGGGCTTAAATTGGAACTCCTTCCTCTCTGCCTAATCTTATTTATTAGATCACAGCCAACTTTTACGAATGGTGTATATCACTATTAAGAAAGGTTAATATATTTTGTCCAGCATGTTTTGGGGTCCAGATTTTAAGTCATAGGTAGGCAGAACATAGCAGAATATAATATCCAAAATAGATAAAGGTTTAGAAAACCTCTAAGAAAATATTAAAGAAGTGTAGTCATTAACTTTTAGAAAGAAAAACCTGAAAGAGACTTATAAGTATCATTTCTTAATTTCCATGTTTACTAAAGACAGAGTAAGAAAAAAATTTTTAGCTGAAAGAATTCTACATCTTAGACAACTTTTTCATTCTAAATGTTTTAGAATGAGAAGCATTCCTACTAGTGGAAGGAGAAGACTTTTTTCCCCCCAAGAAATTTTTTAAAAAAGCATATTAGATCCAGAATGATTCAAATACCTATGCTGGGAAAGAGACAGGCCTGGACGATCTCTACATGTTGTCAGTTGGCCCGTCTTACACAGCTGGTGTTCCGTTATCCGTGCCAGTGGAGGGGACCTAAAGGACTCGCCAGTCTGGGGGAAATGGGCTTGGGAAACAGATTCAGAAACTGGTCAAAGCTATTATTTTACAACTTATCGTGTATTCTCAGAAAAAAATTGTGAATATCAGTCCTGGGATAACAGGTGGTTGTGTTTTCATGATCATATTAGTTTCCTATTTATCAAAAAGTTAGTGGTTTACAACCCACATGTTTATTATCTTACGGTTTTGGAGGTTGAAGTTTAAAATCAAGGTGTCGATTGCGTTCTTTCTGGAGACTCTAGGAGAAAATTCGTTTCTTTGCCTTTTTTAGCTTCTAGAGGCCTCCTGTGCTCCTTGGCTCATGGCTTCTCCCTCCATCTTTAAAGCCAGCAGCAGTAGTATCTTCAACCCCCCCCTCCCCCGGCCCTCTCTCTCTCTCTCTCCCTCTCTCTCTCTCTCTCTCTCTCTCACACACACACACACACACACACACACACACACACACACAGACTCCATTGTCACATCCCCTTCTCTGACTCTGACCCTCCTGCCTCCCTCATATGAGGACACTGGTGATTACAATGGAACCACCTAGATAATTCAATATAATCTCCCCATCGAAAGGTCCTTAACTGAATCACATCTGCAAAATTCACTTGCTATATGTAAGGTAACATTCTCAGGTTCTGGTTGGTTAGGGCATAGACATCTTTGGGGAGGGCTATTATCCAGTCTATCACAATGATCCTTTTACTGACACTGAGAAATGGCATGTAGAATGTAGATGGAGCGCTTACCTGTGGCTGATTAAAATGTAGGGCAGTTTACATGTGAATGAATATGACAAAAAATGCTTTGAATGTATAGCACTTTGCTGTTTTCAAAGTATTTTAAAATATTTTGCTACCTTTCAACAGTTCTAGGAAGTATATAGAGCAGGCAGTGTTATCTCCAGGTTTGTAATGTGGAGGGACTCAGAGAATTGAATTGCATTGTCACATACATTACCTAATACCTGGTTGTCTAACGCTTAATCAACTGGATTTCTTCTGTCTGTGTATCGAAGCATTCCCAAGAGATCTCTCAGAATTAAAACAGAAAACTCACACCAGGGTTTTTCACACAAACTATCCAAATACTACATTTGAGACTTCACTTATTTAAATTTAAAATCTTACCTTAAAAGAAAATCTCCATTTTCATTTTTATTTATTTGGTCTCTGATACTGGAAGGTGTGTGTGTGTGTGTGTGTGTGTGTGTGTGTGTGTGTGTGTGTGTGTATAGCTGGTGAAAATTTAAAATTAGAGCAATGAAGCAAATTTGCTTCATGGTTGAAACAGATGTCCTTAAAGCAATCTGCGACTTTGAGACCTAGTTTTCTGATTTTGTTAGCCTTCTATGTATGATATATTAAGGAAAATCATCATGTAACTATGTTTTATCTGGCATTTAGTCTACCTTAAAAACATTTACAATTTGTAATCCCTTTGATTACAGTTCCTAAATTAATTTTACTTAATATTCTTCCTTGCTTTCGTGTTCCTTTGCACCAAAAGGATGAGAGAGAAGATGTGGGTGGCAATATCTTGAAGATTCCAAAGAATAGTATAAGTAAATGAAAATTGAATTTTCTGTTAGGCATGCCTGTGTGAAATCCAGTGATCACCTCTGTACCGTTTGTTATAAGTTACAGTACTTATTTTTATTGAAGGTTAAAACATGAAAATTGTATATTGAAAGTCCCGAAGGGGGAAAGTTAACTAAGTTTTATAAAAATTTTATAAAGTTTTGTTTGTTGAGGCGATTCCGGTAGAAAAGCAAGAAGTTACAAAGGATATATATAACTCTACCTTGTACGCTCAGTGTTCCTTTGGGATGGGTTCTGTTTGACAGGCTCCTTTAAGGTAACAACAGCAGGCATGTTTATTTGCACTTAAAAAAAATATGTATGTTGGAAAATGTGGGCAGGGAAAGAGAAGAGAAGGAATGTTTCTTAAAATGGCTTCAAGGCAGTATGATTTCTCATGTTCTCCATCCTCAGCGCCATGCTGTTCTACACTTATTTCTGTGACTCTCGGCCACAAAATAGAAAGACCTGGTAGGATGTGTGTGCTGCTCAACAGTGTGGCTTAATTATAGCATCACACCTTAGGTTTGTGTACTTCGAGGTATTTTAGGTCCAGGTGTGAGTGTGTGTTCCCCTGAGGTGGTCAGGAGATAGAAGGAGCTGGGTGGATTGGATAGAGGTGGGCTGATGGGAGGTGGAGCAGGAAATAGGAAGGACTGTGTGTGTTCAATGGATTGGTTTGGTTTTAAGGATTTTTTTTGGCCGATTTTCTTCACCTTATACTCTTCAGTATGTAATTCTATTAAGATTTATAGAGCATTACAAACTAGTCCCTCTCCTAAAAAGGGAGAAACACATAAATCATAAATAGTAAAGATGTCTATAAGATCTGGTCCTGAATATATAAAATTCATAGTTTCTGTACTGTAGAATTGGAAAAGGTAATGAGTACTGAAAATACTCCCTGGTAGCCTGTGGGACTGGTGATTTACGGTCTCTTTCCTTACATTGCAGTCAAAGAAGTTGACCTATTTAGAATGCCAATCTTAATTTCCCCTGTGAATATATTCCTGTCTGCTCGTAAGTTACACTGACAATACATGTAATCTACAGGACGACAAAGATGTTTAGTCAAGTTCAGTATTCTTAAAATGTTCAGGTTTGAAGTGCCATATATCCTTGGAATATTATTGCAAAGGGATCTAGAAATCACCCCTACTCTCGTGTAGTTTTATGCTCTGGTTTTTTATAAAGTAATGATAGCTAGCATTTATTGGGAGCTTCCTGAAAATCAGATACTCTTCCTGATCCTTTATATTATTTAATCTTTAACTCTTTGTCATAGGTAGTATTATATCTCTCTTTTACTGATGAAGAAACTGAGGTATAGAGTTTAAGGTCACACATCTAGTAGGTGAAGAGAGCTGGTATCCCACCCAAACATTTTGGCTCCTGAGGTCTTAACTAGCACGTTAGAGCCAAACAGATGATACGACTTATAATCACAACTCTTCTGTTTTCTCAGATATTCAATTAAATAAAATGAAAAGTTCTTTAGTTTTGTTCTTGATAAAATTTGTCTGCATGAGTACTGGAAAACATAAGCCATTTATTCAGTGAGCTGCTAAGGAAAGGCTTGAAGATTTTAGACTGAGCTGTTAGGGAACAACATGATGCAAGAGCTGTGCAGATTTTTAAGATTTATTTTTACAGACCTACAGATCAATATCTGAGCTCCCCAAGACCCATCCTGTGATCATGGTCTGAGTTGCTAGTAGCCTGAATATTATATATAAAAGTTCTAAACAATGCTTTATAAGATGACATGGTAGATAGCCCCTTGTGGAAATGTGGCATTCAGCAAACAGCATAGCATCTGATTGAGAGCTGTGATCTTTATGAATGCCCAGGTGGGATAGGTGATATTTACACATTGAATAATGCTGGCAGACAGAGGCTTCTTGATTTGAAAGTTGGTATGTGGATTGATATGGAATAAAGATCTTTAAGAAATGATGCCTTGAGTTATTTTTAAGATATCTTCCATCTTTTAACTCAAAAATTTACTGTCAGCTGAGTTAACTAGATTTTATTTTTTTCCTCAGCAGGAAAGAAATCACTGTAGTTACTCTTTTATTTCTGATTTTGAGGAGCAGCAAAAAGAATGTCAGATATGTACCAAGGAACTTAACTCCTTCATCAAATATGCAGACTTCTCAGTCCGGACAGTAATCACATTGTTGCAAATTTGTAAATTGTATCAAGCTCCTCTTATTGTAAGAGTCTGTGCAGAATCATTCACCTTCTATGCATATACTCATTTCACTTTTTAGGAGGCAGATAAACAGATTTAAATAGAATTGTTGTACAGAGTGCACTGTAGCTTAAGAATTTGATAATAACTGTTTTGCTAAGGGAAAATAAATTTCAGTTTTAGCATCAGCTGCATTTTGTAGAATTTTTTAAAAAATACATTTTAGAGGTGAGTACAGTTTTTCCCCTATGTTCTAATGTTTTTTTTTTAAAACTAGATACAATAACTGCTGTACTTTTGTGCTACCATTGCTGTATTGTGAATGTGTGAGTGTGTGCGGGTATGTGTGTATTGTGTTTTAACTAGGTAACAAAATGGTTGGAAATATGAAATTATGTTGATGTCTCCTTACAGTAAGAGATCTGTTTTAGAAATATAATTGGTATACTCTTCCACTTTGGAATTTTTATTTTATATTTTTATCTGGGCAAAAAGACTTTGATCATTCAGGTGGGCACAAAGGAAATAATTACGTTTAGAAATTTACTCTTTAGTTGCTGAGCTGGCTTGGTCGCTTGTTAGGCCATCAAAGTGATACGTTTATCAGATTTATTAAAGTCATTGTAACCTCATTATTACAAAAATTATAAAGTTCTTAATTACATCTTGCCTTTACTCTCCCACTTAAAAATCTGGCATAATAACATCACTGCCCCAATGATTTTTTGAGATATGCTTTGATTCTGTAGAGATCAGTGACTAAAAGATCATGTTGAAAATATTATGAATACTCAAAAATTAGCCAACTATTTATTGCCTCCAGTAAGACACTTGGTAGTTAATGATTGTAGGTGAAAAATGGTATTGTGATTAAAAATTAAACATGGATAATATAAAAAGTAAAAAAAAGTGTAAGAAAAGAAAAAAAAATGAAAGAAAAAACACTAAAATTAATATATTACTAAACTATCGTGTTAATTATTTCTACCTAAATCTAACCTAAACTCTTTTTCAGGATGCGTTCATGATTAGTTTCTTTTAACTCCATATTATTCTAGTTTGTAATCATTTCAGCACTTATAAACTCATCTCTGTCTTGTTAGTACACTAACAAGACCTTTTATTATCCTGCCTTCTGAAGGATTTCTTTGGTGTGTGTTGTTATTTTAAATAAATTAGAAACTCCTTGAGGATGGGTCTGATACATACGATGAAGAAATGCACAGAAGGCCTTTCAGAGCTGAGATTCTGTAAAGGTCTGGTTCTGTATTTCTCTCCAGTCCCACTCCACACGCCATAAGTGTTGTACTACTGAGGGCAGAGACGGGCAATCTTATTCGCTGCAGTGTTCCCCATGGCTGGCACTGTGCCCTGCACACAATCATTGCTCAATAAGTGTGTGTGGACTGACTTATTTACACATAGTAGCAATAAATGTTAGCGACTGTCTGCTAGTTCAGCACATGGCCCTTCACTAGTCGTATCCAAGAAGTGGGTTCTAGAAGTATCACTTCAGTTCTACTTTGCATCTCTTTGTAACCCAGGACATGGTAGGTTTCTTGGTGCTTGGCACACCTGCAGAGTTGGGCCAGCTGCAGGGAGAGCTACATACAGCTTTGAGCACTGGTGAAGGGGATAATCTTGCAGCAAATGCTTTGTCTGATGGGCTGTGTAGTCTTTGCTTGCTCTCTGGCTTGGAAGGGAAAGAAGTGGGGAATCCCCAGACATAGTAACGTGGGTGCTCAGCTCAGGGAAGCTGCGGCAAAGGCAGGATGACTGGATCTGGAGGCAAGCAAATGGGAGGAAGGTTCCGGCCACTGGGCTTCTCTCCCAGGAAGGGCCCCGCTCCCCGAGAAGGGACTGGGAAGAACAAGCAAGGAACTTAGGCCACACAAGAAGGGGGAAGAGCCCACTGTGAAGCCAGGAGAACCTGAGAGCAACTGGGGCTCTGGAGAGCCCCTGCTGAACTGGTCACTGAGTTTGTCAGGTTAGCTAGTATAAGTAGCTGTAGAGACCACTAACTGTTGATCTCAAGCAGCACTAGGCTGTCCTGCCACGGGGCAAAATTGGTGTTTGGAACTGTTCTGCTGTTACCGCCGTAACGAGGAAGAGGGATGTAAAGGCTTGAAGCAGATCGGGCCGGAGACATTTTACTTTTTCTGTCTGATACCTTCATCTCTGGACTACTATTTGAACAGGTCCTCACAGAGGAGACACCCGACCTAGTACATGAGGCACTAAAACCACATTATTGTCCTTGCTGTTATTTAACTATTGTTGATTGTGCATCTCTAAAGAAGCCATTTGCAAAGTAACAATGTGTCTGTGGGCATTTGGAGCCTCACAATAACTCTCTGAGGTAGGAAAATATTTTTTAATCTCCATTTTATAGATAAGAAAACTGAGGCCCAGAGTGTGGAATGATCTGGTAACAATCATATGATTCATAAGTGGCAGAGCTAGGGATGAATCAAGGTGTTCTGATTCTACTCTGTATATGATCTACTCTGTAAATGATCATTTAAATTTGATTTCACCTTGTGAAACCACCTCTTTTAGACTTTCAGTTCTTTTACTACCTCTAGAAACCTGAAGGTTCAAACAATCTTGAAAAAAAAATTTAAAAAGCAAATGTATTCTCATTCTTTTTTAGGTACATACTCTAAATAATAGCAATAGCTACAACTTCTGTGGTGTTTACTATATAGTAAGAGCCAGGTGCTTGTATAAATGCTTTACAGTGTTAATTCATTTAACCTCCATAACAACACACTGAGGAAACTGCAGCACAGAAAGGTTACGGAACTTGTCCGACGTCACACAGCAAAAAAATGGTGGAGCTAGGGTGAAAACTCAGGCCTTCTGGCTCCAGGGCCCATGTTTGCAATCACTGCGGGAGGCTGCCTTGCATTCTAGTCTGGTATCAACTTACAAAGCCACAAGAACGTCACTCACAGCTGTCAGAGGAAAACTATTTTCTTGTTTCAAGTAACACAAACAACCTTAAGATATTTCTTCTTGTGTTTAATGATTTTGAACAGCTACCATTTGCTGATTTCTTCAGGGTAGGCTCGGTTTTTGCACATTCCATCTGGTACTTGAAACTCTCAAGCATTTTTGGATAAATCTTGGTTACTTACACCAGAACAGCATACAACATTTTGAATATTTGCAGATTGCTCAGTGCGATGTTAGGTTTATCTTTTCTCAGTTGTTCTTAGCCTTTGGCTGAGTTTTTAATTAAAACTCAAATTACAGACTAGACTAGTTCTGCAGCCACGGAGTAGGGAAAACAGACATGATGTGTTAATGAACACATCCTGGCAGCTTGGTTTAATGAGCTGGTGGCACAAAAAAATCTAAGTGAGGGCATGTGACAGTTAAAATCTAATCGAATGCTTGTAATTAATATCAGATAGATGGGATAATATTGATGATTCTAACTCAGAGACATGTACTTGTAAATTTCCATCCCAGGTATTGAGTCAATTTCCCTTTCTCTCAAAATGCCAGAGTATGTTCATATGGTAACCAGAGATGTGCTTGCCAGAAGGTATGTGGTAACCAGCAGTAATCTCACACTTGGGCGTACCTTTGAGAAGGATGCTTTCTTTAGGCTTCTCATCATCTTCCACCACGGTGCATGCAGTCATTTATTCATTCAACAAATGGGCTGCACCATATGTAGAGTCGGCTGAGATTCCCTGTCCCCTTGGCAGAGTTAGGTAAGACCTCGGGCTGTTGGCCAATTGCCCACTCTCTGGAAAGAGACCTGTCAATTCCATACGCTTTTGCCATTCAGGGCACAAAGTGTAAACACTAAGCCCTTCCTCCGGTCCTGGTCCCGCTGCTGTCTCCATGGCATTGCCCATCTTCTTGCCCTGACCTTGCTATTTCTCTCCTCCTCTGTCTCCCGGGCTCTTCCTCTCCACTCTGTCCCTCTCAGAAGGTGCTCCTATGTCATTATCTTCTCCTCTATGTGTTCCCTCCCCCTTCTTTTTTAAAATTTATTTATTTCTTTATTTCTTTATTTATTGACGTATAGTTGATTTACAATGTTGTGTTAATTTCTGCTGTTCAGCAAAGTGATTCTGTTATATATATATATATATATATATATATATATACACACATACATTCTATTTTATATTCTTTTCCATTATGATTTATCCCAGGATATTGAATACGGTTCCCTGTGCTATACAGTAGGACCTTGTTGTTTATCCATTCTTTATATAATAGTTTGCATCTGCTAACCCCAAACTCCCAGTCCGTCCCCCACTTTCTTACTTTAAATGAAGAGTCACTCTCCCTGAGGCCGCCCCTCTTTGTCAGCAGCTCTGTGGATTAGAGCTTTTCTCTCACAGCCACTGTGTGAAGAGGCTTTGTCTTCTTGCTCTTTCTCCTGGTTGCTTCTAGACCACTTCCTCTGCTGTCTTTTACAATCTGAGGCCCTCTGACTCGATCACCCTGGCTCTGCCAGCATTCCAGTCCCTCCCTCTCAGCTCTCTGAGACTTTGGAACCTGGCTCCCCTTCTGTGTCCCCACCCCCAGACCTGCCATCACTGGGGCAGCTTCAGTCCACATGGGCCGTGCATCCAACACTCTGGCCTCTCAGGCCCTTGACCCCTGCATTTGCCCTGACCTTCTCCCCTCCACACCCATCACTGACTTCTTTGGCAACATTTTGGAAGTTTTTATCACCAGGAACCGCTTCTTCCCCACAATAATGAATTCAGACATCCTGTTGGCTGCCCTTTCCTCTTTCCCATTCAGCTTGCTTATTTAACTACACCCATTATGACTGTCCTTTGACCTAATCAGAACCACTGACCCCTCTAATTTCCCAATTGTCCAGCTTGCTCCCTTCCTCTGCCTGTTAACCCAAGATTTCATAGTCACAAGCCCAACTGTTGAGCAGCTGTTTAAGGCGGGCCACTAACAAGCAGTCCTCACAAAACAGCATGGAAGACTGGAGAGTGGTTCCCCATGAGAGAATTGGAGTACTGTTGCCAAAAGGTAGGGGAAGGGTGCCAGGAAGGCCAAAACAACCGATGACCACTCCAGTTTCTTCTGCAATCTCTGCTTCTTGACAGATTGAGTAATTTCAATTATTTAAGTTGTTTGGCTGATTTTCTATTCATGCTCCACCTAACTGTATATGCCACGTCTTTCCAAATGAAACCAGAATTCTTGGCTCAAAGTTCCCTGACAGAAAAGCTTCTACTTCACTATATACACAGGCACTCTGTGTTCTCCAGAATTGAAATGGCTGAGGATATCTTTTCTCAGGCTGAGAAAACATATGGGCAAGAGTTTGCTACTTCTTGTAGTCTGTAGCCTTTTGACAAGACATCTGCTGTAACATTTTTTGCTCTTGGATCATAGACTGTTGTTTGCCAATTGTTTTCATAAATATTAATCTTTGAAATCTTGACTGACATCTAAGTTGTTCTTTTTGGATTCTTTTCTTCTTTATATGCACCATCTTTAAATGATTGTGTCACTATATAACAACAAAAAAAAAGGTTTTTCTTATGAAAAATTCCTACTTTAAAATCAAGGGCTAAAAGTTCTAATTCAGTAACTTATATGCTTTTTTATTTTTACATTTGAATTCTCCCTCCTTTTCCTCGACTTAACTAAATATATTGCCATTGGAATAATGCTTCCGCATTAGTTTTGCGAAAAGTAGCCTTTCACTTCAGCCCTTGAAAGCCCCTCAGGAAGACATTGAAACTCAAATCCCCCATGCATTTGACTGAGTCCCAAGGTTGGTAACTACACCTTCTTTGTCTGAAACTATGAACTTGAGAACCAGATCATGCTTTTGAACTGGGCTACAAATAGCCTATTCAAGATGTTCACTAATGGTCTTAATTTCTAATCATACCTTTGCATGAGAAGATAATTGACAAGGCTGTGCTGGAAGATACAGTGAGCACAACTGCCACCCTAGGGCCTTATCTAATGACTGTTGATAAAGTTTTCCAGGACCTGGGTGGCCTCTACCATGCTCTAGGTAACAAGTGGAAAGCAGTGTGCATGCTTCATGCAGCTTTTAGGCTCATTTTTATTATGCATGATAGTTCCTGATGTATTGTACTGTTAACTCTGGGGATCAGTAATTCAGTCCACTTTAAGTTGTTTCATTTATTCCTCAATTAATAAAACATTTTTAAAAATTTTATTGGAGTATAGTTGATTTACAATGTTGTATTAATTTCTGCTGTACAGCAAAGTGATTCAGTTTTATATATATATATATATATATATATATTCTTTTTCATATTCTTTTCCATTATGGTTTATCACAGGATATTGAATATAGTTCCCTGTGTTATACAGTAGGACCTTGTTGTTTATCCATTCTCTATATAATAGTTTGCATCTGCTAATCCCAAACTCCCACTCCATCCCTCCCCTACCTACCTCCCCTCCCCCTTGGCAACCACAAGTCTGTCCTCAAGTATGTCTGTGAGTTTGTTTCTGTTTCGTAGATACGTTCATTTGTGTCATATTTTAGATTCCATATACAAGTGATATCATATGACATTTGTCTTTCTCTTTCTGACTTACTTCACTTAGTATGATAATCTCTGGGTCCATCCATGTTGCTGCAAATGGCATCATTTCGTTCTTTTTTATGGCTGAGTAGAATTCCATTGTATTGGGTTGGCCAAAAAGTTCATTCGGGTTTTTCGTAAGATGTTATGGAAAAACTCGAGCGAACTTCTTGGCCAACCCAATATATATGTACCACATCTTCTTTATCCATTCATCTGTCAAGGGACATTTAGGTTGTTTTCATGTCTTAGCTATTGTGAACAGTGTTGCTATGAGCATTGGGGTGCATGTATCTTTTCGAATTATAGTTTTCTCCAGATATATGCCCAGGAGTGGGATTGCTGGATCATATGGCAACTCTATTTTTAGTTTTTTGAGGAGCCTCCATACTGAATAGAACATTTTTTAATCATAAGAATGAAAAGCCTCCATACAGATACCTGATCTTAAGGCTTATTAGCAAAGAGTTATCTGTGTGTTAAGCCAGTATGCCAAACACAGCAAGAGACTTATTTTAAGGGGAACCTATTTGTTCACAGTGCCGTGGGATCTTCTCTTCCTTAGTAAACTACCTGTTCAACATTGAATTTAATCTGTTTTTTAAAATAGCTTGCAAGATCTCATTACAAGATCTTGAGAAGGATACTGAATTCTCAGGTTTTCATAAGAGTATTTCTTTTTCTCATTTTTTAAGCCAGAATACTCTATTATTAAAGCAGAGTTAATAAATTGGAAAATATAGTAACTCACTGATGTGCGATGAAATTATTTCTTCAGCTCTATCTAGAATCATGTAAAAATTAGAGCAGAAGAGATTTTTACATTTTGCAGTCCTAAGGGGTGTGTCAGGGTCTGGGAATGTATCTCACAGTTGAGATCAAGCACAGTTCCCTCTGAGGTCTGTTGGCAAGAGTCAGCTCTCCTCGACCTCTGAAGTTTCCTGAAAGTAAAACGAGATTCACACGGTTGCATGCCATTCTGCTGATTCTTGCCAGGGATACTTTCTGGAAAGAGCATACTGAGTATGTCTGCTGTGTCTGTATTTTAGGGAGAAAAGAAAATCTCACACAACTTGGGACCTATTCCAGGCCCGGGCAGGAAGTTGAGGAGTAGATGAAGGGCCTGCCCCAGGGAGGCCTCTGCCGCGGCGGCCAGTGGTTCCACGCAGCTGAGGGATGGGTGTTGAGCGGTGTTCCTCTGTGTCAGGGATTAGGCACCAGAGAGGGGATTATTTAGAGAAAAGCCTGGCCTCACTTGTACCGTTTTAGTCAGATAACCACACCTCCTGAGAACGTGCCACCAGCTGCATTATACTCTGTGGTAAAATACTAAGGATTGACACGATACCACCTGCATTAGTTTTCTTGGGCTGTCATAACAAAGTACCACAGACTGGTAAACAACAGAAATTAATTTTTTCAGAGTTCTGGACGCGAGATGTCCAGAGATCGCGGTGTTGGGGAAGTTGTTTCTTTCTGAGGACTGTGAGGGAAAGGTCTCTTCCAGACCTCTCTCTTTGCTTGTAGATGACCGTCTTCTCCCTCACGTCTTTACATGGCCTTCCGTCTGTACACGTGTCATGTTCCAAATCTCCTCTTCATATAAAAGATACCAGTCATATTGGATTAGGGCCCACCCTAGCGACCTTGTTTTAATTCACTCATCTTTTTAAAGCCCGAACCTCCAAGTATGGTCCTATTCTAAGGTAATGGGAGTTAGGACTCCAACTATGAACTTCTGGGTGACGTGATCAGCCTGTATTACCACCTCGGACTTTACTCATAGATAAGATGTGTATAAACGTTTTCTGTGTACGCTTCTCTTTTGCTCATTTGGTCGAGGGCAGCCAGAATGGACTGAGCAGATTGCTGGCATCTACAAGCAAAGATTTAGGAAGTTATTTTTAAACATTATTTAAATCAGTCGAAACCAACAAAGAAACATAGAAAAAGGATTTTGCTTTCCTCTTGTTTCATATCTTGGATTAATGTTGAAAGAAAACCGTTGATTGGCATAAAAATGCCAGTGATGCTGGGAAGTACGTGGATAGATGTTTGAGCATAAAATTGAATCACTATATAGATCTGACTGGTTCTGAAAACACAAAATGGGAAAATTTTAAAACTTGATAGAATTTAATGTTTGTGATAGTCTTTAGCCTTGGCCTGACTTTCAAAAGCACAGTTCAGTTTTTTTCTTGGGCACTTTTGACAGTGTTTCAGTACAATCACAAAGAATTGGAAGTTTCAGATATGATCTTTGGAGTTTCTTTATTTGCTCCAAATTAAATTAAAGAATTATTCTGGAATATCATTTTAGCAATTTATCATTCTGGTCCTCTCATAAAAAATACACACTTAAAATCCTTCATTGAAAAATATACATTTTCTAGAGGACGGGTTTCCTACTATTTGTAAACCACACATGCACAATTTTATTTATTTTGATAAGTGATCAGTTTTTTAAGTTGTTATTTCTAATACTCACATAAAGATAAAGCAAGGTTTTTTTAAATAAATTTATTTTATTTTATTTATTTTTGGCTGCACTGGGTCTTCATTGCTGCTTGTGAGTTTTCTCTAGTTGCGGTGAGCAGGGGCTACTCTTCATTGCGGTGCGCAGGCTTCTCATTGTGGTGGCTTCTCTTGTTGCAGAGCACAGGCTTCAGGCATGCGGGCTTCAGTAGTTGTGGCACACAGGCTCAGTAGTTGTGGCTCGCAGGCTATAGAGCGCAGGCTCAGTAGTCGTGGCTCGCAGACTCCGTAGTTGTAGCACACGGGCTCTAGGGCTGGTGGGCTTCAGTAGTTGTGGTGCGTGGGCTCAGTAGTTGTGGCTCACGGGCTCTAGAGTGCAGGCTCAGTAGTTGTGGCGCACAGGCTTAGTTGATCTGAGGCATGTGGGATCTTCCCGGACCGGGGCTCAAACCCATGTCCCCTGCACTGGCAGGTGGATTCTCAACCACTGCGCCACCAGGGAAACCCAGATAAAGTAAATTTTAAAAAACATAACACAACCAGGAGCACTACTTTTAGCCTAGCCTCAATGCCTTATTCCTTGTGCTTGTATGTGGGAGGAAGTGATAAGTTCTCCTTATTTTAAGAAAGAAGGGCTTCCCTCATGGCGCAGTGGTTGAGAATCTGCCTGCTAATGCAGGGGACACGGGTTCGAGCCCTGGTCTGGGAGGATCCCACATGCCGCGGAGCAACTGGGCCCGTGAGCCACAACTACTGAGCCTGCGCGTCTGGAGCCTGTGCTCCGCAACAAGAGAGGCCACGATAGTGAGAGGCCCGCGTACCGCGATGAAGAGTGGCCCCCACTTGCCGCAACTAAAGAAAGCCCTCGCACAGAAACGAAGACCCAACACAGCCATAAAATAATAAATAAAATAAATAAATAAATAAATAAAAAGAAAGAGAATGACTCAAGTCATAGTATTACTTTTGTAAATCTCCTGGTTTATAGAACATTTTTCTGATAGTTTAAAGCAGCGCTACTTTATTTTCTTAGGTGTAAAGTTTTTCTTTTTGTATATTTAAAATCAGGTCTCTCATTCTAACAAATGTAAGGTAAGTAGTATCAGAAAAATACTTCAAGACACATTCACACAATAATTCCTTCTGTTCGTAAACAAGTGACTGTATAGCTAAATTAAGATTTTTGATCATTTTTGTTTTGATTTTTGTTGTAATCTCTCCCATGGGATTCTAAATGGTTACTTCATTAACTGCACAAGAGAAGGGAATTTTCTTGGATCATTCAGGTAAACGTTTATACATGTGTGTAAAGCAGTAAACATGAGGCATAGAACATGGTAGTAGAAAATCAAAGGTGTATGTGAGAAAATATTACCTATAATTAAAAACTAGACTAAGGTACATTATTCTGGAAGTGGAGAGCCAGTCTGAGCTATATAAGAACAACCATCATCAGAGCATTTTTATGGATGTATCACAAAGCTAAAAGGACTAAAAAAACCCAAGAGCATTTTTTTAAAACACTATTTATACCTGTCCACTGCTGAATTTCTCTAAGTTTGGTTTTTCACTCCAGTTTAATATACACGACCACTGTGTAGTAAATGAACGTTTATAAGTAGGTTACAGACTTTAATGTGAAAATCTTTTTTCTGGTCTCATTGCTCACTGCTGTTATTTTCAGTACGTTTATTGAAATGTCTTACGTAATGCTGTGGTGTATTACACTTGTTTGTACTTCACATTTGCCTTAGATATTTCAGCGGGCAGAATACAATGAGGTACATTAGGAAAGTCCGATGACTATTGATGGCATCACTAGGGAACGACATACAGAAGTGAACTTGCTCAGCTCCCAGACATTTATCTTTTCTCTTACTCTTAAGGATATTTAAGATAAAAACAATTTGCTGTAATTGATTTATTTTACCAAATATACTAGACATACTAGATAGATTTCAGTGACCTGTGAAGAAATGTTATTCCAGTCAGCTTCCCCCTTCAGGTTTTCATAAGGATGGGTATTGTTATAACAAGTGACTAAGGAAGAATATGGGAGAGGATAATTAGATAGATGCTGTTTTCCTGGGATTAGATGCAGTGTTCCTAGATGATCTAAGGGTATTGGATTTTATGTTTAGCTCTGTAGCCTCAAATGAAAATTCAGCACGCTGTGTGGTTCTAATTCAAACTATCTGTTAGTGTTAGTGTTGGAGAAGGGCCCTTAAATAGCATCATTCTCCCAAGATTTGTAACTATTGAGAGACGTCGGAGTCACTCAGATTGAGATCAGAGTGTCAGCTTACTAGCTGGAATATCCAACTGGAAAACATGCTTTCAATCTGTGGATATGTTTGCTAATATTTTGCCCCAACCTAATAACAACCCCAGATTTCCCCAAAAAGGCAAGCCTCTTAGAGTATGGCAGAGAGCAGCCCAGAATTCACCTGCTCTTGTGGTCAGGAAGAACTCAGGAGAAGCTTTGCTAAGCATCTTCCTATTCCTTCTTTCCAACTCACCAATCAGATAAGATACTTCCCCTTTTTAGGGGGGAAGTGAGTGAGTCGGCAGAGAGAGGTCAAAAGTGTCACTATTAGGAGTTCCTCCGCCCAGGACACATGAGGTGAGGAAAAAGGAAGTTCCCCACTGACTTTTCTCCTTTGGGAGTTTTATTTAATTACATAATAAATTTTAATTGCCTTCATCCATGCTAAGTTCACAATTCTATAAGAAATACTGTATATGTATACTCCTTGCTTTAGACAGTGGGAGTACTAGGTCTTAACTTTTTTTCACAGAAACATATTGATTAATCACTTGCCATCAATATTGGTACCTCAGTCTATGCTACTGCTAAGCTGTGCATAATTGCCAGTTTCACTGATGCTAAATCTTTTCTTTTCTCTGTGAGCTTGAGAACCCCTAACATAGGTATGTTTTAGTCTAGACTGACTAAAGGAAATGTCTCTAAAATGAATATTTGGAACTGATTTTCTCAGTAAGTTTACCGGTAAACCTGAATTGAAAGGTATTCATTTGATTTCCATTGCTCCAAATGCTGAGCCTTCAGCTCTATCAGAACCATTCTGATTGGTTGGACACTGTTTACTAGAATTCTCAGGATGTGGTGCTACTGTTAGCCATTATACTCTTCATCATCAACAACAGACACTTTCAAAAGCCTGCTTCCTACAAAGTACAGTACTACCAATTTCTGGGGCATCAGAAAGTATCAATTATCTGCCCACAAGAGGTTTGTGCTCTAATGTAGAATGCATGCCAGGCAAGTACATGTGAAAAGTAAATAACATGCGTTTAAGCCTGTGCTTCCTGCTAAGTGAATTATATAGGTGTTAGAGGCAGAATGTTAAACCATGCACCAAAGACATTTTTGACAGGTTTGGGATGGCTACAAGCCATTTCCTAGGAATTATTCATAAAGTTTGAGACACTAAAAAATGAGTGTTACTGTTAACTTTGCAGGAGTAGATTATTATGAGATTTTTGGTCCTAGGGAATTTCAGGAAGGAGGTAGAATTTTAGCTGGTCGTCTGATATCCCAAGGACCGAGTCATTGGTACCCTTCTCACCCTGCATACCACTAACATCACCATCTACCAAGCTGCTCAATCAAAACCTTCGGTGTCATTCTTGATCCCTCTTTCCTCTCATCCACACAGCAAATGCATCAGCAAGTGCCACTGATTCTACCTGTAATGTTTCTTGAACACACTCAGCTGTCTGTCTGCCCTGCACCTCCCTGGTCTGGACCCATTATCCTGACCTAAGACATCATCATCTCCTGCCTGGACTACCCCGTGATGTCCTGATTCATCTCCCTGCTTCCATTGTTTGTAACCTCCAGTCCATTCTTTCCATAGCATAATAGTTGTAAGTCATAAGTAAGATGATGCCATTCTCCTGCTAAAATCCTTTGATGTTTTTCTATTGTTCTTTAAAAGTCACATTTCTTACCAGAATAAATAAGGCCTTACATGATCTAGCTTGTGCCATCTTTTTAATCTCTTTCCCTTACGTTACTATAATGTAACCACATAATACCCTGTCTGTTCCTCAAACAAAATAATCTCTTTCCATTTAGAGGCTTTGCATTTACTATTCCTTCTGCCTGGAATGCTGTTCCTTTGGCTGTTTGTGTACCTGTTTCCTTTTATCCTTTAGGGCTCAGCTCACATGTCACATTCTTAGCTCAAATGCCTTTTTTGATGACCCAATCTAAAATAACTTCCCTCAGTTGTCTTCTATTATATTATCCTATTCGTTTTTTTCATAGCACATTTTAGAAAATGCGAATGTCTAGTTCCATTCTTTTATTGTTTATTTATTATCTGTCTCCCTCTATAACTCTATAACTCCATGAGGATAAGAATCTTGTCTTTTGTGTTTATTACTGTATCCACAGTGCATATCACAGTGTCTTGGATTACTCAGTAAACATTTGTAAAATTATTAAGAATACAGCCGCATAGCACAGGGAGATCAGTTCGGTCCTTTGTGACCACTTAGAGGGGTGGGATAGGGAGGATGGGAGGGAGGGGAGACGCAAGAGGGAGGAGATATGGGGATACATGTATATGTATAGCTGATTCACTTTGTTGTAAAGCAGAAACTAACACACCATTGTAAAGCAACTATACTCCAATAAAGATGTTAAAAAAAAAAAAAAGAATGCAGCTCATATAAGCAGAGAAGAAAGAGAGGGGCATTCCAGCTTGAGTGAGAGTGTGAGGAAAGTGCAAACTAGTTCAGGATGTGTTTTGTGAACAAATTGTGCAGAGCACTGTTCTTTTTGGGAGTAATACTGTTT
This sequence comes from Balaenoptera borealis, assembly GCF_965194805.1. Taxonomy (NCBI): domain Eukaryota; kingdom Metazoa; phylum Chordata; class Mammalia; order Artiodactyla; family Balaenopteridae; genus Balaenoptera; species Balaenoptera borealis. Next base: position 22,832,967 of record NC_138870.1, on the reverse strand, counting down.
ATATGGTGCAAAGTTTTATTTTAATTGTACTTGGATATAAATTGGAAAGTAAAACTAACTTATAGAAGGTCTTAAAGCTAAAGCTGTGGGAATAGAATTCACTTTGCAGTCAGTCAACTTGAAGCTACTGAAAGAATATTTTTGATCAGGGAGTGACTCTATTAAAGTTAACCCTGCAGTGATATCATTGGTGAGAAATGCTGTAGGCAGAGAAGTCATGTAGGAGAGGATTGTAGTTGTCTATCTGAGAGCTTATGAAATGTATTTCTATGACTCTTTCAGCTAGAAAAGGATGGAATTTATATGTCTGTCATAACCCAAATAAAAACTCTTCAAAGGGAGTTATCATGCAATGAAGGGCTTGAAGACTTGGACTTTGGAAGCTTTAGGATTAGAAAGGACTGGAAAGGTTGGTAGGAGCATGAGTGTTTCTTCTTTGCCGTTCCTTCTCTTCCGTGTACATACTCTCCTCATGGTAGTGACACTCGTATTTTGCACGGAAATCTTGTAATTTCCTCTTTCTGTCTCTTCGCCAAGATGATAAATGAACCAAGAACCTATCAAGCTGGGCTGCAATGTCACAACTCATCAGTAGGTGTCAGCATCTCACAAATGATTTATCCCACTTTGAGAATTTGTCAAATGTAGAGCTTTAAATTATATAAAATAAATTACTGTTTTAGTTTATCCCATATATCTTTTGAGTTCTCACTTCATAGTTATAAATATTTATTCAGGTCACATGAAATCAACACATTTTTTCTAAATCTAGTTACAGTAACACAGTCATATTTTATTCACAGTTCTGTTGTTTTGTGACACTTTTTAACAATTGATAGTCCACTTAATTTTAGCTACTGTGGTATTATATTACTTATTTCAATAATATTTTAATATTTGGTAGAGCTATAGACACACCTTGGAAGCAGAAAAAATATGGTTTGTGTACTTTGTTTTCATTTTCCTGTTTCCTTTATTTTCATTTTTTTTCCCTCTCCATCTAACATTTCCACCATCACAGAAAGTTCTATTAGATAGCCCTGCTATAGACTAAACTGATCTCTTTTGTTAAAAAAAAAAAATCTGCAGACATCACCATGTGCCTGGGTTCAGGATCTTGTACATAGATATGTTTTAAAATTTTTTAAACTAAATATGGGTAGTTGTTCTTTGTTTGGGGGGTTTTCTTTGTTTGTTTAGTATGTATTATATTTCACTCGCAGTTTTAGAATTCTTTTAACATTAGGGCGCAACATTATCAGTAAAATGGAAAGAAGGCAAGGGTTAAATGTCTAGGTTTATATGCTAGCTCAGTATTTTCAAATCAAATAACATTACTTGAAAACTAGATATACTTAATATTTTAAAATTGTGCATATTCTAATCAATCCTTGGAAATAAACTTAGGCGTACATGAGGCTGGGAATTTATAGGAGCCCCTGTAGCTCATTTTCAGGAATAACCAGCTCATGTTTGATAATTGGTTATACTCTGTGCAGCTAGTTGTAAATATAATGTAAATGCTATGTAAATAGTTGCCAGCCTGTGGCAAATTTAAGTTTTGCCTTTTGGAACTTTCTGGAATCTTTTTTCCCCAGATATTTTCAATCTTCAGTTGGTTGAATTCACAGATGCAGATAAGGGCTGACTATATTTTCCTTTACTCTCTTACTTCATTTCTGGCCACCAAATATATAAGTCCTTCCCTCCCTCCCTCCCCCCATTGACTAATTTTCCACCACCAGCTAGGTGTCTTACAATTTAACTCAATTCTGACTACCAGAGACGAGACTACTGTTTACCTAGAGGCAGCATCAGATTCCACAGATTAAGGACTCAGTCCCACAAGACTGCTTTCCTTCTTCAGACGCCAAAGCAAAGTCCAGGTTTTTACCTGTGCTTCTGACTGACCGGCTATAAATCCGAGATTCCCATGACCCCCTCCTCAGGTTTGATGATTTGCTAGAGTGACTCACAGAACTCAGGAAAAACAGTTTACTTACTGAATTACAAATTTATTATAAAAAGATACAACTCAGAAACAGCCAGATGGAAGAGATGTGTAGGACAAATATGTGGGAAGGGGTGTGGTGCTTCCCTGCCCTCTCCCAGCACCTCCACGAGTTCACCAACCCAGAAGCTCCCTCAACACCGTACTTTTAGGGATTTTTATGGAAGCTTCATCATGTAGGCATGATCGATTGTTAACTCCATTTCCAGCCCCTCTCCCCTCTCTGGAGAATGGGGGTCAGGGCTGAAAGTTCCAGACTTCTGATCACAACTTGGTCTTTCTGGTGACCAGCCCCCAACCAGGAGCCCACCAAGAGTTACCTCATTAGAACAAAGGATGCTCCTGTCACCCAGGCAGTTCCAAGGGGTTTAGGAGCTCTGTGTCAGACACTCCTATTACTCAGGAAATTACTAGGATTTTAGGAGCGTCTTGTCGGGAACCAGGGTCAAAGACCAAATATTAGCAGAAACCGTGGGCAGAGACTATTATTATTTCACACTTATTATTATTCACACTTAATTATATGAAAAGTGGAATATTTGATATTTTCTCTCGCTTGCTTAGAAGCGGCAGTGTTGTATGTGTCTTCTCTCCTGGTATAATCTTATGTGCTGTGTGACTGGTTTTAATGAACTGTTTCTACCAGTAGGGAAATGGTCCCTGTTTCATTAACTGCTATGAAAGTCTCAAAACATGTGACTGTCCATGTGAACAGCCTGTGCAGATTAAAGCTGCAGGGCATGATTGGAGGAGACGCGGACTGCCAAGCCACGAGGCGGCTAGGAAGGCATCCTCTGCCAGCGACAGCATGGGATTATGTAAGGCCTGCAGTGTCTGGCACTGCACTCCACTGGAGACACATCACGTGTTGTGCAATGCTCTTGGCCCTGAAATTCAATTAGATTGCTTTGAATGATCCGTGAGTCTGCATGAGATAAGCTTTTACTGCTCTCCACTAGAAAGCAAATGGGTTGATTAACCCCACATAAATTGAGAAACTGCCATTATAATTCCAGCAAGGATAGTTGCATTATATATATATATCATTGTGCCACAGAAGAGCAGAATTTAAGCATTATGTAACCTGGATAAATAACGGGGGGGAAAAAAACCCAACCCTCACGACTAGAAAAAAAATATTTTCTTACAGACACTTAGCCATAGATTTTCTTTTTTAAAAATAGATTTTGCCATTGTTTTGAGGAATCTGCCTAAAAGCTGCCTATGTGGTGTTTTTTTTTTTTTTAAATGACATGATCTGTGAATAAGAATAAAGAAATTGATAGAATGATAATTTGGTTGGGGGAAGGAACTTTCATTGGAAAACATTTTTAATTGTGAGTTCAATGACCTTTTTATACTGAGCAAGTTTACTTTCTTTGTGAAATTGTAGCTGACCAATTTAAGAAGTTGGGAGCCATCTGAAATTAACTCTGTATTGTTTGGCTGAAACTTCTTGATATCTTTTAAGGAAAGAAGATCTGGGATGGAGGAGGGAAGATAATAGTAGATGTTAAGAAATTGAAAACTTGGAATGAAGTTGAGGATTATTATCATACTAAGGACTTAAAGGGCCACTGGGAAACCACAAAAATCAGTGATGTGAGCCTGACTTTCCCAGGTTCTTATACCCCCATTTTCCTCCAAATGGGATTTAAGGTGTCAACCAAAAGCCCTGGTGAGAAGCTAAAGTTCATTAGAATTGTTTGGGGCACTGAATTGAAACCTAGGGTGCCGAAACCCTATGCAGAGAGCTTCTGTTTTGTTATATGAACAGGAATTAAGAGTACAGTTCCTTTGTGGTTTAAGGTAAGGTCGTCTTGAACTGCAGCAAAACCACGACTGTCGTAGTTTTTTCCCTATTGAAAAAGGCTTGTATTTCTCTCCTATCCTTTGAAATCCTTAGGACACGAATTTGCTCAGTGTAACCTTATATCCTGCCTTTAGTGTAAGTGGATATTCACGAGTAGGTTGTTTTCTAACATGTAGTAAAACCCAGATTTTAACAATTTTTCTTTTTTGATAGATTATCTAAATTTTGTGAGATTTAACATGCATAGGTTTTTCTCACTGGTTTAATTTTTCTAGCTATCTGCAGTAGGTATTATTACTATTGCTTTTATTAACTAAAGGGAAAATCGATGCATACAGAGGTACAATGAGCTGCCCCGGGTGACACCGCAAGGAGTGACTGGATAGGGTTTCCAAAACAGCTCGTAGGCATTCTCATCCCACTATGTATTAATGGTCCCCAAATGCTGTTCCATGGACTGGTGCCAGGCTGGCCCATATTTCAAGGAAATTCTATTTTATTATGCCTAGAGTGAAGGTCTGGGATTCTGTCATTTTAAAATAGCTTCCCAGGTGATTCTGATGCAAGATAAGAGTTGGTAGCTACTTCACGTTTAATATTCTGAGCTATAGAGATAGCAGTAGAACATCTCTATTTATGCTCTACTTCAAAAATACATTTTTCTGTTCATCCTTCTGATATGTGTATCTATATATGTATGTATATATATATGTATATATATATATATATATATTCAGACCAAATTGTAAAAACATAGTTCATTCTTTTTTTGTTTCTTGGTAAAATTTTAATAGAGAATATATCTTTCCAAAATGGACCTAAATTATTTTGTGGCTAACGTAGTAGTATTTTATAATATTCAAAAGAATACTGTGAGAAATGTAATTCAATAAATGGCATCTGCTATTAAAAGGCCAGCTAGTCTTCAGGTCTTAAATTGATGCTAGCTGGTGTAACTTTGTTAAGAAGGGAATTCAGAGTTGGTTTAATGAGTTGGTGTTGGAGGGACGGCTCGTTATCATCAGTGGATGTAACTTGCTGCTGCATCTTTGCAAAATAATAAAAAGGGACTAGCGCATCCCTTACCCTACCATGATTCTTTTTGTTCCCTTTCCTGTTTCCATCTTTAAAAGAGGATGTGTGATCCATCACTCATGGGGCTGGGACTCCGTGAGCATCTTTCCTTTCTTCATCTCATTCCCCACCTTAAGCCCACGCCGCAGCCGCACCCTATCTTTTTGCAAAGATCATCTTGTTTTGTACCACAAATGTTTGTTTTAAAGGGAGATGTTTGCAAAGGCCAAATTAAGCCTGTGAACCTACATGCTTCATGACCAAGCATCATGGCTTGGGCTTTGGATAGACTTGGAAGGGGGCTCTGAATGCCTGCAACGAACCTGAAAATTTTTGACAGTTCTAAGTTAATAGGCAGGGTACAGACAACCTTGCAGAACATATACTTTCTAGAAACACATTCTTAGTAGTTCAACTGTCATAACGCATTTGCCAAGTACATGATCGGCAGCTATTTAGGCATTGTTTTACTTAAATTTTAGTATTTACGTAATACTAGCATTACATTATAAATAGAAATAATTTTTCATGTGTTGTACTTATGAAAGTAAATAATAAAGTGTGATATGGTTTTCTGAACTTCAGTCATGAGCAAATAAACTTTTCTTTACAAGTGAACCATATATTTTCAGTTTTTCATAACTGTTGAAAATGCACTGTCTCGCAAAAATGTCTTCAGGTAATAAAATAAATGAAATCAGCCTTATGCAGGCTGGTTAGGTGGAGTCTCTTTTTGAGGATTTATACCGTAGAAAGGAAGCTACTTAAGGGCAGAATCTGGGTCTCTAGTGTACTTTCTTTCGCAATGACTCGTATTGTTGTATTAATGTGATGATGCTTGGTCCAGGAAATAATTTATTCAGGTACTCTAAAAAGAAATTATATTTCTTTCATAAATGACTTCTCCCCAGTTCCTGACTTGTTCTGTATAGTTTTTCAAAGTTATATCAGCCTATAGAAGATCCATTCCCACAAATATATAATCAAATTCATAGGTAGTACGTGCTTAAAAATTTTTTTTAAAAGATTTGCTTGGTGTATTAATCAGGTTTGAGTCAGGAAAAAGCAAAAGACACAAGTTATTTTAACAGATTGTTTAAAATAAAGAATTGCTAATTAGGAATTGAAGAAATGAAAGGCTAAAAGAGAAACACTAAAGTGTGATATAGAAAGGAACTTCAAGAAGCAGCTATCACCCCTAGGGCTGGAGCAAAGGGAAGAGATTGGAATCACTAAGACTTAAAAACTTAGCAGAGGGGACCGGTATGGCTGGATCAGACTTGTGAGGCGTGTGGCAAAGGCCAGGAGCAGGTGTGTTTTGGGGAAAGGCATGATGGAAAAACTACACGCTGGGTTAGGTGTAGCTATGGACAGAAATCACCCCTGCCAGAATAATGTGTGGCTTGAAAGCCACTCCCAGGAACAAGAAGAACCAGGAAGTCCACCGGAAGCCCGCAGGAAGCCGACAGGAAAGAACAAGCCTCTTCCTTCAGCCCTGCACTCTCTCCCTCTCCTGTCTCCTACTGGCAGATCCTCATTTGGATCCAGCCAGCAAAGCAGAAAAGAGATTTATAAAATCCTAGCCCCTGCACCTCCAGGGCCGGTTTGGAGCTGAGAAGCAATAGCTTAAAAACTGGCACGCTCGACTTTAAGTAACTTAAGAAAACTCTCTCAATTAAAAATTATTTGAAATTTAATTTTTGAACAGGTAATATACCACGTGGTACAAAAATATAGAATGATTTCCCTCTCACCTTCACACCCCTTGTATCCTGTTGCTGCCCTCCCATCTACCTCCAACTAGATAATCACTGTTGTTCGTTTCTTACGTACCCTTACAGAGTTTCTTTATGTGTTCATAAGCAAATACAAAATTCTTTAATTTTTACTGAAGTATAGTTGATTTACAATGTTGTGTTAGTTACTGCTGTACACCAATGATTCAGTTTATATATATATATATATGTATGTGTATATATATATATATATATTCCTTTTTTTAAGAATATTCTATTCTATTATGGTTTATCATAGGATGTTGAAGATAGTTCCCTGTGCTATACAGTAGGACCTTGTTCTTTATCCATTCTCTATATAATAGTTTACATCTGCTAACTCCAAACTCCCACTCCATCCCTCCCCCAAGCCCCTCCCCCTTGGCAACTACCAGTCTGTTCTCCATGTCCGTGATTCTGTTTCTGTTTCATACATAGGTTCATTTGTGTCATATTTTAGATTCCACATATAAGTGATAGCATGTGGTATACAAGTACGTATTCTTTTTTTTTTTTAAACATCTTTATTGGAGTATAATTGCTTTACAATGATGTGTTAGTTTCTGCTTTATAACAAAGTGAATCAGTTATACATCTACATATGTCCCCATATCTCTTCCCTCTTGCGTCTCCCTCCCTCTCACCCTCCCTATCCCACCCCTCTAGGTGGTCACAAAGCACCGAGCTGATCTCCCTGTGCTATGCGGCTGCTTCCCACTAGCTACCTATTTTACATTTGGTAGTGTATATATGTCCATGCCACTCTCTCACTTTGTCCCAGCTTACCCTTCCCCCTCCCTGTATCCTCCAGTCCATTCTCTAGTAGCTCTGTGTCTTTATTCCCATCTTGCCTCTAGGTTCTTCATGACCATTTATTTTTTTTAGATTCCATATATATGTGTTAGCATACGGTATTTGTTTTTCTCTTTCTGACTTACTTCACTCTGTATGACAGACTCTAACTCCATCCACCTCACTACAAATAACTCCATTTCGTTTCTTTTTATGGCTGAGTAATATTCCATTGTATATATGTGCCACATCTTCTTTATCCATTCAGCTGTTGATGGACACTTCGGTTGCTTCCATGTCCTGGCTATTGTAAATAGAGCTGCAATGCACATTTTGGTACATGACTCTTTTTGAATTATGGTTTTCATAATTCAAAAAGTCATGAATTCAAAAAGAGTCATATACTGGGTATATGCCCAGTAGTGGGATTGCTGGGTCCTATGGTAGTTCTATTTTTAGTTTTTTAAGGAACCTCCATACTGTTCTCCATAGTGGCTGTATCAATTTACATTCCCACCAACAATGCAAGAGGGTTCCCTTTTCTCCACACCCTCTCCAGCATTTATTGTTTCTAGATTTTTTGATGATGGCCATTCTGACTGGTGTGAGATGATATCTCATTGTAGTTTTGATTTGCATTTCTCTAATGATTAATGATGTTGAGCATTCTTTCCTGTGTTTGTTGGCAACCTGTATATCTTCTTTGGAGAAATGTCTATTTAGGTCTTCTGCCCATTTTTGGATTGGGTTGTTTGTTTTTTTGATATTGAGCTGCATGAGCTGCTTGTAAATCTTGGAGGTTAATCCTTTGTCACAAGTACATATTCTTACCTTTGTTATCATATTACTTCTCATACCACTTTTTGGCATCTTGGTCTTTTTACTTAACAGTATATCTTGTTGATTTTGCTGTATTCATACATAAAGGGCTTCATCATGTTTTAATATCTCATTGCCTTAATGAATTCTCTCTTTTCAGTAGTTTCAAATTTTATTCTCTTTGGTGTTCTCAGGATCAAATGACATCATCTGCAAATACTGATAGTTTCCAAATTTTCTTTCTGTCTCTAAAATCATTTCTCTCTGCTAATTGTTTTGGCTTGTACATTCAGCACAATGTTAAATATTGATAGTAATAATGAACATCTTTGTCTCTTTCTGGCTTTATTGGGAATGCTTCTAATATTTCCCATTAAGCATGATGTTGGATTTGGGAATATGGTAAATATATTACTTTGTTAAAGGAATTATCCATTTATTGAGCTTATTTTTTAAAATCAGAAATGATGTTGAATTTTGTGAAATGGCTTTTCAGCATGTATAGGGCATGACCAACCCTGTGACTTTTCTTTTTATACTTAATATATTAGATATATTTCCTTTAACTTCCTATGTTGTTAATAGATTTCTTAATATTTCTAATATTGAGCCATCTTTGTATTCCTGGAACAGAGTCCACTGGGTCATAGAACTGTTAACAGACACACACACACACAGTGATACTTATAAAAAGATTATAGGTATTTGTTATTATCCATCACTATTCCTTGTGTTTTTATATCAGTTTTACTGTTTCATAAGAAGAATTTGGAAGTCGTTCTGTTTTCCTGTCCTGAAACAGATAGCATTAGAATGATCTCTTTAATGTTTGGTAGAGTTTCCCTGTGTAACTATCTGGGGTTGGTGCTTTTTGGGTGTTTAGCTCTTTGACGGTTTTCTCTATTTCTTCGTTGGAAATGGACCTTTAGTTTTTTTTGTTTCATTTTGGTTCAACTTTGTTGAATTATATTTTACTAGAAAGTTATTTATTTTATTCAGATTTTGAAGAAAACTTTTATATGGAGATGAAAAATTATATTGATCATAGAAAATCTTATGGTCATTTAGTTTTTTTCTGTTTGGTTATTTCTCCTTTGCAGTGTATTACTTAGTGTTTTAGCATTTTTTCCTTTCTTTACTATGTCAGATGGTTAATCTTTCTCATTTTTTCCCAAAGGGAAAGTTTTAAAAAATTTATTTATTAGTGCTATTTACTTTTCTAACTCATTACATTGTACTTCTTTATTTAAAATTTTATCTGGCTTAAATTTGTGCTCTTTTATATTTTTGAGTATGACATTTAATTTACTTTTATTGCTGCAAATGTTTAAGGCTATGGATTTTTCTCTTGGCACTGCTTTACCTATATCCTATAGCATCTGTCTCTATATAGGAATTTATTCATTGTTGTTGTCTAGAAATTCTGCAATTTAGTTGGAATTTTCTCTCTGGCCCAAAAGTTTAAGGAGAGTTTATTATTTACCAGCTGCAGAGGATCTTGTTTTCAGATTTTTAAAACTAATCCCTAGTTTTCTTGTTTGTTATCAATGTTATACTCTTAAATTTTTCTTTGCATTTAGGAAAATTCTATTATGTTATATCTTTTTATGTATTTGCTCTCTTCCAATTCTTTGGTTTTCTTCCTCATACCTCCAATTATGTGTACGTTGTTTTCATTCCCTACCTTCTTTTTTTTTCTCACTTTCTCTTTTAACTTTTGAAGAAATTACTTAATGTCCATTTTATTTGTTTTTCTTATATCTGTCTTCTGTGTCTCTCTGTTTTCTGTAGTGTCCCTTCCAATTATTTATTCATTTCTGAAGAAATATTTTCTTAGTTTCATCTCCTACTATTTTTTCCACAATCTCTTTTCTGAATTCTTATCTTTTTGCTCTGCTATGTTCTTTTATAGAGGTGATTTCATCATAACTTTAAAAAAATGCATATTGAAATATTTTGGTAACAGTTTTAATTTGCATGTGTAATTCATAAGAGTGACATTTATTGATAAGTTTTGCTGCTGCATTTCACCTTTTTTATCCTTTCATGTCCCTTTTTTTTTTTTTTTTTTTTTATTACTAGCCATTTAAAGGGAGCCTGTATCCAAATGCTACTAATATCTTTAATGCAGAGGTTTTAGGAGAAGCAAGTATAACTTTTTTTTTTTTTTTTTTTTTTTTAAGACATAGAAGCTACTAATGCAAATTTTGTTCTTGGTTCCCTTCACTCTTTTTTTTTTTTTTAATTTTATAGCTACTTTATTTATTTATTCATTTATTTTTGGCTGTGTTGGGTCTTTGGTTCGTGCGAGGGCTTTCTCTAGTTATGGCAAGTGGGGGCCACTCTTCATCGCGGTGCGCGGGCCTTTCACTATCGCGGCCCCTCCCGTTGCGGGGCACAGGCTCCAGACGCGCAGGCTCAGCAGTTGTGGCCCACGGGCCCAGCCGCTCCATGGCATGTGGGATCCCCCCAGACCAGGACTCGAACCCATGTCCCCTGCACTAGCAGGCAGACTCTCAACCACTGCGCCACCAGGGAAGCCCCTCATGTCCCTTTTTATATATTCTTTCTGTTGATACAACCAAGTACTTTACAGGAGGTGTTAAAGGTCCAAAAGCACTTTCCTTTTCTGCCACCGCAAAGACAGAATGATCCTATAATTATGGCGACTCTAGTTACTCTGTACCTCTCACATTGCTTTTCCTCACTCTCATCCTGACATCTAGTGATGCAATGTGGAATGTAGCTTTTGTATTTGGGGTGGGGGGCAGGGAGGGTTGGTTCATAACTTCAGGGGGTATATTTTTGCCTTTCCTTTTTGGCTCTGCTGCAGGGCCATCTTACCACTCTTAATGCTTCTTCCTGTCACTTTATCATGCGTGGCTTCCGCCAGACAGCAGCTGATATGGACAGCCTATCTATGTCCTTTGTAGTCTTTGGATTATATCTATCTCTTCCTTTTGCTGAAAATGGAGTTTTCAGGGTTTCATTTTATTCATTGTTGTTTTTGTTGATTTCCACAGAAGTATAATGATGTTAAATTAATTAGTACAACAGATACTGGAAGTCTATGTGCTTTTAAAGAATAGCATTTTAATATTGGACTTTGATGGTTTACACAGGTAATATAGTACTTAAAACAGGTGCTGTTCAAAATAATGTTCAGACTGCCCCCAGAAAGTCACTGTAGAAAATGAGAGAGATGCTGCTTTTCTTATTCTTGACTTTCATTTCCTTAAAAAGATCTTTTAGTGTTGGAACTTGGTGCTAGTATTTTGATAGTCCAGGAAAATTATTTTCATTAATAAATGATATGAAGCTTCTGGGTTTTTTGTGTGGTTCTTTTCCCCTAGAGTTTCCCTTTTTCTAATTTGTAGGCTCTTTTTCTTCTTCTCTTTGCCGCTACCGGACCAAATTGGCCCAATTTGAGTAAGATTTTATGGACCCTGTTTTTCACTGTTTTTTAGATGTCTTGTTTCTTTTGATAGTGCAAAATATGTTAGTGAGTACTGAGGTAGAAATTACTTTGTGTATTTGTTAAACTGTCCAGAGTTTAGGAGAATAATTTTCTACTGTATAACTTTTAGTTGATGAGAAAATAACCCGGATTCTGTTCTGTTTGAAGGATAATTTTTTTAGTCTGTTGTTATAAATACGAACAGCAGTGGATAATTACGTTTTGTCTGAAGAATAGTCATAGTTTAAATGCAAGTTTTAATTGATAAATTAAAATAAGAAAAGTTAAGTTCAGCTGTTCATTAAATCTTTTCCCGTTTTGATTGTTGTTAGTTACCAAACTTAAATGGCTTGAATTAAGATTAAAGGTGAAGCTTTAGAATTAATTTCCCTTGTAAAATACAGTTCTCCGCAACAGAAAATAAATGAACTGAAATCAGTGTTCCAACAGTGTAACTATGCATGCAGTAGCAAGTTACTGGAGCTGACAATTCTCAAGTGATAGTAGCTGGTTATATAAGTCACCCAAGGTGGCTTGATGTACTATTATTTACAGACAGAATTGGAAATAATACCACGTGCCAAGGTAACAGGCAGTTAGACAAAAACATAACAATTTACTTTTCAATAATTATCATCACTTCTAGCCAGGCTGGAACTTGATTGATCCCGTATAGAAGAATATCTTTTTGTATGGATTTATTTCAAACCCAGAAACATCATGACTGTAGTAAATATTCCTGTAAATCATTTTTTTGGACTTCATTAGAAGAAATAGCAGTAATCACTTTATTCTTTGTGTATCAAACTAACTGATACAAATTCCAGCTGGTACGATTCATCAATTCATTTGTCCCTATTTCCGTTCCCTCACTCTTGCTTTTTTCCTGTCTCTCTTTTTAAAAAATGAAGTTAACTGGAAGTTTTTACATGAGAACTGATTATGCTAAGAAATTTAGCTCATACTTCTTCCATAGTTGGTAAAATAATAAAAAATAAAAATAAATCTTGCTTCATATTGTTTGGAAGTATCATATTGTTCTTGGAATGCATATTTAACAGGGATTTCTAATACCTTCAGAGGCTTATTAAGCCTTAAGTTATCACTGTGGAAGGGATATGTTTTCAGAGGTTCAAAGACAGGACAAATGAAAACAGACAAATGACAAAGTTGGTGGAAACACAGCTGAATGGTAGAGAGTTTGAAACAGTTGGTGATAGGTGAGCGGCTTGAAGTCAGTTGATTTTCCTTCTGTATTTCCCTGTATTCAGGGTAGCCACATGGGAAAGAGAGAGAGAGAAAGAAAGAGAGATAGAGTGTGTGTATGAATCGTAGTAATGGGGAATTGGAGACAATGGAAAAATTGGATAAGAGAGAGAAGGCAAAGATGCTGGAAAGAGGGAATACTGTGGTAAGCTAAGGAAAACCTGTAAACACTCTCGTGTGGATGAAATTTTATTCCCAGATGCCTTTTCATGGCAGCTTCATGACTAGCTTGCGCTCAGAGTCAGAGTTTCTCCAGGAAGAGGTGGGTCTGGACAAAATACCATAGGAAGAGTCACAGCTGGAGCTGCCAGGAACAAGACCAGCAGTTCTCCATTCAGGCTAACACACACTGGCCTATGTTGTTGAAGGTAGCACTACCTAATGAACAGATAAACCCGAAAACCTCCGTAGCTTAGTGTAATAAAAGTTTGCTTCTGTTTTCGCATAATGAAAGTTAGAATCCTAAGGTGAGTGTTCTGGCCAGGCAGCTTCCCAGCAATCCAGAGCCCTAGGTTCCTTCCTTCTCCGGGCTCTGCATCTTCCTAGGTGGCTGTGCCTTTTCGCCTCAGGCTACAATAGAGGAGAGGATGCAAGATGCCCACATGGGCCGGTTCCCTGTCCCTTCTGCTCCCCTTCAGTTGGCTCAGACTCTGTCACATGACCCCACCAGACTGAGAGGAAGGCTGGGCAACGTAATCGAGTTGTGTGCCCGGAGGAAAAGGGAGGGGATTGGTGAAGAGAGGGCCAGCCTCTTCCTCTCCTAGCAGTAGACCAAAGAGTTTGTCTTTTCCTCTCTTGTGTTGGTAATGTCAGACTTACAGGGCAGGGATAGCTGCTGGTATGTTTAACACTGGATGTTTATAAAACGTTCTATGTTTTCCAAAAGGAGCAACTAAACTAATATTCTTTTTTCAAAGGGCTGAAATGTTAGCATCATGGCAATACTAACAAAAAAACATAGAGCGGTATATATATATACAGTATATACTTACAAAAAAATTACTGAATGTCTGCTAATCCCTGAAGATACGTTGATGACCAATCTCTGTTACGTCCTCAGAGTTTAGAGTTTAGTGAGAAAGTCAGGTACCAACGAAATAAGTTAGGCAGGGATTAATTAAGTTTTTTTCTTTACTTAATGACTCTGAGGAAAAAGTCCCAAGTGCTGTAAGAGTGTGTAACTGGAGGATACAGGTTTGGCGAGGGGAGGGGTATCCAGAAAATGGTGTTTCCAAGAAAGTGACATTTAAGCTGAGACCAGAAGGATGGCAAGGTGTTGATGAAGGCAGTAGGAGCAGTGGAATAGCACAGGGCAGAGGGAACAACAGATTCAAAGGCTACTGCACCTTGGATGGGACGATACTGGTACAGATCTCGCCTCCCTTTAAAAAAATTAGACACCCAGAAGCAAAAGGGACTGCGAGGGAGGAACTGGTTACAGCTCAGGTGAAAGGAAACTGAGAAAACAGGAAGAATTGGGGGGAATCAAGATGACAGAGAACAAGAAATAGGGGAAGAGAGTTGGCAACAGTCAAGAAAACTTGACTCTAGCCGAGTTCTATTTAATATGAGTGTTTTTCTGGGTAGAGTTCTTTTTGTGTTCTTTTACTATCAACTTCTGCCCCCAACATTTTTAGTGAATGTTTTCTAATTTTTCAAAATGTCTCTATTTTAACATAAAATTAAAACAAATGCATACTTTCCAAAAATATTTGGGACAAGCATATGCAATGAGTTGACTCTTGCTGCTAAGTGAGGTGTTATGTCAGTTTGCTGTCAGCATCGAATGAGATATTTGTGAAATTGTCCTGATATACATCAAATATTGGTTTAATTTGATTAAAATGTACTGATTCGTTTGTCTCCTTTATTAAAACAGTTTGTGTTCTTTCCCCTCACTCATGCTGGATCTCATGTAATGACAGGACTAAGTGGTCCAAGGAAAACAACCATATTTTCATGCACACTGGTTCTCTCTTGAGTTCTGGGAATGAATCCTGACTTGGTTGCCTAATAGGGAAAGTGATCTGGGGACATGGAAAAAGCTGATGCTATGACTTTCTCATTCTTCTTCTCTAAACTTTAAAGGTGTGAACAAACAGGTGTATGGTCAGGTCTTCTCAGCCAAGTGGAGTGGGGAACATCTCCTTCTCTTATGAAAGCTACATGTGTTCTTCTCATGCTTTGTTTTGTTTAATTCTACAATGGTTGTTGAATAACGTTGTGGCTTTCATGCTACATCTGGAAAGTGTGTAGTCATATTCCATGGGAAGGAACAGAAGGATGGTGGGTGGGGTAATAAGCTGGTTGCAATCACAGTGTACATTTATTTGGAAAGATCAGCATATTAGTACGCAGTGGGCAGATTAACTAAACTCAGCTGGAATAATTCGATATATTTGGTTTCTGTAAAAGCTAAATATCTTTAAAACTCTAGAGGTTTGCTGTAAACCTTTTGATGATAGATGCCTTTTGAATATGTCTCTCCCACTACTATGAATACTAATGCAACTTAAAAACTATCCTTTTAAAAACCTTGACCCCCCCCCCCAAAACCTTATCCACTTATCAACAAAACAAATTCTAGCATCTTTCTTCAGGAAAATTAGTATTTTTTTAAACTAATAGATCTTGTGAAGCATAATTTTCTGGAGGTTGGTTATAAATTTTAGTTTCTCCACCTCAAGTAGTGTGAGGTATCCATGGAAACTGTCCAGCCTGTATTCAGTGCACTGGACTGCCTTCCCACACAGGTCAAGACACAAACAGTCTTAGATACTAGTTCAATTTATTGTGCCTTAAACATTAGCCAGTTTTGAAAAGAAATTGGCTCCTAATTGACACATACGGTTTTATATTTAATTAGCAGTTTGAGCCGCTCTACATTTTACTAACAGATGTAACATTCAAAACATCCACCATTATAATGCATCTGTCGTACAGATGCACTTAAATGGAAGAACTTTGTGGCAAATAGCAGTAATGGCTCAGCTGCTTAGCAAAAAGTTGGACAGAACTGACATTATTTTCTTTAAGATGTGGATTTTAAAATCATTTAAGGAGTGAATTTCTTTAATCTAATGAATATATTTTATATTTTTAACAGCTTTATTGAAATAGTCACACATCCTAAAGTTCACCCTGCTGAAGTATACAGTTCAGTGGTTTTTAACATATTCACAGATTTGCAAACAACACCCACTGTCTAATCTTAGAACATTTTCATTACCCGCAAAAGAAACCTCATGCCCATTAGCAGTCACTCTTCATTCCCTCCCCCACCTCCTGTCAACCACTAATCTACTTTCTGTCTCAATGGATTTACCTCTTCTAGATATTTCATACAAATGCAATCAGAAAATATGTGGTCTTATATAACTGCCTTCTTTCACTTAGCATAATGTTTTCAAGGCTCATCCACGTTGTAACTTGTATCAGTACTTCATTCTCTTTTTATTGCCAAATAATATTCCATTGTATGGATAGATCACATTTTGTCTATCCATTTATCATTGATGGACATTTGGGTTGTTCCTACTTTTTAGCTATTATGAATAATGCTGCTATTAACATTCATGTACAAGTGTTTGTGTGGACGTATGTTTTTATTTTTCTTTTGCATATCCCTGTGCAAAAGGGGTAATATGCAAACTCTATGTTTAATTTTTAGGAACTGCAAAACAGCTTTCCAGAATGATAGCACCATTTTATTATGGTCAGCAATGTATAAGAGTCCCAATTTTTCCACATTAACAGCGTTTTTATTGTCTGTCTTTTTTTATTTTAGCCATCCTAGTGGGGGTAAAGTGGTATCTAGGGGTGAATATTTTAAAGGACAGCAATTTCATATTGTCTATGCTTCATAAATTAGTTAAATGTATCTCTCTTATTTATTTACTTTTCCATGGCTCTTCATTTGTAAGTAAAATATACCTCTTGTCTCTGTCAATATTGTCATTTTGTTTACTGATTTTAATGTAAGCCCAGTTCAGAGCATGTGACATCAAAACATAAGATAGTGGTGAACTGAAGTATTATATACAACATTAGCATTAAAAAAGGGAAAACACTAAAGACAAATAGTTTGATTATTTAAATCTCTGGTATAATTTCATCTTGCTTTATGTGAAAAATGGGTGTGATAGTAGTACCAGATACTGTGAAGCTTTGTTGAGTTCCAATGCCAGATTAAAAGATATTCTTATTTTTTCATTCAATGTGATGCATCTCATCAGTTCTAATATGCCATCAGTTGTATCACTGGGAAAAAAAGAAAAGAATGTTGCCAATTGAGCTATGATAAACCATTAATTTTAGAGTGACCTGTGATTCAGGAATGTTAAAATTTGGGAAAAATTTTAGAATTTTGTTAGAATCATTGAAATGTAGTAGGAGATGTGCTAGTGCACTTTTTTGGGAGGAGGGGACCCAATCATCTATGCTACCAATACCCACAGGAGAAAGCAAGACTTTTAATACGTCAAAGATTTGGTAAATACCTTTTTACACATATTAATATCCAGGAGTATAAAAATGATATATTACACACACTCACGCACACACACACACACACACACAGATAAAGAAGAGAGGGAGAGTCATCAACTTGTTATTACCCAGTTTGGGAGTATGAAATTAGCAACCTATAGTTCACTGAAATTCTTCTTTTCCCTGTAGTCTTTAATTTACTAATTGAAAGTAGCTTGTTTCCCTCAAATCAAATTTTTTCAAGATTGTGTTTTCTTTTCAGTCTGAGAATGTTGTTTTGTTCCTTTCCAAAGCTAACTAGACAGGCGATTCACAAGCCAGTGAAAATGTTTATAATGCAGATACCTTTCACCCCAGCACTACCAAGCAGCTCTGCTTCCATAACAGCAAACGTGCTTTGCATATTATTAGACATAAAGTGTTACTTTCTTAGTGCCCTGGATTCCAGTTACAGTTGAGGATGTATAAAGGAGTGAAATATCTGCCATGGTGTATGCCAGAGGGAATCAAAATGACTTTCAAAATAGTGTTCATGAGACTGTAATAAGCCTAGTGAAAGACTTTCTGAAAAAGCCTCTTCCTGGGCTTCCCTGGTGGCGCAGTTGTTGAGAATCTGCCTGCCAATGCAGGGGACACGGGTTCGATCCCTGGTCTGGGAAGATGCCACATGCCGCGGAGCAGCTGGGCCCGTGAGCCACAACTACTGAGCCTGCGCTCTAGAGCCTGTGCTCCGCAACAAGAGAGGCCGCGATAGTGAGAGGCCCGCGCACCGCGATGAAGAGTGGCCCCCGCTCGCCGCAACTTGAGAAAGCCCTCGCGCAGAAACAAAGACCCAACACAGCCAAAAATAAATAAATAAATAAATAAATTAAAAAAAAAAAAAAGCCTCTTCCTAAGGTAGGCATTTGACACTGTCTTTTAATCAACTCAGGCATCTTTAGGTTGGTTTGGATTGAGATCTTGTTTTCTTTTGGTAATAATTGTATTGGTGCTTTGAAATGTTGTTGGACATTTATGGAATTCCTAGTTTCTACTAGTTCTAAATCATTGTCGCACAGTTTTTCATTGTGGAATTCTTTGAAAATTATGGTTAACATATAGAACACAGTTGGGAGGTATAAGAAGATACTTGCTTGTATTACAGTAGGCAAAATATATCATCTCATGACAATTTGATGCAAGAAATCATCAACATTAGACCTACATAATTTTTTATTGTCACTAAAGAAAACACTAAAGAAAAACATGATTTTCATTTGATGAGGGGAAAATGAGATAAAATAGAATTATTTTTAATTTGATCTTTTGTTATAAATTATGGCACAGCCAAACATAATATTTTTAAAAGAAAATAGTAACTTTGTATCTTTTAAAGTGATACATTTACATAATATTAAGAATTATGTTGCTCAGTCAGATCCTTGCAGTGATGTACAGCATCAAGGTTGTTTCTGTGTCTTTCAGTAAAATATGAAAATCCTATTTCATTAGACATATGGTGACAGGGAAGAACTTAGGCTAGACTTGTGGCGTATTAGTGTATCCTCTTGCATTAGGCCATATCACAATCATTGATTAATATTTTACCTTCCAATTTTTCAGACTGAATGTTAGAATTGTTTACTTTTTCTTTTTGGTATTCTAACATTTTGCTTGTTGGATTCCAACATAACTTCCTTCTTTCAGCCATAAAACTATACTTAATGAGTTTGTACACTAAAAACATTTAATATGCAAGTAACATTAAATATATCTCAAATATCTGCCCAAGTTGTAAGACATGATAGATATCATATATTGCAGTCCTTAAACAGGTGGCACTCAGTACAAATCTTTTTTGGTAGATAGTGATCTCTCATTCAGAATCATTGGTTTAGACATTCATTCAGAAGTATTTATTGAGTACGTAATGTGCCAGGTTTTGCACTAGGTGTTGGAGTTGTTTGTTGCGCAGCCAAAAAGGGGAAGAAAAGCACAGCCCCTGTCCTGGTGGTGCTTATAATCTAGTAGAAGGAGATAGAAATCATTCAAAAACTGATATAAATAGCTATAAAACTAAAATACTTGGTGAATGAAGTGCAGGATATTATGAGAGGACTGAATGAGAACTAGCTTAGTAAGGTTAGAGAGAATGACTCTGATACGGTTGAGCTCAGACCTAAAGGTAGAGTAGGAGTTAACTAAGCAAAGCTGGGAGTACTTGGGGATGGGGGTGCACAGAAAGCATGGCTGGCGAAAGGAAACCTCGTCTGCTAATGCCTTGAGCAAGAGGAGACATGATGAGACACTGAAAGGCCTGTGTGGCAGGAGGAAGATATAGATTGATTCAGAGAACAGGGATGACAATGGTTCAAGATTGTACGTGTTGGATCATGAGTCCTTACCTAAGCCATGCTATGGGTTTGGGTCAGTATTCAAAAGCCACAGAACATGATATGCAGGAAGCAACCATCATGATGCTTAAATATAATACTGAATTTATGTGAAATAATATATACAACATCATTTAAAATTATGAAGCATAACAATGTAATGAAGACCCATGAATCCCCCAGCCAACTGAAGAATAGCTTGTATCTACCTATGTGTTTTGGCCTCCCCTTCCAGAGGCAGGGGCAACTAGTACCTCTCAGTTTTAATACCACACTACATGTCTTCTAGGACTTTTTTTTTTTTCTCTCAAAATCATGTTTCTGAGATTCATCAAGGTTGTTGTGTATTGCTGAGGCTCAAGTTTTTTTTATATTTACCAAAGATATTATTACCCTCTGGGAATATACTACAATTTACTGATCTGTTTTTCCTGTCAGTGGATATTTGGATTGATTCCAGTGTTTTGGTTTATTTTTTGCCTGTTTGTTTTGCTGTCAGTGCTAATATAAATGTCTAGGATGTGGTACTATGTGTCTCCTGGAGCACATGTTTCCTTGGGAATGTAATTGCTGGGTGAGAACATGTTTTCTAAAGTGGTTGTACCAATTTTCATTCCTACAATTGGTCCACATCCTCTCCAGCACTTCATTTTGTCAGACTTCTTAATTTTTGCCAATCTAGTGGGTGTAAGATGGTGGCTTATGGTAGTCTTTTTTTTTTTTTAATTATAGTTGATTTAAAATGTTGTGTTAGTTTCAGATGTATAGCATAGTGATTCAGTTACATATATATTCTTTTTCAGCATAATCTTAATTAATATTCCCTAATTACTAATAAAGGCAAGCATGTTTTCATGTTTATTGGCCAAATGTGTTTCTCATAAGAAATGCCAGTTCAGTTCTCTTGTCTACTTTTCCACCAGATTTTTTTTCTCATTGATTTGTAAGCATTTTATGAATTCATATATATTCAGTTTTAGTCCTCTGTTGTTTCACAACCCTCTGAATGACAGAGAATGAATTGGGGGGGGCACCAAGTGCATATGCGGAGACTAGTTTGGAAGCACAATATTTCCTAATGGACATTGTGTGATAATTTTATAAATTTTTAAATATTTTTCTTACATTTCTTATGTTAAAAACAAATATTAGGAAGAAATACTGCTCTTTTTTTTCTAAGAGAACATTGGACCCTTGGTCTTCCCACTTAACACTACTTTAAGAAAAGTTGATCTAAATTGGCTTCTGAAGAGTTCTGCTTTGTACATGCACTAGGGATGCTTGAAACTTATGCATGTGTATGTGTTATTTTTATGAAACCATAGCATACTGATCAAGTTGGCTTCAAAGTGATCTTCTACGAAATGAATGCCGTTTTTCATTTGCCTTCTCTTAAAAATTTATAGAAAGTTGGAACTGGATATATATGTCAGAACTTAAAGCTGTGGGTGTCTTCATGGCACTGGGCATTGTTATATCATATATATGCCAGTTGTGCAAGTCTTTCTCAAATGAAGTTTATTTTTTAAAGCATTAAACAAAATATTACAATAGCTGTTTATGTAGTACTTATTATGGGCTAAGAACATAAAGCTTTCCATATACAATTTCTTTTTCTTAAAATAGTCCCGCAGTGTGGATTTTATTACACAAAGATGGGGAAACTGAGTCTGAGGGCAGCTAAATAAAATTCTTGAGATCACAAAGCCAGTGGTAGAACTCAGATCAAACCAATTTTTTTTTAAATGGTGTCACCAGTTTACACTCATCAACAGTGTATGAAAATTTCCATTGCTCCATAATTCTTGCCAACATTTTGCACTGTGAATCCATTTATTTTTTAAAAGGAGCAAGCCGCTTTTTTTTAAAAAATTATTTATTTATTTTATTTTTGGCTGCATTGGGTCTTCGTTGCTGTGCGTGGTCTCTAAAACATTATCATTTTCACTAAGTGCACAGCTTTCCAATGCTGAGCCCTTTCATAAATTGCATGATTATGTGTTAAACTGTGTGCAGATAGATATCATCTCATTTAATTCTCGAGAGCTTCCCTTGAAGTTGTGCTATGCAGAGCTCCTCTTCATTCCATTGACTCCGTAGATACTTCTATCTGAGGAAATTCTAAATATATTCTGAACTTATTAAAATTTGCCTTCATACTTCCTTTGTCAAAATATTTGCATTGATTGATAAGTAATGCAAGTGCTAGTTTTCTCCTTCCCTTTCAAGGACAATTTCTTTCTAGTATTTTTGGGAAAAGGGATTAGGTTTCTCTCTCTCTCTTTCTGTAAGGGGGTGGGTATTCTACCATGCTGTTTTCTTGATAACTCTTCCAAGTCCTGTGCTCCTCTCACTGCCCCGTGGGCCAAGACCCTCTTGGTTGTAGGTGGTAGATTCCCAGCTTGGAGCTCATGAACTACACTGAAACAGGAAGGTGAATATAGAAACAGGAAGGTGAATATAGGGCTGGAGTGTGCTGGTCTTACCTCTCTGTCTTTTTTTCTTTTTGTTTTGTTTTGTTTTTGTCTTGGTTTTTTTGTTTGTTTGTTTGTACATCTTTAGCTTTACTGAGAACGTCAAACTGTTTTTCAAAGTAGCTGTACCAATTTGCCCAACTCTCAGTGTTCTGTTTGCTCACATCTTTGTAAAAGCTTGGTGTTGAAAGAATTTTAAATTTTTTCCAGTTGTGTAGGTGAGACATCTCTTACTGCAGTTTAAGTTTTCATTTCTCTAATTACTTGTGAGGTTGATTATCTATTTTCTTATGTTAATTGGCTACTTGGCTTTTCTCTTCCATGACGTGCCTGTTTGAGTCTTTTGCTCATTTTCTTTTGGATGATTTATGCTTTTTTTCTGGTGTGCAGGAATTCCTTAAACACTATATATATACACACACACACATATATATAATATCTTTTCCCAGTTTGTGGTTTTAATGATGTGTTTTAATTAATGGAAGCTCTCAATTTTACTGTAGCCTTTTATAGTTTGCAATTTTAGTTTATTGTTTAAAAAATCCTCCCCTACCCCTGTATCATAAATATACTCTCCTCCATAGACCTCTGAAACTGTTACAATTTTGTCCTTCACATTTAAATCTTGAACCTACCTGGAATTGATTTTTGTGGATTGTGTGAGATACAGGTTGAATTTCAATACTTTATATATTGTTCCTTACCACTGTTACTCCATCTTGCAAAGTTGTACCTATGTATCAATCTTTACCAAATGATTGTGGAAATACAAGAGGAATCACAGCACTTGAGATCTAAAACAGATATCACTCTTCCCGTTGTCCAGGAGGGAAACTCTCCAATTGTACTTCACATTATTATTCAGATCAAGGTCAATTCTCTCATTTATTTCCATCTCCTCCCCTTTTTGCTTTGTCCTCTTATGTTCTCTGAGACCTCCCATAAGCTGAATCTTTTTTGATCTATACCTCTCCATATCATCCTTCAGGTACACAAAGCCTTGCAGAAGCTTTGAAATTAACCATTTGAAATTCCATTTTTCCTGGCCTTTGGTGTGAGTGTGCATGCTTGCATTGGCAGCATATTGATTCCATTTTTCTCAGTAACAAGTAGTTTCTATACTGTGAACCAGTGGATTATGGGCTTAACTTTAGTGGTTGTGTGCACTGCCATTTGAGTGTAATTTTATGAGGTAGTGATTTATGATGTGTGAGTCAAGGCGTTTTGCTTCAGTAGGGAAATGGTGTCTAAGGCTCATCTGCTTATTGTCTTATTAGTTACTCTTCTCTCGACTTTGTGTTCTGGAGATGAGATGAAGACTGCTTACTCAGAGAGGTAAACAATTACAAGCAGAAAGATCCATTCTCCAGTACTGAAGGGTTGCATAAGTTCTCAACCTCTGAATTTAAGCAGACCCTGTATTAAAATGGGTGAGGTGTATGATTTTGTTGAGTTTCATGTCAGTCCATATGCTTCCTGGAAACCAAATACTGAGAGGCTTTTATTAAACCCCAGAGAAGATAAATAGTTTCCTTTACTTCTCACTAGTTAGAGGGCACAAACTCATCCTCTAAGAAAAGCCTTCTCAGCAACCTTGTTTGTCTAGAGGCTGGGATATTTGATACACCCAGAATGATGACTGTAAGTCACTCTTATCTCCAGTATCATCATCAAATGTTTTAAATATCATCATTTACTGTGTAAATGTTTAAATTTCACAAATGGAATCAAATGGTCTAGTGAGGATTATTTATGTTGAAAAACAGTGCCATATGTCCTCTACATATTTGAAAATTCTTTTAGCATATGCTGCAGAATTGCTTTTTGCACCCCCTTTCCTAGTTCCTGACACATGGTAGAAATATAATGTCTTTACAGTGAATTAGAAAAAGGGAAGAAAGGAGATGGCAGTAGATTGCCATTGTGGCGTATGAATAATTGGTTTAAAAGTTTTCCACATTCTTTTTTTTTGTAACCTCCTTTACAAAAAAAGAATTTCAGAATTCTTTTCAGAATTATTGAAACATCTGTATGTTTTTCAAAATTATCATGATTGTGTCATTGGATTGATGAAGAGCATCTTGTGAATGTATATAATAAGTACTCCTATTGAAGTTTATGTTTCTTATCTTAAGAAAGTGAGGAAAATCATCAGGGGAAAGAATTGGCTTACATTCCTCGGAGTCAGTGACCGAGAAATTCAAACCATTAGCCAGTTGGATTATAGGAGATTGGCCACATTTCCTCAAAGGAGTTCCTTGAAAATGTAGTTGATTATAATGACGGATCTAATGTAATTCCACTAGGATACAGCTGTTGGAATAATTTATTTGAAATTAGATATATACCTTTTTAACCCCTGGGAATTCAAATGAGGAAAATATCTAATCAGACAGGCTATCATTTTTTTTTAATAGGAATTTTTTTTTTTTTAATTTATTTGTTTTTGGCTGTGTTGGGTCTTCGTTTCTGTGCGAGGGCTTTCTCTAGTTGCGGCAAGCGGGGAACACTCTTCATCGCGGTGCATGGACCTCTCACTATCGCGGCCTCTCTTGTGGCGGAGCACAGGCTCCAGACGCGCAGGCTCAGTAGTTGTGGCTCACGGGCCCAGGTGCTCTGCAGCATGTGGGATCTTCCCAGACCAGGGCTCGAACCCGTGTCCCCTGCATTGGCAGGCAGATTCTCAACCACTGCACCACCAGGGAAGCCCCAGACAGGCTATCATTAATGAAGAGGTTAGGGGAACACCAGTTAGACTAATATCAAGTTTAATGTTAAAATAAGACTGTGTGGAGACTACAGATACATACAGTCACCTCCTTACAGATCTTATCCAAGCTGATTAGCAGCTAACTGTTAGTCTTGGAGCATCTTCAGTTTGCAATTTTCAGTACCTTTTGAATTTCTAGTTGAGGGCTTAGTTTTCTAGGATTCTGGTTGTGGTGACATATTTTCATGATGTCTTGATGATATTGCACACTGTGGAAAAAATATTACTTTAGTGTATGATATTTCCAAGGGAACAGGAACAGAGGTGGAATCAGTACCTCAAACATCACGTCCTTGAACCCTTCACTCCTAATGCTATTAACTCCCATTAAGGCAAACAGGGCTGTGCTTCTTTGAAAATCAAAGAAAATCTTTAGTCCTTTCTAAGACTAATACATTTTTGTTATCCCTTCTATCCATGAAAGACAATCATTTCTGACTTCTTAATTTTTTTTAAATTAATTAATTTATTTATTTTTGGCTGCATTGGGTCTTCGTTGCTGTGTGCGGACTTTCTCCAGTTGTGGCAAGCAGTAGCTTTTCTTGTTGTGGAACACAGGCTCCAGGCGCGTGGGCTTCAGTAGTTGTGGCACGTGGGCTTAGTAGTTGTGGCTCGCGGGCTCTAGAGAGCAGGCTCACTAGTTGTGGCACATGGGCTTAGTTGCTCCATGGCATGTGGGATATTCCCAGACCGGGGATCCAACCCGTGTCCCCTGCATTGGCAGGCAGATTCTTAACCACTGCACCACCAGGGAAGTCCTGAGCTTCTTAATTTTTTTTTTTTTTAATTGAACACTACAATGGTAGCCTGTTTTTTTTTTTAATTAATTAATTAATTAATTAATTAATTTTTGGCTGTGTTGGGTCTTTGTTTCTGTGCGAGGGCTTTCTCTAGTTGCGGCAAGCGGAGGCCACTCTTCATCGCGATGCGCTGGCCTCTCACTGTTGCGGCCTCTCTTGTTGCGGAGCACAGTCTCCAGACGCGCAGGCTCGGTAGTTGTGGCTCACAGGCCCCGTTGCTCCGCGGCATGTGGGATCTTCCCAGACCAGGGCTCGAACCCATGTCCCCTGCATTGGCAGGCAGATTCTCAACCGCTGCGTGGTTAATTTTTGATCCATTGGAGTTGATGCAACAGGAAATGGCCAGGAAAAACCCATCCTCTCAGATTTTCACAAACTGTCAGTGTGACTTCTCTTTTTATGGAGATGTTTTGTTGTAATTTCAGAAGGTGGTTGTTAGTTATGTTGGCTACATTACATTTAGTACATCTGGGATGTGTTCACATGAAGACATTGGCTAAAAGCTGTGTCTTGTGGCCTGGAATTGACTCTGATATTGAAAAGACTGGGAAGGACATTCCTTGCTACTTGGCCTAATCTAACAAAGACACCTTCTTGGGAAGCCCAGTCAGGAATTCATTTTGGAATTGAAGAACGAGTACAGAAGTTGAACTTCTCAATTGTTGTAGAATTCTTTTCCAAATATGTTTTTAGTTCTTTCCCAAATTTCTGCCATGGCAATTATAGCTCTGAGACTATTATTTATAACCCTGGCACCAGAATTTCTGACCATGGCTCCACAATTACTTTTATTTGAGTTAAAGGAATTTGTGTAAACGACTTGCCTCTGAGCTGTCACCACTGTAAGGCCAAGACAGGTTGGGACGTAATACTTGCCTCCCATGCCTCAAGTCAGAACACAGGAATTTGACAACAGGAATCAGTTCTGCTAAACTTGTGATGTGGCAATATCTAAAGTTTTCCAATCTTAAATGAGGACGATTAAGACAAACAGAACCGAATCCTGTTCCATCTCTGCCCATTCTTCATTCATGTTTAGCACCAAAGTTTGCCTTTTTTGAAAACTATGGAGTTTGAACCAATGTAGAATTTTTTCTACCTAGTTGAAGTTGGAAGGTCCATTGTGAGCCCCGGGTCCATTAGCTCACAAGTATATGATTCCAAGGACTAATTAAAATAGTGGACAAATGAGGATTTTCATTTATTATTTTTGCCATTTTCTTAGTATGTGGGATGGTTTGGTATAAAGTGAGAAAGTATGTACAAAATCACCTTGTCAACTGTAAACTGTTCTGTGATCTGAATAATATTAATACTAGCAACAACAGCATCAATTATACACAACTTATGTAGCACTTACTATGTGCTGGGAACTGTTCTAAGTACTTTACATATTTTCCCCGATTTAATCATCACTGAAGCCCTCTGAGAGTAAGTGTTACGATCATTCCGTTTGACAATTGTGGGACTGGACACAGGGTAGTGAAGTAACTTAAGATATTCCAGTTAGTATGTGGCATGGAGGGGATTGAAATGCTGGCAGTGTGGCTACAGAGTTGAGAACAGAGATATAGGGAGCCCCCATCTCCTTTCGGTGGCATTCTGAATGTCACATAGTTAGAAAATATATGCTTCTAACTAGGCCGGAAGTAGATAAGAAGAGTGTTGCTCATTTGATTTAGATGTTTATGAATCTGATAAGCACCTGTGATTTCATCTGCCTGAAAAGAATTTGGAAATGATGGCAAGTATGGTGCTTATTTTAATTTGATATGAAACACTTCCACTGTCTGATTGGTTTTGAACAGCTTTATTCTTCTAGCAATATAAAGAGCATTTTTAAAAACAGAGGGTAAAATGTAGCTTTCTGTAATATTTATCCTTTAAACTATTGCTTTTCTATCTCTTGGTTGAGTTCTTGGATTAATGTGGTTAAAAGGCTCTTACAGAGAATAAAAAGGGAGCTCATTCACATGGACCTGGGGTTCCACTCACAACAGGTTCTCTTCCAGACAGTGACACTGACTTGTGCCATTTCAAGAAAAACAGTCCTGTGTTTTCACATTTGTCAGTTTTACTTATTACAGCTGGGCCAACTGTATGTTACCGTGTTAGAGTGAGAAGCAATCCATTCGTGTGTAGAGGTGAGAACCATGATTAGTGCAGCAAACTGAGGTGCCCTTTAAAGAAATTAAGTACTTCAGTCAATGGGTTCTCATGTCTTTCTCCCCAACATACAACCTCAGCCTTATAATTGATGGGTCTAAAAAGGTCTCTCGTAGCATCTCCTTCTGCTGTAATGAGATACACAGTAAAAGCCCATTTGATTCCAAAGAAATGTCTTATTTTGTTTTTCCTCCCCTGTTGGAAGGATTCTTCTTTGGCCAGATGAAATTAATTCACTCAAAAGGCTTTCTTTTAAAAGAAAAAAAGAAATTTTCATTTCTTATGTCTTCTCTAAGTGCCCCACTTTGGTTTGACAGGGGTGAGTTGAGTTCTCTTCACTGGTAGAATAAGCTCTTAACACCTCACTATCTCTCTCTTCCAAGATTGATCATCACCTTTACTCACAACACCCTTATGTGAAAAAGTCTTAGAGGAAGAAAACATGAAATAGGAGGCAATAATAAATGTCTGTGTTCTAAAACATTTAAGTGTCAATAAATGAAAGTTGCTATAAGGCTCTGGGTGCCTGTTGAAATTCTTGGCACTGTGACATTTAGGACATACATATTTGTTCCACACTGTGCATGAGGCAGCTTTGCTGGGATGATCGTCTGGATTAGCAGGGGAGGTTTGCCATGTAAAGCCTCTTCCAAATCAGCTGTTTTCCCTTAAGTGCTTCCATGGGGCTTAGTATACATCTCTATCATGGAACCAATGGTATTGCAAATTCTTTGAGGGAAGGGTTATATCTTATTCACTTAAGATAGTGCCTAAAACACACTTGGTACCTAATGAATATTTGTAGAATGGAGGGAAGATAAGACATGTCCGTAAACAAGCAGAAGAAGAGCTTTTCAGACAGAGAATATGATGTGAACAAAGAGAAAGACTTAGAAAACTGTGGTCGAGGAATTATCACATAGTTCAGTTTGGTTATAACATAATGTGTGAAGACGCTTTTGGAAGCAACCGTTGAAAAAGTAGAATAGGTGGGATTTCACAAATCATTGTCAAGTTGGGGGGTGGTGGTTAATAGATGATCCCTTAAGTTTGGAGCCTAAAAGACCAGAACGATGTGATCTCCTTGAAATAAATTGAATTTCTTCAGTTTGTGAGGGAAACAGGTTTAAGAGAGAAGGAATATTCCCTTCTGAGAAGTTGAGTTTGAGGTGCCTGTAGACTCTCCAGATGTAGATAAGGAAATGTAAGTGGAAACAGGAAGAGAGGCTCAGGAAAACAAGGTCAAGGCTGGAGGAAACACACTTGGCAGTGAGACCTGCACAGGTGATTGTGCAAGCAAGGGTCAGATGAAGTTGCTGACGGGGAGAAGGAAGCTGAGGGGAGAAGAGCTGAGGACAAAAGGTGAAGGGCTGGAGAAACAAGGACAACCAAAGCAAGAGAGAGAGAAGGAGCAATGAGAGCCACCTGTCTCAGCATAAAAGGGAGGCATGCTGGGAGGGGGCGTACAATGCAGCACGGGGAAGTGGCTGGGTTTTGCCATCAAGAGTTGAGCTCAGGGCTTCCCTGGTGGTGCAGTGGTTGAGAGTCCGCCTGCCAATGCAGGGGACACGGGTTCGAGCCCTGGTCTGGGAAGATCCCACATGCTGCGGAGCACCTGGGCCCGTGAGCCACAATTACTGAGCCTGCGCGTCTGGAGCCTGTGCTCCACAACAAGAGAGGCCGCGATGGTGAGAGGCCCGCGCACCGCGATGAAGAGTGGCCCCCGCTCTCCGCAACTAGAGAAAGCCCTCGCACAGAAACGAAGACCCAACACAGCCAGAAATAAATAAATAAATAAATTTATTAAAAAAAAGAGTTGAGTTCAGGTCTTACTCCGTCACCTGTTAGCCGCACGATCTGCAGCCAATTACATAAGCTCTTGGACCACAATTTCCTTACCTTGGCAGTTGTGGTGTTAATTTAAATAGTTTAAACATACAGTCTTTAAATAATACTTTAAAAATTACTCTCGTCTCTTCAAATAATAACCAGCAAACTGGAAGATTTGGAGTCATCTATATTTCTTATGTACATGCAAGCAACTATATTGCAAAATATACTATTTAAAAAATGTCTTGTAATCCGTACAAAATTGAAGATTTAGGAATTTTTGAATTACATGTTTGATACACTGTCTTTTGTCCACTGTCTTCGGAATAAGGTGCTTGGAGTTTAAATATAGTTCTCTTTGTCTGATCAAGCTTAATTTTTTGAGCACCTGCTGTATACCCACCACTTTTCTAGCTCTTTTTACTGAGCCCCTCTAACTAAGGCTTTTTCTTTCCAATTCTTAAGGTATTTATTAATCTGTGTTTTCTTTAGCCACCATAAATATTCTTACCAACACTTTTGAAACAATTTAAAATGTATAGTGTTTGTGATTTTCCTAGTACAGTCCATTGAAAATACTATATTTTATTCTTTATTTCTGGGAGAAGCAAAACTATTGTTATTTTCTTGGGAAATATTTGCCTCAGAAAATATTATGCAGTATAAAGTTACTTTTTCCATGTCTCAAATCATTGATAAA
Organism: Balaenoptera borealis; assembly: GCF_965194805.1. Taxonomy (NCBI): domain Eukaryota; kingdom Metazoa; phylum Chordata; class Mammalia; order Artiodactyla; family Balaenopteridae; genus Balaenoptera; species Balaenoptera borealis. The sequence continues at coordinate 22,802,360 of NC_138870.1, read as the reverse complement.
ATGCATTTTAAGTGGCACTTTAATGTATTGATATTTTTTCTTTTGCTAGAAAAAGAAACAATAACTAACACTTTTCTTATCCTTTTTATTAGGGTACTACATTAAGAAAAATACTCCTGAATCGGTACTTTAGAGGCGATTATGGTGTCTGTATGAACGGACACCTCTCTGGAGCCTACTGCAAATCTGCACAAGGAGGAGGCAAGACTTATCATTTTTTCCTCATTTTCGGATTTTTAGAGCGTGTCTGCATGCGGTGCTACTCTAGTATTTTACTTAACGTAGCACAAATATAAAAATCATTTAAAGAGCACTATTATCAGCCATAGCAAAAATAAGAAGATCCTGCCATTTGTGCCAACTAGGATGGACCTCAAGGGCGTTATGCTAAAGTGAACTAAGTCAGACAAAGACAGGCGCCACATGCTATCGCTTACATATGTAATCTAAAAACACCAAACTCCTAGACACAGGCATCAGATTTGTGCTTGCCAGAGGCAGGGAGTGGAGAGTAGGGGAATCAAGGGAAAGGGGTCAACAGGAACAAACTTCCAGCTATAAAATAAATAAATCCAGGAGATGTAATATACAACACGATGACTATAGTTAACAATACTGTACTGCATATTTGAAAGTTGCTAAGAGAATAGATCCTAAAAATTCTCATCACAAGGAAAATAAATTAACTATATGAGCTGATGAATTTAATTTTATTGTCGTGATCATTTTGCAGTATATCATATATCAAAGCATTATGTCGTACACCTTAAACGTACACAATGTTATATATCATTGATATACAATGTTATATCTCAATAAAACTGGAAAAATAAATTTAAAAAGCACTATTAAAAACCTTTGCACAATTTTGGGTTCATAAAATAATGGATTTGAACATTAGAATTAATCTTGCCTTCTGACAAAGGTTTATTTATTTGTTTTTCCTAATCACAGGAAGCTTTTCTGGACAAGATTCAGATAAGATGGGGATATCCATGTCAGATATTCAGTGTCTACTGGATAAAGAAGGTGCATCTGAACTTGTCATCGATGTTATAGTGAACACCAAAAATGACAGAATTTTTTCGGAAGGCATTTTACTTGGCATTGCCTTGCTTGAAGGAGGAAATACACAAACTCAGGTACCTGCTTACCGTCATGACCACTTGTTACATTTTGTTATTTTGTATTTCTTATTTACTTGTTATAGAAACCCAGGGAAAGTAATGTTTTTTCGTTAAGCTTCTCATGACTATCCCCCCACCCAAAAACAACCACACTTTCCTTTTATATTTATTTGATTTGCTGCAGTAACTACAGAGCTTCACAAATTATTCGGTGAAGCAGAACATTTCTTAGCAGCATCCTTTCTAACATGATACCAGAAATTCTGGTTTGCTTAGGGAAATTTTAGGCTTACTTTCAGCAAATTAGGACAACATTTTGACTCATCACAGAATTAAATGTAGAAGGAAAAGAATTAAGTGCATTAATTAAATGAGGTAATATATATAAACTCCTCGCACAGTATTTGGCATTAAAACAAGTTCCCATAACATGGTTCACCACCCATCTCAGATGCTTTTTCAGAAGCTCAGAACTCTCCCTTTCGCTTTTGCCCCAAATCTCCCAGTGCTCGTTACCCTGCTGCTTCTCCCAGCTTTCACTGGTGTGGGGAGAGAAGAACCTTCTTCATTCTGTTTGCTCGTTCACCTCAGGAGGGGTGGCTTGAGAGTCGTCGTTCATCTATTTGGGGCTCTGCTCCAGTGAGCGGTGTGCTCACTTGCATGCAGAATCAGACCACTGCTTCCAGAAGGCACGCGTTTCACTGTGAAATTCCTGCCAAACTGTGCCTGGACTCCCCCCACACCTAAACTAATTGGAAAATCCAGAATCCATATTCCCCTCTTCATGGCAAGTAGAAGCCACATCTAATTAAACACTAAAAAAAAAAAAATCATGTTACCTCTAAAGATATCTCTCCAAAACACACGTTATTCTCCTGCTTAAAATCAGTCACTTTCCCTATAAAGGCAAACTCTACCATAGTCCGTAAGATCCTTCGTGATCTAATCTCTTCAAGTTTTCCATCTTTCCTTTCTTATTCCGTCTCTCCCCTCCCCCATTCTCCCTCTTGTGCACCAGCTATACTAAGCCCTTGTAGTTCCTTAGATGTGTTGTGCCGTTTCTCATGTCATTTTCTCCTCTTCGAGGACTCAACTCATGAACTTCTTTTGGAAGCCTTTTCTGATCCTGTGTCCCACTGGGCAGAATTGTCCACTAGGTGCTGTACGCTTCTGCTCTATCCTGCAGACATCTTCAGTAGCATTTCTACCACTTTATTGTGCCTCTTCATGAGTTCATCAGGCTCTGTCTAGTAAACTATGATTCCTTAGAGGTTGAGGTTGACCACGTGTTTTCCGTCTTTGCATCCCTTGTGTCTGGCACCATGGCTGGCCCAGCCTAGGGATTCGATAAATGTTCAGGAGTGAATGGCTCTATGAATGAATGGTCCGAATCAAATTCTACCTCATTCACAAAGTCTTCCCTGTCTGGTTGGGGCTTTTGGGACCAGTCCTTCATCTGAGCTCCCATAGCATTTGTTTCTTTGATGCTCACTTGGCACTTTGCCTGTGCAGCTTTGGTTATTATTTATATGACATCCTGTCTCTCCAGTTAAATGTCATCTTCTTTAAAGTAGGGGATCATGTCTTGTTCTTTATATCTATGGTGCTTTCTAGCCGTTCAACAAATATTTGTTGATGTGGATAGCATTCAATCATTTTTGTATAAGAAAACCTTCTTTTAAGATGGATTATGACAGTCTCATTTACCAGCCTTACACTATTCGGGTTTCTCACTTACCTACATCATTGTGTAACCCAGATGTCAACTGTGTGCTCCTGGCCCTAAGAGGTCTAGTTGAGGTCAACTTGAATCCTTGCCCTCCCCAAGACTTCTGCCAAAATCCAGGAGGGGTTACATTCTCATAGTCTCGCTGGCCACTAATGTCTTGCTTTCTTATTAGTTCATGGGCTGTCTTGGCACGCAGCTTCTGTAGTACTGAGGTAGGAATCTGATCCCCTTCCTTAATTTCTATCCTCCTAGCTACATAAATCAATTTATATGTTTAATATACTTTACTAGAGAATGGTTGAGGGGGAGGATAGAGGAGGTGGTTAGATTACAATTTCAAATTGCATGCTAATAATAGCAACAATGAAAATAATACCTCCACCAAGTGCTATTCTTGGTGCTTTCTGTGTAATAACTTGGTTAATCCTCACAAACAAGCTGTGCAGGAACTTGTGTCCTATCTCATCTCATCTTAGCAAAGAAGAATCCGAGATATACCTGAACTCACATAGCTAGTTAGAGATCAAGCTAGGATTGGAACCCGTGCAGACTGGCTCCAGAGTCTGTGCTCTTAACCACTACAAACATCTCCTTTCTAAAATATCCTTCTACCGCCTCACTCCTAAGAAGTTTCATTGGCTGATCACCCTGCATCACACCCTGGTCTTACTTCATCTCTCTGGTTCCTCACTTCATTTCTCTTCTCTGTCCTCTCATTTCTAGTCTCCCCCACCCCCTTCTTGGGGGGAAGTCCTTCCTCTGTCACATAGATCTGTTTATCTATCACCCGTGGCTCCCCCCAAAACCTTAGAGTTTCCTCTTATACTCTGAAACTCATGGAGGTGCTTCCCCAGTCAAAGCCCACATCTTTTGTGAGGTAAATCGTTATGCTACCTGTTGAGATTATATACACATATAAAAAACATACTGTTTATCTTTATTAAAATCATACTGTTCAGCTTTATAGAGCCCTGGTTTTTAAAAGTCTATGTAAATCATCTGTTATTTTGAGCTTAAGGGGTTATTTTATAAATTTAGTGATTTAGAGTCAGAGAATCTGGATTTAAATCCTAGCTCTACCAACTTACTACTTATATAATATTGGGCAAGTCGTTTACATTCACCAAACCATATTTTATTGATCTACAGAATGGAAATAAGAACACCGTGTTCATCACACAGTTGTACTGAAAGAATCAATGAGATAATATATGTCAAGGAACAACATAAATTATAAAACTTTGTTTTAATAGAACCACAAAGTTCTATAACTTCCTCATTAATATATAGGAATCCCTTTCTACCTTCTAACCCCATTATATTGAAAATATTAGGGTTCAAGCATCAGCTTAATTTATGGGACCGTAGAGGTCTCTGAATGCTGAATTTATCCTTTGGATTAACAGAACCAGCTTGACTGTTTCACTGTGGTTGCTATGGTTACTGTGGCTTTTGGGCCTGCTTTCTTGAGTTGTTGCTAGCCCTATGCTTAGAGCTTCCCCCTTGTAGGTATGAAGCCAACTTGTAAGACTTCATGAAACACTTTGAGAATATGCACCGCCCACATCACAAGTTGCAGGACAGGCATCCATTGCAAGGCCTGATGTCTTTAGAGTCTCACCTATATGTTCCAGGACCTATGAGTCATGGTTTCAGGCATTCTCTCAGGAAAGCATATCTGCAGGAGCCAAACTCCCCAAAATTGACTGTTTAGATATATTGGATTATGGTCAATTCTGGTTGATCTGGAAGTCATTATTTCTTCAGATGTTTTCTTCCCATTGTCTCTCATCAAGGTTATATAACTCATTTTTATCAGTACAGTTCCTGGAATTATTATCTTTATTAATTTTTTTATTACTTTCTCTTGTTTGTGTTGCATCTATTCCAAGGTTTTAGTCTTAATAACTTACAATTTCCCCACCCAGTGTGAATCCTGACTTCTCTGGAGTGTATCACCTTTCCCATCTCCTACCTCTTTGGTTACTTCCTGAAGTCATTAAGCACACCATGATTAGGGCAGATATTCTCAAGTTTCAGTATTTCCACCTCTCAGTGAGATACGTTGTATCATACTTTGGGTGTTGAATCCTTTCTACATCATTATTTACTCTAAAGCAGAATTCACTTTATACATTTTATGGTGGGCTTGCCCTAGACCCCATGCAAAGCAACGTATCTAATAAAGTACCAAAAGAATTTAGTGCCTACTTATCAGTGGGTTCCTGTGAGTGAGGCTGCCATGGTAACACATTCTAAATTAAATGTACTATAATTTAGACAAAGAGAAAAATAACTCTTTTTAGACTCACATTTACCATCAGATTAGTGGTTGTTTTCCGTGCTAGATTACAAAGTCACAAGGGCAGAGACTGTAGTTGTTTTCCCTGTTTGTTCTATCCCTTCATAGCATGGGACCCGGCACATAGTAGGCCCTCAATAAATATGTGTTGAATCAAAACATGACTTCATAATAATATAAAAATCAAAGAGCTCTTTGCATACCACTTCTTACAGTACCTTTGTAAAATTTTAAAACAAATAATCAGTAAAGATGAATTCAATAACATGAAATTATGTTGAATTTTAGTGGAAAGTGCTAAGCAAATACAAGCTATTATTAGGACACAGTAAATAGTACGGGAGACTAACAAAGCTGTCAGTTTATGAAATAATCATGGACAGCACATTAAATATAGACTTTTATCCATAATGCTTATGTTTATTTCAAACATAAAAACATTATTTTCTCCCCTTGGGTATAGATGTCTTAAAATATGTTTTCTTGCAGTACTCCTTCTACCAGCAGTTGCATGAACAAAAAAAGTCAGAAAAATTCTTCAAAGTTCTCTATGACCGAATGAAGGCTGCTCAGAAAGAGATAAGATCAACAGTGACAGTTAATACCATAGACTTAGGTAACAAAAAAAGGGATGATGACAATGAATTGATGACATCTGGACCACGAATGAGAGGTAAAGAAATAGTTGAGTATTTGGGAGAATAGAGTGAGAGAAAAAAGGGGTAACACAGTTTTTAGGTCTCTCTTATGTTTGTCATCTCACTTGTCTTAGTCTAATTATTCCAGCTGTGACTCTGTTTATGGAACTCCATCCTTGAATTATTGTGGTCATGGGGTTGACCTTGAAACAGCTCTGTAGGGCCAAGCTCAAGCAAGGAGTTATCAGTGCAAAGCAACAAGTGACATGAAAATGTTTGATTTCATCGTGAAATTCATGGTAAAGAACAACTGCCCAAACCTTCTGAATGTTCATGAAATTTAAACTCTAAGAACAGGAATTAAAGCACTAAACCCTATGAAAGATTTTTGGTATTTGGAATAACAAAGTCATCAGTGTAGTGAATACAAATCATCTAAATATTAACATTTTTGAAATTTGCCCTATGTTCCCACCTTCTCGTATTCAAGAACTCTGACATTTTATATTTATCAGAAAGACAGGAGCCCTTCTAAAATTGGCTATGCGTTAAGATCTTTTTTTTAATATCCCAGTGCAAAGTTAATTTTTTAGTTGCTACCTCAGATTCTTTTTGGGAAATTCTTACACCTCTTGTCAGGTGATTTTAAATTCAATTGTTAGAGAATTTGGGTAACTTTTTTTTTAATTAGCAAAAGGAAGTTAATTCATAAATATAAGACTACTGCTTTATTTTCAGTAAGAGATTCATCATTACATTTAAAAGACGGAATGAAAGGGCAATTAACAGAAGCTTCTTCGGCAACATCCAAAGCGTACTGTGCATACAGAAGAGAAATGGATCCAGAAATAGACATCATGTGCACAGGATCAGAAGCGGGAAACGCTGAGGAAAAGTCTGCGGAGGAAGTAACAGTGAGCCCTGCCATTGCCATCATGCAGCCGATTCTGAGATTTCTTCAGTTACTCTGTGAGAATCACAACCGGGAACTGCAGGTATTTGTTCTGTTTTGTGTGAAAGCTGAGCACACAGCCTGTGATTATAGGTAATTAAATTCAAATAAAACTAACAAGTAGTTTTGGAGAGAGTTTGGGAGAAATAATAAAAACAATAGTGCTCTTCTGAAATGGAAGAAACTTTGGTATCTAAGTGAAGAAAAATGAGAGGAAAATTCCTTTATGCATGAAAAAAAATCAGGCTCCTACGGTATCATTCTTTGCATTTTCAACTCACATCTCTTTAGCCTCAGTGGGTATCGTCTAACCTTAGGACTCTGGGATTTGTTAAGTAAGGTCACATTTGCCTCATCTGTATCTTTCATGGTTTTATAAGACTGTCGAGGCTTTCATCATTCCCAACTCAGTTCATATTTCTTGAGTTAGGATACAGAGTATCTTTGTATGTCTTCATTAGAAACAGAGTTAATATGGAAGAGGATTTTTTTTTTCTTTGCTTTTGAAGTGTAGTTGATTTACAATACTGTGTTAGTTTCAGGAGTACAGCAAAATGATTCATATATATATATTTCCTTTTTTAAAATCTTTTCCATCATAGCTTATCATGAGATATTGAATAGTTCCCTATGCTGTACAGTAAATCCCTATTATTTATCTATTTTATACATGGTAGTGTGAATCTGTTAATCCCATACTCCTAATTTTTCCCTCCTCCTCCCCCCTTCCCCTTTGGTAACCATACATTTGTTTTCTGTCTGTGAGTCTGCTTCTGTTTTGTAAATAAGTTCATTTGTACTATTTTTTTAGATTCCACATATAAGTGGTATCTCTCTACATCCAACCATGTTGCTGCAAATGACATTGTTTCAATCTTTTTTATGGCTGAGTAATATTCCAGTGTGTGCGTGTGCGTGTGTGTGTGTGTGTGTGTGTGTGTGTGTGTGTGTGTGTGTTACATCTTCTTTATTCATGTGTCTGTTGATGGACACTTAGGTCGCTTCCATGTCTTGGCTATTGTAAATAGTGCTGCTGTGAATATAGGGGTAAGTGTATCTTTTTGAATTAGAGTTTTTGTCTTTTCTGAGTATATGCCGAGGAGTGGGATTGCTGGATCATATGGTAACTCTATGTTTATTTTTTAAGGACCATCCACACTGTTTTCTATAGTGGCTGCACCAATTTACATTCCCACCAATAGTGTAGGAGGGTTCCCTTTTCTTCACACCCTCTCCAGCATTTATTATTTGTAGACTTTTTGATGATAGCCATTCTGACTGGTGTGAGGTAGTTTGGATTTGAATTTCTCTGATAATTAGCAATGTTGAGCATCTTTTCATATGCCTGTTGGCCATCTGTATGTCTTCTTTGGAGAAATGTCTCTTTAGGTCTTCTGCCCATTTTTCAATTGAGTTGTTTGCTTTTTTGATAGTGAGTTGTACGAGCTGTTTATATATTTTGGAGATTAATCTCTTGTCGGTTGCATCATTTGCAAATATTTTCTCCCAGTCTGTAGGTTGTCTTTTCGTTTTGTTGATGGTTTCCTTTGCTGTGCAAAAGTTTATAAGTTTGATTAGATCACATTTGTTTATTTTTGCTTTTATTTCTTTTACCTAGGAAGACTGACCTAAGAAAATATTGCTACAATTTATGTCAGAGAATGTTTTGCCTATGTTCTCTTCTAGGAGTTTTATGGTGTTATGTCTTATATTTAAGTCTTTAAGCCATTTTGAATTGATTTTTGTGTATGGTGTGAGGGAGTGTTCTAACTTCATTGATTTACTTGGGGAAGAGGATTTTTTACAACAGTGAAGGTTGATACCTTTGTAAGTGAATATAATCCTGGCCTTACATCTTCTTGGGTACATTTTTTGTTGTCAAATAGATGAACTTAGGGGTGCCTAGGAAATTTGTCCCATTTGTTTTGGGCATCATTTGCACATGCTGCTTATGTCACCATAGAAGAACCACATGAATGGTGACATCATTTCTAAGAGCACAAATCCAGTATTAGAGTGGCAGCAGAGTTTGAAGCTGTGTTTTCTAGTAAGCATCTAAAGTGCAGGTGTTCTGAATTGGTAAGAGAGGGTACATTCATATTAACTGGATTGAATATCCTCCAAGGAGATGAGACCCTCAGGAATTAATGAATGGCGGAAGCCATGACTCTTGTGGACCACCCCACCACAGCTTGGAGAGGGCTGCTGCAGAGCTGTCAGCAGGCAAAGACCAGAAGCTTTATTTGCAGAGGGAAGATATTGAATATGTGCCTGTGCACTTATCCTGACCCATGTGGTCTGTCCATGTGGGAAGTGGATGTGTAGTATCTGGTCAAACATTTTACTGATAGGAATGTGGGATCAAACAATTTGGAAAATGCTACTTATAAAAGAGTTTTGTTTTAATATGAATAAGTGTTAAAATTATTCACAATAGTTAATATGTAGAAGCAGCCCCAGTGTCCATTAACAGATGAATGGATACACAAAATGGGTGTATACAAAAAATATAATATTATTCAGCCTTAACAAGGAAGGAAATTCTGACATGTGCTTCAACATGTATGAACCTGGGGACATTATGCTGAGTGAAATAAGACACACAAAAAGACAAATACTGTGTGATTCCACTTGTATGAGATAGAGTAGTCAAAATAATGAAGACAGAAAGTAGAAGGACGGTTGTCAGGGGCTAGGGAGAGGGAGAATGGGGAGTTGTTAATAGGTATAGAGTTTTAGTTTTACAAACGTGAAAGGAGTTCTAGAAATGTATGATGGAGATGGTAGTTAAACATTATAAATATGTTTAATACCACTGGACTGTGTACACTTAAAAATGGTTAAGAGTAAATTTTATGTATATTTTGCCACAATACAAAAAACTGGGAAAAAATCACAAATGCAAACTAAAAGGAAAAAGAATAAATGGTAGAAATGAATTCAAATGAATTAAGTAGTAAATTAAATTAGTGAAAATAAGTAATAAATCAAAATAAAATAAAAGTTTCCATCTTTGCTTACCCTTTCACCAGGTTTATTCCCCCATGAAATCACTCTTTTTTTGTTTGTTTGTTTATACAGCAGGTTCTTATTAGTCATCAATTTTATACACATCAGTGTATACATGTCAACCCCAATCGCCCAATTCATCAAAACCCCAACCCCACGCCCCCGCCGCTTTCCCCGCTTGGTGTCCATACGTTTGTTCTCTACATTGTGTCTCAATCTCTGCCCTGCAAACCGGTTCATCTGTACCATTTTTCTAGATTCCACATATATGCGTTAATATACAATATTTGTTTTTCTGACTTACTTCACTCTGTATGACAGTCTCTAGATCCATCCACGTCTCAACAAATGACCCAATTTCATTCCTTTTTATGGCTGAGTAATATTCCATTGTATATATGTACCACATCTTCTTTATCCATTCGTCGGTCGATGGGCATTTAGGTTGCTTCCATGACCTGGCTATTGTAAATAGTGCTGCAATGAACATTGGGGTGCATGTGTCTTTTTGGATTACGGTTTTCTCTGGGTATATGCCCAGTAGTGGGACTGCTGGGTCATATGCTAATTCTGTTTTTAGTTTTTTAAGGAACCTCCATACTGTTCTCCATAGTGGCTGTATCAATTTACATTCCCACCCACAGTGCAAGAGGGTTCCCTTTTCTCCACACCCTCTCCAGCATTTGTTGTTTGTAGATTTTCTGATGATGCCCACTGTAACTGGTGTGAGGTGATACCTCATTGTAGTTTTGATTTGCATTTCTCTAATGATTAGTGATGTTGAGCAGCTTTTCATGTGCCTGTGGTCCATCTGTATGTCTTCTTTGGAGAAATGTCTATTTAGGTCTTCTGCCCATTTTTGGATTGGGGTGTTTGTTTTTTTAATATTGAGCTGCATGAGCTGTTTATATATTTTGGAGATTAATCCTTTGTCCGTTGATTCGTTTGCAAATATTTTCTCCCATTCTGAGGGTTGTCTTTTCTTCTTGTTTAAGGTTTCCTTTGCTGTGCGAAAGCTTTGAAGTCTCATTAGGTCCCATTTGTTTATTTTTGTTTTTATTTTCATTACTCTAGGAGGTGGATCAAAAAAGATCTTGCTGTGATTTATGTCAAAGTGTGTTCTCCTATGTCTTCCTCTAAGAGTTTTATAGTGCCCGGTCTTACATTTAGGTCTGTAATCCATTTTGAGTTTATTTTTGTGTATGGTGTTAGGGAGTGTTCTAATTTCATTCTTTTACATGTAGCTGTCCAGTTTTCCCAGCAACACTTATTGAAGAGACTGTCTTTTCTCCATTGTATATCCTTGCCTCCTGTGTCATAGATTAGTTGACCATAGGTGCGCGGGTTTATCTCTGGGCTTTCTATCTTGTTCCATTGATCTATGTTTCTGTTTTTGTGCCAGTACCATATTGTCTTGATTACTGTAGCTTTATACTATAGTCTAAAGTCAGGGAGTCTGATTCCTCCAGCTCCGTTTTTTCCCTCAAGACTGCTTTGGCTATTCGGGGACTTTTGTGTCTCCATACAAATTTTAAGATTTTTTGTTCTAGTTCCGTAAAAAATGCCATTGGTAATTTGTTAGGGATTGCATTGAATCTGTAGATTGCTTTCGGTAGTATAGTCATTTTCACAATATTGATACTTCCAATCCAAGAACATGGTATATCTCTCCATCTGTTGGTATCATCTTTAATTTCTTTCATCAGTGTCTTATAGTTTTCTGCATACAGGTCTTTTGTCTCCCTAGGTAGGTTTATTCCTAGGTATTTTATTCTTTTTGTTGCAATGGTAAATGGGAGTGTTTCCATAATTTCTCTTTCAGATTTTTCATCATTAGTGTATAGGAATGCAAGAGATTTCTGTGCATGAAGTTTGTATCCTGCAACTTTACCAAATTCATTGATTAGCTCTAGTAGTTTTCTGGTGGCATCTTTAGGATTCTCTATGTATAGTATCATGTCATCTGCAAACAGTGACAGTTTTACTTCTTCTTTTCCGATTTGGATTCCTTTTATTTCTTTTTCTTCTTTGATTGATGTGGCTAGGACTTCCAAAACTATGTTGAATAATAGTAGTGAGAGTGGACATCCTTGTCTTGTTCCTGATCTTAGAGGAAACGCTTTCAGTTTTTCACCATTGAGAATGAGATTGTCGTATATGGCCTTTATTATGTTGAGGTAGGTTCCCTCTATGCCCACTTTCTGGAGAGTTTTTATCATAAATGGGTGTTGAATTTTGTCAAAAGCTTTTTCTGCATCTATTGAGATGATCATATGGTTTTTATTCTTCAATTTGTTAATATGGTGTATCACATTAATTGATTTGCGTATATTGAAGAATCCTTGCATCCTTGGGATAAATCCCACTTGGTCATGGGGTATGATCCTTTTCATGTGTTGTTGGATTCTGTTTGCTAGTATTTTGTTGAGGATTTTTGCATCTATATTCATCAGTGATATTGGTCTGTAATTTTCCTTTTTTGTAGTATCTTTGTCTGGTTTTGGTATCAGGGTGATGGTGGCCTCATAGAATGAGTTTGGGAGTGTTCCTTCCAATGCAATTTTTTGGAAGAGTTTGAGAAGGATGGGTGTTAGCTCTTCTCTAAATGTTTGATAGAATTCACCTGTGAAGCCATCTGGTCCTGGACTTTTGTTTGTTGGAAGATTTTAATCACAGTTTCAATTTCATTACTTGTGATTGCTCTGTTCATATTTTCTATTTCTTTGTGGTTCAGTCTTGGAAGGTTATACCTTTCTAAGAATTTGTCCATTTCTTCCAGTTTATCCATTTTATTGGCATAGAGCCCCTTGTAGTGGTCTCTTAGGATGCTTTATATTTCTGCGGTGTCTGTTGTAACGTCTCCTTTTTCATTTCTAATTTTATTGATTTGAGTCCTCTCCCTCTTTTTCTTGATGAGTCTGGCTAATGGTTTATCAACTTTGTTTATCTTCTCAAAGAACCAGCTTTTAGTTTTATTGATCTTTGCTATTGTTTTCTTTGTTTCTATTTCATTTATTTCTGCTCTGATCTTTATGATTTCTTTCCTTCTGCTAACTTTAGGTTTTGTTTGTTCTTCTTTTTCTAGTTCTTTTAGGTGTAAGGTTAGATTGTTTATTTGAGATTTTTCTTGTTTCTTGAGGTAGGCTTGTATAGCTATAAACTTCCCTCTTAGAACTGCTTTTGCTGCATCCCATAGGTTTTGGATCGTCATGTTTTCATTGTCATTTGTCTCTAGGTATTTTTTGATTTCCTCTTTGATTTCTTCAGTGATCTCTTGGTTATTTAGTAACGTATTGTTTAGCCTCCATGTGTTTGTGTGTTTTACTTTTTTTTCCCTGTAATTGATTTCTAATCTCATAGCGTTGTGGTCAGAAAAGATGCTTGATATGATTTCAATTTTCTTAAATTTACTGAGGCTTGATGTGTGACCCAAGATGTGATCTATCCCGGAGAAAGTTCCGTGCGCACTTGAGAAGCAAGTGTAATTTGCTGTTTTTGGATGGAATGTCCTATAAATATAAATTAAATGTATCTGGCCTATTGTATCATTTAAAGCTTCTGTTCCTTATTTATTTTCATTTTGGATGATCTGTCCATTGGTGTAAGTGAGGTGTTATAGTCCCCCACTATTATTTTGTTACTGTCGATTTCCTCTTTTATAGCTGTTAGCAGTTGCCTTATGTATTGAGGTGCTCCTGTGTTGGCTGCAGATATATTTATAATTGCTATATCTTCCTCTCGGATTGAACCCCTGATCATTATGTAGTGTCCTTCCTTGTCTCTTGTAACATTCTTTATTTTAAAGTCAGTTTTATCTGATGTGAGTATTGCTACTCCGGCTTTCTTTTGATTTCCATTTTCATGGAATATTTTTTTCCATCCCCTCACTTTCAGTCTGAATGTTTCCCTAGGTCTAAAGTGGGTCTCTTGTAGACAGCATATATATGGGTCTTGTTTTTGTATCCATTCAGCAAGCCTGTGTCTTTTGGTTGGAGTATTTAATCCCTTCACATTTAGGGTTATTATTGATATGTATGTTCCTATTACCATTTTCTTAATTGTTTTGTGTTTGTTTTTGTAGGTCCTTTTCTTCTCTGTGTTTCCCACTTAGAGAAGTTCCTTTAGCATTTGTTGTAGAGCTGGTTTGGTGGTGCTGAATTCTCTTAGCTTTTGCTTGTCTGTAAAGCTTTTGATTTATCCATGGAATCTGAATGAGATCCTTGCCGGGTAGAATAGTCTTGGTTGTAGGTTCTTCCCTTTCATCACTTTAAGTATATCATGCCACTCCCTTCTGGCTTGTAGAGTTTCTGCTGAGAAATCAGCTGTTAACCTTATGGGAGTTCCCTTGTATGTTATTTGTCATTTTTCCCTTGTTGCTTTCAATAATTTTTCTTTGTCTTTAATTTTTGCCAATTTGATTACCATGTGTCTCGGTGTGTTTCTCCTTGGGTTTATGCTGCCTGGGACTCTCTGCGCTTCCCGGACTTGGGTGGCTATTTCATTTCTGATATTAGGGAAGTTTTCGACTATGATCTCTTCAAATATTTTCTCTGGTCCTTTCTCTCTCTCTTCTCCTCCTGGACCCCTATAATGCGAATGTTGTTGCGCTTAATATTGTCCCAGAGGTCTCTTAGGCTGTCTTCATTTCTTTTCATTCTTTTTTCTTTATTCTGTTCTGCAGCAGTGAATTCCACCATTCTGTCTTCCAGGTCACTTATCCGTTCTTCTGCCTCAGTTATTCTGCTATTGATTCCTTCTAGTGTAGTTGTCATTTCACTTATTGTATTGTTCATCTCTGTTTGTTTGTTCTTTAATTCTTCTGGGTCTTTGTTAAACATTTCTTGCATCTTCTCTATCTTTGCCTCTATTCTTTCTCTGACGTCCTGGATCATCTTCACTATCATTATTCTGAATTCTTTTTCTGGAAGGTTGCCTATCTCCACTTCATTTAGTTGTTTTTCTGGGGTTTTATCTTGTTCCTTCATCTGGTACATAGCCCTCTGATTTTTCATCTTGTCTCCGTTTCTGTGAATGTGGTTTTTGTTCCACAGGCTGCAGGATTGTAGTTCTTGCTTCTGCTGTCTGCCCTCTGCAGAAGTTAGTTCTTTAAAGAAGATCGATAAGATTCTTATTCCCTCATCAATACGTATGGAAACTCCTCTCTGCTGTCATACAGTTTGCTGTAACCTCTCACCTCTAGCAGGAACACTGAGACCGTAGGGATGCTTATCCATGGCATTGACTCGACAGAATGCATAATCTCTCTATAGACTTGGTTCTAGCGAGGGTCCACTGCCTGCTGCCGATTCAGTTCCTGTGGGGCCCCGGCTGCTCCAGCTACTGGACCGCGTCTGTCAGCAAGCGGGCAAGGTCTCAAAATCACTCTTAACAGGTTGTGTTTCCTTCCAGAAATTTTTATGCACATATAAGCATACTGATCTGTACATGTAAACCTTTTAAAAAATACACAATATAATGCTCTTCCACTTACTTTTATCATTTAGTAATATATCTTATTACTAAATTACTTATTACTAGTTTATGTTTATATCAGTACATATTAAAGTACCTCATTCTTATAGCTTCAAAATATTCCAGTGTTTGGATGTACATTTATTTATTAAATCAGTCACATTGTGATGGGTATGGTGTGGTTTCCAGTTTGGGCTGTTATAAGCAGTATGCCATGAACCTCTTTGCAGTTGTATGTTACCTGAAAATATTGATAGGTGCTTCCAAGTTGCCCTCCATAATAGTTGTATCATTTGCTGTTTGAAGCTATGCTGTTTATAAGGGATCATTTAGTTGAATATTTGATTTCTTCTTTCCCTAATGAATTTCTTTCCAGTTTCTTTTTCCTTCTCCTTTTCCTACTACCTATTGTTTTTGCCCTTTGTATACAGTTTTAACACAATGACATTGAGAAATATTTGTTATGAACCATACTGATAAATATAGATGCTTGGGAAAAAAAATGCATCTTTTATTTCTTAAACCCAGGAGAAATTTAATAAATGCAAATGCTTCCATATAAAGAGCAATTCCATCGCACATTGCCACGGGGATCCTCTCGAGTTAGAAAAACACTCATAGGGAGAGAACTGAAAACAATTAGCATAGTGATTTTTTTTTTTAATGCTTCAGGTATGCTTTCTTTTGCCTTTAGAATTTCTTGAGGAATCAAAACAACAAAACAAATTACAACCTTGTCTGTGAGACCCTTCAGTTTTTGGACTGCATTTGTGGAAGTACGACGGGTGGCCTGGGCCTCTTGGGTCTCTACATCAATGAGAAGAATGTAGTGCTGGTCAACCAGACTCTGGAGAGCTTGACTGAGTATTGCCAGGGCCCATGCCATGAAAATCAGGTAACTCTGAAAGCAGTCCTTCACACACAAGTATTCTGACCAGTCAACAAAAGGATCAGATTGGTGAAGGAGCCAAGCTTTGTGTGCATGTAAAAGATCTTTCTTCTTGCTTTGCCAGACATTTTTACTTTCCTAACAAAACATACAAAGACTGAATTATGGACTAACAAATACTATGCCATATTTTAATTTAATTTCACCGTAAAAGGAAATTCCCATGAAAATATTCCAGATAAAAATCAGAGTTATCAAAAAGAGTAAAATACTTTTTTTCATCATTGATCAGTTTTCATCTTTAGTCAATCTTTTCAGGATTTGTGGCATCAACTCCCATTGGTTTCTTCGGCTCCACTGCAGTGCTTAATATAGAAAAGTGAAAAAAGTAATTTGCTTTTCTATTGCGAATTATATGATGTATATGTACAAAAATGCACACACACATACATGTAAATACATAGGTATGTAGAACAAAAACACAATTATTGACATAAATAATTTGTTAGGGGCATACTTCTTCCCCCCCGTAATATGCATGTGACATGGTGAAAGAGTTTGTGGATTTTGCTCTGTATTATATTTCCCTCTCCTAGGGCAATGATACAAGAAAACCTAACTGTTGATTTAAAGTTAAGGAAATATATGCAAATTCAAGGATTTGGTTTTGTTGTTGGTTAAAATCATGTACATCTATAACAGAAAACAGGTATTCTCCACTCTTGGTTTTTTACTAAATCAGGTAAGCTCTAAAAGTAGAAATTAATAATAAAATAGCATGAATCCCGTATACTCTAGAAATATACTTACTATGAACCCCATGCTCTGGAAGTGTGTGGAAAGAAAGAAAGTGGCTAGCAAATTCTGGAAACGATCTGCAAATTGATTCCCTCTAAGTTTAGCAAACATTTTAACAATCAGAAGAACCTCAGGAGATGTAGAAGATGGATGGAAAACACCTCTCTTGGGTGTCAGGGGAGTAAAAATTTCCTTGTATAAAGGGAGAAATGAAGCCCATTCTGAAAAATAACAGTCCTTTCAGAGTCACCTTGATTTTACTCTTTCTCATTTATCTTACATGGGTTTCAATTTTTCAGACACCTTGACAGTGGGTGCTGCGTGGTAAGATGTTCCACAAACTCCAACCCACAAGTTCCTGATTTTCAAGTCCTATAAAATGAATTAAATTCGGAGTCCTAGCACAGTAGACCCTAACCTTCAAAATACTGACATTTATCTCTCAGGATATTTTATAAGCTTTTCTCAAGTCAGATTCCTCTGTGAATCACTTAAGTTTAAGGAATCTGCTGACCTTTTCCCTCAACCACCATAATTGACAAGATGTCTCCAAAACATCAGGAGGTGCCTGTATTCCCTGTCTGCTGCCACCCAGAATGATCAACAGCATCACTTGTTACTCATTTAGCATTAAGTAGCAGATAAATGAAGTTGCTACATCATTTTCAATAAAGTTTACTTACAAACCTTGGGCATAAGGGGTGCATTCCTTTTATAAATAGGAATATTCTCTTAGCCTGGATAGATCAGATCTTAAAATTCTAAATTTAAGGAATTCCTCTAATGAAGGGCATATTAAAATATATTGACTGAGTGTTTTACTTAACCATTGTTTTTTGAAATTCTATTAAAATGGTTCATTGAAAAGACACCTGTTTCATACAATGTCTATCTCTGTGTTCTTCATACAAAGCCATTTAACTAATACTAATCAACTAATAGTCAGACTCTATGCAAAAGAATAAGTTAAAGCTAAACCTTTGACTTATCTTAGACTTAATCTCAAAGTTAAATTTTAATTATATTTTAAAAGTCAAAAAGCTAAGGTGATTCTGTAATTTTATGTCATGGCTTCTAGTGCTCTTATGTCGTAAATAGAGTGTTATTTTATAAACATTTTGTTTCCTAGACATGTATTGCTACTCATGAATCTAATGGGATTGATATCATCATTGCTTTGATTCTAAATGACATAAACCCTCTTGGTAAATATCGAATGGACCTGGTGCTCCAACTAAAGGTAGAGTAAATCCACTCTTCGGCGGGGGGGAAGTGACATTCTCTATATAAAACTCCCTTTCAGAGTTCGCTCTAAATCTTCAAGTAGGTCTTGTAAAAAGCAAGGTATTATCGTATTTTCAACTAATGAATTGGCAGAAAGGGACAGTAAAAGCACAATGAGTAAATTCCTGATAAAGTGTCAAATAAGATTTGAGGTAATGTTAGTTGGAGGGTACTTTACTGGAAGATTTTTTTAGGCAGCCACTTTGTTTTGTTGCTTTTCTTCTGCTTTTATTTTCTATTTTTCATTATATAGAGGAGCAAAAGGTTCTGAACATTCACTATCCCATATATTTTTAATTCATCTTGACTACAGAATTCTATCTAGCAAGTCACGATTAATGAGACTATGTCAGAGGAGGGCTGCATTTTAGTTTTATGTCTCTCTACTTTCTAAAAGTTGTTTTTTTTTATTATATATTAGAATCTTATTTTTTTCCCCAAATAATCTAAGCCATTTTCACACTCCCTTTGAGGAGGTGCTTCAGCTTAAACCATGCGCATACTTCCCAGCAGTTCCATTTATCAGAGGTCAGGGGCACAATGGCAGTTTGAAAAAAATTTCTTCAACTTTTAGTTCAAGTAGAAACAGATAAATGAATATACACAAGAAACTATATAATCCCAAATATAAAGGCATGCTATTCAATTGAGATGAATTATTAAAGACCACATATGTTTAGTGTTAAACAGTTTTAAAAATCATTGGTTAAATAAAATTTTTCTGTAAAGACAGGTCGATCCAATATCATAGAGAGAATAAAGTTTAACTTTTTAATGGGTAAATTTATGGCCAAGAAGAATAGAAATGATATTTCTATAATTATGTTTCTAAATATAGATTTAGATATATAATGGAATATATATTATATATATATATCCTACTTACGTGGAGATTGTGCTAATGGCTCTTAATAAGCAAACAAAGAGATAAGTTCACTATTTTCATTTGCAATATATATGATCTTTGGGTATTTATCTTCATAGATTAGAAAGAAGGTGATCCTTATGTAGATTGAACGTGTGTCCTTTTCCTAATTAGCTTCATGCTTCACTTAGTAAAAACAGCCTAAGCCTGTATAACAGACAGCTTAATTTGAATTACTAGAAAAAAATTATTATATCTTAAATTCATTTTTAACCATAATTCATAAAGAAACAGGCTTTTTAAATCCTTTATTTACCTAGAGACTATACCTTTAAATCTATCTTTTTTTTTTTTTTTTGGCCGTGCCACGAGGCGTGTGGGATCTTAGTTCCCCAACTACTAGGATTGAACCTGGGCCCTCGGCAGTGAAAGTGCAGAGTCTAACCACTGGTCCTCCAGGGAAGTCCCTAAGTCTCACTCTTAATTGACATAACTTAATGGGGGAAAATCCTGAAGGATTTGTCAAACAAAGTATAGGCATACAGATTATTTACAAATCCAGACCTATGTAAAAAAACCTAAATTAAATGATGGGGTATGACTTAACAGTACAAAGATACTCTTGGCTATTCAAATGGAAATCCTTTTTGAAAAAGGGTCATTTAAAATTTAATTTATGTTTCTAGGCATAATTTATATATACCTTTTCACAATATGACAGTTGGATAGATCAAGGTATGTATAAAATACAAAATGAATGAATTTGACTTGAAATATTCATAGTTTTCTACTTAAAGAAAGAGGTGAGTGTACATTTCTAAACAATCCATGAGGCTTTGTACATAATGGCCAATATGAGAACGTTTGTAAGACAGAATGATATAGTATATTGGCAAATTTTAGAAGGTATAGGTAGTATCCTTTTAATTATAAATTCTCCAGAACATTATAGAGATTCCATATTAAAAATGTTAAGGTTTTATTTTATACCATTCACCCTTAAATTTAATTACTTAACCAGTTATAATTTTAAGTATATTTAACTTTACTAATTTACTATACCATTTTATGAATTTTCTCATACATATATCTTGTCCCTTTTAATTTATATTTCATAACTGATCTGGGACTATGAAGTGCTGAATTTATAAATAGGTAGGTTTTTTTGTTACTATTGTTGGTTTTTTGTTTGTTTTTTTTCTTCTAAGGACTCCAGCTTCCTTTGGAAGAAAATCCTCTATTAACACACATGAATTTGATTTCTTAGCATATATAGGCTCTTGTACTTTCAAATTGATTCAAATTTTAGTAAGTCATTTACAAGATTTCTATTCCTGCAACATAGTATGAAAAAGATTGGTCAGAAAAAATACCGTATTGCCAATAGCATTCTGAAATTGGATGTGTTTTTAAGCTATTATGTATTGGGCCTGCTGAGTGAGGTTCATTAGAGAGTACTGTTAGCGTTGCCAGGATTTTAGTTTTCAATTCTATGGGGTCAATTAATATTGCTCTAAGGATCTAAGCTCTCCACTAACACTGGAGCCTTATTTTTTTAGGTATGTTGTTTATATGGGATGCTAGGTTATAAAAAAGGAATTTTAGGATTAGTGCAAATCTGTAAAAATTGAAAATGGAACAGAAAAAATAATGCTACCTTTCCCACAAAATCCTAACATCTTTTTAGGATGGGTTAGTGACGTTGGTATCATCATCACCATCACATTATCATCATCGTTACTAATATTAGCCATTTAATCAATAGGCTGTATTTCTGAAAGAAAAATAGTTGGGTAGAATTTGGTATTAAAAATATCCAGTGTAATTAATTTGCACAACTTTAACAAAATTTGTATTGTGAATGCCTACATTACCAAACAACTGATTCAATTTAAGTTTTCATCCCATAAGATGTTAATTTTGAGTCACTAAGAAGCATCTTAGAGCCATTTGGCTCTGCGTGTGTGGAGGTTGAGATTTTTATCTAAGTGAATATTACAAAAACTCTATAGAAATATCTCCCAGGTCGTTTTTATCATCTTGCAGTTTGCCACAATTCTAGGGCAGTGCTATTGAAAACACAGTATAAAGAAACATCATTCCAGGGACTTCCCTGGCGGTCCGGTGGTTAAGACTTCACCTTCCAGTGTACAGGGTGCGGGTTTGATCCCTGGTTGGGGAGCTCAGATCCCACATGCCTTGCAGCCAAAAAACCAAAACTTAAAACAGAAGCAATATTGTAACAAATTCAATAAAGACTTAAAAAAAAAGAAACATCATTCCAAATGTTGAGGATATTGTACTTTGTGTTGCAAGACGGTGTGTAACTATGTTGTACCCATTTTGGATAATAAATTGGCTGTATCAGAAAGATTTTTGATTTCTATAGGTAAGCATGTTTGAGACAATATATTTATAAACCAAATTAGAAAACACCAAAGATAACATAAGCTGTTTTTATTCTCTATTAAACAGAAATAGAAAATATTATTCTTTTACAACCCAGATGGTAAAAATGTTGCATATATACTACCATGTAGGGAGACTAATAAACTGTTATCAATAAATATTTTGTTTCAAACTCATGAATTTAGAATTTTATAGATTAATTTTCACTAATTATTGCTCAAATTTATTTAAAATTTTGATTTGCTAGTATGTGTTAATGTTTCATGTTAAAACAATTATGCCAAATTCTTTGTAAATTATATGCCATTTTTGTGAAATATGTTGCTGATACTGGTGTCTTGTTAAAGTTTCATCATAGAAATGCCTATTTAGGAAATAGTCAAGGAAGATATGATTAGATTTTAATGCATTATATATAAACTCAATTTTGTGTTTAAAATTCCTTTTCACCAATATTTAAAATATCCTTTGTAACATATCTCTCATATTCATTATTTTTATTTTGTGTTAACAATAAAGTAAAATACTCTATTTTAAAATGTTAATAAGCCAAACAAAATTAGCAGTTTAAAATTCTGCTTGATTTGAAAAAGAAAATAGTCCTGATAATCTCAATTAAAACAAATTGAGGGGACCATTAATCCATGAAATAGACCTTTCATGTGTATCAACTCAATCTGTGTCTCTAGAACAATGCCTCCAAGCTTTTGCTGGCCATCATGGAAAGTAGACATGACAGTGAGAATGCAGAAAGAATTCTATTTAACATGAGACCCAGAGAACTGGTAAGAAAACTTTTGAAAGCTGTGTTAATAATGTGTAACCTAAAAGGGACAATTTATAGTATGCATGTCAGGGGAAAAGTCTAGTGGCTTTCACTGCTCTACCAAGGCACGATGGCACATCAAGACCTGCTATTACAAATACCTCAGAAGCTCCATGATAGCGAAGGCCTGTGTGATTTGGGTCCTTATTTCTTCATTGGCTTTATCCACTTTAAGTGCTTTTCTGAACTAGATTTTCACACTTGCCTAAACTATCTGCAAATTATTTTTTGCCAGAAAAAAATTTTGCTTTAGTTTGTTTATTGGAATATAGGTGAAGAAGGTATATAAAAATATTTGTACTCCTCAAAAATTTTATTTATACCTCTTTCTGAAAATAAAAACAAAATAAATATCTTTGGTAATTGTTCTTATTAGTAAAATGTTACACAGTACTCAGCCTAGAGGAAATTGTGTGGAGACCTGCTGGGAATTCCACAGAGATCATTAGTGTGTCTTCCTATTGTAGAAGTTACATTTTCCTCCTCACTTGTGACATGGAAATTATGAAGAAATATCGTCATGCTTTAAAATCATTGGGTTTCAAAAGCATTGAGAACATTCTCGAACCATATAAGCCAGTGCCCCAATGACTAAGTCCCAGTCTTAAAAACACCACTGTTGGTGCTATGGGGAAACCTATGAAGGCACTCTTTTGCTCTCTTTAATAGTAAGGGATGGATTCAAAGAAGGCAGATAAAGAGAAAGATAAGATGCAGTTTGATTTAACATACATTTAATGAGCGCATAGGACCTGCAAAAAACAAAAACAAAAAACTCCATCCATGGAAGGCAGTGGGCTAAGAGGAGCAACGCATTCCTTATCCTTATGGTTAAATGGGGCGGTGAGTTAAATATTCATTTGACAATATCTCTGCACAATAGCCCTTTGAAAATACCATTTCCTTTGCCTACAACATTTTTATCCCATCATCTACTTCCTCCTTGTGACCTACCCTCAACTTCTTGCCTGAGTTAGTGCCCTTGCCCTGTGCTTGCTGAGTGCCTCACAGTTGCGTTGGCCTCTTGATTTGCTGACAGTAAGTTCCCTGAGGGCAGATACTCTGTTGTATCCACTGTTGGGTCCTCAGGGCAGAGAACGGTGTCCAGCACCATGTGTTCTTGTTATTAGTGGGCCCTTAATAAATAATGGATGCTTATCAGGGTTCCAACATCTCCCAGTTGATGGGAACTTTGGCACAGTCAACATTAAAAAACCAAAGCCAACTTTTGCAAAGAAAACAGGGAATATTGTAGGAAAATGCTTCCATATTCATTTAAATACAGATGGTTTCCAAGGCTGTTTTCATTTAGAATTCTTTTATACTTTTCAAGTCTTAGGAAGCATTCCAAGTTTTAATTACACCTCATAGATGATGGAAATGCATGTTGTTTGTGGCATTTCAAGCCTTCTTGTTCCCCTTTGTTTTTTGATAGGTGGATGTGGTGAAGAACGCCTATAACCAAGGATTGGAATGCGATCACGGGGATGATGAGGGCGGAGATGATGGTGTTTCCCCAAAAGATGTTGGACACAATATCTATATTCTGGCCCATCAGGTGTCACATTTTATATCTTTATATTGTTTTGCTAATCTTATCAATCATGTCTTGTGTCAACGCTTGCTATCATATTTTCAAGTTCTGGTCCCTCCATTTTTTCAGCACTTGCCTTCCTTGCTCTGGGTCAAGGAGAAGAAAAAGCTCCCAGAATGCCTGATGGCGCCTCCAGGGCTGTGCTAGGGGCTGGTCCACAAGAAAACAATACTTGGTACCAAAAACTGGGCTAGCAGGGAGGAGACAATCCCATGTCAGAGCCTGAGGAATAGGTAAACCACGGCAACAGATGGAAGTCTTGAAGGAGAGAGGAAAGAGGCTACTGAGAAGATAGACAGTATGAAGTAAGGGATTGCATTCAGGTCAAAACAGCCTTCTGGCCTCTTTGAATTGTAGGTTGGCGTGTTTCCTGCAGAAGCTATAAAGTGGCAGCCTCTAACTGGATTTTATTGGACTTCTAATAAATATAAGGCTAAATTTATAGTCTTTTGAAGGAAAACCATTTCTATTTTATAGTAACTTGTGAAAACAGGTGCTTGATAAATTTTATTTGATAAATTTAATTTCATTAACCTGAAGATCAACTTTAAATTTGCATCTTCTAATGCAGAGTTTTTAGAAGTTAAAAAATTGAAATGACATATGCCCATTTGATTTTATCTATATAGCTCTCATTTTCTTACAGGATGAAGTCCAAACTTCTAGACTTTCCCAATCTCTCTTTCTAGTCATTTTCTCCCACTGACAATCTCTTCCTTTTCCTGCTTCCCTGTACATCTTACCAGATAATTGAACAAACATTGGTAGCTATAAGTAAGACTCTGAGTAGATTAATTTTCTTAGTTTTTAAATTTTTCCAGTTTTATTGAGATGTAATAGACATACAGCACTCTGTGAGTTTAAGGTATTAAAAGTTTCCTCTTTAGATAGTTATTGCCCTTCTCTATCCTTTGTATAACTGCCTAATGTATGTAACCTTGAATATAATTTTTACAAAAAATTCAGGGAAGGAGTCAAATTCTAAAAGATACTAATACAAGAACCTGGTATCATTTTGTAATATAGTTGCACCATTGAGAAGATTTTTAGGTCTCTCACAGTATAGTGAAATGCACATATAGAACAGAAAAAGGTGAGGGCAAATGGGTTACAGCTAGGAAGACAAGAGAATTTTAGGTATTGAGGAACTGAAAGTTAAGATGAAGGGCACACTGAAGGAAGTAGAACACAGAGATTTAGGATGTGGAAAAGAAAGAGAGAGAGAGGAAGAGAGAGAGAGAGGGAGGGAGGGCGAGAGAGAGAGGGAGAAAGAAAGAAAGAAAGAAAGAAAGAAAGAAAGAAAGAAAGAAAGAAAGAAAGAAAGAAAGAAAAAGAAAGAAAGAAAAGAAAGAGAGGGAGGGAGAGAGAGAAAGAAAGAAAAAGAAAAAGAAAGAAAGAAAAGAAAGAGAGGGAGGGAGAGAGAGAAAGAGAGAAAGAAAGACAGGAAAGAGAGGGTGAGAGAGAGGGAGGGAGAGAGGGAGAGAGAGAGGGAGGGAGAGAGGGAGAGAGAGAAAGAAAGAAAGAGAAAGAAAGAAAGAGAAAGAGAGAAAGAAAAATAAAGAAAAGAAGAAAGAAGGAAGAGAGGGAGAGAGAGAGAGAAAGAAAGAAAGAGAAGGAAGGAAAGAAAGGAAGGAAGGAAAGAAAAGAAAGAGAAAGAAAGGAAGGGAGGAAGGAAGGAAGGGAGAAAGAAATTGGGTGACAGGAATTGAATCAAGCTAGAGAAGGACTGTCCAGAGTCTGAATGAGAGTAGAGAGAAAAAAAAAGCACGAACTGAGAATTAAAATCATGTTGGCTTCTAGAGTGAATATAGAAATACAGTGACACAGCATGGGTACATGATCAAGGAGTTATTTCAGAAGCTGTAGCATTGTGGAAGGAAAACAGCAAAAAGAGAAGGGCAGAATGAGCAGCAATAAATTTTAGAAGAAGGAAGTCAGGGAATACAGCCACCCATGTTCTTTTGACTGACAGCTAGTCTTGCTCTGTCTGGAAAGGTTATCCCAGCTACACGAGCACGACCTGACCCTGTGTCTTTTAAGTGGGAAATGAACAACCAGACCAGCCAAGTCAGAACCTAGAACAAATAGAGGAGTAGATGTTGGAGCCAAATCACCTCATACCCATGAAGAAAACGTTTAAAAATGCAGTTTCATGTTACTAGTTATAATATGAGTAACAATAAAAATATCAATGTCAAGAAAAGACCTATGTTAGGTCAGTCCAGTTTTAAGCGGATTAAGTATAAGAGTAGAGAATACAGATTTTTAAAAACAGGTTAAGGTGAATGTTGAGAAGAGTGGAGAATAAGGATGAAGAATGCAAGTGCTAGTCATGGATTGAAAGATAATGATTTAAAATATGAAAGAAGTTAAAAATGAAGACAGCATAAGGTCAATGATTTTGATGGATTTGAGTTTATGAAGCTGCTAGGAGAGAACAGATTAAATTCAACGATGATGGTGGAATTGTCCAAGGAGTGGGAATTCAGAAGCAGATGAAAAAAAAAAAAAGTAACAAGGGGTTAAAAACAACTTACTGAAATGAAGAGATGAAATAGTGGATGTGAAAATGGTCTGAATGGTTATCTAGAGGTTTCTGAATTTCTGAAAACCAAAATGTTAGGAAAGTGGTAGTTTACAGAGCTGGGATGGTACAATATAGAGGTACATAAATAAAGCCAGTCTTCAGGAAGAGGGAGAATGTCAGACTGAGTGAGGGGAAGAAGGAGATTCGGAATTGCTGAATACTTAAGGGCTTCTGGTTAAACTGTAAGAGTGTAAACATGAAACGAGAGTCCATAGGAGTCCCTTCTAGGAACTCAAGGAAAGGACAGGAATGGCAAAATATGTGGAACAGTATATGTAACCAGCAGTGTAGTTAAGCAAATGTCTGCTCACTTTCTTACAGTGACACAGAAAGTTGTTGCCTTGCCACTTTATAAATGTGTTCTCTGTGAGGTGACTCCTCCCACCAGTTTTAATGAAAAATTCAGTTTTCATCCAGAAGAGAGCCTGCTGTGCTCTTTTGATCTTTCCACAAATGACTCCTTTGGCTTTCTCTAAGCCAGGATATCGTGCTGGTTTCTTAGGAGGCCAAAGATGGTTGCTGAGTTCCTTATGACCCTGCTGTCCAAATAGCCCCCATACTGAGACACAAATGCCAAAGACAGTGGTTGTAAACACTGCTTCAGAAGTGGCCATGTAGCTGTGCTCCACGAGTTTTCTTGCATCCAGGTTTGGCTGTTTTCATTGCGAATGCAGAATCATTTGGCTCCGGCATGCTAATGACCGTGCAGATTGATTTCTGCCTTTGCACAGTTCAGTAATTCCAAAACTGAGGTTCAACTTCCTCCTTGTTTTACTATAATCATCTTTTGTACAGACAGTTTATTTTGGTGCCCTCAGACTTTCAATTTTTGTTGTTATTCTTTTCATGGTAGTGAGGTAGTTCTGCTTTTTCCACCATGACATCCTTTTGGCCCTTCCTGTGGTTGGTGTTACAAGAAAAAAATAATGCTTCTTGTAAGTGTCTTGTCTGATCTACATAGAACTATAAATACACCAAAAAGGGAATTTCTTAAGTTCTAATACCATAGTGTCGTGCAGAGAATTTCCTTAAAATTCAGCTGTGTGTCCATTTTAGACTTTCTGTCCTCCACATGCTCTCCTCATGCCTCTCTGTCTCCTCTCTCTGCTCTAGTTTTGGTCTTTTATATTCTGCTTTCTTCCTGTTGTTTCTCTTTATTCCTGTCTTTCTATAGAACAATCACTGCCTGCAATCTAGAACATTGCTCAGTACTTTAGATTAAGTTTAACATATAAGTCATATTGTTTCTTTGATTCCATGTAGCGATTTCTGTTTTTCTGAGACTTTATTTTAGTTTCCTTTCGTTTCTTCCTCAGTTGTGCTGAGATATAATTGACATATAATATTGTATCAGTTTAAGGTGTTATAACATGTTGATTTGATACATTTATATGTTGCAAAATGATTACCACCATAGCATTAGTTAACACCCAATTCAGTAACATAAATATCATTTTTCTTTTGTGGTGAGAACATTTAAGATCTACTCTCTTGGCAACATTCAAGTTTATGATACACTATCATTAGCTATAATCACTGGGCTGTACATTAGATCCTCAGAATTTGTTAATCTTATAACTGGTAGTTTGTACCCTTTGACCCCCATATCTCCCTCTTTCCCCCACTTCCCAAACCCTGGTGACCACCACTCTACGCTGTTTCTCTGAGTTTGTCATTTTTAGATAGCACATCTAAGTGATATTATACAGGATTTGTCTTTCTCTGTCTGACTTATTTCACTAAGCGTAAAGCCCTCAAGTTTCATCCAGGTTTTTGCAAACAGAAGGATCTCCTTCTTTCTCATGGCTGAATAAGATTCCATTGTATATCTATACCACATCTTCTTTATCCATTTATCCACTGACAGACAGCTATGTTGTTTCCATATCTTGGCTATTGTGAATAATGCTGCAATGAACACGTGATGCCCTTTATTTCAATACCTACTAGAATTAAGTATAGGGAGAAGTGTTATGTGCTTTTCAGGATGGGGAGAAATATTATATAGCAAGCCTGTGGAAAGCAAGAATAACTCCTGGCTCTTAAGGCGAGAAAGAATGGATCCCTTTCATTGGATATATGAAATTATTTTTTAAATATAGGCTTTAAATTTTTTCATCAGCATTTCCCCATGTCATTAAATAGTCTTTGAAAATGTAATTTTAATGTCTGCATAATTGTTCATCATTTGAATGTACCATAATTTATTTAATCACTCTTTATTGTTAGACATTTAGGGTTCTAATGTTTTTGATATTATAAATTACGCTATGATTAACATCCTCATACATTAATCCTTGTCTGCTACACTGACTATTTGCCTAGGATAAATTCCAAGAAGTTTAATTACTAGGTTGCAGGGTAGTAACTAACTATTTTATGGTTCTTGATGCACATTATAAAATTGTTTTTCACAGTGTGATGGTAGTCATCTTACTGAATCTTAAAATTATTACCATTTAAAAAAAGCTTCACCAAGTTGATAGTGTCAGAAACATAGTGACCACTCAGCACATGTTTGTTGAATGAATTAATGAGATAGATGAAAAGGGATCTCATTTTAATTCACATCTTTTGGATTACTAATAAAATGGACTGTCTTTTAATATGTTATTTGGTCATTTCTATTTATTCTCTGAATTACTTGAAAATGTGTTTACCCATTCTTCAGTTGGGGTTCATTTTTGCCTTAGTGAACTTTAATTAAGGTTAATAAATCTTAGTCATAGTAGTTAGATCTACTCCATCCTGGTTCATTTGCTTTTTAATGTTTTAATGATAGTTTTCTTCCACCACCTTGAGATCTGTTAAACACTTACCTAGATTTTCTTCTAGTGTATAATGAATTCAGTTTTTGCTTTTAATTATGTAATTTTTCCATGTCATAATGCAGGAATAATAAAAAGGTAAGTTCTTGTGTTAATTTATCTCTAAAGACATAGTCCAAGGTTTAGTAGTAACAGCGGTCCATGGGGGAAGGGTTTGTAGTAGTTATGTGAGTGTGATGTAGGGCATGTGCGACCTTTACTGGAAGAGATCAGGGTCAAAATCCAAACCACCTTCAGGGCCAAAGAAAAATGAGTGATATGGGGGCAGGTGAGGCTGGGACAATGGGGTGATACGGTAAAGCTGTTGCTTAACTCTTCCGACTTTCCAACTGGGCTTGCAGGCTCTGAATTTCCTCTTCTTTCACTATTTCAAAAAGTCTGAATTTTGAAATTTTACAAAATGTGAAAGCTCCTAATTTTTAAAAATTGACAACTCATTCAAAAATTTGAAAAACACTGAACAGTCGAAGCAAAACTCACCAGCAGGCAAAATGCAGCTCATGAGCCGTAGTTTGCCACTTGGAGAGTAAAGGATCTAAAGTTCTCATTCCTTTTTTATTCAATTGCATGGACTTTTGAGTGCTTTACCAGATGTCAGGCACTGTACTAGATACTAGGAATTCAGTAGTGAAGGAGACCAACAAGAGATCAGCTCTCAGGGCATTTACATTCTGACTGGGAGCAGTGACAAATAGACGAACCAGAGATAGCAGATAGTGACACAGGCTATGCAGTGAATGAGAAGTGGGTGTGACGAAAGACACTCAGGAGGTGCTGTTGTAGATTGGCTGATCAAGAGGGTTTTCTCTGGGGAGGTGAAACTGAAGTTAGATCTAAGTGAAAAAGCAAAAGTCAGCAGTATATAATGGGACAGAGTTGGGGAACATCCCACAGATGGCTGGAAAGTGGCAGTGAGCTTGGCATGTTTACAGGAATAAAAGACCTGTGTAGCTGGACCTTCAACCAGCCACCAGCACTTGAACACTATAATAATCACAAACACTGCACCCGAGGCTCATTTATTATAAGCTGGTCATTAAAGAACATTTATTGAGCACCTCTTATGTCAGGCATTGCTTCAGTTGCTAAGATAGAAAATGAATAAAGATGCCACCAAAAAGCTCACAACTGAGTGTGTGTTGGAGGGGGGAGAGGGAGACAGATAAATCATTGTAACTGAATGTACTTAGGTTAAAATGGAGGTGTGCGCAAGACACGCTTCCCTGGGGAGTCAGGAGAGAATTCATGGAAGAGGTGACACTTGAACTAAATCTTGAAGAATAGGGGGAAGGGGGACAACATTCCAGGCAGAGGCAATGACTTATGCACCATAGATATTTTAGAGAAAGGAACTTCTTTGGGGAATATTGCTAAGGATTTTGTGTGGTATCTACTTATGTGTTTATATGAAATGAATTACAATCATTTGAATTGAGTCATCGTCTTTGATAACTGTAATGACGCTTATTGTAGGCATTTAACAAATATTGCATGAATGAGTGAATGAATGAGTAGGACATGATATACTTTAAAAATTTAGTATTTTATAATTTAAGTATTATAATAAAAAACTGAATAAAGATATTTTACTGTTATCATCATTATCATCAAATATCATAATCAAAATTAATGATATTTTTCCCCACTCGAGTATAAATCCTTGTGCACAGACAGTTATTTTTTTCTGTTCCTGTGTCAAGTACATACCTAGCTATGGTAGATACGCAAGAAGAGTTTGGGGGAATAATTTCTTGTAAAAATTCATGCATGCTGAGAATATTTTTATATAATGCAGGTACTCTGGAAGATTTATAGAATCTACAAAATTGATATTAGCATTCTGGCAGTCAAGGATCTTATTCAACTGCTATGGACTTTCTTTTTAATTTTGTAGTTTATTCTTTGCCAATCATGTCAGCAAACCCTACGTAGATAGGACCCTATGATAGCTTCCCTCATCAGGAACCTTTCTTATTTTCATTCATGATGCCACCTTTCTGCTGAACTAATATCTCCTCCTGTTCTTAAAATTCATTTAGTATTACCTTAGTTCCTCTAAAATTCAAATTGAAGCCTACTTACCCCATTTCCAATCAACAATGATCTTTCTTTATTTTGAGTTCTTATATCTATTATGTTCACCCCAAACTGCATACATTCTTTCACACTAGCTTATGCTGTGTGTAATTCTAGAGTTGTTCTTTATTTCATGTATATCGGTCTAGGCTACATAATTAGTAGTAGATTCACAAAATCTGGGTACCTGTAAGGCCTCATTAAAAAACAAAACAAAACAAAAAAACTTCCCACAAAGAAAAATATCACAGGGAAAAATGCTTAGGTATTTAAATCCTCAGATAGGCACCTACATGTCTTTCAACAAGCAACAGAGAATCTTGGGATTACAGCCATTTATATGACCTCTCAGATTCATGGTGAGTGGGAGCGATAAAAAAATATAGTCCAGGAAATGGATCGAAATTGGACTTCTAATTGTTAGTCTGCTGTGAGGATCTTGAAGCCAAGTTCAGTGGAAGCAAATACTTTTCTGCTTAACATTTCATGTTTGGTAGATTTATATTTCTTTCTTTAGTGACAAAATTATTAGAGCGTCAGTCTGAATTCTAGCAACATAAGAGGCCTTCACGCTTTCTTCAGCTCCTCCTTAGGTCTGCTCTAATTTCAACTATATTCATTGAATTCAAAATCTATTAGGAGAGCTAGAGATACCAGGCAGGGCTGCATCTATATATATATATTTTTTTTTTTCCATGCAGGGAGATACATACATCTCCTAGCATATTTTAGACCTTTGATTTGTTACCCTGTCCCCAGCCAAAGCCAATATCTCTTTCTTTCCTTTCAGGGGAGAGAGGATGGTAGGAACTGCCATCCTGTTTCAAGGGCTGGGATGCTTTCTGTCATGCTGACAGAATTTGCTAGATATCCTGATAGTCCTCATTAATCTGGGTTATTTTTTTTAGAATTTTGGTCTCAGAGCTGCTGTTGCTTGAGCTATATTCATTTTAAGGGATATGCATATACATTACTCTAGCTAAATTTTAATTTATACTGAAGCCATATGAAATGTATGTATTGCTCAGACTACCTAAAATGTTTTCCTTAGAGATTTAGGCTGCTTCACCTCTTTGCCGCTTCTATTTTCTTATGCTAATATGTAGTCATCAGCATCGCTTCATTTACTTTATTTGTAGAAGTAGAAGGATGGGCTTGTAATTGGATACATAACTTCCATCTTTAAT
This sequence comes from Balaenoptera borealis, assembly GCF_965194805.1. NCBI lineage: Eukaryota > Metazoa > Chordata > Mammalia > Artiodactyla > Balaenopteridae > Balaenoptera > Balaenoptera borealis. The sequence goes on along the minus strand of NC_138870.1, from coordinate 22,769,788 downwards.
ATCTTTGAAGGGTTTTAACTAACAATTTCGTCATCTTTATTATTGCTTGTAGTGCAGAGAGTAGAAAACACAGCTGGGTTTTCAGCTCACAGAGGCACTTGTAGCTCAGTAATTTGCTGGCTAGAATATAGTACAAACAGCTTAACTCTTATTCACCCCGAACCCTGTATTTTCTCCATTAGCTGATTACATCACTCAACTTCTCTGACTTCAGCTTTCTCTAAAAAAATATGATGAGTATCCATGAGCTATGTTTGCAGAGCAAACTTTCAGAGACCTATTGGACACTAACTAGAGGGTAGTTGGACCCTGATGGCTCTTTTACTGGAATCGATTATGTTTTAAATAATATAACAAAGTAACTAACCAGCTACTGGATATTTATGTATTTATTTATACCTTACCTACTTATAAAAGGAATTTGAGATTGAATAAGAAATGCACTTGTAAAATTAGACTGTTAGAATACAAGATCAAAGCCTTGAGAAGGAAAAGAATCTAAGTATGTTTAGGGTCTTGGCCAGTATCCTCACTGTTTATCAGTGGTAGTAGCTCTGAGCTTCTTGGTAACCAAGAGTAAAAAATAATGGGCAATACAAGTCATACCTATACTATTCATTTATGACCAACTTATTACTGGTATTTAATTCTCAGAGAAATGTATACAAGGGCAGGGGATGGCATGGTAAACAATGTTTTCTAAACTGTTCTGCAGAACGTACCAGAAAAAAAATGAACATAGCTGTTTTTAGTCCTTAGGGATAAATAATGATCTACACTTCTGAATTATAATTGAGTTGAATATAAATAAACCTGAAGTGTGTACGATACAACAGCCATTCTGAAAATAGATATGTAAGGTGACTTCATAGAGAGGCTTTCATAATGTAGAAACTTTACAATATGTGAATTTAGTTGAAAAAAAACTTTTTTAAATATCAAGAGATTATTTTATTAAATTGCAGAAAATAGGCTTATCCTAATTGCCCAGCTACGTGAAAAACCTGCTGTTAGTCTTGGCAAATAGATATGTAGAAATGTAAGCAACTGAAGGAACTTTGCCTGAAAACTTAACATAACTGCAAGTTTTCTTTTTTGAAAGAAATAGAAAAATCAGGATCAGCTATTTTCCCCCTACAAGAAAGATAATTTTCTGTGTTGCTATCAAAAGGCAGTTTGATGTAATACTGCATCAAACTATTAATAAAATAGGTTATTACCAACTAATGTTACTTTGAGCATTAATTATTCTGTGTTTCTTGACAACCAAGGCAAAAAAAGAAATATTTAAGTTACATGATACATATATAATGCAAAAAAACCCCACCCAAAACCCAATCCCTCCCCAAAAAAAACAAACCCATACAGATTATTAGTGAAGCACAACACTTCTTTGTACCTAATGCTAATAGGAATTTACTGAGGGAACCCTCACTAGTAGTATTAATTACTGGTGATGTGATAGAGGTTTAGATTAATACAATTTAGTAATTTAAAAATATCTGTCAGATACTAGATTAAAAAAACAACAACAAAGCTTAGCTGTATCCTGTTGCCGTGCATACTCTGTAATAATAAAAGGCAATTGAATTTTCAATAAAAATTTTAACATGATGCTATATAGACAATTGTCTCCACAAATATTCCTACATACACAATCCAGCACCTGGACAGAGCCTGGTGCATCAGAAGTGCTCTATCAGTGTTAAGGCTAATCAGATTTATTTTCATGACTTTCCTCAGCTAAATTCATTCTCCATTCATTCTTAATTCAGTGTAAATTTATTGATCACATACTATAACCTGGCTGTGTTCTCAGCAAACAGATCTAAATCCCTTGCTCAATGAGCCTGTATTCTTGTGGGGATGTCATCCTCCTTGAGATCACATTGCCTGTTCCTTTTGGGGCAGGTATGTTACAGACATCAATTGTGCCACAGATGGGGAATCCTGAGGGTGTGAAAATTAGATATAGTCTCTACCGTCATGGAATTTACCTTTTATTACCGGGAGACATAAAGACAATCACAGCTCTGCAGCCCTGTGGAAGATGTGTTCCTGGGATGCTCTGGGATCTCAGGTTAGAGGTGTGCATGGGAAAATGAATGTGTGGTTGAGAGAGAGAGGGAGAGAGAGGGAGTTAGAGGAACAGAGGTATAACTTTGCCCTGTACTCGAGCATTTGCTCAGCATTCAAGCAGGCAAATCAGCTTCTCTAAAAAACCCCTAGGCCATTGACCCATAGCTCTGCTCCCTTTTTTAGTAAAACGATCAAAAGTTGTATACAATCGCTACCTCCATTTCCTCTTTCTGTTCTCTCTTAAATTCATCCCTGGCAGCCTTTCATCCTGACCATGCCACCAGAACAGCTCGTAACGAGGTCACCAGTGACCGCCACCTGGATAAATCGAACAGCTTGTCCTCAGACTCCATCATTATTTGTCCTGTCACTAATATTTCACACAGTCGGCTGCTCTCTTCTTGAAAGACTTAGCTTTCATGCAGCACGATTGATTTTCTGCTTCCTCCCCAGCCCCTTCTTCTCAGTTTCTGTCACTGGCTGCCATTCTTCTCCTGCTTCTATCAGAAGTGTTCTAATCAGAGTGTTCTAGGACCCATTCCACGGCTCTCTCGTCTTCTCAATCGACACTCCCTCCCTAGAGGGTCTCACTCAGTCACGTGACTTTAAACACCAGCTGTACCATAATAAATTCCCAATTTGTATCGTCAGCATGAGCCTCTCCTCTGAACACCAGACTGGTATATCCAGCTGCTTGTTTGAGATCTGCATTTGAATGCCTTTTTAGGCCTCTCACACTTTACATATTTGTAATGAAACTCTTGATTCTCCCACAGTCTTTTAAACTTAGATACAGACCCAGACCCTGTGACTCCAGAACCTTAGTTTCTTCTCATTACTCTAACCCAAGGCTGGGTTGATGCCTGTGCTGTGTGCTCCCATCACACACTGTGCTTACTCTGATCACAGAACATATATCACTGAATTACTGTGGCCTGTTGACTTGTTTGTTGCCACTAGACTCCAAGTTCAGCAAAGACAGGAGTTGTGTTTTATTCATTAATGTGTTGCCTAGTGCATAGGACTGTGTTTGATACAGTAAATACTTTTGATTGATTGAGTAAATGAATGACTATTACAGTTAACAGGCGCCATAGATCACTAGAAAGGAAATAGGTTAATATTGGTGTTACTGTAGAGGGCTTTGTGGAGGGGCTAACATTTTAGATGAACCTTATGTATTGATAAGATTTAGATAAGCAGAGAAAAGAGAGGAAGGCATTTCCATCACAGGGAAGGAAAGAGCAGAGGAAGAGGTAATAGTCATCATGATATGTGTATGGAGGTGAGGAACTCTGGGACGCCACATCAAGGGATATGGAAAGCAGCATGGTGCAGATGTGGAGGGAGAATGGAGGGACACATCTTACCAAATTCTGGAGGGTTTTAAGTGCCAAAAAACAATTCAGTCAAAATATTTATTGAAATATAGCATAAGTTTCTGCTAAGCTGTTCCTTAGGGTGCTTAGTTCTTATTTATGTTGCTATAGAGTTAATGAGACGTTAAGGATTTGGTAGAATACTAAACACACTAGCACAAAGGCAAATGGCACAGAAGTCTGCTTTAAAGATATCCACCAACTCAAAAGCATTATTACAAGTCTTCAAAAGATCTTTTAATGATTATACTTTTATTCATGCACTAATTTACAACCTGACATTACTAAGCAAGTATTTAAAGATAGGTCAATTAAAAAGAAACCCAAGAGAAAATAGAACTACCAAATGACTCAGCAATCCCACTACTGGGCATATACCTTGAGAAAACCATACTTCAAAAAGAGTCATGTACCACAATGTTCACTGCAGCACTATTTACAATAGCCAGGACATGGAAGCAACCTAAGTGTCCATAGACAGATGAATGGATAAAGAAGATATGGCACATATATACAATGGAATATTACTCAGCCATAAAAAGAAACAAAATTGTGTTATTTGTAGTGAGGTGGATGGACCTAGAGTCTGTCATACAGAGTGAAGTAAGTCAGAAAGAGAAAAACAAATACCGTATGCTAACAGATATATATGGAATCTAAAAAAAAAAAAAAGTTCTGAAGAACCTAGGGGCAGGACAGGAATAGAGACGCAGATGTAGAGAATGGACTTGAGGACACGGGGAGAGGGAAGGGTAAGCTGGGATGAAGAGAGAGAGTAGCATACACTACCAGATGTAAAATAGATAGCTAGTGGGAAGCAGCTGTATCGCACAGGGAGATCAGCTCAGTGCTTTGTGACCACCTAGAGGGGTGGGATAGGGAGGGTAGGAGGGAGACGCAAGAGGGAGGCGATATGGGGATATATGTATACATATAGCTGATTCACTTTGTTATACAGCAGAAACTAACACAACATTGTAAAGCAATTATACTCCAATAAAGATGTTAAAATTTTTTTTAACTTTAGAAAGAGAAAATATAATTAGTAAACATGTAAGCCAATATGAAAACACTTATGTCAAAGCACAAGTAGTATTCTGGATGTATGTGTTTGTGTGTGTGCTTGCATGTATCTGCCTGTGTTTATTGGTTAACTTGTTTTTCCAGCTCAAACATAAATGAAGAAAGGTTAACTATATAGCTGACACTTTATTCCGATGATACGTTGTAGAAGTATGAGATGGGATGGGATGGCAGGACATAGGGATCCACTTTACTCTTTTGGTCAATAGATCCAGTGGTAGAATATTAAGGTTGTGTATGAAAATACTAAAATAAAAATATTTCTGATTTAATAGCCAAGAGACTTCTGTCGGTATGTGCGTCTTACTAGTAACGTGATGTGCTTTGTGCCTGTTGGTGCATTTGGAGTTTCAGAATTACTTACAGAGGCACAGAAAAGTGAGACACCATAGTGACAAAATAATGCTTGAAGATAAACTTTTGAACTAAAAAGTCAGGTTTCAGAAACTGAAATAGTTATCCTCAGCCAGACCAAAAAAGTCCCCCTTCTACATCACAACCAAGCAGTTATTTGAAATTATAAGTAGGGGAAAGTTCTGGAAAGTCCCTTGTTGGGATTCGTGTTATCAATGACATAACGTCACTTCTAGAGATATAAAATTGTTTGGTTCAAAATATATCTTTTTTCCTATCTATCTATCTATATCTAACATTTTGTCAGCTGTATGAGACCTGCAAAATATTTGCAAGTGTGTTTTACTTTTCACTTTTATAGGTTACTTTTTGCAAAGGGCCGCATAGTAAATATTTTAGGCTTTTCCAGTTATACAGTCTCTGCTGCAAACACTTAACTTGCCATTCTAGTGCCAAACCAGCTATAGACAATACGTAAAGAAATGAGCATGGCCGTGTTAAAATGAAACTTCATTTAAGAAAACAGGTGGTAGGCCAGATTTGACCCACAAGCCATCGTTTGCTAACCCTTGCTTTAGATGATTTTTAGAATCTTCACAATCAGAAGTTTCTCACATTTGAAAAACCTATATGAGTCAGAATTGATAAGTCATTTATTTGCAAGTATCTTTCGTGTTTATATTTATAACATTCAATTCACTTTGTATATGAGTGTAACACACATGCGTACACACACAACAGAGAGACGTACACTTAGAGTGTCTGCCTGGATAAAAATGAACTCACTGGAGGTTCTTTCTTTCCATTGCTATGATTCTGTGATTTCAGTCTTCTGTGAACAGTGGAAGCCTGATCCTAAATGACAGTTGACTAACTATTTGACCAGGCAGCGTAGGTTGAATCGTCAGATTGAGAGTATGAATTAATCAAGTATGAAACAGGAGTGTGAATGAATCAAGTAGAACAGAAGCAGAAGAGCGGAACATGAAGGCACAAGTACTTGAAATCACACAGATCTAGGGGTGGAGGTTAGAGGTCAGAATAAAGAAACTTCGCTGGGGAAAAGGTAACATTCTGCTTCCATCTGGTACGTAACTAGGGAAACGCTGTGTATTAAAGTTGAGGTCAAAGCAGTGGTTCTGACATTGTAGTGGGCATCAAACTCCTGGACCCCGTCCCCAGATACTTGGATTGAATAGGTCTGGGGTGGAACCCCAAATTGCTTCTTACCGTACATCCTGGGTATTTTTATTCAAGTTGTCCGCAGGTCACAGTTTCAAAGAAGCTGCTGCAGAGGTTTGCCCTCATCAGCTTCCTTCCCTAACTGTCCCCGAGGCTGGTCACCTGACCCAGATCCAGCCTCTTTTGAACTTTCTACCTTCCTGCTATCAAACTAATCTGATTATCACCTAATTTTCTTTTATGTGAAATTAAAGGAATTAATCTGGGCTATTTATCAACAGAAAGAGTCTTTTTAAAAAATAACTCGCATCAAAACAAGCGAAAACCATAACTCTGTCCTGCCTGGGCATGTATTCTTTGCCCCCCTACAGCAGTGTGAGAATCCTGAGCCTCTCACTGATTTATATGTAAAATTCCTAAGGACCAAACCAAAAGAGAAGGCCAGAATGGCTGGGGCACAAAGTGGGAGAGGGCCAGAGGTGAGGCTGAGGAGGTGGGCAGGGTCAGGTCAGAGGGCATGTAGAGCCTCCTAAGGGGTTTGGCCTTTATCCCTAGAGAAATGAGAAGCCATCACCATCATATAAATGCAAACTCCGCTTCATTTCTGGGAATGGCATGAGGAGAGCCAGAATGTGGGAGAGTCTTGGATAACTGCCAGGTGTAGAGTCAGTGGCTGGTTAGATGATGGTGCATTTCACAAGACTGGAGATAGAGAAGGCTGGGAGGTGGGGGGAGAAGAAGCTTGGTTCTAGACCTCTGGTGTTTGAGGAATTTGTGGGATATTGGGTCAGAGGTGTTTCACCTGCTGTTGATTATAGGTACCTGATTCTCAGGAAAGAGAGCTGGGCTTGGAACATGGATGGGCAGAGACATTAGTATATTGATGCTATTGGAAGTGCTGGGTGTATATGAGATTTCTCAGGAAAAGCAATTGGAATGAGAGGAGGAAAAAGATCGAGAATGGAACACTTTAAAGGAAAGGAGGAGAAAGAGAAACGTATAGGCTGAGAATGAGAGACCTGAGTGAATGGGACATGAAAGCAAGATAGGAGAGAGACTCACAAAGGAGCCGGGGACCAGGGACTCCAAGGAACTCCATACACAAGGTGCAGCCCTAAACGCAACCCCAGGACTTGGCACTTAGCAGGTTACCAACAGTCTCACTAAGAGCAATCCATACTGAGCAGTGGGGGCCCTAAACAGACAGCAGTGAAGCAGAGGAGGCTGTGGGATTAATACCTAAAAAGCAGATTCACTCCCGGTGCATGTTAGGGTCAGAGAAGCAGTGAATCAAAACAGCTTAGCCAATATATCCTCTTCTGATCCCTATCCTAAGCAGCATGAAAGTGAAATATCAGTTCTAAATCTTAGAGGGGAGGGAGGATGAGATAAACACTGCTGGCGTTACAACTCAGATTGTGTCGCTGTCACTGAGCAACTTCATTTACACCCTCAATACACTGCAGTTGTTCTTCAGAAGAAGTGGGTGTCTGCGTGTGTGTATTTTGTTTAAAATGTCCATCCAAGATTTCCGCAGCCTCCTCAGGTATGTTTGTCTCTGCTCTTAGCACATTCCCCAAAAGCACTACCAATAAAGGGCTAATAGGAAATACAGGTTCCCGATTGCACAAGCAGATCTTTAGCTGCCAGACAAGGGATTTGTTTCAGCCGGTACCCAGCCCGCGTGGTGCTCCACGGTTCCCATCTGGTAACGCACGCTATGGGATCACAGCAATGGTGCTAATTAAATGTCAGTGGGCTCAGGAGGTGCAGCAAGGCCTTCACGCTCAGATTCCTGAGACAGAAGCATGAAGGAGAAGCACGTCAGCCTTCCTGAAGCTCATTAGGGTTGGGGAGGGCTCGAATTCAGACAGCTGCCGTGTTCAGATCCTAAGTGGATGCTGCAAGAGGGCCCACGAATGAGCTCCGAAAGGAATAAACAAACATTTGTCTGTACAGTATTAACAGGAAACACTTTCTTTGGGCAAGTTTTCCTTGACATCCTCCATCACCCCCTATTTTATTGACTGCATCCCTGATTCTAGAAGTGCGTATTTAACTCGTTTTTAAAGTTGATCACTCCCACACATTCAACACTGACACAAATGAAGGGAGAAGTTTTCCAAAGTAATCAGTTAAACACACATATCAAGAAAAGACCAGTGCTGAGGCTGCAGGCGGTGAAGGAAGCCTCCTGGCTTCTCCTGAGGCCTTGACCTTCTCCTTTCTTGTGTGTTGCCGTCTGCGTTTACTGTGGCGCAGGGAAACAGTCTGAAAATCATCACCAGCCTCTCCCCAGAACTACGCTGAGGTCCTTCTCTCAGTGAGTGGCACGGTTCTCTAAGCAGTTACCCAGCTAGAAAGCCGGCATTCATCTTGACCCTTCCTCCACCCCACGCGGACAGCAGGGCCCACCAGTTCTGGCCTCTGGGCATCCCTCAGACCTGCCCGGTCTTCTTCCTCTTCCTGCCCGTTTCCTCCTTCTGCCTGGATGGCTGCTGCAGCAGCTTCCTGTCTCTTTGCCTCCAGTCAAGTCCCTTTTTAATCCACTTTCCACAGGGAGGTCAAAGGGATTGTTTTCAAATGCCAACTGCTTGTGTCTGTCTCCTGACCAAACTTTTCAACTGCCTTCAGTAGAACAGGGCACGCACTCAGGAGCAGGGCTTGGGAGACCTTTGATGATCATGTGCCTGATTACTTTAAAAAAAAAAAATTGTCTCATAGTTATCAAGTACTAAGGCTATGTCTCAAGTAATCATCACCATAACTCTCTGAGATAAATATGAATGAAGTACAGTTATTGGACAGGTTTTGAAGCCAGGTCTGTTCTGAGCCCCTGATGCTAAGCACCGTGCAGTCCCACTCTCTAGCCGTCTCGGTCAGCATCCTTCCTCTTGCACTTTATATTCCAGAATCTGCCGACATCCTTCACTACCACTTAGTCCAAATCACCACCATCTCTCACCTGGGTTATTTTAATAAGCGTCTAACTGTCCTCCCCGCTCCATTCACCCCTGCATTCCTCAATGTCTTCTCTAACAGCAGCTGCCCTGAACCCTTAAAAATGCAATGCAGATTATGTCACCTCTCTGCTTACAACCTTCTGATACTTCTAGTTTCTAAACAAAAGTCAAATCTTGGCATTGGCTTCATAAGCTTCTCAGTATGACCTGACCCCTGTGCCCCCTCTACCTATATCTCTGGCCACCCTCCTCCTCCCCAGCTTAAGCCACATGGGTCTCATGGCTGTGCTTTGAAGCCAGCAAACATAATCCTGCTTTATGTCATTGAATTTACTCTTTCTTCTGCCTTTTAAACTTCTGTTACAGTGTTCTGACCATTTCACTTGAAATGGCAACCTCCATCCCTCCTAGAGCTCATTCCTCCCATCCTCTGCTTTATTTTCTTCTTAGCACTTTCCCCTTTTGGTAGACCATGTATTTGTTTGTGTATGTCTCCCCCATGACCAGAAAGTCCACTCCGTAAGGGCAGGAGTTTTGTCTATTTTGTTCACTGTTGTAATCCCTATGCTTAGAGAATTACTGGGCACACACTACAGTTTCCTGAGGTATTTTAGAATGAACACACAAGGCATATACCAATCATAATATTTAGCTCATGATTGCTTACCTTATGAAGAGAATTTTGTTGTTGTTGTTTTGGATTGGGATAAGTGGGTCTTTATGTTATGTTAAAATTGCATATAACGTGCTTTATGGATCTAACAATATTTATGGATAATTCATGACCTCATCATGTAATACCAAAGAAGCTTAAAATGCAGGCAGTAGCTTTGTCCATAGTATCTATATGTTTGTGTTCAATGCGTGTTTCCTTAGATGTTTACCAATTAGCTGTGTATTTTGTAAGAAAGGAGAACAAATCTTTCTAAATGAGTTTGTCTCTAAATTTTCTTTCCTCCTTTTCTCTCTTTTCTTTGCATGCTCTCTCTTTGTCTTCTCATGTGCAACCTGGGTAATTTAACTTCTCAGTGACTAGATAACATTGAAAAGGTGTTGGGTGTCACAGAATGAACAAGTAACAGAAGACATCTGTTTTCAATTCTTTGTCTCTTTTCAGTTTGATTCAACTGATCTGAATCCTGACTTAGAGCTGAAATTCACCTTGCCACCTCATTTCCTCCTTCATTAGGTTTGCCTTTGAAATGCAGAAGTTCACTTAAGCAATAATTCTCTCACTTTTGAGAACCGCTCTATCTAACAAAAACTGACCTGTTTTTTAAGCAGCTGTTGATTAGACAGTTAAACATAGAGACTGCACTAGCATGGTATTTCTCAGTCTGATGTAACTCAGAAATAGAAAGCTGCAGAAACCGGAGGTTGAAACGCTTTCAAGCAACTGAGCTTGAGGTTCCTGAAAATTATCTCGCAGTGCTTCCTCTCAGCTCCCCACACTCCACCCCTGATTTTACATCTGGCTCATCTGTGCACTTCAGATTGGATTCCTGAGCACACTGGCAGGGTGAGAACTGTTGTGAAAATCATCATTAGGATTCCAAGCCTTTAATTAGGCCACTTTCAAATGGCTTTGTCAAGACTACGAGCAAGAGGAAAGCAATTGACTCATTCTTAGAAGAGGTTTATCATAAAGGAGAGTAGAATAGTAATACTGAGCTCTTCACTAAGTCTGGTTGGTTGAGGAATGTCAGGGGCATTAGAAGCACAGACCCTCCAGTAATTCTCTTTGATATGGTATTGTATGTATTACTGTTATTTCACAGCCCGGTAAATTAGACATAAAAAGGTCAAGGGATGTGTACGTGTTCCCATGAAAGGTCAGGGACAGAACCAGAGATAGTCCCTTAGTGTGAAGAATAATCCCACTTATTCCAACAATTACTTTGAGAGCAAGAATTCTCTAAGTTTTCCCAGCCAACCATAAGACCTACTTTAATATGGTCAAAGCCCTCAAAGCGATGGCTTTCTTCACCTCTTGGTGCTTTCCTTGGGGGGAAAAAAAAAGATCACTAGAAACAATGAAAGAATCAGAATACTTTTGAAGAGATAAGCAACGCTATAATTACTAATTTCTTTATGTTATAAGTAAACGACTGCTTTATTCCAGAAAGGAATTAGAACATCTTTTATATACACAAATTGTAATTCAATATTTTCTAAAAATCAATCTCTTTTGGAAAATTAAACACATTTACCATTAAAAATTGAACAAAAACTCTCTGTGCCTGCCATCCACCCATCCATCCAGCTATCCATCCATCCAATAAATATTTATTAAGGAGCTGTTCCATGCTAAGCAGTGTTCTAGTTACATGGGACACAACCGTGAACAAAACAAAATTCCTGTCCTCCCAGGACTTATATTCTAGGCGAGGGAGATACACTAACATCAAATAAATAAAAATTCACACTCAAATTTCATTATTTTAATTGTCATGGAGAAGGATCCTTCTGTTCTGCTAGTGTTTCCCAAGCCACATTTGAAAAATCACTGAGGAGGGGACATGATGGTAAATATCCAGCAAATTTATTTCTAGATGCTTTATTTCTATTATTATTTCTAGATAATAATACTAAAGTATTATTATCCTCTTATCTCTGGGTCTGAAGAAATGCATTACTTCCTCTATGGGAATAGTAAGACCCACAAATTTCAAAGACGTGTCTTTATTTACATCAAATAGAAATAGAGTCTGAAGAAATGTCTGTCATCAGTTCTACAAAACAAAAGCAAAAAACTCCGAATGTACATCATTTTGGGGTTTCCTAGACATCAGCTGCTGCCTTCTTTGTCTTATATTAATGTTTATCTGTATTTCGGGTAAGCTCACTAAACAGGTAGAACTGTTTTTTTTTCTTGCTTTTCACCATGAAATATTTTATTTATTTTGACTAGGACACTGCCAACAATGATTAATATAGAATATTTTTGTATAATACAGATTTCAGAGAAGACGACCTACTTAACATACAGTTTATTTTCATGTAGTTTTTAGTCATTCAGAAAATACTGATGTACATTCTTACATTGACATCAAAAGCAGTTCAGATTTATACTTTGCTAAAGTTTGCATGAAACAATGTAAAATGGCAGGTATTTCCCCTTAAAATGATAAATTCTTAATAAAATACTAATATATATAGCTTCTAAGTATTAAGGTAGGAGAAAGTGTGACCTGTTTTAGTTGAAGAAATGAAACTAAAGAATAAATATGACAAATAATTGTAGGGAAAAGCTTGCTTTAGAAGGTAATTTTGTTCATCTACTCATGAAGATACACTTATAAACTAATTTTATAAACGAATATATTTATTATATAGTATAATTACGTAAACCTTCTAATAAACTTTTTTTTATTTGAATGGGATTTTAGTATAGAACTCTTTTTATTTATTTTTTTAAATTTTTATTGGAGTATAGTTGATCTACAGTGTGTGTTACTTTCTGCTGTACGGCAAAGTGAATCAGTTCTATGTGTACATATATTCACTCTTTTTTAGATTCTTTTCCCATATGTCATTACAGAGTATTGAGTAGAGTTCCCTGTTGCTATACAGTAGGCCCTTATTAGTTATCTACTTTATATACAGTAGTGTGTATATGTCAATCCCAATCTCCCAATTTATCCCTCCTCCCTCATTCCTCTCTGGTAACCATAAGATTGTTTTCTACATCTGTAACTCTATTTCTGTTTTGTAAATAAGTTCATTTGTACCATTTTTTTTAGATTCCACATGTAAGTGATATCACACGATATTAGTCCTTCTCTGTCTGACTTACTTCACTCAGTATCACAATCTTTTTAGGTCCATCCTTGTTGCTACAAATGGCATTATTTCTTTCTTAATGGCTGAGTAATATGCCATTGTATATCTGTACCACATCTTCTTTATCCATTCCTTTGTCGATAGACATTTAGGTTGCTTCCATGTCCTGGCTATTGTAAATAGTGAGTACAGAAATCTTTTTAAAAGAGCAAAGTGAGCTCAGAAATTGGAAGCCATGAGTGATAAGTGACCAGTTTTCTTTTAATTAAATGGAATACTTTTGATATGTCTGATCCCAATTTCAATTTTTTTTGAAAAATGGATTCAGTAAACTACTGTTATTAAGAGTATTTAATAAATGTTTACATTTTTCTTATAGGTTTTTAGAGGAAAAAACTTCTTTTAAAAAAGTTGCTTCTTTTATGTTTAATTTTATATTACAAAAAAGGGGATTTCCTGTCAAGAATATAAGTTGGTCATGGTGATAAAACATATTAAGCATCAGGATTCTGTTAGCAGGATTGGAATCTCCTAGAGGGCTGGTTAAACCAGGTTGCTGGGCCTCACCCGCAGAGTTCACCCCCTGAAGGTGAGGTGGGACCTAAGAAACTACATTTCTCATGAGTTCTCAGGTGATGCTGATATCGCTGGCCTGGACCACATTCTGAGAACCTTTGTATTAGCATGAATATTAGCCATCAGGAGGAAAGCTAGATTCTTCATCACAACAATTTGTAATGCTTCCTGTCACAACCTTAGTACCTAGAAAACTTACTGCTTTCAATCATTTAAAAATGCATTGTTTCTTGCCTTTTTTCCCCCCTCTCCTTCTTTGCCCTGCTTCAGGGGTTGAGCTATCATATTTATTATAATCATTAAAGGCCTTTTATTGATTTTACTATAATTTCAGACAGACCCTCAAGAATAGGAGTCTAGATCATCTGGAAATTAGGAGTTTTAAAAATTTTGGCAAATTTCTTGTCATTTTGCATGTATCTTTATCTTAGTTTGGCCACCATTGTAAAATGGAAATAATAAACTGATCTCTAAGAACCATAAAGAATTTACTTTAGATATTAGTTAAGGAAAAGCTATGTTTTTTAAACTCCTTGGATAACGATGCTCTAACGTAGGGTAATGCTGGCCTTCCAGGATCCCTCTTTCAGTCCTGCAGGGGGAGGGAAGGGACCAGTTCCTTACTTCCCTGTGGTTGCGTGTATGCGGCAGGGATGAGAGAAAACAGTCTTGAGGTCTCATGCTTTCCTTCGGGTCTGGGGTCCTTTGGGCTGGTGGTTTATGAATCCTCCACAGCTGCCTGGCAAGGTGCTTAGGAGTTTGCCCCATCTCTTTCCCAGGGTGCCAAAAGGTATTTCTCAGAATGAACACCCCCTCTGTTCTCTCTTCTGTCCATTGCCAGCTTCCCGGTTGGTCACGCTTTCTTTGGGGCTTTCTCTTTGGATTCTCAAGAACCTATTTGGAAATCCAGAAAAATGAACATTGCCTTTTTTCTCTCTCATTCTGATTAAAGTCCAAATTCTGCTCAAGATAATATGGCTAACTGTGTTTGACTAAGGAACAGGGAAGCCTGAGAAAGAGAAAAAGGGATTTTTTAACTGACTTTTTAAGAAAGACTGAGATTCGTTACTTTTCCCAGCTAACCCATTCCATTACTCTGGTTGGTGGTGAATCAGCACTTTCCTCTGCTTCCCATAGCCCATCTATAATACCCTTCCCACTTCCTGTCATCCTCATCTGACCCCTCCTCCAACTTTCTAATATTATCACCTCCCTTCTTTGGGAAAGGCCACCATTTCCTCCTTGGGAAAGGAGCCCTTCACTACTTAACTTCAGACATGAGGTGAATATTAATGGGGGTTTCCTGAAGCCTGAACTCTGCTGCCTGAAGTGGGAAGGGGGTGCTCCTGTCTACTGGGGGGCCTGAAGCTGATTCTCTTCTAAAGTATCTTAGTGTAAACACCGCCTGCCACGGTGACTGTCTTCTTGTCAAGACCACAGGGCTGAACTGCCTCATGTGAGTAAACCTTTTCTTCTTCTGAACATGGCTTTGACCCTACTCCTAACAGAATAATAATTCTGGCAACCACATGCTAGAAGAAGAGTTATTTCTTCTTTGATCTATTTTCTTTATAAAGGACCTCACAGTCCTGAGAGTAGCTCTGGACAGATGGCACCTTTCCCAAATGGATTCTCTCTAATCCTCCAATTCCTTTTCCAACAGAAGCAAAAAGAATAGGTAAGGATCTCAGTTTATCTTGCCACAGTTAAGAGAAAAATTCCTTTATGGTTTGCATTAGCTTTTGCTATAGATTGAATGTTTATGTCTCACCAAAATTCATATGTTGAATCCTAATGCCTAATGTGATGGTATTAGGAGGTATTAGGAGGTGGGGCCTTTGGGAGGTGATTAGGTCATGACGGTGGAGCCCTTCTGAATGGGATTAGTGCCCTATGAAAGAGGCCTGAGAGAGATCCCTTGCCTTTTCCACCAATGAGGTTATAATGAGAAGACATCTGACTGTGAGGAAGTGAGCTCTCCTTAAACATCGAATCTGCTGGTGCTTTGATCTTGGACTTCCCAGCATCCAGAAATGTGAGAAATAAGTTTCTGTTTATAAGCCACCCAGTCTATGATATTTTTGTTATCACAGCCCGAACAGACTAAGACAGCTTCCTCGGGCTGCTGTAACAAATTACCGCAAACTTCATAGCTTAAAACAGCAGGTTTTTGTTCTCTCACAGTTTTGGGGGCTAGAAGTTCTAAATCAAAGTGTTGGCAGGGCCAAGCTCTCTCTGAACGCTCTAGGGTAGGATCCTTCCCTGCTTCGTCCTAGTTTCTGGTGGTTGCTGGCAATCCTTGGTATTCCTTGGCTTGTATCACTCCCATCTCTCCTGTCATCAGTTGGCATTCTCCGTGTGTGTGTGTGTGTGTGTGTGTGTGTGTGTGTGTGTGTGTATCCAAATTTCCTTCTTCTTATAAGGACACTAGTCATTGGATTAGGGCCCACCAACATCCAGTATGACCTCATCTTGATTTCATTATACCTGCGAAGACCTTATTTCCAAATAAGGTCAGTTTCACAGGTCCTGGGGGTTAGAACTTGAACGTATCTTTTTGGTGGACACAGTTCAACCCACAGAAGTATTCTCTATTCAAACTCCTCACATGGGCATTTAGTGTGACTCCAAATTCTAGTCCCGTCTCCTGCTATCCACCCTCTATGACTTGGTTCATGCAGATCCCTCTCTACATTAGAATGGCTTCTTCATGCCATCCTCCTTCCCCTTCATCATTTTCTCTATTCTTTAAAGCCTTTATTGGATGCATTTCTTACATGATTCCTTTCCTAGCACCACCAACCAAATGTGATTCCTTGTATTTCTGCCCTTGTTTTCCCTCTTTTAATTACATTTCTGTAATTGTTTTAATTCCTCCAACTAGAAAGTAGGTTGCTTAAAAGAAGTGTCTACTTACCTTTATAATCCCACAATAGTTCTATGCTTTGCACATAACAGAATCACAAAATCAGAGAAAAATAGATGTCTTGAAAGTACAAGACTTGTGTATTTTAAGCCTTTTAGAATAGGTGAAAACCTTAGTTTATATCCTCTTTTGCTGATTTCTCTCTGCTTCAAACAAGAAAAGTGTTTGGTATAAAAGCAGTGTACCAAACCTAAGCAGATAAGGCAATTATTCTGACTTCAGGCTGTGGCTCACTTTGTGACCTTTGGAAAGCTGGTAGCCGTGTCAGTTTTACCAATTAATAAAAGTGGAGCTTACATGAAAAAGTTCACAGATGAGAGGTGCCAAAGAATAATTATTGTTGAATAATGTTCAAGTGCAATTGCTTGGTTTTTTCACTCCAACCTTACTTGGACCCAAACTGAAATGAACACTAAAATCCTAATGATAAGAAGACAAATGTGTAATGGTTTAATAAGGGATGCTGCTAAAAATGAAAAACCCAAGTCTGTCATCTTTATTCCCCAGTCTTGGATTTTAAAAACTGCACAATGTTAGTCAAAGACCCTGCTGTAGGTTATATGTGTTTATGTATAAGGTTTGTACTTACAAGTACGTGTATATACATATACATATGTTAATTTCTATTCAGTGTTGTATATGTATTTAACTAAATTACAAATATGTCATAATTAATAATGAGGTACATGATTTTCACTTTTCTTTTCAACATACAGTGAAAGAATCGCTAGCCCTTCTTGGTAGTCCTTTGCTTCATAGGGATGTCTTGATTCTTTTATAAGGCTGACTATCCACCAAAGCTTTTGATCCCTTCCTCACTTATATATATGCTTATATCTGCCCATGATTACATTGCATTTTGTTTTAAAATTTTTCTGTTATGATAGACAACAAATTATCTCAGGGCTAGTTTTTCTGTTTGTAATAATGAGCTAATGAGAGTTCTTTATTGGTAAAATCATTTTGGCATCCCTTACTAAGCAGGTATGACAAATGTAAACCCACATCATATATAAAACAATTGCTACTATTTTGCCTTACAAAGATTGTTGTGGATTACAAGTTTTTCTAGAACCCAGAGATTTCCCACCTATGACATTATCCCTTTTCGCGTTCAGTATTGTTGCCCATGTTCAGATTCTCATTATTACTAATATTGATTGCTGGTTGGTTTTCCAGACTATGGTGTGTTGTGACATCAGCTGATTTTGAGTACTGTGGTGAGGGTCTCTGTCAAGTACAGTTGGATATTGTAATATGGCTATCCTTGATTATTTTAATTAGCTGTTTTCCAGTTTTTCATTAGGATTTTAAATTAGATTTCTTACTGTGATGGCTCTCGACAGATGTGCTATACTTGTCCAGAAACTTATCAAGTGTTTTCACCTTTGGTTTCCAAAGAATGTAATACTAAATGATGCCATTGCATCTTTGGGTGCTGGGGTTGTTTTTCTTTTTTTATGTCATATAAAAAGGTACATGGCAGGTATAGCGGACAAAATGTGGCCGGAGTGAAGACCCCATCTCTAAGGAAAAACTGATATCTCTGGTTGGCAGTGTGGCCATTTTACATGATATTTTTTATAGAATTGCATAAATAGGTGACTAAATCTTTCTTTAAAAAACAATTGGGCATATGTTAATTGGTCTCTGAGAATTTGTACTGTGCTTTTTAGTAAACTATAAATTTGGACCAAGAGAGCTCTATACTGATACCAGTCATTTTCACACATTTCAGAATCAGTGAGATACTCTACTTTTTTTGTATTTTGTCTGTGTAATAGGAATGCTATCCTTGCTTCATAAAGCATTCAATTCAATTCAGCATTTTTTGAGTATCTAGTCCCTTCCTCTCCAAATAGTTTACAATCTAGCAGAAGGGATATAAGTACATGAATAACTATGAGACAAGAAAAAATATTAAAGTATTTTATTTCTGAAAACACTGGGAATTCTATCATCATCTGATATCTAATCAGATTTATTTGGCCTTTCTCTTTTATCAAGGAGAAAACAGAGATAATTTACTGAGATTTATGGGTCCTTGCTCACTTAAGTGCATAATGAATGTCATTCATTAACCCATTTCTTTACTGATTCGACAAATATTTATTTTTGTCTATTTGATGTACCAAGTTCTGTTTTTGACTCTGAGAATGTAGAGGTGAGTAAGACCAGGCGCTCTTCCTCAAGCATGTCACAGCCTGTTGGAGAGAAATAATAGTTACTAAGATACAGTATGAGAAATTATGCTATCTAGATATGTACAGGGCACTATCTGAACACAGAACAAGGAAAAAGAAACTAGGTGACTTTAGTCAGGAAAGGCCATCAGTTACAAAGAATATAAAAGACATCCAGGTAGAAAAAAATGGTACAATTACTTCTTTTCTTTTATTTTAAAAAATTATATATTTCAAATTTTCCAAGATTTGTATAGATTACTTATATAATCCTGAATGAAAATATTATTTTAAATGTTTGAATATGTGAAGGGAGGCCTAGGCATTTTTTAAAGTGCCTTTTAGAGTGCCCCTTATCTGCAATCAACCAAGACAAATGTAGGATCACTTCATTAAGACTGAAGGAAAGAGAGAGGGCCTATCATGTTTCTGTTGAGCAGGATGAAATAAAAATTATTTGTATAGATTTGTACTATTAATTATATCACATAAAATAGCATTAGTGGTTTCTTAAAATAGTTATAGCAATTTTGACACTATAAAGTGACTATAAAGAGGTAAAAGCTTTTTTTTTACAAATGAACTTATTTACAAAACAAAGATAGACTCACAGCAAACTTATGGTTACCAAAGGGGATGGTGGGGGGGGGTGGCGGCGGGTGGAGATAAATGAGGAGATTGGGATTAACAGATACAACTACTATATATAAAACAGATAAACAACAGGGACCTACTGCATAGCACAGGGAGCTCTACTCAATATCTTGTAATAACTTACAATGGAAAAGAATCTGAAAAAGAATATATATATATATATATATATACACATATATAATATATACACACACATATTAACAGTCTATTGTACACTTGAAACTAACACAACATTGTAAATTAACTATACATCAGTTGAAAAAGAAAAAAGAGAAGAAAAAAGAAAAGTGTTTTAATAAATAAATTTAAAAGAAATTATTCAAATTAATGTCTCACCTTGGGAAGCTCTCCATAATTTAAGATTTAAAGACTTACATTCAGTCAATTAAACAAATATGTATTGAGCATCTAATATGTACCAGACACTGTTCTAAGCCTTGGAACAGTGAACAGCAGTGAACAAACCAGATGAAAACCCATGTCCTCTAAGAGCATACGCTTACTTTCTTCAGGGGGAGATAACTAATAGATCAATGATAAAATATGGTATGTTGTAGTGTGTGCCATGGAGAAAAATAAAGCAGGAAATGGAGTTAGATGTTTGGGGGGAGGTGAGGGAGTTGGTCTCTGAAAGCATGGTTATTGCTAAGACAATATTTGGAAGGAGTCCTGAAGTAGGGCTAGGGAACAAGCCATGCGGGGATCCAGAGGAAGAGAATCCAGGCCAAGGGAACCGCAACTGCGAAATCCCTGAGATGGGAACGTGCTTCTCGGGTTGAAGGAACAGGCAGGAGCCCAGTGGGGCTGGGACTGTGGGGAGGGTAGCAGGAGAGGAGTCCAGAAAGGGAGCGGGGCCAGATTCTGTCATCCTTCTTGGCCACGGTGAGGATGGGGCTCAGGCTCTAAATGAGGTGACAGCCGCCCGAGGGTTTGGGGCAGAAAAGAGGCATCATCTGATCAAAAAGATGACACCAGCTCCTGGGTTAAGGCGACTCCGAAAGACAAGGGTGGAGCCAGGAGACCAGGTACGAGGCTATTGCAGAATTCCAGGCGAGAGGAGATGGTGACTGGGACCAGGGTGGTGTGGAGGTGTGAGAAGCAATGAGATGATAGACACTCCTGAAACCTGGTCCTTGCTGATCACTGCTCCCTGCACTCTGTCGGTAAGCTCCATTCCGAGTAGCTCACTCTGACTAGCCCTCCCTAACCGGCCCTTCCTCCTCCCACCTAACTCCCAACACATTTTAAAACCACGTTAGAAACTACAATTCATTGATCCTGTCACCTTTTCATGTCCCTCCTGACTTCATTTCCTTCCTTATTCAGCTTGGATTCCATGGTCCCATATACATTCCTCGCATAGACTCTTAAATTCCACCTCTCTCTTTTTTGTACGTTGTTGACCTCACCCAGCAAAACCACAACCTCATTAATTACAACTCTGCTTACTCCATGTCTGGACCCTGACAGATGAACATCAAGGGACAAAAACACAAAGATGCTTATTGCCCTCACTTTGACCATAGCAAAAGGGGGACCCTTGGGGTTTCCTGACAATCCCATTTTCCAAGTCCATTCACTTTCCCTAGCAGACTGTTCCATACCTTCTCTTCCTCAAATTCCCAAACCTCTCTCATCCTCCTTGTCAGCTTTTTACTCCACTGAGAAAATAAAAGTAACCAGAAAAGAACTACTCTGTGTATCCACCACAACTGCCCACCCGTATTCTCTGCTGACACTGTGGCTGAACTTGTTTCTATCTGAGGCAAGTTCTTCCACTTATATACTAGATCATTCCATTCTCACCTAGTCAAGACATTGCTTTAGCAAATGTTCCATCTCTCTCAAACAAACATGACGTTATAATTGCCATCTTAAAAAAAATCCTCCCTTTTACCCTGTCCCTTTCTCTAGCTACCACCTTATTTCTTGGCTCCCCCCTTAGAGCAACACTCTTCAAGATCTGCCTACATTCATCGTTTGTACTTCTCCTCCTCTCATTCTTACTTAAACTCACTACAGCTAGGCGTTGGTGCCCACCACTGCCTGACCTGCTGTTGTCAAGGTTACCATGACTTCCAAGTTGGTAAACAAGTGACCACTTCCCACTCCTCATCTGATTTGATGCAGATGATCGCTGCCTCCATTTTTTAAAGTTCTTTCTTCACTTGGCTGCCAGGACACCTGATTTCACTGGTTTTGCTCCTACTTCACTGGCCCAACTTTCTCAGTCTGCTTTGCTGATGCCTCTCATCTTTCTAGCCTCTGTCAGAGTTCCTTAGATCTCCTTTCTCTGTCTAAGCTTACTTTAGGTGATCTCACTAAGGTTCATGGTTTCAAATACCAGTCATATACTGATGACCCCTGACATTTAGCTCCAGCCCCAGCCTCTGCCCAGAACTCCTGACAGATGTCAACAGCCTGCTCGCCTTCTCCCTTTGGATGATGTCTAAAGCTTCATGTGTCTAAAACCAAAGTCCAGATACTCACCGCCTGAATATGCTCCTCCTGCATTTTTCCTTAGTAAGCAACATTTCTAAACTTTCAGTTGCTCAGGTCAATAATTTTGGAGTCACCCTGAACTCCTCTCTTTCTCTCATGCCCCAGATCCAATCTGTACGCAAATCATGCCAGTCCATGCTTTGAAGAACTGGCCATTTCTTAAAACATATGCTCATGTGCCTAAATGATTACCATAGTTTTATCCTTTGAAACTCATTTAGATTTTTAGAAACACCTACAAGTCACAACAAGTTTTATGACTGTGGTTTGTAATAAAATCTGTATAATTCACATTTCAGTCAAAAATAAAATGTAAATATAAAACAGGAAATGGCTTTCTTTTTATTTATTTATTTATTTATTTATTTATTTATTTATTTATTTATTTATTTTTGGCTGTGTTGGGTCTTCGTTTCTGTGCGAGGGCTTCCTCTAGTTGTGGCAAGCGGGGGGCCACTCTTCATCGCGGTGCGCGGGCCTCTCACTATCGTGGCCTCTCTTGTTGCGGAGCACAGGCTCCAGACGCGCAAGCTCAGTAGTTGTGGCTCACGGGCCTAGTTGCTCCGCGGGATGTGGGATCTTCCCAGGCCAGGGCTCGAACCCGTGTCCCCTGCATTGGCAGGCGGATTCTCAACCACTGCGCCTCCAGGGAAGCCCCGGAAATGGCTTTCTTGAGTGATTTATAAATATCCCTGAAAGCCAATTCTAAAATAATAGTTTCAAAAATGAGCAACATCAATGGAATGAATAACTTATCAAATTATCACTAACAAGGATGCTGTTTATTTAGTTTTAGTTTTATAGGCTCTGGATTATTGTTTAAAATTTATCTCCATTCTTTATACTTACAATTAACAGTAACATTTCATGAGTAATACAAAGACTTATTTATTGCTCTTTAATGTTGATAAAAGAGTATTGACTCTGGAACCACACTGCTTGCATTCAGTACTGGCTCTATTATTAGATGGAAAACTACATTCTCACAGACAATTTCCTTAAATGGTCTGTGCCTCAGTTTTTCTATCTGTAAAATGAGGATAAGAGTGCTTACCCGAGGATTTCTTCCTAGGATCAAATGCGTTCATGTACTTAAATGTTTAGGATAGTACCTGGCACAGAGTAAGAGATAGGAATGGTACTAGGAATAAAAGAATTATATGGCAGATTCTTTGTTACTAGAAGCCCTCAGGGAACTTGAGGCTTAATAGAAAATCTGAAAGGTTAAAGACATTATGAGGTTTTAGAGATTGTTCAAGACAGCCATAAAAGAGATATCTGAAGGCAATAGGTATTAGTTATCTACAGAGTGAGAGAACTGACCAACAAATGCCATAGACATTCAAACGAGAAAGATTACTTCTATCAACAGCAGGTTAAGATAATTTATGGTGAAATTTTTGTGTTTTAAATGTTCGGTTTCAATTACAATAAAACTGAGATCTGTACTCATAAAGTACCAGTATTGACATATGAACATGTAGAAGCATAGGATTTTAGTACAAACTGCTAACTGTAGAGCTTTGATTAGGTGCTGTAGGAAACATAGATACCTATTTATGTGTATATAAGAAGCTGCCATTTATATTGGTACCACTACCCACTGAACTATCACCGTGTTCATCAAGTTATTTATTATAAGGAGTATCAATTATATATCACTGTGGGCTTTTCTTCTTCCTGGCACAATTATACATTATTGAAGATGTGTATTTAGTCAACAAATAGTAATTGAATACCTACTCTGGGCAAGACACAGTCTTCTCATGCTAAGAAGGTATATCGCCAAATAAAAATGTAAGATTGCTCTAGTGACGTTGTTATTTATGCCTTTCAAATAGACATGCTTTCCTGAAATGGAATTAATTGCCATTAACCCCAGAACTGTGAAGCTATGTATACAAGTGGACAAAGTATTTTCAAAGTTTGTCCCCAGGACAGGGGAAAAAAAAAGTCCTAAAACATTTCTTCCCTCTTTTCCCCTCTAGTTGGCACGCCACAACAAACTCTTGCAGCAGATGCTCAAACCAGGATCCGATCCAGATGATGGTGATGAAGCCTTAAAGTATTATGCCAACCACACTGCACAGATCGAGGTAACCATCTATTATTTCTTGAATGGGACCAACTGTGAAAAGATATGTGTACTTTCTCTTTCAGACCATTTTCATTATTGTTTCCTAGAACAACGAAGTAGAATTGAGTGATGTAAACTGTAAAAGTATATATACCAAAAAAAGAGATGTGAGCAGTGACGTATAAGAAATTCATGTGCACATCTTTCAAAGTTGTCTTTATTTTTTGACCAGAAATATATGTAAATTCTCTTTTATAATTAATAAGGTTGGTTTTTTTTGTTTGTTTTGTTTTGGTCCTGGAAGAGATCATTGCAGAGCAGTGATATTTTAGAGACAGGATTATTATAGTGGATATTATCATTCAAGAAATGGTTTCTTTTTAAAAACTATGGAAAGCTTATTAAAGTAGAGATCTCTGTGTAAGAAAGTATTCAGAAGGATGGGAAAAACGGAAGGCACTAGCAAAGTTTTCATGTTGATAGCATGAGCTTGAAATGGTTTAACAATGTCCATTTCACATTGCAGCAATTCAGTCCCACCCCCGTAAATGAGACCTTATTGAAGGGCTGGTGGCAGTTCAGGAGGTGTGGGTCAACATGGCCTTAATCATTTTGTGTTGTGAGACCCATCTGGCTGTCATTCACTAGCTATGGTATCATTTTGAAACTGGTTGGCAGAGCTAATCAGGCAGAAGTGAGCAGAGTAGTTGACGCCTGTCACTCGTAATTTACATTCACACATTCATTCACTTTGGCAGATATTTTTAGTTTTCAGCAGAGTGCATGATGGCATCACTGCTATTAACCCTCAAGGTACATAATCACTGTACCTTCTTGTTTACTGTTGCCAAACCTTTGCAATCATGAGAATTATTACTTTGTGTCTCAAAATGAATCCCTTGCTCACGTTTATAAACATTAATAGCTTTGGTGGTAGACTTGACTTAGTGCAGTGCATGAGCCGGACCAGCAGCAAAAACATTGCTCACTACATCAGGTGCTTAGGAACTGGGAAGCTGGCAAAGTCAGGAAGCCGGAGAAATTGATACGAATAAATCATCAAACCACCAAGGTTCTGCAGAAGGTCCCAGAGGCCAAAGTACAAAGCCAGTGATTAGAAGAGAATATCAGGAATGGTAGACAGAATGGGCAGGTAGAATAGCAGGTGGGCCAGAGGTAGAGGTTGGGTTAATACTTGTGTGTGAGAGACAGAGGCTGTTATTGAAGCTGGACTTTTATTGGTTCCCAGCAGTGAGGAGAGATTTAGCTGTAAATACATATATTCGGTAAATGTTTACTGAGCCTTTACTCTTTACCAATTACATACACATAGAGAAGGTCATTCTGTGTAGTAATTGTATAAACAAAGACCAGCGAAATTTAGAGAAAATAGTGATTAACTGTGCCTGGGGAATTTCAGGATGGATTTCACAGAGAAGGTTGTCATAAAGTATATATTAAAAGAATAAGTAGAGGTTCCTCTGTACTAAAGTTTGGGCATGGGATTTCAGGTAGAATTAAATGAAGGGAAGGTGAAAGAACATAGGAAGGGGAATGACTCTCTTCAAAAGATTACTGAAGTTGCTGTTTGGAAAAGGGATTGGAAAAGGGAATGAGGCAAAGAATGCAGGTAGATGAAATAGGAAGATAGAAAAGGGAGAAATGGTGGTACTGAAGATGACTTGATTAGAGAAAATAGACACACATATATTATAACACACACACACATATACATATGTAAAGGGCTTGATGCTTGATATTGGATTGCACATGTAAGGTGAGGGAAATACTGGGGAAAATGATGCCCCTGGGGCTTCTGGTTTGAATAAATGAACAGAAATTGGTGTTATGCATGGGGATCCTAGCTTTGGCAGATAAAATGAACAGGAAGATCATTTGTTGATTCTTGGATAAATTGAATTTGAGGTGACTTTGAGGAATGCATTAAGTTGGATATAGAAGTTAAGGGTTCAAAGGAGTAGTCTGAGTTGATGATCTAAATTCTTCGCTTTGACCAATCCTCATGTTCGTTCAAAGACCAGCTCATATGACCTATTCAGAGAGGACTCCCCTCCTTCCTTCAGGCATTCATTAATTTCATCCCACTATGCTCCCACAGCAGTTTGATCATTCTGTTAATGTGTCATGTGGGAATACTGTTAGCTTCTTCTGGGTAACTTGTCCCCTGTTTGAGGCAGAAGCTAGTCTTGATCATCCTTTTATTTCCAAAACTGAACACTGTTCTTGGAGCCTAAGCATAATAATGAGTACTGTTGAAAATAATAGTTTGTCTATATGTTATAGACTCAAAGACCCTGGGAAATAGGAAGGACCTTGTGGGTTACCTAGTCTGTTCACCTATCCAAGGAGGAATTGCTTTATAAGGATCCTGTTTCTGCTTTAAATTCTTCCTGTGATAGTGATCTCACCACTTCAGGAGGAAACATCCAATTTGGAATAACTCCAATAATTAGAAAGTTATTTTTTGATAAAACATGCACTCTAGCCCACTTTTATGTTTGCCTACTGTTCCGAATATTTGCTACCCTGTCAACATGACAGCTTGCCTCTAACATTTGAAGAACCATTGTGATTAGTAAGCAATACAAGCTTTTATAGATAGGGATTCATGTTGTTTTTTCACTTTGAATTTCCCAGGACTCCTCACCTAAGGACTGAATAAGCATTTGTTGAATAAGTATATTTTAAAAAGTATACATTTTTGGCTTTTTACGGTTAACACATTCCCATCTCTTTCAGTAATCCCTCCAGTCTGTCAATGCTCCTTGTAAAATGTAACAACCAAGATCAAACATAACGTGTCCTAAAGGGGCTGAAAAGCTTGGCTTACAGTGATCAGAACATTATTTCTTAAATGCACCCTGAGTTTTTTTTTAAATGTTTGACACTGTTGGATCAAGTAAACCTTTTTTTCCCACACATAGTTGCTTACCATACCAAATAGGTCCAATTCTTCCTTTGTACAATTGATTTTTTTAGCCTATGTTCAAGAATTTTATTTACCACTACAAATTTCTTCTTTGTTTTATGATAGTATTCTAGTATGTGGTCTGTGTATATAACATATCATTTAAGGTAGCTTCAGTTACAAGTAAAAGAATACCAGACTGACAATTTTTTAAACGATAAAAATGTTTGATTATCCCACATAATGGGAAGTCTGGAGGTACCAGTAGTTCTATAATTGATTAAATGACTCAGTGATGTCTTCAAACACTCAGACCTTTTTCATCTCTTCTGCTAAGTCTTCCTTATTATGCTGGTGATATGTCACTTCATGGTTGCAAAATGGCTGCCAAAGTTTTAAGTATCATCACCACCTTTTGTTCTAAGCAGGAAGAAAGATGGTACAGGCAAAAAAGAGCTTTTGTGTTGTGTATTTGATTTTTTGTTGTTATTTTATTTGTCTCGTGTGGCTTTCTGTCTTTTCAGGAAGCAAAATCTTTCCTGGGAGCACCTCGTAACCCCAGGATATTTCTCCTTATGCCTCATTTCCCAGAGCTAGGCTATTTGCTCATCACCATACCAGTCAAAGGGAAATAGAATGACTCTTTTGCCTTAAACCAATCCTGTGATTCATTCTTGAGAGCTCGGTAGAGTACATAAATATGAAGCTTGAGACTTAGTCTACACAAACCCATGTGACATAGGAAAGCTGTATGAAAACATTTACCCTGGGTTTTGTTGTTGTTGTTGTTGTTTAAAGTTAAATTCTTACAAATACCAAATAAGAGAAGTACAAAATAATGACTATTCACATCTGGGTATATGCTTGAATGGATGTTATACCTACAAAAATATGTTTTGCCACATTTTAATGACATAAAGCATTTTTCTCTGTAGAACTCAGGGCACATCATGTTGTATATGTCATTTGTTCCCCAACAGCCCTTTTTAGGAAGAACAGGCTAACAGCAGGATAAAAATATACCAAGTGCTGTGCCTAAGATTACATAGCCAGTCACTTGCCAGTTAAGACCCTCTTAGTTCTCTGATGTACTTCATGAAAATAAAAATGCGTGGCAAGAGTTTAATGCTAATCCAGAAAGAATAAAGATTTTCTTTTGTTATTTATAACAAAATATAATACTTGTAATACATTAGTCCAGTTAATTTCTCTCATTTAAAGAGAAAAATGTAAAGGACTATTTCAAATACTTCAAATTGGTCTATTTTTTCATAACTGAAGTCATAAAGTATCATTAATAAAGTCATGATAAAAACAGAAAATAGTTTAAGACCATCCGAAGCCTGAAAGAAATGCAAATTAATGTTTTCAGATTGTTCGGCATGATAGGACAATGGAGCAAATAGTGTTTCCCGTCCCCAATATATGTGAATACCTCACGCGAGAATCCAAGTGCCGCGTGTTCAATACCACGGAAAGGGATGAACAAGGAAGTAAAGTGAATGACTTTTTCCAGCAAACGGAAGATCTCTACAATGAGATGAAGTGGCAGAAGAAAATCAGGAGTAAGTACAGTAAACTGAAATGGTTCATTTTGAGCATAATGATAGATACCTTGGTACTTTGGGATACCTGACAGTATTCATTTCAATTGGTTCTTAATTTCTTGCCATCTGATGTTACTGAGATCGTTTATAGGCTTAAGATTGTAAGCTCAGTCTACAACTGAAGCCAAGACACCTGTAGCTTAAGGAAAACAGAAGACTCTGACTAATTAGATCACCTTTTAGTGCTGATCCTATAGTTTTATAAATATTATGACATCCAAGATGGCAGCTGTATGTTTCAGCCTTGGAACAGCTGCAGGTTTGAAGTGCATCAACAGGCCCTGACCGGCCTTAACAGTCAGTGAATGGGGTGGAGAGATGTCGGCACCAGCACTTTTGTCCTCTTGTGTTTCTGATCTTATAATTGAGTAGATTGTTTAATGTTTTCTTCTGAGAGTCATTCTATCTTTCAACATATCTGTACCTCACCAAATCAAAGTAAAAATTGTGTGACACTTGCATTCAAATAAGGCAGGGTTATAATGTCACAGTTAAAAGTTACCATAATCCAGTTCCCATCACTTATTTCTCAGGTCTCCAGTCTATTTGGAAATATTATGTAACAACCTAAATGGGGAAAGAATTTGGAAAAGAATGGATACATGTATATGGATAACTGAATCACTTTGCTGAACACCTGAAACTAACACAACATTGTTAATCAACTATACTCCAATATAAAATAAAAAGTTAAAAAATAAAATAAAATAAAAAGTCTTTTAAAAAGTTTACAAAAAAATTGAAAAATTTTCAAGTTTAAAATAAACTTTATTTTCCCAGATGAGAAATATCATGAGTTTTTAACAAAAATTGATAAGGGAAAACTTTTGATTAGGTCTTTTCTGACTTTTGGGAAGGTTTTCCAGACAGGCAGGCATATGTTCTCAGTACCTCTACTCAACAGTGCTTCATCATTTTAGTTCCCTAGGAACTTCAGTGATTGTGCTTTATGAACTTGGTTGAGCTTGAGACATAGCATCTTTGGATAAAGATTGTAGCATGCATTGTCACACTTTCTTAGCAGAATATTTGAAAAAAATATAGAAATTACTCTCCCTTAGCATTTTACCGTGTAGAACCTTATGGAATTCAGAGAAAATTTTGGGTGTCCAGAATACATATGAAAACTCAATCTGATAAACATACTTTTTGTTCTTGACAAAAAGTAAATTGAATAATGAGCCAGTGCTTGTAGGATCTGTGCTTTTTTAGATAAATGTTTTGTCATTTATCAAAAAACAAATCTTGGGACTTCCCTGGTGGTCCAGTGGTTAAGACTCTGCCCTCCCAATGCAGGGGGCCCAGGTTCAATCCCTGGTCAGGGAACTAGATCCCGCGTGCTGCAACTAAGAGCCCTCATGCCGCAACTAAAGGAGCCCACATGCCACAACTGAAAGATCCTGCCATGCCGCAACTGAGACCCGGTGCAGCCAAATAAATAAATAAATATTTTTTAAAAAACCAAATCTTAAAATAATTTCCAACGTACAGTTTACTTTTAAAATATGGAAGCAGCTTATGATCAGGTTATAGACAGATCTAATTCATTTGATGGATTTGTTATTACAAATGTATGCATCAACATCTTCTGATTTTGTCTTAATATTCTGCTTTTTAAAATGAGGACTCCTAATTCAGGAATGATGGAGATGCAGATGTTTACAATTTATGACACATTAGTCAACTAAATCCCACGGCTAATCATAGCCTATTCCAGTGCTGGAATGCTCCATTCCAAGAGAAGGAAAACAAGAAGTACTGAAGGGAAGTGTAGTTTATAAGTAAGCAACAGACTTGAGATTGGAATTCACAGAACATAATTTGAAAAGCTTAAAATTTCTATTTGAAAATTGAGATGTCTTTCCCCCTCAACTGACTCCAATATTTTAAATCTGATGTTAAACTATTAAGAGTTAGAGAATGGACAAGACTTGAATAAGTCACGTGTCAAACTTATATGCATGACTTATCTGTTCAGTTCTTTAGGAGAGGTGAAAAGAACTGAGTTTTGGTTTATGTAAATGTCAGTTGTATTCAGTAGATGCATCTGCTAATTCATTTCTGATGACAGATACAGAATCCCGTTTCTGAAAATATTCAGCAAAGCCTCTCCCACTTATTGGTAGTTCTTGTTGTATATTTCATTTACTTCTGCTGTTGCAAACCCAACAAGTTCTCGGGAAGCCTAAAGGTTTAAAACTTAGTGTTATAAATCACTAGTTCCCTGTAAGCAATGCTATGCCATGCTGTTAAGTTTCAGAGTTTCAGGTAGCTGTGACTGTGATTTGGAATTTTCACCAGAGATAAATCTGTGCAAGGGGTGGGGGGTTTTATTTTACTTTAAGACATGGGAGTGAGACCAATTTATCAATATTACTAAATTACACAGCAATGTATACCATTCCATTAATAGGGGCCCCAGGCGGCTGCTAAACTCTCTTCCCCCCTAATCTGTTCTAGGGATAAATTAAAGAGAATTCATATAGAATCATCTTTTCTGACCACCTTTAGCAATTGCAGAATTACTCATCCTTCTACAATGGCTTAGATGTAAACTGGCTAAAGGAGAAAGAAGGAATCAAATAGAAAACTCCTTTTTGGTATCGATTATAAATGTTCTAAAATAAGTCGTAGTTTTATAGTAGTTTACAAAAATGCATTTAGTAAAATGTTATTTCAGGAGGGGTCTTGTGATGAAATCAAAATTCATTTTCTGTTCTGTTCCACTGCGCTTCTTTCCCGCTAGGTAACCCTGCCCTGTTCTGGTTCTCAAGGCACATTTCTCTCTGGGGGAGCATCTCCTTCAACCTGGCTGTGTTTATCAACTTAGCTGTGGCTCTCTTCTACCCATTTGGGGATGATGGAGATGAAGGCAAGTGCTTGTCTGTCTTTAAATGATAAGTATTTTTGAGTCTAAAAACAATACTCTTGATGCATGCCCTAACTATCTAAACCTTCCCAATTACAACAATTACATTCTTGTTGAACAGATTTTCTTTATTCATTGGAAATAGAGAATGATGGTAAGGAGAGTAGGCAAAAAACGATGGTCAATATAAATGTTTTTCAAAAAGCTCATATACAGAAGAGCTAGTAGAGCTATATTATATATTGACAAATAAGGCAATGAAAAAATTATTTGTATGTAATTTTTGTGACTGAAAGCATTTTTATACTGTATTGTTTCAATTGCATAAATATATGGGAAAAATGAGAGGGATGTATGCCAAAATGTTGACTGAGATAAATAAGTAGAATCTCTATTTTACTCTCTTCTCTTTGCTTTCCGTGTTGTCTGAGGTTTCTACAAGGAGCAGGCAAGTAATCTGAAAAGCAGTTTTTAAATGTACAGGGTAAGACAATATGATAATAGAGCATAAAGGATATTGACTATGAAGTTGATATTATTAAACGAACAATACATGAGGTTTTGCAAAAGCAAAGACAAGAGAAATTATCCCATGTTAAGTGAAATGGGAAATAATAGGAGAGGTATGCTAAAGGGTGGGACTGTGGGAATTAAGTTTTGTTTAAATCTGGCAAAAGTGCATATGGGAAAATATGTCACAGGCTTGGGATACAATCCAGTCAATAACTTTGGAATGGGCGTTGAGAGAATGGCTTGGAGGACAAGATGGGAGATGCCAGCAAACAATCACCACAAGGTGCTTTTGTATCTCATCTGTTCATAGGATTATGTGAGAATCTAATGAGATGCTATAGGTACAGCAGTTAGAATAGCGGCTGGTGAGCGCGCCGTAAAGCTTAGCTGTCGATGTTGTTTGTTGTTACAAGATAAATAGTAGTACTACAAAGGGAAGCTCAGTGAAAAGGATGGTATGACACGAGCAACAGGTGTTTAGGCCTATTTCAGATGAACTGGAGGTGAGCAGAAAGGGATATGGGAGTGTGGTGGTAATTTATTATTTCAAAGGTCCGTTACAGACAGCAGATATCAAAGTTCTAGCCTTTGGGTATAATCTGAGTGGTCATAAAAAGTTTGATTCTTTTAGAAGGTACGCCAGTGCTAATAAAAGAAGAATATTTGGCAGTGGAGTAGATGTGTGAGTTAAATAGCAATGGAAACATAGCAAATATTTGGCCGCCCTATGTAGGGAAGTTGCAAATACAGCAGGAAGTAGAAGCAGCTTTCTCTTCATTGTGTTTAGTCTCATTTAGTGATGATAGCCCTCTTGGCATAGAAGAATGTAACTCTTGTTAAGGGGAGAAGTCCAGCCGGAAATGATAAATTAGTATCATCTGCACACGGAATGCTGAGAGTAGATCATAGTGTCCTGGTTAATAGAAGCATAACATCTTAGATATGGAAGCAGTTCTGGAATCATCTAATATCAAATCATCATTTGACACATAAAGAGATGGAATCCCAGAGAAGCTGAAGAATGGCAGATCTCAGAGTAGAAAGTTAACGCTTTTGTTTACAATCTAGGACTTTTCTCCATGGATGATTAGGTTGGGAGTGTGTAGGTAACCGGTGTCCCTTTATACAGGACATCATCTTCCCTGAGTTCCATTCCATGATACCTTTACGAGACCACCAGAGCCAAAGTATACAGCCTCTGCTGCCACCAACTGTACATGAAATATCATGGAGATGGGCACTGCCACCCCTCTGGACATCTATTTACTCAGCAGGAGAAAGTAGAACACCCGCTACATTTTTTCATATTTGCCTGACTATAACAATTATGATAGTAAAACTGATGAGGATAACAGCAGCTGTTATTGTTTACCGTTTAGATAGGATCAGGCAAAATGCTAAGCACGTCATATGCATAACTTCATTTAATCTTCCTGACAATCCATAAAGTAAGTACTTCATCCTCACGGATAAAGACTTAGAGGCTTAGGAAGATTTGCCCAATAATTCGGGAGTAGAATCTGGAACTGTGTATTTTCTTAACAAGTTCCCAAGGTGTTGCTAATACAACTGGTCCTTGAACAAGAACTTGAAACCACATACATAGTAGAATTTGGAATGAGGCTCCAGCCTCAGAAAGAAATAGGACTAACACAAACAAGGCAGGAAAACATGCTGTGTCATCGTCAGATGCAGACTTTACTCTTCAAAAGGGACTGAATAGACGTTAACAGTAGTAGCCAAGATGGAGGCGCACTCTTAGGTATCTGGGTGTGGGTGTGGCGCTAAGAGGGGAGGGAAGGCATGAGCTGCCATTTTGGCAATGTGGAATCCGCAGATTGTTTGGGTAATCTGATTACAGTTCTAGATGGGTTATTTAATTATAACTCCATGAATAAGGTTACAATTTTGGTCAGGATTAACTGAGCCGCCAACCTTCAGTTACACGCTATGCATAGCTAGGAAGGCTGAGGAAGCAAAGTTAAGACTGACTAGCACACTTGGCCATCAGAACTGGCTGGAGAAGGTAAATTCTGTGCTGGACGTGCAAGTCTCTAACCCTGGATTTTGTCAAGCATAGGCCAGATGACTCCATGGCTGGAGCACTTTGAGGCAATTTAAAGATGAATTAGTTAATCATAAGATTCCTTCCAAAAAGTGCTAAAAAAAGTGATGGGGCCATGTCAGAGAACACAGGATTCAACTTGAAAGGTCTCCCAGTGGCCACATCAGTGGAAATTTTGAGAAAAAATACTGACAGTAATACGTAATAACCCATAGAATAAAATAAGAATCCAGCAGTCCAGCAGTCTATATTGATAGAAGAGAAAGTATTCCAATTAATCAGTGTAGAAGGAATAATGGAAACAGAATGTCACCATTTGGCGAACATCATACGGTAGTAAGAATCATCAGTGGATGCTAAAATTAATAGGTGAGTGTTAGATGAAAAAGTATAATGAGAAACAGGATACTGACATAGTCAAAGTGTATTTCTCCATAATATACTTATTATAAAAGAAAAAAGAGTGACTTTAAAGTGGAGAAATCAGTTTAATTATGTGATCAATGTTAATGTCACCAGTAATGAGACACAGCAACATCGAGTGCCTCTTGACATGATGTGCTGACAAGGACATGGCATCATTTGCCAAAAATGCATAAACTGAGGAAATTTCAGGCAAATCCAGAATGAGGAACATTCTACAAAATAATTGGCCCATACTCTTGAAGCTTATGTAAGTCAAAGAAATATTGAGGAATTAAGAGACTAAAGAGACATGACAGCTAAAAAGAATGTGTGATCCTGGTTCAGAAAAAAGACATTATTTGGGCAATCCATGAACTTTGAATAAGGTGTATAGATTAAAGTGGTATATCATATTAATTTCCAGATATTGATCATGGTAATGTGATTATGTAAGGTATTTGGGGAATCTAGGTAAAGGGTATATGGGAATTTTGTATTACATTTGCAATGGTAACATTGTCAGAAAGTTTTGAAATAAAAAGTTAAAAAAGAAAAAAAGAAGTAAATATGAAGACTCCATCCAACTCTGAGGTTCCTGGTTTCTGGGTATAGAAGTTGATCACAAAAATCACCTAGTGAATCCTGGGCCAAAAAAAGACCTGTGGTCAAAATGGGCCACCTTTCCCAACCCCAGATCCTAATGCAAACTGCTCCGGAGTCACTGTGGCTGATGTGGCAGGGCGAATGGGCTGAGTATGCTTTCTCCAAGGGTATTTTCCAGCCTGACCACACATGAGCTACTGGGAATCAGTTGTGCCCAGATCTCTGGTTCACACTTGGGTTGTAATATTAAGTGAGAGAATAGTGTCACCCTTCAACCAGGGTAGTAGTGTACAGTAATTAAAGGGAGATACTTAGTGGGGAAGGTGATTCTCAGAGGATCAGCTTAGAAGGCGCCCACCCTCCCAACCCCTACTGCGGATAATCTCCTTTCATTGCCAGGCTTTGCAGAGCTCTGAATTTCTTCAGGAATCCAGGGCTTATCGTGTGGCTGTAGGTTTTGGTCTGGGTTTCCGTGTCTGGTTGATTGGTTTATATGTTTAACATGTGCTTCTCTAAAAAAGAAACTTGTGCCAACCAGTTGCTATGCTGGTTGTGGCTGAAGCCACAGCTGTTGACGCTAGGGAATCTCTGAGATGTCCACTCAGAAGTTGAGCGTTGCCATGCCAACCATCCCTGCCCAGTTCGGCAAAGGCAGACCGGTTAGCAGAGAAAAGTGCTGCCATGGGAATTTCTTATATCCAGATAGCATATGATTTTTTAAAAATATTGTTTTCGAATTTGGGGTGTAATTCTTTTTTCCCTCAAGTGCTTTGTGTTAAAGGAAATAAGTTCTTCAAGGTGGTTTTAATGCATTCATCTTAATAACAACCATTGATGAAGTGTGGCTGGGTGCCAGGCACTGTGCTAGGCCCTAGAGATACAAAGGTTGGGAAGGTTGTCCTTGTCCTCAAGGAACTTACAGTCTAGTTAAGGGATGAAGAAAGGAGTGAGGCACAATAGTAAAGAACACCCATAGATTTATCTGGTCTACTTTAGCTGGACTGATGTGGGGGAAACAGGAAATTCTTCTGAGGCTCTGCAAGAGGCAGAGCAATGAAGAGGGGAGTAATAAGCAGCAAGCTCTCTAAGTAAACGTATAAACAAGTCAGTTGAGGTAGATAGGAGAGGCGAATTGCCTTGAGGTCTCCAATTTTTCTATTTGAATTTTTTTTATTAAGGACAAAGTTTATACTTTCTAACAATAATATATAGAGGGAATTCTAAAAATGTTTTCTGTTACAAAAGTAATACATGCTCATTATAGAAAATTAATATAAAGTATTAAGAAGACAGTCCCCCCTTTCGACCCTTAATGGATAAAAAATGGCTTTGACAGTCTGTACTGTCTTCTCTAAAGTTTGTCAGAGAGTTTCAGTTTATTCTTTTAGCATCAAATCTTCAGCTAGAAAACAGTATGATCATTCTTATAGAATATGATTACAAATTATTGTCAATTGTCAAATGACAAAACTGTAAATTAATAGCCATTTTAAGTAATTTGTAAATGTATTTACTATTCACAAATACATATTTAACACTAAACTTTGTGCAGGGTACTAGGCTAGACACCATTTGAGTTCTCTCTACAAAGGGATCAAATACCCAGTTGTAAGTTCATGGTTATAATTTCATATTTAATCGAGGGGAAATCTCAGCAAGCCAGATACTGTCTGGGAAAGAGTGGTCAAGATGTGGTTAGATGATCAGGCCTTAGTGACAGTGCACAGTGTGACTATCAGTGCCAAAGCTGAGACTTTTAAAATAAGAATGTCACACCAAGTCATTGCTTATGAATTATACTGAAGAGTCCAGTGAGTGGCTGAGAGTTGTTAAGTGTGCAAAGATGTTGGCAGTTTTAGTAAACTTAAGAGTGAAGCTCCACAACTTGGGGAATTGGTAACTGGAGACTTAGTTACTTACTCAAAACGAGCTCACAGGTTATGTTTCTGTTTATTCATTTAGTCAGCAAATATTTGTTTGTTACTGCATGCCAGGCACTGGGACAGGCCCAGAGGTGGTCCTCACGCTGACAGAGCTCACGTTCTGATGGCACCCCAGTAAGCGTGAGAGAAGGTTGAAGGCGTCATTCTCTCCATGGCTCTTTCAGATCTGTGAAGCCCGGGCAGTTGGTGGTCAGGCTATGTTTTGGTAGACATAGAGGGCTCACAAGCCAGCGTCTTAATAAACATGAGTTGGGTACCCATTTTGTTCGTGTTGCCAGAGGACAGGAATTGAAGGTAATTTCCAGAGCAAGCAACTTACCCCTTTTTTTCCACCATCTTCAAAGTACTCTTATCAGATCATGAATCTGGTAAGGGGGCAGATCAGATCTCTCCTCCCAATCTTCTTCCATCACTGCTTGCTTGAATAGATAACATAAGAACAACATTGCAAAAGTAAACCTGTCTAAACCAGCGCTGCTCATTATCTGACTTTTGTTTGTTTTTTAATGACTGACAGGATATTCCTGCCTACTTTCGACCCATTAGCACTCACCATGAACTAAAGGCTTGAACAGAATTCATTGACGGAATCCAGATAATTCTGTGGTTTCCATGATAATACAGAAACTCTGCACATCAGAGCACTCGTGGTGTTTGCATTCAGAAGTGAATTTTATAAATAATAAAAAGAGGTGTGGCCCAGAGAAATCACTAGTGGAAAATCTCTATTTTATTGTTTCCCCT
The DNA here is from genome assembly GCF_965194805.1 of Balaenoptera borealis. Lineage (NCBI taxonomy): Eukaryota > Metazoa > Chordata > Mammalia > Artiodactyla > Balaenopteridae > Balaenoptera > Balaenoptera borealis. The sequence goes on along the minus strand of NC_138870.1, from coordinate 22,732,369 downwards.
CTGACTTCATCAGCCTAAAGACACATGTTTGAGGTCTAATCAGCCCAAGAGTGTTGCCCTTTAATCTACTTCTGCAAATATAGCACCACATGACCTTCAGAGGGGGATTCTTTGAATCCCCATGTCAGAGCAAACGTCAATGAATTGTCCTTTTTTAAAAAGGAAATGTATTTTTGAACCCCTTTTAGAGCAATTTCTAAAGAAATTTTTGTTGTAATGGAGTTTAGTTTTGAAACATTTGGAACTTCTGTTTTCTGATGATGTAAATAGCTGAACATGTTTTTTTAGATGTTGATTTGGCTTTTAAATACACACATATACATATGTATTCATACACATAAATACACTTGTGTGTTTTAACAGTTAAAGCTTAGGTCTATTTCATTAAAGACTGGATATTCTACATTCTGAATTCTTTAGAGGAATCTATAATATAAAAACTTGATAATAATAAAACAGGACAAGGTATGAGTTCACTGCCTGATTCCATTTGATTTAGCTGAACATTTAGTGGTCATTAATCATAAATTTTGAATTAAGACTCCCAAGTGAGATATCTCTCTCCAAAGTATTTAGCATGTAACTCCCATAGGAGAGAAAGATGAACAAGTCTCAGACTTAATGAAAGGAGCGTTGACTAGTGAGTATTTAAGCTGCCTGGGATTCATCACAAACTTTCTGGAAATGTAATAATGAGTAATGTGTACAAAGACATTTCCTCTAAGTATACAGTGTATAGAGTGTATTATTTTGAAATTCACTGTCTTAGGGCTTATCTTGCTGTATTATATAAAGTAGAGTGACAAATATTTTAACATGTTCTAGTTTTGTTCTTAGTAAAAATAAACTCCTTCCACATTTTACAGGTACACTTTCACCGTTGTTCTCAGTTCTGCTTTGGATAGCAGTTGCAATCTGCACATCTATGCTGTTTTTCCTCTCCAAGCCTGTGGGTATTCGGCCATTTCTTGTGTCAGTAATGCTCAGATCAATATATACAATAGGTCTTGGGCCTACGTTAATACTTCTTGGTGCAGCTAATGTAAGTACTTTACTTAGCTTTCTACTGTTCTGGATTAATTAAAAGTGTGCTAAATATAAAAATGTAATGCTATGCTTTAACTCTGTATATACAGTAAATTCTAATTCATTGTGAATCCGAATTAATCAGAGTTTAACTTGTACCTTTTTTATTGACTTTTGAGAGAAAGGAAAATGGCAAGTGAAAATTTGATATATTTAAGTTGGTGGCATTTGGGGCATGACCCAGTTCTGCAGTCAATTTAATCCAATCCAGTTTAATGCCTTTGGCATACTATATGGGCAGCTATTGACAAAATTGATTCTGAGCCACTGTTAACATCCTAAAGTAACTTCTAAATCATCCAAGAAAGATTAAATTATATTCAGCAGAATTTTAGAAGTGAGTAACACCTTTTATAAAATGACCAAAGGAAAAGGGTTGCTATAAGAGAGAATATGAAGTTGGACTCTTTTTATGAGAACAAAACCTATTAACTTGTGAAAGGCATAGATGAGATTTTTTTTTCCACTAAATTTTTTTTTTTTAATTTTGAAATATTAGAACAAGGGAGTACATTTCACAACTTGAGCTAGGTAAGTTTAGAATAAGTAAGCCAGACTACTGTTGCAAATAGCAGTAATCTTGCCCAAGAGATAAAATTTTAAAGGGGCTAGACAACTTTTTGTATGGCACAGCTAAAAAGGGATATTAAGAAATGGTAAATCACCAGGTTGATGAAAGAACATGTTGCAGGTAAATAAACTTGCTAATATGTCTGCTGAATAGCTAAGCACGTTCTATATTTTTTACTGGGTTTCTAACATAATATCCTATATTCTGGTATCTGTATATCTGTATCTGGTATCTCCCCTACTACACTATACAGTTCTTAAGACTAATGATTGATCATTCAATGTCTGGAACATCATTGGTACTCAACAAATATTTCTTAAGTAAATTAACTAATGAATGAGTGAAAGATTATCTTTGTATTCTTATACATTTACAGTGCCGTGCACATAAAAAAAGGTGGCAAATATATATTGAAAATGAATAAATGAAATAATCAACCAAACTTTTGAGAATTATAAAGCCAAGCTAGTATGGCCAAATCTATGTTTCTGACCCCTATTATAATATTATATATAATATTATACATTATAATATTATAATTCTTCAAAAACTGGACATGATATATATGACAGATATATACATATATATGTGACAGATACATATATATATATATATATATATACGTATGTATGTGACAGATATATTTATATGTTTATATATATAAAATGATTACATTCAGGTCACCAAATTACCAATTATTCCTCAATCATTGTGAATAAAGGGAAGTGTACTATACATACAAAGGGTTCTATCTGTAAAGAATTCTGTAAAGTACCAAATATATTATTCTGTAAGTTTCTTGATGGCAAGGGTTGTCACATTCATAGATATAATCCTGTCTACCTCACTCCCTAGCCCATTTTTCTCCACCTTAATGCCTAGCACTTAAACATTCAAAAATTGTTTACATGAACTGAACTAGTACTTTCAGTGCTTTGGAAATAAGCTAATTTTGCAAAATTTCCAACAGAGTGAATTAAGGAATCTTCATGGATTTATCTGATTTTTTCTAAGCCTATTACTTCATCCAGCTTATTATTTTTTCTTTAAAAAATACATTGACTATTGAACCCAATTATTTGAAGAAACAAATAATATTTCTAAACTGATAAATGATCCTCAATAAGACATTAATCCAAGTGAGAAAATCCAAATTTGATAAATGAAATAATAGCTAGACAGAATTAGACCAAAATAACAGCATTTATTGGGTCTCTGTTATCTAATAGACACTGATAATAATAGAGGATTTGTGGTTCTTGCCATCCAGAAGCTTTAAGGATATATAAAGAGGTACAGAATAACATTTTAAAGTCTATTGGGAAAACCAAAAACATTGGGAGAATTTTTCTTTTGCCCCTCATGGGACAGGATAAAAAGATAACTTCTGCCTGGTTTGGTGAGAACAGTTCCACTATAAGTAATGACTATTCATCACCAGAGGGCAGACAGCAGAAGTAAGAAGAGCTACAATCCTGCAGCCTGTGGAATGAAAACTACATTCACAGAAAGATAGACAAAATGAAAAGGCAGAGGAATATATACCAGATGAAGGAAAAGATAAAACACCAGAAAACCAATTAAATGAAGTGGAGATAGGCAACCTTCCCGAAAAAGAATTCAGAATAATGATAGTGAAGATGATCCAGGACCTAAGAAAAAGAATGGAGGCAAAGATTGAGAAGATGCAAGAAATGTTTAACAAAGACCTAGAAGAATTAAAGAACAAACACCTAGAAGAATTAAAGAACAAACAAACAGAGATGAACAATACAATAACTGAAATGAAAAATGCACTAGAAGGGAATCAATAGCAGAATAACTGAGGCAGAAGAATGGATAAATGACCTGGAAGACAGTATGGTGGAAATCACTGCCATGGAACAGAATAAAGAAAAAAGAATGAAAAGAAATGAAAACAGCCTAAGAGACCTCTGGGGCAACATTAAGTGCACCAACATTCGCATTATAGGGGTTCCAGAAGGAGAAGAGAGAGAGAAAGAACCTAAAAAACATTTGAAGAGATCATAGTCGAAAACTACCCTAATATCGGAAACGAAATAGCCACCCAAGTCCGGGAAGCGCAGAGAGTCCCAGGCAGCATAAACCCAAGGAGAACCGCGCTGAGACACATAGTAATCAAATTGGCAAAAATTAAAGACAAAGAAAAATTATTAAAAGCAACAAGAGAAAAATGACAAATAACATACAAGGAACTCCCATAAGGTTAACAGCTGATTTCTCAGCAGAAACTCTACAAGCCAGAAGGGAGTGGCATGATATACTTAAAGTGATGAAAGGGAAGAACCTACAACCAAGATTACTCTACCCGGCAAGGATCTCATTTAGATTGGATGGAGAAATCAAAAGCTTTACAGACAAGCAAAAGCTAAGAGAATTCAGCACCACCAAACCAGCTCTACAACAAATGCTAAAGGAACTTCTCTAAGTGGGAAACACAAGAGAAGAAAAGGACGTACAAAAACAAACCCAAAACAATTAAGAAAATGGTCATAGGAACATACATATCGATAATTACCTTAAATGTGAATGGATTAAATGCTCCAACCGAAAGACACAGGCTCGCTGAATGGATGCAAAAACAAGACCCATATATATGCTGTCTACAAGAGACCCACTTCAGACCTAAGGACACATACAGACTGAAACTGAGGGGATAGAAAAAGATTTTCCATGCAAATGGATAGCAAAAGAAAGCTGGAGTAGCTATACTCATATCAGATAAAATAGACTTTAAAATAAAGAATGTTACAAGAGACAAGGAAGGACACTACATAATGATCAAGGGATCAATCCAAGAAGCAGATATAAGAATTACAAATATATACGCACCCAACATAGGAGCACCTCAATACATAAGGCAAATGCTAACACCTATAAAAGAGAAAATCAACAGTAACACAATAACAGTGGGGGACTTTAACACCTCACTTACACCAATGGACAGATCATCCAGACAGAATATTAATAAGGAAACACAAGCTTTAAATGACACAATAGACCATATAGATTTAATTGATATTTATAGGACATTCCATCTGAAAACAGCAGATTACACTTTCTTCTCAGGTGCACACGGAACATGCTCCAGGATAGATCACATCTTGGGTCACAAAGCAAGCCTCAGTAAATTTAAGAAAATTGAAATCATATCAAGCATCTTTTCTGACCACAACACTATGAGATTAGAAATCAATTACAAGGAAAAAAAGTAAAAAAAAACACAAACACATGAAGGCTAAACAATATGTTACTAAATAACCAAGAGATCACTGAAGAAATCAAAGAGGAAATCAAAAAATACCTAGAGACAAATGACAATGAAAACACGACAATCCAAAACCTGTGGGATGGAGGAAAAGCAGTTCTAATAGGGAAGTTTATACCAACACAATCCTACCTCAAGAAACAAGAAAAATCTCAAATAACCTAACCCTACACCTAAAGGAACTAGAGAAGGAAGAACAAACAAAACCCAAAGTTAGTAGAAGGAAAGAAATCATAAAGATCAGAACAGAAATAAATGAAATAGAAACAAAGAAAACAATAGCAAAGATCAATAAAACTAAAAGCTCGTTCTTTGAGAAGATAAATAAAATTGATAAACCTTTAGCCAGACTCGTCAAGAGAAAGAGGGAGAGGACTCAAATCAATAAAATTAGAAATGAAAAAGGAGAAGTTACAACGGACACCGCAGAAATACAAAGCATCCTAAGAGACTACTACAAGCAACACTATGCCAATAAAATGGACAACTTGGAAGAAATGGACAAATTCTTAGAAAGGTATAACCTTCCAAGACTGAACCAGGAAGAAGTAGAAAATATGAACAGACCAATCACAAGTAATGAAATTGAAACTGTGATTAAAAATCTTCCAACAAACAAAAGTCCAGTACCAGATGGCTTCACAGGTGAATTCTATCAAACATTTACAGAAGAGCTCACACCCATCCTTCTCAAACTCTTCCAAAAATTTGCAGAGGAAGGAACACTCCCAAACTCTTTCTACGAGGCACCATCACCCTGATACCCAAACCAGACAAAGATACTACAAAAAAAGAAAATTACGGACCAATATCACTGATGAATGTAGATGCAAAAATCCTCAACAAAATACTAGCAAACAGAATCCAACAACACATTAAAAGGATCATACCCCATGATCAAGTGGGATTTATCCCAGGGATGCAAAGATTCTTCAATATACGGAAATCAATCAGTGTGATACACCATATTAACAAATTTAAAATAAAAACCATATGATCATCTCAATAGATGCAGAAAAAGCTTTTGGCAAAATTCAACACCCACTTATGATAAAAACTCTCCAGAAAGTGAGATAGAGGGACCTCCTACCTCAACATAATAAAGGCCATATATGACAATCCCACAGCAAACATCATTCTCAATGGTGAAAAACTGAAAGCATTTCCACTAAGACCAGGAACAAGACAAGGATGTCCACTCTTGCCACTCTTATTCAACATTAGTTTTGGAAGTCCTAGCCACAGCAATCCGAGAAGAAAGAAAAATAAAAGGAATCCAAATTGTAAAAGAAGTAAAACTGTCACTGTTTGCAGATGACATGATACTATACATAGAGAATCCTAAAGATGCCACCAGAAAACTACTAGAGCTAATCAATGAATTTGGTAAAGTTGCAGGATACAAAATTAATGCACAGAAATCTCTTGCATTCCTATACTCTAACAACAAAAGATCAGAAAGAGAAATTAAGGAAACAATCCCATTCACCACTGCAACAAAAAGAATTAAATACCTAGGAATAAACCTACCTAAGAGGTAAAAGACCTACACTCAGAAAATTATAAGACACTGATGAAAGAAATCAAAAATGACACAAACAGTTGGAGAGATATACCATTTCGTGGATTGGAAGAAACAATATTGTGAAAATGACTATACTACCCAAAGCAATCTACAGATTCAATGCAATCGCTATCAAATAACCAATGGCATTTTTTTTTTTTTTTTAACCAATGGCATTTTTTACAGAACTAGAACAAAAAATCTTAAAATTTGTATGGAGACACAAAAGGCCCCGAACAGCCAAAGCAATCTTGAGGGAAAAAAATGGAGCTGGAGGAATCAGACTCCCTGACTTCAGACTATACTATAAAGCTACAGTAATCAAGACAATATGGTACTGGCACAAAAACAGAAATATAGATCAATGGAACAAGATAGAAAGCCCAGAGATAAACCCATGCACCTATGGTCAACTAATCTATGACAAAGGAGACAAGAATATACAATGGAGAAAAGACAGTCTCTTCAATAAGTGGTGCTGGGAAAACTGGACAGCTACATGTAAAAGAAAGAAATTAGAACACTCCCTAACACCATACACAAAAATGAACTCAAAATGGATTAGAGACCTAAATGTAAGACAGGACACTATAAAACTCTCAGAGGAAAACATAGGAAGAACACTCTTTGACATAAATCACAGCAAGATCTTTATTGACCCACCTCCTAGAGTAATGGAAATAAAAACAAAAATAAACAAATGGGACCTAATGAAACTTAAAAGCTTTTACACGGCAAAGGAAACCATAAACAAGACGAAAAGACAACCCTCAGAATGGGAGAAAATATTTGCAAACAAAAGAATGGACAAAGGATTAATCTCCAAAAAATATAAACAGCTCATGCAGCTCAATATTAAAAAAACAAACAACCCAATCAAAAAATGACCAAAGACCTAAATAGACATTTCTCCAAAGAAGACATACAGATGGCCAAGAGGCACATGAAAAGCTGTTCAACATCACTGATTATTAGAGAAATGGAAATCAAAACTACAATGAGGTATCACCTCACACCAGTTACAATGGGCATCATCAGAAAATCTACAAACAACAAATGCTGGAGAGGGTGTGGAGAAAAGGGAACCCTCTTGTGCTATTGGTGGGAATGTAAACTGATACAGCCACTATGGAGAGCAGTATGGAGGTTCCTTAAAAAGCTAAAAATAGAACTACCATACGACCCAGCAATCCCACTACTGGGCATATACCCTGAGAAAACCATAATTCAAAAAGACACATGCACCCCAGTATTCACTGCAGCACTATTTACAATAGCCAGGTCATGGAAGCAACCTAAATACCCATCGACAGATGAATGGATAAAGAAAATATGGTACATATATACAATGGAATATTTCTCAGCCATAAAAAGGAACGAAACTGGGTTATTTTTAGAGACATGGATGGACCTAGAGACTGTCATACAGAGTGAAGTTAAGTCAGAAAGAGAAAAACAAATATCATCTATTAACACATATATGTGGAATCTAGAAAAATGGTACAGCTGAACCGGTTTGCAAGGCAAAAATAGAGACACAGATGTAGAGAACAAATGTATGGACACCAAGAGGGCAAAGCGGGGCAGGGGGTGATGGTGGGATGAATTGGGAGATTGGGATTGACATGTATACACTAATATGTATAAAATGGATAACTAATAAGAACCTGCTATATAAAATAAATAAATAAATAAAATTAAATTTTTAAAAAATTACTTCATAAGAGCAGCAAGTGTTATACTTTAATTTCTTCCTGAGAAGAAATCTGCATGGAGATATAATTTTCTTATTAACTATGTGAATCTGTGGGTAGTCTAATAGCCTTCACAGCATAAAACACTCGTTTGCACAGCCCCCAAATGATACATTATGATCTGCCTGTCCAGGGCATTTTGACCAAAGAAAATATTAGCTTTGATTTGGGACAGATTGAATGGAATAATTGTAATTTTGATATGATAGATATTGATAGAAGAGTTTTTATCTATAGTTTTGATACTGTACAGATTTATAAAAATGTTTTAGCAAATATCATTTACCTTAACATTTAACATAACAGGCTCATTACAGAACTGTCTATGGTTTACCATTTCCTAGTAGGTAGAAAAAAAAAAGAAAACATAAATCAATCATGTTTGTCCCTTAGATTTTAACATATTTATTAACTTAATTTACACTTAAAACTTTGCATTGTGTAACAGGTGGAACTATAATTGCTAAAGTTATAGGTATCAGAAACAGGAAAAAATTGTCTACCTGACAGTTAAGCCTTAATGAGCATCAGAATTCCAGACCTTAGGTAAATAGCAAGCCTCTGAATTTCGTTCTTCTCATCAGTGAAATGAAGATATTAAAGCCTAGTCTGTCTTCATCGGGTTGTTGAGAAGGTCAGTTCAGAAGATTAGTGTGAAGATTTAGAAAAGAACAATAGCATAATAATGATATAATAGCAATAAAGGCTACCGTTTACCGGGTACCTTATAAGTGAAGTAGGATTTAATTGTAAAACATTGCTGTCATGATCGTAAAAGTGTTTGTATTTTGGTTCACAGGGACTTGTTTGTTTCTGACTCAGTGTCTTTCACAGTGTTAAGCAAATACAGAAAGTCCTTTTTTTGGTAAAGGAATCAAGTGGGATGAAAAACCTCAATCTATATTCTGAGCACTTAGTATTATCAGTTTCTGCTTATTATGATGCGTCATCTTTATCATCTTTGCTGGTTTCTAAAAATTTTTTATTTAGCTTACAGCTTGCTTCTCTGTCTTGTCACAGGGGTTATCTCAATATTTGAGATGTTTTTAAAAATTCAAATGTTCTTCTCTGTTATAAAAGCATATCTTATAACCCAGTACAGTTTTCTTCCCACCTCTACATTACATTTTTAGTTATTGCTAATGAAAATTAACATATTTTGGCAAATATAAACACATTTTATCAGTTTGGGATCACTTAATATATTTTCATACCATTAAACTTATTTGTAAATCTCATTTTAATAATGATAGTATTAACCAGTTGTATGGATGTTATATAATTTATTTAACCATTTCATTAATTCTTATTGTTTAGATTTTTAGATTTTTATAATAAATAATACAATAAACACCTGTGAAATATATATTCTGAGTCAAAACATTCATATTCTCTTCCTTTCTTTCTCACACACACACACATACACACACACACACACACTCCCTGTTTTTCATATAATACAGTCACTGATGCTCCCACTTCTGATATTCAGTTGCAGAAACAGAAAACTGCCCCAGTGCTGGGAGAATACTAGCACGTGTTGAATTTAGTAAGAGACACTACAGTTTACACCACCCTTGTTTACTGTACTGTTTTGCTGGCAATTTAAAAGATATCTTGGGTGATTCTGACTACATGACAATTTTGCCTCACGCTTTGACTGTAGAACCTTGTCCTGCCCAAGATGTAACATCACTGAAATGGAGAGTTTTGAATCAGATAATCTGATTTTTTAGTAAGAAGGTTGATGGTTGATGAATATACCGTAATATAGTTAAACTGCAGTTCAAGACAATAAATTCAATTTTACTTTTTAATAAATAGTAGACAATCTTTTTTTGCTATAATTATTGTTGGAAAATAAATAGGAACAATGTAAGATTATTGATCAGGGACATAGAACCAAATAAGACAAAAAGGATTATATAAAGGCAGCTATAAATTTCTGTGATCACATAAAATAGCAAACTTTAAGGGACACCACATAGAATTCTAGAGCTGCGAGGCACCTTAAGGCTTATTCCCTTCTAGTCATTTCATTTTAGAAACGAGTGTATACATCCTATAGAGACCAGGAGGATTTACCTAAGTAATTAGTGGCAGAGCCAAGACTGGAACCCAGATGGCCCAACTTCTAAGCCAGTGTCTTTCCACTACGCTGCACTGTTTTAAAAAAAGTCCTGCAAAGACATATCAATGAAATATAAAGTATCTATGAAAATATTACTATACTGTATAATTAATTTACCTAGTTCAAATTAATGAATTTGTTTTAGTATACATGGATTAACAAACGAACATTCATTTTTCTGTTTTAGAAGACCATCATTTGGATGATGTGTCACTTTTAAAAGGCTGTACAGAGAGTTTACATTGCTGCCGTTTCCCTCCCCCACCTGCCACTTTTCCCCCCAACCTTCACACAATTTATCCCATTCTCAATGAAAAATATATCAAGGGCAGCTTTGAAGAATAGATGGAGAAAGAAAAAAATATAAGGGACGGTTGTGATCATTTATATTGGTATTTGTGTGCTGACTCGAGGATCCTTCCAACACCAGTTCAGAAGATGGCCTTTTAACCACCTTGCTCAGTTCCCACACCCCCGGTTTATTGTTGCCCACATGAACGCTTACCACAGAAGCAATGATTGCCTACGTAATGGTATTGACAAGCGAAGGACTGGTTAGACAATGTCAAGTAAGTCATGACATGAAATGGGAGAATGTTTTTGTAACTTCTTCATTTCCATAAATATTCCCAGCTTTCATGGAAAATGCTCAATAAAACTAATTTGCAAATTTCAAGGTCATGCGGCAGGAAAAAGCAGCGTTCAAGTTCTTTCCTACCCAAATCATTTATTTATACTTACACTTATTTCTTCATGGTATGAATACTTCAAAATTAAAAGACAGCAGTTTCCTTGTTTCTGATCTGTGCAGAAATAGGTGGCCGCCACTACCAGCATTGGCTCCATCAAGAGAAAAGGAGCATATTCATCAATATGAAGCTTTAGGTCAAGGTTCAAAAAAATTACCTGAAACAAATAAGGCGAATCTTTCTTTTTCATGCAAGAATGGCAGAGGCCCTTTTAGGCAGAAGTGTGTCCTTGCTTTTGCATTATTTGAGAACTGAACTATATTGCTCTTGAGAACCTGAATTCAATGTATCCCTTTTCCTATAAGTATATAGGACTTATAGTTTTCCTGCATAATTTTTTTATGACTCAATTTAAAGACACAACATTTAAACAATTTGTCTTCAACATATAATTCATCCTTCTGAAAAGTCATAATTTTAATTTTTAATTTTATTTTTTATAGAACTTCTTATTTCTATTTCATATTGATGATATGGGTGAATGAATTAAACTTGCCCTTGGATAGTAAACATAAAGACATCCATTAATACTGTAGCTATATTTAATAGTAATGTAAAGGTATGATGATGTAGCACTAAATAGTGAAGTAAGACTTTCTATTTAACATTATTCAAGTTGACAAGATGATGAAATTGATAATATCTGTTATTGAGAGGCTATTTAATTAACATGGGGCAAACTTAGGAAAGGTTTGAAGTTTTTGATTGCTATGTTGTTGATTTGGTTTGGTTATCTTCACAACGTGCAATGATAAACCATTTCTCATTTTATCTGTATTGATTTGGACTTCAGAAAGTGGAAGGAAAATGTTTTTCCAACCTCTCAAATTTTACTTCTGCCCAAAGTGTTGTGCTCCTTCTTATGTTATTTAAAATCATTCCATAAGGCAGTTTCTTTCATATACATGGAAAAAAATCTATGATGTTGCAAAGAGCAAGCTGTCTTCCCAAAGTCAGGCTTGGACATATAAAAACAAACATGGTACCGTTGCCAAAGAACCTCAGTATAAATTTCTGTATTCTGTATTTAAATTTCCGTATTTAAATTTCCGTATTCAAATTTAAACTTAAATTTCTGTATTTAAATGTATTTTTAATTTGAATACTCTACATCAGCGGTCCCCAACCTTTTTGGCACCAGGGACCGGTTTTGTGGAAGACGATTTTTCTACCGACCAGGGTTGGGAGGGATGGTTCAGGCGGTAATGGGAGTGATGGGGACCAGCAGATGAAGCTTCGCTCACTCGCCTGCCGCTCACCTCCTGCTCTGCGGCCCGGTTCCTAACAGGCCGCGGACCAGTACCGGTCCACAGCCTGGGGGTTGGGGACCCCTGCTCTGCATGGTACCAAGCAAAATAAACACTCCAAAATGTTTACTGAATAATTACCATACATAGAACTTAGAAGATACATGCAAGTATTATATTTATTTTAATCTAGGTAGAGAAGTATATTTATATTCTTTATGAATGTAGAGTAAATTAAATACAAAAATAATTTTTAATGGCCTACTTGTTTAAAATAATATTCAGTAGAGAAAGTCCAGGATAAATAAATCGAGGACAAATCTCTGGATGTTTTCTGAAAATATATTTTTCTGTTTCATTTATAGTATAATAATAAAAACATTGCATTATTACTTTTAATATGGAAAATATAATGAGTAATATTTCAAGAGTCATTGTACTAAGGGCTTCATATGCATTATGAATTATTTAATTCCTTGAAGAGTTCTATGAGGCGGGAATTCCTTTATTCCAGTTTTTGAGAAGAAACAACCAAGACCTACAGTTGCATGGCCCAGGTCAGATAATAGTAGTGGGAAAACTAGAATTTAAATTCACGTCTGTCTTGATTGCAGAGCTGGGGCTCTTGATCACTTTTCCTCTCTTTTCCTGGAATTGCAAAGAATACAGGGTTTGTCTGTATGGTGTTTACATGCAGATTTGTAAGCAGTGCTGAAAAATTACAAAATGAGAAATCATAAAAGAAAACCACAGACTTTGTGAATAATAGGTTTTGTCAATGACCTGCTGTTTTTGTGAGTTTCAGAACAAATAAGACAGTAAAATTGAATCTTTTCCTCCCTTTAGCTTTGTAATAAAATAGTATTTCTGGTGAGTTTTGTCGGAAACCGTGGCACGTTCACCCGAGGGTACCGAGCGGTCATCCTGGATATGGCCTTTCTCTACCACGTAGCATATGTCCTGGTTTGCATGCTGGGCCTCTTTGTCCACGAATTCTTCTATAGCTTCCTGGTGAGTACATCTCTCTGCTGAAAAAAATACATAGTGCTGCTGCTTCTTATGCTTCTTCCTTTGATTTTTTAAGCAGGGTCTGGCATTTAGGACAAATTATGTTATTTTTAGACTTGCCTAGGAAAATCATGCATTATTATTATTTTTAGTCTTTTTCTCTGAGCAACGACATAGGTGGTGCAATTCTTTATTTTCTCTCTGAGACCCACCTCTTGACCCAGGCTTTGCATAGCAGGCTGCTTTGGGTTTCAGCCAAGTCACATTTCCCTTAGAGATTCTTCAACAAGAAAAGGGATATACTTTCTTGGTACTGAATTCATTGTATTTATTTATAGCAGCAAATATTTTGTGTATCTTTAGAATGGCATTTAAATAAAATGAGGGGGAAAGCCAACTTAGCAAAAAGATGATGAGTTGTTTTAAGGGCAGTCTTATAGTTTTAGATTTAATATGTCGTTGTTGTTAAGCTTATTTACATATATCTATTCATTAAGTGGATTTTCAGATTTCTTCTAAAGTTGCATTTTGGTTTTGGTTTTGTTTTTTTGCTGGTTATCAGTTTTCCTTCCTACATATATGTTCTCTAGCCATAAACTAGGAGAGGAGTCAATACAAGTATATGGTAATGTTTTGAAACTTAGAGCATTACCAGGTTAGCATCATGATGCCAGAGGAGCAATTTATTTATATCTTCAGCTCACAGTTGGTATGCAGAGGAGAACACTACCCAATAAAATAATCCCTGAAAACAAGCTGAAGATCTAAAAACATTATGCTGACCTGGTTTGCTTGGGTCATGAGGGGCAAATTCATTGCCTCCTTCTTGCCTGTGACCTAGCTCACCCATGTAGGAAGATTAAGTAAGAAGCTAATTTTCTGTTTACCCTAAAACACTTGAAAGAGCCACAGTGAAGAGCGGATTTGTCCCTTATCAACAAAAGGATACAAAATTATCTTCCAGCCAGTTAAGTTAGATTAGTATTCAGCCATCAGAAGTAGACTTTTTTTTCTGATCAAGGATCCTAATGAATTCCTTCTTTGCTCTAATTCACCACAAAAATTGCATTTTTAAAAATCTGCCTATGATATGTAAAGGTCTATTATACCCAGCACTTTTCCCTGACTGTAATATGTAATATTTATTATGTTTTTGTGCTTCAACCTCCTTGTCTATAAAATGGATAGGGGTAATATGAGAGACTAGTAATATCAAGACCCATTAAAGAAATAATATGAAAAACATGTGAAATGATATATGTAAATCTTTGTTATTTAAGGAAAGGTTTTTGACAAAATAAAGGTGTATTTGCATTATTGTATGAGTTATTAATAGTAATGTTACTTTTAATTTATGTTAACCTTGATTTCCAGTTGCATTTTTCTCTCATCTTTTTCAAATCATACAACACTTATGCTAATTTGTTTTCCTTGGGTTGGTTATAAAAAGGATGTATTCCATTTTCATGTTCAGAGGACTAGAAGAAAATTTTAATGGACATAATGTCAAAATGGTATTTAAATGTATTTTTAAAATATTTTTATGTTTTAAAAAATATATGAATTTGCATTCCCAGTTGTGTCCACAAATGCCAATCCTTTAACCAGTAATAGAAACCACACTCTAGATTTTCCTTTGAGAAATAAACGGAAGGAACCATTCACCTGTCCAACATCAATACCTTTGCATTCTCAAGATTCTGATTCCATGGGTATGGAATAGGGCCCAGGAATATGCATTTTCAGCAAGTATCGTATGGGCTTCTGAAAACTATAAACTTTCGTAAACTATCCAGAAATGATCTGGAACCATTTCCAGACCTTTTGTTTAAGCCACTGTTCAGCTGAGGGAAAATCTCCTTTCTGTCAACTAAATGCTTAAATAAGTTAAATAAGCCAGGTCAGTAATTTGGAAGCTGAACTTGCATTACTTAATTTGTCTTTAGGAAAGAATAAGGACTTTGTTTCTAAAGGTTGTATCTCCCTCCAGGAGATAAACAGATAGCAAAATAGTTAAACATATGTTTTTGTGTTTGACCATCAAAAAATATCAGTGTCCTAAGGTGAGCAAACAAGTTAATATATTTACAGCAATTATTTGCAAGACTATAGTTAAATTGGAAAGTAACTGTATAAGCCTCAAAACTCTGAAAAACAGAGTACAAGGCCCTGGGGTTTCTGAAGGGATGAGGGACACTGGTATTAATCATTTCAACCAGCTCAGAAATTTTAATCACTCCCCATAGATAGCAGAAAACAAACCCCAGTTATTCCAATATCAAAAATACTATTCATTTCCAAACTGATACTTATGCCTTCGTTAAAGTAAATGTTAATATTGCTTTTAACCAACTTTTAATAATGAAACATGTAGTTGCAAATGTATAATTTCAACTTTAAATATAGCAATAAATAAAATTGTTCTTAAAGTTGACTGCAGATAGCAAACACATACCTAGGTTCTTGACTAGTGCATATGGATTTTCTACTACTAAACGCAAAATGGATAATAACCCATTATCCATAGAGGAAGTGAATTAACACTTGTGAATTATATTTCTGTTTATACTTCTGTTTCCAAAAGTATATACTAAAGTAATAGGTTTTGCCCCCAATCTACCTGTTTAGTAAGAAAGATGTTTGCATTTCTCAAATATTTTTAAATTTCATACCTTTTCTATTTTAGTGGGCTCATAAAATTTAATTCATGTCGTTTCACCTCTAATCCCTTGATTAAACAATCCGTTGAATGAATCCTTCAATTATTCATCACTTAGTTCCCTAATTCAGCATGCTCGTGTTAGCCATTTTACATATTCTAGAAGCAACTGCAGAATATCAGAAAGACTAAAAATAAGGAATAAGTAGCTAAGTTGGTTATATATCGTATTACAATTTTTCTAAATTCAAATTTGAAGCTATGCTATTACCATGTCTTAAAAAATTGATATTACGTTGGGTATGAAACCAACAGATGCACATTATATATTGTGTTAGAGTTATCTTTATTGAAAAACAGTTTATTAACACATTCAAACTGGAGAAGAAATACATATTTTGGTTCATTTTTAAGGTGTTATTTTTACTGTTATTCTTTCACAGATAAATTAAAATGGCCTGCATTTGTATTTGTGATTACCTTTGTATTTATTCACCCTTTGCTTCATTGCATTTTTTTCCTTGTTTTCGTTCTCTTTGTTTTTGTAGCTTTTTGATTTAGTATATAGAGAAGAGACTCTGCTCAATGTCATAAAAAGTGTCACACGGAATGGCCGCTCCATTATTCTAACTGCAGTCCTCGCCCTCATCCTTGTCTACCTGTTTTCCATTATTGGATTCCTTTTTCTGAAGGATGACTTCACTATGGAGGTGGATAGGCTGAAAAACAGAACTCCCCTCACAGGTATTGCTGTTACCACTAAATGAGCTTGCTCTGATGGCGGCTCCGACTGGTACATCTCTTGCTAAGAGGATCACAGATGAACGATGATGGAGGCAATGTTTTCTTTCATTCCTTTGAAAACATTTTCTTGTTCACTAAGAGCTCACGAGTGTGAAATACCCCTACGCTGTATGTTAGCTGACAGTGTGCATAGGAAAATCTTCATACAAGAAACGTCACCTGAGCTCAGTCTCAGTACAGAAGTTTCAACAGTGTTGACTGTACTCCCGGGGACAGTTGACAATTTCAGTGCAGGGTAATAGCTTTGGGATTCTTTCTCTTGGGGGATGTCTCCCCCAAGAACTTCCAGCATCATTCACAACCATTATTTCATACATGTTTGCTCACAGTACATTATATTATACTTGAATAGTTGAAAAGTATAAATGCTTTGATTTGGAAACCATCAGATAGTCAGAAAATTTGCTATAGAAAAAATGCTCAAAATATTGTCATGAAGGGGCTCTGTCCGTGAATATGTGGCTGTCAGAATTTCTGTGTGATATTTATTTTTATTGTCTGACTGGTTAGACATCACCCATTTATACCCACTGTGATTCTTGTGGTATGAGGGGTGATTCTTTCCATCTTACTTTGGATTTTTTATTAATTATGCTCCCTAATGGTTTCTTCTTTCCCCCTTTCCTACATTTTGTTGTTTTGATTAAATTTTGTTCTTACTCTCTTTCCTCCTCTCCTGTTTTGCTGGATGGACATTGCAGTTCTGCATTTTGCTGATAGTTTCTCTGGGTGATTCCACTGCCTATGGGTTGCAGAGAAGGGAAACCACAAAATGACTCTCTCTTTCTTCAAACCATCAAATTTAAAAGTAGGATTTAGTTAGTGGTGCTTTTAGAATATGGGATAATTAAGTGGCATTCAGATCTATTATTTAGCCTAAGTGATCAAGGCACAGAATAGAAATAACATATACATAGATTGAAAGTTATTAAACTTGAGACTGAATTTCAGACCTAGGTAGTAGTCTTTATTCACAGACACATGGTATATTTTCTGTTATGGCCTTTCTTTTTCTCCCTTAAATGTTACTTTGTCTAGAGTTTTATAGGTGTAAATATTTGGAGGGAAAGCTCATGTATATAAATACCCCCAAAACCCCACATGTACTAAACTATCTGTGAATCATAAACTATCTGTTCTCAAAATTCTTTGTCTTAATTATTTACTAGGCATGATCACATTGAGTTATTCAGTACAGAGTGAGTCTGACACTGAAGCATCAGAATTTCTGAATTCAAATGTGTACAGTCGTTATTGTTTTATGAATCTTGTAGTAAATAATTTTAATTGTGTTATTTAAAAAGTAAGTTAGTGTCCAGAGGAATGGATAAAGAAGATGTGGTACATATATACAATAGAATATTACTCAGCCATAAAAAGGAACGAAATTGGGTCATTTGTAGAGATATAGATGGACCTAGAGACTGTCATACAGTGAAGTAGGTCAGAAAGAGAAAAACAAATATTGTATATTAACGCATATATGTGGAATCTGAAAAAATTGGTTCAGGTAATCTTATTTACAAAGCAGAAATAGAGACACAGATGTCTAGAACAAACATGGATACCAAGGGGGACAGGGGTGGGGCATGAATTGGGAGATTGGGATTGACATATATATACTATTGATACTATGTATAAAATAGATAACTAATGAGAACCTACTGTATAGCACAGGGAACTCTACCCCATACTCTGCGGTGACCTAAATGAGAAGGAAATCCAAAAAAGAGGGGATATATGTGTACGTATAGCTGATTCACTTTGCTGTACGGTATAAACTAACACAATATTGTAAAGCAACTATACTCCAATAAAAAAAAGTAAGCGTCATTATATTATGAATATATTTTCTTTAGAAATATAAAAAAAGTCTTCTTTCCTGTGTTTTACAAAATAGGAAGCACGAAAACTAAAATGTCAAGATCTTCACTAAAACTATTATACATATTTATATAAAAAGTTGTTAAACAAGAGAAAGCATTTGCGAATACTATAAAAATCTGGCATACAAGAACAGCTAACAAAGTTAAACTCTTGATTCTTCATAGACTGAGAGTTTTTGTTTCATAGAGAGTGTATGTGGTACCATGCCCTGGAAGAAGCGCTCATATTTTCATAACATTTTAAATTTAATTTCTAATACTATATATTCTGTCCGTGGATATGTAGCATAAAGTTTATTCTTTCAATTATTGAAAACTATTTTCTCCCAAAGTTGAGTGAAATTATCAAAGATAACACATCTAGGGAGCAAGTGAAACTGGGAATGTAGAAGTACACAGTTCTTCAGTGAATGTGAAGAAATCAGTGAACAAAGAGAGAAGGTTGAGGTTCCAGAGCTGAATGGCAGGAGCGTCACAGGTGGATATGAGAGCAGAGGACCAATGATTTGCAAATGGCCTTGGGAGTTTAGGACAATGCATATCCCACCTCTGGCACCAGTGGAACCTGACTCTGTAGATGCAGAAGACTGCACTTGACGGTGTTCAGGGGAATCCATGTCTTAGACAAGCCCAAGGAGTTGGCGGGAAGGTAGTGTTGACAAGCGGAGGTTCCAGTGTCTCTCCCGCTGCCCCCTCTTCCCCATCCTCGGTGCTGCCCTCCTGTTTCTACCCTCATTTCCTCTCCCCAGAAAACGGCAGAAACTTCCCAGGTGGCTTCCCCCCGCTCAGCCTCTCTAATGCTTGTGCAAGTCATTCATTCCTACCACAGTTCTGATTCTGTGTCTTACGGGTTTGAAAACTTTGCTGGGCCCTGGGCTGGCTGTGGGATGCTCGGTTTAAAATCATTAGCCTAGAAGCTCTGCCTTGTCTGTGCCTTTGCTGGCCTCTGTACCTTTTGTCATAGGATTGTACCTGGAATTGCCCCCTTTACCCTCTACGTCATCTTCCTGTGTGTAAATCCTGTCTCCTCTAGATGGATCCTTCTCCAAAAACCTTTGTTTTTTCCTTTCTAGAATTCACCTCTCCCTTTCTGAACGCACTACCTCACTTTACGTGTACCCCACTCCCTCCATTCAACTATAATTATGTCTATACCTGTCTGTATTCCCTAATTGATTGTGGGTTCTCCAAGGCCCTTACTCTGACTCCTCAGAGCCTAGCATGAAGTCAGTAAATATTAATGAAGGGAATGGCTCCTGGGGAACACTCAGGAACCCTGCCTCTCTGACCACTTGACGCTCACTCCACACCCGTGACATACCCGTCCTTTCTGCCATGCTGCCCCAGTCAGGGTGCGGGGAGGTAAAGTCTGCGGCTTCCCTTCCTCGTGGACCCGAGCTCTCTCAGCTCCAGGGCTTGTGTTGGTGGCAACTCCAGGCCTGGTCCCTCTCCTCATCACACGTCCTAACTCCAGCCACCCTTCTCCACTTCTGCCTTCACCTCTTCAAACAATCAGGCTAACCTTGGTGGGTGCTGCCCTGAAATGCACTTGAATATTTCTTCAGTATATAAAAATGAACTTAATCTTCTCCCCCCACCTTCTGGACTTTCCTTGGTGGCTCCGTGTGAAAAACAGGTTTGAGAGGAACGAACCTCTTCATGTTGTATTTGTTACTAACAACAAAATTTGTTATATGAAACTTGTTTTACACAGATAAGAAGGTTACTATTTTCTTTTCTATCGGGACCAGGGAGATAGGGGGTAAAGATGGATCCTTGGGGACTAAGGAAGAAAAGGTTCTGAACAGGGATCTGGCAGAAGATTCTTGCTTCCCTGAGATGTTTGATGTCCTGTTCCCGGGAACCCACATTTACCATTAAGAGATGCCACCTCCTGCTCGCTCTACCTCAGCCATGGGCACCAGTGGCTGAGAGCTCAGGGGTACCAGCTACACTGGGGGAACATGTTTCTGGCATTTCCAAGCCAGAGCCCTGAATGCATTTGGCCATGGGAACATTGTTACACATGGTGGTTAGGGCCTGCAGTATTACTAGTAGTTTATCTCAGCCACTTTAGAAAGATAGAAAAGGCTTTTAGTGGGTTGGCCCATGAACCTATTCTCTATTTATAAAATTGATTCAGTAGGCAAAACTGTGTTCGGAGTTCCACACTAACTTAACTAAAAACTTTAGGAACACAGCTAATTTGGAGTAATAGCACCTTTTATTTATGTGCCTTTGTAATTTGTCTGCTCATTTCTTGTCACTTGCATATTTGTCTCTATACTATGTCTCCATTGTGTGTTCTCAGGTAGCAATGCAGTTTCTGCTATGACTTTCGCTTCAATCCTGGGAACATGTGAAAAGGAAAACTGCTCACCCACAATACCAGCTTCAAATACAGGTCTGTAAAAAGGGCTCCAGGACAGCATGAACTCGATACTTCTGAAGTTATGTTTATTTGATTAAAGTTATTATAGGTTAGAGAGTTGCTCTAAAAATTTCATGGTGAGTTGAAATAGAAGAATGGAGGGTAAAAGAACCTAAAAGTTTCAAGCTAGAGAAAGGATTCTCATATCCGTCATTTTGTATCCTCACCCTGTTCCTTACGTTATTTCTAATCATGAGAATTTATCAAATTTACCCTGTGGTACGTGCTGCTAAAAATTCTGTTACCATATTGCAAAACCATACCACACTAAGCAAGACCCTTTCCACTGTATAGCCTTTAACTAAGAATATATTGCCTTTAACAGAAGAATCCATCCTTTAACAAAGAATGGGAAAGCATGGGTTTAGAACTCAAAAGGCTTGGTTATAATCCCTGACCTGCCACTTTCTAGGTCTATGTCTTGCATATGTTATGCAAATTTCCTGGACTTTGTTCAGATGGCTTGTCCTGAAAGAGAGGAAGGAAGGAAGGAAGGGAGGGAGGGAGGGAGAGAGGGAGATCTATCTAGGTACATAGGTAAGTAGGTAGATAGATAGATAGATAGATAGATAGATAGATAGATAGATAGAGCATATGATACTTTCCCTGCCTCCAAAGGAACAAATGGAATCATGCATATAAAAAGAATTTTTTAAACTCTAAACTGTTCTCGAAGGATGTGGCAGGAATTTGGAAACTATGGCATGTGTGAAATGTAATGAACTGTAGAAGGAATTAGTGATCTGTTTCCAGAAGCAGCAAAGATTTAGGGAGCATTTAGATATTTCAAGAGTTCTGTATATAAAAAAGGAATAGATTTAGTCTCTGTTATGTCTACAAAGGGCAAAATCAGACTCAGAGAAAGTGAGGGAAGAAAGAGTTAAGCACAGCGTAAGGATGGATTTCACCACTTCCATCTGGAAGCACATTGTTTGGTCATAATGATAGAGCCTTTTTTCCCCAAGTTGCCTTTTGCCTTAAGATGTTGGACTGTTGCTTGAAGTCCAACAAAAATGGACAGTCTCTTCTACTGACTAAATGTTTCATGCTCTATGACCTAAAGGGAGAATTAAACACATGCATATGTTCCATTTCCATGTCCCAGCAGCTCAGGCACTGTAAACAACTGCCACTCAGACTTCTTTCCCCCCTGACCTCCTGGGTACCCAGTTCAGGCCTATAAACCACAAACCAGCTCCCTCTCTACTTGTGTAGCTTAACTGTGCTCTGAAGTTTCTAAAATCCCGTTACATGCATCCTCTGGCTTATATACCTCCAATTTCTTCAGCTTCCTCACATATTACAGCGATGACTCTTCATGTAACACTCCAAGGCAAGAAGTTGAGCGGTGTGATCATGTTTAGGATCATGCAATTTGCAGTCGCACCACACTCTTGACCCATATTTGACTGACTCTTGGCTAAAACGCCATTCTTCACTGGTTCAGCTGTCAAGCCATAAATGCCTATTCTGTGCTCACATTAATTGGGAGTTTGGGATTTCAAGTATAAAACCATGCATTTATGTCTATATATTTCTGCCAACCCATAATCCCAGGCTGTCCCAGTTTGTCCTGTGAATAGAGGAGGGGCTTCTTGACCAGATGATCTCTAGGTTTCAGGTCCCTTCCAGTGCTCACGTGCCATGAGGCTCATGGTATCTTTATGGGTCCTGATCCTATTAAGCAGAATATTCATTCTCTCTCATGTCATCCTCAAGTTTGATAAGCTCTAGAACACGGGTTGGCAAACTTGGGCCGTGGGGAAATAGGAACTGTCACCTGTTTCTGTACTCCCCTCGGGCTAAGAATGGTTGCAGCTTTTTTTTAAGTTTTTTTTTTCTTTAATGAAAAAGATGCAATGGAGACTGTATGTGACCCACAAAGCCTAAAATATTTACCATCTGGCTCTTAACAGAAAAAAAATTTTGCCAACCTCAAAAGATTTTCATTAAAGGTGCTAGAAATGCTGCATGGGGACAGTGCTAAGGACAGAGTCCTTTGGCGTGTGGCCACCAGAAACATGCTTTCAGATTAACATAGTCATGTTTTGTGCATTATTCACCCACAAAGAAATCTGCCTTAAATAAACTACCATTTATCCCATGTTCCTCCTTCTTTTAAAAAACATCTCATGAGGCTCCTTCTCAAAGCCTCCTTGCCAAAGCCCAGATACATAATGTCTGCCAATATTCCCAATGTGAGGTTCGTCTGAACCCATACTGGCTTCTCTTGATCCTGACTCCTTCCCACACTATCCCTTTAATGACGTATCTTATCTGGGGGAGCAGATCAATCTCGTTTGTCAGCGGTTTGCAGAATTTGTCATAACCTCAAATTCAGATCTGCAGATGTTTCACTCTTCTTCCCATTTTCCACGATGCAAAAAAATCACAGAGAGCTATTTCAAAAACTCAGACATAGTTTAAGTAGCTGGCTAGAGTTAAATAGCTCTTAGGATCTGTCGGCCACCTTGAACATCAACTTATTGTTTTAAGTACTTATCACTTTTTTAATTCAACATTCTTTCTCCGTGACAGAGTATGAAAAAGAGTATGTTAAAAAATTTACTTTCTTGTTAGCATGAGCATTTTGTAACAACATGGTCCCAAGTAGAGTAACCCTATTTCTGCCTTGCTCTTCTAAAAATTATTTCCTTTTTTTAAAAACCAAATACACTGTTAACAGTGGTTTGATTTTAAGAGCAAAATATTGGTTTGCCAGTGAACCAAGAACAAAGCTAGTGTTCCTCCCGCCAGAGTCTCTAAAGGCGGCTGAGCCAGGGGCCCAGCACGGCAGCTGAGCCAGCAGCGCTCAGCCAGCCCTCGGCATCCAGAAGCCCGAAGGGACAGTGAGGGAGCAGCTGAAGCCCCCTCTCCGAGAATGAGCTCCTCTAGGTCATACATGTACGGACACATCCCAGGAGGTTGCCGCCCAACTCTGTGCAAGTCTGCAAAGCTTAGGCTTTATGCAATTTCCCAGGCATTGTTGTAGATGCTCAACCAGGTATTCTAGTGTAATTGTTTCATACAGTCTTACTCATTGTGACATTTTGATCTTAGCATTTAACAGAATGAAGTGAGTGTTTTTGTGAAATAGGAATTTAGTTAAGTCAGATCAGTACAAATCCTCAGTGATGATGATGATGACGATGATGATATTAATAATTATAAAAACTCTGTGTATTCATTCATTCATTCATTCATACAGCAATATTTGTTGAGCCTCTACTATGGGCCAGCTACCATATTCAAGACAGTGTTGAATAAAAAAATAATCCTGGACATTGTGAAACTATAAAATAGTGAGGGAAGCATAAAAAGTTACGAAATACAGTACTGCAAATGGTGCTGTGATAGGTAATCACAAGAGAGCCTAGCTGTAGATAAACAGAGAGGCCCTTCTGGGGAAGATTATTTAAACTGAGACTTGGAGGCTGAAAGGCCAAGAGAAAGAAGGTGCCGTTCTGGGCACAGGGAACAGCATGAGTGAAGGCCTTGAAGCATGTCCAAGGATAGATAGATGCTACTAAGTATCCTCATATTATAGGTAAAAACACTGAAGGACAGAGACATTAAGTTCACAGCTAGTAAATCAATCTAGATCTCTGATTCCAAGGCCTGTGCTCCAACCTTCTAAATTTTATTGCCTCCTAATTAAAGGATTAATCTCTATAAATTATTTCTTTCCTAACCAAAATTTAGAGATGGTTAAAATTCTGCCTAATATTGCCTTCCCCATAGAATGCTTGGATAGATGTTCTTTATGCATATTGTCTTCTGAAGGCAATTTCTTAAAAAAAAGTAAATCTTCTCTATTATGTATTTATCAACTGGAGTTGATTCTCTCCCCTCTTCCCCTGCCCTGAGGACATTTGGCAATGTCTGGAGACATTTTTGGTTGTCATAATTCTGGGAGGAGTTTTACTAGCATCTAAACATCTCACAATGCAGAGGACAACGCCCCCCCAACCAAGAATTATCCAGCCCCAAATGTCTACAGTGTTGAGGCTGAGAAAGTCTGTTCTGTCACAAAGTCTGTTTGGGTATTGGGTTATACCTCCGAATGCAAACGCATTAAAGACTTCCCGTAATACTGCTATCACCCGTCATTTTCACCTAATACATTACACAAAGAACAGAACTTCCCTTTTCCCTGTGGACAAAAGGGGACAGTTCTTCCAGGTGTATTGCCCCAGGGGCAAAGTCTGCAATTTTTTTTTAGGCTCGACCTGAACTGGGAGCTGTGGGTATGATTTTGCAGGGAAAGCTCCCAGAGTAAGGAGGAAAGAATCCTGGAGGGACTTCAGCACTGGGGGTGTGACAGAGACTATGGTGGGATCCAGAGGTGGTGGCAGTAGCTTTTCACGGTTAGGCATCATTTGTAAATCAGTATTAAAAACTACAGGCAAGCCTGTATTAATCTGCTCTTTCTTCTGTGACCTTCTTACATTTGACATGGTAAGTGATAAAATCCATTTGACTGAAAACTCTGCAGATCTGACCTTGTAGCCCCTGCCACCTTTAAATCTTGGCCACGTGTGCCTGACTGCAAAAGTAGAACGAAAGCCACAACCTGGTGTTTGTGGGGCAGCGTGTGTCACTTAGATGTAAAAATAACTTTGCTGTGTCTAAGACCAGGATGAAATTTGAATTTGCAAGCCCTAGCGTGCATTTGTGAAGGCCTTGGTTTGTTACCTAGTGGACAGCAGGTCCACATTACAAAAGGCCCAGACACGCGCAGTAGCGT
Source organism: Balaenoptera borealis (assembly GCF_965194805.1). Lineage (NCBI taxonomy): Eukaryota > Metazoa > Chordata > Mammalia > Artiodactyla > Balaenopteridae > Balaenoptera > Balaenoptera borealis. Next base: position 22,706,443 of record NC_138870.1, on the reverse strand, counting down.
GATAACAAGCCTCGGGGAGTGGGAGGCTGAGCGGCCAGCTCCTAAGGAGGCGCCATAGGTGCGGGTAGAGCCATCCTCCCAGAGGCAGCGGATTCTCCTGGCAACTGGCAACTGACTGCCGGTGAACAAAAAAACAGAAATCTTTTATTTCATTTGCTGCAGACCTCCCTGACTTCCTAGACAAAAATGTTCTCCTAAAAAAAAACCCCAAAACTGATTTTCTAGAAAAGTAAGGCTTTTTTGAGGCAAAAAAATTATTTGCAATTATTTTCTAAGTAAAAATCATTTGAATGTACAGGAAAAAAGAGGTTTACAGATGTCCGACTTTTATGAGTTACTCAAATTGAATATAGTTTGCTATTTTACTTTAATAAAAAAGATTGATGTATAGAAGAACCGGTCAATCTTTATGTCACTCTACCTTTGGCTTCCTACTGGGTGCCCCGTGTTTTAAATTTTTTTTTCCTGAAGTTTTTTAAAATCAGCAATTCCATATTGAGGTGATTGTGATTAAAGGTTAAGGCCAAGAAACAAGAGGTTCTCAGTTGTACTCAGAGTTTCAAATATGTCTCAATGACAATCTATTGCTTTTAAGAAACCATTAAAAAAAGGAATAACTTAATTGTTAAAGCAGAAAAAAATGGCATTAATAAATACTTTTATTCATGCATGTCCAGAAAAATGTATAGACTAACATCTCAAATCAGGGGGAAGTATTTTAGAGTCAATAGAATATATTTTTATTCCTTTCCTCATATGAAACATCCCTATTGTGAATTAAGAAAAAAATCCTTTCTAATACTCCTAAACTGAAAATGAGGATAATTTAACGTCATATTGTTTAAGTGTAGAATTTGTTGGTTATATTAAAACTATAACTTTGCATGAGATTTGACAGCCATCTCTCAATAATAATGCTAATTATGATACTTGGAATTTATTACACCCTAAATATATGCCAAGCAATGTTCTAAGTTCTTTACATGAATATACTTAGTTCTTTTAAAATGTCTCCGCATTAAAGTCTATTTCCACTAATTCTTCCTTTATGCATGTAAACAACAAGGACGTGTCCTCTCACCTCTTTTATAACCACCTCTGTTTTCATCATTACCCCTTTGCCACCATTAGCTAGATCATTGTTCTTGCACCTGAAATCTTTTCCTTGCTACCATCTGTTCTCTTTCTTCTTATATACACTCTTGGGTCCTAATTGAACCTTCTTCTGCATTCTCTTATCCCCCCAAACTAATATCCTATTAATCTCCTTCCTTTCAGTACTAAATTTTTCTATAAAGCAATTGACCTACACTCTCTCCTTCAATTTCTGAATCAACCATCTTCTCTTAAACTATTTGCCATCTTCCTATGCTTTTCCTGATGACCTAATTGTTAAATCCAGTGACCTTTTCTTGTTTCTCATTGCCTTTGACCCTTCTGTAATTTTGATGTTTTTTTGATACTCTCTTCATCTTTAAATTATTGTCTTCCTTAATTTTGGATCACAGTTCTCTCCCAGCTCTCGTCCTCTCTAGCCTTTTAAAAGTCTTCTTGTCCGATAAACGTAAAAATCATCTGAGATTCTTTCCTTGTTTTCATCAAAGCCCCGGCATCCAGTTCTTCCTTCCAAATGGTCTGTTTCTGTGGTTTAGTGAGACCATCCTTTCCCAGGTCACCGCTGGCTGGAAGCTTCAGTGTGATACTTCACGTTGCCGTCTCCTTCATACCAAGTCCCGCCAGGTCCCCATCTTTCATCCTTTCCATTCTCACAGCCATTACTCTGTTTGAGGCGCATAGCACATCATGCCTGAATTATTGCAACTGCCTCCTAAGTGGTCTTTCTACCTCCAGTTATTCTCTCCTCCTCAATTTACCCACTATATCACCACTAGGCTACTTGTCAGAAATCACTGCTTTGAATATGTCCTTCCCTACCCCCAACTCAAGATGTCCACAATGCTCCATTACCTCCCAACTAAAATCCAAACTCCCTAGAGCTTTTCAGAGAGCTGCCAGTTTATCTCCAGCCATATCTTACACCCTTCTGCGTACTGGTATTATTGGCTCTTCATCATATAAGCAATTTTTTAAACTCTGGGGCTCTCTGCCCGTGCCATGTGAAATGCCTATCTACTGCTGTCTTAGTCCATTGAATATTCAAGGCAGACTCAGAGTCTGCCTTAATTAGAGGGACTCCCCACTCATTATCATTAGTATTAAACGTTCTCTCTCTATTCTGATCTCTTTGCACCGCTCTTGTGGCTTTTATCGTGTGTTAATTTGTCTTGTTATTTAAGTTCATGTTTTATCTCATACTGCTTTGCCAGCTAGATGCTAAATCCCCTTTCTTCTGTTTAAAATTCTCCAGTGACTCCCCATAGCTTTCAGGATAAAGTTTAATCTCTTCAGCTTGGTGTATGATTCTCTCCATAATCTGGTCCCTACCTACTTCTCTTCTTACAGCTCCCGCACTCATCTGCCTACCCCAGAGGCCCTGGCACCCCAATCCACCTGCCATTCCCCAGACACTCCAGATGTTTTTTCACGCCTGTTTGCCTTCGCTCATCCCACTTTATGTGCCTGGAATGTCTTCGCTGATCTTACTGGCCAACCATGCCCTCCTTCAGTATTCAACCCAGGTACCCCCTCCTTTAGGATGCTGCCCCCGACACCCCAGCCCATGAGATGCTCATCCATCCTGCCTCCTCAGTACCCATGGTACTGCACTGCCTTTGTTCATCTGCTACCCACATTTCCTAGGGGACCATAAGTTTCCTGGCGGCTGCAGCACTTTCATCTTCCCACTTGTATTTCTAGCACCTAACGCAAGGGCTCTTGATACATTGAAATGAAGCAGGTTTGGAATGGGGAAAGCTGGTTATGTAGGTAGGTCTCCACAAGGTGGCACTTATTTAGGTGAATTCATCGTGACTCAGGGCCTGGCTCTCAGCCTGAAGGCCTGGGAACTTGACTTAACATATTATGAGTAGATCCGTCTCACAAAGGTAAAAACGTTATTAACCAAGCTCCTAGAGGCTACTGTGTAAAACTGGGATGCCCAAGCACTAGTTATGGAGTGAGTGGACTTGACTATGGCTGGCATTGACCCTGACCTGGGCACTCTCCCCCTGTTTACATGTCACACAGAAAGCCAATTCGTTTTATGTATTTGCAGCCAATCTATTTTATTGCACAATGGCTAATCATGTGAATTGTGTGTGGATTTTACTAGCTCACCTCTTATGAAAGAGCAAACAACCTCACTTCTGAATTATTGGGGAGAGATGGGAGCACTTTCCTGTAGCTTACATAAACTGATTAATCTGACACTTAATAAGTCTTTAGTAAACATTGGTGTCACAGGACCAGGTAGTTGCTGATTAAATAAATGAATGCAGATCCTGCCACTAGATAGAAAAGATTGATTGAAAGTCTAACCGTGGCAAAGTAGTGTATAGACATACTGCACGTGACTGCATTGCTGGAAAACCATATTTCTCTTCAAAAATTCCTTTAACTCTCTTACACATTTCTAACGATTTTCTTCACATTCTTCCTAGCCATCACCACCACCAGGTGTCGGGGACCTAACCAAGCACTTTGCAGACTGAGCTTTCTCACTGTCTTCTCTGCCTTTCTTGCCTCTTCTGCTGTTCTGACTGCTGGCACCGCAAGCTTTACTTCTTCCTCGTTTCTCCTGTCTCCAAAAGCAGCTTTATTTCTTCTACTTTCTAAGTCAGAATGTGCCTTGGTGCTCACCTCTACGGTAAGTGGTCCAGCACAGACTCTGCTGATATCTTTGATGCTGCATTTGATGCTTGCCCATCTCTGACTTCCGCCCTCCTCTTGAGAAGCATGTTTTAGAAAGAAGCAGCTCTGAATAAAGGGAAAATGCCAGATCCCTCATCCATGTGATGTTAAATTCAGCTTACAAGAAGAAAATCAACCTTTCCATGACAAAGTACCAGACAGGCTATTTGTAGTGGATCAGGTACACAAAATTATCAATAGAAGGATTCTTTTTCTTTTTCCTTTGGTGGTGGTGGTTTTTACATTCACACCATGACATGCAGACTGGCTACACCGTTCCAAAATTCAGTGCCACTATGGTTCTTTAATCTTGTAACAAGAAAAGTACATTTCTGCTAACTTAATTTAGGAAATCCTGATTCTAGTATCCAATTTCATGTGAATTTTTTATTATTTTAAATGACTGAGAGATTACTACCATATTTGGTAACTTTATCTTTAAACAAAATAAGACTAGGAATTTTTCTGTCACATTATATTTTTTTGTCTCTCTCCGTTTGTCCCTAAATATTTTCACATAAACACATTCACATAAAATAAATTATTTACATGAAATAAATTGTTTACATAAATGCATTGTGCTTCTTATCTGTAGCTCCATGCTGGTCATTCAGAAAGCTTAGACACTTACTAAAGAAATGAAATAGTATTTGCCCCAACTTGTGAGCCCTTAACTTACTGTGGGTATGCCAATCTCTGTACAAAGTGTTTTACATACCTTAAATATAATCCTTAAATAACCCTCTGAAGGGTTTAATCCTTAAACAGACCTCCCCATTTTACAGATAAGGACGTTGAGATTAAGTAACTTGCCCAAGTCCCAGTTCTGCAACAGAGTAGAATTTAAAGCTGGCTTCACCTAGCTTCCTTGTACAAGCTCTTTCCCCCCACAATACTTTTGCTTCCTGGGTGAGTTGACTGTCTTTTCAGAAGGTCTTACTGAAATCTCCCCACATCACGACAACACGCAATGAATATTAGCTTTCTTATATTCTGTCCTTTTCATTCTGTCATTTTCCACCGATGGAAGAAAAAATGATTTGGGGATATTATATGCGTGCTTTATGAGTCTGTGTCAGTCATGGGCTTCACGGGCTGCTGCATAGAAAATACGTGTTATATCCCTTCAAAAAACTGTGTCCTGACACAGTTATAAAGAAATAGATCTTTGACAGTACATAAGAGTGTGCTTTAAAAGCACGAGGTTGCTGTACTTTTTGACTTGTTTGTTTTTGTAGCTGCTGAGGAGTATGAAGATGGAATTGAAAGGACGTGTGACACCCTCCTTATGTGCATTGTGACTGTCCTGAACCAGGGCCTCAGGAACGGCGGCGGCGTGGGAGATGTGCTGAGAAGACCCTCAAAAGATGTAAAAGCTGGAGAAAAATGGTTTTTCAAGAAGCACATGATCTTGTTTTAACCTTTCTTAGCAGCATTTACAATATGGTTTTTGTTTTCAGGGTACTGTATGTTATGTTGTTTGCTTTAACAGTATCACGGTGGCCATTGAAGCCAATTCACTGTATACTGGGATTACATAGAAACAGCTGATGTCCTAGAAATCTATGTATGTCAGTAGGGTCACGAACTCTGCCCACCTTTGAACTGTACATTGCGACTATAGTCTTTATGGAGGAGTTGATTGTTACATAAATCACAGAAACCAGGCTGCCTTTTGTCTCTCAGGTTTCTCAGGCATGAAGATTTACTCTTTGCCTCTGAATAGGAGCAGCCTTTATTATTTATCCACGAGGAATATCAAATCTGAACAAATTCTAACAGGATTTCGTATATTCCAATGGCAAGGCTGAAAAATTTCTCATTGGCTACAACGTCTCAAGTGCCACCCTAGGAGCTTGAATAATCTCAGTCCTCCAACAGGCCAGCCGGATCACGTTGTCTTTTCATCTCATGTTTCCTCATCTATGAAACATCTAGGCTATCTGATCTCTAATGTGTATTTTAATACCGTTTGTCAAGTAGAAATAAGCCTGAGTTGAATGTACTTAACTCTATAAGGCCAAGAACAAAATCGACTCCAGAAATGGACGGATCATTAGATCGTCCTCAAATCTCTAATCTCTGACCTTTGGGACTGGTATTTGTCTACCTTTTGTGCAGCTTCTGGGATAGGGGCCCACTGCACCAAAATGCATTTAGCACAATGACACGTAAAGTGGTTTTTAATACACAGTAAGTCCCTCCCTTGGAGAGGAAAAGTGCAAGTCCTAGGGAATGGAAGGGGTCTGGGAACAGACTGGAAAGTTTTCCTCACAACACGTAAAGAAAACGAAGATAGAAAGTGGGTCTTATTTTTCCAACTTGGAATACTATTCATATTTAGCAAACAATGATTGAATATATACTTTCTTCTAGACAATATGCTAAATCAACATGCCTCGAAAATGTGTATATATGTATATATACACAATGGGTTTTTTTTTAATGTTTTAAAATTTTTTATTTCAGGAGCCCTTGTTTGCTGCCCGAGTGGTGTATGACCTTCTTTTTTATTTCATTGTCATCATTATTGTTCTTAACTTGATTTTTGGGGTTATCATTGATACTTTTGCGGATCTCAGAAGTGAAAAACAGAAAAAAGAAGAAATTCTAAAGACAACCTGCTTCATCTGTGGTAAGTGTTCTCAAGATACTAAAATAATAGAGAAAGAAACTGCCCAGTAGAAAGGAGGGACTAGAATGATTTTTGTTTGCCATGCTTTGGGAAAAATTATTTCAAAATGAAAGCTGGACAAAATTCAGATTATATAACAGCATTGGACTGGGATACTCTGCTTCCAGAAAAAGCAGAAGAATTATATCCCAAAGCTAACTTGTCATTATTTCTGCAATTTGTATGATTCTCTGACTATAGTATGTGTTACAAAATACCAAAAGGTTCCACCAACCGGCAAACAGATTTTTAATCACAGTAACATATTGATTAAACAATAGAATGATTTTTACTTTATTTTGCTAGGTTATAAATCCACAGATGATTTTCCCAGCAGCTTGAACTTCTACTCACTGGCAGCGCTTTGTTTTTGATTCTGAATTGTGCTTTCTCTCAGTTTCTGTCACTCTCTCCCTCCCTCCCTCTCTCTCTCACACCCTGTCCTCCTATTCTTCTATCGTTAGCTCTCTCAGGCCCACCCAACCTTCTCTTTGTCCTCATTATTTCCTTTGGCTCTACCCTCTGCTTCATAGACCTTAGCCCTTTCTGGCTTTAGTCGTCTCTGTAGCTGGCTTAGTCGCCCTAGGATCCTTCCCCATCCTTGAATAATCACCAGCTCCTGGTGATACTCACCATCTATTTTTCCATGTCAAGCTGAAGAATCTTTTTGATAAAAGTCACGAAACAAACATAAGGGCCTCATTACGATGTTTATTCTATATAACTTAAACTGGACCCGCAATAAATCCCCTTCCTTCCTTGGTTCACCTTTTATCAACTGTCTCATTTCCCTGAATGGTTCTTCCAAGCCTTTCCAACATCCCTCCAACAGGTGGGAGTATGCCAGATATTAACCTGTGATCATGATCTCTATTCCGAGGAAACAAACACAAATTAGACATGCCCTTTGGGGTGTCCACAATCTGTTGTGGAATACAGACACAATAAATATCAGTGCTATCTAATGCATTAAGGGAAATGATGGAGAAGTTTACGGGTTGTTAACATCTCGTTGGGTTGTGGTAGGGGGCAGCCGAGGAGGAGTCAAGAAAGGTTTCTTAGAAGAAATGGTGATGGAGCTGATGGTAAAAGATGGAAGGGAGGGACTTTCCTGGTAGTCCAGTGGTTAAGACTCCACGCTGCCAATGCAGGAGGCACGGGTTCGATCCTTGGTCGGGGAACTAATATCCTGCATGCCACATGGCACAGCCAAAAAAAAAAAAAAAAGATGGAAGGGAGAGAGCCATATCCAAGTGGGCAGAAGCAGAGTGGCCAGCAGAAGGAAAGGCGTGGAGGGGTGAACAGCATGAGTAGAATCTTCATTTCCTGTAAACAGTTCAGTGTTTCTGGAGTATAAGTTTCAGAGCAGGGCACTGCCAGCAAAAGAGATTGGCCAGATCATATGTGGCCTTTTATATTAGAAAGCTTGGACTTCATCCTATGGACTTACAGAGGATGGCGAACAATTAAAGAATTTTAAGTAGAGGATGCAGGTTCTAATTTTTATTTTCGAACACTGTGGCAGCTATGGGAAGTTGTTCATCAGGGGACAATATTGGAGACAGAGTAACTAGGTAGAAGGTTATTGCCAGAGTCCATAAGAGGTAACAAAACCTTGATCCGGGAGAGGTAGTGGTGGCAGTATTCAGGATTAGAGGACAAAGTTAAGAAATATTGGGGAGATAGAATTTTTAAATCTCAATGGTTTGGTTTGGAACGGATATGAGAGAGCGTGGGTGCCTGGGTGGATGGCAGTACCAACAGTTGAGTTTGAGAATAGAAGAAGAAAAACAATTTTACATAGGCATATACTGAATTTGGCTTTGGAAGTACTGAAATTGAGGTATGTACTGAACAGCCCAGTGGGAAACACTCAGCACAGAGGTCAACATGTGGGTCTGAGCCTCAGAGAAGGAGACAGTACTGGGGAATCCTCAGCCCGTATGACATAGAAACAGCTGGAGTGTGGAGGAAGGCTTCCAAGTGAGAGGAGGAGATGATGGGAGTTCACATGGGAAACATCAGCACTGAAAAGTTGAAAGAGAAAGGCGATCACACACTCACAAAACCTTTCCAGTCCGAATGGCGTGAGGACAACCGGGCACGTGTGGCACGTGGAAGCGAGGGGAGAAAATACCCTTGGGAACAAAAGAATTGATTGTCAACTGTGTCAAAGCAGTAACATGAACTGAAGCAGAGCCTTTGAATTCCTCGTTTAGGAGGTTTTGGAGTTTTTAGAGAGGAGTTTCCAGGAAGGTAAGGGCAGATACCAGATTGCACAGTGCTGGGGAGGGACTTGCTGGAAGGAAATGACACAAAAAGAAGAGTCTTCTCTTTATACGTCTAGATTAGATAGAGGAACACAAGATTGACATGGCGCCAGAAAGATGTTGTGCAATAATTGGGGGATTTGCGGAAGAGAGTTATTATATAGAAGGGTGAGTCCCACAGAGGAAGAAAGATAGTACCTTTGAAGATCTTCCTGTGTCTCATGGTCTTGCCTTTACACTGCTTCCTCGAAGCCTTTTTCTTCACAATCGTAATAACTATTATGTCAGCACACTACCTCTGAAACATGGGTTCTTTGGAAAAATCTGTCGGTAGACTGAGCCTCATTCTAAGACATGATCCTGTCCCCCCTATTATAACAACAAAAGACATGAACAGCAAAAGAAGCGCATCACTTCACCCCTATTTCTGCTCTTCTGAGCTTTCCCTTCAATGTCAAATTCTCTCTGGCTTTTCACAGTTATCAAAAAGCCTGTAACCTGTAAATTCCTTAAAATATCACAATAACCTTCATCACCAAGTTGAAATGTTTGTCTCAAATCTCATCATGAACTTCCTGCTGACCTTTTCTTCTAGCTCAGATTGCACGTTCTCTGGGTCTATCACAAGGCCCTAGTCCTTCTCCCAACCCCTGGATCAGAGGTTCTGATTTTATCATAGACTCCTTGTCTCTTCCCTCTGCCCTTCTCTTTAACACCACTTTATGTAGATTATTGCCAAATATGCAGCCAGGGCTCCAACCTCTCTCCAGTCTTTTGTTCTTTATTTTCCATGATTGATTGACATTTAAAAAGATATGACTTCCTGGCAGCCAATTTTACCATGTCTACAAACCAGTGCATCATGCCTTTCCATCTCCTTCCTCTAACCCAGCAACTTATCTTGTCTTCTGTATTGCAATTAATGATACCCCACTGGGCTGGGAACTTCTCCATCATTTTAAGCATCTCCTTTTTCCTCTTCCAGGTGCACTAGTTACCACGTAATAATGAATCTGCTTTCACAGTCTCACTTCCTTCCACATATTCCCACAGCCACACCTTGGTTTTTGAGGCTCACCCTGGCTCATACCCCCCAAATGGACTGTTCAGCACTGCCAGACAGAATTTTCCACTTTGAACTCATTTCCTTACTCAAAAGCCTATCAATAACATTGTACAGTCTATAACTCTAAAATTCTGATTTTCCTGGCATATAAGGTGCCTCACAATTGGGCCCCTTCTTTTTTGCCTGTCTTTTCATCCACTGTTCTCCCATTTATAGCTCAGGTTCTGGTTCAACTGCATTACTCATCTTTAACTCTCTCTCATGTGTTCTCAGTTATGGTGTTTCTGTTTGGAATGCCCGAACTCCTAAGCTGTTGAACTACTGCCCTGACTCTGAGACCCAGATCTAAAGCCATTGTTCCATGAATTCAGCTTTCTCTGATCTCACTAACCAGAAGCAAACACATCTGCTCCTAAATTTGTCGATCACAATTAACTATATAGTACTGTACACATTTTTCATTGTCTCATCTCCTCTGTTGTATACTATGCCTTGCCATATTATAGAAAGTATATGAACTTTACCATCAAGTAGACATGGGTTTACACAGGTTCCACATCCTGGCTATGTGGTCTTGGTCAACTTTCCTTTCACCTTGAAAGTGAGGAATATAATGCCATGTTTTGGGGTTGTGGTGGGTATAAATGAAATCCTGTATATAAAAATTCTTAGCTCAATGCTTAACTGAGAGTAAGCTCTCAATACATGATAACTTCTCGTCTTTAGGAGATCCACATCTACATCTTATCCATTTTTATGCTTCCATAGTGTATATTAGGGATCATTCATAACTATTTGTTTAATGAATGACTATCTAATTAGTCACCTCCAAATTAACATTGTCTCTATACTTATGTGATATATAACCTATAAAAGGGAGATAAAGCAAGTAAGTCCTAAATTGCTATATACTGCAGACAAAAAAACTTAGATGCACTAATTCCAAGTTATCCCAAGTTTTGTCACATGTATGGTATTGTTTCTGTGGCATACACATGTCCACAGGGATATAGGGTGATATATCAGAAGGTATTAGATCAACATGGCCTATTTTTCAGAAGCTTCACATTTATTAACAAATTTGAGAGACCATTTAGGTGAGTTAACCTGAGAGCAAATTCAAATAGTATTTTTATATTAGAGCAAATACTTTGTAAAGTAGAACAAATTTAGTATGAACATTTAAAATAGAAACTTACTTAAATATTGAAAAGTGTTTTCAAGCTCTTTTAGCTGCTAATCCCTGGGACCTCAGTAACATAAGGGTTCTTTATTCTCTGCCCTCAAAGGGCAGAAACATGTGGGAAGTGTTGTGATAAAGTATATCTAGATATGCATTCATTCCTGGAATCACTTACCACATATAAGATCTAATATATACCATATATATTAGAAGAACTTAATTACAAGAATAATTTAAACATTTGGGATATTTGGGGGTTGTATTAGTAGGCTATCAAATAGTTGTGATTAATCTAGAAATGGTTCTTGGAGGAGTTCGGTGTTAAATTGTGATCCAAAGGGGGATATAGTATCAAATAACAGAGGAGAGATTCTCCGCAGTAGGAGTTGGCCCCAGGGATATTCCGAGGATGCCCATAGTAGCAACAGAAGAGGTGGGTACTGTGACAGGCAGTGAGAGCAAATGGGACTTTCTTAGCCTGGAAGACAGTGAACCAGATGTTTCAGAGTTGGGATTCAGAAAACAGTTGCTAGTGGTCCAGAAGGCAGTCATGATGAGGTGATGATGAGCACATGACAGGGCTGAAGCAGTAAGCATGGAAACAAATTGACTCTGTTGTCCACATTAACTATTAATTTTGAATTACTAGAGGTGAAAAATCCAGTGAAAAGGAGATGTCGACAGACCAGGTGTGACAAAATAACAAAATGGAGAAAGGATTTGATGATAGGTCAGAACTCCTATCATAGGAGGGTCAGGTTCCTAGAATTAAAGATCTTTCTAGATGATTTAATAGGAAATAAAGGCTAAATTGTGAGGGGGGGCATCTATGTTCTTCTCTTGGTAATTAGTCCCTTCTCTATACTTTGCGCATTATTTTATTATCTTTATTGTCTATACTTATGCGTGAAAGTCATTCATTCACCTGTTTGTTCAACCGTTACTTACTGAGCATCTACTAAGTGCTAGGGTATTGCAGTGAATAAAAACAGACAAAAAAACACTTCCATCATGGAACTTATTTTCCAGCATACATAGAATGTCAAATGATGACTATGGGGAAAAATAAAGCAGAGAAGAGGAATGTGGATGCCTGGCTAGTGGGTGGGTATGTTCCCTTACCTTAGTCATACTGGGTGGGAAACACAACATAAGTGTAGTCTTAACATGTTTCCTGAAAAGTTTGTATTGCGCACACAGAGCTCCTCTTACCCTTCCTTTCTTTCTCCCTTGGTTGTCTCATCTGATGCTCTGGCTTTCGTTGTTCATTTTATGTCATTTATCCTTGGACTAGTAGAGTTATGTCTTGAATGCTCTGTTTGGAATTTCCAGCTTCCTACCTAACATCCCAACATTGGTTGTTCAGTAGGCATCTTAAACTCAACACATCCAAAATCAAATACATCCTCCCTTTAAAATCTCTTCCTTCTGTTTTTTTTCCTCTTGATTTAGTGATATTACCTTAAACTTGGTCATTCAAGTCAGAATATCGAGTCATCCTTGATTCTTCCTAAATTGGTACCTCTAATCAGACATCAAGCACTCTTCAGTTTCTACTTCAGAGTCCTCTTCAATCTTTATTATTCATACATTCAATTATTCTGTGAACTTTAGTTGAATGCCTACTGTTTTCCAGCTACTATGCCAGGTGCTGGTAAAACAAGAGTAAATCAGACAAAGTAGTAGAGCCTAAGATAGAAACAGACAAATTTTCATAGCAAAGACACAGAGAGGATCAACCAAGGGAGTCAGAGCTGTGGCAGTGGTTGAGTTGGCTCTTGGAGAAGGAATTCCTGTAAAGTGGGAAAGAGGCTAGATGGGGGCGTAGAGTTTTCAGAGGAGTTGGTGTGTTTGGAGAATGGTGAGAAAGTCAGAGTGACTACAAGACATGTGCACAGAGTAGATAGTCAGTGCATGAGTCTGAGGGCGACTTCAAGTTCACTGGTGGACAGGGACTTCATTAACAGAGGGGAAGAAGAAGGGCTAAAGAAACAAATCTTTGATGAGTTGAGTTTGAGATGCCCATAAGTTATCCAGGAGGCAGCAGGAAATAGAATCTAAAGTTGAGAAGAAGGGTCAGTACTGGGGATAAAGATCGAGAACTCATCAGCGTGATGATGCTTGAAACCATGGGAATGGGTGATCAAGCTTAGAGAGCAAGACCCAGTGAAGATGAAAGACAACCAGTTTCCCTCCCTTATATCCCTCCTCCCCTGTCCTAGCCCCCCGGACTCCTACCCTTAGCCTCTTCTCCCACAGTCTTCCTCTAAATCCTGGCACAGGGAGTTACTTAAAGCACAGCTCCCAGTATGCTAGGCTCACTAAAAAATCTTCAGCATAAAGCACAGACTCCTTAGCTTTGTGTTTAATACTTTTCATGGTTTGTGCCAAATGTACCATTTCATCTTCATTTCCGAGTGTTCCCTCCTGGCCACACCAGAGGAATTGACAGTCCCCCAAACAGGGCATTTGCTCTCATCTCTAGTTTTGCTGTGCTATTTCCTCAGCCCAGAGGCAAAAGAACATGGCTTTGGAGTCAGGAATATTTTTATTTAAATACTGGCTGACTTTTCCGCTAAATAGAGGTGTTAACTTGAGCAATTAATTGAATCCCTCTGAATCTCTTTCCTCACGTGCTAAAAGGTCAGATCGTATTATTGTAATTATTATAGCATATTTGGACATCTTTATAGTTGTCAGCATAAATAGGTGCTCAATAAAAATTAAGTACCTTTTCTTACCGTTCATCTCTTCTCCACTTGCCATGATCATGTTTCATAGGCCAGACATTTAAAGTTTTATGCCTCTTTGAAACCTTTTAAAATGTACCTGCTCAGAACTCATTTTGTCCTCCTTTATGTTTCCTTGGCAGATTATATCACTTCAGAATATAAAACAAGTTGTCTGTTTCCTCTCCCATATTATAGGTTAATTGATGGTAGACATTATCTTTATAGTCCTATGTACCTTGCAACAGGCAGGGAATTGTTTGAATTGAATTCTAGGAGAAAGCTACTTTAAAATGTTCTCCTTTTTTTTGGTAATAACTCTGTTGAGGTACACTTCACATACTGTATGATTCACCCACTTAAAGTGTATAATTCAATGGGTTTAGTATATTCAGAGTTGTCCATCCATCATCACAATCAATTTTAGAACATTTTCATTGCCCTCAAAAGAAACCTCATACCCTTTAGCCATCACCGCTCCCTTCCTTCCCACCAAACCTTCCATTCCTCCTCAGCCCTAGGCAACCATTGATCTACTTTCTGTTGCTATAGATTTGCCTATCCTGGACATTTCATATAAATGGAATCATATAATATGTGGTCTTCTGTGACTTGCTTCTTTCACTTGGTATGTTTTCAAGGTTCATGTTATAGCATGTATCAATACTTCCTTTCTTTTTATTGCAGAAAAATATCCACTGTATGGATATACCATATTTTGTTTATCTTTTTATCAGTTGATGAACATTTGGGTTGTTTCTACTTTTTGGCTATTATGAATAATGCTGGATATTCATGTACATGCTTTTGTGTGGACATATGTTTTTCTTTTGTGTATATACCTAGGAGTGGAATTGCTGGTACACATGGTAACTCTATGTTCAACCTTTTGCGGAACTGCCAAGCTATTTTGTAAAGTTGCACTATCTTACATTTCCATCAGTAGTGTAGGAGGGTTCCAAGTTATCCATGTCGTCATCAACATTACTATTATCTGTTTTTGATTATAGCCATCCTAGTGGAACAATATTTTATGAGTGACATATTCCTTTTTTTCTTAAAGCAATGAGAATTTATTGAAACAATACATGAGCAATTTAAGATAAGAGGTGCAGTAAGCAAAGAGCCATCATGGAGGGCCAGATGCTATTCATGAAACTAAAGCAGGACCCTCAGCCCCACCATACACTATTACCCAACAACTTTTTTCTCAGCTTCCCCTTTCTCTCTGTCTAGAATGGCTTCCCTATTCTAATTGCCTCTCTCTACTTGCTGCTCTACCTCCTGCTTTCTGCCAGTTCACAGCTTCTACTGCCTCATTGCTTTCTGCTTATATCCTACTCTTCTGCACCTCTTCAATTCTGTTATATTCTTAGTGACATATTCTTAATTCATTCAATTAATATTTTATTCAGTGCAGACTATGTAGCAGGCAATATTCTAAGCTATTGGGACCGTTGGTGAAGAAAAGAGACACATATATCTGCCCATGGACATGCAATAAATAATCAACATAATAAGCTCATATCTAAGTTCCTGGATAAAATGATATTCCTTTTTTCTGTGCCAATTAGCAGGCTGGATTTTTCTTGCACAATCATTTTTACCTCTGTAATTGAGACTTGTGGTCCAGTTTAGTAAAACGCCTTTGATATGGCTATATTCAGTCTGTTAAGAGGTGATAAGCACTCTAGGAAAAGGAAGGGGACAAGGAAAGAGTGATCAAAAGTATCGGCAAAACGGAAAAGACAGGCTATAGGATTAAATAAAGTGATCAAGTTAAGCCACATTGAGAAGGTGAGATTTGAGAAAAACTGGAAGGTAAGTGAGTTAGTCAAAGAGATACCAGAGAGAAGAGGGTTGTGGGCAGAGGAAACAGCCAGTTCAAAGGCCCTGAGGCAGGGGTCTGGGTGCGAGGAACAGCAGGGAAGCCATTGTGGCTGGATGAGAGCTAGCAAGGGAGAAGAGAGCGGGAGACAAAGTTAGAGAGGCTGGAGGGCCACATCACTTAGGGCTTAGCAAAAAGATATTGCATGGGATGTAGTTAAACTCAACAATTATTCGATGTTTTTCCAAACTTTGAACTTAACTGGGCATCCTGTATTTTCCCCGGCAACCCTACTTGTAGGGCATTGGAAGAACGTTGACCTTTATTCTGAGGAGGTGAGGAGCCACTGCAGGGTTTGGCACAGAGGAGGGACACCATCCTACTCGGGTTTTTAAAGGATCACTCTGGCTGCTGTGTTGAGAATAGGCCACAGAGAATAAAGGTGGAAACAAGGGGTCTGGAGATTATTTGGGTAATCCAGATGAGACATGATAATGGCTCAGACCAGAGTGGTAACCATGGAGGTGCTGAGAAGCAATCAGATTCTGGGTATATGCTGAAGGTAGAGCCAAAAGAATTTCAACATGAATTGGATGTGGCATGTGTGAGAGAGAGAGAGAGGATTCGAGGGTGACTCCTAGACTTTTGGCTTGAAAACTGGAAGAACGGAGTTGTCATGGAATGAAAAGAGAACATGGGTGGAGCAGCTTTGGGGGAGAGGATTGGATTTTATTTGAAGCATGCTGAGCTGTTGATAGGTCAAGTAAGATGAGGCATAGCCATCAGCCAGCTAAATTTTATGGTATTTCCCGTAAAAAAATATCCAATAATATAATTTAAAGGGCCACGCCTTCATTGGGGACAGGTTTTTTTACTTATTGTACTTTGCATCTTATTGTTTAAAGGGTCTTCTTCATGCCTAAATGGCCAAATAACCTTTTTTTTTTTAAAAAAAAATATGTTTAGGAAAAGAGTAGCCAGGTTTGGAATTCAATTTCCAGATTTCTCCTCCAGTATCTGAACTGCAAAACCAGACTGAATCCCGACATCCCATTTTACTTGGCAGTATAATTCATTTTTCCATAGATGTTTTTCTTCATCTCCATTCATTTCCTTTCATCTACCCTTCAACCTTTGAGAGAAAAGAATCTTACTACCCAGTAAGATTACTCCTCAGTGTCCTTCCAGAGGCTAAAAATATGCCCTGGAAATTGAGCAGACCTTCCCCTCCCCAAAATGCCTGGAACACAGTAGTCTAAGGGGTGGAATGAGCCTGTGAGTCCTTATTGCTCTCGGAGCCCAGATCTCTGTGGACATTCGTTTGCCCTTCACTGATTACAAGTGGTTTTGAAGAGATGACTGTTAACTGCCTTTTCTCTTTTTACCCAAGTTTCTGGTTAAAATGACATTTTCTTTCTGCCCTGATTAGCAAGCGTGCTTTTTCTTGCACAATCATTTTGACTTCTTTTTCTTAGACTTGCGGTCCAGTTTAATTTGACAAGTTTGATACAGCTATATTTAAAATTGTCTGCAAATTTTACATCTATAATAGGACTGTGCATTTCTAAGGATCCACAGGAAAGAAATTAAAAACTGACTTTTTTTCTGGAGGTCTTATATACTACGTTGTTTTTAATCATAACATTTTAAATTGTCATGCTCTTTCAGAAAGCATTTTTTCACAATAATTATTATGTTTTGTTTTTATGCCACGAAGTGAGTGCTGATTAAATTACACACATTGTGTCTCCTGTGATTTGCAGGACTCGAGAGGGACAAGTTTGATAATAAAACGGTTTCTTTTGAGGAGCACATCAAGTCAGAACACAACATGTGGCATTATTTGTACTTCCTAGTCCTGGTGAAGGTGAAAGACCCAACTGAATACACTGGACCTGAAAGTTACGTGGCTCAAATGATTGTGGTGAGTGAGAAGAGGGTTTGCATCTGTGACTATGTTGCATTTTGTCTGCTTTCACCTTCCCTACCCTACCTTTCTCCCAGAACGTAAAGTTTCTAGCAATCATTTTGTTAACTTTTCAATAGGACTGGCAGTCATTGAAGAACCCCTATCCTGGCTAAATCATTGGTTCCTAGTGGACTTCTTGGTTATACAAACCAAATCTAAGCCTCAGGTGTGCAGATGGTATTTCCTGGAGAATTCTCTGTGCAGTGAATTCAGTCCTGTCTGTCATCCTCTGACCTCATGCCTCCTGTCATCACTAATGTCTCAATTCCCCAAACCTGGAACTTTGCCATTGGCAAAAGGAGATTCATACTTTAAGAAATTCCTTGAATTTCAGAAATTAAGGATTTAAGCAATTAAATTGTGTTTGGGGAGAGGATAATGTTCAATCCCAATGGGAGAGCATTGGCTTTTTGTCAGCACACATTTTGGATAGATTGACTGGTGTTGGTGATGGATTTGCACTGATCCTGCTCCAGTTGCTTGTAACTCCTCCTTAAGATCAGTAGCATTGCACAGAGGGCGTGGTTGTCCATGATTTGAACTTTCTTCTGCTTCATAGAAGATTAAAACTAACAGGCTGAAAGAGAAGTCAAAGTTACAACTTTCTTGTACCCATGATACACAATTAGGGAGTGAGTATCATTGAATCTGATATAAATTCTTGTGTATAAACATAGCCATATATTGGATATTTTCTCAAAAATCGTCCTCCAAAATTGTGTTAATAACTATTTGAGAATGAGACCTTAGAAGAGTCGTGACCCTCTTTGATGCTCAGTCCCAAGGATAACATTTAGTAAACACCAAAGTGTCAGAAGAGCCAGGTAACAGTGGGTCTTACGTCTTCCCCTCTGCGAACTTATCACCCACTTAGGAAGACATAAACTACAATATAGGGAAAAACCAAAGAACATTTTCAGAGGCTAACATCTCACTAAGTACAGGTTAATATTGCAGTAGTTTACCTTACCTGACAATATTTATGTGTCACAGGAGAGGTACATGTAAATTGAATTTTTATAATTCAGCATTTTCCATCCTATCTTATTGACATGCATTCTACCGTAAGTTATTTTCTCTCCATTCTTCATATGACAGTGGGCAGAACCTAACATTATTTCTTTTTCTCCACAAATCCTTTTCTGCCCTCTCTCCCTTCTACATTAGGAAAAAAGGTAATCATCTTGAGGCTATGCACTCACAGTCATCATTTATACAGTCTTGATCTCAAGATGCTCAGAGACTGTGTGAAACATTTTGTTTCTTCTTGCTAGGGGAGAATCATGTACAACATTGCATTTAAAATGTGACCTCACACTGCTAGATTTTACCAAAGTTTGACTAAATTGAATTAATATGTATTTGGCAGGCATCCATTATGTCCCTTGGAATAAAAGATTGCAGGGAATACGCTGAAGAGTCTGAAATGTCCCTTCTGTGCCAAGGGATTTAGAGCTTACTAAGAAGAGGAGGGGGGCGATAAACCCAAAGTAGAACAAGCTAAGTTCCCCAGGAGTGGAACAGATGGAAGTCTGGGAAGGCTTAAAGATGTAAAGTGACATCCAACTGGAAGGTGGTGGAAGGGAATTGGGGTGTGTGTGTGTGTGTGTGTGTGTGTGTGTCTGCATGTGCATTACATGAGACAGGGTAGAGTTTGTGCAGATGGGGAGTGTCTGCTGGATTAAGAGTGAGTTCCTGTAAGAAGGAGCAGCCTGAACAAAAGCATAGAAATGGGACATTCAGACACTCAGGGGATAGTTAGTTGCCCAGTTTCACTGGTACACAGTTTACTTGTCAGGAAGTTCTGAGAGATATGACCCAAAAAGTAGATTGGACTTTTGAGCAAGAAGTGTAGGTATTTGGACATTATTTTCTCTCAGCAGTGGGAAGCCACCGAAGATTGTACCTAAGGGAAGAATGTGGCCTGGGGAACAGTGCTCAGGAAGTGGTGTGTCGGCTGGTTCGGAGAAGGGAAAGATGAAGTCAGAGGTGGTACTTGGCAGTTGGTGAGGTTAGGAGGTGGGTGTGGAGGAGCAGGGGAAGGGAAGGACTGCGAGATGAGACAGAGGCTCCCGACACCGTGAGCCGGGTCATTGGGAGAAAGGTGGTGAACGGTTTCAGAAAGTCTCTGTTAGGAGAAGAAACCAGTCAGAGAAGAAGACTTGTGGATTTTGAAATGAGACCAGAGTCCGAATCATGGGAGGGCCGGTGTAGTGACAACAGCATGGACCTTACAGCCAGAAAGATCTGAACTCCAACACTGGCTCTAGCACGTATCTGCTGTGTGGTCTTGATGTCTTGGGTGAGTCTTCAAACCTCCCTGAGATTCTGCATCCTCACCTAAAAGGCAGAAAGTTGGTGTGAGATCAGTGAGATGACATGTAAAAAGTGTCCAGCTTGGGACTTCCCTGGTGGTCCAGGGGTAAAGAATCCACCTTCCAATGCAGGGGACGAGGGTTCGATCCCTGGTCGGGGAGCTAAGATCCCACATGCCATGGGACATCTAAGCCCGCGCACCACAACTACTGAGCTCGTGCGCCTCAACGAGAGAGCCTGCGTGCCGCAACGAAAGATCCCGCATGCCTCAACAAAGATCCCGTGTGCCTCAGCTAAGATCCCGTATGCTGCAACTAAGACCCGACGCAGCCAAAAAAATAAAGAAAATAAAATAAATAAATATTTTTTTTTAAAAAGTGTCCAGCTCATGATAGATACTCAGTAATTGACAGTTTTCAGTGGGATCATCCACATGGAATGACAGTTGAAGCTGTCAGGTTAGCAAGAGGTGGGAGAAGGGAGAAATGCAGAGAGAGGAGAAGAGAAAGCAAGAGACAGAACCTGGGTGAATCTCCCATTTAGGAAAAAAGAGAAAGACAAGTAAAATAAGTAGAAAAGAAGACACTGAAAAGTGTAGAAGAAGAACCAGGCAATGGAGTGTGTTAGAAGCCAAGAGATGAGAATTTCCGTGTCAGAGTTCACAGCATCAATTGCTGCACAGAGGAGACAGGCCCAAGCCTTTGGATTTTGTGATAAGGAAATCACCAGGTGACTTTCACTGTGAGAGAAGACTGCTGCGAAAATGTTGACCCATCTTTAGCTTTCACATTAAGACCCGCATTTTGCCGGGCTCTTGTGCTTGAATTTTTAAGACATACTGATCCGTGTGTCTATCCATCCTCTCCTGTCAGAACTCTCTCCAGAACCAGGACAGGAGGGAGGAGAGCCCACAAGCTTATTCCAACATGAACTGTCTCATTCTCATCCAAGCAGTGCACACCCAAGAGAACAGGCACTGGTCCTGGATTTTAATGGGCAGGAGAAGGAGGAGTGATATTAAGCTTTGGAAGGATGGAAACAAAAAGTCACTTGCCGGTAAGAGTGTTCATTTACTGAAATAGCCTTTTTGGAAAACTTCTAAAAATCTGTAGTTGATGAACCCAATTTGGAAAATCTGTTACTCCAAGCTCCTTGGAGATTATGGCCTCCTAATCTTGATCCTCCTAGAGAGAGAAGATTTTAGAGCACATGGCAAGTTGAAGCATGTCTGCAGCTCAATTCAGAGACTACATTTTCTCTCCCTCCAGGTCAAAGGTAACTACTCTTAACAGTTTGGTAGGAAAACTTCCATTTTCCTACCACTTTAATTTTTGGTCCTTAAAAATAGGTGCATTTACCAAGTTGATTTAAGTGCTTGTTTATCAATAGAGCTTTAGAAGAAGTTTTTAATTCTTCATAATTGATGTAGCTTTTACCCTCAAGGATTTATGCAAAATAAAATAAGGAAGTTCCTCATATTTGTTCACAAAACAACTCGTCTGAATTCTACACACTTTAAGCCTGGTTTGTACCTAGAGGCCCTTAGAAAATGTTTCCTGTCTTCTGGTGAAATGAGAAAAACAAGAATATAACAAGTTTGTGGATGTTTCTCCCTCTGTATATTTTTTCGCCTCCAATACTTCAACTTTATTCTTTACTACCAGGTCCCATAAGGAATATTTATACTAATGTGCATTAAAACATACATTATAAATAAATTAATATATTGCTTCTAGGGGTTAGAATCTCAGGAAATACATTTGTGCCTCTACATCCCTCTAGTGACAGGATCAAGACTCTGAAATATTAACAGAAGCTTAAAACTTCCTCACCCCTGCCTTCAAACCCTACACCAAGCTGTTGGACTATCCACTGTCTGAGTCTTTGAATTAACACAAAACCTCTTCTGGGATATTGTTAGGGGAGATGTGAATAGATCAAGGTATTTTGGGAATGTATTTTCTTCTGGCAAACAAACTCTCATTTTTGATGAGAGAATTGATATTTTGAGCTAGTGTTTATTGGGGACAGAAAGTAAGAGACAGAAAAGAAAGGATCATGCAGAAAAGTAAAAGTAATGAAAGAGAATCCAATAAACTAGGAGGAAAGGGCCTAAGAGGATAAGTCCTGCAGCCTGTGCTAGTAATGGCCTGTGAGCATCACTAAGCCTTTTGCCTCTCCCATTACTCATAGGATGATATTGAAGAGGAACAAACAAAATAGAGATCATTAGAAAAAATGCCCAAGGCTTTTAGAGGTTTCGCTAACATTTTGGAGACATTTTCAGTTGTTCGTTTGCTGATGTATGTTAAGGACCTTTGGGAATATTTAGTACTTAATTTGACAAACAGTGGGATCAAAAACAGAGGTACCTGGAAGGACAGGTACCATGCGTGTTCAGAGAACTGCCCACGTGTTCTGGTGTACTGGGCTGCGACCCAGACCCTGGCTGACCATGCCCCATGACCATGGCTTTGTGGGGACCAGTTTCTCATTTTAGCACATGGCACTTTTAAGCTCTTCTACTTATTTGACTCTTGACTAAAAATTCTTTGTGGACGTCATAGTGATGTCAGCTGGGACAATTTAACTCATGTTTTTTGTTTTTGGGGGGGGTTTTTTGTTTTTAAAATTTTTATTAGAGCATAGTTGATTTACAATGTTGTGTTAGTTTCTGCTGTACAGCAACGTGAATCAGTTATACATATACATATATTCACTCTTTTTTAGATTCTTTTCCCTTATAGGCCATTATAGAGTATTGAGTAGAGTTCCCTGTGCTATACAGTAGGTCCTTATTAGTTATCTGTTTTATATATAGTAGTGTGTTTGTGTCAATCCCAATCTCCCAATTTATCCCTCCCCTCCCCTTCCGCCCTGGTAAGCATAAGTTTGTTTTCTAAGTCTGTGAGTCTGTTTCTGTTTTGTAAGTTCATTTGTATCATTTTTTTAGATTCCACATATAAGTGACATCATATGATATTTGTCTTTGTCTGACTTACTTCACTTAGTATGATAATCTCTAGGTCCATCCATGTTGCTGCAAATGGCATTATTTCATTCTTTTTATGACTGAATAATATTCCATTGTGTGTGTGTGTGTACATACACACACACACACACACACACACACACACAGACACACACATACCACATCTTTATCCATTCATCTGTCGGTGGGCATTTAGGTTGCTTCCGTGTCCTGGCTATTGTAAATAGTGCTGCTATGAACATGGGGGTGCATGTATCTTTTCAAATTATAGTTTTCTCTGGATATATGCCCAGGAGTGGGATTGCTAGATCATATGGTAGTTCTATTTTTTAGTTTTTTAAGGAACCTCCATACTGTTCTCCATAATGTTGTACCAATTAACTCATGTTTTTGTTAACATAATAATTGTCGTGACACAAAAAATAATTGTAAGTTTCTTGAAGGCCACAACCAGGAATAGAGTAGCTTTTGTTCTGTGTAAGACCAGGGCAGATGATAGCTATAATATATATTAAAAGCAATTCAATAGACACTGAGTGCCTCTTATATGCTAGCAGCTGTGCTGTGGGTTTGATACGTAAGGATAAATAAGAAGTAATCTCTTCCCTCAGGAAGCTCAAAACCTTTATTGAATGAGTAAATAAAATAATGAGTGAATTAACAAATGAACGGTTTATTCTTAGCCCTCTGGTAGTTGGACATAATTTACGGAAAGATACACCAAAATAGCTGCAGGAGTTGAGAACATGAACTTCTCATTAGGCAAATGTCATCTTTCCCCTCTTTTAAAATCAGAAGATAAAGACGCAGCAGGAACGTTATGCCACCTGAACCAAGTATAATGAATGCAATATTAAAAATTGGATGGCTGATTTGAGAGACAGGCAATTTAATCCCTCTGTCATCTCTCTCAGTATTTCTGAAGCCCGACCCATCCCATACATGCACAAATCCTCAGGAGTGCCCCTGAAGCTGCTGTCCTAGCAGAGGGGCAGGCATGCACATTGGTGGGTTGTTCAGCATAATTCGCCCTTCAGAATGAATTCTTCCTTGCATAATCTATTAAGGCCTCAGAAAGAGAGGGATTGTCCTTTTAATGAGATAGAAAAGAAATGTAGTCACCCAGAAGGAAGGAAAAGAGCTAAGAATTTTCCAGATGTTGTTTTCTGTGTCTGGAACTCAAAATCAATCTTGTTTAGTTAAACCGTATTTTTGAGGCGTAACTGTTGGAGGGGGGATATATTTGGGCTCATGAAAGACATCTAAGATTTATATGTACCCCTCCTGCATTAGCACCGTTTGCCAACTTAATTTCTGTATTATTGTCATGTGTCATAATTATGAAATTATATGTTCTGATCCTATTATTTCCAATTTATGCTAATTGTGTAATTAGATCAATTGCTAATTGATCTAATTAAGCCAATTATGTAACTGCTCAATCTTTAAAACCTATTTTAAAGACGTTAGAACAGGGGCTTCCCTGGTGGCGCAGTGGTTGAGAATCTGCCTGCCAATGCAGGGGACACGGGTTCGAGCCCTGGTCTGGGAAGATCCCACATGCTGCGGAGCAACTAGGCCCGTGAACCACAATTACTGAGCCTGCACGTCTGGAGCCTGTGCTCCGCAACAAGAGAGGCCGCGATAGTGAGAGGCCCGCGCACCGCGATGAAGAGTGGCCCCCGCTTGCCGCAACTAGAGAAAGACCCAACACAGCCATAAATAAATAAATAAATTAAATTAAAAATTAAAAAAGACGTTAGAACATAATAAGACACTTTTAAAATGCTTACATTTCAAGGCAAGCTGGGGGCGGGAGGTTGTAGCTTCAGAATGCACAATTAAGAAGGAAATGTCTACATTCAAGGAGACGCCACCTCTACTGTCCACATTTTAAATCCAGACATGTGTCTTCAATTTAAGAGGGATCTTTTTCAGTTCCCATCTCTGGATTTCATTTTTGTTGTGGGACCTATCCTCTACATTATCCTAATTTCCTATTTAGTATTCGTACTATAATCCATGAGTTACCACATATTTGTGCACGTTAACGTCTTTCTAATTCCCTTCTTATTTTGAAAATAGAGATAGAAATGGTGAATATTTAACAGTGTGGCTGTACACAGAGTCTTCATCTCAAAGACTGTCCTCAGCGCCGGAAGTGAGGGTGGAAGGATTTGGGCCAAATTGTTTTAAATGAGATTCGGATGGAAGTGGGATGGGGAATAAGGTCGAGGGCAGGCACTTGAGGCGTGGACTCTCAGAGGTCATTGACTGCTTCCTGAATTGATCAGAAACCAAATCTGCTGGCGTGCAGGTAATAGTCCTCAAAGTTCAAGAAGCTAAAGTGGCTCTTGTTAGTTTTTCTAATCAGTGTCTAAGGAGAAGCTCAGTGTCAAGGAAGGAACCTGGGCATCAGATTCTGAAGTTTGACTTGCTAGGTAGGATTCCCATTTACAAGATCAATGACTTATTCCCTCTGTACTTCACGTTACCCATCAATGAAGAAAGTGTAATCAGCCAGTCAGCACTCAGAATAGAATAAGATGAATTGTCTGGAACCTGGAGGTCTCCTGCTGTGCCAGACCCTGTCCCTTTAGCTGCCAGATCATGGGGAGAAGGGGGAGGTAGGGATCCCAGGGAAAGAACCTGGGCAGAGAAGGCTGCAGGGTCATGGGGGCGGGGAGTGGGATTTGGAGGTCTTGGGACAGCAGGTAATTTGGCAACTGGGAAATACTGCAACAGTTTTAGCAACTAGTATAGCCGTATCTATGCAAACCAGCTGAATATTGACCCTGTATATAACAAGACTTTCCTTGCAGAGTTGCTACCAGGATTAAATCAAATCATACATACTAACAGTACTATGACTGATGGGACTTCCCTGGCGGTCCAGTGGTTAAGACTTCGCCTTCCAATGCAGGGGATGCAGGTTTGATCCCTGGTCGGGGAGCTAAGATCCCACATGGCCTCTAGGCCAAAAAAACCAAACATAAAACAGAAACAATATTGTAACAAATTCAATAAAGACTTTTAAAAAATGGTCCACATCAAAAAAATCTTTAAAAAAAAAAACAACAGTACTACGACTAATATAAATTGACATTCGATGAGTGCTGTTTGCTGGATGCTATGCAGTTTGACATGCACGATCTCTTTAAAGGCCTTGTATCAACCCCGGGAGGCAGTCTGATGTGATTATCCCCATTCTACACATGAGGAAACTGAGGCTTAGGGAGGACGCAGCCAGCAGAAGGGGACGCTGTGTCGGTGACGTGCGGGACACGTGCAAGTGGCCGGCGCGCGTGCTGTTGTTCTACGATGATGCTGTTAGTCGTGTAAAGCTAGCAGCAGTGCTTCCTGTGAGGGCGGGTGCCCAGCACAAAAACCTCGTGCTCTACAGAAGAGGGACCACAAACGCGCCCTGCAGGCCGGGGCTGGGAGTAACCTGGCTGGGAGACGGGAAGTCAGCGGAGAAGCCTACAATGGCAGGAAGGCCTGAGAGGAATACAAATATGAAAACTGTCCTCGTTCAGATCTAGCTGGCAACTGCCAGCTTCCTGCAAAGATTAGAAGGGTTACAATGACAATTAGTACAGTTGCAGGCAAGAAAGAAGCAACAGGACGTTTCCATTTAATTTGACAAGCATTTACTGGGAGGACTATGCATGAGGCACTGATGGAAACAAGAAAAGAACATTATCACTGCCCTTACGGAACCACAGTGGGATAGAAAAGACAGCTATATTCACCAGAAACTATAGTGCAAATCAGAACTCCCATGAGAGAGATAATAGATGTTCAGACACACAGTAGCTGGAGAAATCTTAAAACAAATTATACCAGTACACCCCTGATTTATTAAAACCCTTCAGTGGTACTTGGAATAAAATTCAGACTCTTCCCCGTGGCCCCCTTATGCCATCTGGCCACAGCCTACTTCACCAATTCCATTCCATCCCACCTTCCTTAGCCCACGACAGTTCAACCACATTGGCCCTTTTCTTTTTCTCAAAAATTCCACACTTTTCCCTGGTCAGTACCTTGGCGTGTGGATGCCTTCCATTTACAGTGGTTGTCCCCCAGCTCCTTCCGTGCCTGGCCCCCTCCCTGACACCCCCATTCTGGTTACTTCCTTTCCTATTACCCATTAGAGCACTTATATTCATCTGACCTAATATTGTTTTTATACTTATTGACATGTTTATTCCTCTCCACTACGACTCAGGCATTTACACACCTGTTTTGTTCACTGCTGATTCCCAGCCCCTAAATTAATGCCCAACACAGAGTAGACACTCAGCATAGATCTGTTGAACAAAGTAAATAAGACACTGAGGCACTGGAACCCAGGTGACAGGACAGCCCTTTCTGCCTGAAGGCTCCAGGGATAACTACACAGAGAAGATTAGGAGGAGAGCTGGACCTTAAAAAATGAGGATTTTGTCAGAAAGGATGGAGAGGAATACATTCCAGGTGAAGTGTGTATCTTTAAGGGAAAGTGTAAGCAGAGAAAAAGAAAGAAAACTAATTCAGTGTATACTATGTGCTAGCAGCTTTGCATGTTATCCTATTTAATTATACCCATTTTATGTTAATTGAGGCTCAGAGAAGCTTATTACTTATCCAAGGTTCTCAGTAAATAGGGCTTGAACCAGGATCCAAACACACATTTTTCTGGCACCTTTGTATATGATTTTACCTTTAGCTATTACATCTCCTAGTGAAGAATCAAGTAGAACGACTAAGGTCAAATATATGCAAGTTCAGTGTTGGAGAAAAGGTAGGGAAAAAAACCCCAAACCCCAACCAAAAGACCTCCTTTGGAAGGAGGAAATCTCTTTCTGCTTCTCCAACACGTATTTTAAGGAATTAGAATCCTTAGTTGTTTGTTTTTTTGTTTTGTTTGTTTTGTTTTTAATAAATTTATTTATTTATTTTTGGCTGTGTTGGGTCTTTGTTTCTGTGCGAGGGCTTTCTCTAGTTGCGGCGAGCAGGGGCCACCCCTCATCGCGGTGCGCGGGCCCCTCACTATCGCGGCCTCTCTTGTTGCAGAGCACAGGCTCCAGACACGCAGGCTCAGTAGTTGCGGCCCACGGGCCCAGCCGCTCCGCGGCATGTGGGATCTTCCCAGACCAGGGCTCGAACCCTCACCCCCTGCATCGGCAGGCGGACTCTCAACCGCTGCACCACCAGGGAAGCCCCCAGAACCCTTAGTTTTTAAGCTGCAATAGTTGAGGTATGATCCAGAATGCCTTAAAACTGCAAACCAATAAATCTTTTTCCATCAGTTAGATTTGTTCATCCAATAAACGCAGGCTCACAGGCTGAGTGCTTACCGTGCTCCAGGCACCGGACTGCCTAGGGATTCAAGGTTGAGGCAAATACCGTAACTTCCTTCAGGAAACATTGGTGAAATACAGCAGAGAAATCAAATAAAGGGTGGTGATGGCCCAGTGCAGCTGTGGGGCCTGCTGCAGAGCAGACAGCCTGGGCAGGGAGGCTTCACGGGGTCAGGCCTGGATGCTTGGGTGAGTCAGTAAATGAGGATGGAGCAGGTGGAGGGAGCAGGTCAGCCTGTCTAGGGAGAGAGTGAGCCTGTCCAGGAGGAAATGTAACTAGGAGCCTGATCACAAGGTCCTTGTGTGCTCGGAAGTCTTTACCCCGAAAGCTAAGGGAAGCCCTTCAGAGATATTAAACCAAAGAGACAAGGTCAGATGTGCATTTTAGAAAGTATGTTCCATAACAGTGTAGGAAACGTATTCAAGGGGGCCTTCCTGGAGCAAGGAAAAAAAGAAGAAAACGGGTAGAAAGATTTCATTTCCTAGCAACAGTGATGAGAGCTGGTATGAAATGCCACTGCGTATTGAGGTGAAGTGATGGGTATGAAAAGATTCAGGCAGAAGACTCACCGAAGGCAAGAGGAAAGAGGTTTCAGTCTCCGGCCTTGGAGAGTTGGGGGTGCTGGGTTGAGCAGTGGGGCCCAACCCAACTCCTAGGGGTTCCTCAAGGGCCAGCTGAGGAGATGTGTCGATATCAGCGTCCAAGTGCACAGGAACAATTTGCGCGTCTAAGTGCATATGTCCAATAAGAAACTGAATAGATGGGTCTCCAGTTCCCACAAGGAGTTAGAAAAGATCAACTACCACAGGGGGAAGATTTCCAGAGCATAGAGCAGTGCCTGGTATATAGTAGATACTGAATACAAATTTGTTAAATGATCATAAAATTTATACACCACTGGAGTATACTTGATAGGCGAAATCACAGATTTGGATGAAGCTCTCCAAGGGAAACTATACAGAGTGAGTAAATCAGAGAAACATGCTCTTAGAGAGACGGACACGAAACTGTAACTGTTATTTAATACTGATAATAACAACTAATGATAATAATAATGTGTAGGTCCTACCACCCAGATTTTACTCATCAAAAAGTAGAACCAGCAAGGAGAAAAACAATTTTCATAGGAGGGCTCCAAAAGACGATTTTAACTTTTCATCAGCCAGCGAACCTAGAAGTGTTTTGGTCAATATGTGGATATCCTGTAACCCAACACTGATTAGTAAGCTTTAGTGTGGAATTATGCCGCAAACTCAAATGTTTAGAGCAGAGTGATTTGGGCTTTGTTCAGTCTATAGAAGCCTCTCTGAAATGGTGACCCATCTTAAGGCATTTATTTGAAGCTTATAAAGGGATGCTCACATCTCTGATTCTCATAACCTTGATAAAAAGATTTCTTCCCACTGTGCCAATGAAAATCCTTGTTTCAAAGTTCTAGTCATTACCGTCAGATCTTGTTCAATTCTCAGTTGGCTCTCTGGAATAATAATGTTCACATTGTTAGGACTGATACGTTTTACTCAGAAATTCTGGCTTTCTTCCAGAGAGTAGCAGATGCCATCAAAATGTAAGTTGTGGGAATGAGAACTATATACTGTAAAGCCACACAGCTTCTGTCTAATGGTTTGTTTTGTTTTTTGTGTTTTTTTTAGCAAAGGTTCTTCTTTTTTTTTTTTAATTAATTAATTAATTTTTGGGTGTGTTGGGTCTTCGTTTCTGTGCGAGGGCTTTCTCTAGTTGTGGCAAGCGGGGGCCACTCTTCATCGCGGTGCGCGGGCCTCTCATTATCGCGGCCTCTCTTGTTGCGGAGCACAGGCTCCAGACGCGCAGGCTCAGTAGTTGTGGCTCACGGGCTTAGTTGCTCTGTGGCATGTGGAATCTTCCCAGACCAGGGCTCGAACCCGTGTCCCCTGCATTGGCAGGCAGATTATCAACCACTGCGCCACCAGGGAAGACCCCTGTCTAATGGTTTTTAATAGGCCAGCATAGCCTGTGCCACATCATGAGTAATTAGTCAAGATGGCAATTAAGCGGAAACACTACTCTTGTGTTAGGTAAGGTTATCAGGCAAGCTAGTTTCCATAGGATTTTGGACTAGTTTTATCTAAGGGAATTACTGAAAAATAATTGCTGAATTTTACAAAAATGATTTAGCACTTGTATTTCAAAGATGAGTCACGTAATGTCATGTTTGTGGAATCAGTTACTTTTAAGGGAGTTTCAAGATCAAGGTGTTTTGAAATAATAGCAACTAAGGTAAGTCACCCCAGCTCTGAGTCTTGTTTCCTCACCTGTAAATGGGGATCCTACCCCTCTTTGCCAGGATTCCTGTATGTATTCAACAAAACCACCTCCATCCTTGGGCCTAACGTGGTGTCTGGTTCCTGGTCATTGCTCAAGAAATGTTTGATCATTCCACTTCTACTTAAAATATTGGCCTCAAAATAATATGGCTACATTTAAATACTGTTTTGCAGATTCAGAGCATTCTTAAGCCTTTTAATGTTCAAACCCTTTTCTGATTCAGCATCATGTTTCTCTTAGAGGTCAGGCAATGGTCAACTTCATTTGTTCGATAAATACTACCTACCGTGTCGTAGGCACTGCGTTAGCCCCTGGAAAGGTGGGCAGAGGAGAGCAGGACAGGCGTGGCCTGTCACGGAGTTTCCTGTTTAGAGCAGAAAGCAGATCCTAAACAAGTCACCACGGTTTTTACATAGTGAATGTTGCCACCAGGACAGGCCCGGCAGAGGGACCTTCCTATCTTGTGGCCTGACTCAAACTCAAGTCCATTTGCATTTGTTCCTTTGTTAAACTGAAAGTCAGGAGCTCACTTAAACATTTGAATGGCTTGAACCATTGAAACCATTTGAGTTCGACAAGTGATTTTAGGACAGATCTTGCCACAAAGAGGTATGGTGTGATGCCAGCAGGAGAGTGGACACGGGGACATCCCCAGAG
The DNA here is from genome assembly GCF_965194805.1 of Balaenoptera borealis. Taxonomy (NCBI): domain Eukaryota; kingdom Metazoa; phylum Chordata; class Mammalia; order Artiodactyla; family Balaenopteridae; genus Balaenoptera; species Balaenoptera borealis. Next base: position 22,675,302 of record NC_138870.1, on the reverse strand, counting down.
AGGACACGGGGCAGGGCTGTTGTGGAAGGAGCGCAGGAGCTGCCACTGAGTCAGAACAAAAGTGCTGGGAGAACAGATTTTGTCTAGCTTACTTCAGGTTCCCCCTGGGGTCGGGGGGTGGCGCAAGCTTTGCCCTTATCTTGTGCCTGTGGAGGGAGCCACAAATGAAGTCTGTTTCATTTCCAAAGGCTACATTTTAGGCTTCTTCACGTGAAGAACTTAACAGCATTTTTCAGTCATGTAATCACCTTTTTAATTTTTTCCCAACATTTGAAAAAGTTCCAATACAAAGCACACATTTCACTTTAGAAAGCATATCCTTCTGCACTGGTGTCCTGCTGTCATTATTAACTCTTAAGAAAGCATTCAAATTGTTTATGTCATTCTGTGAGATTATTGATTAGCATTTCAAACACAGCTGACATTAAAAAAAAAAAAAAAAACACCAGTTCACCAGGATCTGAAATTCAAAAATAGCCAAATTCAGGGGTGGTTTATTTGCAGAGGTACTTATAACTTGACAAAGAGATAATTACCCAGGAATTTTCTCTAGCCGGCTGGGTACCATGCTGTGATAGAAAGGCCCTTGGCCCTGGTTCTACCTGTGACTTTGAGAAGAGACTTGACTGACAAGCACATCATTTCATTCACAATGAGAATCTAAGTGGCTTCCAAAGTCTCTTCATCCTGGTTCTAAAATTCTGACAACTCTAATATTTAAAATATTTCTTTATACTAAATTTTGAGTATGTTAATGTTTGTTTTCTATTACAAGCCGGAAGCAGTTGTGGTAGGAATTTTGGAGTGGTCCGAATTTGACTGTTTCCATTTTATTCACCGGGAGGACTGTGTGTGGACTGACCCCTCCCCCAACCCTTGCTGGAGTCTGGCTGTTAAATGGTAGATGGTCTACTGTCCACGTGATACCACATCCATGCTGCTGGGATTCCCCAGAGGACAGCACTGGTTAGGACCAGACCATGAATTTTCCTCTAAGACTTGGAGCCTCACCTCTGGGAGAAAACTGAACTGTGGTTCCGGTGGGGGGTTGGGAAATTTCCACTGTCTCAGCTGCACCTGTGCTGCAGGGCCTCGGAGAATACCTGTTTCCCGAATGAGCGCCTAGTACCATTTGGAAGCACTAAACCCAGTTTGAAATATCATTTTAGCAGACAAAGACATAGTGCCAACAGATATATAGCAAGATAACTCATTTTACTGGAGGATGATAAGATGTATTGTTACTTAAGAAGATCATGCCTCCCTCACTTTGTTCTCTAGTGTCTAACTCATTTGTGCCCAAGTACCCAAGGATGAAATAAGAGTGTGGAGTGTTCAAAGGGAGTTACTGGAAGGAGGCTGTGTGTGAGAGAGACACAGCATGGCATGGTGTTTAGACACGGACTTGGGGGCTTATGCAGGTACTTTAACCTTCTTAGGTCTCAGTTTCTTCATCTGAAAAATGGGTAATCATCCCTACCGCTAGGATTTTTATAAGATTAAACAAGTTAATAGTTATGCAGTATCTGACGCAGAGTAAATGTTACATGAAAATTTAAAATATATATGAGTGTCTGGGGATCAGAATAGCATTTCAAGGCTCAAGAAATTATTATTTATTTAACAATTTTTATATTTAGTGCCTACCATATTTGTAGCAATGGGTTAGATCATATAGGAGAGCACAAATAAAGGACAGGTGAATTCCCAGCCATCAGGAAGCTTGGGCCTAATTTGGAGAGCATAATGTGTGGTCCTGAAGGTTGGTTGATAACACCAGGTAGCAATGTTTGATGAGGTGCAGATGAGGAGCTCTCCTGCAAGTTAGGGAGAGAATGTTGTGTGTAAAGGAAAGAAGCAGATTTGAGTAATGATATCAAAGCCAAGGTGGACCCATCCCCGGATTAGGTTGGGCTAAATGGTAGTGGTAATTCATTGTTCAGGGTAAGGAGTTTCCGCATGATCTTGCAAACAAATGAGAGACGTTGGCAATTTTTAAGTAGAGAAATTATATGACTTTTTTAAATGGGTTTTTTTTTAATGGAGTATCGTATAGTTCATAGTAGGATGTAATGAAAGGGCAAAGGCTGGAGGAAGGGAAACCAGTGAGCATCGCTCTGATGGAAAATGTGATGGAAGGAACCTGGAATAAAAAGGAAGGGTGTGGTGGGACAAAGACTGGACCAAGAGTGAGGACGGGCTGTTGTCCTGTTCCGCCATCCAGCAACCGGCCGGTCTTGCCCCCCACACCTGCCTCTCTCCCTGTGCCCATCCTCCCTGACTTTTCCCCTGAGCTTTCCAATTCTGCCAACCTTGTCTCCTGCTGTTCCCTTCACCTGGAATGCTTATCTTCAGGAACTAAGATCCTCATTCCTGGCCAAGCCCACTAAGACCCCAGGCCCTTGATAAGAGCACCCGGTTATATATATATATATTTTTTTTTTTTAATTTTATTTATTTATTTATTTATTTATTTATTTATGGCTGTGTTGGGTCTTCGTTTCTGTGCGAGGGCTTTCTCTAGTTGCGGCAAGTGGGGGCCACTCTTCATCGCGGTGCGCGGGCCTCGCACTGTCGCGGCCTCTCTTGTTGCGTAGCACAGGCTCCAGACGTGCAGGCTCAGCAATTGTGGCTCACGGGCCTAGTCGCTCCGCGGCATGTGGGATCTTCCCAGACCAGGGCTCGAACCCGTGTCCCCTGCATTGGCAGGCAGATTCTCAACCACTGCACCACCAGGGAATCCCCGCACCCGGTTATATTTTTACAAAGTCTTCACCACTATCTGAAATGATTTGCCTTGTGAATGTGCTAACTTTTTCTGGTCTTTGTCTCTCTGGGAACTGGACTCTTGACTGCCCTGCTCACTGTTTTCCCAGTACCTAGAACAGCTTCTGGAATAAAAAGGCTCTCAACAAATATCTATTGAATAAGTGAATAAATCACTGATCTCTGAGGCCCTTCCAGACCTGATTTTTCACTCTCTGATTCTACCTGACAGATAAAAGAAGAAAACTATAGCTGACAATGGATTTAAGAGAAAGGAAAAGAAGACTAAGGTTTCAGGTTTGGGTGACTAGAAGAGTACTTCCCCCCCCCCCCCCAAATCATGCAGGGAAGCGGTAATTTTGGTGACCACCTCATTCCATGTATGATTACAATGGGCCGTCCATCCAGAGGACAATGATTCCGTGGTTCCTGATGATAATAAAGCTGGGGTCCAGGAGAGTAGACCAACCAAAACTGAAGATGGGTTACGGAACTCATATGCGAAATTCATGTTTGCTAACTGGTGGTAATAACAAAGATTGATTTATTTAAAACTATTAGTGTAGCTATTGATATTTAATGAAAATCCTACCTTTTCATTCAAATAACCTAAAGGAACATGTTAAGAGCTTTTAGCCTGGTAAATCAGCGTTAACATGTAATAGTTACATGAATTTGCTCACTGTTTAGTACAGAGTGGTGGTGAGACTAAAGGCCTCCCTTTTCGTTAGGACCTGACTGTGGATAAATCATTCTCCTCAGGTCCGTTCTGTCTTGTACAGCCATGGTGACCTGGGATGCTATTCTGATACCAGTCGTTATAGCAATGCAGTTCTGGTGGTAACCACCCAGAGTTAGCTCAGACCCCCCAAGTTATGGGCCATTGTCCCTAATAAGACTGCCCTGACTTCAGATGCAAGCTGCACTTTGGGTGTTCCCAGGCCACCTCCACTCTGGCCATAAATTCAGAGTTTCCCATGAGCCCTTCATGTTTGATAGTTCACTAGAGTGACACACAAAACTCAGAGACGCACTATACTTACAATTACAGTTTTATTATAAAGGATTTAGTTGGAAACAGCCAAATGAGATCTGGGTGGGTTTCAAACACAGCGCTTCTGTGCCCTCCCTCTGGAACAGGGTACATCCTCCTCCTGGCACAGAGATGTGTTCACCAACCAGGAAGCTTCACTGAGCTGTGGTGTCCAGAGTTTTTGTTGGGGTTTCAGTAGGTAGGCACGGTTGACTTTTTGTGACATTTGTCACATGATTGAACTCAATCTCCAGCCCCCTTCCCCTCCCTGGAGGCTGGGCTGACTCAAAGCCCCGACCCTTTAAATCACATGGCTGGTGTTTCTGGTAACCAAGCCCCATCGTGAGTCATCTCATCACTCAACAGACACTGAGGTGTGACCCAAGGGGCTCATGAATGACAAATACACTTCTATCAGATTAGAACCGCCCTGTCTGGAAGAAGAGATAAAGATCAGCCACAGTCTTTATTATACAGCAGATGTATTCCCCATTTTCTGCACATGTGTTTGTTGCTTTTTTTTTTTTTTTTTTTAAGCAGTTAATTGGAAAGGAGTTTTAAACCTTAACTGGAAGTTAGGACTCCTCATTCCTCTATCTCTCTTATACACAGCATACACTCCACCAAAGTACTTCATCTACACTATCCAATGAAACAGATACGAATCTACTATTCCCAAAACTTCTACCACTCTAGTCTAAATAACCTTCCACTCTCACTTAGACTGCTGCAGGTGCCACTGAACGAGTCTTTCTGCTTCCATACTTGGCCCTTTACTGATTATTCCTCAGAGAACAAGGTGATGATTTTTAAAATGTGATTCGGAATATGTCACTCCTCTGCTCAGAGCCCTCCGCTGGCTTTCTAAAGTACATAGAATAAAATTCAAACTTCTCGTCCAGGCCTATACACTCTGACACCTGCCATCCCCTGCCCCTCCCTCATTCACTGGCTTCAGCCACGCCGACCTTGCTCTTCCCACAATATGCCAAGCCTGTTTCTACCTGAGGGCCTTTGCATTTGTTTTTCTCTTGGCCCGCAGCACTCTACTTATTCTTTCACATCCTGCATGTTTCTGCTTAAACATCGCCATCTCAGAGAGTCTTTCTCTGGTCACCTTTTCAAAAGGAGTCCCTTCTGTCTGTATCATTCTTAATCCTCTTACCCTTCTTATTGACCCCCCCAAACACTTATTGCAATCTGACGTTATATTGCATATTTACTTTTTAATTGTATGTCTTCCTCATACATACATAACATAATCTGCATTAGGGCAACAACTTTTTTTTTTTTTTTTTTTTTTTGGCTGTGTTGGATGTTCGTTTTTGTGCGAGGGCTTTCTCTAGTTGCGGCAAGTGGGGGCCACTCTTCATCACGGTGTGCGGGCCTCCCATTATCGCGGCCTCTCTTGTTGCGGAGCAGAGGCTCCAGACACGCAGACTCAGTAATTGTGGCTCACGGGCCCGGCCGCTCTGCAGCATGTGGGATCCTCCCAGACCAGGGCTCGAACCCGTGTCCCCTGCATTGGCAGGCAGACTCTCAACCACTGCGCCACCAGGAAGCCCAACAACTTTTTTTTATTCATTACTATATCATCAGGACTCAGAGCAGTGGCTGGCACGTAGTAGGTGCTCAGTAAATACTTGCTGAATGAATGGATGACTGAGTGAACAAACAAATGAATAAGAAATAAGTAATGATATATCTCTAGGAGCTTAGCTTAGGTTCCTAATAATGCATATGATAGCTAGTGAGCAAAATGGGATAGTAAGAAGACCACAGGGATTAGACTATCTGAGCTCACATCCCAGCTTGGCTGCTTCCTAGCTGTGTGACTTTTGGCAATTTGCTTAACCTCTCTGCCTCAATGTACTCGTCCGTTAAAAAAGAAAAGAAAAAACTATTATCTACCTTAACACTTAAAACTGTGTTTGAAGACCTCTAACAGTGAGGAAACTACTCCCTCCCAATACTTATAACTCTCCAGTATGCACACATTCAAGTGGAGCCTTGGACCAGAGGATCCAACAAGTCTAAAATAAACCTTGTGGACATAGAAGACTGAATTAGAGACTAGGAGACGTGAGAGAGCTTGGCCATGTTTCCTAACCTCCTCTTGCTCCCTTGTATGAAAAACAAGGGAGTTGAGTTAAACTATCAAAAGACCCTTTAAGCCCTGATATTCTGTGGTTTTATAATCAAAGCCATGAATCTGAACAGACGTGGGAGCCAGAGGTGGATCAGAGAATCATACACCAACCTTGAAGAAAAGCAATGGCACTCTCTTTCTTATAAGGTTCTGCTAATTCAAATGGTCACCAAGTAGTCCTACAGTGTCAATTAAATTCTCTTTGTGAGACATAAACAGTCACTGAAAAGCATGGTTCCATTGGTTATGATTAGGTTGCCAGTTCTGGTCTGTGCAGAGAAATGGCAACAAAAATGGAGCTGAAGGTGGAGTCAGATTTAGGTCAGTGCCCATGTCAGCATCTCTTTCCTCTCTTACTCTTTCTCGGATAAAGTACTACCTAAGAAGGAAGAGAAATTAGCTTATACCATTAGTGAAAGCGCACTGTCTAGATAGAAACAGTGATAGAAACATGGGCTAACACATGTGAATGCAATTTCTCCATCTGGCAATACACAAATTATTTGATCTGTTCAAATCATAGTAACATTGTCTTCTCAGAATACATAAATGGTTCCCTACTGCTCATTCTCAATTTTTTCCAGGTATGTGTCTTAGTTTGGTTCATTTGCCAGATTTCTTCTTTTCGTGTAATATCATTGTTTCATTAATCTTCATCTGCATTATGAGTTTTTGTCAGATTTCTATATTTGGTTGCAAACCTACTTTGTGAAATCCTATCCTTTCTTATCTTCATCTTTGCATATCTCTCTTATTTTCAGTAGTTTTGTGGATACGAATGTGATAGAAGCTAAGATTACATCATCTTTAATAAAGGAGAAAATATATAATATGTAGAAGTCAGGTGAGCTACACAGAAAGAAATCAATCCGGTTGGCAAATTGCATCTATGTGACAAAGTGCAAAATGCTTTTTTCATGCAGTATTTATTGAAGAAGTTTGTGGAGAAGATGGTTAAAATGTATATGGAAAAGTAAAGAACCATTTTGTTCAATTTAATTGACATTGATGTAGTTTTTACATTATGAAATCTTTCAATATTTCCAACAATCCTTGATATAGAATTTTACACAATTGCCTCTGAGGGCCTTCAGATATAAAAGTCTATATCTAAGGTTGTAAATTGGGCACATCCAGTCTATGTATAATAGACATCTCTACCGTTACTCCACAGAGTTCAATAGATCAAGAACTGCATTGTAGCTTGGGAATTTGGGGGAAGTTGTGGTTTCAAATAATCCTTAAAGCCCACAGTTAGCTATTAATGTTTTTAATCAGTCCTAGTTTAAAATGTCATATGGTTTTCTGTAGGATGAAGTGTCATTTTATGCCCTTTTCTGTTCACTGTGAAAAAGAAATCATAGTGTTGATTTTATAGAACCAGAAAATGTATTCTTCCAAAATTAACAAAATGTCAAAATGACTTTTCTTTCCTTACGGTTATGGCAACTATTAATATGGGCATCCTTTTTAGAAGTGCCTCCTCAATAGATTGTTTTTATTGTTTTTTCTCAAAAGGAAACATTTAAGCAAAGTACATCCCCCCCAGATAAGTGGGTGCTTCCCTCCTGCCATGAATGTAAATAGGGGTGTACAAGAGGAGGAAGAATAGTCTCATAGAAACTTGCACTCTCTTTAGTGTTCTTAGCCTAAAAGATATTCTAAAACAATACTGGAGAAGAGCATGGTAGATTGTATTTGAGTTATTCCAACAACAGAAGAATGCATTTTATTTTGAAGATAGAGCAGAGATAGGACTGTAGTTGAGTGGATCCTGATAAAGACATCCCTGCTAATGAAAAACGTAAGCATAACCCAGCATAAGCGTAATCCAACATAAGCATAAGCCACTTTCCGTAAAACAGATACCTAATAAACATTGAAATATCAAACTAAAATTAGCAAAAAGAATTGTCGACAAAGGCTTTATTTAAAAACAGGGTGTGAAACAGTTGCAACAGGGTGTGAAATTGTAGTTACAGCTCACATAGCCATTCATGACTTAATTTGCAATCTAGTTGGATTTTCCTATTTCCCCATTGTTCCTGTAATTAGCCATTAAACCAGCAGAAACTATATTTTCTGCCTCACATGGGCAATGTCTTTAAAGTTTGCAAAGAGAACAAGGAAAGCAGACTAAACTGTTTCATGAAGAGTCCAACTAATGTAGGAAAATAAGAATATTTGTTGCATAAATACTGAAACCTTGTCAGCAAGCAGAAAGAGGATATTTAACTGTTAATTAATTTAAAATAGATGTCTCTTCTGGTATCTTTTTAAAGAAATCCTCTGTATTATTTTTATTTTCTAGTTTAATATAATTTATAGTTTTCATGGTAAACTGGACAATGTGCAAGAGTAATACTCTATTACCTAAAAATACTCAACTCAGAAATGGTTTCTGTGCAGGCAGCAGCTATGGGGCCAGAGTCTGTGGAAGGTTTCCTCTTGCACACTCACTCTTGTGCCTACACCCCTTAGCTGCCTTCATCACGTGACATCATCTTAATTAGATGGAATTGTTTTCTAAGAAGTATCCGATTTAAATTCTTTAGGTGACAGATTTGCCTTTTAATTAAAACATTTTATTCCTTTAAGTAGAAGACATATATTTTTCACAACTTATTTTCCATAGAGAACATCTTCTTTTCTGCTTCTCACCTTCTAGAATAAATGCACAGATGAGCAAATTTATTTTGGGATTTAAAACTGTAAACTCATATATATAATGGTAAACAAGCATGAACAGTCTTACGTTTCAGGGATGTCATGTGTGCTTAATGAAAGTTCTGATCTCTTACCTCTGAATTCCCATGTCTTAAGTCCGGGGATACAATATGTCAAGAAAAATATAACAGTTTCATAAAAAAATGATTCATGTAATTAAAGTTGCGGGAGCCATTTCTTGATTTCCTGCGTGTTTGGGGAATGCACAATGCCTTATTCTTATATTAAAAATATTGTTAGTTACTCAGGCTACAGGAATTACTGAGCTTTAAATTTAATTTACATTCTATATAGTGACATGGTTCATTTTCCTTTCCTCAAGCCCTCTGTGTTCCAGCATGAAAGTTCTCTGACTTCCTTAGAGTTTGCAGTTTAACCTTGCTAGGAAACCCCGCAATAAAGTTGTGGCTTGCTTTTGTACTCTTAGTGTGATGCCAGTAAGCGTCCTTTCACGATTACTGCTCCTCGCTGTCATTCCCAAATTATACCAGATAACTGTAGTTAGAATACTGCTTTACTGAAAATGCTTTATCCCTTATCCCCGATCAAATGGGAATGCAGTGATATGGGGCCACCACCTGGGGAGGCTGACCTACAGCAGGTCACCAGATGGTGTCTCAGGGACAGAGCTCCAGACAGACCCTTTCCCAGGTGACAAAGTTCTAGATCCTGTGCTAAACTTCGCAGGCTCAGACCCTAGATACCATCAGGACACACAGAATGAATTGGGGTGGGAATACACTAATCAGAGTCAAAAGACAGAGCTGTGGAGAAATCAGACTGCCTATGCCTTGATTTAACAAGATAAATTATAATTTCCAAGCAGAACAGACCCGCGTGCTGGCCGGTCAGTGTATTTTTTTCCCCGGGAAGTCAGATTATAATCAGAAGGTTGCTTAATGAGCAGAGGTTCGGCGCAAAGGGAGTTAGTTGGATGCATGATTTGAATGTTTAGTGGGTCAGATAAGCTGATACAGCCTCGTCCCTGCATGCAGGTGTAGCCTAGAGTGTAAAAGAGAACTTGAATCCCATGGGTAAGTCCTGGCTTTACCACCTACACGCTCTGTGACCTTGGGAAACAATCACTCTGTGTAACAGTTTGCTTCGCTGTAAGCTGAGATAAGACTAGTTGCCTACCTTAGGGTTACTGTGAAAGCTCGTTCATTTATTCATTCATTACCAAGTATTTATAAAGTACTTATAATGAACTGGGCATTATTTTAGGCACTGGGGAAGCAGCAGTAAACAAAACAGACAAAAATCCCTACCTTCATGAAGTTTACGTTCTGATAGCAGGCAATCAACAACATAAATAAATAACATAATATGCTAGATGGTGATGGACGCTACAGAGAAAAATAAAGCAGGGAAGGGAAAATAACCAGGGCAGTGGAGTTCCTTTTAAATGCAATGAAATAATGAATGTAAATATGACAGCACTTGGACCATTATATTTTTCATTCTAAGTTATTATTATTACTGCTCTTCTCATTTTCTCTTCCATGAGGAACACACAGAGCCTAGGCAAATATCCCCAGGAGAGTGCTAGGCACACAAGCCAGTTCTGCTGACTTCTGCCGCCTTTGTCCCAAGCTAACTACCTTCCTCCCCACTGACAGAGTTGCCTTTAGATGTGTTAATTCCATTGATGAATTAAGAGTGGGTCTTTCTTTGTTCTGGAAGACATTTTATCCTTAAGTTGTGAGAATACAAATTTCTTTTATCATGAGTTCGTTTTTTAAGTCTAACTTCAAGCATTTGAGAGGCATCTACATACTTAGAGCGATTTGTAGGCTCTCTTCTAAGATAAGATCATGAAAAGGATTCTAATACTTCATGATCTCCAGAGAAAGGGTTTTGGGACCTGGGAATCAAAAGCCTGTATCCTAGTTCTGACTTTCTCATCATCTGTGTGACACTGCTTAAGCAATGACAGCTGTGAACCTTGGTTTTCTCTCCTGTGTCTTGGGGTGCCCTCCACAGAGATCATGTGAACTATTTAAAGCAACTATTTAGAGCAATGAACTATTTAAAGTATTATGTGATTGAAGTAATACCAATTTTAATAATGTTTTTAGTGGTGTCTCCTTCACTTTTCCTTTCATATCAGTACCAGTATTTTGCCCACAATCCTAAGTACGAGTTAAGATGATAAAGCATAGGCTTCAAGAATCTTAGGGCTGCAATAACTAGTCCAACCTTCCAGGCCAACTCAGGAATCCCTCTCCCAAGAGGGGATCAGAGAACAAAAGTACTCATCCAAGATCAGTTGCCAGTAGGTTCCCTATCTTTGTCCCCCAGTTAAGCATTCTTTCAACTACATTACAAAGAGGCGATGAGGGAGAGTGAAGGTGCTGACCAGGATACAAGGGAAGATACCCGTACATGAGGCTGGGTAGCTGCCTAGTAGTTAGGCTTTAATGTTATAGCAAGAGACCAAAAAGTTTCAATGTGATAGGTTAGAAAATGATTGTGTTTAAGCAGATGAGGAACTTATTACGATGGTTTAAAGGAGTCCTGACAGCACTGTAGTAGAGAAAAAGGGTCTGAGGACAGACAAAATAAAAATATAATTATAAGTAATCAGCGACTAAGTAAAAATAGCAGGTGGAGGGCATGATGATAGTAAAAAAAATCTATCCACATTCTTGCATGTGTGCATCCAGCCCCAAATATCTGAGTGCTTGCTGGGCTTGTATGCCAGGCACTAGGCAGAGAAAAATCTAAGTGGTTGTTAGGTGCATATGACGTCAGGAAAGCATGGAAAGACATGTTTTCTAAAATGTCACGTTGACATAACATAGGCTCCAGAAGCACTGTGTTAAATTGTTGTATTTTTAATAAAGAACACATCCTTGTGAGCTCTGGGTTTGATCTTCAGCTCAGGCTGGAGATAAATTGCCAGTGACCAGCTCTGAGGGAGAGCCTGTACAGTGCTGTCGATGAACCTGGACCAGGTGGCAGGCACCCTGCTCTGTGCACCATCCCAGGCAGCTGCATGTGACGCCAGCCTGTTAATGGAACTTCAGCGCTTTGACTGAAGCCGGAAGCTAGGGAATGCAGTGCCCTTCGGCTGCAGGATGCCAAGCCACTTGGAAGCGGGGCATATCAGAAACACCTCATTGCCTTGCTCCAGTTGTCACAAGTGTATTTATTACAATGGGATTCTGTGCAATAAGGTGGTGATGCTGTGACTCAGGGAATAGCACAGGAGACTCTGTATTAAAAGTGGGATTTGGCTGGTAGAAAGCTTGTACTGCGCATTGCATCGACTGCTTTCATCCTATAAAATTTGACTTTGCAATAACATGGCTGTCAATATAAATAAGAATTTGCTAAATTACCTGCTTAACCTGATGGTACACATCAAAAAATCTTTCCCTCACTTTTTACCCTAGACGCTTCATTGGAAGGTTATACACATAAATGTATTTTGTGTTGAAAATTGAAACATACTTGCAATGTACCTGGGGAAGTTGATACTTAAAGACATCCTGTGATTATTCCTTTAGGAAAGAAGCCTTATGAAATGAATAGTAAATAATCTATTTGGTTTGGTTTTGTAAATCTGTTTTTTGTATGTCACAGTAACTTAAAAGACACCTGTGTCTTAGGTTAGAATAGATTATTTTTTTCCAGTAGTAGGTCATTATGCACAATCTAAACCAATACAATCTGTATTATATAGTTGTATTGCCAAATCATTCCCCACATTTTTCAGCAGATTAAAAAAGAGTCATGAAGCAATGGGGCTAGGAGTACAAGGATTACTCTGAGGAAGAGAAATGCAGGGAAATTATGCTAAATCTTAAATGATACATAAACCATGGCCAAGGATATAAATCATAACCAAATACCGTAAGTAACGTTGAATAGATGTTGCTGTAATTCCAATAGATAATGTAATTTCCAACCCAACACAACACAATTAAATGTGAGACTGAGAAAAGACAGCCTCTTCAATAAGTGGTGCTGAGAAAACTGGGCAGCTACATGTAAAAGAATGAAATTCGAACACTCCCTAACACCATACACAAAAATAAACTCAAAATGGATTAAAGACCTAAATGTAAGGCCAGACACTATAAAACTCTTAGAGGAAAACATAGGCAGAACACTCTATGACATAAATCACAGCAAGATCCTTTTTGACCCACCTCCTAGAGAAATGGAAATAAAAACAAAAATAAACAAATGAGACCTAATGAAACTTAAAAGCTTTTGCACAGCAAAGGAAACCATAAACAAGACCAAAAGACAACCCTCAGAATAGGAGAAAATATTTGCAAAGGAAGAAACTGACCAAGGATTCATTTCCAAAATTTACAAGCAGCTCATTCAGCTCAATATCAAAAAAACAAACAACCCCATCCAAAAATGGGCAGAAGACCTAAACAGACATTTCTCCAAAGAAGATATACAGATTGCCAACAAAGGATGCTCAATATCACTAATCATTCCCACTGTTGGTGGGCATGTAAATTGATACAGTCACTATGGAGAACGTTATGGACGTTCCTTAAAAAACTAAAAATAGAACTACCATACGACCCAGCAATCCCACTACTGGGCATATACCCTGAGAAAACCATACTTTAGAAAGAGTCATTTACCATAATGTTCATTGCAGCTCTATTTACAATAGCCAGGACATGGAAGAAACCTAAGTGTCCATCGACAGATGAATGGATAAAGAAGATGTGGCACATATACACAATGGAATATTACTCAGCCATAAAAAGAAACGAAATTGAGTTTTTTGTAGTGAGGTGGATGGACCTAGAGTCTGTCGTACAGAGTGAAGTTAAGTCAGAAAGAGAAAAACAAATACCGTATGCTAACACATGTATATGGAATCTAAAAAAATAAAATGGTCATGAAGAACCTAGGGGCAGGACGGGAATAAAGACACAGACCTACTAGAGAATGGACTTGAGGACACGGGGAAGGGGAAGGGTAAGCTGGCACAAAGAGAGAGTGGCATGGACATATATACACGACCAAATGTAAAACCAATAGCTAGTGGGAAGCAGCCGCATAGCACAGGGAGATCAGCTCGGTGCTTTGTGACCACCTAGAGGGGTGGGATAGGGAGGGTGAGAGGGAGGGAGACACAAGAGGGAAGAGATATGGGGAATATATGTATATGTATAGCTGATTCACTTTGTTATAAAGCAGAAACTAACACAGCATTGTAAAGCAATTATATTCCAATAAAGATGTTGAAAAAAAAAGTTGGGGGCTATTTGGTAACATTCTTTTATATGCAAAATAAGTACCCCAAAGTTTAATTTATTAAACTTTGGGCAACTACAATGTCATGTAAAAGTACTTATAACTGTCACATGAAGACGTAATCAAATTACATTAAAATCATCATAGAAAGAAAAATATGTATTCATATCTTCCTGGTGAAATGTATAAGATGTAACAGAACATATACTGAGGAACTAAGGATAAATTTGAGTTCTGCAGGACCTTGGAAGTCTTGGCCACTAACACTGGCAAAACCATCAATTTTCCATTCCTGGTGATAAATTTTAAATCCAACTAAATCCTGTTAGGGCACTAAAAAGCCTTGTCAGCTCAGAAGTTAAGTAGGCACGCATTCACTGGCAGCATATTGACACCACAGACCGGGCCAAAGTGCAGACATCTCCTGTAATCTAATTTTCAAGCAGAAAGTTAAGGCAAAGCCAAATATGGCTCCAAGGGCAAGGCTTCTTTAACACAATTCATAGCATCACCCTCGGCTTTGGGACCAGGCAAAGCCAAAGGTCAACATCACTTCTTTCTCTAAAACAGTGAGCCTTGAAGAGAGGTGACAAGGAGGTCAGAGTGAGAGAGGGAAGAGATAAACTTGATGTGTGGAAGGGGTTCTCTGTGCCCCCTTGGGTTAGACAAAGAAGGAGGAAGTGGAAGAGAATTAACAGTGTGTTTTGTAAAATGTGGAAGGGCTAAAATACCCTGGAAAAAAAGCCTCCTCACTTTCTTTCAAAGTAACAGTCCAGATACACCAATGTTGTGGTCTCTGTGTGGCACCATCCCTGAGAAGCCTGACCACAGGCTTGCAAAGAAACGGAAACAAAAATAGAATTCTTCCACTCTGAGGTGGCCTCCCTCTTCTCTGTGTGTCAGTGATTTTCAAACAGAAGATTTTGAAATCCATGGTGACTTGAGGAATTTACATTTTAAAAAGTGGGCAGCTATAAGCAAAAGTTGCATGTGGGGATCTGGAACAAATGAATAGGCTCCTCATTCCCACAGGGTTACTAACAGTGGGGTGGGACCGAGTGGAAGGAAAACCCGCTGAAACTCCCAAATAGCGTTTGACATGGGAAAACGTTAAAACTCAATGTCAGGGTGACTCCTTGTTCTTGTCCCTGAAAATGTGTTGATTTCAGTGATGTCATAATCTCATGAGGCCAGTTACAGACCAGTCCTCCCACTCTCTCCCATCCGCTTTGCCCCAGCCTTATGCTCCCACATCCTGCACCTACCCTGCCCTGCCTGGCTCCCATTCCACTCTCCTCCCACCAGAAACTTGTTATAAATATTATCTCTCGTTCCCCACAAGACAAAATCATTGCACCAGTTCATCTACGTCATTTCTTAATCCTGACACAAATCCTAAGAGACAGGTATTATTTTCCCCATTTTCAGAGGACGAAACTTAAGCAGTAATCTTCCCTGATCACACACCTAATGGGAGGCAAAGCTGGGATTCAGGCAGAGAGCGAACTGTGTCCAGAACCCCTGCCTTTTCCATCATATCCTGCTGTACTGACTCCCTGCTCATCGAAGCATTCTCTCATTTGGGGACTGTCTTGAGTGCTTTCACCTTGGTTAGTGCTAACACAAAGTCTGCACCTTCCCAGCACAGAACAAGTCACTTCACCTTTTCCCTGAATATTCCTCACCTCTGGTGCTTGAAAAAGTCAGAGCAGTGGCAGAAGACTTTTCTTCCTCTGCAACCTTCATTGTAGCATCTACATTTATTCAGCTAGCATCTAGTGAAAGCCTACTGTGTGCCAAACACTATTCTAGGCTCTAAGAATAAGCGAAACAATGCCCACCCTCCTAGAACTTGCACTCTATTACTGGAAACAGACAAATAACTATATAAGGGTGGCCATGTCAGGGAATGATGAAAAACACATGATCATCTCAATAGACACAAAAAAAGCATTTGACAAAATTCAACATCCGTTCATGATAAAAACTCTCATCAGAGTAGAGGGAACATCTCTCAGCATGATAAAGCCCATTCACAACAGACCCACAGCCAGCATAATGCTCAATGGTGGAAAGCTGAAAGCCTTCCTGCTAAATTCAGGAACAAGACAAGAATGTCCACTCTCACTGCTTCTATTTAATATAGTATTGAAAGTCCTAGCCACAGCAGTCAAACAAGAAAAAGAAATAAAAGCTATCCAAATTGGAAGGGAAAGGGTAAAACTGTCACTATTTGCAGATGACATGATACTCTATATAAACAAGCCTAAAGTCTCCATCCCCAAACTATCAGAACTAATAAATGAATTCAGCAAGGTTGCAGGACACAAGATTAATATACAGAAATATGTTGTATTTCTTTTTTTTTTTTTTTTAAGATTTTTAGAAATTTCATGTAATGTCTGAAACATTCATATTAACATATTTCCATACAAATAACCCAATGAAAGTTTAGTATTAGTTGTTTTGTTTGTTTGTTTGTTTTATACTGCAGATTCTTATTAGTCATCAATTTTATACACATCAGTATATACATGTCAATCCCAATTGCCCAATTCAGCTCACCACCATCCCCACCCCACCGCAGTTTTCCCCCCTTGGTGTCCATATGTCTGTTCTCTACATCTGTGTCTCAACTTCTGCCCTACAAACCGGCTCATCTGTACCATTTTTCTAGGTTCCACATACGTGCGTTAATATACGGTATTTGTTTTTCTCTTTCTGACTTACTTCACTCTGTATGACAGTCTCTAGATCCATCCACGTCTCAGCAAATGACTCAATTTCATTCCTTTTTATGGCTGAGTAATATTCCATTGTATATATGTACCACAACTTCTTTAACCATTCATCTGTCGATGGGCATTTAGGTTGCTTCCATGACCTGGCTATTGTAAATAGTGCTGCAATGAACATTGGGGTGCATGTGTCTTTTTGAATTATGGTTTTCTCTGGGTACACGCCCAGTAGTGGGATTGCTGGATCATATGGTAAATCTATTTTTAGTTTTTTAAGGAACCTCCATACTGTTCTCCATAGTGGCTGTATCTATACACTAATAATGAAATATCAGAAAGAGAAAGTTTAAAAAAAAACAAAAACCCTGTTTAAAAATGCATCCAGGGCTTCCCTGGTGGTGCAGTGGTTGAGAATCTGCCTGCCAATGCAGGGGACACGGGTTCGAGCCCTGGTCTGGGAAGATCCCACATGCTGCGGAGCAACTAGGCCCGTGAGCCACAACTACTGAGCCTGCGCGTCTGGAGCCTGTGCTCTGCAACAAGAGAGGCCGAGACAGTGAGAGGCCTGCACACCGTGATGAAGAGTGGCCCCCGCTCGCCACAACTAGAGAAAGCCCTCGCACAGAAACGAAGACCCAACACAGCCAAAAATAAATAAATATTAATTAATAAAAAAAAATAATGCATCCAAAGAAAATACAATACCTAGGAATAAACTTAATCAAAGAGGTGAAAGACCTACACTATGAAAACTATAAAACATTGATGAAGGAAATTGAAGATGATTCCAAAAAATGGAAAGATATCCCACACTCTTGGATTGGAAGAGTTAATATTATTAAAATGGCCATACAACCTAAAGCAATCTACAGATTTAATCCAATTCCTATCAAAATACCCAGGACATTTTTCACAGAACTAGAACAAACAATCCTAAAATTTATATGGAACCACAAAACCCCAAATTGCCAAAGCAGTCCTGAGAAAAAAGAACAAAGCTGGAGATGTGACCTTCCCAGACCTCCGACTATACTACAGAGCTACAGTAACCGAAATAGCATGGGATTAGTATAAAACAGACACATAGACCAATGGAACAGATTAGAGCACCCAGAAATAAACCCATGCACCTATGGGCAATTAATCTACAACAAAGAAGGTAAGAATATATAATGGAGAAAAGACAATCTCTTCAACAAGTGGTGCTGGGAAAACTGGACAGCTACATGTAAAACAATGAGATTAGAACATCCCCTTGCACCATATACAAAAATAAACTCAAAATGGTTTACCTAAATGTAAGACCTGAAATCATAAAACTCCTAGAGAAGAATATAGGCAGAACACCCTTTGACATTAATTGTAGCAATATTTTCTTGGATCAGTCTCCTAAGGCAAAAGAAATAAAAGTAAAAATAAACAAATGGGACTTAATTAAACTGGTGAGGAAAAACAAAGTAAGCTAAAGGAGTAGAAAGGGATGGAGGTATATTCTATTGGAGTGAGTGAGCAAGCCATGGAAAGTTCCAGGGATCAGCAAGAGCTAGTCCCTGACAGCAATGGGCTGGGCATGAGGGAGGACCAGCAGGGCAGCCCACGTGACCAGAGCTAGTGAGGAAGGCAGATGGCAGCCAAGGATGTGGGAGGGGAGAGGGACAGAGACT
This sequence comes from Balaenoptera borealis, assembly GCF_965194805.1. Classification (NCBI taxonomy): domain Eukaryota; kingdom Metazoa; phylum Chordata; class Mammalia; order Artiodactyla; family Balaenopteridae; genus Balaenoptera; species Balaenoptera borealis. The sequence continues at coordinate 22,656,990 of NC_138870.1, read as the reverse complement.
AGATCATGCAGGGCCCCTGGGCTGGGAAAGGATTTTACATTTTATGCTAGGAAAATTCATTCTAAAAACTTTATCAGTGCTTTCACTTTTTGGTTCAACATTATCAATTATTTCTCATACACAAAATTCGCTCCTGACAAGGAAATGGGTAGAACATACTAGGGTAAATAGTTCAACTCACAGAACATTCACAGGCTGGTAGATTTCAAATTGCTCCTAACCCCTCAGGCAGAAGGTAAGGGGTAAAGAGAGAACTTAAGATGGCAATCCAACAGCATCCTTTTCACTTTACTCTTTTCCCATAAACACACCCTGGATAAATCTTTCTGCCTTGCATGGTCATATCCTAAGTATGTATATAACTGTACATTTCTGGGTGTATTCTGTGCTTCTGCAGCTCCCTTTAAAACAGTCCAATCGAATATTTATATTTATATATATATATAATGTCTCAGACCAGCAACAATTTAGCAAAAACTGATGCCTAGCTAGCCCAGTTTACCTGGACTGCTTGTCCTACAGCTTCTTCACCATTGCTTCTAGGGCACCCTGCCCCTCTGGCCACCTGCAGCAGCTGATGGCCATACGGCCCACAACCAGAGGCAGTGAACAGGGTTGGTGCCTATTCTAACACCAGCTATCCCATCTAGGGGCACTGCAATCCAGTTCTGGCATTAACCACCCAAAACTATCACCAACCCCATTAGTTAGAGAGCATGATCCCCAACAAGACTGCCTAGATTTCAGATGCCAACTGCACTTCGGGTGTCCGCAGGCCACCCACACTTCCGACAGCCTACATATCAGTTCAGGGGTTCCCATGACCCCCCTCAGGCTCAATAACTCACTAGAACAACTCACAAAACTCAGGAAAACACTGTACTTACGATTACAGTTTTAATATAAAGGATTTATTACAAATCAGGAGGGCCAGCAAAATAAAGAGACATATGGACAAAGTCTGGGAGGGAACACAGAGCTTCCGTGCCCTCTCCCCACGGAATAGGGTGTGTTACATTCCCCGCACATCAGTGTGTTTACCAACCAGGAAGTTCCACAAGCCTCAATGCCCAGAGTTTTTATTAGGCTTTCATTACATGGGCGTGATTGATTGAATCATGGACACATACTTGAACTTGATCTGCAGCCTCTCTCCCCTTTCCGGAGGTCAGGCTGGCTCAAAGTCCCAACCCTCTATTCAGGAGTGCTTGGTCTTTCTGGTGCCTCGCCCCTGTCTTGAAGCTTTATAGGGGCCCACCGGGAGTCACCTCATTAGCATAAACTCAGGTGTGATCCAGGGGGTTTGTGAATAACAAAGACATTTCAATCATTGGGGAAATTCCAAGGATGCACAGTCTCCCCCTAGGAGCCAGGCAAAGACTAGTCTTATTTTTTATTGTACAACAGTGCCCCAGCCAAGGAGAGTGACAGGCCTGGGAGTGGTCAGTTGGCGATGGGAAGGAAGGTAACGGGGGTAGCAGCAAGTCAGAGGAGAAATGTGAGATCAGAAATTGCCTATACTGCTCGGGGGGCCACATATGTATAGATTTATCCATGGTTTCAACTCTTAAGATGTGTACCACCTAAATGAGGAGGCAATTAAAAGTCAGCCAGAAGAAAAAAAAAAAAAAAAAAAAAGTCAGCCAGTATTCGTTATAAAACGCCTCAGGACAGCTTCTGAGTTCTCATCAACACAGAGCACCTGTGTGCAGCAGCCAATCCTCACCAGGCATCACAGTGTTACATCGACTGGCTCCATCATGTGTCAGAAATGAGTTTTACACATACACATTGCTTCAGCATCTGTTTCAGGTTTTTTAAGGTTTGTGTCAGATTGACATTCCATAAGAACAAATCATCAGGGAAATGTTTCAAAAATGGAAAAATGGATAAAACGCATAAAACCCGAACAGCCTCAGTTGGAAAAATGGGGAGTTTATTTGTGAAGCTGCACAGAAATTAGAAAGGCAACACCTACTGCATGTTCAACGACTGTTTCCACATTGCCTTTGTGTCCAACTGCTCTATGACCTGTGGTTGCAATTCCTGTTCACCAAGACCCTGTGCCTTCTGTGACTTGGCATCTTATTATTATAATCAGCCAGGAGTCATTATTCAAGAAGAGCCGCCGTGCTCTGGAGTTCCGGTGCGCCCTACTCTTCTCCCAGCCTCACTTGTGTCCTGGGCAACCCATACCTCTGCTTTGTCTTTCGAAGTCTCCCTTGTTCATCCCACTTGAGATTACCTCATTTCTTCTCACATTTAACAGCTGCTGCTTGGCAGAGTTATGTGTCATCATCTACGGCTGCTGGGCTCCTTGTGTTCAGGACTACGTCGTCTTTGGACCCAGCTGGCCAGCTGTTGATGCACTGGCAGCCTTGGTAAAATTCTTTTCAATCTGTGCACCATCCTACAGTTGTTCTAAGTCCCAGACAGTGGTCACTACTATACTCTGCAAAGCTATCATCCAACTTAGAGTTCAGTCCCATGTTGACATCACACCCTGCTTGCCCCTACGCCAGAAGAACATATTGGTTTGGACTCAATTCAGAGTTTTTTATTCAGCATCCGTCAAGCCACATGATGTCCTATGCAGAAAAATTTAGTGAAGAAATGTTAGCTTGTTGACGCTAATGAAAAAGTTTGACCTGAGTGTAAGATTTCTTTGGTACAATGTGGCACGTCATCTTGGTCCAATTCTGAATTTATTTTTAGGTCTCTGTATTGTGCTAACCCCAAAGAGCCACTCCAGATCTTTTTTATTCTTTATTTTTTAAATTGAAGTATAGGTGATTTACAATGTTGTGCTAATTTCTGCTGTACAGCAAAGTGACTTAGTTATACGCATATATACATCCTTTTTTTAATATTCTTTTCCATTATGGTTTATCCCAGAAGATTGGATATAGTTCCCTGTGCTATACAGTAGGACCTTGTTGTTTATCCATTCTAAATGTAATAGTTTGCCTCTATTAGCCCCAAACTCCCACTCCCATCCCTCTCTCTCCTCCCATCCCCCTTGGCAACCACAGGTCTGTTCTCTATGTCTGTGAGTCTGCTTCTGTTTTGTACATAGGTTCATTTGTGCCGTATTTTAGATTCCACATATAAGTGATATTGTCTGGTATTTGTCTTTCTCTTTCTGACTTACTTCACTTAGTATGATAATCTCTAGTTGCATCCATGTTGCTGAAAATGGCATTATTTCGTTCTTTTTATGACTGAGTAGTATTCCGTTGTATATATGTACAACATCTTTATCCATTCATCTGTCGATGGACATTTAGGTTGTTTCCATGTCTTGGCTATAGTGAATAGTGCTGCTGTGAATATAGGGATGCATGTATCTTTTTGAATTATAGTTTTGTCTGGATATATGCCCAAGAATGGGATTGCTGGATCATATGGTAATCCTATTTTTAGTTTTCTGATGGACCTCCATACTGTTTTCCATAGCGGCTGCACCAACTTACATTCCCACCAACAGTGTAGGAGGGTTCCCTTTTCTCCACACCCTCTCCAGCATTTGTTATTTGTAGACTTTTTAATGATGGCCATTCTGACCAGTGTGAGGTGCTACCTCATTGTAGTTTTGATTTGCATTTCTCTAATAATTAGTGATGTTGAGCATCTTTTCATGTGCCTACTGGCCGTCTGTATGTCGTCTTTGGAGAAATGTATGTTAAGGTCTTCTACCCATATTTCAGTTGGGTTGTCTGTTTTTTTGTTGTCGAGCTGTATGAGCTGTTTGTATATTTTGGAGAGTAAGCCCTTGTCGGTTGCATCATTTGCAAATATTTTCTCCCATTCCGTAGGTTGTCTTTTCATTTTGTTTATGGTTTCCTTTGTTGTGCAAAAGCTTGTAAGTTTGATTAGTTCCCATTTGTTTATTTTTGTTTTTATTTCTGTTGCCTTGGGAGAGTGACCTAAGAAAAGCCACTCCAGATCTTGATCGTGACCATGCCCCAGCTCCTCATGATAGATTTTTGAAACAATTCAGGGACTGATAGAGAGGCCAGTGACGATAAAAACTAAAGGAAAAAATTTGGATTTTTTTCAGGAGAAGGTCGTTGGGATCAAGGACAAATTTCAGGGAAGTATTAATATCCATCCAATTTATAAGAGAAAAAGAGAGAATAGGAAATAATGAAATAAGAGTAGCAGGTATAGACTACTCCCATGAAAAATATGTCAAAACCCATTTTTATAGGCAATTTACAAGTGACCAAAATACATATGACTTCATAGTAGATAGTACCTCAGAAACATCCTTTCAGCAATTTATGTACATAAATGCAATTTTCTAATCTATAGGCTGCCCAGATATGGAACTCTTTCATTCTCCTAATTGGTCCAGATACTATAAATGATAGTCCAGGTTTTAATGGAAACCAGAGGGACCATAGTTGTGACGGGAACAATCCTGGTTATGCCATTGTCTCTGCAAAAATTTGTTTTTGGAAAGCAGAATGTTTTTATTTGCATATGATAAGACTGTGCTGATAGAGCATCCTAAGGAATCCGTAAAGAGTTACTAGAACTAATATGCAAATTTAAAGAGGTTCAAAATTATAACGTATACACAAAATAATCATATTTCTATATATTAATCAAAACCTGTTGAAAATTAAAATTTTAAATGCCAAAAACATGGAATAATTACAAGTAGATTTAACCAACAACTGCAACTCTGTTAAAAAAAAAAAAACTACAAAATATTGCTAGGAGAAAGAAAAAAATTTTTTTATTGGAATATAGTTGTTCCACAACGTTGTGTTAGTTTCTGCCACATGGCAAAGCAAATCAGCCATACTCTGCAAAATTTTTAATAACACTGCTTTCATGCTCACATGTGTCCCTATTTAGCCTACAAATTAGATGATTTGTAACAGGAGTATAGTTAATAACAGGAGTACAGTTAAGGATTTCCTTTAAGGTTCAGCCAAAGGTTAGTGATGTTAAGATATCACTGGTTAGGTCTCGAATTATTTAGAGTGGTTGTTCTCAGACTTTAGTATACATCAGAATCACCTAGAGGGCTTGTTAAAACACGGATTACTGGGCCCCAACCTTACAGCTCCTGATTCTGCAGGTCTGGGGTGTGGCCTAAGAATTGGCATTTCTGTTTCCCATTTGATGTTAATGCTGCTATAAGGACCACCAACTCTTTTCCTCTGCTTGGGTAGTATTTTGAAGACAAGGGAAGAGACTTTAGGATAAACCAAACAAGTTAGAAGAACTATTTGATAAAATGTCTTAATGTCAGGGGCTAGTATAAGAACATCAGCTGGTGAGCTGGCTAACTGCAAATTCAGTCTAATCAGATTATTACAGGTAAAGCCCCGCAATGATAACCACGTGCTGGATCCTTCATTGATTTTTGTGTGTGATTTTGAGATTTGGTGACCATTCATTAAAGAGTTTGCTCTCAAGGGGGGTGGGGGTGGGGGAAAGCATTCTTTTTGTTGTTATTGTTCCAGAGAAGGAATTTAAGTAGTCTTTTAGAAGATTTACTCATTTTTTGTTCGAGACAAACCTGTATGTGCTGTGTATATACATACATATACATCTATGTGAGGTATAAAAGGCAGTGAAGTTCAAACAGTAACAGATGGAGTTACTAAAACAGATTTTAATTCCACTTGCTATTGTGTTACATTTGACTCTGGTGTTAAAAAAGTTCTGGAATGTTTTTTCTCTAGATCTGTGTTTTCTGTATAGACATTTTATATGTGTGTGTACGTAAATTTTTCCTTGAGCTCTCTATATAAATTTACTATGATTTTTTAAATAGATGTATTATTCGTAATTCTCCTCTTAATAAGTCACCTACAGTGGAAATGAACATGATGATGATATTTGAGAGAAATTTCAAGAGAGTCCTGTCATAATATCAGAAAAAGATGTTTTGATTTACATTTTACTGCTGGTGTCACCACTTGCTATTCAGCACTTTTTCAGTAGTATTGAAATATAAATTGCCCTTTTTTGTTTTCATTATTGACTTTTTTTGATTTTAAAGAACAGGATGATCTTGATCTAAACATGCTTGTCATTTTCATAATTGAGGAAAGTTATAGCCAAAGTACATATGTAAATACCGAATAACTGAAAGATTCAAAACAAATATTAACCCGTGAACCCCGTATAGTAAAAATTCAGTTGGTGACACCTTCTAGGCTCAAGAGACTTTTAAGGTCAGGGGTGTCTTTGATGTATCAGGAGTCCTCCATTGTCATCCTGGTTCTGCCATGATCTTCTGATTTGTGACTCAGGGGTTAGTGGTTTAATTTAAACTATCTTTAAGGCTTCCTCCATCTCTATTAGTAAGGGACATTCTCCAGTGGTGTGCTAATGTTTAACGACCAGTTCTGGCGGTAACGAGAAAGCCCTGATGGTCGCATTGCCTATTTCCACGGTGTAAATATTCCCACCGTGGCTGATTTCAGGCTGCCAACGTGGTGTCACTGAACTCAGAAGTGGGACACAGTGGCAGAAACCAGCTCTCTTCTGTGGGAGAACAGCTGTGGAGTTCTGACCCAATAATCCATTTAGGGCCTCAATTATCCAGTCTATCTGTTCACATTAATCATGCCAACCAAATATTTTGAGCTCTGTGAATGCAATCTTATCCTCCAGGAGAAGGTGTGGTCTGTCAAGTATGCATTTCCAAACATTCATTTGCTGACTTCAAAGCCCCCCGGGGCTGACATTATTGTGATAGCACACCCTGTGTCCCACTCCTGCCACCCTTGCCGAAGTCCCCACGAATGCCCACCTGGAGATGGTGGTCTCCAGATGCGAGTCTACCATGTCTGTTCTTCATGCCGCAGCCAAAGTGTTCTGTTTCATTTTACTTTTATGTGTACATGTGTGTATGTATTTGCTGTAAACCAGGAATAGCCATTCCTCTGCTGGGGGCCAGAATCCTCCTTGGCCCCCACCACTTCCAGTTCTCTCCATAACTGGGTCTGCTTCTGGTACCTTATCTCCTACCACTCTCTGTCTCTCACTTAGTACCACACTCCAGTTCCACCTTCTTTCTGTTCTTCAAATATGCCAACCTCACTTGGAGCCTTGGGGCCTTTGCCTGACTGTTTCCTCTGCCTGAAGCTCTGTCCCATCACTTCAGTGCAGAGCTATTTCCTTCTCATCGGCCAGGCATCAACTCCTCAGAGTAACCTTTATGGCCTCTTCAATCTACAGTAGCCCCCTCTCCTCCAAAGACAATGTTTCGAACCACCGTTTCCTTCATAGATAGTATGTACCCTTATCTGAAATTATTTCATTTGTTTTCATTTGTTATCGTCTCCCTGCTCTTCATTCACCTTCCATTAGACTGTAAGCTCTATAAGAGCAAGGACCCTTTCCATTGCTTTAGCCAGAGCTTGGAACAGTATCGACTACATAGTAGGTGTTCATTACATATACTTGAAGAAAGAAAGGAAGGAGGTCTTTTTGCTTTGGATTAGTAAAGAACAAAAAGAAAGGGGAATTGTTCATAGTAATGATATGTCTTATTGAAAAACTCAGGTTACCATGTTTACCGTATATAACATTTGTACCGTATATAACAACTCGTAATCATCCATCCATTTTACCAATGATATGTATCAAGTGCCAACGACATAGAAATGGAAGATGCAAGAAGAAATCAGAAAGAAATACTGCCCTCTAAAGGGCTTATAAACTAAACAGTTCACAAATTTCTCCTCTGTGTAATTGATGACCCCATAATTAATTAATAATATTAATTATGTATGACATTTACGTTATGATATGATTGTGATATTTGATTTATGGTATGGTCATAATTATCCCATAATTATTATAGTATTAAATATGATTATTATATAATAATTAGTTAGCTGTATGACTTAGATAAGGACCTTAGTCATTCTAGTTTAAAGTTTTATCACCTTTATGCTGGACAAAATAGGCCAGTGTTAAATTAGCACCTGGCCCCTTTAGTCCCTTGACACTTGCACCAGTCGGGGGTCTTTAAACAATGGCAACTAACCTGGCTATCTTAGGGGGAAAAGGAATTTGTGGAAGGGATGCGCAGAATTAAGAGGAAAGTGACCACCAGGCCCAGCTGGGCAGAATCCAAGCAAAGTGAGCTGGCCAGAAAGTCCCACCTGGGGCCAAGGCTGGCTGGACGGAAGGTGCCACTGCCTCTGCTGCTGTGTCCTGGAAGCCGGCCCTGGCACCAGTGGCATCCCCACAACCAGAGGTCACTGCTTCAATCATTGTGAACAAAAAGCATTCTGCTTCTTGGTAGCCCTTGTTCCATGTCAAAATCTCAAGCAGGGGCAACCGGTGGGCCACTCTTAGGTCATGTGACTGCGCTCTGACTACCGCAGGGAGGACAGACTTTTCAGCTTCCACAGCAGGACGGTGGACCCAGCCTTCCACACGACCCCCAGTGGCAGTTTCCTCAAGCACAGGAGGCCATCAGGGGTTAGGCAGCCAGAAGTTGGACAGATACCCACTTGAGTATTCAATACTCTGTTCAAAATACTTTGCCCCAATCTCACCATGAAGAAATCTCCAGTTTTTTCCTATCCCAGTGAGACTTGCAAATGCTCATACTTGAGATAATTTGCAGAAGAAAATAAATATTTCTGTTCTTTGATAAAGAGGCCAAGAGAGAAACTTAGGAGAGTAAATATGGAAATTAACAAATAATAAGATTAAGAAAGGGTTAAAGCCCCAAGACTAAAAATATAGATTAAGTAGAGTTATGAGCTGACAGGAAAAGAAAGGCATAAACAGGAAGGGAAATGACCGGCTCTAAGGAGGCCCGCAAGTACGACCCTGCAGCTGCCTCGCGTTCCCCGCAGTCTCCCCTGTTACACAAGCTTTACTTATTTATTTTTCCTTTGTGGTCAGAGTGCTTCCCACTGAACACTTCTCCAGGAGAAACGGCAATAGGGACCTGGGAGAATGTCAGGCAGGCCCCTGGGTTCCTTGATCGCTCACAGCCAGGTGGCAGACAAGCCTCCCATCACCGCATCATCAGACCTTTGACTGGGTTTCAGTCCCTGCCTCTGGGGCCGCTGTGTATCTTTGAATCAGCTGGCCGGTGGCTCAAAGCATCTTTGGCTGCGGGGCTCCACTCCCTTCCTCTCTGAGTGATTCCCCACCCTGGCCGGTGCTCAAGGTGGGGTCCATAGCCTCCAGCAACCCCATATCACAGCTGCCGCCACAGCCAGAGACCTTCTGCCCCTTAGTGTTCCTGGTTACCAGCCTAGCAATCCTGCTAGTTATTGACAAGAGGACTGTAGCTTCCAGCAGCTTCTAAGCTGCTCTTGAGTCCGGATCCTCTTAGATCTCCCCAGCCATGGACCCCTCTCTCTCCTCGGTGCAGCTCCCTCCCTGGGTGCCCTGTGGGCTGGGAGCAGATCAACCCCTCCACTTGCTGATGTAGCTGATGCTTTGTGTAGACACCCAGGGGACACGGTTAGCTGCATCAGGAGTGAAAAGGCTGAGACCAAAAGAGAACCTATAAGCAGTTTCACTCCCACGTGCCGCCATTGCCCTCCCATCGTGGACATACAGGACGTTGCGAAGAGGGAGCATTGGGAAGGCGGGAAGGGCTAGGGAGCAAGGTGGGTGCTCCGGGGCTGTGGTCTCTACCCACAGTCCAACCTGCTGTCTGTGATGAGAGCCGCCGCTCGCCCCCAGGGGGGCATCACCTATTCCAGGTCACTGCTGAGAGCCCTACTTTTCAAAATCGTTGCATTTTCAGGTTGCTGGAATAGGTAGGACTTGAAGATCACAGTTCTCTCAACCCCCAAATAGCCGGGGTCCCCCATCCGGCACGCAGACCACACTCAGGCAATGACTTTTCCATGGGCCTAGTGCATGAAGTGCCTCTTGCCCATTGCAGGAGGCCAAGGTCCACATTAATGCCTGACTTTACCAGCACCTAGCTCCCCCGCTAGTCTGGAAATGTTTAAGGACAGAAATCTCGACCCATGAGTCTGAAACTCCAGAGCCCAACACTTTTTTTTTTTTTTAACATCTTTATCGGAGTATAATTGCTTTACAATGTCGTGTTAGTTTCTGCTGTATAACAAAGTGAATCAGCTATACGTATACATATATCCCCATATCCCCTCCCTCTTTCGTCTCCCTCCCACCCTCCCTATCCCACCCCTCTAGGTGGTCACAGAGCACCGAGCTGATCTCCCTGTGCTATGCGGCTGCTTCCCACTAGCTATCGGTTTTACATTTGGTAGTGTATGTATGTCCATGTCACTCTCTCACTTCGTCCCAGCTTACCCTTCTCCCTCCCCGTGTCCTCAAGTCCAGTCTCTACGTCTGTGTCTTTATTCCTGTCCTGCCCCTAGGTTCATCAGGGGCATCACCATTTTTTTTTTTTTTTAGATTCCATACATATGTGTTAGCATACGGTATTTGTTTTTCTGACTTACTTCGCTCTGTATGACAGACTCTAGGTCCATCCACGTCTCAACAAATGACTCAATTTCGTTTCTTTTTATGGCTGAGTAATATTCCATTGTATATATGTGCCACATCTTCTTTACCCATTCATCTGTCGATGGACACTTAGGTTGCTTCCATGTCCTGGCTACTGTAAAGAGAGCTGCAGTGAACATTGTGGTACATGATTCTTTTTGAATTATGGTTTTCTCAGGGTATATGCCCAGTAGTGGGCTTGCTGGGTCGTATGGTAGTTCTATTTTTAGTTTTTTAAGGAACCTCCATACTGTTCTCCATAGTGGCTGTATCAGTTTACATTCCCACTAACAGTGCAAGAGGGTTCCCTTCTCTCCACACCCTCTCCAGCATTATGACACTCTTGTTTAAGTGTTTGTTGAACGGTTTTGATCCTCTCTTCAGCCGAGGGGGGTCCACACTCACCTGTTTCACGCTGGCTCCTAAGGTGAGGAATCCACAGAAGGCGGGGCCTTCCGGCTTTCAGCTCTGCAGAAGCTGAGACTGCCAGGCTGTGATGCCCTCCTGCACGCCCCGTGCTGGGAACGGGTCAGCCGCTTCCCCCACGGCTGTGCTGTGTGTAAAACTGGACCAGCGTCCAGTCCCTCCCAGCTGTAACTTTGTGACTGGCAGCCTGAGGTCCTGCTGAGATCAGTACCCCGTTGTCCTCATCCCAGCACTTCCTCCTTCATCGGCACTTTTGCTGGACCTATTTTTCTCTCTGCCCTTGGGAGCAGTGACTGGATTAAATAGGCCTTGTCCCTGGAGGGCTCCCCAGCCAGCAGCCCCCCTCCCAGCAACGATGCCCTGAAGGTGGGGCTGTGGAAAGGGGCCAGGCAGGAGCACCGCAGTGATGCCAGGGGCTGTTGCTTTCTGAGCATCTGTTAGGTGCGTCTCCAGCCTCTGTGCCATCAGCTCAGCCATCCAGGGATCCTTGAAGTTTGTACAGTGCTTTGTAGGGTTCAAACTACTTTCATGCGCATAATGCAAACTTGACGTCCAAGCATTTAGATCGGTAAAATATTTCAAGGTTTGACAACGACATTTTAAAGGGATTTGTTACTTTACGAAAGCATTCAATACAGATTTGCCTTGGATAACTAACACATTTTAAATTTCTCAGTCCACACAAATATGGTACTCTACTATATTTGCAGGAACTCAGTTGCAGAAGGAAGATACAGATACAGAATAAACAGGGAGAGACTGAAGGAAGATACAGTTAATAAGGGCTGAGGGACTTCCCTTGGTGGTCCAGGGGTTAAGAATCTGTCTTGCAATTCGGGGGACTCCGGTTGGATCCCTGGTCAGGGAATTAAAATCCCGCATGCCCCGGGGCAACTAAGCCCACCTGCTGCAAGGAAAGATCCCACTAACTGCAACTAAGACCTGATGCAGCCAATAAATAAATAAATAAACATTTTAAAAAAAAAAAGTGAGGGCTGGTAAATGAATCTTCCAGTCCTGGAACGTGTTATTTTTCTAATGCAGCAAAATTTGCTCTTCTTCCCTCCCTTTTCTTTAGAATGAGTTGCCATGGTTTTCATTTATTTGTCAATCCAGGAATAACGTTTTAATTTCAAAGGACACAGCTGGATCCTTTCTGTCACCTCCAGTCCCCAGTGTTTGTCAGACAAGAGTGTGTTTTCCAGCTCATCCTTCCTTCCTCAAACCCCAGGGCCTGCATCCGAACCCCTGTGAGAATCGGCCTTTTTGTTGTCCATATTGAGCAATACTTGTCACATACAGGTCGGGTGTTCACCAGGAACAAAGCTAGAAGCCCAGATGCCAGTGTTGTGGGTGTCCCTTAAATTCCTTTTTTTTTTTTTTTTTTTGGCTGCATCGGGTCTTAGTTGCGGCATGCGGGATCTTTTTTTTTTCAACTGCAGCACACGGGCTCTTCATTGCGACGTGCGGGCTCAGTAGTTGTGGCGCGCAGGCTTAGTTGCCCCGCGGCATGTGGGATCTTAGCTCCCCGACCAGGGATTGAACTCGCACCCCCTGCATTGGAAGGCAGATTCTTAACCACTGGACCGCCAGGGAAGTCCCTCCCTTAAGCTCTTGAGATAATGTCTCACCTGCCAGCAAGGCGGCCATGTTGGTCTGAGGGTGGGAAGCCCGCCATGCCCCTCCTTCATTGAGCAGAGGCTGGGATGGGGTACATGAAGCACTTCGCCTTAACCAACACGATTACTTTGACTTCACAAAGAATCCCTGTTCCAGATATTGTCCTTGTTCTGAAGTTCCAGGAAAGCAGGAATTCTGTCTTTCCCTCGGGGACCTTCCAGTAAGTAGGTAGTATTAGCATTGCTGGTGTTCCTTTTGAGAGCCATTTCTGCTGACATCTTCAAACCAAAAGTGCAAAGAGAGGAATGCAGTGGGTCACAATGAGGCTTTGGGGAAATGGTTATAACTCGTCGGCCTAGGAGACTTTGCGTATGATTTTAGAATGGAGAATGAAATATAAACTTAAGGCTTAGAAGAGGGTGGTAACCAAGAAAAACCTTTGCCAATGGTCTTGTAACAGCTTATTTTAAGCATAGAGAGTCTAGAAGCAGAAATGAGGATACATACTAAATGGTTCATTGATATTCCAGTACAACACAATACAGTGCATGGTATGTTCAATGTGATACCCCTCATTAGCAGTCTTTTAGAGCACTCTGCAAAATTGCAGTGAGTGTCAAGCGTTGATCAATGTATTTCCACAGTACCTGCATCTGCATTTCTGATACAATACCTAAAGCGTTTATTTCTGAGTTTCAATAAATAAACCTTTAGCATACCCCAGAAGAAGTAATCAAGGGGGTTCAAGTTATAAAATATATTCTCACTGTAGTCTCTGTTTTCTCTGGCAAGTTCAGAAGCTGAGCATTGGCATCTCCATTGGACGTGGAGAAATAGTCCAGTGCAGTGAAGGGAGCACAAGATTTCCTGCCGCACAGAGTGGAGGCCAAAGCCTGGCCCAGCCCAGCCCTATAACCCCTATGTGGCCTTGGCAAGTAACTAATCCTCTTCCTGCCTCAGTGTTGTCATCTGTAAAATGGGGATGGTAACAGTCTCAACCTTATAGAATCATTCTGGGTATTGGCCATAGCATGACTAAAGTGCCTGACACTTGCCAGGCAGCCAAAAAAGGGGGTTATTACTGTGTTATAGAACTACAGTGCTTGCTTTCTCTTTAGCTCACATGCTGGTGACTTATTTTTAATCTTTTTTTAAACCTTCTTTTATTGAAGTATAGTTGATTTACATTTTAGGTGTACAGCAAAGTGATTCAGTTATATATATATATATATATGTATACATATATTCTTTTTCAGATTCTTTTCCATTATAGGTTATTACAAGATACTGAATATAGTTCCCTGTGCTATACAGTAGGTCCTTGCTGTTTATCTATTTTATATATAGTAGTGTATATCTGTTAATCCCAAACTCCTAAATTATCCCAGGTGACTTTTAATGTGTACCTAGTAGAGCTAAAAAGACATAAGACAGTTTCTCCAATGTTTGGCTCACTGAAATCAATCTCCTCCTACTTTTCAATCTCGTTCTGATGCGGAGAGAAATCCTTACAATCTTTACATTTTCTCAAGCCTGTCACCAATTAAGCATCAGCAGGGCTAGATTATATAAGAGTTTTTCCACTACGTAATATGGAAGAACTTGTCCAGAAGTGGAAATCAAGTGCAGGGAAACAGTTATAAGACCTCAAGGAAACCTAAACTTTCTAGATTTCAGACTGGGCGTTTGTAATATGCTGAGCTTGGGTTATGTGGTTTCAAGGTTGCTTGTAGCCTAAATGCTATGTTTCTGTTTGCTCACTTGGCGAGCTTGGGGCTTGTCTCAGCAATTTGGTTTGTAAAGTTTTGAATTCATAGCTCACAGAATGATGAGCTGGAAGAGACATAGAGGCCACCCAGGGTAACATTCTGGTTTTACAGATGAGGAAACTGGGACTCAGAGAATAAGTCTTCCCCACCATCCTTATATCACATAGCTAGTTTTTGGCTGAACTAAAACCAGAACCCAGGTGTTCTGACTCCTAGATCAATGCTCTTTCCTTTATATCGCGTGGCCTCTTTCCTGCAAATGGGGTATCACATTTAAGAACCAAATATGAAAACAGCACAGCCAAGCTCTGACTGACTCTGACAACCTAATTGTTTACGGAATAACTACAAAATTACATAAGTCAAATTGATCTGACTGTTGAAAGGACTATTTGAAAGGTTTTCACACTTAAGTCTGTCTATCTTCTAGTCATCAAGAAAGACACATTATTGTTAGAATTTAGGGATAGCAAGAGGGTTATGGCTGGCATGCTCTCGGTCCCTTCATCTCGGGGCTTTGCATTTTAGAAGGCTTGGGAAGCTCTGGATTTCCCATCACCAAGTAGCTAGGATCGTATACTGTAACCTCAGAATCTAACACTTAATCTACAGCTTCCCTGACTTTATATTACCCTGTGGTTAAACATGTTCATTCCTGATGAAATAAGGAAATGGTGTCATATTGACTAACCAAAGTCGCCATGGAACTCTGCTAATCATGAGCATGATCACGAGATGTATGTAGCATATGTGAGTAACCGAGAAATAACAAATCAAATCCAACTGGCTTTGTTAGATGGCGGACACATTACAAGTCGACGTGGTGAGGGAGTGGCGTCCTGTTAACCAGTCACCGTTCTGAGTGTCTGTCCTGTGGTTCTGGCTCAGACTAAAGTCCGGGGCTCTCCTTTCTCACCGGGCTCAGGCTGAGCCTTCCATGGAAGCCACTCTTTCTGACACTGGAGCAGAGAGAGGAGACTTGGGGTATTTCATCGGAAACAACTTTCAGTGAACAAGCCTGTGCAGCATTTATTCTAAGAACTCTGCTTGATTTGAGTTAATTTTGGTGAAAAGAATATACTTTCTGCACGAATTTGGAGGAACATCAGTTGTGAAAATTTATTTTTAAAAGAGTGGCTTTTTTTGTAAAAAGAGGACAAAAGACCATACATTTAGGTTGCTTATTTTTTGCCATTTTAGTGAGATACAAAACATTCAAGTCAGGTTCCTAAAAATTAAGAAAAGGAACCAGAAAGCATTCAATACTGAAAAAAAAATCTTAATGACACGTTATATTTTAGCTTCAGATTATGGTCCGTTGATATACAGAGGAAGAGAGGAATGAAACAAAAAGCACAAAACTAGGAGAGAAAAGGCTGAGAACCAGGCAAACAAACAAAAACAGAGAAAGATAGACAGTGAAAAGAAGAAAGATGAGAAAAACCAAAAGAGGATTAGAAGAGAGAATGATTTTTAGGGACTAGGGAGAAAGGACAATGGAGCTGGGTGGCTTTCCTAGCCAGCCCTTAAGCCCGGCTTGTCGCTGTTTTCATCCTCTTTGACTGAAGTCTTACTCTCCACCTAGACTATCAATTACACCAGCACAAGAACTGCACTGGGTTTGGCTCTCTATTGTTTTCCCAGTGCCTAGCACAGACATAGTCAACACTGTAAGAATTAGTCAATGAATGGATGAACAAAGGAACAAGTGAAGAAAGAATGTGTAAGGAAAGAGTCCTGTGGCCCAACCAGCTGGGGCAGTGGTCCCCTGAGAACTGCCATTGTTTCCTCAAAAGCAAGAGACAGTGGGTTGGGCTGACCTGGCCCCCGCAACACCTACAAGAGCATTTCTTCAGAGGCAATTTCACCGTCTCACCCATGTTCTCTTTGCTAAGCATTAGAACACTGTTTTGTCTCTCTTTCTCTTGGAAACTTTCTGAAAGCTGATGTTTTCGCCAGCCCCACCTTGGGTATCACCATGTCTCCTGGTACCTTCTCACCCCAGGCCCAGCTGTCTGAGGTTCTCAAACCCTTCTGTTCCATCAGCCTCCCTGGAATCCCTGTCCTGATACAGACCAACTCTCCTCTCCTACAACGCTGCCTTCTTGGCTCTCCTGAGAGGAATCCCCTGTCTTTTAGCCCACTGGTGGCAGCGGCCGATCTTCCTACCCCCTCAGTATGAAGGGCCCCAGAAGAGGGTCAGCTGACTCAACTCCCCATCGCCAAGAAATCATCACATCTTCACCCTCATGTGAAAACCCATTCTTCAATCCTTTCCATCACTGTCTTCTAATACCCCCGGGTCACTCCTGTGTGTTCATCACAGATTTTAGCCCTCGGCTGCCTGCACCCTCCTTATCCACCCTGTCTACTGACCTCCTTCAGGATGAATTCACGGATTTCGTGCATGATTCATCCAAAAGATTCTCCTCTGCAAATTGTGATTTTTAAAATCTGTAGTAAAATATACATAACATAAAATTTTACCATTTTAACCACTGTACGTGTAGAGTTTTATGGCATTCAGTACATTCACGTTGTTATGCAGCCATCACCACCGTCCATCTCCAGAGATTTTTCATCTTCCCCAACTAAAATGCTGTACCCATGAGATACTAACTCCCCAAATTCCCTGATATTTTATCAGATTTCAGGCCCTCTCACTCTAGAATTTTTATTTCCTGAAGTTGTGCTGCCTTCAGAATTTCAAATATTATTCCACTTTCTGTCCAGTCTCTCCCTTCTTGCCAGGAGACCTGGATGCAGACAGGTCTGGGTTTCCCAGCTAAACTATCTGCCAGCCTCAGTTTCTTCATTTGTAAAATTCAGATATAGATAATACGGTAGATAACATAAATACTAAATAGATAAAGAGAACTGGAGTCCATTGGGTCGTCGAAAGGATTAAGTGCTTACAGCGGATTTAGCACAGGTCTGTGCTTCTCCATTCCTCCTACTGGTCAACACTAGTGTTCCTCACTCCAGCCACTGCTCTGCTGACGTTCCTAGCGTCCTGATACCTTTGTCTTTCTGAGGCCGGTTCCAGGGGACACACCATCTTGTATCAGTCCAACTCTCTGCCTCAACTCCACACCCACTTGGGCTGTTGGTGAACAGTGGTCTTTGCTGGAGTCATTACAAGGCACGGTCTCCCACTCTGCCCCTGCAAGCATTTAATGGGCCCCTATTTGGCTTCCTCTTCCCATTCCTCATGCCAGCCATTTCAGATCTTTCCTCTTCACTCCATCTCCCTACCCTGCCACTACTCCAGCAGTTATCGTTTATCTTCTATGTCTCCATAGATCAGAGTTCTTAAACTTTCGTGCACATAGAAATCATGCAGTTCCCCTAAGAGGTTCTAATTTCGTAAGAGGCAGTGGGGTTGAAATCTGCTATTTTAACAAGCAACCCCAGGGGATTTTGATATGCAGAGTGTCCAGTTCACTTTTTGTGGAGGGCTCTCCTAAGCCGCAAGCTCCTTGAGAGCAGACATTTTGTCTTACCTGATTTTCATCTCTAAATACCTGGCGATAGATATTGAAGGATTGATTGAATGAATGAATCTGGCTGTCACTCTGCACTTCAGCATAAGTTACCATTCTCCTTTGAAATGCTAATTGGCTACAGCTATTTAAATGCAGCTTAAATCTCTTTAATACGTTTTATCCTATCCTTTATCAGCCCTTTTCACTGCCATTGGGGGTAAGGGACTATAAAGAACGTGTTATTCTCTAACAACTACCAAAAAAAACCAAAAACCAATCCAAGGGCCAGATGAGGTTTAGGCAGAAGTGCAGAGATACATAGGTTGGGTCTTTCCCCTTTCCTCTTAGGGGAGGAACGTACTCTGCTGACTCATGTTCCAGGGATCAGCTAGGCAGACGTCTTTGTAGTCACTTCAGTGGACTTTTCTGGAGTGGAAAGCATCTTAAGCAGGAAGGTCACTGCTAGGGATATTGGGAGAAGGTGACTTAGAGAAATGGGTAGAGATACAGACTGACATATCCAATCAGTGGTGGAAAGGCTCAGCTGCCTTCAAATCCTAACTCTGCCATTTTCTAGCTTGTGATGAGGGTAATTAAATGGTTGGGGCCGCTTGATTCCTCATCTGTAAAATGGGGACAGTGATTTACCTTGCAGGCTCTTTTGAGGATTGAAAGATGGGGTATAAGTAATTCACAGTGATTCTATGATGGTAGGCAATTAGGCAGAGTTTTCAAGAGAGGTGGGTATCTCTTTCACCATCTGTCTTTACCACAATGGAGGGGACACACACACACACACACACACACACACGTATGCACTCACACCCCTACACTCAGCCTGGAAAAACAGAAGTGGCACCAGCTATTGCCCTCTGGGGAAGTCTAACTCTAAAACCTCCCTCCTACTGTAATAAAATGTTTCCAAAGAGAGCAGACAGGGTAACCTAGGGCCATGCCCTTCCACTTCCCTCTTCCCTGAGCAGAGCTGGGAGCCTGTCTTGGGGAAGTGGGAGGTAAACCAGAATGGGTGGCTGGAGCTGAAACATTTCTTTTAGCATCTCCAGACCTTACGTCATCATTCATCAAGATTCACTGATCGCCCACAGCGTTCAGGGCGCCACTCTAAATGCTTTATCCGGGACCTCCCTGGGAGCCCCTACGAAGTTTGTTGCAATATTTAAGATCTTCCCCCAGCTCACGAAGACCAGCGTTGAACCTCCACTTCATTCCCACCCTCAACCTCTCCCCACCCCTGGCCAGAAAGAATACCTTTTGCTTTGGGTGCTAAGAAACTTTGATTTAAATGTTAATAATAATGAACACTTGTAAACGTTCTTTACAGAACTTCAGGCCCTCTTCCATATTTATTCCCTTGTTCCTGCACATGTATTTGCTTTTAGGAGAAGAATTTGGACTGGTTTCCTCGGATGCGAGCTATGTCCCTCGTTAGCAATGAAGGTGACAGTGAACAAAATGAGATTCGGAACCTGCAGGAGAAGTTGGAATCGACCATGAGTCTGGTCAAACAGCTGTCCGGTCAGCTGGCGGAGCTCAAGGAGCAGGTGAGTGCACTCGGGAGATGGAGCTGGGGGGGTTGGGGCAGGAGGATGTGAAATCATTCACCACTGGGAGAGAGGGGTGGCTGGAGACTCCTGGGAGCAAGATTGTTATCCACGATGGATTGTAAATTCCAATAAAAAAAAAAAACCCACGTTGTGTTGTAAGAACCAAATCTCTGCAAGCAGAGGCTACTTCTACTTATCACACCTCCCCATCTTGTGCGACACGTCTACGGAACGGGGAAGGAAGGAGCAGATGCTGAAAGACAAGGACCTCTTTGGACTTTTTGATAGAAAATCGTATTATCTGCCATCATAGCCATTACTAAATTCATCAGAAAGGCAGATCGTCCTTAGTACCTGTCATTTCAATGCTACAATCAACCCCTTCATCGTGTAAAATTGTGAGCATTAGTAAAAATAATATCAAAAGTAACTGTGGTAGGTTTTAAAATGACTAAGGTGATGGCGATGATTATATGTGTGTGACAAGCAAGAGCTGCTTTAAAAGAACCACGGTTCCTCTTTCTTAACCACAGAGAGGGGTTTGCTCTGTATTCTCTGCCTAGGGAAATTCACTTTAAAAAATATTTTCCCTTTTTTGATAAATATATTTTCTATG
The DNA here is from genome assembly GCF_965194805.1 of Balaenoptera borealis. Taxonomy (NCBI): domain Eukaryota; kingdom Metazoa; phylum Chordata; class Mammalia; order Artiodactyla; family Balaenopteridae; genus Balaenoptera; species Balaenoptera borealis. The sequence continues at coordinate 22,637,024 of NC_138870.1, read as the reverse complement.
ATGCTGGACAGACTATAGGTGCTTGGGAAATATTCACCCAACATTGTGTGTCCCACCAGCACTGAGAAAGAGTGAGAAAATCAGCTCAACGCCTTCTCTCTTTTCCCCCAGATGACAGAACAAAGGAAGAATAAGCAGAGACTGGGCTTTCTCGGATCAAACACACCCCATGTGAATCATCACATGCCACCACACTGATACCATGGGGGCAGCCGTGACTAGCCTTTCATCAGTGTACTGCCTGATCACTGAATAAAGAACTGAGATGGAGGGGAGTGAACAGTGCCTATTGTTGAAAAGTTAAAAACAACCAAGTGCCAAGATGTTGAGTGGTTTAGCTCCGAGAACAATTTCTAACTGTGTTTTCATGGTTGAGAAGACCAAACTTAAAATGCAGCCACTAAAAAGCACACATCACGCATTCTTAATGCAAAGAGAGTTCCCTTGCTCAAATGGACGGAGAAGGTAGGGGGAGGCGGGGTGGAAGGAGATGCAGGGCGGAGAGAACTACCTTTGGCTGAATCTATAAGAGTCCATTTTGTCTTAAATGCTGACTGCAACCTTTGTCATGGTTGGTTGGAATTTCTTTCTTTTAATTATGGCATATAGGTCAGTGATACAGGAAGTCATATTTTGGTGGCTAAGTTTTACTAAGGGAAATAACTGAAAAGATTAAAAATGAGAGTTGCAAAGAAAAATGTTAATGCTTCCAAACCGTAGCTGTCACAGGCCAATTTCCTTATTTATAACCTGCAACACAATGGATTTACAGCTCTAGGAACTAGAGCTTTGGAGCTTATGCCCCTCGGGCTGACAACACGACTGGAATGTGATTTCCCTCTCCCAGATTCAGAGGGGCTCTGTCAATATGGAGCACAAAAAGAGGTTTTCATAAAATGTGTTTAAAAACATGCTTAAAGTCATGTAGAGGCTAAGACTTTTAAAAGATTTGGGGACAAAAAAGCTGACAGTAAGCCCCAAAGACGTATGTATGCTATTAAAATACATTGAGATTAATAAATGAACATGCTTAAAGGTGATAGGAAATATTGAGAAACTTATGATGGTGGCATTGCTTTTTATAAATATGGAGTAAAAACTATTTGATTCATGTTTGCTGTGCTTACGAACTGAGTGGTTTCATTTATCCTATTCTTGCAGTTAGGAAAAAAATCCAAGAAACATATTGAATACTCAAGAAAATGCAGCATTTCAATTGCATATTTTAAACTGTATCAGTAAGAGCTCTTCAAAATGTAAAGAGATAATAACCTCTTCCTCAAATTGTTTGTGTGTTAAATTATGCAACCAGAATTTGTGGAGGGAGAAATTAACCTGCCATGCTTGTATTATTCTTAGCGATTATGCTTTTAGAATGTTAAGACAAAATTCAGATCATGAAAGTGTTAGGAGAACTGCCACGTGGCAAGAGAGCAGGCACGTGACACCAGACTCTTGGAGGTGCTCTGCAAGCTGACCTTTCCTGGTCGCTGCCCCCAAAAGAACAAAAAATTGCATTGTTAAACTCTCATGTTATTACCACCAAGGTTTAAGTTCAGGACAGCGTTTGCTATGACCATTTTTAAAGCTTTGGATTATTTTAATATACTTTAAGCTATTGGCTCCTAAAATTCTCAAATCATGGTCTGGGTAGATGATAAAGGATGCCTGAACCAATCCTTTTTCCACACACCCCGTTAAAATATAGACTTGGAGGAAAGCTGTTGAAACCCAAAGCAATGAATTTTTGAACTGAATCTGCTGGTACACCTTCCCCGCTCCTCCAAATACCTCCCCAAGTTAAGAATTCCTTACTCTGATCTGATAGTATTTTTCCTAACCAGTTGCTGAAGGATCGTGATCCAAAGATACTCAGAAACTGGGATATATATCTGTATGCAACACAGAAGTTTGAACCTAGGAGGCATTCAGTAAATGTGTGAGAAATTCCACTGTCATTCGATCCTAATGCTTCATTGAAACTTTATATCATATATTTGATTTTTTAAAATGGCATCACCAAAACTGAAGTAGACCAAAGCAGCCATTTTTTTAAAAATCCAAGACCATTATTGTTATTAACAGTATTAGATGAAAAGTACCTTTTAAAGTATTTTAATTAGGCAGAGAGTTTCACAGGTAGGGAAAAGAAGAGAAAGGTGGGGAACACTGGCTATATTCCAATGTCAGAACTTATCCCTGTTTAGCACAAAGTAAAATTTTTCTGATGGATGTTCCAGCATCAAGAAAATAAGTTAATTTGTACAGATGAGAGCAACCTGCCTTTCAGATGAACTATCTAGTCTTTTCTTACACTTTTTTATAGAGAATGAGCCATTGGGTAGGTACTGCCATCAAAAAATGGCTTAACCTCCCCAGCCATTGTGGAGTGGCAGGTCACCGTGTCACAGTGTGTTTTCTCCTATGAGAAGTATTCAAAAGCGATTACAACTAACCAGACTCTTAATTAATCAAAATTGAAATATTTCTCAGTTGTTTCTCTTTCTTTGCTGCCTAAATACTTTAAGACTAAAAAGCAAAAAAAACAAAAGCAAACAAAAAAAGGCCGTTTCAAGGCTATGAAATTCATGATGGAGAAGATAATCACGGGGAAATTTGACATTTGCTATAAATTTATGTTTGTTTTGTATATGTTTGTTCATGCAACTGGAATATTTGACCTAGGCAAGTATCAATTAACATTCTCATATTTATATAGCAATATTAAAAGAAATATGATCATCTTTGATTTTGATGTTAAGGAAAATGTTTTACTATTTAGTTATTAAAACCCATATTGGTTTAAAAGTATAAGTTTCCGCTGAACATAATTTTTAATTTCAAAAGGATTTTATTCCCCTACATGTTCCATTCTGAGGTCCAAGAGTTTCATGCAAGTATGTTTTAAGACTATAATATTAAAAAATAAATTTTATACATGTAAAACATATTTAAACTAACTTAAAAAAGTTAGACAGGGCTTATTTTCTTTCATACTGAAATTTTTCTGTTGGTGATGAGGATGCAGTTTCTAGTGGATTACTGATAAGTCAGGAAGATATTTCATTCAAGTCAGAACTAATTGTTTGCTTTTTTCCGTATTCTCAGCTCCCAACTCATTGTTTTGGCTGCTCTTTTTAGTTTATAGTTGTTTTATCAGAAGCAATCATGCAGTAGGGCCAACCCTCTACCCCGACACCCCAGGGCTGAGAATGAGCAGAGAGGCTGGGGATCTGGAGACTTGGGCAGGGAAGGTGCAGATTGGGACTTCGCTATGATTAGGAGAAAGGAGTAAAGGATAGATAATAGGATGAACAGGGCTTACCCTCCAGGGACCCAGTAGACTGGGATATAAGTAAGTAAACATTGCACAAGTATAATGATGTGACAGATTACAGGCTCAAGAGATAACCCTTAAACATGCAAAGAACAGGGCTTTGTGGGGAGTAGCCATAAGAGGTGTGTTCCCTCCAGCAGTTCTTAAATCTTTACAGAATAAGAAATCAGCATATTCTGACCCACAGACCTGTTCCAGGATGCCCTGACACATGATACAATGCAAAGAGGGGTGCAGCAGTCATCTTAAAAACAAGCACAGGTGCCTACAGGAACCAGGCAAGTGACTAAAATGCGTGCAAGTGTGAGGGGCACACTGTATGTAGGGAGGGGGAAGCCTGTGGAGAGCTTCTTTTTTTTAAAATTTATTTTAGTGAAGTATAGTTGATTTACAATGTTTGTGTTAATTTCTACTGTACAGCAAAGTGATTCAGTTATACATATATATATACTTTTTTTCATATTCTTTTCCATCATGGTTTATCCCAGGATACTGAATATAGTGCCCTGTGCTATACAGTAGAACCTTGTTGTTTATCCATTCTATATGTAATAGTTTGCATCTGTTATTGTGGGGAACTTTCTGTTTGCAAAATTTAACACCTAATTCCACTTTGAAGAAAATGCCTGAGGCCAGTTGAGGCCCTCTAGTCACTCATTTGTTATCTCTGAAAGCACTGTTGATAAAGCTACCCCATTTAGTAGAAGAAAATACACTATACCAAAATGGAGCAGAGGAGCTAAAATGCATGTGAAACTTGAGAAATCTGAAAACAAATCCAGGTGTCACCTCTGAACTGAAGTGTTTCCACAGACTTGAATTAATTTATAAAATTATCATACCAGTTCTTCTCATTTCACCAGTAGCCTTTTTTTTTTCCTGCTGTAGAGGAATGCTACATTTGCCTCAAAAAACATGATTCTAATATATGTCAAAGCCAGATAAGTTTAACTTATAAGTTATTATTAATAAAATTGAATTTGTTTAGCTTTTTTGCATGTGATACTTTAAGTGCTTTATTCATTTCTTAACGTTTCTGAATAATGTATCCATTGGTATGAAAGTCATTATTATTGCTATTTTACATAATGAGACATGGGGGACAAAAATTTTGGTGAGTTGAATCACACTGGTGAGCTAATCTAGGTGGACCATTGTGTCCAGCGCTTACTGAGAGTTGGTCAAATTCCCAGTTGGCCAACACCTACTGGTATATCTACATCCTGGTAATACACAGCAGGGGCTCTGTGGGTACAGGCTGTTTGGCCATCCAGGATTTCCTGGTTCTTAACCCCCAGAGCATGGGACAGCTGAAATCAAAATGACTTGCATGAATCACACGCAAACCACAAAGAGAATTCTCTGCTCACATGGTCAATTTCTAGTGTCCTTGAAGCTGTGTGGCAAGAATTGTTTTGTTTTGTTTGGGATCCAGGGAAAGGTTTGGGGAGGGAAATTGGACAATGTGTTCCTCTTCCAGTGAGAGTAACTAGCACGAAGGGTGGGAGGATACACGTGGAGGGGAGTGTGATGGACATTTGAACGTCACCCTGCCTTTGACTGTCGACCGCAGTGCTTTGAGGAAGTCTTGGGAAGGCTAGTCTTCAGAGCACAACAGCAGGCCAGAAATCTGTGTACTTGCACCTCTCCTGTGTCCTTCCCCAACAGCAGAGGCGCTGGCACGTCACATGGAACGTGCCACATGGCAAACAAAGAAACACAGAGACCAAACCTGATCAAAGTAGGAAATTTATAAGAACAGAGAGAAGTTGTTGAACTCAGTTTGACTCAATCGAACAGAAAATTCTGGTCTTTACACTTCAATGTGGATTTCCCCCTAGATTAGCTTGTTCCTTTTTCACTCTGGTCCTTGGGGTAAAATCAGCTCCAGGTAGAATTGCCCTCCTAACAGCTGTGGGAATGTGGATACAGGTGTGGATTCCCTCTACAATCTACTGCAGCACCTCCTTCCAAAGTTCTCCTTCCCTCAAATCTATTTGTGTAGGAAAAACCTTCTTCTGAGGCTGCTGCCTGTTCTAATAACTGGGTTTTTCGTTTTGTTTTTATAATTGTCTTCACTGTGGACAGTTGTATCTGCCTTTCTGTCTGCCGTAACCTGTTCCCTCTCTTTCAACATGGATCAAATGATTTTTTGCGATCCTGGTCTTCTCAGCAGTATATTCAAATAAAAATTTTGTGAACACATTACCTTAAAATTAGACCCTGCTTCATAAAAAATATTAATGTATTTTATATCATTTAGGGTTTTATTGGAGAAGAAAAATCAGGTTGGGTGACATGGACTAAGAGGATTTTAAGGATTTTTTTTTAAATTTATTTATTTATTTTTGGCTGTGTTGGGTCTTCGTTTCTGTGCGAGGGCTTTCTCTACTTGCGGCGAGCGGGGGCCACTCTTCATCTCAGTGCGCGGGCCTCTCACTATCGCGGCCTCTCCTGTTGTGGAGCACAGGCTCCAGACGCGCAGGCTCAGTAGTTGTGGCTCACGGGCCTAGTTGCTGCACGGCATGTGGGATCTTCCCGGACCAGGGCTCGAACCCATGTCCCCTGCATTGGCAGGCAGATTCTTAACCACTGCGCCACCAGGGAAACCCAAGGATTTTAAGGATTTGACATCATGCAGTTGTAGTGAAGAGCTGGTGAAGAGCTCGATGGAAGGCTGCTGCTTCTGCATCAGTGGTGGTAGGTCTGAAGTCACGGTGAGTCAGTGGGGCTGGTGGTCAGGAGAGAAAGCTGAGTGTGAGGCATGGAAGAGCAAGGACAAACTAGGACCCATGAGAACAAAATTCGCAACTAGCTTTTGCTACCTCCAAACTCCATAGCTCATGTGACATAAAAAAGAAGCTAGTGTCCTTCACCATGGAGATGCATGTGCATCTGACCCAGGACTCAGCGAAGCTGAAGAGGAGATCTGATGGGAACTGGAAGATGGAAGACTGTGGACCTGCCGCTGCCCACACCAGCATGGTGAGCAGGAGATCAGGCTTCAGTGGTACCTGTTGCCTACTCCTTCTGAACTTAATGACTGTTGCTTCACTCCCACCTTCCAAATCTCATGAAAATATCTCCTGTGGTCAAAATTAACCTATAATCCTATGAGAGAGGGGATTCTGAGAAACATAGTTCCAGCGAAGCTAAACTGATGTAGTGCGAAGCCACTCCACTGGAGTAGAACTTAATGCTCCCCAATAGTGACGCTCCTCCTCGTACTGGACACACAAAGGACACATTTCCCAGCACCCATTGCAGTTTGGTGGAAACACACAACAAGTGTTTTTTTTTTTTAGGTTTTTTTAAGGGTTTGTATTTTTTTAAGGGTTTTTTCTGTTTGTTTGTTTGTTGGCCGTGCCATGTGGCATGCGAGGTCTTAGTTCCATGAGGAGGGATTGAACCCCTGCCCCTGTGGTGGAAGTGCAGAATCTTAACCACTGGACCACCAGGGAATTCCCTAGATTTATTTATTATTGAGGTAACTTTGGTTATAACATTATATACGTTTCATGTGTACAACATTATATTTCTATTTCTGAATACCCTACAGCCTACCCACCACCAAAAATTTAGTTTCCGTCCATCACCACGCAGTTGATGCCTTTTACCCATTTCGCCCCTCTGGTAACCACTACTCTGTTCTCTGTATCTACATGTTTGTTTTTGTTTGGTTTGGTTTGTCCATTTATTCTGTTTGTTTGTTTTTTATATTCCACATATCAATAAAATCATACTATATTTGTCTTTCTCCATATGACTTATTTCACTTAGTATAGTACCCTCAGAGACCATCCATGTTGTTCACAAGTGGCAAGATTTCATCTTTTTTATGGTCATTAGTATTCCATTGTGTATCTATATATACCACATCTTCTTTATCCATTCATCCATTGATGGGCACTTAGGTTGTTTCCATATCTTGGCTATTGTAAATAATGCCATGATGAACATAAGGGTGTATATATCTTTTCAAATTAGTGTATTCATATTCTTTGGATAAATGCCCAGAAGTAGGATGGCTGGATCATATGGTAGCTCTAGTCTTAACTTATTGAGGAATCTCCATACTGTTTTCCACAGTGGCTGCACCAATTTACAGTCCCACCAACAGTGTACCAAGGTTCCCTTTCCTCCACATTGTTTCCAACATTTTTTATTCCTTGTATTTTGATGATAGCCATTCTAACAGGTGTGAGGTGGTATCTCATTGCGGTTTTGATTTGCATTTCCCTGATAACTAGTGATGTTGAACACCTTTTCATGTGCCTGTTGACCATTTGTATTTCTTTAGAAACATTTTTAATCGGGTTGTTTGTTTTTTTGTTGTTGAGTTGATATGAGTTCTTTATATATTTTGGATCTTAACCCCTTATCAGATATAGGATTTACAAATATCTTCTCCCATTCAGTAAGTTGTCTTTTCATTTTGATGATGGTTTTCTTTGCTGTGCAGAAGCTCTCTAGTTTGATGTAGTCCCATTTGTTTATTTTTGCTTTTGTTTTTCTTGCCTGAGGAGATATATCTAGAAAGATATTGCTTAGACCAGTGTCAAAGTGCATACTGCCTATGTTTTCTTCTAGGAGTTTTATAGTTTCAGACCTTACATTCAAGTCTTTAATCCATTTTGAGTTGAATTTTGTGTATGGTGTGAGACAGTGGTCCTAAGTTTCATTTTTTCGCATATGGTTGATATGGCTAGTTCTGATTAGTGGATTGTGAGTGCAGTTGACAAGCAGGGGAGGTAGAAAAAAGGTCCCTGTACAACCTCAAGTTCTTTCCCCACCACATTAATCATGGAGGCCAAGATGGAACCAGCCTGAATCCCCAAGTCACTGCTTTGAAGGGAACTACCCTGGAGATCCTTGATACACACAGCAGAATTGATATGAGTGAGAAATAAACTTTTGTGTGTTAAGCCATTGAAATTTAAGGGGGTTTTTTTTGTTAAATAAATGAGATTGGGGTATGTGTGATTGTTGCTGTAGCATAACCCAGCCTACCTGACTAATCCAGATATATGTATTAGGCACCAGAAAATTGACCCAAATATACAACTTCTGGGAGGTGTGCAAGAAAAATATAAAGAAAAATCTATGTAGGCAGAATCGAATTATTTATCATTTAAAAACTGAATGTAGTCCAAAGGTCCAGTAATTTGGGGTGTGTTTTAAAATTTATGGTTCAATCATAGGATGGAATGTGATGAATCTATGAGAAGTATATAAACTGAGGCAACATTGGAAAACAGGATAAACTTTAAAAATGCCTACAAATTATATGTACACTATTAACTATAGAAAAGCATGTTTCTCAAAAAGACTTAAACAAAATACACTATAATGGTATTTGTTTTAAAACAGCTATAGGATTATACAGTATTTTCCTTTTTTATTTTCTAAGCTTTTTATAGTTTTTAAAATTGCTTTTATAGTATAATAACATTTTTTAAAAAGAAATGAAAGTTGTATTAAATCCAGCAAGTGTTTTCTAGGAACAAGTTTTCCCAAACTCATTTACAGTTGTATAGGATCATTGGAATTGTCGATTAAGTAAATACAATAGCCACAGTTTATACTGATTTCAACAAGACATTTAAGAAAAGTTGCATGATATTCCTTTGGACAAGATAGAAAATTTGTCCTTGATTAGAGTTCTACAAATATGCATGCAAGTGAACAATTTTACCTAACATGAGATTAGGGTAAAATATCCTTGGCCTGTTGTTAGATCTCTGTCCTTGGCCTTTTCCTGACCAACCTTTATTCCAATGTCTGGAATAAAAAAATAGCAAAATTATAAAATGTGGAGATGACATAAAGTTGGGAAGTAAACAGGATGGATGACAAAGTAACAATACGGTCAGAAAACTAGAATAGTGAACAAAGCTATTGTGATGAACTTTAACTGGAAGAAATGTAAAGTTTAGCTCTAAAGAGCTCAGTTACATAAATATAGGGTAGAGAAGACAAACATTCATGTAAAAATCAAACAGACCTTGAGATTTTAATAACTTCTAGCTCTATATTTATATATTCATTTACTTCAACATATGTTTATTTAGTGTCTATTATATTTAAGGAATATTGCAGAAGTCCAGGCAAGATATGATGAGGGTTTATCTCAAAGAGTAAGCATTGGGGATAGAAAGACGGGTTTGTTGAATACAAGAAATATTCAAAAGGGAGAATGTACAGAACGTGGTGCCCAACTGGGTACTGAAGAAGGAGGAATCCAGAATGATTCTTGGAGGGACTTCCCTGGTGGTCCAGTGGTTAAGACTCCGTGCTCCCAGTGCATGAATGGGGAAATAGTGATGCTGTTCACTGAGCTGGGGAATACTGAAGGAGTAGGCTATAGCGGGGAGTAAAAGATAAGTTTATTCTTGGACATACTGAGTTTTAGTTCTTTAAGAGACATCTGGGAAGGAATATCTGTTAGACAGTTGGATATAAAAGTCTACAGTCCATGAAAGAAGTCAGGGCTAGAGATAGAAGATGTAAGAGTCATCAAGACATAACATGACAGAGAGACCAAAGAAGTAAATAAATGCGGAAAGACAGAGAATAGACATTAAGAAGAGAAGAAGATCAAGGATAGAGCCCCAAAGAACATCTAGCAAGAGAAGCCAAAAAAAAGTGAGAAAGAAAAATCAGAGAGCTAATGTGAGAACAAAAAAGAAATGATGTTTCAGAAGTCAAGGGTGGAGAGAGATTCCAAAAGGTACAGAATTTCCTGTCAAATATGTTAGTAGGCTGTCAGAGCCTCATACACCCCCTAACTTTATATTTGTAAACATAAAAACTAGAGAGTAATGCCATACCTAATAATACAATATAGAAACAAAATTCCACCATCACACATAAACTAGATGATACCATTATTAAAGCAAAGAAAAGTCTATTAAGGAATTTTTCTAACTGCATCTGGGCCACTCCCTTGACATTCCATTCTCAGAATTAGTTTGTGGACAGCCTAACGTAAGAAACTAGGGGAAAACTTTGACTCACTCTCACAGTTTGTCCTTACACCAGGATATGGGCTGCTCTCATCGGGAAAAACGGGTGACCATCCCCTTTTACATGAGAGCTATGTTCTGAGTCAGTCAGTCCCCAAGTCAACCTTCCCCTTCTCCCTTCTGTTCCCATCAAATCTTCTCGTTCTACCTCTATAGGTAAGCGTCCAGTATATAACTCTACAGGAAGTAGAATGGGGCAGGCGAGAAGCAGGGTTCATCTTGGCATGTCTACTCAGTGGAGGAAGACTGTTGTGAGTCTGGACAGGAAGGTTGCTGAGAGTAATACATATATTGCTGCATCTAGAGAATCTAGAATTAGTGTAGAAAGAACGCACTTCTACGAAAATTGCTTGCTAGGCACTGCAATTTGGGCTGCTAGCATGCATATCAACCTGCTCAAGCAAGAGAAGTAAAGTGGGAATGAAGAAAATGGTCTTCTTCTACCAAAGGGAGCTCCATGTTCTCCTTCCTCCAGCATGGCTGATTGAGGGCAGCTAGGAGGGTAGCACCAAATAGGCTCAGTGTAGCACAGGACACCCTACGGAACCAAGTCCTGGTCTCCCTTTCAAGTCAACCTTCACATGGTAGAGATATAACTGAACGCTGAATTAAAAAGGACGTGGCAGCAGAGCCTTCTCTGCATCTGAATTTTTTAAATTGAAGTCTGGTTGATTTACAGTGTTGTGATCATTTCTGCTGTACAGCAAAGTGATTCAGTTATATACATATATATATTCTTTTTCTAATATTCTTTTCTATTATGGTTTATCATAGGATATTGAACATAGTTCTCTGTGCTATGCAGTAGGACCTTGTTGTTTATCCATTCTATGTATAATAGCTACATCTGCTAACCCCAAACTCCCACTCCATCCCTCCCCGAAACCCCTCCTTAATTTGGTTACATGAAGAATTACAGACAAGTATAAGCTCAGGAAATTTTAAATGAGAAGCATATTTCTATCACCAGTTCAAACTCACTTCATAATTGCAGGGCCCAGTTTTCTGGCTTCAAGATACCCAACACATGACAATTTACCTGCTTTTCAATAGTTTCAACATTGTGCTATTGGTTTGATCTGTACCTTGTGGTATGTGCCTTCTCTTGGTTTAAAATAATCTAGCAATGTGTGGAGATGCATATAGACAAACACACAAATATTGGATGTACTATACTACGAAGTTGAGACTGACTTTGTGCCCCGCACAATCTTGTTCCTCTAGTGTCACCTTTAAAGACCCTGGGCTGGCTCAGTGAGTGAGCTATGCGGGCAGCCAATCCAACACAGTGTGATGGCCTATTCTGTGAAGGCCATGCCCATCCGTGATTGTCCAGACTCCATTGTCTATCTGATCTAAACCGTCCGTGACTCAATAATCACTTCTTTAAATTAAAAATAATTGTAAAAAATAAATTTAAAAATAAAAACAAAATAAAAATGGTAAAATTTTTTTTTTAATTAAGAAAATAATTGTGCTGTGTCTGGAGGATGGGAGATAAAGTAGAACATGCTCTGTAAAAAAGAACTCATGGGAGGGGAAGGGTTAGCTAAGAGAGGTATTCTATGGAGCCCCGAAGAAGGAGCTTGGAGGAGAAAGGAGTCCACAGTTGGAGCACTCACAGCTGAGCTAATACTAGTAGCATCTAACATTCCCTGAATGTGCACCAAGGGATACTACATGCTGCACATGTTTTAACTTTCAATCTTCCTGTAACGCTATGATATATTTTAATTATCTCTAGTTTAAAGATGAGGAAACTGAGGCATGAAAAAGTTAAGCAATTTTCCCAAAATCCCACAGCTTATACGATCTGAACCAACACAGTCTGATTCTAAAATCCATCCTCTCAGCCCATGGGCTCTCCTGTGCACTGAAAAACAAACAGAAGATGTAGGACAAGTCATGCTGGAGGAGAGATGGAAATGTAGCAGTGTCGTTAAATAATTAAAGTAGAAGTAGGAGAGGCAGAGGCAGGAGGAAAGCTAGGCAGCTCTCAGAAGATGAAGATCTAGGACAAATGCCTGAAGGATGGGAGAAAATGAAGACAAGCTCTGCCTCTTCCTACATTTATTTATCCATAAAACATCTGTCAAGGTCACACACTGTTTCAAGCACTGAGCTGGGCACTGGAGATACAAAGACAAAATATAACCACTATTCTTGAGAAGCTCACACTTCCAGAGTGAGATGGACCAATGTATATTTCAACGCAATGTAGTAAATACTAGGGTTAAAGTATGGAAGGTTCCATGTCCAAAGTGTGGAAAGAGGTTGCACAGAGGAAATGCCATTGAAGAACTGAATGGGAAGTTAGAAGTGGCCGAGGAAAGGGCTCAGGGAGAATAGGCATTTGAAATCTCAGGCAGGGTGAAGGCAAACAGAGACAAGAAAAAAGGAACTGTGTTCATGGAATGGCCAAAGTTGCAGTGGCTGGTGTGTCCCGGAGGAGTAGTAAGAACCAGGCCATGAAACTGTCCATGTTATTACCTTAAGAGCAATGGGAGAGAGGCCAGCAAAAGCTTTTACAGGAAGCAGAACATGGTAATGTTTAGTTTCAGAAAAGTAGAGGCAGAGTGAGGGCTGGATTGGAGAGGAAGAAGTTATCAACAGGAAGGCCAGTTCAGTTAGGTTGCTGCAAATATCCACCCAAGAGAAGGCCTGTGTCAGGGCACTGGTGGTCTACAAAGAAGCATGGACAGCCCAAGAGACATTACTGAGTTAGAGGTCCAGGATTTTAGACCAATAGAGGGAGAGTTATTAAGGATTATCTCAAGATTCTAATTTGGAAGAGAGGGTAGATGTCCATTAGCAGAAGGGGAAAATTCTTCACAGTGTTTGTGACCTGTCGAGTTTGAGGAAACTACCAGGCATCCAGATGAATATTATAGTAGACTCTATAATTGTTGAGGCAAAAAAATATCATCATTGTGATCTCCTAACACTTTATTTTCAATGCCGATAGCTTCCCTATAAAAACATTAGTAACGGATTGTAGATGGTTGGCAACCGAATCAGTTGCCTGAAAGCTATAGATGGAGATGCAATAATCGCAGTGTATTTTGAGTTTAGTTAAGAAGAACCAAGATTTGCATCAAGTTTTACAATGCTTTAACATGTGGTATTACTTTTAATCCCCCTAGTAATCCTAAAGGTAGGTATTTAATATCCTTCCAAGGTAATATTTAATATCTTTTCAATTTTGAGGAATTGAAGTCAGTTGTGTTAGTGATCACACAGTTAGTTAGCAATGGAACTACAACTGGACCACCTCCTTCTACCTTTGCCTGTAGAGAGAAACCATCCTCATGAGACTGCAAAGCCACTGAGGTCAGAACTGGTCTTGTTAATTCTTATGATTCTGATGTTTATCACAATGCCCGGAGTATGGTAGCACCGAATCACTGGATTTATTCCTTTGTGGAATGAAGATATGGATGACACACATCTAACATTCTAGAATTCCTTACTTTGTTAAAATAACACGATTACATTCCTGAGTAAATATTTTCTTGGAAATGAAAACTTAAAGATATTAGGCAGGTGTTACTTCTTGTGACAAAGCTTGGGAGAAAGGGTAGATTCCATTAGCTAAAATAACACTGTGGGAGGGGGTAATATTATAAAGAGAATATATAGAAAGAGATATTTCCATATAATCTAATTCATTTCCCATGCTGCTGGCAGGAAGACCCTTTCCTGAATCCCACCTGAACAAGCCTTTTCATTGCTGTCTTTCCAAGGGTGTGCCTATACACCGACTTCTCGTCTTCTCTGCCTGCCTCTCTCTATTTTATTACAGGACATTTTCATTGAGCTATCGAAATTGGATGTGTCAGACACATTAAAAGCAATGGCAGTTGTGGCAAGTTAGTTGATATATTTTAAAATAAACCAAGAGGGCTATGTTGATGTCAGGGGAATAAATTGCTCTATTTAGCAACAAGTGATTTATTTAACGGCAGTAGACAGGGTCCAAGGGATGCCAAGCTGCATACATTTGGGGAAGAGCTGAGCTGTTTCCTCAGAAATCTCTCATATGGGACCAAAATAAGAGCCAGAGAAGTTTGTGAGAAAATTAATTAAATTCTTGATTTGGGAATGACCCCAAGGAATGAATTTTATTCCCCATGTGCTGCAAAATTGACCTCGTAGCATCTCTGAAGGTGAGACACATTCTAGAAGCATCAGGTATGAGCACTGACCCAGACTTCATGGGTTTTCCTCAAACTGCAGCAGCAGCATTTTCCTGGCTCACCTCTGAGGACAAAGCGTGATGTTGCCAAAAGTGCGGGAAGCTGAGAGGCAGAAGTCTGGGACTTCACTCTTTCTTCCTCTCCCCATTCGACCTTGGTTGGTGGCTGCTAGATACAAGGTAATCAACACATGTGAATTGACTGAAATCTAAAGTTGCAGAAGTACAGCACAGCAGCTAAAAGCACGGGCCCCCATTCTAGAAGGCCCTGATTGGCCTCCTGGTTCTGCCTCTTATTCACTGGCTGACCATGAACAAGTTTCTGGCCTTTCTGTGCCTCATTTTTCTCATCCGTAGATGAAGATAGTAGTAGTACTGATCACATACAGTTAATGTGATGTTAAATGAGTTACTACAATTACAGAGAGGACCACCTGCGATTGTCCCTTCTCTTATCATCGACAATTCCCTCTCCATTGGTTAATTCCCCTCAGCAACACATCTACTGTAATAGCTCCCTTGAAAGAGAATCCTTGATCTTACATCCTTCTCTAGTTTTGACCTTATTTCTTTTCTCTCATTCACATTAAAAACTCCTGGAAAGGATTGTACACTTGCTTTTTGATCCATTCCATTCAGACGTTTATCTTTACTATTCCAATGAAATTGTTCATTAGAATCACGGGTGACCTCCATCTTGCCTAAACTGAAGGTCAGTTCTAAAGGTTCTCTCATGGGATACAACGTTCAGCAGCATTTGACCCATCCTGGATTCCCTCGTTCTGCAACACAACTCTTTCTTGGTTCTTTTCTTACTCCACTTGGCCATTCTTCCTTAGTCTTCTTTGCAGGCACTTCCTCACTGGACTGCCCCAGGGGTCAGTCTCTGGAACTTCTCTGTCCTTTTTCTATGCTCCCTGAATGATTTCGTTCAGTCTCACACTAACTACAGATATAGATTTAAATACATGGCAATGACTCCCAAATCAATACCTGCAGCCCCAGTGTTTCCCCTGGAA
Organism: Balaenoptera borealis; assembly: GCF_965194805.1. NCBI lineage: Eukaryota > Metazoa > Chordata > Mammalia > Artiodactyla > Balaenopteridae > Balaenoptera > Balaenoptera borealis. The sequence continues at coordinate 22,621,448 of NC_138870.1, read as the reverse complement.
TCCCCCAGAATCCAACTCTTTTTTCACATCTCCACGTGGATGAACAATAGGTCTCTTAATCTTAGTTCAGTCAACCCTCCTTGTTCGAGGATTCCATATTTGCAAATTTATCTATTTGCTAACATTTATTTGTGACTCCCCAAATCAATCGTCATGGTGCCTTCTCAATCATTTGTAGACATGTGCAAAGCTGCAAAAAATTTGAGTCATCCAACATGCACGTTCCAACAAAGGTCACATGGCAACACTCTGGCTTCTTGTATCAGCTCCCACAATGCAAATAAGCATCCTTTAGTGATCTCTTTAATACCACATTTTTAAAATTTGTGGGCTTTTCTTGGTAATTTCACTGTTTAAAATGATTCCTAAGCACTGTGCTGAAGCACTGTCTAGCATTGCTCTGTTCCGCAAGAATGTGGTGATGAGCTCTATGGAGAAAACACATGTGTTACATAAGCTTCATTCAGGAATGAGTGATCATGCTGTTGCAAATGAGTTCAATGATAATGAATAAACAACATATATTAAGTAAGGTATCTTTTTTTTTTTTTAACTTGAGGAAATTAAAGAAGTTTTCAAGTAGATACATGTCATTTTACATAGCTAAAAAGTGATCCGCTTTTCTACTACGTGAGTTTTGGTATCAGGCAAAGGCTACCACTTACTCTAGAAATCAAAAGATCCAGAAACTCACTTTCCCATCCCCTTTGCACCTAGAGTGAGGGGACTTGAACTAGGTTTGAGCTTTCAAGCTCAGCAACACTGAATTTGTAATATGGAGTGGAAACAAAGGGGCAGGGAAAAAAGAATTTTGGTTGCAAAGTCAGCCAAGGCAGCCATATCAAGACTACAGCAAATGTATCCTGTATCTGCACCAACTGCATTGTGACCGTGAGCTGTGGAATCCAAAGTTCAGCAGCAGTGATAGGAGCTCATTTTGAGCGAGTGTAGGGATTTGATTTTGCCTGTTGTCTCACTGTATTGCTTTCTTCTTTTCTTGCCCATTTTTCAGCTGATTCCTCCAATCTCCCTGGATTTTTTATGTTATTGTCACTTTCCATGCAACTAACTAATATTCTGTTACAAACAAGTGCCCTGGCTTTAACCAAAGCGATATAAGGGAGAGACCAGAAGGATATACTAGGCAGAGTGATCAGAGAAGCAGAAGGGAGACAGGAGAGTTGAGTGTTGTGGACATAAAGAGACAAAAGACACAAGGACATAATGAAATGCAGCACCAACTGGCAAGACGAATGCTGTGGTAGAACCATGAGTGAACAGAGATCACTGAGTATGGGAAATAAGAGATTTTAGTGCCTTTAGTGGGAGTGGTTTCCAATTTAAGATAGAGTTGATGCCAGAGAATAGTGTGAAATGAAAGGGAAGAATGGTGCACAACATGAGGTGTCTTTAAACAGAAGCATAGGTCATGTACTGGTCCGTTGACAAAAAGATTGTAATCAAGGTCATGTTTTGATCAGTTGACAAAAATAGTGTAATCAGGGGCTCGCTGGAAGCCAACTCTATATTCCCCCTAGGAGCAAGGGTTCAGTATTCATTAATTCAGTGTTCATGATGACTTTGTAGAATATAGCTATTGTGAATGACAATCCATTGTATATCCAAAGCTTATCTGTGAATTCCTCCCACCCCATTCTTAATCTCTGAAAATAACTTCATTCCTCTAGCTGCTTGGGCCAATCAGTTACCTTTGTTCCTCTTTTCCTCTTGCCTCCAACATGCAATCAGCCAGTCCTTTCATATCTTCCTTTGAAATTGCTCCACTTCTTACACCTTCATTCTTTCAAGCCTGGTCCAAACCATGATCACTATGATGATGGCAATAGCATCGTAATTGGTTACCCTGTTCCCATCCATCACCATGCCCACCCTTCACATTCAGGTAAGTCAGATCGTGTCATTCCTCCACTGAGAACCTTCCAATGGTTTCTCTTCTTATTCAGAGCAAAGGCCAAAGTCCTCACCATGGCTTTCAGCTACACTGTTATCTCTCTTGATCCTCTAACACATCATGACATGCACGCCCCTTAAAACCTTGCACTTTCTCTCTTTTCTTCAAACATTCGTCCTGCAAGGATTCACATGTCTCACTTCCTCGCCGCCTTTGTGTCTCTCCTCAAATGTCAGCTTATCAGAGAAAGCTCCCCTCGGTACTACTCCATGTAGAGTTGCACCTCCCTCAATCTCTCTCTCCTTTCCCCACCTGATTTTTCTTCATATCAATTATCACTCAATATATTATATATCTGTTTAATGTTTCCTCTCAATAGAATGTAAGCTTTTCGAGGGCAAGAACTTTACCTGTTTATGTTCACTGCTGTTTCCCCAGTGCCTAAAACGGTACCTGACACAGAGCAAATGCTAAATAAATTAGTATTCTGATTGATTATTTGATTTCTTTTACGTGAAATGGAGATAATATTATTCCTATTTCACACTGTGATTTATCCGTAACAATGTTAAAATATACTTCCGACTGCCTTCCCTCTTTACTGGACATGCCCTGGGCCATCTTCAACAAGTTTGCTTAGGGAAAGCACATGCTCATTGCTGCCCTAAGCAACGCATCCCAAGCCAGGTATCAGGAATGGTGAGGTTATCTACTGCCCCGGCCTCTTGGCTTTGGTAAAGGGGATTAAGAATGATGGTGTTGGTTCAGAATATCATCTTGAAAACTCTATGGATCATGGGCTTTGATTGTCCCATAAATACCTGTTTTCTTCCCAGCATGAATTATGGAGGAGACAGCTTTCTTCTCAAAGGAAGATGTGCCATTTGAAAAGTTTTGTTCCCACGCAGGGTGCATCACAATGAGATTACCATCCAGCCAACCGTGGAATTGTGACTCAGGACATTTCGTGTAGATTTGATGCTTAAGAAGTTAGCTGCATGATTCCCAGCTGTTAAGGCCCCTGACCAAGAATGTTTGCTTAACTTTGAAAGAAAGGTTTCCTTTGGAACATAACTTCCTGGTGAACAGGATCAGGTGTTGCTTAATATATATGAAATGGATACAGAGTAAACCATTGGCTTATGCAGGGTAATTAACTGCTTAGGCAAACCCACTCTTCAGTTTTGGTCAGCAAGCCAAAATTTTAGGCAGTCAAGGCTGGAAGCCACGTGCACTGAGGGTCTGTGAAACCACCCACAGAGTCATCATTCTTCCAGGCTCAGGCTCCTCAAACAAAAATCCCACTCTGTTCCCAGGCCGGAGAGCCTCCAGGGCTGGAATTGCTCAAGCCTCAGTTCACAGACATGTCACTGTATTCATTTGCTGCATAGGTATGCTTGCAGGTTGGCCCCATACACAACAGTCCCAGTTAATAGAGACTCAGGGAATGGATGTTTATGGCAAAAAGAACACATGTTCATTGTGAAAAATTTGGAACCTACAGGAAACATCATGAATAAAAAAGGGACTCATAATTCTAAGGCCCAGAAACTAAACTGTTAACAATTTAGTGTATATCCTTCCAGCCATTTATTATACGTGTGGCAGTATGTATAGTTTTAAATAAGTTGGATTATTCTCACGTTTTTTCATAATCCTTTTCTACTTACTATTTTATTGTGGACATTTTCCCAGGTCATTAATTATTCTGCTATAGTGATTTTTTGAATAGCTGTCCACTATTCCAACATATAGACGTACTGTATTTTATTTAATAATGCTTTACGGCTTAACATTTAGATAATTTCCAGTTTTCCATTATTAAAGACAATGTTGTGATGAACATTGTTGAACATAAAGTTTGTGTACATCTCTGATTATTTTCTAAGAATAAATTCACTGGAGGAAAATCATACAATCAAAATGTATGAATGGTTTTAAGGCTTCAAAAAGTTTTTGGCCAGTATATACTCTTACTCACAGAGCAGGCAAGGGTCCCCTTTCCAGAGGTGGCTTTTAGAGGCAGCTACCCTGGGAGTCCCTCTCAGGGTCTCCCTGCCCCTAATGGATGTAACCTGTACCCCCAGAAGCTGCCCCAGGGAAGTAGTGTGCAGAAGGCTGTCTCTGCCCCTCAGGGCCTTCCGGGCTGCATTTATTCATCTCCACAGCTGGGCCAGCTGAAGCATGTGGAGGTCAGGTGATGTGCGTGGGGCCATGCAACCAGCGGTGACTCAGCCAAACCGCTCCAGCTCCTGAACCTTGCTCAGATCACAAGGTTGAGAGCACTTGCTTCCCTGAGGCCCATTATTCCCAAATAATTAAAAGAGGCCACGTGCACTTGAGTTTGTGGATATTCAGTTTGGGAATGACTGGTCCAGGCCCCATGACTTTGCTAATTGGTGACACTAAATGCTGTACAATCCTGTTTTCCTTTTCCTTTTTGGAACCAGTCAGAGAATGAATTGTAGAGTTTCCCTCCACAACATAATTTGCAGTCCAGCTGTGCGATGGGTGTCTCCCGGCGTCCACCTGAAACTCTCAGACTCAGAGGCATAACTGCTGAACTGGATCAAAACAAAATTCTGATTCATTATGACTCACACATAAAACCCAAGCTGCCTAGTAAGGCACCAGAACACCCTTAGCAACATAAGAAAACCTCTGGTGACACAGATTGGCCCTAAGATGGAGGCCTCGTGTCTACTTAATCCTTCATCCATTAAGATGGATTAAATTCAGGTGACCCATAAGTCAGCAACCCTAGTAAGACTGAGTCTTTGCAGATGATTGGGCCAGTATGAGGGATGACTGCATCTGATTCACGATGGGTCCATGCTTCCAATGGTTTGCTGTCCCTGGATTACTCCCTGGAATGGTGCCTATGAATTCAGGGTCCTCCATGGACATTGTGCTTTGTTCTGATATTCAATACTTAGCCATAGACAGTGGGAGTTGAAACCCAGATGTTCCTCTAGTTGCTGGCACCACTTGCACAAGGGGTAAGAGAAAGTGGAAAAGCATCAATTCAATTTTGTAAGTAGATATAAGCCTATTCAGATTGCCTATTTCTTCTTGTGTGAGTTTTGGCAGATTGTACGTTTCAAGGAATTGGTCCGTTTCATCTAGGTTATCAAACTTGTGGTCATAGAGTTGTTCATGGTATTTTTGATTATCCTTTTAAGGTCCATGAGATCTGTGGTGATGTCCTTTTTTCATTTCTGTTTTTCATTTCTGTGTCCTCTCTCTTTTTTTCTCAGTTAGCCTGGCTACAGGGTTATTGATTTTATCGATCTTTTCAAAGAACCGGCTTTTGATTTCATTGTTTTTCTCTATTGATTTCCTCTTTTCAATTTCATTGATTTTTGCTTCACTTTTTACCATTTCTTTTCTTCTGCTTCTTTGGATTTAATTTCCTCTTCTTTTTCTAGCTTACTAAGATGGAATCCTAGATGGCTGATTTTAGATCTTTTTTCTTTACTAATATATGCATTCAATGCTATAAATTTCACTCTAAGCACCACTTTCACTGCATCCCACAAATTTTGATAAATTGAGGTTTCATTTTCATTTAGTTAAAAATTTTTAAAAATTTCCCTTAAGATTTCTTCTTTGACACGTTTTATTTAGAAATGTTTTGTTTAATCATTAGGGAGTATTTTGGAGTTTTCAGCTGTTTTTCAGTTATTGATTTCTAGTTTAATTCCACTGTGGTCTGATAACAGGCTTGTATGATTTCTAATCTTGTAAATTAGTTAAGGTATAGTTTATGTCCCAGAATGTGGCCTATCTTGGTCAATGTTCCACGTGAACTTGAGAAGAATGTGTATTCTGCCATTGTTGGATGATGTAGTCTATAGAAGTCAATTATATCCAGTTGATTGATGATATTTGTTGAATTCAAGAATGTCCTTACTCATTTTCTGTCTGCTGGATCCATCCATTTCTAATAGAGGGTTCTTGAGTTCTCCAACTATATTAGTGGACTCATCTATTCCTCCCTGCAGTTCTATCAGATTTTGCCTCACATATTTTGATGCTCTGTTGTTAAGCACAGAACACACTAAGGATTTTATTCTTGAAGAACTGATACCTTTATCATTATGTAATGTCTTTCTTGATCCATGATGACTTTCCTGGCTCTGAAGTGTGCTCTGTCTGAAATTAGTATGGCTAGTCCCACTTTCTTTTGATTAGTTTTGGCATAGTATATCTTTGTCCATCCATTTACTTTTCATCTACATGTGTCTTTATATTTAATGTGGGCTTCATATAGGCAGTTATATAGTTGGGTCTTGACTTTTGATCCACTATGACAATCTCAGTCTTTGAACATAAATTTTTATGTGTATTTCTGATGAAATTCATATACATATAACAACATATTTAATATTGTGCCTATCCACTTAAAATCAAATTTATCCTGTTATAAGTTGTATGTTAGTACTATTCACATATGTTAAGTATATAATCTGATGACTTTTTATAAATATATACAACGTGTAATAACCTCCCCAACCAAGATGTAGGATATTTCCATCTCCTTGGAAAATTCCCTTGTACTACTTTACAATCTCTCTCCCCTCCTTATGACTCTCCAACAATCATTGATGTGATTTCTATCACCATAGATTAATTTTGCCAATTCTAAAATTTCGTAGAAATGGAATGATACAGTATGTAATCTTTTGTACCTGGATGATTTCACTTAGGGTAATGTATTTGAGATTTATTCATGTTGTTGTCTGTATCAGTGTGTTCCTTTCCATTGCTAAGATTCCATTTTATGAATATGCTCCAATATATTTACTCATTTTACTGTAGATGGTAATTTGGGTTGTTTTCCAAGATTTTACAAATAAAACTGCTGTGATTATTTCAATATGTCTTTTTATAGACATGTGCTTCGTTTCTCTTGAGTAGATACCTAGGAGTGAAATTTCTGGATGGTTTGATAAGTTTGTGTTTAAATAAGAAACTGCCAAACTGTTTTCCAAGTTGCTGTACCATTTTGCACTCCCACCACCAAGAGTTCCCGTTGTTCTACATTTTCACCAACACTTGGAATTTTTAGTCCTTTTAATTTTAGCCATTCTAGTGGGTATGAGATATCATCGTGGTATTAATTTTCATATCCCCAATGACTACTGATAAGTACCTTTTCATGTACTTATTGGCCATTAATAGATCTTTTTTAAAATTATTATTATACCTTTCAGGTGCACAACATTATAGTTCAACATCTGTATACACTGCAGACTGATCAGCCCCACAAATCTAGTTACCATCCATCACCATACATTGACCCCCTTCATCCATTTTGCCCATACCTCAACCCCTTTCCCCTTTGGTGACCACCAATTTATTCTCTGTATCTAGGAATTTACTTTTTTATTTTGTTTGTTGGTTGGTTTTGTTTAGTTTTTTTTTTTTTTTTATTCCACATATGAGTGAAATCATACGGTATTTGTCTTTCTCCATCTGACTTATTTCACTTAGCATACTACACTCAAGGTCCATCCATGTTGTCACAAATGACAGAATTTCATTCTTTTTTATGGCTGATCACATTTCATTGTATATAGATATACCATATCTTCTTTATCCTTTCATCCATCAGTGGACACTTAGGTTGTTTCCTATCTTGGCTATTGTAAATAATGCTGCAATGGACATAAGGGTGCATACATCTTTTCAAATTAGTGTTTTCATGTTCTTCAGATAAATACCCAGAAGTGGAATAGCTGGGACATATGGAAGTTCTATTTTAAATTTTTTGAGGAATCTCCATACTGTTTTCCATAGTGGCTGCACCAATTTACATTCCCACCAACAGTTTACCAGGGCTCCCTTTCTTCCACATCCTTTCCAACATTTGTTATTTCTTGTATTTTTGATAATAGTCATTCTAACAGGTGTGAGTTGCTATCTCACTGTGGTTTTGATTTGCATTTCCCTGATAACTAGTGATGTTGAACACCTTTTCATGTGCCTGTTGGCCATCTGTATGTCTTCTTTGGGAAAATGTCTATTCAGCTCCTCTGCCCACTCTTTAATCAGGTTGTTCAGTTTTTTTGTTGTTTAGTTGTGTGAGTTATTTATATATTTTGGATATTACGTCTCTTTGAATATATGATTTGCAAATATCTTCTCCCATTCAGTGGGTTGCCTTTTTGTTTTGATGATGGTTTCCTTCATTGTGCAGAATATTTTTAGTTTGATGTAATCCCATTTGTTTATTTTTGCTTTTGTCTCCCTTGCATTCAGGGTGAGATCCACAAAACGTTGCTAAAACCAACGTCATGAGGTTACTGCCCATGTTTTTTCTAGGAATTTTGTGATTTCGGGTCTTACATTCAAGTCTTTAATCCATTTTTATTTAATTTTTGTGTATAGTGTAAGATAGTGGAAAGTATTATTCTTTTGCATGTGGCCATCCAGAGTTCCCAACACCATTTATTAAAGAGACTGTCCTTTCTCCATTGTATGTTCTTTGCTCCTTTGTATTAGATTAATTGTCCATATACATATGGGTTTATTTCTGGGCTCTCAATTCTGTTCCATTGAGCTATATGTCTGCTTTTGTGCCAGTACCATTCTGTTTTGATTACTGTAGCTTTGTAGTATAGTTTGAAATCAGGGAGCATTATACCTCAAGCTTTGTTCACCTTTCTCAAGATTATTTTGGCTGTTCAGAGTCTTTTGTGGTGCCATACAAACTTTAGAATTATTTTTTCTAGTTCTCTGAGACATACCATTTGCATTTTGATAGGGATTGCATTGAATCTGTAGATTGCTTTGGGTCGTATGGGCATTATAACAATATTAATTCTTCCAGTTTATAAGCACAGAATATCTTTGCATTTTTTTGGTATTTTCTTCCATTCCTTTCATCAGTGTCTTAAGGTTTTCAGTGTAAAGGTCTTCACCTCCTTGATGAAATTGGGATTGTTTTCTTACTTTCTCTTTCTGATGGTATGTTTTTAGTGTATAGAAACATCACAGATCTCTACTGGTTTTTTATTCTGTGACTTTACTGAATTCATTTACTAGTTCTGTCCGTTTTTTTTTGGTTTTCTATATATAGTATCATGTCATCTGCAAATAGTGGTGGTTTTGCTTCTTCTTTCCAATTTGGATGCCTTTTATTTCTCTTTCTTGCCTACTTGCTGTGGCTAGGACTTCCAATACTATGTTGATTAAAAAAGTGGCAAGAGTGAGTATCTTTGTCTTGTTCCTGATTTTAGAGGAAAAGTTTTCAGCTTTTCACTACTGAGTATAATGTTAGCTGAGAGTTTGTCACATCTGGCCTTTCTCATGTTGAAGTACATTCCCTCTGTATCAACTTTGTTGAGTTTTTATCATAAATTGATGTTGAATTTTGTCAAATGCTTTTCCTGCATCTACTGAGATGATCATATTTCTCATCCTTCATTTTGTTAATGTGATGTATCACACTTGTTGATTTGCAGATGTGGAACCATCCTTGCATCACTGGAATAAATCTGACTTGATGGTGGTGTATGAGCTGTTAAATGTATTGTTGAATTTGGTTTGCTAATATTTTGTTGAGGATTTTTGCATCTTTGTTCATCAAGGATATTGGCCTATAATATTCTTTTTTGTGGTGTCCTTGTCCGGTTTTGGTATCAGGGTAATGCTGGCTTTGTTTCCCTTCTCCTCAGTTTTTTGAAAGAGTTTAGAAAGATAGGTATTAATTCTTCTTTGAATATTTTGTAAAATTCACCAGTGAAGCTGTCTGGTTCTGGGTTTTTATTTGTTGGATTACTGTTTCAGTCTCCTTACTAGTAATTGGCTTATTCAGATTTTCTATTTCTTCATGATTCAGCCTTGGAAGATTACATGTTTCTAGAAATTTATCCATTTCTTCTAAGTTGTCCAGTGTATTGGCATATAATTGTGTGCAGTAGTCTCTTATGATCCTTTGTACTTCTGTGGTATCATTTGTAATTTCTTCTCTTTCAGTTATGATTTTATTTATTTGAGTTTTCTCTCTTTTTTCTTGATTAGTCTTGTTAATGGCTTGTCATTTTTGTTTATCTTTTCAAAGAACCACCTCCGAGTTTCATTGATTATTTTTATTTTTTAGTCTCTATTTCATTTATTTCCTCTCTGATCTTTATTATTTGTTTCCTTCTACTGATTTGGGGCTTCATATGTTCTTCTTTTTCTAGTTCCTTTAGGTGTAAATTTAGACTGTTTATTTGGGATTTTTCTTGTTTCATGAGGTAGGCCTGTGTTGCTATGATCTTCCCCTCTCAGACTGCTTTTTCTACATCCTATATGTTTTGGTATGTTATATTTCTGTTCACATTTGTCTCTAGGTATTTTTGATTTCCCCTTTGTTTTCTTTGATGACCCTTTGGTTATTCAGTAGCATGTGGTTTAATCTCCATGTTTTTGTGGTTTTTTTCCCCTTTTTTCCTTGTGCTTGATTTCTGGTTTCATACCATTGTGGTCAGAGAAGATGCCTGATATGATTTCAGTCTTCTTGAATCTATTGAGACTTGTTTTGTGGCCTAGTATATGATCTATCCTAGAGAATGTTCCATGTTAACTTGAGAAGAATATGTATTCTGCTGCTTTTGGATGCAGTGTTCTGTTTATATCTATTAAGTTCATCTGGTTTAATGTGTTACTTAAGGTCAGTGTTTCCTTATTGATTTTTTGCCTGGATTATCTATCCACTGATGTAAGTGGAGTATTAAAGTCTGAATATTATTGTATTGTTTTCAGTTTCTCCTTTTAAATAGTTAATAATTTGCTTTATATATCTTGGTGCTCCGATGTTTGGTGCATGTACATGTATAGATGTTATATCATCTGCTAAGTTGACACTTTTATCATTATATAATGCTCTTCTTTGTATTTTATTAGTCTTTATTTTAAAGTCTATTTTGTCTGATATGAGTATAGTTATTCCAGCTTTCTCTTCATTTCCATTTGCTTGGAATATCATTTCCTTCAGTCATTGTGTATCCTTACTTCTGAAATGAGTCTCTTGTGGGTAGCATTTAGATGGGTCTTATTTTGTCATCCATTCAGCCACTCCATGTCTTTTCATTGGCAAATTTAGTTTATTTACATTTAAAGTAATTGTTGATAGATATGTACTTATTGCCATTATATTAATTATTTTCTGGCTGTTTTTGTGGTTCCTCTCTGCTCCTTTATTCTTCACTTTTTTCTATTCCCTTGTGTTTTGGTGGTTTTCTTTAGCGTTGTGTTTAGATTTCTTTCTCATTTCCTTTTGTGTGTTTACTAAATTCTTCCTGTGGCTACTGTGAGGTTCACATGTAACATTCTATGTAAATAACAGTCTGTTTTAAGTTGGTAGCAACTTAAATTGAACACATCCCAAATTTTTACTCCCCCGCCCCACATTTTAAACTTTTAATGACATGCTGTATCTTTTTATTTTATATCCCTTAACTGATTATTGTAAGTTTAGTTAGTTTTACTACTTTTGTCTTTTAAGCTTCATGCTTTTTATCTTTTTTGACACAAAACTTAATTTAATAGAAATTTCGTTTGTAGTTCTTACATTCTCAGTATGAGCCAAGCTAGAACCCCCTGCCCCACTCGGAACTGGCCCAGTCCTTGGGGTAGGGGAGAAAGGAGAGAGGGAGGTCAGAGCTCAGGCCTTAGGAGCCCCATTCTTTCTCAGTGCTGGGGGGCTGGTGATGCCACCCTCTTCTCCTACCCCCCTGTGGGATCCAGGAAGGAGAGCAGATGGAATCTTGGGTCTGGGGCTTCTCCTCCATGCCACACCTCACCCTGAGTCCCCAAGTTGGAGGGGAACTAAGGGATCTGGGGAGATAAGGGGACAGCAGAAAGCAAAGATGTCAAATCAAGAAAGATGAAGGTCAGGGGTGAGGGGTGAAGGAGAATCAGAGACAAAACACCAGTTTAAAAAAAAAAAAAAAACTTAAAAAAAAAAAAAGGGAGGGGGAGAACAAAAACAAAATCTACCCCAAATTGGAACCTGCCTGGAAAAAAATGAAAGTTCTCCAGTCTCATAGAGACATTATTTGGTGCAGCCAGCTCTGCGGCAGGAGTACTCGGGCCTCAGTCCAGCACTGGAGGCGGCATGGTGGCCCCTACAGCTCATCCTTGGCCTGGCCAGAGGCAGCATCTTCCTCCTCCTCTTCCTCTTTCTCATCCTCATCCTCCTCATCTTCCTTGTCTGCCTCCTCCTCTTCCTTGTGTTTCTTCTTCTCCTCCTCCTCCTTTAGCCTCTGCTCTTCGTCTTGCTTGTCCTTCATTTGTAATTGATCCACTACTTTTATTATATATTTACCCTTTCCTGTGAGATTTCTACTTTTGCAGGTTTTTCTTAATATTAATTAATGCTATTTCTTTTTATTTTAAAAAAGTCCCTTTAACATTTCTTATAGGGCTGGTTTAGTGTTGGTGAACTCCTTAAACTTTTGCTTATCTGGGAAACTCTTATTCTTTCCTTCCATTCTAAATGATAACCTTTCTGGGTAGAGAATTCTTGGTTGGAAGTTTTTTACTTTCAGCACTTTGAATATGTCATTCCACTCCATTCTGACCTGTAAGGTTTCTGCCAAAAAATCTGATGATAGTCTTTTGGGGTTTCTCTTGTATGTAATGAGTTGTGGTTGTTGTTGTTTCCTTGCTGCTTTTAGAATTCTTTCTTTACCCTTAACTTTTACCATTTTAATTATAATTTAATTATAATGTGTCTTGATGTGTGTCTCTTTGGCTTCATCTTTCTATAAATCTCTGGGCTTCCTGGACCTGGATTTCTGCTTCCCCAGATTAGGGACATTTTCAGACAGTATTCAAAAAAATTTTCTGGACCTTTCTCACTCTCATCTCCTTGTGGGACCCCTATAATGTGAATGTTACTCCATTTGATGTCTGAAATGTCCCTTAAGATACCTTCACTTTTTAATTTTTTTATTGGAGTAAAATTGTTTTACAATGTTGTGTTAGTTTCTGCTGTACAATGAAGTGAATCAGCTATATGTATACTTATATCCCCTCCCTCTTGGCTCTCTCCCACCCCCACCCCCCATCCCACCCATCTAGGTTGTCAGAGAGCACTGACCTGAGCTCCCTGTACTATACAGCAGGTTCCCACTACCTATCTATTTTACACATGGTAGTGTATTTATGTCAAACCTAATCTCCCAATTTGTTCCACCCTCCCCTTCGCCCCTGTGTCCACATGTCCGTTCTCTACGTCTACGTCTCTATTCCTGCCCTACAACTAGGTTCATCTGTACCATTTTACCAGATTCCACATATGTGCATTAGTATACGATATTTATTTTTCTCTTTCTGGCTTACTTCACTCTGTATGACAGACTCTAGGCCCATCCACATCTCTACAAATGACCCAATTTCATTCCTTTTTATGTCTGAGTAATATTCTATTGTATATATGTACCACATCTTCTTTATCCATTCATCTATCGTTGGACATGTAGGTTGTTTCCATGCCCTGGTTATTGTAAATAGTGCTGCAATGAACACTGGGGTGATGCATCCTTTTGAATTACGGTTTTCTCAGGGTATATGCCCAGTAGTGGGATTGTTGGGTCACATGGTAGTTCTATTTTTATTTTTTTAAGGAATCTCCATACTGTTCTCCATAGTGGCAGTATCAATTTACATTCCCACCAACAGTGCAAAAGGGTTCCCTTTTCTCTGTACCCTCTCCAGCATTTATTGTTTATAGATTTTTATGGCCTTCACTCTGACTGGTGTGAGGTGATACATCATTGTAGTTTTGATTTGCATTTCTCTAATAATTAGTGACGTTGAGCATCTTTTCATGTGCCCCTTGGCCATCTGTATGTCTTCTTTGGTGAAATGTCTGTTTATGTCTTCTGCCCATTTTTGGATTAAATTGATTATTTTATTGATATTGAGCTCCATGAGCTGTTTGTATATTTTGGAGATTAATCCTTTGTCCTTTGCTTCATTTGCAAATATTTTCTCCCATTCTGAGGGTTGTCTCTGTGTCTTGTTTATGGTTTCCTTTGCTGTGCAAAAGCTTTTAAGGGTAATTAGGTCCCATTAGTTTATTTTTGTTTTTATTTTCATTACTCTAGGAGGTTGGTCAAAAAAGATCTTGCTGTGGTTTATGTCAAAGAGTGTTCTTCCTATGGTTTCCTCTAAGAGTTTTATAGTGTCTGGTCTTACATTTAGGTCTTTAATCCATTTTAAGTTTATATTTGTGTATAGTGTTAGGTAGTGTTTTAGTTTCATTCTTTTACATGTAGCTGTCCAGTTTTCCCAGCACCACTAATTGAAGATACTGTCTTTTCTCCATTGTATATCCTTGCCTCCTTTGTCATAGATAAGTTAACCATAGGTGCGTGGGTTTATCTCTGGGCTTTCTATCCTGTTCCATTGATCTATATTTCTGTTTTTGTTGCAATACCATACTGTTTTGATTACTGTAGCTTTGTAGTATAGTTTGAAGTCAGGGAGCCTGATTCCTCCAGCCTGTTTTTCTTTCTCAAGATTGCTTTGGCTATTCGGTGTCTTTTGTGTTTCCATACAAATCGTAAAATTTTTTGTTCTACTTCTGTGAAGAATGCTATTGGTAGTTCAATAGGGATTGCACTGAATCTGTAGATTACTTTGGGTAGTATAGTCATTTTCACAATATTGATTCTTCCAATCCAAGAACATGGTATATTTCTCCATCGGTTTATGTCATCTTTGATTTCTTTCATCAGTGTTTTATATATAGTTTTCTGAGTACAAGTCTTTTGCCTCCTTAGGTAGGTTTATTCCTAGGTATTTTATTCTTTTTGTTACTATGGTAAATGGGATTGTTTCCTTAATTTCTCTTTCTGATTTTTCGTTATTAGTGTAGGGGAATGCAAGAGATTTCTATGCATTAACTTTGTATCCTGCAACCGTACCAAATTCTTTGATTAGTTCTAGTAGTTTTCTAGTGGCATCTTTAGGATTTTCTATGTATAGAATCATGTCATCTGCAAACAGTGACAGTTTGACTTATTCTTTTCTGATCTGTATTTATTTTATTTCTTTTTCTTCTCTGATTGCCGTGGCTAGGACTTCCAAAACTATGTTGAATAAGAGTAGTGAGATTGGACACCCTTTTCTTGTTCCTGATCTTAGTTGAAATGCTTTCAGTTTTTCACCATTGAGTATGATGATTGCTGTGGGTTTGTCATATATGGCCTTTATTATGTTGAGGTAGGTTCCCTCTATGCCCATTTTCTGGGGAGTTTTTATCATAAATGGATGTTGAATTTTGTCAAAAGCTTTTTCTGCATCTATTGAGATCATCTGGTATTTATTCCTTAATTTGTTAATATGGTTTATCACATTGATTGACTTGCATATATTGAAGAATCTTTGCATTGCTGGGATAAATCCCACTTGATCATGGTGTACGATCCTTTTAATGTGTTGTTAGATTCTGTTTGCTTGTATTTTGTTCAGGATTTTTGCATCCATGTTCATCAATGATATTGGTCTGTAATTTTCTTTTTTTGTGATATCTTTGTCTGGTTTTGGTAACAGGGTGATGGTGGCCTCATAGAATGAATTTGGGAGTGTTCCTCCCTCTGCAACTTTTTGGAAGAGTTTGAGAAGGATAAGTGTTAGCTCTTCTCTAAATGTTTGATAGAATTCCCCTGTGAATCCATCTGGTTCTGGACTTTTGTTTGTTGGAAGATTTTTAATTACAATTTCAATTTCATTACTTGTGATAGGTCTGTTTATATTTTCTAATTCTTCCTGGTTCAGTCTTGGAAAATTGTACGTTTCCAAGAATTTATCCATTTCTTCGTGGTTGTCCATTTTATTGACATATAGTTGTTTGTAGCAATCTCTTATAATCCTTTGTATTTCTGTGGTGTCAGTGTGATTTCTCCTTTTTCATTTCTAATTTTATTGATTTGCATCCTCTCCCTTTTTTTCTTGATGAGTCTGGCTAAAGGCTTATCATTTTGTTTATCTTCTCAAAGAAGCAACTTTTAGTTTTGTTGACCTTTGTTATTGTTTTCTTCGTTTCTGTTTCATTTATTTCTGCTCTGATCTTTATGATTTCTTTCCTTCCACTGACTTTGGGTTTTCTTTGTTCTCCTTTCTCTAGTTGCTTTAGGTGTAAGGTTTATTTGAGATTTTTCTTGTTTCTTGAGGTGAGATTGAATTGCTATAAACTTCCCTCTTAGGGCTGCTTTTGCTGTGTCCCATAGGCTTTGGGTCTTTGTGTTTTTGTTGTCATTTTTTTTTAATGTATTTTTAAGTTTCTTCTTTGATTTCTTCAGTGATCTCTTGGTTATTTAGTAGTGCACTGTTTAGCCTCCATGTATTTGATTTTTTTTTTTTACAGTTTTTTTTCCTGTAATCGATTTCCAATCTCATAGTTTTGTGGTCAGAAAAGATGCTTGATACGATTTCAATTTTCTTAAATTTTCCAAGGCTTGATTTGTGACCCAAGATGTGATCTTTCCTGGAGAATGTTCGATATGCACTTGAGAACAAAGTGTATTCTGCCACTTTCAGGTGGAATGTTCTATAAATACCAATTAAATCTATCTGGTCTATTGTGTCATTTAAAGCTTGTGTTTCCTTATTTATTTTCTGTTTAGATGATCTGTCCATTGGTGTAAGTGGGGTGTTAAAGTTCCCTACTATTATTGTGTTACTGTTGATTTCCCCTTTTATGATTGTTAGCATTTGCCTTATATATTGAGGTGCTCCTATGTTAGGTGCATAAATATTTATACTTGTTATATCTTCTTCTTGGATTGATCCCTTGATCATTATGTAGTGTCCTTCCTTATCTCTTGTAACAGCCTTTATTTTAAAGTCTGTTTTATCTGATACAAGTATTGCTACTCCCACTTTCTTTTGATTTCCATTTGCATGGAATATCTTTTTCCATCCCTTTGCTTTCAGTCTGTATGTGTCCTTAGGTGTGAAGTGGGTCTCTTGTAGACAGCATATATATGGGTCTTGTTTTTGTATCCATTCAGTCAGCCTGTGTCTTTTGGTTGGAACATTTAATCCATTTACATTCAAGGTTATTATCAATATGTATGTTCCCATTACCATTTTCTTAATTGTTTTGGGTTTGTTTTTGTGGGTCTTTTTCTTCTCTTGTGTTTCCTGCCTAGAGAAGTTCCTTTAACATTTGTTGTAGAGCTAGTTTGGTGATGCTGAATTCTCTTAGCTTTTGCTTGTCTGAAAAGCTTTTGATTTCTCTGTTGAATCTGAATGAGATCCTTGCTGGGTAGAGTAATCTCGGTTGTAGGTTTTTTTCTTTTATCACTTTAAATATGTCCTGCTACTCCCTTCTGGTCTGCAGAGTTTCTGCTGAAAAATCAACTGATAACCTTATGGGGATGCCTTTGTATGTTATTTTTTCCTTTTCCCTTGCTGCTTTTAATATTTTTTCTTTGAATTTAATTTTTGTTAGTTTCATTAATATGTGTCTTGGTGTGTTTCTCCTGGGGTTTATTCTGTATGGCCCTCTCTGTGCTTCCTGGGCTTGGGTGACTCTTTCCTTTCCAATGTTAGGGACGTTTTCCACTATAATCTTTTCAAATATGTTCTCAGACCTTTTCTTTTTCTCTTCTTCTTCTGGGACCCCTATAATTCAAATGGTGGTGCATTTAGTGTTGTCCCAGAAGTCTCTGAGATTGTCTTCAATTCTTGTCATTCTTTTTTCTTTATTCTGCTTCTCAGCAGTTATTTCCACCATTCTTCTTCCAGCTCACTTATTTGTTCTTCTGCTTCAGTTATTCTGTTACTGATTCCTTCTAGTGTATTTTTCATTTCAGTTATTATATTGTTCATCTCTGTTTGTTTGTTCTTTTGTTCTTCTAGATCTTTGTTAAACATTTCTTGTATTTTCTCAATTTGTACCTCCATTCTTTTTCCGAGATTCTGGATCATTTTTACTATCATTACTCTGAATCCTTTTTCAGGTAGCTTACCTATTTTCTCTTCATTTATTTGGTCTTTTAGTTTTTCACCTTGCTCTTTCATCTGTGACATATTTTTTTGTTGTTCCACTTTTTTTTTTTTTCTGATGGGTGGTATTGTGTTCCTGTCTTACTGGTTGTTTGGCCTGAGGCTTCCAGCACTGGAATTTGTAGGCTTTTGTGTAGAGATGGGTCTTGGTGCCAAGATGAGGACCTCTGGGAGACCTCACTCTGATGAATATTCCCTGGGGTCTGAGGTTCTCTGTTAGTCCAGTGGTTTGGACTCGGAGCTCCCACCGCAGGAGCTCTGGCCTGACCCCTGGCTCATGAACCAAGATCCTGAAAGCCGCAGGATCAGTTCAGTTATACTTCTGTTTGGTATTTTCTTATATTTTCTATCTCTGTGTTGAAGTTCTCACTGTTTTCATACATTTTTCTCCCAAGTTCAGTGAACATCTTTATGACCATTATTTTATTTTATTTTATCATGTTTTTGGAGTATAATTGCTTTATTGGAGCATAACTGCTTTACAATGTTGTGTTAGTTAGTTTCTGCTGTATAACAAAGTGAATCAGCTATACATATACATATATCCCCATATCCCCTCCCTCTTGCATCTCCCTCCCACCCTCCCTATCCCACCCCTCTAGGTGGTCACAAAGCACTGAGCTGATCTCCCTGTGCTATGCAGCTGCTTCACACTAGCTATCTGTTTTACATTTGATAGTGTGTATATGTCAATGTTACTCTCTCACTTCATCCCAGCTTACTCTTCCCCCTCCCTGTGTCCTCAAATCCATTTTTTACATCTGCATGACCATTATTTTAAATTGTTTATCAGGTAGGCTGCTTATCTCTGTTTCTTCAGTTCTTTTTCTGAGGTTTTGGACTTTTTCTTTTGATTAGAACATTTTCCTCTGACTCCTCATTTTGCCTAATTCTCTGTGTTTGTTTCTGTGTATTAGGTAAATCATCTACGTCTCCCATTCTTGATGGAGTGGCCTTATGTAGGAGATGTCTTGGGGAGCTCAGAAGCACAATTCCCCCTGACCACCAGAGCCAGGTGCTCAAAGGGTGTCCCCTATGTAGACCGTATGTGCACTATCTAGTTGTGGCCAGGCCATGGCTGTTGCTATGGCATGCTGACGGGTGCAGCTGGCTCCCAGAATGGCAGCAGAGCCTAGATGTGGCAGCT
Source organism: Balaenoptera borealis (assembly GCF_965194805.1). Taxonomy (NCBI): domain Eukaryota; kingdom Metazoa; phylum Chordata; class Mammalia; order Artiodactyla; family Balaenopteridae; genus Balaenoptera; species Balaenoptera borealis. Next base: position 22,602,375 of record NC_138870.1, on the reverse strand, counting down.
GCTGTGTGCTGGCGTGTTGGGCTGACACTCAAATGGCTGTGGGGTCTTGCCACAGTGGCTGCTGGGTGCTGGAGGGAAGGTTATTGCCCAGCCTGCTGTGAGGCCCAGCTGAGTTTCAGGGGTGAGGTATGCCCAGTGGAACTGACAGATTAGATGGAAATTTCCAACATTGGGCCCTCCAGCACCTCCAATACCTCCAGTATTAGCAAGGTAGCCTGAGGTCACAAAGATGATTCCCTCAAGCATCTCAGTTCTCAGGGAGCATCCCAACTGGTTCCTGCCTCTCTAGCAGATGCTTCAAGGTAAGTAAGTGGCTCTCCTTCACCTATTGTCCATGAGCTTTTCAATCTGGTATTTTTGGGCTGGTTTTCAGGTCAAGTGAGCCTACACACAAGCCTCTACCAGTGGATTTTTTGTTCTCCTTAGTTCTATAGTTTTCCTAGACATATTCCTCATTGATTTTCAAAACCAGGTGTTTTGGGGCCTCATCTCCCCTGTGCATTATTTAAGGGTTGGGACCCCTGATGTGGAGCCCAAATCCCTCATTCTTCAGAGAGAGGATCTGTATCTTTACGATCCTTCTGATTGTGGATCACCACATCTGGGGTGTGGTCTTTTTCCTTGGTATGATCATGTCTCTGTATCTGTGTTTCTCCTATCCATCTCAGTGCTGTCCTTTTACCCTTTGTTGTGGAGACTCTGTTCATTCAATTTTCAAACCTTTTTCAGAGGGAATTATTCCATATGTAGTTGTAGATTTGTTGTGTTCGTGGGAGGAGGTGACTTCAGGAACTTCCTATGCTGCCATCTGTAGCTCTCTCGTAGATCTTTTTTTGTGAACTTTCTGTTCACATCTCACCAATATTTATTTGTGTTACTTCTTACTATTGAGTTACAGGAGTTTTATTATTCTGGGTTCAAGTTATTTTCCAGATACATGTATTGAAAATATTTTTCCCAGTTTGCCTTTTGTTTTCTTTCTTTGAAAAGCAGGTTTTAACTTTATAAAGTCCAATTTATCGATTTTTTTCTTTTACAGCTAATAAAATTAATATTTTGTATGAAATTAGGAAAAAGTATTTATCTATTTTTAACACTCTAAATAATCTAACGTTTACAATTGACCAAGTTCTATATGATAATGAGCAAAGGACAAAGCAAGCAAGCAAGCAATCAAGCAAGCAAACAAACTTTTCTTTCAAAAGCTTAACTACAAAGCAACTTAATGCAAAAAGTCTGAGGTTTAGTAAAAGGATCAGAGGTCGTAATTAATCATTTTCCAAAGCAGAATATAGAACAATAATATCCACCTGTTGTATACATGTTGCCATGCACTTATAGTCTTGAAAAGGACTCTCTTGTTTAGCTTTCTTGTTTAGCTTTTTCTTCTGCCTATTGACTCCCTTAAAGGAGGGAATTTGGAACCCATTCTGCTCCCAGAGTCTGTTTCCTTGTGACTGATGCTATAGAATAACAAAGTAGCTACAGGTTTTGTTTGTATTTATTTGAAAATACAATTGAATGGCAGTTTTGCAAATAATGTAGAAACATATAGAAACGTGGTCTTCTACCTCTTTCATGTTGGACAAAAGCATGGTGCTCATCTAGGCCTTGCTACTGCATAGACTGATTAAGGACAGACAGTGTAATGGATGCCACAAGTTCCGCTGGCTATAAACATCATCAGTTTTCTGCAGAAGCTGAAAGCTCTCCATTAGTGAGTGGACAGGACACTTCCCTTGGGTTAGAACTCAGCTTTCTTTGACTTTCAGCAAATAAATTACCTTTTCTGAGGCTCTGGATTTTCCTTTTTAAAGTAGGGATGCTACCTTACATGGTTGTTATAATCATTAAATGATATTACACTTGTGGGAACATCTAAGACAGCACCCTGTGTTATCTAACAGGGAAGGTACTCAATAGAGTATGTTTAATCTGAATGAGTTGCATATTCAAGGTTGCTATTTAAACCAAAGGATTCTATTAAGTTACCACAGGCCATTAGCACCTTATTTCAAGGTAGCTTTTCAGATTTGCCTGTTTTCTAGCAAAGACCTCACGGGAATGCACCACTAGACAGTCATTTTTGAGCAGGGGAAAAATGTCATATCCAAGAATGAAGAAGAAAATGTCAAAGACATAGGTATTTCCCAAAGTGGTTTTCATTTCTCGAGTGGGGTTTCACCTTTTGACTGAGGTTTCACACTAGGGTAGCCAGAGTGGATTATGTTGACTGGGTGCCCTGGGAGGGAGAAAAGAAAGCCATAAAGGGCACAGTAAATAGAAGGAAGCAGAATGCAAGATTACCAAGTCAGTGTTTTCTTATTTGACATTTAGCCCTTATCTTAAATCATTTATTATTTCAACAAATCTTTTTCAAATCACAGTGGACCTAACATTCTGCCAGATACTATAGATAATTCAAAAACCAGTACCCATATTCTCCAATAAGTAAACCATATAGGTATAAAGTAGTGATTCAAGGCCAAAATTATTGGCACAGACTGTGGTGGTTAAATATCCTTCTAGTGGTATCAAGGTAGGGATTGTAGTGGAGTCATCATGGGGATTAGAACATATGCTTATGTCATAACAAACTTGTGCCAAGAGCTATCTGTGATTCACCTTCCACCATCAATGGTCTCCTCACTGCCAGCCAGCAGTCAAAACCTAATTTCTGCCTATGTTACAGGACCACTCCTAGACTGGGTTCCCCAGAAAGAAACATGGAGACAGAGTTTGGCATCAAGATATGCATTAGGGATGAACACCTATAAAGGAAGTATAAAGGAGCAGGATTAGGGAGAGAAATTTGAATGTGGTAGGGAGCCCAAGAGCTAGGATTGCTCATCAGTCATCCTGCAGGGGGGTGAACTAGCTGGGACTTTGTTTTTGCTTTCCTCAGTTATAGATGTGGGCCACTCTTATAAGGATGTGAGGTCAGGCAAGGCAACTCTCTGCAGCTGAAACAGACTCTGAAGGAGCTGACACTGAAGATTGTTACAGATAACATTGCCCACAGCTGGGCAGCAAATCATTCCTTCAAGGGGGATCTGGACAATGTATCTCCAAGTCTACCACAAGACCTGAGCCAAGATGGATACCATGAGGTGTTTTAGATAGATAGATTGATAGATGTATTCAGACACACACACACACACACACACACACACAAGGGGAGCGAGAGAGAGAAGAAGGAAGAAGGGGAAGAATTATGAAACAGAATTAGTATTTTCTATAAATTAAAAAGGCAAATTAATTTGTGAAGATCAAGGATGGCGTGGCTGGATATTTGAAGAAGATGGAGCATTTGGAAATATCAACTGGGAGGAATGTTTTAAGTCTTCTGACAGAATTTTTAAATTGCCCTACAGTTCAGGTGAAGTTTATAGTGTAAATTTGCGGAAGACAAATCCTGTAAGATTTTGAATCTTTATTGCATGGTCTCAGATTGACAAGAGTAGCTCCAGAGAACATAGTGGGTGTATACAGTTTGGGGTTGGCATGATGGACTTGGCAAAATGCCAAATGGATAAAGGCATCTAGGATGATGGGGGCAATGTTATAATAGCTGACTATGGAGCCCAAGCTGAGTGAAGCATCCAGAGGAGTTAGAAGGGCTCCTAGGTGTTGGTGTTGTAGAAAGAATAATAAGTAATTGAAGCTAGCATAAGGATAGAAGAGGACTTTTAGTTCTTGTGAGTGAATGAAAGAGAGACTAGATGAAGAGGTTGCAATAGAGAAATGAAAGGACCAATTTGAGATCTTGGTTGGGAAATTTCTCATGAAGAGACTCAGGATGTAGCTATGCAGGTAGAAAGTTGGCATGGACTGGAAATGAAGGCTCCTAAAGTCATATAAGGCAGGTGAATGTGAGGTCAACAAGTTGTCATCATCCTTGCCATTAAGAAGATTTTAGTAAAGGCTGGAATAATCAGATTTGAATGTTAGGTGCTGCATAGGGCAAGGTAATAGTTACCGTGTCCAGTCACTAGGAATTTATCATCAGAAACCCCAGAAAGGAGGTGAAAACCAATTTCCCCATTCCTGAAGAAAAGTCCTCACTTGCTTTTTCCAAACTGAGAGGAAACAGCAGAATGTTTTGGTGAAAAGTATTAGGTCTAAAATGCAAAAATATGTTGAAATCTACTTTAGTGAATTGAGGGTCAGAACACACTTTTTAAAAAACACACATTGAATGGCCTCTTCTTTCACTTTCTGCCACAGTGTCTGCTAGGCAAGGAAAATGACTCATTAATACATTTAATGCCAGAGGCCTGACTCATTCAGAAATCTCTTAACAACGACGTCACCAATCTTACTATACTTTAGCTAATGATATTCTGCAGCTCAGTCTGTCAGAATTATGCCTCACACGTGGGTAATGGGTTTTATAGCTTGTACCAGAAGTAGGCTAGTAGTATTAATTTCTATTTTAATGATGTAGAAGTTGAGTTAAGTGAATCACCTTAGGCTAGACATTGAACAGAGGCTGAAACTGTACTTCTTCTTACCATCAAAATTAGCAAAGTGTCCACAGCAAAACACTGACTTCTAGAGCAGACACTTCAGGTATTGTTTGAGGTCTAAACCCAGTGACTGCACAGAAAAAACTGCTACCACATTTGAAGAAGTGACAACATGTCTACTAATGAGCAAGTCGAGGGCAGGAATAATTTTTTATCCAACTTTCTATTTCCTGGGCCTAGCACAGAGCTTGGTAATAAGTATTCAAAAAACATGTCAAATGAATGAAGGAAATATCTTAAATATCAATTTTGTGATTACTGTCTTTCCTGAGAGGACTATAATAAAATGCATGCTTTGTCTCTGAGACAAACTTTGTAGTTCTCAGCAGTGAATTGTACTCAAGTGCAAGTATCAAAGAAAAAGATCTATTGCATTACAGAATTTTCTGTCTCCTTGGTCTTACTCTTTTGATCAGAGTTTGATGCTAATACACATGCAGTCCTGAGCCAGAGGTAGAGAAGGAGCACATGATTCCAAACAGACCTCCAGCTTTCTGGGCTTAGGGTCTCCAAAGCCTTATAATTTTTAATTTTATCATCTGAAACTTAGAAATTTCCATTGCATTTTCTGTGCTCATGAAGTAGAGAATGTAGTGACTCTCAGAGAAGTCAAATCCAATCAATAAATATTTACTGACATCTACAAGAGAGTCATTTGGGGGTTACAGTATGGAAGATATTAGCTTTCTCTCAAGCTGTTTGCCATCTACTTGGGGAGAAAAGATATAAAAAATATGAAAAGGTGACAATAAAAAGGATAAATAGTCAATTCAAGATAATGAACATTGTCACAGGACAGCCTGTGACTATGCAGCATTCATCTTCCCCTTCTTGATTCCTACCAGCAGCTCAACTTTATTCAAGTATCCACTCATCCCAGGTGCCAGAGGGGAAGATGACCTTCTCCCCAGACCCGGTTTAGGTCCTAATTAGTAAAGACAATTAACATGTGACATTCCCTGTGCTACTGTTATTGGTCCAACAGTGGACATGTGACCAACGCTGGCTCAAGCCAACTGAGGGAAACTGATCGCCACTGCTGGGGTAGAGGGTTCCCATTCTCTGCCACTAGATGTGAGCAAAGAAGAGAGTGTAGCCCCAGCTGCATTTGGCAGCCCTCTTATGACCACGAAGAAACCAGACATGGGATGGCAGAGTGGAGAAAATTTGGGTCTCCAATGATGTATTTGAGTCCCTGAATCAACCTCGGAGCCTCTCTTAACTCAAGGCTTCCTGCTACATGAGATAATAAATCTCCTTATTGCTTAAGCTGGCTTGGTGGGGGATTTGTTTCCAAAAGGATCTCAAGGAGACAATGACCAATTGCCAAATGTGTGGGCAGATAATAATTACTGTGAGAGTTCAGAATGGGGAGAGTTCACATCAGGCCAGAGTGGTCAGGACAGTATTCAGAGAAACAGAGCCTTTAAAAATGAATAGAATTGTACAGAAGGAGAGGCCAGAGAAAGACCTTCCAGGCAAAAAGCAGGAGATGAAAGGAATTTGAAGAGCAATAAAGGAATAGAGGCTGCAAAGTGAGAAAGGAAAGGTCAGATCAGACTTTAGAAGACCTTGAAGATCAAGTTAAAGTACCAGGGACTCTGATATTTAGGCACCAAGGCTACAATAAAGATTTTTAAACAAGCAAATTGTCCCTGCCTGAGCATTTGAAATCAGGTCCACCTACCACCACATTATACTCCTGCTGGTCCATAAAAACAGTTTCAGACATTCATGGGTGTTTTAAGCAAATGGCCCACCGCACCCCACCGCCCCTTCACCTTGACCTGCCTATACTTTGGTCTCATTTCTCTGGCTCCACACTTGTGGCTCTGAGATTCTGACTTTGATCCTATGCCTTTGACCTCTGCAGATTAATCTTTCATCCTGTTCACTCCATCATTTAGTCTTTGTTTCTTCTGTCTCATGAACTCTGGGGTACTGTGCCTTCTGCATTGGCGCCCCACTGTGTTCTTGTGGGATGCTGTACTTCCTCCCAGACCAATCTCCAACTCAGGTACTCAGGAGAGAAGAAGAGGGGGGAAGATTCAGGTAGAAATGACAGTGCAGAAGTGAGCCGGACATGGTTGTGCCCATGGTTAGAACCAAGATTGTTTTAAGGGAACTCATGAGGATTTAATATATATGCTATACAAATAGCTCTTAGAAGTTGACAAGAAAGAGACAAGCAACCCAGTAAAAAAATGAGTAAATGGCTAACCGACCTGAAAGTGTGCTTGAATTTCTTAAAATGATGGGAGTGCAAATTAAAGAAAAAATGCAATATCACTTTACTAATACCTATTACTTTGGCAAAAGTAAAAAAGAGCTCTACTACCTACTGCTGGTGGGAATGTATGGAAAAGTGCACTCATACATTACTGCAGGAAATATGAAGACTTACAGCCTTATTGGTGAGGGCAAAATGGCAGCATCTTAAAATTAAAATTACATGTAGACTCAAATCCAGCAATCCGTTCCTGTTTTAATCTCATAGAAATAAAAGCAGCAATACAAAACACATAAGTACACATAAATACATATTTCAGTGCTATTTGTATGAGGGGGAAAATACTGGAACAAAGAGAATATTCATGAAATGAAGAGGAACTGAGTAAATTATAGAATATTATACAGCCATTACAGTCAATTAGTGCTCTGCCGGTTGACATGGACAGAATTACATGAGGAATAATAATGGCCCTGATTTATCTGGTGCTTACTAAATGCTAGGCACAGTTCTAAGTGCTTCACATGTATGAACTCATTGATCCTCATAATAACCCTATGAACTAGGTATTATCATAGAGAAGTTGAGTAACTTGTCACAGTTAGTGACAGTAAGTGGCAGAGCTGACATTTGAACCCCTAGGGGTGCAGAGCTGCTGAAATGAGTGGAGTAGGGAGAATAAGAGGGGAAATACAAGATTAAAAAAGGAAAAGAAACACGTCAGACTTTAAAAAAAAAAACCCAAACAGCAGGTATGACATAATAGCATTCATGCATTATAAAACCATATAGTTGTGTGTATAAAGAAACTTGACTTTTTAAAAATGAGAAGTCATGTAATCATAGAACCTTATGGTTGGATGGGGAATATAAAAATCATGTAACACAATCACCCATCTGAGGCTTGGAGCACATAGTATCTGTGCTCAGTAGTTGGCAGACATACCAGGATGAGAAACTTAATATATTTTTCACATAGCCCCTATTTTGAGTCTCTGATTTTTATCAACTAGCCCTTGTTCTATCACTTGGATGTCATACAGAATAAGCCTGTTTTCTCTTCCACAAGGGAGCCCACCAAGTGTTTTAGGAAAGGTATTGTATCACTTCTAGGTATTCCCTTTTCCAAGTGCTGAGTTTCTTCACTGAGGCTTCAACATGGTTTTGAGTTTCCATTAAATTGATCATCCCTTTACAAATATAATCTAGTTTCTCTATATCTCTTTTTCAAGGGTGATACTCACAGTTGGACACAACACTATAGGTATGGCTGAGATACGTGATTACCATTCAAGGTTCTGACCCTATGTTGATGTAAGCGAAAATCATTTTAGTTTTTGTGATCACTGAACCATGCTGTTGGTTCTAAATGGGCTTACTGTCAACTAAAACCACTGTCTTCATCACTGCAAAGCTCTCTGACACACACTTTAAGTCAAGAGTTGTTTTTCAGATGCAAGTGACATAATGGAACAATCTTTGTAGAGAGACTGACCTGGTTTGAATCTTGGCTCTATGGTATCCTATGAGACTTCAGGAAAGTCAATTACTTTATCTAATCTCAGTTTCCTCAACAGTAAGTATAAGGATTCCACTAAAGAGTTGCTTTAAGGGTTAGAAATAAGGTATATTGAAGCTAGTCCATATAAGTACACAATTTAAAAATACATTTTTTTAAAACAATTTATTGCCATTAGTAGATTTAGGTCACTGTAATGACATTTGAGGGCCATTTGGGATGGAGATTATAGCCTCTTTATGTTAATCCTTCACCCCTGCTTTCTGTCAGTTGCCACCAGAAATATCTTCTGATTAATCTTCATCCATTGGATAAGGTCAGCAACTATTCATGTTTCCATCTAATTATCCTCTTCTCCAGTAGTTCTTTGGCTATTGTGCAGAGAAAGAAGGTAGCTTCTTTCTTGAAGTCAGAACCCTTACCTATTGCCAACATTATTTTATTTTTTCACAGTTCCACAAAAATCACCAATATTGAATTCAGTGATCTCATGAGCCAGGAGAGTTGAGCTCATTTAGAGCAGATAAGGGAATCATACCGCTTTCTCTCTAAATTCCCATCAATTTCACTTTCACCAAGACATTCTTCCTTGTTAAAGTAGAAGCTGTCCCTGTCTCTGCCTCCACTTACTGACTGATGATTCTGTCAGTAAGACAAGAATTTGTCAGATGCTCTACTTTTAGCCAAATGAGATTCCCTGCAGGTGCCCTCTTGGTTAGAGTAGCCTTCTAAGCTGTGTTGAGATCTGGGTCAGGAAAGTATCCTCTCAGCCAGCTGGGCCCAAGTATGTTCTTCTTGAAACCACCCATATGCCTGTGTGGTGTCCTCATCCTCAAATTTATACATTTCTACACTTTTACAGAGGTGTACAACTTCTTGACAGGCGGCTAAACTGCATCCCCTCCTATAAGGTTAGATATTTTTAAATCTATTGAGCCTAGAAAAGTTTCACTATCCATCAGCCCACTTCATGTCCCCACTTCCCTCCTTAGTGAGCTTAAATTCCATCATTAAAATAACTGAACAAGCATCTCAGATCTCTTCCTCTTTTTTCCTTCATCATACTCACCTGGTTAAACTCTGGTCCTGACTACATCCTATATTGTGCCCACATCCTTAAATCTTAACGTTTCTGGAAAAAAATCACAGAACCATGCTGAGTAGTCTCACTTAAATTCATGACCACAAACCTCAAATGGGCACACAGCACTGCTTGCCACACCACATCATTTCTCTAGTAGTAGATTTGTCACTCTCCTAAGTTGACTTTTTTCATACAGCTCTTTACTCCTCAAATACCCAGCATCCACCCCTCCTCCCTCCCACTGACCTTCTACATACTAATGCCCTTTCTGTTTATTTGTATTTGTTGTTGTCCTGCCTTGAATGTTTCTCCCCTGACCCTCTTAACTTCATGATTTACTCCTCCATTTCATTCATGTCTTCGTTCAGGTCTTCCCTAAACAACTTAGCCCGGAGGGCACTCTCCATCACCAATGCTCTTTTTCCTTCATAGTACTTATTTCTACCTGAATTGTTTTGTATACATATTTTCTCTACTGTTAGCTGAAAAATTTTTTTTAAATTTCACTTTCATAATTTGCATATGCATATTCTTAATTTTTTCTGGATGCTCCATCACGTTACCATCTATAGTATCTACCCTATTGAGTTTGGATACCTGTCTCCTAAGCCCCCCATCCTGCCGTTTCAAACTATACAGATTGTTCTCAATGTAGGTTGTGTAGTTATTATCCTAAGTCTTCACCATCTCCTAAGTTGAATCCAGCATTTTCTAGATAACATGTTTTGCTCTTTCACAGTTTACTTGTTCTTTGTGCTGGAGCGCATCTTCTGGGAACTAGGGCCTCCAGACTCACAGAGCCCAGAGCTGTAGGGACAGAACCCAGAGTTGTAGGGACAGGAAGCACATATTTCCCAAATGGGTCACTGGGAATGATAGTAAGAAGGATCACTCCTACACTCCCCCTTATTTTCTAGACCCATTTATTCTACCTATTGGAGGCACAGCACAATGTAATGATCATTGATTTATGGCAGCTATTCTTAACAAGGATTCTCCATGATAATCAAGCCCTAATGCCCTAATGCATCCGTTATATATTATGAATTAACTTTCCTCCTAAGAGCTGTGGATCATCCTTGACAAAATTGAGAAAATAGTCAGTCCAATAGTTTTGGGTGTGGCTTAAATCTCTCATGGAATTCTGATTGAGAAAGACTGAGGGTATATCCTCTACCCCAGAGGATGGCATATCTACACAAGGTAGTATCTCCAAGCAGGCACTGTACTTTCAAAAGACCATTTCTTCTTGGTGGTACAGTATGTGATACAACCAGTAGATATTATGGTCAGATGCCCAATGCCACATCTTCTTTGCTATTAAAAAAGTAGTTCTCAAACATTAGTGTACGTTAGAATCATTTGGAGGGCTTTTTAAAACACAGACTTCTGGACCCTACCTCAGTCTCATTTAAGTCCTTGGGTGGGATCCAAGAAATTGCATTTCTAATAAGTTCCCAGTTGATGATGATGTTACTGGTCCAGGAACCACACTTTGAGAACCACTGCTGTAAAATGAGTTTGTAGATCCAATGTATTGTTATGTAAGATCCCAAATCAATGGATCAGATATTCTATAAACTTTTCAATAGCAGTGCAAGCTGAAGCCCTGGGAAAGACAAACCCACACCCAGAATACATGCCACTCTCCTTTCCAGGTGGAGGGGACCCAAGGTATTCAACTTGCCATCAAGCGGCTGGTTGATTCCTTGAGGGATGAGATCATCTCATGGGCTTAGAATTGGTTTCTGTTGATAGCAGATTGGACATTTGGCAGTAGGAGTATCTATATCAGCCTTGGTGAGTGGAAGTTCCTGTTATTGAGTCCACGAATAGCCTCCAACCATGCTACCATGGTAGTCCATTCACACACCCATTGTGCCAGCACTGGAATGACTAATGACAGAGGTTTGCTGATGTCAACTGGTTAAGTCATTCTGTCTACTTGATATTTTATGCTTTGTTTGTGGTTGATGCTATCTGGTATGTAGGTAATGTGTAATACCAAGAATTTCACACTTTGTGTTCACTCCCATACATCCATCCAAATCATTTTCTTGAATTTGTTAAGACTTGTTTTGTGGCCTAATATAAGATCTAGTCTAGAAAATGTTCTCTGTGTGCTTGAGAAGAATGTGTATCCTGCTGCTATTTTATGAAATATTCTGTTTATGTCTGTTATGTACATTTGTTCTATAGTGTGGTTCAAACCCACTGCTTCCTTATTTATTCTCAGTCTGGGTGAGCTGTCGATTGTTGAGAGTGAGGTAGTAAAGTCTCCAACTATTATTTCATTGCTGTTTATTTACCCTTTTATTTCTGTTAGTATCTGCTTTATATATTTAGGTGCTCAAGTTGCATGCATAAATATTTACAATTGTTATATCTTATGGATGAATTGACACCTTTATCATAGTATAATGACCTTCTTTTTCTCTCATGACCATTTTTAGCTTAAAATCTATTTTGACTCATATAGGTATAGCTACTTCTGCTTTCCTTTGGTTATCGTTTGCTTTGACTATGTTTTTCATTTCTTCAACTTCAGCCTAAGTGTGTCTTTAAGGCTAAGTGTAGGCAGCATATTGTTGTATCTTGTTGTTTTTTTGCTTTCCTTTTAGTCATTCAGCCATTGTATATCTTTTGATCAAATAATTTAACTGATTTACATTTAAAGTAGTTATTTATAGGTAAGGACTTACTATTGCCATTTTGTTCATTGTATTCTGACTGTTTGGTAGTTCTTTTGTTACTTCCTTCTTTTCTTGCTCTCTTCATTTATGATTTGATGACTTTTTGTGGCAGTATGCTTGATTCCCTTATCATAATCCTTTGTGTATCTACTACAGGTTTTTCCTTTTTGGTTATAGTGAAATTTATATAAAATATCTTATAGTTATAAAATCCTATTTTAAGCTGATAGCAACATAACTTTGATAGCATACTGAAACACTATGCTTTTACTTTTCCTCCCCTCACATTTTAGGTTACTGATGTTACAATTTAAATCATTTCTATACTGTGTGTCTACTAACAGATTACTATAGTTATATTTATTTTTAATGTGTTTCTTTTTTAACTTTTCAATTAAAATTGTAAGTGATTTGCACATCACCATTACAAGATTAGAAAATCTAACTTTGACTATCTATTTACTTTCACTGGTGAGTTTACACATTCATATGTTTTTACGATGTTGATTAGCATCCTTTCATTTCAGCTTGAAAAATGCCTTTAGCATTTCTTTTAAGGCAGGTCTAGTGGTGATGAACTCTTTCAGCATTTGTGTGTTTGGGAAAGTCTTTATGTTTCCTTCATTTCTGCAGAACGACTTTGCCAGGTATAGTATTCTTGGTTTACAAATTTTTTCTTTCAATATTTCGAATATGTCATCCCACTTTCTTCCGGCCTGCAAAATTTCTGCTGAGAAATCCACTGATAGTCTTATGGGGGTCCAACAGCTTCCTATTATACTTAGATAGAAATCCAAATTCCTCACCATTACTCTCAAATATTTGCATGATCAGGCCCTGTCTACCTTTCCAACCTCTTAAGATCCTCCAGTTACTCTGGCTTATTTTCTGTTTGAAACTTTCCAGGTAGGGTTCTCCTTCGGGGCCATTGTGAATGTGGTTCCTTCTGCTTGGATCATTCTGTGTCCATTTCTTCACGTTGTGGATCCAGCTCATAATTCAGGACTTCATTCAAATAGTACATCCTCAGAGATGCTACCCTGACCACCTCCCCATCCGGGTTGACTGCCCACCACACTACATCTCCACTGGCAGTCTTTCAATCTTCTTTTTTTTTTTTTTTTTTGATATGGACCATTTTTAAAGTCTTTATTGAATCTGTTACAACACTGCTTCTGTTTTATGTTTTGTTTTTTTGGCCACGAGGCTTGTGGGATCTAAGCTCCCCGACCAGGGATCAAACCGCACCCCCTGCAATGGAAGGTGAAGTCTTAACCACTGCACCGCCAGGGAAGTCTCAGTTTCTCAGTCTTATCACTTTTTTTTTCATAGTACAAATCACCATGTGAAATACTCTTATTAACGGAATTACTATCCTGTTTATGTTTTGTCTCTTTCCCTCCCATTTTTAAGTTAAGCTCCATCATTGAAGGTCTCTTGCCTCTTTCATTCAGTGCTCTATCCTCAGCTCCCCAATAAAGTAGGCACTCGGTTCATATTTGCTGAATAAATAACTCAGTAAGAAACTCTACCCAGTTTTATTAATGTGTATGAAATTAAGCCCAAAGGTGTATTTTTGGCACAGCCATAGGCCTTTTAACAAGCTAACCTCCAGTCATCACCTCCTAAGCATATACATTAGTCAGTCTGAATAACCCTTTGCAACCTGGAAAAGATCCAGCCTACTTCTTGAACCCAGTCACTACAACCCACTCTGGGATCAAATTCACAAACTCTTTCTGCCTCGCTGCCTCCTGGCCTCTTGCCTTACTCCCCACCTAAGCTGTGCCCTTGCTTTGAAGTTTCCACGGACCCCCTTGACAGAGGACCAGATCCCCGCATCATCATCTCCAGCTCCCCTTGTGAACTCCTCACACTCTATGCACTGATATGGAAGGCTACTCCCCATCACACTTGTGACTCACCATGCCTCTTCCTTCTCGATTTCTTCTTTCCATGTTTCTACCTGCCACCCTCCATGGTAACTGTTTTCCCAGGTTTATCTGTTTTTCTCCTTCCCCCACTATATTGAGTTAAAAGCCTTCTAGTTCTGTCAGTCTAGCCTCTAGGCAGACACATTCTTTCTGTGCCTGTGAAACGTGAACCACCCGTGGCCAAGAATCCAGTATTCCAATATCTTAAGCCAATGGGCCCCCAGTCCAAATCTAGTTCATCAACACTACCTGGACAGGCAATCACTGATCTCTTAGCTCTTTCTCTTTCATCTCAAATCCATACTCTCAGTAGAATTAAGTGATAAAAACAGCACCTGTATCCCAAGTAATTTGTAGTTGTTGTTCAAGAGTTTATATTCTCTAAAGACTCTTCCCTGAGAGCTTCAGATTTTCTCTGTTTTCAGACTCAAATGCTGCCTCTCTGTTTTCTCTTTGCTGCAGCAGCCAGGTTTCCTGTGGGCAGGTCTGGGCTTTGAACATCTCTTTACAATCAATTTTGATGCAGGCCAACAATTTCTTTGTCCCCATACTTTCGTATACCTCAGAGATCTTTCCATCAGATATACCAGAACTCTTCATGCTTTAAAATGTAGTTCCTTGTAGAGTGAAAATCCCAGAGTCAGGAGATCTGCAGGAGAGCTGAGGGAGAATGAGCAGGTGAACACAAAAAAGAAATGATAGAGGAAAATAAGCCCAATTCCTAGGCAAGAATTATGATGCCCATGGATTATCTGAAAACTTTTAAAACATCCAAATGAAAATGGAAGAATCAATGAGGTCAGCTCATATTGTACTTTTTTGCCTTTTATCTCATACCATAAACCTTGCAGAATAATCTGCCTCTGAATCAAAAATTTTGTTGGAACATCTGCCCCATTTAAGTTATAGCTACAATATTAAACAATAATAACTACAGTACTGGGGAGATGGAACATCAAGCTCTTTTCCAAATTGATTAGTCAGTTTATTTATGTAATTATGAATGCAGCTAATGTTTCAAGCTATAAAGCTATAGCATAAAGTGTTTGAAGAAATAAGTCGTTCAAATTATTCCCCCACCAAGAGAATAGAATCCAGCAGCACCATGGGGTTTAGAATCAGACCTAGATTTAAATATCAGGTCTATCAGTTATTAGCCTGTAGCACTTAATCTCTCTGAACTTTCCTATACTCATATATAAGAATGGAAGCGAAGACTCCTTTCTGGGTTGTTCTAAGGATTTAATGACACAATCTATAGGAAAAAGCACCAGCATGGTGCTTGACACCTGATTACTCAATAAGTGTTTACTCTTCTTCCTACCAGAAGACCAGCCCAAACTCTGAGATTTTAGACCCCATATAAATATTAGACATTCATAGCTCTTCCCCTTTAAAAAGGGGAACAAAAGTAGCTTTGTTCCACCTCCCTAAGAGGTCATTGGTTAGAACAACCCTTCTATGCCTATTCAATAGTGTTTGGAAAGGAGAATCTCAAGTTTTACTGCCAGTGGATGTTTGATGTTGGAACATAGAGAGTGTCATGGTATCAATGTTTCAGCCTAGTGGGAATTTCAATTCCAACTTGAAACCAGAAAAATCTTAATCCTATCCAAAAAGTGTGTACAAAGAAGAGGAACAACAGAAGTAGATGAATCAAAACTCAGTGAGAACAAAATAATCAGGTACACTGATTTTGTTTATTGGATTAGTGATGAAAATCTGGACATTCATGTCAAATCTCACCCCAGGTCCTTAATTTGCTGTGGACAATTTTGTTTAAATTAATGTAAAGTAAAATGTAAAACTAGGGTCTCATTTCAATTCATGGTCTCAGTCATTCTTGGCAAAATATTTAGTTGTCTCATGAAGTTAATGAAGCAAAACCTCAGGAAGGAGAAACCATGGCCATGGCCAGTGTGCCTTCAGTCTCCCCTCCTGTTCCCACAGCAGACATCACACCATGTCACTCATTCCTACTGACCTTGGATGTGGTCTCAGAATTGCAGCCAAGGTTGCAGAGCCTAGAACAAGTGAAGGCAGGTGAGCAGCTCTGGTTACGGGTCTTCTGTCTGTCTAGGTGTTCTATGTTGGTCATGGGTGGAGTTGTCTTCTCAAGGATGAGGAGAAGCAGGCTCTATCAGAGGATGCCAACCCATATTTGCTCCTGATTGGCCCCAAAGAGCTTGCTTCTCTGTTTCTACTCATTTGGCTTGGACTTTTGACCTTACCTCCTTGGCTGTCACTGCCTTTGCTCCTGCTTTTCTGAAGGCCAGGCCTGCCCCTCTGTGGCACACAGCTCTGCTTCTTCCCCAGCACACACTTAGCTCCAGACCTCACTCCAGATGCTCACTTGGTGCTGCTTTTTCTCACTGAAGAGAGGTCTCAGGACTTCTCTGGCAACCCATGGCTTTCTGCTACTCCTACTGGGCAGAGCCTGCTGTGGCCTTAGCGGGCGGCCACTCTCCGCTGTCCTCACCTGGTCTGATTAACCCAGTTCTGGGAAGCTGCTCTGTGGGACCCAGCCCGGCCCACCCTGGCCTTGTCCGGCCTTGGCATGAGGGGGAGGGTGGTCTTCAGAACCCACATCTTTCCTCAAGGGACAGCCTGTACCTGAGTCAGCCCACGCCAAAAAGGCGGCCTCTTCTTCCTTTTCGGGATTTGTGGTTCACTCGTTACTCCTCAAGCCTACCACAGTTGCCTTGGCAGCAACACACCCTGGGGCCCGCTGGGAAAATTCCACACTCCGATTTGGCACCTGTCGCTGGTAGCAGACAGGCCTGAACTGCTGGGGAGGGACAGAGCCATGATGAATTAGATATTGAACCGATTGGGGCAGCGGCGGAGTCCCTTTCTATGATAGTGGACAGCAAAGCAGTGTTAGGGAAATGGCTTCTTTTCTTTCTTCTGTTAGCAATCAATCCTTGTGCCCCAGGACGGCCTCAGCTTGGCAGGTTGACACCCAGATGATTTCTGATGGCCTACGTGCCGACCACAAGGCAAGCTCGAGTGCTGCCAACTCAGCCCCACAGAGAATCCCTTCTCTGGGGATGAGAGGTGCCGTTCCAAACCCCAGCAAGCTGGAATGCATCCACTCCTATCCCTTGCATGCAGCTACAGTGAACAGTGGTCAGCCGAAGCAGAAGAGCAGAGGCATGGCCTGTCTGTGCGGGAAATGTTAGTCTATGCTCTGAAATCTGAGACGTGAAGGGAAATTTGGCCACGGAAGAGCTGTGGTTCCAAAACTGATAAAAATGTTCCAAAATCCTGCTCTGTCATATGCTTGATTACACCACTACTCAGGATGACAAATGAGCTTCCATCTTAATTATAGCTTGGGAAAGGATGTATAGACAGTTCTTTGACTTCTGTTTTATTCTGTCCATTCCAAATAGCTACTTCCAAAAGCAGGAGTGTAGAAGAAGAGACATAAATAACACTCCATGGACTGTCTCATTTGCTCTGGAAAATCCCCTAAAAGGTTAATGTTGCATCTCATGCTTCTGGGCATGTGTGGGTCACATGCTGGGAGCTGGGAAGCAGCTCCTGACTCCTGCTGTGGTGATCCGCCAACCAGGCGGATAGGGAAGGACACCAGGCAGCACAGACACAAGCTCTGGTAAACCAGTGTTGACTTCAGGATTACATCCATGACTAGAAATCACATGAGGAGAGAACTCTCAGTTTCCTTCCCTGGGAGAAGGATGGAGCAAGAGAGGAAAGGACACAGTGATTTAACACTTTCAAGGTGTCGAGAAGGGAGAAAACCCCTCAGACAATGTGGAGACAGAAGCCACTCTCTCCAGAAGCTTCCAGAAGATGCTGGAAGCATCTGGATTCCCGAGGACAAAGGACACCTTAATTCCTGGTTGGCACATGAAGAATCTCCAGTGCCAAGTATCCTGACCAAGGCATTCTGTGGCAAGGAGAAAGGAGAGGAGGAAAGAGATCAAATCCTACTGGAGACTGTCTCATGGGGAAAAGCCAAATAGCTGAGTTCCCTGTAGTCTAAGAGTCCTCACACTTAAGGCAGGGAGCCCAAGCCTCACACAACTTCACAGGCAATAGGATGCCAGGGGACCTGGCCAGAGTTGCTTTTCTGTGGGGGAAAAAGTGGCTCCATCCTGCTAGAAGGTTTGGGATTCCTTCGGTGAGGATGCCAGTGGAGAGGGTATAGAAGTCACCCCCAAAAGAGTTAGAGATGGAGGGTGCCTGTGAAAGTGAGGTGGGGAATGCAGCTGGAGCAGGTTAAAGACAAATATGGCTGTAAATGCAGCTGCCTTAGGCAGGCTAATGGAGAAATGGACCAAGGCCTCTGAGGGCAAGAAAAGCAAGAAGATGCCGTGAGCTTGGCACCATGATGGCCTGGGCATGAGAACTCACCTCCCCCCATCCCACCTTCCCCTGCCACCTCCCAGCCTCATGCAGTTCTCATGTGCCAGCAGAGGCTCTTGGATCCATATGAAATCTGCTCCCACTGGTGTTGGAGGCGGGCTGCGTGCCCGGATGCCCTATGAATCACCTGCAGCAGGAGGAGATCATCACTCTCCCATCTGCTGCCCCTGCTCTCAACCTCCAAGTAGAGCTGGCACCTGGGAATAGGTCCGGGATCTCAGCCTTCTCCCTCTCTCCTGCCCTGTTCACCAGAAGTGGTGGGCCTCGACCGCGAACCTTACTGCTCTCTGGCTGTCCGGGGTGGGACCGTTGTAGCTGCCGGAGACCCCCAGCAGATGCAATTGCTTGTGAATGATGTTCGAATGGGTCCCTGGAAATAAGGAAGTAAACAATCTGTCTGGGGACTCCAGGACCAGCCCCTCATAGATCAGGAGAGCCTCGTCTGCGCTCCTGGGGCAGATGGCCGGGGATGTAGCACAGGCATGGCCATCTGAAGGAGCCTGGTTTTGTCTCTTTGTTTGTTTGTTTGTTTTTAGCCATTTGGGATGGGCAGACTGTAGCAAATTCTTGTTGTGCTTTTGATTCTCTTAATATTCTTCAACGTGACCACATTTATTTAGGGAATCAGGGACCTCCCGGGGGTCTTCTGGCCGGGTCTCTTGCTGCCAGGGAGGTCTGTGCCATGAAATCAAGACAGACGAGGAATGATTTTTAGCAGCAAAGATTTGTCCTCCTCCCACCTCCAGCATCTGCCAGATGCCCCGAAAATTTCATAGATCAGAGTCTCTCTGTTAACAATAATATGTACGAAATAAAATTTATAGTGGAAGCTTGGATTGATCTCTTTAAAAAAAAGTTATTGATTGCTTAGTATATACCAGGCACCAATGAGACTAAGGCTTAGAGAGATTTATGAACTTCCATGTAGACATAGGTGGTACGAAGGAAGATCAGGGCTGGAAGCCACATCTTCTCAACTCCCAGTCCAGTGTTCTTACCATAGCGCCATAAAGAAGGGAAGGAAATAAGATGTCTGATCTTTAGAATATTAACTATGGAATTTCTTTTAAACAATACAGTTTGCAAAAAATATTTGCAAAAAATATTTTTGCCAGTTAAATTCATAATAGATCTAAATCGTGTATAATCAGTGCTTCTAAAACTTAAGAAAGCAACATTTTCACAAACAAGGTGACCCTGGTCCGGATAATTTGGTCTTCTGATACTGTGCTTAGCAAAACCCTTTCTCCTGGCCACTCCCGTCTTAATGAGAATGAAGTCAAATGAGTGGGATCCTGAGGAAGGAGGGTCATGGCCTCTCCTATGGTGAGGTAAGCTGGCTATACGGCCATGTGATCCACTGACACACTTTCTTTAAGAATCAGAAAGCAGGAATTCCCTGGCGGTCCAGTGGTTAGGACTCTGTGCTTTCACTGCTGGGGGCGCAGTCGGGGAACTAAGATCCCACAAGTTGCGTGGGCTCAGCAAAAAAAAAAAAAAAAAAAAAAAAACGGATCAGAAAACACTTATAATTTCCCCGGCTGAAGCTTTTGAGAGATGGGATCAAAGGCTCTTTCTCAGTTGGTCCTTCTCAGCGCACCTCCTACCTCAGAGTTGGCAAACTTGGTAAAGGTAGGCTGGTACTCTCCCATCCCTCACCCATGACAGTCATAGCTAATCTGGCATGGCTGTCTTTCCCACTGATCTTTGGGGTGACTCAGAATCCTTCTCAACACAGCACTCAAGACAGCAGCTGTCAACAGAGAGAAGTGACATGTGAACTGACACCTGATTGCCAGCAAGGTTTTACCGGCTCCTTTTCACTCAGAGGGGTGCCAGATGTTCCCACTTTTCTCTGCAGTTTGCTCTTTGCTTCCATTCGACTGCGGTAGGGTTACAAATTTACTTAGGGTACACTGAGATGTGTAGATAAAAAGTAGTTTCATATTGTGCTGTAGTCGCTGTTACTGGACAATGGGGAAGGGACAGAGAAGGATTCTGTAATTTAGACCAGTGCATCTCAAACTTTTATGTGCATCCAAATGAATTATCTAGGGATCTACTTAAAATTCAGATTCTGATTCATGAGGTCTGAAAGGTGTCCTGAGTTCTACATTTCTAATGAGCTCCCAGCTGAAGCTGTTGATTTGGGGCCCACACTTTGGGTAGTAAGGCTTTTAGACACTGCAATAAACTTAGTCTGATATTAAATTTCAATAGTCTCCTTATGTAGCTCTTTGGTCTCTCTTACATTAAATACTTAGTCCATCAGAGGTCCATTAGATCTCATGGTGGAATGGGAAAATGGTACCTATGAATCCACATGGAATCCTCTGGATCATCCCTAGCCTCTGTTATGCAGTGGCTGCTCTGGGCTGCTCTACAGACTGGTGACCACTAAGGTTTAACTAGTCTCTTCTCTGGGCCTGATTGTGTTCAGACTCTCAGAAGCAAATCTGAAAAACTGATCTTGTGAAGATACTGTGAATGGTATAGACTTCCTGTGCTGACACAGAGAATCTGTGACCATTGAGTGAATTGTAAACAAGATGGCAGGCTAAAGTTTGGGATGGGGGGTTTTCAATGCTCTCAAATCACAGGTAGCTACCTAGGGATAAGACCACATTAAAGGCTCAATGTCTCCAAGCCTTAGTTTCTTCTTCTGTAAATCATACCCATACCATAGGGTTTTTGCTATACACAAACTGTACTTTTTAGTGTTTTCCCACAGCTGCAAGGAAGCATAGTGAATCTGCTTTTGGTTTCACCTCAATCCAAGCGAAACTTGAACTCTGCTGAAGAGGATGTAAGTTAACATCAAGTATGCCTGAGGATCCTAAACTCCAAATCTTGAGAATTCCAGAGCAAGGGTGAAACTTAACGGCAGGTGATTTTCTACTGACCAAGATTTAGCCATCCACGCATCCATCTCTCTGGCCAGAAACATTCGTTAAGCATTTAAATGTGACACAGGCAGAGCCATGCGCTAGATGTGAGTTCATCGTTTGCAGTAACTGAACATATCACATTCAAGGCCACAATTCAAAGAAGCAAATTTCAAGTCGCCTTAATTTAAAAAAGGAATATAGCATAATTTCATTCCTACACAAAACTTGCTTCTAAATGGTCTTAAGTCTTTTTGAACGCCACTCTAAGTAACACTCTGAAGAGTCCCTGACATTTTCTCTGGATGCTGCAGACCAGAAGCTTTTAGAATGCTCTGCAGATTGCTGATGAGAGCTCTCATTTACTTGCAAATTCTCTTGACTATCAAAAGTGAAATGCGGAGAGGAGCCAAAGTCTTATAAATAGAAAGAGGTCATTATTGCACTGAAGGAACCAAGTTGCTCAGACCTTTCTACCAAACTAATGAATTCTCCCTGCTCCTTTTTGGGTTGTTTCACATTTTGGAAAGAAGGAGCAGACAGATTGGATGACTTGCCCAAGGCCAGAGAATGTGCCACCAGCGGACTTTGGAATGAGACGTATCATTCTTGGCTCTCCGGACCTTTCCCTGACAGCCTTACCTCTTTTTGGCTCCAGGGATACTGGGGTTGCTGTGAAGAGTAAAAGAAATGAGTTAGAAAGAGTCCTGCAGCTGTATTATTTTTATAGTCCTATTGTATGTGACATCTGCCCCTTGTGAATTTGCTCAGTAGCTGAGGAATGCTAAGGATTTCATTATTCAGACAGCAAATAAGGCCTGGTCACCAGTCCTGGAACTGACGGGAGGGCTGCCAGGCCTTGAGTCTTTGAAAAGGGAATGCCGGTGGGCCTTCCCTGCAAGTCTATCTTGGCTTGAGCCAACTGGGTCAAAGGCAGGCAGCTTAGCCCTCTATTACAGAGCAGGGAATTAACTCGTGATGTCAGTAGTCCCAATATTGGAGGTGTGAGCGGGTGACACACTGTGAATGAGCAAGTGTATCTCATCCTCAGCACCCCTGCCTCTCCCAAAATGTTGACCCAGCTCACAAAATGAAAATGAGTCGTCTTGCCCAGCATCTTCATAACCCACTAAAACGGGAAGACAGTCCTAAGGCTCACATCCCTTAGCTGGCTCTCGCTAACTCCCAGCCCTTGGCATCCAAGGGCGCTGGATGGATTCTGTTCTTCAGTCAGTCAACACCTGGCTGGATCTGGGACTGGAAGGGACATTCCAGCCCAAGCCATGCTGCTCTTCACGTCCCTGCACATCATTCAGGGGTTGGGACTCCCATAGGGAGCCCAGCCTGAGGGATGGCCTCTCCCAGGCAGAGTAAGTTATGTAGGCTCCCTTCCCAGGACTGTACATCAGCTGCCTGGAGAAATGGCCTTGATGACCTCATGAATGTGACATGCACAGAACCACCCTTAGATCTGGCAGCTGGACCCCTGCCTCTATCCTGTGCTGTAGAGGTCCCCGCTCTGACCCTTACCCAGATGAGTGAGCGTCCACAGGTCCCACCCAGCACACATACTGTCCCTTCTGACCACTCTCCAGGGCACTGGAATTCCTTCCAACAGCTCAAGGCCCATTTTCAGGACCAGCCTTGGGCCTTTCCCCCAGGTTCACCCCTGACTAGTGGACAATAAGTGCTGTGTATGGAGAGAGTGGTGGAGATTGGGGGTTGTACACAAGGGGCTGGGGTCTCCACACATATGTACATGAGGCCCCTCCTGAAGTGGCTTTAGAGCCTCTGTGTGCATTCCTGCCCAGGGGCCCATGCAGGCCAGGGCATAAGAAATCCCCAAATATTCTTTTCTGGAATAATTTTCTACTCCCCATCTACTAGGTCAGTTCATCAATTCCCATGGGTTATACCAGCTTCATGCTAATGACATCTTAATTTATATTTTTTCTTTGCTGAACTCTAGACTATCTACTTGGTATTCCCAGTTAGATATATCTGATGTCTCAAACTTAACATGGTTAAAACAGATTTCTTGGGTTTTTTTCCCCCCAAATATTGTGCTCCCATCGTGCTTTTTCATCGTAGTAAATGGTGTCACTATCCACCCAGTTGCTCAAGCTAAAGACCTAGGAGCATCCTTACTGGATCTCTCTCCTTCCCCCTCACCCATGTCAAATCCACTGGCAAATTCTATTGGTTCTACCTCAGATCTCTTTCTTCTCTCCCTTTTCACTGCCATCCCTTTGGCCCAAGCCACCAACACCTCTTGCCTGGACAACTGAACTAACTTCCTAACTGGTTTTTCTGCTCCTATTCTTGTCCTCCTACGGTCCTTTCTCCCGAGTGACAAAAATGCTCTTCTTTCCATGCAAGTTAGATCATGCCTTCTCACCTGGCCCCTGTGCAAAAGGGGGAAATGTCTTCTCACGCCTAATGGATGTAACCCTTGCCTATGCCTCCATCCTTGTCTCATGCGTCCCTCCTTCTCTTTCACTGCCTACTCAGGCCCTTCAGTTCCTCCAGCGCCCTCTGCTTTCCCACACCTTATACAGCCAGCAACATCTCCTCATGAGGGTCTCAGCTTAAATGTCACCTCCTCTGAGAGCCCTCCCGGAGAGATCCAGCTAAAAATGGTCCCGATCCCTTGCCTCCTGCATTGATTCTCCTTCTTAGCCCCTTATTTGTTCCCTGCATAACACTTATATTTGAAAGTATTATTTTATGTGATTGTTTTCTTGTCCTTCTATCCTACTAGTCTCTAAGCTCTTTAAAGGCAGGGCCATGTCTGTCTTGTTCACAGTTCGGTCCCCTGTGACCAAGACAGTTCAAGGCAAATAGTCAGTGCTGGGGAAACACTTGTTGTACGTATAATGAAGGTGGGGACAGGACTGGTGGGTGTGGAAAACATATAAGTAAGAATAGCATCTTTTGCATCCCTCAGGGACCCAGGACTAGTCATTTTCCCACAGTCCAAGGGTCAACCACCGATGTCGGAAGATCCCTTTTCTCCTGATCGCTCATGTTGGTTTCTAGATCCTCTGTATGTGTTCTCAGAGGGCCCCTTCTAATCTATAGAAAGAATGTAAGACCCTGGCTAAAGCTGAAGCTGAGAAATTCCGCTGGGCCTCAGAGATCCAGAGAAAGCCATCCCCACCCTGAGAGTGGCAGGTTATAGCTCTGCTCACGGGGCAACCCGGTCCTGAGAGCCTGGTGGGGTTGCTTGGGTGCAGAGATTACAGAAAGCCTCTCTGTTCAGGGTGGGTTTCCTTCGCTTTGTTTCTTTGTGTGCTCCACGGCTTGTTCCTAACTCACGGCCAATCACCACACTGCCAGATGGTGCGAAAGATTTACCGGAATTTCGTTTTCAAATAAACCACAAGCTTGGATGAGTTAATGTTGTTCCACATAAAAAAGCCACAAAACTGGACAAATTAACGTTGTTTCAAGAAAAGAAACTTGTCCAAGCCGTCAGCTCTGCCCTTCTCAAAGGGCTCTGATAGCTGCACGAAGACACTGGGGGTGGGTCACTCTCGTGTGAGGCCACCACACCAAAGGGTGGGTGGGGAGGGAGCACCCCTCCCGCTCCCGCTGACTCCGCAGAATGACTTGGCAGAGCCGTGGGGAATTTCATTCTCCCGTGGAACTGGATCGTGTCTGTCAAGTTCGTCTCAGTTACACCAAGAGCCCAAAGATGGCAACGGCCTCTTCCAGCCTGTCAGCAGAGGCTGCAGTCCCCCCTCAAACACAGACCGGCTGTGAGCTTTCCTGGACGGCGAGTCACCTGACAGCTGACCAGCAGGGATGTGAGGACAAATGATTTATACGCCACATTTATATGCTGCCGGGGGTGTTTCACGTAGCATCCCCTCCGCAGCAGTAATGGCAATATAGCCTGGTAGACAATGCATCCAAGTTCAAAACCTAGATCCTAACCCCAGCTGCACCGCTTACAGCTGTGGGGTCATGGGCAGATTGCAGTTCTCTAAGGAACAATGTTTTCTCGTCCTTTAGATAGAGGTAATAATCCTAAAACGACAGGGTCATCTTAAGAATAAAACTGAGATAAAAATCCTTTGCACCCTAAATGTGGGAGCTGTATGGGCTGATGATGATGATGGTGTCAGTTTTGCGGCCGCCCCCCAACCCCGTCCTTAGAGCACTCAGAGCCAGTCTCAGAGGAGGTGTGTCATCTGCTTCCTGTGGTCAAAATACCATGAAGTAAATCAAGCCAAGAAAGCAATCAATATAGCTCAACCGAAAGAGCCCTTCTTAAAGAATCTAAAACATCGCCTTTTCTTTTCTTGACCACACATCAGATTAGGTCCCTTCTGACCTTTGTGTTAAATTAGAATTCTACCGCTTGCCTCCTTTTGGAAATTTTATATCATAAGTATATGTAGAAATACTCTAAAGGGATGTCTGTGATCTGTGTCTTGGAACTTCATTTTGTTACATGGGATAAAGAAATCTGGAACTTATTTGAGCAGAGATTCAGGTTCACGAACTTAATAATAATAACCAAAGTATCTACCATGGATTGAGTACTTTCCAAGCTAAAAAACTTTATATCCTTTATTCTAGTGAATCTCCACTATAAATCTGCAATATTTCCCCCATTTTACAGATGAAAATACTAGAGAAAAATTGTACTAGTTGTAAAAAGCCCAGATCTGTTTCACCGTAAGGTCTGCTCATGCTGTTCTACTTGTTTTTTGGGGTAGAAGTCACTAGAGAGGAACAAAATAACAAAGATAATAATGGTAACGATAATATCACTGTTATTATCATTATTGAATGTTTAAAAACCATTTAAAATGTAGAAGTTTTGCCTCAGAACTCACAACCACCCTATAAGGTGGAGACTCTCATTGTCTCCATTTTACAGATGAGGGAACCCAGCAGAGAAGCTAATGGCACGTCAAAGCCACTTAGCTGGTGGTAGGTAGCAGAGCTGGGATTGAAGCCCAGGCAGTTTGACCTTGACCTCTGTGCCATGTGACTTCCCAAGGGCAGAGCTTGAAGCCTCCTGGAGCTCTGTGCAGTGAAGAAAACGTTCCCAACATCATTCATCAAGCCAGACGCCCTGAAGCTCCTGTCGCATCCCCACAGCATAAGGTAGACCCACCGGCTCTGTAAGGGATCCCTGTGTAAGCACGCAGATTTGGGTTGTGACTTGCTAAAGAGGCACAGTAAAGGCTGTGACTTCTTCCTGCGCCTGGGAAAAAGCATCTCAGGGGGCGGGGAAAGGGGTCACGAGAAATCATTTCCTGATGCGAAAACTCTACAAAGTTTGACTGGATTTCTTAGAAACATGAAGAGGGACAAATAATTTTTGGTCCATTTTCTTACAGGGCTTAATTTCGTTTCCTCAGGTTCTTGTTTGTTTTACCTCAGAATGTGATCATCAATAGCATATCTTAATTTCTTTCTTCTTTCTGGCTGAAAGCAAAGCTTTTAACTTCTCAGTTGATAGAAATATGCCCCTCCTCCCACCTCTCAGATTTGGTTCATTTCTTAGGGTTCAAATGAGGTTTGGAGAAAGCTCTGTTCATTTTGAAGCCTCATGTCTGGGGCCTGGAAGAAGGCTACAACTGCCCAAGATAGGAAATCCCCTCTCAAGTCAGCCACAGGCCTAAATAAACAGTGAATCTCCTCACAGAGTGCCCAGCCGAGCTTCAAATGCCCCCAAGTCCCTTCAGCAGCTCCACATGCAGGTCTGGTGGGAGCCTGCGTTTCAGGGCCCTCTGGGGTGCTTTCCCTTCCCAAGGCTGACGTCCCCAGCCACTGACTCACCGCTCGTCCTCCTTTACTAGAAGTTCTGGAGGAAGCAATGCAGGGGAGAAATTCACTGTTTCTACTCCCTAAATCTGACCATGACTCATTATTCAGCAAACACCAAATGGTTCCACATCCTCCTCCTGAGAAGGAGGGGCCGGGCGGTTACATAAGCAGCCGTGTACGGCTGCTCTTGGGTAATTGAAAGTGAAGCCCTTCTGACTGGAAGCCTGGTTGGCAGGGACGTGACTCTTTCCTCACCCCATGACACCAGTCTTGACGAGGGGAGAAACCTCTCCGGGAGAGGGCCCCCAAAGCCAAGATGTACCGCGGGGGGTTGTTTTTTGCACAGTAGGCCTGATGGTTGGCATAGACGGTATTTTCTGCCTTATCAAAACAGGGCCCTGCCACAGTGTCTCTGATCTTATCTCTTGACAAGCTGGAGCTCAGCTTTGTGGGGCAGACTCTACCCGGCACGCTGAACAGAGGAGGAAGCGTGGCGAGGGGCTTCTGTGCCCAGGGACCAACCAAGAAGGGCCACCCGGGAAGGATCATCTGAGGGAGAGGATTCGCAAGGGCTGCTTTTGTGTAATAAGCTCAGCGCTGTGATCATAGAAAATAGAGTTGAATTGCAAAGCTCAGAGTACAGGAGGCAGTTGTTTTTCTGGTTCAGGGAGAAGAGAAGTGACTTTAAATTGCTCTTCGAAAGATACAGAGGGGTTAGACGGATCTTCGCTAGGCTCAGTAATCCTGTGCTCCTTTCCAGCCTGCATTACCAAGGAATGACTTTTGAGGAGCGGTGGGAAGCAAAACAAAATCTGAACATCCATTTCTGGAACCTGCTACACGCAGAGAAGGCCTGCTTATAGACACCACAGGAAGTTCCAGCTGATGAAGGGAAAGCTATCTTTTTGAATGCCATCCCCGAGGGGCTTGCGGGTGTATATACCTGGCTTCTTGGACAAGACCAGGGTTCTCCTTGACTGGGCGTGGTTGTCTGCTTGAGCGGAGCTGGGCAGGGCCTGCAGGGGAGGGGCGGTGGCTGAGGGAACACAGTGGCCTCCAGCTTGGCAAGGCTGCCATCCTCAAGAGGAATGTTCCAGGAAACGTCCCCGACACACAGAGAAATGAGATCCTGTAGAAGACTGGCCTAAAGAGCTCAAGAAGGCCAGTAAAACTGAAGCATTTGGTAAGAGATAGAGATGGAATGGCATTGTTGGGTTATCTAAATGTGGTGTGTCGCCATGAGTGGGGGGCTGCCTTGAGGTTCCCAGCCATAGTCATGGTATCATAGTATGGTATACTATGATATGATATATGGTATAGACATGGCATCATAGTATGGTATACTATGATTGATACGATATAAGGTATAGACATGGCACCATAGCATGGTGCACTATGATACGACCTATGGCATAGACATGGCACCATAGAATGGCGCACTGTGATACGACCTATGGCGTAGACATGGCACCATAGCATGGCGCACTATGATACGACCTATGGCATAGACATGGCACCATAGCATGGCGCACTGTGATAAGACACATGGCGTAGACATGGCACCATAGGCTGAGTTATGTGTCCCCACCCCACCACCAAATTGATACGTTGAAATCCTAACCCACCCGCACCCCCGCGCCAATATCGCAGGACATGACTATATTTGAGATAGGGCCTTTAAAGAGATAATTAAGTTAAATTGAGGTCATAGGTGGGCCCCACTCCAATATGACCAGCTTTCTTATAAGAAGAGCCGATTAGGGCATAGACACAGGCAGAAGGAAGCCCATGTGAAAATACAACCTGTCCCTTTTATGGGTGGTTCTCGGAAGATAAGCTAAGGCAGATAGAGAGAGAGGGCTTCCTGCCCCCATTACAGTCCTGAGTATAAATGGAGCTGTGGAAACTGGGTTCCTGAGCGTTTTGAGAAAAATTACGAAGGCTCATACACTCTGGTACAGGGAAGTCTAAGAGTCTCCAAACGCCCGAGTGAGGAAATGCAGTTCTGTGGGCCTTCTTCTCCAGGACGTTCTAACCAGCACTGTCTCCACAGTGTGCTCAATCCAGGGGCATTCTCCTCAAGCCCCGCTTTACAACCCCTGTACCTGGAGCCCGGCCAGGCCCTCCAGCAGCCCCATCTCAGTTAAGGACCTGCCAAAGGAATGGTTTATCCATGTGCCTCGTGTATATCAAGGGAAAGTAATCCTAGGCTCTGGCTGAGAGGGTCTTAATGGACCCTTCAGGAAGGAAGCCTGCCTGATAACACAGGGTTAGACAGCTGGCTGTTTGCTTTGCTAGAGCTTAGTTTTGTGTTCTCTCTTCTGAGAGGCAGGGGTTGGACACCAGCATGAACAGGATAAAACGCCCGAAGGATTAACAACTGGGTCCCTCCCCCACTCTCCCACCACCTCCTTCTCAATTATTCCAATTTTAGTCTTTTCTCACCTTCCCTAAATCTGATATTTTAACTAAACATTCTGGTTTTGCGTTCTTCCTTCCTTTATTCCTTTTTAAAAGTCTATTTTAATGAAATGCTCTCTGGCTCCCAGCAAAGCTCACTTCCACTGTGAGTGCCCCTGGAGTGGGCAGGAAAGGATGAGTCCTAGCTGCCTTTCAAAGCTGCCCCCATCCCTTCCCCCTTCCACACCGCCCACGCCTACATGAGGATGAGAGACAATAGGGCACCAGTGTCTCAGGACGGTTCCCCAGAGCCACTTCCCCTAATACTGCTCTTCCCTCGGGGCTGGCAGCTGTGGGTGGGGCCTGAGAGAAGCTTCTAGCCTCATCATTTTCTTTGAGACAAAATTTAGAGAAGCGTTAAGAAGCAAACGGAGCATAAACCAATGTCTTAGCAAGTGCTGCCATTCAGAGATGAAGTGTATTTAGGAGGAAAAATGCAACTCTGGACCCATAGGTAAGAGCTAAATCCCGACATAAATACCTCATAAACTTGGAACTTCCAACCCAGCCCTGAGAATGCCGTGCTCTCCCACGCACTGACGGCAGACCTGGTCCTCGTCCAGGGAGTTCAGTTGCAAAGCTGGAAACTCCCTGACTTAAAACAATGTCTGGGTGTTTTCTGCTTCCTAGGAGCTTGGAAGGAGAGTTAAAAGTTTAATAAATGTGTTGCTTAATTTGACTTCTCCTACCCTGCATACCTGTTGTTTCATCCGGGTTCATTAGATGCGCCAGCCATAAAAGGTGAGCTGTAGAAAACTCGGTGAGGCAAATGAAGAGATTACTTCATGGCTCCTGCCCAGTGTGTAGCAGTGTGCTCGGGTATCGTATAAGACAAGCACCTCCACCCGCAAATAATAAGATGTAGTCCCTGCATTCTTGGACTTGATAAACCAAGGAGTCCAGAGAGATGGCTGATCAACCCTTCAGATGCCTATTTCTTCAAAAAATTTATTTTTCTTTTCCATTATGGTTTATTACAGAATATTGAATATAATTCCCTGTGCTAGGAACTTGTTGTTTATCCATTCTCTATATAATTGTTTGCATCTGCTGGTCCCAAACTCCCAATCCATCCCTCCCCTGTTCCCCCTCCCCCTTGGCAACCACCAGTCTGTTCTCTATGTCTGTGAGTATGTTTCTGTTTCATAGATAAGTTCATTTGTGTCATATTTTAGATTCCACATATAAGTGATATCACATGGTATTTGTCTTTCTTTTTCTGACTTACTTCGCTTAGTATGATAATCTCTAGGTCCATTCATATAGCTGCGAATGGCATTCTTTCGTTCTTTTTATGGCTGAGTAATATTCCATTGTGTGTGTGTGTGTGTATATATATACCTACACACACATACATATATATATATATATATATATATATATACACATATAGTACATCTTCTTTTATCCATTCATCTGTCGATGGACATTTAGGTTGTTTCCATGTTTTTGCTATTGTGAATAGTACTACTATGAACATAGGCATGCACGCAGATACGTATTTCTAATACCCATTTTCTTTTTCTGCTTCACCTGCTTCTTCCTCTTCTTATTTCCCCTATCCTTTAACCTCCCCCTCCCCTTCATGCATTCCTTGCCCTTTCCTCCTCCAGGTCCTGCTTTACTGGGCTAGAAGTGAAGAGCACAACAGCTCTCTCATTGCTCTCAGCGTCAAGGGTAAAAGGAAGTGACCTGGAGTTAGTTGTCTTACCTTCTCAACCCAACTTCTCTTGGCTGAAGTTAGCTTTTAGGAGGAGTAAAATAAGAAGGGAAGAGAAATAGATGTGGGAACACCTCGTCAAAAATTATTTGCTGTCAGGGAAGCATATAGGTGAATACATAAATGGTAAATCACAGAATTACAGAGAAGGAAGAGGACTTTGAGCCTTGAAAACTTACTCCCTCACTTTACAGATAAGGAAAATGAGACCCAGAAAGTTGGTGATCTTCACAAAAAGGGAGCATCATCATAAAAGGGTCTAAGACTCAGGCCTTCTTGTTTCTAAATCAATGCTCCTTCCCTGGGTAGACTTCCTCCTAGATGCCAGATAAATATATGTGATTGGGGAGGCCATCCGTGGGCCTAATCCTACCCCACCTTCACCTTTGCCTGCAAGTTCTCTCATCCCATCACATTAAATGAAACTGCCCGGGGATGTCATGTTAAGCTCTTATCTATCCACTATGTCTCCATGTAAATGAGTAATGTGAGAATGGTGGTTTGGAGAGAACACTGAGTTAGGACCACAAGTCCCGACCTGTCTCCTATGATCTGGGCAGAACAATCTGGATCAGTGCTATCCAACAGAGTTATAACATGAGCCACAAGGGAGAGCCACTTGTGTAATTTTGAATTTTCTAGTAGTCACATTAAAAAAAGTAAAATGAAACAGGTGAGATTCATTTTATTTTATTTTTTAAAAAATATTTATTTTGGTTGCACCTTGGTCTTAGTTGCGGGATCTTTTAGTTGTGGCATTCGAACTCCTTAGTTGCGGCATGTGGACTCTTAGTTGCGGCATGCATGTGGGATCTAGTTCCCCGACCAGGGATCGAATCTGCGCCCCCTGCATTGGAAGCGTGGAGTCTTACCCACTGGACCACCAGGGAAGTCTTGAGATTCATTTTAATACATTTTATTGGACCTAATCTATCTGAAATATCATACTAATGGACCATCAATTTTTAAAATGTATCAATGAGATATTTTACATTCTTTTGTTTTGGTACCAAGTCCGTGGCATTTTGTGTGTGTGTTGCACTTACAGCATCTTCAGTTTGGACTAGCCATTTCAAAAGCTCTGTGGCCACACGTTCCTAGTGGCTACCACATTGGACAGGGCAGATCTAGACTTCTTTTCTCATCTGTAAAATAAGACGCTAAGACCATCAGGGATTTTCAAACTTCTCTGCTTAGAGTCCTAGGAATTCTTTAGAGGAGCCTCAAGGAGTGTGTGTGTGTGTGTGTGCGTGTGTGTGTGATGGATTTGGGAGGGGTGGAGACAGCTAGCTTTGGATCATCTACTTCCACTTCATGCCAAATACTTCCAGCATTAACTGTTTTAAATATTTGCCTTTGGTGTGAGATTTTGTTGTGAGAAGATGTTCCACAGCTAAATAAAGATGCTAAAAACCCTTGAATAGCATAACCTGTTAATTTCACCGAGTACCCCAGCCTAGCTTCTGGAAGAATGGAAAAGGGGCAAATAGTTACCTGCCAGGAAAGAAAAGGGCCGGGTGACAAGTGTGGGAGTAGCCCAACACTCCAGCTGGTTGTAAAAGTTATGGCTGTGGCCTGTAAACTAGTGTGTCAGGCACGGACTGTCTCCCACCTGGTCAGGTTAATGGATAACAGTTTGAGTTATCAACTTGGGTTTTGTCTGCTAGGGCTGTCCTGGGGCCCCAGCCTTTTCCATAGGCCAGACTGTCTGCAATCTGGGCTGACTGATACACAGAGGTCACAGAAGGACAGGCTTTTTGTGGAACACAGTACCTTGGTTCTCTTGCTCCATAAGCACCCCAGCTTGAGGACACCCTGCCCAGGGAAGTTCCACATGTGGCTCCAAAGATTTTATCCTGTTCTCTTCATTTTAAACTGGAATATACAAGAGAATACGCACAGTAGCAAAACAGCTGCAAGATTCAAACAGCTATACCAGCAAAGGATGCAGTGTTGGAGGATATCAGTAAATCCAGGTTCACGGCCAGCCGTCAGCCCACCCACTCACTTCCCAGGGCCACGCCAGGATGAGATGGAGCTCGTGGCCACAGTCCTTTGAAACTCAACTGCTCAGGGAATTCACACATTTTTGTTAGATTATTATTCTTCATTTAATGGGTTATTAAGTAGCCCCACTGAGTTCAGTTAGACACATGGTCTCCACCCTTCTGGAATTTCTTAAATATTATGGTAAAATGAAGATGTCCTGCTCTTCAGTTGGCTAAAAATTCCCAGAATCTTAAGCAAGCTAGAGATGAAAAAATATATAGCAGTCCATGACATGTTTATATTACCAAGGAGACAATTAAAAACATAGCCTGAAAAAGCTATTTCCTCAAAAAATTAAAAATAGAGCTACCATATGATCTAGCAATTCCACTTCGGAGTATTCATCCAAAGGAAATGAAAAGTCTAACTCAAAAAAATATCTGCACCCCCGTGTTCATTGCAGCTTTATTTACAATAGCCAAGATATGGAAACACACACACACAATGGAACATTATTCAGCCATAAAAAAGGAGGAAATCTTGCCACTTGCAATGTCGTGGATGGACCTTGAGGGTATTATGCTAAATGAAATGTCAGACAAAGAAAAACAAATACTGTATGATCTCACTTATATGTGGAATCTTAAAAAAAACAACAAATAATGAATTCACGGATTCAAAGAACAAATTGGTGGTTGCTAGAGGTGAGGAGTGGGGTGTGGGCAAAATGAATGTGGTCAAAAGCTGCAAACTTCCCGTTATAAGATAAATAAGTAAATAAGTTCTTGGGATGTAATGTACAGCATGGTGACTATGGTCAATAATACTGTGTGGTATATTTGGAGGTTGTTAAGAGAGTAGATTCTAAAAGCTCTCATCATAAGAAAAAAGAAATTTTTAACTTTGTGTGGTGATGGACGTTAACTAGACTTATTGTGATCATCATTTTGTAATACAGGCATACATTAAATCATTATGTTGTGCACCCGAAACTAATGTAATGTTATATGTCAGTCATATCTCAGTTTTTTAAAAAGTGAGATCTAGTCCCAGATCTATCCCTTAAAAGAACACTTATAATAAAGATGTTTCTAAGAAAAACAAACAAACAAAAAAAACATAGCCTGCACATTTCCCACTTTCCAACTCTTCTCCATTTACTTACCTCTCTTTAGTGGTATCTGCTTCTTCGGATCGAGTATAAACAGAAATCCTCTAGATGTTTCTTCAGGTACAAGGGAGGATACCGCCTAAGTATCTAGCAACATACAAACAATAACAGTAGCCATTTATGTGCCAGACATTGTGTTGCACATTTACTCTGACAGGTTGCTTCATTTGATTTTACAATAACCTTCATCAGCCCGTGATTTATGAAAGAGACACTGGCTCAGTGAGGATCAGAGGCTTCCCTGGCATCACAAATTTAGGGTAGAACTGGGATTCTAACTCAAGATTAAAGTATATGCCAGAGCCTCTGTGCCTTATGTACAGCAGTCTCTTGCCATCCTATACGTGGCCCAATCTGTGCATTTTTAAAAAAGACAATTCTAAAAAAAAATAAATAAATAAAAGACAATTCTAGAAAATGTATTAGCCACAGTTGTACAAAAGAGGACAATTAAATATGTTCCTGCTCAGTATTTATTAATTTTGGAGGGGATATTAACTAAATGACATATATTTAGGTTTGATAGACACAGAGAAGGCCCCCATAATCGTTAACTATAATTATTGGTCTGGAAAAACTTACCTCCTGTAGGAAGCCGCTTTCCTCCTTTCTAAGAACAAATGTCTTTCCTTACCCCACTCTTTGATTCCTGCCGAAGGCCTGTACTTATGTCATATTTCTATAGGGGAAAAAAAATGGGCCAAGTGGGTTGAGGAATTATTTTTCTAATATGTGGATTTAATTATATTAAATCTTGCAAAGATTTTCAAATGAATTACACTCAGTTCTACGTTAACAACTTACTTTTCTTGAAGAAAAATAAATGAAGTAAAATTTAGATTTCCCAGGAAAAAGAGAGTAAAAGCATCGTGACCTGAGGGATCTCACTCCCAGCGGTCTGACAACTCAGACACCATCTGATATGAATGTGTTACACAAGAAAGCCCGCTGAACAGCACTTGGGCTTCTAAGTATCTGCATTTTAATAGCGTCCTCTTCAAAATCAAACTTTTCTAGATCCCAGTAATGGGACTGTAATGATGGGCTGACCTGTGGTTGAACAAATGTTTTGGATAATAGTCCTCATTTTCCTAGATGTTCATTTCACAACTTTGCTCTCCTCAAAGCTCCAGTACTTCTTCTGTCCTTCTCTTTCAGCTTATGACTTTTTTCCTATTTCGCTGAGAAAAGAGAAGCAATCAGAAAAGAACTTCCACAAATGTCAACCACATCTCCCCACATAATTGCATCTATCACCATATATCCTGCCTTCCTCCATTTACCAAGAGATGAATTGTCTCTGCTTCTAACTAATCCAAGCCCTGTACTTTATCTTCCTCTCTCATCAGCTCACTAACATCATTTAATCTCCTCTCTCCTGTGTCAACATTTTTTTCCTTTTCTACTGGACCGTTTCCATCTGCATACAACTATGCCATAATTTCACCCATCTTTAAAACAAAAGAAAACAACAACCCTCCCCTAAAAAACCCTCTATTGACTTTATCGATACTCTTTTCTGACTGTTGCCATATTTCTCTATTCCTCTTTAAAGGAAACGTCTCAAAAGAGTTCTGTTTATTCATCATTTCCTATACTCCTCCTCCTATTTTTTCTTGATCCCATTTGCACTACAACTTTCATCACTACCACTCAATGAAATAGCTCTTTTCAAAGTAAGCAATGGATAAGTTCTCAGCTCCCTCTTCCTGGACCAAGCTGCGGCACTGAACACAGTTTCTCACCCTCTCCTCCTTTGCTGTCTTCACTTGGCTTCCAGGATGCCGAGCTTTTTGGCTATTGCTCTATCTTCTTTGATACTTCATCCTCATATCCTCATTAATACTGGATGCCCTCAAGCTTGGTGCTTGGCCGTCTTCTCTGCTGGATCTCTACTCTCCTAGAGATGTCATCAAGTTTCGGGGTTCTAAATACCATCTTTACACTGAGTGTGTATCTCCAGACCAGATCACTCTCCTTAACTCCAGTCTTGCATAACCAACCACCCGCTTGGCATCTTCACACAGTTGTTTCAGTCTTCTCAACCTTAACACATCAACTTGAACCTGCTCTACACATCTCAGTCTTCCCTCTCTTCCCCTTTATCCTCCCAGCTTCTCAGAGCCAAAACCTTGAAGGCAGGAAAAGGAGGACAAAAATAGTACTTATCTCATGAACCTATTGCAAAGATTAAATGAGTCAATATTTGTCAAGAAAGTGGAACAGTGCCTGGCATATAATTAGTACTACATAAACTTCTGTTAAATAATTAAAATAAATCATCATCTTTGGCTTTTCTCTTTCTTTCACACCCTGTATCTAATCATCAGCTAATCGTGTTGTCTCTTCCTTAGACATATGTATGAACATGGTCTCTTCTCATCTCTCCCATTGCTCATACCCTGATCTAAGCCACCATCACCCCTTGCCAGGATTATTGCAATAGTGTCTTAACTGGTCTCCCAGCTTCTGCCTCTGCCCTACTACAGTCAATCTCAACATAGCAGCCAGAGTAATCCCTTTAAAACAGAAGTCAGATAGTATCACTTCTTTGCTCAAAATCCTTCAGTAGCTCCCCTTTCACTCAGAGTAAAACCAAAGGTCTTAAAATGCCCCGCAAGGCCCTTCATGCTCTACAAGCCACACCACCTCTACCACTCTGAACTAATCTCCATCATGTACCCGCCTCCACTCCGTGCCGTAACCATGCACGTGCCCTTCCTGCTCTTACATGAATATACCCAGAGTACTCCTGCCTACAATCCCTTGTATATTGTGTTTTCTCTCTGCCTGGGTTGCTTTTTCCCAAGGCAGCTGCAAGATTCCCCCTCCCTTGTTTCCTACAGAGGTACTAAATGTCATCTTGGTAGAAAAGCTTCGGGCGTCCACTCCACATACAATGGTGACTGCCACCTCCACCATTCCCATTTCTCCCTTTCCTGCTTTTCAGGGTTTCCCAAAGCGCTTACAGGCCAAACATCAATAATTATTTGTTTAGTGGTTATCTCTCTCCCAACTGCAGACCCCACAAGGGCAGGAACTTTGTTTTGTATACTGTTGCACTTCCAATATCTAGAACAGCGCTTGGCACAAAGCAGTTGCTCAATAAACATTTGTTGAGGAATTAATGAATGAAGCCCCATTACTAGTGCAGCTGCCCACTTGCTCCCTCATAAGACTGGCTTTTGTGTGCATACAGCCCAAGGAACCCACATTTTGGAAAAGTTCTGAAACATGAGATCCTTCATATTCAACATTTGCTGAGGAAAAGAAAAAGATTTATTCTATGAGTGTGAGTTAAATTTGTCTAAGCATACCTGATAAAGGCCCTCTTCAGTTTGTGACTACCTAACTAACAAATGGCCTGTTTAAATAATGCGTTTTCCTCTTTCAAACTACCCTGAGGTCTTTTGATTAGCAATGAAGCTACAAGTGCCAAAAGTACCACCTAGTGGATGAAAGGCACAGCATGAGCAAAGGCTCAGAGATGAGAAATGGGTACAAAAACCTGCTTTGAGGGAAACAGAGTAGAGAGTAGAGAATAAGTTGTAGCAAAGACATGTAATAACTTGAATGCCAGGCTATAGGTTGCATAGTCCATGGAACATGGTTAGTTTTTAAAATCTCAATTGAGTAAACTACTAGAGATTGATTGAGCAAACTTAATGAACTTTGCTCCAAAGAGAACATAGTAAAGGTACGCTTTTGGCCTATAGCAGCTTCTACTGATAAGAATTAAACACCTTAGGCATTTTTTGTTTTTTTATAATAGCTACACTGAGGTATAATTTGTGTATA
Source organism: Balaenoptera borealis (assembly GCF_965194805.1). Classification (NCBI taxonomy): domain Eukaryota; kingdom Metazoa; phylum Chordata; class Mammalia; order Artiodactyla; family Balaenopteridae; genus Balaenoptera; species Balaenoptera borealis. The sequence continues at coordinate 22,564,181 of NC_138870.1, read as the reverse complement.
ATAAAATTTATCACAATTGGATGACTGCAGTAAATTTAGAGAATTCAGAAAGCATCACTACATCCACAGGTTGGAGAAATTCCCTTCTATTCTTTGTGTGTTGCGAGTTTTTAATCATGAATGAATATGTTTTGTCAAATGTTTTTTCTGTATCTATTGAGATGATCATGTGGTGTTTATCCTTCATATTTTAGGTTCATTTTCAGATCTTGAACCAACTTTGTATTCTTGGAATGAGTCCTACCTTGTCTTCACTTTTTATGTTGCTGGATTCAATTAGCTAAAATTGTCTTAATTATTACTGTGTCTGTATTTATAAAGGTTATCGGTCTGTAGTTTTCTTTTCCTGTGGTGTTTTTGTTTGACTTTGGTATCAGAGTAATACTAGCCTCCTAAAATGAGTTGGGAAGTGCTTCCACTTTTACTTTCTGGAAGATTTTTTGAAGGATTGTGATGACTTCTGTAAATATTAGATAGAATTCACCAGTGAAACTCTCTAGGCCTGAACTTCTCTTTGTGGGAAGATTTTTAATTACCAATTCAGTTTCTTTACTTATTGTAGATCTATTTCAATTTTCTATTTCTTCCTGAGTCAGTTTTGGTAATTTGTGCCTTTCTAGGAATTTGTCCATTTCACCTAAGTTGTTGAAATTATTGGCATACAGTTATTCATAAAATTCCCTTTTAATCCTTTTAATTTCTCAGGGAAGAGAATTAGCTCTCAGCTTAAACTTCTCTGTACCATTTGATTTTTTAACTTACGTGCATATATTATGTTGACATAAAAAATGTTTAAGAGTTTATAGTTTTTTCAACAAGTGAAGAATCAATGCTTTCTATATGGTTAGTACTAAAGTTGTACCAGCCAATATGACCTAGATATTATCCACTTTTCTTCGAAGAAGTTGTGTGTACTAAACAATGAAATAAGTACTGTGCTTTACTCCTCTGATACAGAAATCAGATAATTTTCAATGCTGCCTCATTAAAAAAAAAATTCTCCTGCCGCCTCACAGCTATTTTTACTCCTTTTAAGATTTCAGTGTGTGTTAATTCAGAATGACTTTTTGTGTTGGTTTCCTATGGCTGCTGTAACAAATTACCACAAACTGGGTGGCTTAAAAAAAATAGGGATTTATTCTCTCACAGTTTGGGAGTCTGAAGTCCAAATCAGTTTCACCTTACTAAAACCAAGGTATGGGCAAGGCCTCAGCCCCCTCCAGAGGCTCTCAGGAAGAACCCATCCCTTGACTCTTTCAGCTCCAGTGGCTGCTGGCACTCCTTAGCTTGTGGCCACATCACACCAACCTCTGCCTCAGGGCTCACACTGTCTTATCCTCTTCTGTGTCAACCCCCCCTCTCCTCTCTCTTATAAAAATATGTGTAATTATGTTTAGGGCTCACCTGGATAATCCAGGATAACCTCCCCATCTCAAGATCCTTCACTTAATCACATCTGCAAAGTCCTTTTTTGCCCTATAAGATAACATTCAGAGGATCCAGGGATTAGAACATGGATATCTATTGGGGGGGCCAATGTTCAGTCTCCCATACTTCTTTAGATTTTTAGTCATTGAGTTAACTTCCAATGTCTATTCAAATGAAGGAACTATCTCTGAGGTAAAAATGAAATTTAAAAATCTAACTTATTTAGGGCTCCGAATCACTGTGAAAATAAAATATGTGATGGCAGAAAGTGTCCACATTTTTCAGAGTTAAGTATTTTGCTTAATTAGAGTAGCTTTCCCTACTCTTTTATGTACACTCTCCTTTTTTTACTCTCTTAAAATATTTTGTCTTTCATTATGTCTTTAAGTTGGCAAAGAATTAATGTGATGAACTGAATAAAAATATATCTACAAGTAATTCACGTTTTCATTTATTCTTTGTTAATAACTACTCTGCCCAAGTCCATCATAGTTTTTCTTCAGACATTAACTTTGTTGTGTAAAAAATTATGTGTTTGACTTTTGTACATATTTGCTTTAGACAACAAGAAATTCTGTGGGTATGCAGTCTCTGCTTACTTGTAGTCTGAAAAATCTCTAATCACTAGGTGTTTAAAACTTCATCCTTTTACAAGAATAGCGTTATGTAATTTTAGCCATATTAGACATAATCACAGTTCGTAATAAAAATCATCTCCCTTTTCTCTCAGATTTTCCTTTCCTTTCCTTAAAATTCTTGAGGAAGAAAGAAAAAGAAAGAAAGGAAGAAAGAAAGAAAGAAAGAAAGAAAGAAAGAAAGAAAGAAAGAAAGAAAGAAAGAGAAAGGATGGAAGGAAGGAAGGAGGGAAGAAAAAAGAAAAGAAAGGAAGGAGGAAGGAAAAGAAGGGAGGAAAGAAAGCAACATAGTAAAGGAATATTTGAAGGAGTTTCATAGGTCAGCACCCCAAAACATTTACTGTACTTGTTCAAGTCCTTTCATTGACTGGGTCTTCCAGCTTGGTGCCAATGTCCTGGAACAAAGAGAAACCACTGTGGTTAAACAAGTGAGTAAAGCTGAAGGTTCTCGTCTGGGTCTCAGATGGAGACCTGGTACTCTCTGCAAATATGGATAAAAAATCGCCACTTGTAAATTACCGGTTATTGGTTTCTTAAACCAAGTCGTGCCTTCTCTTAAGGGATATGTAAGCCCTGGGGACTTAATGAGAGAGTCGTCTAGCTTTCTCTTCCCTATTGTGTCCCTGTTCTAGTCATAGCAAAATATCTTGAGTGGTCATTGAAAGATTAATGTCCCCCATGACTTGTGTGTGGAGGGCTCCATTCCATTTCAGGTATTAATTTTATAAAAAGGCCTCAAGGAAACATTTGCCTTATTTTCCAACATAGCCCTTCCTCTTGCATTTCTGAGAAAGCGTTCAACCTTTTAAATATCAAATCTAAAGTGACATCCAATTATAAATATGGAAAACATTTTCAAAATCTAAACTCAGTTTCTACCCTATGTATCTTCCCTGTGTGTGTGTGTACGTGTGTATGTGTCATATGTGGGAATGGGAAACAGAGAGGTAAAGTTCCTGTGAATACACTGCTTACAAACACTCCAGTGGCTCCCAAACTCTTTTCCCTGGCCTACAAATACCTCTGAGATCTGACCCCAACTTACCTCCTCACCCCCATCTGGTAGCAGCCTGCCCCTCTGACACTCTGATCAAGCTTCCTTCATCTTCTTTCTCTTTCTCTGACTGCCTAACCTCATTCCTGGGCACGAACTCTTGCTGTTCCTTCTGTCTGGAATGCTTTTCCCCCAAGATCATTGCATGGCTCATTCCTTCTCATTACTGAGGTGCCAGATCAAGTGGTATGTCCTGAAAGTGGTCTTGCCTTACCATCTCAGTGTTACCCTGCCCCTTCGCTCTCTCCCATAAGACTCTGTTCTTCATAATACTTACTGCTATCAAAAATGTTCTATTTATTTGTTTATATTTTGATTGTCTATTTCTCCTGCATGAATATAAGCTTTGTTAACCTCTACACATCCAGCTCCTAGAATGATGACTAACACAAAGTAAGTATTCAATAAACATGTATTGGAGAATTGAATCTTTTACATTTCCTTTTCCTCTTGACCTTGTTTTTTTTATCCTGTGACCAAGAGGCACAGGTGTTCTGGAAAAGCTCAGAGCATTCAAAGATCTATGGATCCAGTTATAATAAAAGGCACCTTGGGGCAGAAGACCAGTTATGGGCTTGGAGTGCTAAGATCTTGAACACTTGGGGATTTGGCGATGAGAGATGATACCCAACCTCTACCCACCACGTTCCCATCCATCCACCCCCATCTCAGCTGGCCTAGCACAGCCAAGAAGTATCTTCCTGGTCACCTCTTCCCCAAAAGACACTTGGAATATGGAGTACAAAAATAATTTAATGATCCAGGTGCTACTGGCCATTTCTAGTAGATGAGCTTTGGGAGAGCGAGAATAAGCAAGCTGGAAAGATGGCACACACGCCCACAGCCACATTACAAGCTCCCGGCCCTGTTCCCACCCTGCAAGTGGCTGCTTGGCTGAGTCACTCTGGGTGGGGGTAAGGCTGGGGCAGAGGAGCCAGCTGAGGGGACAGCCTCCTTCTGGAGCTGTGCTTTTCTTGTCTCAGAGGAGGAGAGCTGGAATGGAAACGTATAGCTAAATAAAATTGGAGGGTAGGGAGCAAGGATAGTGGTGGTCCTGTCTTTCTGCCCCAGGCTGAATTACTTTCATTCTTGCTCAATTTGAGTTAGGCTAAAAGCAGACAGATTGTCTTTTCAGCCTTTTTTCTCCCTTCAGTAGGTATCCAAAAGCCTAGAAATTGATATAATTTAAAGTTAATGAAAAGAAAGTTCAGCAGCTGCATCGTATTTCATGCCATTCTTTCCTTCTCCTTGGTCAGGCCTTTCCCAGCTCCCGCAGTCTTCTGTTGTGTGGCCAAGGGCACCGCACTGAGCGGAGTAGCCTGTTTGGAGGCCGTGGCAGGCTTCCCCGTGGCTGATTTCATATTAGTCACTTACTTGGCAGCAGATAAGCAGGAGCCGGGTCATTTTTTCACGTTGAGCAGGTGAAGAATCTTTCTAGCTGTTCTGGTGGCATTGACCAATGATGGTGCTTGTTTCTGTTTTACCTACTGCCTCCAAAGTCCAATGTTTTTTAGCTTTAAGCTGCATATTTGATTTCTCTGTCAAATGCAGTGGGGAGAGATAATCCTGAGTGCTTTGGAAGGAGTTTACGCAATTCACCAGCTTCTCCAGTCATTGGGCATGTTGTGTGTTTGCATTGGTGGTTGTACACAAGACATAGATGAAAAAGTAGAAACAGTGGGAGGTTCTCTAGCAGCATGGTTCCATTAGCGTCATCAAGGATTCCCAGATCACTCTTTTTCTTCCTAGCATAAAATGGCCTTCAGAATCTTCTGGGGTCAGGCCAATTAATTGCCATTGGAAATTTTCTTTACCTCCCCTCCTTACTTTTTTTTGTATTATGTGATATTTCCTGAGAGGTCCACTGCAACCCCACTAAAGGCAAAAGGATTGACACAACACTGGAAAGACTGATGATTTGATGAAGGAGAGAAATGTCTCATTATTTGCACACCAAACCTCTTCATGCATCTAGAAGGGCTGGCTCCAAAATCCTGGTGCTTTTTGAAAGTATCAGCAGGTATCTCTCCAGAGGACAAGTCCAGCTTTGAAAAGGACATCACCAAAGGCACAGGAAGGTGACTCGGAAGAAGCAGCTACTGCTTATTGACAAGGAGCATTTGGAGCAGTCTAAAAGTAACCCCGCGTGTGAAGACTTGAGGTTGGTGGGACTGTCATTCCCTTTGTAGATCTCATTCCACATTGAGAAAACCCAGTGCATATTAGATACAGAGAGGCTTGCTAAACCAACCAGAGACGAGACTTTAATCTAAAAGTTTGGAGCCTACCAGAAAGTTCTCTAAGAAAGCATGTTTTGGAAACTGCTCTCTGTTTTGCATGTTAATTGTGAGCAAGTATGCCTTGATGGTTACAGCTGGGTTCAGGGACAGGAGAAAGGGTTCCTCCTTGTCCAGTCAAGATATGACTGCGTTGTTTTCCTGAGCGCCTCGTTAAACATAATAAAACATTTCCTCTCCTCTTCCATCTCTGGCCTTTATTTTCAGATTTAAAGTTGGGCTGGGAAACAGGGTTCATAATAGGTAATGATAATAATAAGCATAGATTGAGCCCTTAAAATGTTCCAGGCACTGTTTCCAGCACATTACAAACTCTTGCAACCTTCACAATGACCTTGTGAGGTAGGTGGTGTTATTACTCCCATTTTATGGATGAAGGAATGTAGGCATAGAGTAGTTAAGGAATTTGTCCCAAGTGTCTGTAGCTAGTAAATGGTAGAAAAACCTAGACTTGGACCTTTAGCAATCTGACTGGCTCTGGAGTGTGTGTCTTTAATTGAGGCCGACAGCAGCTCCCTCAAGGATTCCAGTCACCAGCGTCATCTAATCAGTACCAAGTGCACAATCGCAGAGGGGCTGCTTGGTCTGCCTCTCAGTATTCCCCAGCCACTCTGAGTTACTCCTCTTCAAGTGGGCTCTTAGGTCCCCCTGAATCACCCTTTCCTTTCCTCCACTCACCCAGTGTCATTGAGGTTTGAAGCAGATGAGAAACTTTTATTTTATTACTTTTTTTTTTAACATCTTTATTGCAGTATAATTGCTTTACAATGGTGTGTTAGTTTCTGCTTTATAACAAAGTGAATCAGTTATACATATACATATGTTCCCATATCTCTTCCCTCTTGCGTCTCCCTCCCTCCCACCCTCCCTATCCCACCCTTCTAGGTGGTCACAAAGCACAGAGCTGATCTCCCTGTGCTATGCGGTTGCTTCCCACTAGCTATCTATTTTACGTTTGGTAGTGTATATATGTCCATGCCACTCTCTCACTTTGTCACAGCTTACCCTTCCCCCTCCCCATATCCTCAAGTCCATTCTCTAGTAGGTCTGTGTCTTTATTCCCGTCTTACCACTAGGTTCTTCATGACCTTTTTTTTTTTTCCTTAGATTCCATATATATGTGTTAGCATACTGTATTTGTTTTTCTCTTTCTGACTTACTTCACTCTGTATGACAGACTCTAACTCCATCCACCTCACTACAAATAACTCAATTTCGTTTCTTTTTATGGCTGAGTAATATTCCTTATTTGATTCTAAAAAGAAGTTTAGAAGAAATGTCCTGGAATATGTTAGCAAAATGAAGGTGGGGTTTTCACCCTGTCCCAGAAAAATACGAAACCATGCTTAGTCTCCTTGGGCATATTGAACAGGGATTTCCAATTTGTTGAAGTCAGAGTGTGTGTTATTGCAGGTCCCAATATGGCAAAGAGTAGAGAAAAAAAAAAAAAAAAACAGAAAGAGAAACTTATGCCAAGACTTATGTTAAATAGAGAAAAAGAGAGAGAGATTGAGCCGAGTAAACTTGAGCAAGTCACTCACCCTCATTTGGCCTCAGTTTGCTTTTCTGTAAAAGGAAATATGTTGGACGAGAGGTTTCCTTCCCCCATGAATGCAACAATTTTAAGATAAGACGTAAATGCTAAGGAGAAAGATTTGGGAGTAAACTAAAGAATTTGTAAAACGTTTTCTTTTCCCTTTTCATATTTTTTCCTTATTACAATAAAACAAATGTAATAAATAACTGATGCTGTAAATAACAAGACAATATTTAGAACTTGAGAGCAGACAAACATTTCTCCTTTTTGATTTATGTCAAGGGCCCTGACTGAACTTGGAGAAAAATACAAGGATGTAGAGTTTGGAAGGGAGTATAATCTGGGAGTCAAAGAAGAGAAATACTATTTCTAAAAAACATTTTAAAATCTGATAATTTCATTAAAAAAAAAAAAAAAAAAACACCTGAAGCCTAAATCCTCTTGCAAAAGGGTACATGGACCTTCAGTAAATCCCAGGTTTCCATAGAACATAGTATAAAAAAATCCTGGTGCTTCTGAGTCCCTCACATGTTTATTCACTCTTACCTTCCAACTCTTTTCCATCCAGAACTGCTTTTGTGTTACAGGAGGAAAGAATACAAAACTCTGCAGGCAAATATCCTATCCCCACTCCCAGCCCTGCCCCGCTGTGCTGCGTCTTACTCTGCGTGAAAGAAAAGCAGGCGGAATAGAGTGAACTTGGGGCAGAAGGGGAGGTGGTTTGAGGTCAAGGGTAGTATTGGCTGTGTCCTAGTTCTACAACTGTCGGAGTAATGGATGTGGCTTGGAGTGTCTGCTGGTGGTCAGATGAAATCTCACCACATTTCTCCTAAAGGCAAGGGAGGTGCGTCCCCCCAACAGGGTAGCTTGCTCATGTCTGTATATAATTTCTATTTTTAATGCACAGACATGCTGTGAATCTAAATCTCATCTCTCTTAGCTCTTCAGAGTACCCAAGATGTCAATTTATAGAACTCTGCCTACTTCTGGCACCAGCCCCTGGGGCCTCTGGGGCAGGCGAGGTGGCCTGGTAAGAACAGCTTTGAAAAAGTCCTCTGCAGATTTTATCTCTTGGATTCTAGGGCTGACCTTGGCTATCTAGACATGGATCCAAAAAGTTCAAAGATCCCAGTCTGCTATGAGCCATCTTACTGTCACACAGAGGTCCCTACTAGGGCTTAGCCAAGGTCCTGTCCCTGTGTAGAGCCTGGTGCTGGGCAGGGACTCAGAGCTGATGCATGGGTAGGAAGAAAACAATTCTGCCGGCTAGGTTTGAAGAAAGAAGTCAATGTATCTGTGCAAACACTTAATTCATAAACCCACCAGTGTCTCCAAAGCAGAGATGGTGGGTTGCCCTTCCCAGTGGGTAGTGCCCATGGTTGGAAGCTCTCTGTGACTTTTTTCTCCCTCAAAGGCTACATGAGGTATTTCTTATCACCTGGGGTGCCCTGTATCTATGGGAGTAGTGGAGTGGCCCACGGTGTGGCTCTGGGCTCTAAAAGTCTTACTCTGGCCCTGGTATGTCATCCAGTGAGGATGCACTTCCAGTGTTTGCAAGGGGCAGAGGGATCACTGTTTCGTACTTAGGCTCCAGAAGATGGAAACTATTAATTTGTATGTTCCTGAACCGTGCTTTGCTATAGGAATTACAGGTGCTACCACTGTTTTCCTGCTTTCCTGATGCACCCCTGAATTTCAATTTGTTGCAGTTTATACTCATCAACATCATCACCATCACTTGCACAGCATTGACCGTAGGCACTGTTCTAAATCTATTACAGATAATCATTCATTCATTTACTCACCGGTTTATTCTTCACAAAAGCCCTATAATTACCCTTCAGATGAGGAAACTGAGGCAGAGAGGCACAGAGAGGGTAGTTGGCTTGCCCAAGGCCACACACTGGAATTCAAATCCAGGCTAGAACCATGTTCTTAATGACCATAATATATATATATATAGCCTCTCAAATGCATATAAACACTGAATTCAAAGAGTCCTTAAAATAGCATTCTGGGATTTCCCAAATCTAGTTAAACAGAACTGTGTTTTTGCATATTATTTTCATGTATATACTTAAAATATGTAACCTAAGCTTAAGGATTGTTTTCATTAAATTTTATTTTTATGGCTACCTTAAAATAATAATTTGATATTTCAAATCTACTCCTATCTTCTGTCCCTTAAATTCCCTACTTTTGACTCTGTCTCCAAAATTCCCCAAGACAGAAGTATTTTTAGAGATACAAGAGACCAGGAGACAAATAAAAAGGGAGAGTGACAACATTAGAAATCTGTTGGTTTGGTAAGTTCCCGTGATTTACAGTTGAAGGAATTTTTTTCTTATAAACTTGGGGTAGGATTTGAATGAAGACATTCTAGAAAAAGAATTGTGTACTATTTTATTAATAATCTTCAGATAAGATTATTTAATATTTTGGAGGGATTGGGATTCTACAGTGATTCCTTTGGTAATTTCTTCCATATCTTACACATTCATAGTTAGGAATGTCACTCTAATATGTATTCTAAATCCTTCCTACACAGCAAGGTAGCACTAAAAAGGAAGATGGATTTGTAATGACACTTCTATTAGCTATGATGAGTTGCCTTTTGAGTTGTTCTTGCAGTAAAAGTAGCCCTCACCCATTTTTGGATGCAGGTTGCATTCAAATAAAATGGAAACTATCCGGTTTTCTTACTTGAGGAGGACTTGAACTCCACTTTGTCTCCTGGAAATCAGAAACCATAAGAAGCAAAATATTTTTCTTATTATTTTAAGGTTGGTTGCGATTTTCAAATTATGTGCCCTCAAATTTTTCCCTGCGATGTAGGCAAGTAGCTCCCACTACTTGTGGGAGCTTGGGCTGCAGAGATCCTTGTGGAAATCACTCGTGTTATGCCAGAAGGGAAGCGCCCTTCTACTCTCAGCTTTTGCTAACACAGCGAGCTGAAGGTGATGAGAGCTGGAGCCACATTTGCACACGAGACCCAGCACAGCAAAATTTCTTACGTGCTTAGATTGGCTGCTGCTGTCCAGAGACCCATGCATTGCACTTGGTAGACTGGTACCTGATACAGAGGCGTTGATGAAATGGCAGGGGGCAGCTGGCACAGGGGGAAGCAGCCTCTCACCTCTTCTCTCCAGGCTGCCCGGGTATGCTTCACAAGGCAGTTGGAGAGGGCTGCCCTCCACCAAGTTCAGGGAGGGATCCTTTCTGAAAGCTGGGCTGAGGGATCACATGTCACTGAGCAGGGACAGAAATGTGCCTCCATCTGAAACTAATCACATAGCTTGTCCCAGGTGAGACTATGTCTGCTGCAGGGAGAAATGAGTAAGAGCCTTGAGGGATCCTTGAAAGACTGTGAGGTCCGTGGGGAAGAGAGAGCAGGCTGAAGCAGGCTGTCTCCCCTGTCTCTCCAGCTCCTCTCCCCAGGGCTGCTCTGGCAGCAGAACCAGATGGAAATCTCACCTAACGCAGAGTGTTTTATTTGTCCTGGTCTACACTCCTGCCTTATGCAGTGAAAGCTCCTTGGCCACCCCATGCAGAGGTTCTTCTCGTTTTTAATTGAATCCTGAGGTATATTTTTTTTTCTAGAGGTGCCAGCTTAAAGTAATTACTAGAATTCCCAGCAGGGCTAATCAGAGATTCACAGAAAATAAAGATGGAGGAGAAGACCTTACCCAATGGGTTTCTGTCATTCTGCTCAGAAGGTTCTTGCCATCCAGGGCAGGGATCACAGTTCTTGGCATGGTGGGCTATTAATAGGAGCCCTGAAATAAATCCCTGCCCAGTGAGATAAGAGAAACTGATTTCACTGCCTGGGTATCTCTCCTCTGGTGACCAGACACCTTCCATTTTCATCAGCTGTTTATCAAAATCAGATTAGTAAGAGAATCATCAGATCAGAATTGTTTATGCCTGTCTCGATCTTGAATTACAAATGACTTTCTTGTGCTGCTTGAGCGAAAAACCATGACCTACAGATGAACCAGGCTTTGTATTTCCTGCACCTTGTCCTGAACTTATAATTCCCCAAAGACCACAGTTGTGAAGTCTCGTTGGTGATCGTTGATCTAAGGCAGGTGAGGCTTGCTCTGTGGGACTGTGGCTATGTGGGTGATAGATTCCATCTTTGTGATAAGTCATAAGTCACCAATGGGTTATTTTGAGCTCTCCCAAGTGGAAGACAATGGAGCATTTAGTAAACTGGCGGTTACGTAAGACATCTCTTTCCAAACAAAGAGGAGGCGGGACACCCAGCCAAAGGGTTGAGCACAGGAGGCTGTGTGGTCTGGTGGTTCCAGGGGGAGACGTGGGGTCAGGGCTTCCTGGGTTCAGCTACCAGCCGGGGCTCTGACTCAAGGGGAGCAGAGCCAAGTCTCTTGGCTTGAGGCAGAGAGACTGTAAAACCCAAGAGAGAAAACCGCAGGTCTATGCTCAAGGACTCTGGGGGAAAAGCACATTTTGGAAATGAAAAGAAAAAAAAAAAAATCACCCTTTTAAGTTACAATTTGGGCCTTTTTCAATAAGACGTGAGCATTTTTTTCCTGCTTATTGCCTGACACATCCTTCTCCAGGCAGCGGTGTGAAGCCAAGCCAGGCTCCGAGGGTGTTCTGTGTGGGATGAATAAAGGAGCCCGGAGGTCCGAGCAAACGCAGTCAACCTGGGTGCGTTGTCACCGGCGGTGCTCAGGGAGCCGGGCCCTGGCGGCAACGAGGTTCTGCGTGGATTCTTCCCTTTGCCTCCCCATTCTGCCTTCCACAATCAAGAGCCCTCTGAGACGCTGGGAGGAGAGAGAGCCCTTCCCGCAGACTCTGCGCGTTTCCCTTCCACGAGTCTCAGCCGGCGTTTGCTCAGCTGTAACCAGCGGCCCGAGCCTCCGCAGACCCACGCGGGTTCCCAAGCCACAGCCCGAGCCGAGGCCCGGGACAAATGTTGTCCACGTCCCGCCAGCTCTGAAACTCTGTTTCCTCTGCCCAGACAGAGTAGATGGCTGCCTGCAGGGTTGGGTTGGGAGGACAACTGGGCAAGGCTCCCCTCCCGGGCATCACACCGCCTTTCTCTGCACCACAGACGTTTTCCGATCTTTTTTTTTTTTTTTTAATTTATTTATTTTAATTTTATTTATCTTTGGCTGTGTTGGGTCTTCGTTGCTGCGTGCGGGCCCCCTCCAGCTGCAGAGAATGGGGGCCACTCTTCCCCGCGGTGCACGGGCCCCCCCTTCCGGCGGCCTCTCCGGCTGCGGAGCACGGGCTCCAGGCGCGCGGGCTTCAGCAGACGTGGCGTTCAGGCTCAGTAGTTGTGGCTCGCTGGCCCGGTTGCTCCGCGGCATGCGGGATCCTCCCTAAACAGGGCTCGAACCCGTGTCCCCTGCATTGGCAGGCGGACTCCCAACCACTGCGCCACCAGGGAAGCCCCACGTTTTCTGATCTTTAGGAATCACTTATGGAAATGAAAACCATGCTTATAGGGGTCTCTGTATTTAAGGTCTTCACCCCCAGCACAGGAGTTAACAACACCTTAGTTGAGTCTCATAGGCGTGGGCCAGGGCATGAAGGAGGGGGAGGTTTGGCTGTGGAATGAGGTGGTGGGGAGAGCAGTCTCTTCTCTGGAAGAGAGGGATATACATCCCAGAAGAGGAGGTTGCCTTCTTGGTCACTTGACCCAGAGCTGTCTGGGCAACATGGAAATCTGGCAGCGGCGGCTGTGAGGGTTGGAACAGGATGGTTGCTTTTACTCTAAGCCAAGCTAGGCCAAATGGAGTCCAGGTTCTCGCTCGTGGTCCACTCATCCACCCCCAGATGCACACAAGATGTCACTTCTCCCTACGTTTGTCCGAGGGGACGTTCCCTGCCACTGGCTACGTATAGCCAAGCTCCATGTCCCACATTCTAAACTTCTCTATATTAAAATAACTAAGCTCTCTCTCTCCTTTCAGTTGTATAACCATCCTTTGGTCACTTTTGTTGCAATCTAGAAAAAAGTTTTAATAGAAAATTGTAAGTCTACTCTTACCCATAAAGGTACCTGTGCGAACATTGCTTATTTTGTAAGAATATGTGAATTCTATCCTGACTGAAAGAGAAGTAAAAATAATCCATTGAGGCTAGTGACAACTTTAATCCCATAATTTTCAGACTCTGGTCCCTCTACTTGACAGTTCACTCTGGCTGGCACACCACTTTCACACCGCCCTAGGTACCAATAGTCTATTAAACACATGCCTAGGAAGATGTAGGGAGAAGAGCTGGGGGTGGGTTTCATGAGATTACAGTCATCTTCTCTGGTCACAAGTGCCACTGCTTCCTGTGGTCCTTGAGAATCATCCTCTTGCTCTCTACAAGGACACCTGGTAAGAAAGACAACACGCTGAGTTTCTGGGGAGAAGGGTCTGAGTAGAAAGCCAAACAGGGTAGACAGTGCACCCCACCCAGAGAGAGATATCTCCAAAGTGTCCAGGTTCAGAGACCCCAAAGTGCCCGCTGACATCTCATTGTTTAGCCCCTCCTCAGGCACTGTCCAAGCCTCTTCCGCAATTCCTGGCAGGAGCTTCCGGGGGACCCCTGCCTCCTTCTCCAGCAAGATCCATGTGGAAGAGGAAGAAGCAGCACAGGTCCCACAAATGAATCTCCAGACCTCCCCACCCCCCATCCCCCCACCCCTCGCCCCAATCACAGGGTCTTGTTAAACAAAAGGCTTCATGTCTCAGTTGAAATCGTGTATTTGGATTCTTGCCCTAGTATCTGCTTTTCCCCAAGAATAACAGCTGAGTATACATCCCACGGGATCTTTCTGATGACCTTTCCAAACAGGAAAAGACTTCCTCTAAAACCCATGCTTTGGGAGGGATCAATAAACATATAAATATCTGTTGGAAAGAAATAGAAGAATGAATTGTTGTCTCCAAGCTGGCATCATCCCAATGTATTAGTTTTATTTTCATTTGCTTACAATCTGAATTTTAAAAGTGCAATAGCTGATATTAGTCCTGAACTTCATAAATACTAACTTATTAACGATGAATCTGTCAAATGAAAAAATAATTTATAATAATTTGTCATGAACTACAAAGATAGATAGACCCTGTCAAGGGAAAAAGTAGATTTCTGGCTGTAGTGTTTTAATAATTAAATTTGCCACCAATTTAAAAATTCATATGAGTGTTTTCCTATCCAGCCTGGAGAATGAAGTTCCAGCTGGTATTTTCTGACTATACTCAAAAGGAAACCCTTTTATGATTCTTGGATGAGAATCAGTGATCCACAGAGTCAAGCACATTAAAGGTGCTTGATGGTTGGTTTTTAAATAAATGAGGGATTGTATGTTACAACCTAACATGCAGTAGACCGATAATGTACCAAAGCTCAATAAAGCTTCACTTTTAAAAGTTGGGGTTAAACACGCTTCTGTTACATTAAATTCAAAGGGCTATGAAAATCAGGAGAAATGTCTCAGCTTCTACTTCTGCCTGAGAGAAGAGCTGAGAGAAGGTGGCCACATTCAAGTAACACCCAGATGTGTAAACCGACAAATAGGGATCCAGCCAGCACATGATTCCATGCACATCGTCAGTAAGATTGGTACTATCTTATTTTAAAAGCAGAATTTCTCTTTGAGGCCCATTTGATAGAGTTTCTGGCTTATAAAAAGGAAGTCCCAGAAGGGGAGAGCAATGCAGAGACACTTTTCTAGTTGGATGCGGGGACTGGAGCCGGCATCAACGAGAAGGCTATGTAGAACCCAGCTGGAAGGAGGAAACCAAATATTTATCAAGCCACTGCTATGAGCCACTTTGCTAAGTGCTATTTCATTTAACCTTTCCCATGAGGCTGTGAGGCAGTTACACTTTTCTCCACTTTACAAATAAGGAAACTAAAGACTAAATGGTTTGTCCAAAGTCACATAGCTAGAAAGTGGCAGTCAGATTTCCAACCCTAGGACCTGCAGCCTTAGGACGAAGGATAGGAAGTCCAGCTCAGAGCATGTGTCCTAAATCGTTATCCCTTTCCTTTGGCACTCTATAAGCTTTTCTAACTAAATTAGAGAAAAAGAACCACTGCATTTTACAGTATAATCAACTATTTGTCTCAGAGTTGGTAAGAAGGAGCCCTTGTTTTCAGATTTGAAATGGAATAGGCTGTCTGTTTTTCCATATAATTCAATGTCGAATATGATTGCGCCTATAACATTCGACATGTATCCCATTCTTTAGGCCAAGCTTTAGTTGATATTAATAGGTGTAAATGAAGATCAGCATTCGAAGCATCTTCTGCAAAATTTTTTTTCCAGCTCAGGCTCCCTTTGCCTGGGGAGCATTTACAGCCTTGACTTCGACAATGTACCAAAAGAGAGACAGCCCCAGGAACAAAGGAGTCACAATGCATATTGGTCCTTGTCTATTCCAAACCCAGATTTTTGCTGTAAACACTAAGTTGAGAGATTTTATGTAGACCAGTTCATGTGCAACGTACCATCACCTTAAAACACATCCAAACAAGGAGTTTTCAGAGATTATGAAAATTTTATTAACAAAGAAAATCTTCAGTATAGACACCCCCTTAAAAACAACCGCCTTAAACGTGTAGGAAACACTTTGTTTTCTACTCATTATACCCTCAATGCCAGAAGAACAAAACTGCAACACCAAAGTACAGACCAATATTTTTGAAGGGGATAATTGTTTGAGATAATGAAATACTAGAAAATTAGAAGAAACCGATCAAGGTATTCATTTTACAGGCTGAACCACTGAACCTTTATTCAAATGAATGTTTCCACTGTGAGTCAATATATGTGGCCATCGGCTCTTTGTAACGCTACCCTGAAAACACAGCGTACATCTAAAAACATGATCAAGTTCTTCGAGTACAGTAAGAACTGAGGGCCAGCCTGATTCACAGGCTGTGTGTATGGCTGCAAAGCGATGGTTCAGCGACAATCACTAGAAAATGTAAAGGTATGCTTCATGATAGGATGCAATTGTTTTTCAGGGCAACTTTTCAGTTCATTTCTGACCATCATTAACCGATCCACCGCTGTCCCCTGGAATCTCCCTCGGATACCCTCTACCCCACCCTTTACTAAACAAATCTATAAACATACTCCAGATATACTGCATGCAAGAGAGGAAGTATGAGAATATGAACAGATTCTAATGTCCTGGATACAAATAGGAAACACATAACGGGTTCTCGCTGTCAGAACACACTGATGTCTGCAGCTGAAAGCCCCTCAAAAGAGATCTTATGGAGGTTTAACTCAAGGAAGGAAAAAAGTTAGGCCTGTTACTTGACTACAGTTTCTAGGGCCTGGTGTAGCTATATTTTTAGGAATGGCTCCAGGGATCTGCCTGCACAAATTTGGATGGAGCGAGGGAGGCACAGATGGTGGTCACGTGAAGGCACAGACCGATTGGGTGGGCTCAGTTACAAAGTCTGCACATTTAGGCTGCTGTATTCCTCCTGTTTCAAGTGCTGCCAAGTCCCGGCTGTTCGCCTTCTTTCCAAAGTCTTGATTCATTTAATTCTCCTAAAGGAGGTGGAAGAGAAGGAGGATTGTGCAAATCTTACTGTTTTATGGTTTAGAAGAGACAGTCACCATCTTGGCACCTTGTCAGATTTTAAATGTAACATTTTGCTAAGTGTAAAGCTCGGTATCTGTTCCTTTTCTGTTGCCATTACTGTAACTTCAATATTTGCAAAACACAACCTCAAAATACTTCAAATCCAGCCCAAAGCAGTTTGTTATTCATGCAACACAATTCTCACATGTATCAATACACAGTGAGTTTGCAGCACAGAAATCTTTTCTTTCTTTCCTTTCTAATTTTTTCATTTTATTTTTTGTTTCTCCTTCACTTATGAATTTTTTCTCTCTTTAGGGATTTAAGAATGATTCAAGCACCAATAGCAAAATCCCCATTATATATATATTTTATATATATATATATATATATAATGTGTATATATATACACATTATATATATACACATTATATATATGTGTGTGTGTATATATATATATATATATATATATATATATATATATATATATATATATATATATATATATCCTGATTATTACCAAGCTTATCACCATGTCAGTTCTTACTGGTTGCATTATTTAGAAAAAGGAAGCACATAAGCCAGAGTTATTCTACCATTTGAAATACCCTGTGAATCGCTTGTAAAGCATAGAGCACCTTAGTGTTGTGTAGAATTTAATTTTCTGATAGAAAAATTTGTAGTGTTTGCTATAAAAAATTGTTTAAGGCATTCAGGATGTGATTCCAATGATGCCTTATTCATAGTCATTAGCATTAAAGCACTGGTTTCTCACTCTTTAAAAAAGAGCCCACAGATTATCAGTCATTTTCTTTTGTAGGAAACTGTCAAAATCAAAATGGATTCAGTTATTGGAATTTTTTTAACAGGGTACAAAGTATTTTTTTAGGTCATCATCAGGAGGCTTGGTGTGTGTTGATGTAATTTTTGTGTATCAAACCTCTGCTCCAGAGTCATCCATTAAGCCCCCGATGTGCATTTTTGGCCTGAGCTAGTGTGTAGGAAGGCCATTTTTAAAGCAAGTCAATACATAAAAAGGTTTTAACGTCTATCAGGTGTTTTATCTGGAGGGCATAAAATATATTTACAATTCTCCAACTAACTTAACATTTCCCTTTTTATTTGGATATTCATATCATGTAATAATCGACACTATTGTCACAATCGATGGAATTATTCATATACCTCTTAAGGCAAACAAGGAAATGATTTTTTTAGAGTAGGATTTAATGATTAGTAAAATATATCAATAGGCAATGTGGAGAAGCAAATTAAGCTCAATTATCTTGAATTTCTGCTTTCAACAGAGCATACTAATAGAGAAAGTTTTTGGTAACATTTATGCTACATGAATTTGCATTCTGAGCTCCTTCCTTAAAACATTGATATTGTTCCAAATTCAATGATAACAATAACTAGAGAGAAAAGTCTCCCACCATAGGGTAGCTGTGCTCTTTTAAGTCGCAGTCACTTCAAAACAAAACCAAAAACTACCCTCCAAGTCAACGGCCAAATGTTCACATAAGGACCTCAGAAAACATTAGTTTAAGGCTCTAGTTGACTGTGCATACAAATCAATAATAAGATTACATATCAAATATAATTTCATGAATGGGACACTTCAGCATTACTCATTCTTCGTCAAAAGTACTTAGCTGCCAAGAGAGATACTTTACAACATATCACAAATGTGCTATTTGTATAAACATTTCCCATTACAAATGCTCTTGTTTTCATTTAAATGAGTATTTTTAACCTGAGCTATTAATAAAAAAAAAAAATTTTTTTTTTCTCCCTTGTAAAGCTTGGCTTTCAGAAGAAAGAATCTTTAAGCCTTCTCTCTTGTGAGAGTAATTTCTCCAAATACCGACAGTGCCACGTAAGTACAGCCAGGGCTCATTAAATAGACTTCTGAGCATAATTATAATTAACAATTAGCTAGAAATTAGTTTTAATGATTTGTTTTAGGTGACAGAATAGAAGCATAATGTAATTATTTTTAAACCTTCTATATCATTAAGAATACAACTACCACCAGCTTTCAATTACTGAGAAGCAGACAATCACCCAAAGCATTCACTAAGTGATCTATTTACAGATCCAAAATAAGGGAGCAGAGGAAAAAGGCCAGGGACCCCAACACAGGTGTTTGTAATTATTTAGCCTTTTGCAAAGTCTCTTCCTTTTCTACTCTGCTCTTTTAAGCTGTTTCATGCCTTGAAGACATCTCTACCAGGGAAAATAGAGAAAGACACGCTGGCTGTTCAGCTCTCCCCCTCCTCCTGCCCCCTGCCTTTCTCTGAGTCGTAGTGAGGATCACGGCGGGAGGGGGGAAAGGCCTGAAGGAAGATCCTACAAAATTTAGCAAGTGGGTCTGAAACTGTCCAAATCAAACTGGACTAACAGGAAAGAAGATTATATCAGTAATAGATAAAATGAGTATTAGGAATAGACTCCAGACTTTAAAGATAGAGCTATACCATTCTTTCCCTGTACCGTGTTCTTTTAATATCCCAAAGTCAGTTTAGATCTTAAGAATTAAAAAAAAAAAATACTATGGAAACCTGAAGAAATGCTCTTTCATTTCCTGAAAAATATAAAAATATTCATTTAGAACAGTGAATATTAGTTATGGTCAAATTTCATTTTTTCTTCATTTTCTTTCCCTTTTTTTCCTTTTTAAAAAAAGCTCAGCTAGTCAGGGTGCTGTTTTCTCTCCCACCTGAGAGCAAGAATGTCAGACCTTTGGCTGCTGACCTTCGGAAATTGTCAGGGAACACATCCTGACACCCACGTAAAAGACCTGGTACCTGTGTTTCCACATCACAAAGCAGGCCAACAAGCACACAAGGCCGCAGACCAAGTTCAGAATCATCTGGATGAGTAAGAACAGTTTGAAAGTGCCAGTGATGCTGGTACAGTCAGTCACATCCCGGTACACAAAGGTCCTGCTGAGGGGCTCGGACGAGGGCAGTTTGCACTGGCAGGCGTCGAGCGTGGTTCCACAGGTAAACTGTGTGAGCTGTGCATAGTGGTGAGCGGCGAACGCCACGGCCAGCACACAGACCGTCAGGCCAAGGGCGCTCAGCAGGAAGTACAAGAGCTGCAAGAAAGCAGAAGAAAACCTTTCCAGTTACGGACAGCGTTGGATGACTATTGACAAAGCTAATAAAGAAAAGCTCTTCTTCTTCTTCTCTCCCAAGAAGTCCCCTGATGGAGGGGCTGTCTCTCCTCAGAAACATGGTACCCAAGACATGGCAATGGATCGTTATGGACTGTTAGTGAGCAATCTGATCACAATCTGAAAAACTCTGATCATATTTTCATTCGTCGTACAGATGTCGGGTGTTTTTCATGAATTGAGACAACATTATTAGCTTGATTTGGGGATGTTTGTATATGGATGTAGCAGGCAGCTTAGATGACGCCCAAACACAAGAGCCATCCCTGAAAGGCATACTGTGCTTGTTTTGACCTTAACAACTGCTGATATAAAGACTGAAACAAGACTAGGAAGTAGAGGACAAATTTCTTCAATGTAAACACTGTGTTGGCCAAAATTGGCAATGATTGGTCAACTAGCAACATGGGTTAATAAAAAAGACTATATTCAATGGAGTGGTTGCCAAACTATGTCCAGGAAGGCCAGAATCCCCAGTGAGAGGTTGCTGGGAGAAAAAAAAATTATGGTTCCAGAAGGTAGGTGACTTGATCACCTACAAGTCTCATCCCAAGTCCACCTATAACCATGTAGTTTCTGAGCATAAAAATAAGCTGTAAATGGTCCCTCAGCCACCAAGGTTCTGAACACCGTTGGCTTATGTGTTAGCCTTGGAATGGAAAAGTCTGGTTAAAGTTCTAACTCTGCTACTAAAGAACCATGGAATCCCTGAACAACTCAGACATTTACCCTACACCTGAAATATTTTGATCAAAAATTGTGGGTGCTTGTTGACATGGCCACAATGTAAACCATTTTACAGAACAAGAAATCTTGTGATTGGACTTCCCTACTGAAAACCTTTCTCTTAATGGCCCGACCTCCTGAGGATCTAGATAAGGAACAGAGTACGCAGCTGCTGGGACTGGTGTACTGAACCCAGTTCTTAGTGCAAGATTTACATTCTCATAGTCAGAAGTTGCTCATAGAGCAATTCTGCTGAATGTGAACTCTTCAGAGGAAGATTAGTCACGTCCAGGTTCAGATGAAAGTTACTCTGAACAGATTATGCCCTCCCCCGCCGCCTCCAACTAATTGCAACTCAAAATAAAAACATGTATGCAAGATTATAAAACATGTGTGCATAAGTCCTCCAGATGAGTGATTTTGCACACAGGGACAATTTCAAATGTTTTCAAGTCTTAAATATAGAATACTTAAATTTTTACTTTTTCTTTCTTGACTGGTGTGTGTGTGTGTGTGTGTGTGTGTGTGTGTGTGTGTGTGTATGTGTGTTTGTGTGTGTGTGTGTGTGTGTGTGTGTGTGTGTGTGTTGGTGCCCTGAGCATGTGTCTGGTTTGCTTGGAAGCTTCACTGCGGACACAGGAAGAGAGTGGACCCGTTTCATCTTCCTATGGCTGCACAAGGAAAGAGTGCAGGGGTTCTTTGGATCTTCTCATCAAAAATATCTTAAACACGCACTCTCTTTTTCATTTTCAAATCTTACGAAGGATTGTCAAATACAACCCACATTTCTTCATCTGTGAAACAGTTTATGGAAACATCTATCTCAGGGACATAACAAGGATAACTTATACTGAACACGTTTAGCCTCCCTTGGAGGAAGGGAACCAGAAAAACACACAGTGGCACCGTTTCAAAAATTTAAGAGGAAATATTTAATCTGTGCTATTGAATGCATCACCTTGGTCCTGCCTGTCACCCAAATTTTCAGTGGCCATATTTTCTGCAAAAAAAAAAAAAAAAAAAAAGTAGTTCTTGGGCTAAAAAGTATGGATTTATTTTGTGGGGCCATTGGGGCAGAATATTTGAATTATTCTGGGTTGTTTTGAAATATTCAGGCGACGACTGACTTCAAACTCTTGATGCCAAGGGCCAAATTAAATTGTGCTGGCCGTGTCGTGCGTGCCTGCCCATGGCAGCTGCATTTCCAGTGCCGGCGTCAGGGAACTGGGAACTATTTGCTCTGGGAACACAGAGACATGAGTGACTATGCCAGCAGGGAGGGCCCAAATTAAGGGATAATTTTTCACCTGAGAGTCATCTGCTTAGCAGAATGGCCCCAGTTGGAGTTTTCTTCATACACTTTATTGCCATCAGTGGATGGGACTACGGAGGTCCTGTCATAACTCTCTCCCACACACTCATCCTTAAGATAGAGAATTTCTATAACATCCACCAGGGCATTATCTTGAAACAATGACAATAATCCCTCATTCTCGATCTGTAAATTATTCAAATAGCTGCAAAAAATATTCTCTCATAACCATCACAAAAATCCGTTTGCTGAAATGAGAGTTTTGTCTCTTCTTAAAAGATAACTTTTGGGCCCAAAGAGCAAAAGATTTGCCCAAGACTTCTACCAAGTACACAGCAGTGCCTGGTGATGGTTACAGGCATGGACTGGGGAGCAGACAGCCTGAGTGAGAATCCCGGTTCTCTCCTCCATAACTATGAACCTTGGGCAAATTAAATCAATCGCATGGGTACCTTTGTTTCTTCATCTAGCACCTAAGTCACAGGATTACTCTAAGGATCAAAAGAATTGATACATGTAAAGGGCTTAGAACGGTGGCTGGTAGGCAGTAGCACTATTTAAGTATTCTTGAAATGAATAAACACATTAGTAGCCCTGGAAAGAGCTGCCAGTTCTCAGGACTTTTAGGATATCAACCCTATACTGGCTTTGTGTTATTCTATGTCACGTGGGAGTAACAACACACCCTTGGCTTGTAGAAAGGACGTGCACATTTACACAAGCACAGAGACTGCTCACTTTTAATTGAGCATCTTAAATATGCTAGAAGCCTCAAGAGCACAAACAAAAGCCATGCTCCTCAGCTCCTTTAAATATGAATACATTTTCATTGGTGCATTAGCTCACACATTGTGATTCTGCCTCTCCCACTGCAGGAAAGCATCGGGCCAAGTAAGCAAGAGTGAGCCACGGAATCAAGTTTCTTATCCATTTCAAGACATAAATATAGATTTGATCGGCCAAAGCCTGTGGGCTACATCTGCAGCGCTGTAGCATTTTTCCTTCGCGGCTTTTAACTCAGCTGACAGCAACAAGCTTCTGGGTCAGAATCTGTAATGTAAAATCAAGTGTCTTGTTTTACCTATACGGCACGAATAACTATCAAGAAGAGTGTTAACGATGACCTTGGGAAGGCCAGCAAATATATTTTGATACCAGCGGGGCTCGGGACGCATCTGTCTTGCCTGTGTCAGTCCGGGCGGCCGGCACTGCGCAGCGGGCGGAGGCGGGCGCCCCCGGCGCTTATGTAACCCCAGCGCCCGGGCGCGCCCCGCGCTCGCCGCCTCTAATTGGTACCCGGCCGCCGCTTCAACGTTCAGAGCCTTCGGGAGGAGGGCGGTTCGGCTTCGATTTAATTACCTTCCCGGTGGCAGGCATGGTAAAGCCCCTCTGCTCCTCGATGTGCAGGAGGCTGCGGAGGTAGCCCGGGGGCCTCCTGGATGTGGGCCCCGGGCCACTGCGCCTGCAATGCCCTCGTGGGGAATGTGCCCCGGAGTGTTTTTGCACGCACACGAACCAGACACGTTTCTGAAAATCATCAAGGTGAGCCCCGAGAAAACAGGGCCAAGAGGATAGGCAGGAGGCCCAATCAGCGGCCGGATGGCCCGCCGAGCCCAGGAGCAGAACTTGGGAGCAGAGCCCGGGGAGAAAGATGGAAGGCGCCGGCGGCTTACAGGGCTTGCCAAAGGGCCGCCAGAGAAGACTGTGCTAGCTTGAGATGAAAAGACAAGCCCCCGTGGCCACTGTCTGTAAGGAAAAGGGAAGTGTGTGGGCGTGTGTGGGTGTGTGGGTGTGCACACGCGCGCGCGCGCTAGCACAGGCTGCAGTAAGCGCGGGCATCACCCCTGTATTGCTTGTCCTGACTATCTGGGCGTTCAACAGAAGGAAATAAATTCGCCACCAAAGCTTGGTCCAGGGTTATCAACACGTAAGCACTAAAATGCGGTTTTGCTAGTGAGAAACACCTCATGAAGATGCATTTTATTCCTTCTCCCCCAAATGATGTGAGGAGCACAAGGGAAGTCCGCTGTAACCTGCTGTGCCTTTGGAAAACCTGGAGATTGACGGAGCTCATTTTCGACCTGAAGGTAATATAGTGGGCACCTTAGAGAGCTGGCAGCAAGCATCACTAAAGGTCACATTCAGAAGAAGAGAAAAGTACCTCTGTATTTGTCAGTGTCTGTCACAGGTGAAAAAAAAAGATAGTTAATGAGATCTTCCTAGTGGTGAATTCTCAGTCTGGCTGACATTGGCAGTGACTTTTTTATTTTTTAATTTTTTTGTCCTTGCTCCTTATTTTAAATGCAGACGTTGAGATGGCTTTAGGGGCCTCTGTGAAGATGTTTCTGCTGTTTGCTGGGATCATGGTGGAGAGGGGGATGAGGGCATTTCACAGAAACTGGTGAACCTAGTTTAGAGCCCTTTTTACCTAATGAATGAAATTCCCATAATTTAACAGATCATTTCTTACTAGGCTTTAAAAAAAAAAATTATCACTAAGCCTTGCAGTTTATTCAGACTTCTACCAAAAAAATAAACACGCACTGATGTCTGCTCTATCTGGCCTTCTTTTAAGGGACACCCTCAGACAGAAAAAGTAAAATTTTCAAGGTCGGGGCAGGGGGCATATCCACCAAAATTGTAACTCTATCAATTTTTAAAATAGCATCCATTAAATTTTTAAATTAGAAGAGTTACATCTAACTATTGAAGAACATCTCAAAATTGAAGAAAAAGACTACACAATGTAGGTATAATCCCACCACTCAGAGAAACTATTTTTTCTATGCACATAAGAGCTATTTGTTTAATTTCCGTAGGATCATAGCATACATTTTGTGTAGCCAGTTTCTTTTTGCTAGTTAAAATAATTTGAATATTTTATTCACTAATTACTCTTTTATGACATGACTTAAATATATATATATGTATGTATATATGAGCACATTGCTTTTTTATGTCAATAGCTTTTATATCAATATACTAGAATATACTAACATCTTACAAAAGAGTATCCAGTTTTTATGTGTTTTCTTATAGAAGAAAAGAGACAATGTGACTAGACCCCAAAAACAAAACAAAACAAAACCAACATTACAGAAAGCTTTTTGTTCTCTGCTACAGGAGTTGAAAGAAAATGTAGGAATTTGATTTCTACTAACTCTGATTTCTGAGTGGGGTGTTTATCTCCCTAAACTCTGAAAGGGTGTGTCTGTGTTTCCCTTTGGAGCAGATTCTACTGTGCAGTGAAAATGCTGTGTACTTGAATTGGCTCCAACCAAACGCAGTGTCTCTAAAAAAAAAAAGGCACTCAAGGAAAGGCACACACACTTGTTAAACCAAGCATACCCCAACCTCCTGCCTTTGCCCTCAGATTCTTGGCACAGGTCATTTGGATGCACCCAATGTACTTTTTCTGTCTCAGTGATCCCACCTACCAAGGGAAATACACTTAGACTGCTTCATTATTAAAACATTCTTAAAAAAAAACCCCAATATGGGGAAGTGGGCACTGATATAGATACTTTTTCCCTGGCCAAGTGTTTTGCTGAACTGATGAATTTTCAGTTTTCCTTTTAAGGGCATTGGAGGGCATTTCATATGCTCCGTGCCAATCCAGTTCATGGAAATTAAGACTTAAAAAAAAATAAATCAGCATTACCTTTGGGGCCTGGATGAATGCCCTCCTAAAACATTTTTTGGCCTGTCTAAAAATGCAATTTCTAGAATAATCAGATATACAACCCCTTAAAAAGTCCTCCTTAATTTTGTACTCGTGTTTCCTTCTATGTGATGATAAAAGAGAAAGAAAAATGACAACTTACTTTCATGGCAAACTGGATACATGTCCGTTCGTCAACTTGATAGGAGACACAAAGCATAAACAAACCAAGATAGGCCACTAAGCAGACCTGCAATGGAGAACAGGGATGAAAGGTTGTTATCAAGGAAAGCTGTGCATTCTAATGACATCAATCTCAGTGTCTTTCACCAGTAACGTCCTTGTTATCAAGGTGTTCATTTCATTTGCTTATCTTTATGTGCTATTTTTCCTCAGCTTGTGGAACAGAGTTTTAAAACTAGGAAAATCAATTTATTTCAATTTAGCCAGTATTTATTAAGTCCTTTTGATGTGCCAGGTGCTGTACAAGGTCCTTCAGCGCATACAATGATGAACAAAATTTCCTCAACCTCAGTAACTGTACGGTCCAGGCCAGGCCACGATAAGTGCACACACTATTCTAAGGCAGGGCATTCTGTGTCAAATGCTATTCAGAGAAGTACAAAAAGAAGAAAAAAATAACATTGAATTGGGCAATTAAAAAAGCCTTCACTAAAGAGGTGGATTTGAAATGGTCCTTGAAAGGGATGGTGATAATAATAATGATCACTACCAGTTACTGAATACTTACTTTGTGCTGCGGCTCTTCTAAGGCCTTTGTATGGATTTCTTCAAGTAATCAGCACAAACCCCTATGAAGTAGGTGCTATTATGACCCTCATATTATAAATGAGGAAACAGAAGCACAAAGCTAGTAAATGATGGAACCAGCCCTCAAACCAGGTAGCTTGGGTGAAACAGTATGAGCATAAGCGGACGCAGGACCGTGTGTGGAAAGAATAGCAAACATGTATCTACAGTTGAAATAACAAAATATAGAGCAGAAAATGTAGGTGGAAAGTCTGGGGATGTAGAACTGATTTAGGAAGTAGTGGGGTTCCCTTGAACATTTCTGAGCAGGGGAATGACATGATTCAAGACATATTTCTGGAAAATGAGCAGTGGTGTTGGGTGGGTTGGCGATGAGAACATCAGAATCTTATTTTACTAATCTAAGCAAGATTAATCTATCAGGTGAGCCAGAGCTCAGAGGGTGGTGGGCAAAGTCAGAGAAAGAGGTGAGAGGAAAGGTGTAGTAAAAGTAAAATGTATACATCTTGGCTATTGCATGACCAGTGGGAGGACACTGGAGTGGGAGAAATAGAAAGCCATCTCCAAGTTCTTGAATGTCAGTGATGGAAAGAGTGGGGAGGTGCACCTGACCCAAAGAAGGCTGGCAGGAGGCATGGCAACTTTGAGAGAAAACATACTCCATTTTTAAAACAATTTTTTAAATCGAAGTGTAGTTAATTTACAATGTTGCGTTAGCTTCAGGTGTACAGCAAAGTGATTCAGTTATTTATATATATATTTAGGTTCTTTTCCGTTATAGATTATTACAAGACATTGAATATAGTTCCCTATGTGATACAATAGGTCCTTGTTGTTTACCTACTTTATATACAGTAGTGTGTATCTGCTAATCCCAAACTCCTAGTTTATCTACCCCCTCACCCCCCGCTATCCCCTCTGGTAACCATAAGTTTGTTTTCTATGTCTGTGAGTCTATTTCTGGCTTGTAAATAAGTTCATTTATATCATCTTTAAGAGTCCACATATAAGTCATATCATATGATATTTTGCTTTCTCTGTCTGACTTACTTCACTTAATGTGATAATCTCTAGGTCCATCCATTGTTGCAAATGGCATTATTTCATTCCTTTTTATGGCTGAATAATGTTCCATTATATATATATATATATATATATATATATATATATATATATATATCCAGAGAAAACACTAGTTCGAAAAGATACACACACCCCAATGTTCATTGCAGCTCTATTTACAATGGCCAAGACATGGAAGCAACCTAAGTGTCCAGCGACAGATGAATGGATAAAGAAGATGTGGTATATAAAACCTACTCGATTTGATTTTCTTTTTAGTGGTGCATTGGAGTTTCTTAAACTGTGATTTAGAGTTTCTAATCAAAGCATACCTATTCACACTCAACTTTGGAAACCTTAAAAGGTTGCTAAGTTCTACTTTAGGATGAAAAACATAAGCAACAGAATTGCATTTTCTGATAAGCACAATTTTCCTAGAGACGATGTTGGAAGGATGGCTAAGAGTCACCCAGCAAGTCATTAGATGGCTGGTTTGGTGGTACTCATAACTCCTACCCCCAGGGCCAGCTTTGAACCTCAGACCTGCTAGGGTGGTAGAGCTGTTTATTTACAAAGCCAACACAACATTTTAAGGTAGCACCTCTATCCTATTCTCCCCTTGATTACAAAATCAATAAGTGGCTTGTGCCCTCACTGGTTCCCAAGTTGCAGGTTTAGGTTTCCACTGGACTGTGAAGCCAGAAGCCAAGCCTTCCTTGAGTACAGGCTGTTTTCAGGGTTTTCCACCATTAGGACAGGCTGATGGTTAAAAGCAGAGATGACATTCCTAGTTCCAGAGACAAAGCGTGGGCTGGAGAGGGCTGGGTAGAAAACAAAGCAGATAGGACCCACAGAGACAGCTTTTCAGCAGAGCACCGGCAGATGTGGAGGTAATGACACTGAAGTTGTTTGTGTAACCCACAACGTGGCCATATTTCCAAGGCAGGGATGAAGTTCCTTTTCAAAACTCTTTTAAAAATATATCTAACCAATATATCTAATTGAGGTATAAGTTTGATAAGGCCTGTAATGGCTTACTATGTATTTTCAAATTAAGAATTTACGGAACTAGGGACTTCCCAGTGGTAAAGAATCCACCTTCCAATTCAGGGGACGCGGGTTCGATCCCTGGTCAGGGAACTAAGATCCCACGTGCTGCGGGGCAACTAAGTCCGCACACCAC
Source organism: Balaenoptera borealis (assembly GCF_965194805.1). Classification (NCBI taxonomy): domain Eukaryota; kingdom Metazoa; phylum Chordata; class Mammalia; order Artiodactyla; family Balaenopteridae; genus Balaenoptera; species Balaenoptera borealis. The sequence goes on along the minus strand of NC_138870.1, from coordinate 22,535,765 downwards.
GACTGCTGAGCTTGCACGCCTCAACGAGAGAGCCCATGTGCCACAAACTACAGAGCCCACGCACTCTGGAACCCACGAGCCACAACTAGAGAGAGAAAACCCGCCCGCCACAACTAGAGAGAAGCCTGCACGCCACAACAGAGAGTCCACGCTGCAACGAAAAGACCCCTCGTGTCTCATTGAAGACCCCTCGAGCTGCAACTAAGACCCGAAGCAGCCAAAAATATAAAGAAAATAAATAAGTAAAATTTTAAAAATGCTTTAAAAAAAAAGAATTTGCAGAACTAAAACAATGGAAGAAAGACCTTTTTTTTTGTTTATTGGCAAGAAACCCAATGGAAGCTTCTAAACTTGCTTGTGGGGATGGTTAGATCCCTAAGTACGTGCCTGGGCTCACTTGTTAGCATCTGTCTGCAGGTGCACGGGGTCAGGCTCTCTCCTACATAACTATCTTTGTCCCTAGAGGCTATTGTGAAGTTGGCAATTGCCAAAACTCTCCCTTTGGCTTCATGAGAGACACATTCCAACAATCGAGCCTAAATGACCAGTATCTTAAAAATCTGACTCTGCCTTCCTTGAACAAATTTTTCTACTTCAGTAGTGTCTACTTCTGTGAAGCCTTAATTTAGCCTGGTTTCCAGCAAGAAGTTGCACAAGAACATATAACCTCACTCTAGAGTATTTCACTTAGTCAGTCGACAGAACTCTTTTTGAGGCCAGACTCTTTTAACAGCTCCAGGAACTGAGCGGTGAAAAACCAGTCTCAGCCTTCAAGGAGCTCTCAGTTCAGTGGGAAAGAGAGGAGAGTGAAGTTACAATACCATGTAAGTTTTAGGACCGTGTCTGCTGTAATACACTGAAGGGGTGATTAACCTGAAGGCAACTTGAAGAAACTTCATGGAGGAAGATGGATTTTGAAAGGTAAGCAGAAATTAAGCAGAAGGATGTTAGGAAGAGTAGAGCAAGTACTAGTGAGTACAAAAGCATGGAGAAATACAGAGGAAACACTGAGGTCTCCCAGAGCTCTGGTGCAGAGGATGGGAGAAGAAAAAGCCAAAGGTGAGCTTGTAGAGATGGGCAGGAAGTAGGTCACAAGGAACTTTTATTTCAATCTAGGACATTTGAAGCAAGGGAATCATGTGATCATCGTTGCCTTTTAGAATGGTCTTTCCGGCTGTGAAGAATGGATTGGGAAGGGAAGACCAGCTGGGAGGCTGTTCTCCATCTATGGAGAAATGATGAGTGCCTGAGCTCAGGTAGCAGTAGGGACCGAGAGTAGGTGTGTTTGAGTGATGTTAAGGAAGCAGAATCCAAGGCTCTAAGAACTGATTAGAGGTGAGGGCTGAATGAGAGGGAGGAGTAAGCAAGGTGCTCAGCTACCTGACTTGAGCTGCCAGGTGGATGGAGTTCACGTTTAGTAAGGCACAAGATACAAGAGGAAGAGCAGAATGGGAATGGAAACCGATAATGCCCACATGAACTCAAATCGCAGACACGTGGGCCTAGAACTCAGGAAAGGGGTCTTAGCTGAACATAACCCCTTAAAGCAATGGAAACCATCAGAAATGCTGGATCACCCAGAAACAGTCTAGGGAAAACAAAAAAAGGCCAAGGAAGTTACCCAGTTATGAAGAACCATTGAATAGTTTGAATAGAAAGCATCTCAAATACACTTCGTATAACTTTGGTTGTACATCATGACATGTCTAAATACTATGAAACTGATCATCCTTCTGGATTTTTGGAAGTTTCACTTCTAGGTCCTAGTGTAGGATATTTGCTATAAAGCCTGGATCAATCCAACATATTTTATTTTATTTTAATATTTATTATTTATTTATTTGGTTGTGCCGGGTCTTAGTTTGGCAGGTGGGCCCCTTCGCTGCGGCTTGCTAACTCTTAGTTGCGGCATGCGTGTGGCATCTAGTTCCCTGACCAGGGATCAAACCCGGGCCCCCTGCATTGGGAGCGAGGAGTCTTAACCACTGCGCCACCAGGGAAGTCCCAATCCAACATATTTTAATTTCTTGGCCTTCTGATAGGGCTCAATCAGCCCTGGGAGGGGGTGGGGAGTTCATTTTCTTACCTACAGATTTGCGTATTGGAACAATACTTCTTTATCAGAGAGTTTATTGGAGTTTAGAATGCAAGCACTTTATAGAAGAGTAGTATTTACTGAACACTTAAAACTGAAGGCTTTATGGCCACGGGGAGGAAACCAGATTTCTCATGCCAGACTAAGGGTCTTGTTTTCTGAGTGGGCAGGACGTGGGCGCACCAGGAAGACAGGGTGTTCTGGCTTCCCAGGGCGGGGAAGGAGGAGCTCTTGTTAATGAGTAGTGATACTCGCCAGGCCTCTCTGGGACAACATTCTTGGATTCTGGGCCAGGGCTTCCACTGGATATGGTGAGGTGAGGCCCATGGAAGAGGAAAAAGGCAGTTACATAAGATTTTCAAGAAGGCACCCATTGGACCAGGGGCGGACAGGTGGTATCACTGAACACAAAACCAGACAAGATGTGGGTGGCACTGGGAAAACTAGTGCTGAAAGGGCAGCTAGCCCTGAAGAGCTTGTGAACATTTAGTTCATGTACAGATGGATAATTATGTTGATAAGAAAAGCTTGAAAAGATTTTTTTAGTGAAAAAAAGAACAAAATCCCATCATTTTAAACCTGTTTTTGGATGCATGGTTCTGCAATCTGTTTAGCAAGAAGAGAAAACCTAAGTCGCAAACTCCACATTCTGTCTAAAGATGTTCTTTGTCTGCTCAGAGTGAAGACTGCATTCTCTCTTGAGAGTTAGAAAGTTAAGCAGAGTTGAAATGTTCTCTGAATGTTAAATCCATTTCTAGATGTACGAGTCCTGAGTCTTGTCACACTTTGTTTGTTTTATTCCTGCAGTTGTACCTTTTGAGGATTGGCTTATTATGAATAAAAAGTGAATGGTGGATGGACCCAGCTCTTGGAGATTTACCTACATCTCATTTTTTTCCTTTTCATTTTGGCATAGCTAGAAGGTATCACCCTAAAACATTCTGTGAGAATGCGAATTATTGGTATTTACTTCGCTCCATGTCATATTTATATTCTGGTCTTGTGACATTCACGCAACCTCCAATTTATTTGTTTTCTTCTTTTTGTTGTTGACAGAGCTGCTTGACAGGGCTATCTGGAGAATACAACCTCCCCTGTCAAATGTCTTTCAAGGTTTCTCTTCTCCTTCCATCCCCCCCTTTCATTTGTGTACCTGAAATGTGACTCTATTTCTGTTAGTTAATCAATGTTCACCTTTGTATTTAAAGTGCTTTATTTCAGTCAATATAGTAACAAGATGAACTCTCCTCTCATATTTGCACAGCCAGTTGATCAACACGAGATGTGGCAGAACTGTACGTATTTCTCTGGATATTTCTTAAGAGAATTTCTATGGGTTTTCACCTATTTAATAGAATTTAAGGTAGAGTATTAGAAATAATTTTCAACAAATGATAGATATATTGCAATATGTCAAATGAATGCAGTCTCACTCAGGAGAACTGCTTATTAATACATAGTTTATCAGAGATTTAAATAATATACAAAAGAATATTTCATGAGAGTCTATTAAAGGATGTTTATTGGATCAAGATTTCAGAAGGATGGGATAGAATATTTTAGCATAACTTAAGCATTTTTACTAGATTCTCATTGCCACTGCCTCTGGTAAGACAATGTCTAAGCTAGTGGTTCAGAGTTACTTGGAGGGCTTGGTGAAAACTCCCTTATCTCCAGAATTTTTGATCCAATAGGTCTGGGGTGGAGACCGAGAATTTGCATTTCTAATAAATAAGGCCACACTTTGAGAACCACTAGTCTAAGCTAAAAACATAGTCTTCTAAATGCTGACGCCTAGTATGGGTTTTATCTGAACGGTTAGGGGTTAGGAGTTATACACTGACTAGTGGAGATTCCTATAGAAGAGTTGTTTATTATAAGTAATAATGGGATGTAACAACAACAGTTTCCCCATAAATAAATTTAGTCATGGCTATTGTAGCAAAATTCCTTAAAATTGGAGGGAAAAATCCTTCGTCTTCATCACTTCTTAAATATGACCTCATTCTAGAGCCCGTGGCCTCAGCGAGTGTGGTTGATGGTTTGGGAGCATCTCTAAATCATCACTTAGTGTGATGTGGCACTCTGCTACTGTTGACAGGCAAAGCCCACTCCACTGCAAGCCAAAGCAAAGCAATCATCCAAAACTGGACCATCTCTCCATCGGTGTGCTGGTAAACGTTTAACAACCAGCTGTAGGGGTGGGAGCTGCTATTTGTAGCACTTGCTAATTTCCATGGTATAAATACTTCTACCAGCGCTGCTTTCAAGCTACTGATGTGAAGTCACTGAGCACAGGGTTGGGAAGGGATGTGCACAATCAGCTTTCACGAGCCCATCAGAGGTGCCCTAGGCACCTCGCACCCCTACCACACTGTCTGCCCATTGGAGTCCCTCCTCTTATTTTAGAAGCATCTGGTTACCAAGTGGGATTAGTTTGTAACTAAAGAGTAAAGTTTGGCACATTACTCTTTATTAGTTGTTTGGAATCCCTGAAACCAGCCTACAGAATCAGTATAAAGGTGCAGGGGAGTGAGCCAGCGAGAAATCCTAGTACTCAGGTCCTAATTTGTGAAAATGGAGTAAGAATCGTGGCAACGTAATCTTTGAGATCTTGTTATTCACGGCCACCCCAGCTGAGTCGAGCTCAACAACTTTTATTGTGGTAGGCGCTAGGAATATGCAGAATAAGATATGGTCATTGCTCTTTAGAAATTTACAGTTTAAGCCCCACTTTGCAGAGAAACTGAAGCACAGGAAAATTGATTGCCATGGGTAATGCCATCTGACCAGGCTAGGCCAGGTGTAAAAATGAGCAGCCCACAGCAGCTCATTCAAAGCCGTCCTTCCTGGTCACTAATCAAAATCTATCATGCTTTCTATAATGTAAGGGACATTGAATCAACTGTGATTTTTTTCCCCTGCTGTGCATTACTTTTTAAAGACAACAGAAAGTTTGGTGTTAATCAGATAGGATTTAAATATGGCAGAATGATGAAGTCATCCCTCCCCACATTTATTATTATTATTAATTATTATTATTTTAAATTGCATTTTAAGGTAAAAGCAAGATAATAGGATTAAAAAATAATCAGATGAGGTAAGAAAGGTAAAAATAACTCTCAAAAGCATGAAACATCAAGTAACAGTTCATTCAACTGGTGGTTACTGCTTCTTTAGTTTTGTTAAAACCAAGTCTAGAACTACAATCAAGGAGACAGTGTTGCATAGTGGAAGAAATGTGGGTTTTAGAGCCTGAATCTTGACCTGCTGCTTTACTAGCTAAATGATCTTGGACAAAGCAATTTAATTCTTCTTAGCCTTGGTTTCCTTATCTATGAAATGGAAACAGTAATGCCTTCTTTTGATGGTTAATTCAAGGATTAATGATAATGCAAGTAAAGGGTCTGATATAATACCGTAACAAATAGCTGGAGAATAACTGGTAGTGATTAGTACCATAATTATTATTGCAATTAGAGTCACTCATACATTTATTACAGTAGGCCAAATTTAGAGTATATTTCAGGAGTCAGAAATGTATTACCAACTTAAGCAGGTTTAGAATTGATAACACACATACTGTCTTGGTTACAAATATCGCATAGTCTACTTTTTATTAGCACCAATGGATACTTGGTGTGGTCTTTATATTTATGTAAGAAAAACTAATTAACCAGTCTAGATGGTTTGACATTTTAATGCTAATATTGAGCAGTTTTACGTGCTAGGCATTAAACTAAGCTCTCTTTGTAAATTATCCCATTTGGTCTTCATAAAAATCCTTGACGAAGTCGCTGTTATTAGCCCATTTTATAGATGATGAAACTAAAGCTCAGAAAGGTTTTATGCTCGAGGTCACATAGCAAATACAGAACTCTAAGCTGTACGTGTCCGAGTACAGAGCCTGGCTCTTAACCATTACACATCCCGGTTGCCTCCCTAGAGGAATCTGGACAGCCCTATAAGTGAAGTGAGAACTGCAGAAATTTGGATAACTTTCCATCATCTGCTCCTCTCCTGTGTGGGGTGGCAGGAAGCCCTGGTCCTGAGGTATCATGCGAAGACCAGTCTTTGAGATCCAGACACTGTCCAAGCTGAGGGAATGGGACACAGACTTTGAGACTCAGTCTCATCATGTATAAAATAGAAAAAATAACACTTTATAATTTAAGGATCATAAGTAATGTGCCTGGAACGGTAGTAGGTATTATTTTTTCCATCTCATATGACCTCAAACTGTGCCAGTACAACTTACTCTGAAATTTGAGCTGAAATGAGTAATATATATAAATGTAGCCCTCTCTCACATCTTAGAAATAATCTCATTCTCTTCATTTAACAAGTTTTCATTGTGTATCTACCATGTGCCAGAAACTCTTTGAGACTCTGGAGATACCACAGTTAACAGAAGAGACAAAAGTCGCTGCCTTGATAGTACCAATGCTTTAAAGTGGAGAGGCAGACCGTAAACAAACGAATAAGTAGAAATATAATGTATCAGTCGTTGAGAAGAGTTATGGAGAGCATAGCACTTACCATCATAGCTTCTTTTTCACACAAACATGACATATAGTAAATAGCAAAATACAAACAATAAATCCTTAAAGTGATATGTTCTCCCTAAAAAATGAATTGGTAATCCTAGCAACCCCTTAAGAAAAGACGGTAGACTCAAGATTGTTTCTTATGAGAACCTTGTTGAATGTTATTCCAACAACACATATCCACTATAAGCTGCCTAAGACCTCACAGGCTCTATAAAAGAGAACACATCCGTGACCCCAGAGAAGGGGCAACAGAGGGTAACTACAAAAAGGTTTACAGCAAAATGGGCTGCATCCAAAGGATAGAAACTGGGGCAGTATCTCTTAGCTCTGGATCTGACAGACCTCGGTTCAGAACCCACCTCCACCACTTTTTTGCTTTTGGCCTTGGACAAGTTAACCTCTTTGAGCCTCAGTTTCATCATCTGTGGGGTGATAACCACAGTGCCTACTTCATAAATTGCTGTGAAGATTAAAGAAGACAGCATGTGTAGAAGGCTTATTATAGTACCAGCACATATGAAGCAGTCAATACTAATTTGTCAAATAAATGAATCCATTCATTGAGAGACTTGGGCTACTTTTGCTTTCATAGCAAGGACCCACTTTTCAAAAATCTCTCTAATAATGTTAACATAAACAGTTTGCAAACACCTGAGAGTTATAAAACTTCTTTTTCTGCGTCTTTTCCTTTCTGCTACAAGACTGTTTATTATCTACTACTCAGGAAATGCCAATCTTGGTAAACATACCAAGCTGTATATGTTTCTCTGATAACAGTATTGTTGCTTTACAAAGATAAGCATTTAATTTCTGAAAACAAAATGCCATTCAGCTAAAAATATTTTCTATCCATAACAGATCCAAAATTAATATTACTTTTTAAAAAAAAGTGAAATTGTTTCAGCCACACTTAGTGCACAGATATTAATAGGAAGTTCCAAAAGTGATAGGCATGTAAAAGTAAAGGTTCCAAATCAACCAGAATTTATGGCAGAATTGAACATCAGGATGAGAGAGTAACATACTTATGGTCAATTAATCTACAACAAAAGAGGCAAGAATATACAATGGAGAAAAGACAGTCTCTTCAATAAGTGGTGCCAGGAAAACTGGACAGCTACATGTAAAAGAATGAAAGTAGAGCACTCCCTAACACCATATACAAAAATAAACTGAAAATGGATTAAAGACCTAAATGTAAGACAAGAAACCATAAAACTCCAAGAGGAAAACATAGGCAGAACACTCTTTGGCATAAAACGTAGCAATATTTTTTTGGATCTGTCTCCTAAAGTAAAGGAAATAAAAGCAAAAATGAACAAATGGCACCTAATCAAACTTAAAAGCTTTTGCACAACGAAGAAACCATTTACAAAATGAAAAGACAACCTGCTTAATGGGAGAAAATATTTGCAAATGATATGGTGGATAAGGGGTTAATATCCAAAATATATAAACAGCTCATACAACTTAACATCAAAAAAACAAACAACCTGATCAAAAAATGGACAGAAGACCTGAATAGACATTTTTCCAAAGAGGAAATGCAGATGGCCAACAGGCACAAAAGAAGATGCTTAACATTGCTAATTATCAGGGAAATGCAAATCAAAACCACAATGATGTATCACCTCACACCTGTCAGAATGGCTGTCATCAAAGAGAACACAGATAACAAATGTTGGCAAGGATGTAGAGAAAAGGGAACTCTCCTACACTGCTGGTGGGAATGTAAATTGGTGCAGCCACTGTGGAAAACAGTATGGAGGTTTCTCAAAAAACTAAAAATAGAACTACCACATGATCCAGCAATTCCACTCCTGGGTATATATACATAAAAAAACAAAAACACTAATTTGAAAAGATACATGCACCCCAGTGTTCACAGCAGCATTAAATACAATTGCCAAGATATGGAAGCAACCTAAGTGTCCATCAACAGACGAATGGTTAAAGAAGATGTGAGAGATATATATATATATATATACACACACACACACACACACACACACACACAATGGAATACTACTCAGCCATAAAAAAAGAATGAAGTTTTGTCATTTGCAGCAACATGGATGGGCTTGGAGGGTATTATGCTAGGTGAAATAAGTCAGACAGAGAAAGACAAATACTATATGATAACCACTTATATGTGGAATCTAAATACAACAAACTAGTGAATATAACAAAAAGGAAGCAGACTCACAGATACAGAGAACAAACTACTGGTCACCAGTGGCGAGGCGGGGAGGGGGCAATCTAGGGGTAGGGGATTAAGATGTACACAATATTATGTATAAAATCAGCTACAAGGATATACTGTACAACACAGGGAATATAGCCAATATTTTATAATAACTATAACCTTTAAAAGTTGTGAGTCACTATTTTGTACACCTGTAACTTATGTAATATTGTACATCACCTATACTTCAATAAAAATAAATTTCAGCAAGAAAAAAAAAGATGAGGGGTAAACTGTAACTATCTGTTTCTAAACACTACAAACATCAGTATAAGCATTAAAACCTAGAACACTAATCATAATTTTGAAAAAATGTTTCTTCTTGGTTTTTATTAAACTAAGCTCAAAATAGCAGCTTTTTTCTTCTACAAATAAAACTATAGCTAGCAACAACTTTTTATAGATAGTCAGTTTTGCTAAGGAGTGTTTTATTTGGCCTGTAATATATTAGGAAGATATTCAATGCCTTTCCATCTGCCTTAGGAATCTACAACCCCAGAGCTTCATTGCTCTACTCTTTCTATTTTTATTTTTCCATTAGAGTAAAAGTTGCCAATGAAGAGCTGTAGTACAGAAATACTCTCTTCATCTAAGGGTTAAATTCCGCCTGGCCCAGGAAGAGTTTGGGTTATGACACACATCCCCATCTGTGCATTTCTACATATTTCTTGGAGGGAACAATTTGGAATCTTTAGTTTGCAAGTTAAGATTATTTTCTAAAGAAGCTGGTAGAGATCCAGGTCAAAATTTCTCAGCAAAAAGGTAATTCTAGATGACGAATTCTCTCACAGAAAATTATTTCTTTGCAGAGTCTAAAGAGAAAAGACACTTGCCGAACCACACCTAAGTTGAGCTCATCTGTAACATCCCCTCAATCTTTTTCTTCTCCTTTGTTGTTATCATTGTCCTTTTGCCTGAGGAGTTGATACCTGACAGATCTCTGTGTAATTACTGTAACTCTATGGACTTTTCATATATGAGTATGCAAAGACATTCCAACTGAATCAAAATTAATGATTTATGTGCTAATTGATTAAATTAAAAAACAAAAGCAGGTCTATCATCACCTAGAGCTTTCTTAAATCTAGATTGCTTTGGAAAATAAATTGTAGAAATAAAATTTCTAAGAACTTATGAGGCAACTTCAGGAACTTCAGGAAATTATTGCTCATGCAATTGCCAGCAGCAGAGAATGGATTCACCTGCTTTGCTGTGACAAAAGGTCTGATTGGTTGGTCAAGAAGTATGGAGTGTTAAGAAGCACTTACATACCAGACCGAAGTCCTTTGTTTGGTAAAATACATCCTTTCTAATTCCAAGTGGTGGGTTTTATCATGATTTGAAACTATCCAATAACCAGAATTTTATATCTATATCTTTATTTTGATATTAATATAGCTATATATCTTTATATATAATCTATCTTTACATATAGAAAGATTATATATGTATAATTCATGATATATAGAAAGATAGACTTTATATATGTATTTAAAAAAATTTTTTAACCAATGTTGCATTGTACTTTGCATTGCTGTGTAGTTTAGGCAGATCTGTTGTACAAACACAAAAAGAGTGCGAAGGACAAAGTGACTGCCCTATTTCTTAGCACACATTGTGTTTTGCAGATGTTCACTTATACCTCCTATGTTGCTTTAGAAGATACTAGAAAACTATCCTGATGGAACTGATAAAAAGGAGTTGGAACTTGTGACCAGCGGCTGGATGAAGGGAGCCTGAATCCCTCAAATCCTGTGGATATAGTGTGCTTTCCTTGATGTTCCTGCCAAAATAAGGCTGGAAAGCTAAGGAGATCTGCAAGAGATGTGCCAGCACAAAGTTGCTACAATTCCTAAGTTTCAAAAACCTTGCTTGAAACGATTGCAAATAGCTCATAATTTTAAACCAGTGAATCTCACAACTGAGTGTTTCATCAAATCACTTAACAGAAAACAGAGAGAAAAATCCGACAACTATCCTAGTGCGTGACTTATCATGCAGACATTCAAGTAGAATCCCTTTAGTTTGGGTTTTACTTTAATATTACAATGCAGATTTGCGTATCTATGCTAAGATACATATTTTACAGGAACTGCTGGGAATTTTGCAGTTACACCCTCAAAAGACTGAATTAGCACAAACAAAAGAATTGTGGAGCGATGAAGTTGGTTATGGATAAAAATTGGGCGTAATAGTCATAGGACAAGAATTGTGCCTTTGAGCTAAAATGTCCTTTTACTTCTTTATCATCCTGGTATAGTACTCTTCCTTCAACCATTTTGAATCCAGTAATATTCATTCTTCAAACTCTGCTCAAAGATCTTCTCTACCCAGAAAGGGTACCCTTTTTGCATTACCCACTTTGTATACATTAGCTCATTTATTCCCTAAAACAGTGTAATAAGAAAAAGAATTTACCTCATTTTATAGAACCCTGTCACTTAGAGAGGTTAAGAAACTTTCAAGTTGATCCAAAGAAGATTTTTTAAAGCATCAAGAGGTTCCATTTCTGCATAATATTAAGGACTAAATTATATGAAACCCTTCTCCCAAAAAACACTTTCAAATGCACTGAGCTTCAATAGGCTAAGGGTGGAACCAAGACCATGGCATAAATGTAGGCCCCTAAGTGGCTACACCCTTAAACTGCTATACCCTAAATGGCTACTAGAAAATAATTAATCCACTAGCACTAAAATTCATCAAGAAAATTGTTCTGTCTCAGCTGATGAGGTGGGGTAGAGGTTTTGAGAGTTTTCTGCTACTTGCACAGTCCTGGCAACTATGAAGATGAGAAAGTAGAAAGTAACATGAAAGTGACCCTGAAAAAAAAAAACAACTGTTTTTTTCAACAAATAAATTGTAAGAGGGAGAGGGAGGGAAGGATGGAGGGAAGAAGAAAGAGAGGGAAGAGAGAAAAGGTAAATCTTTGAGAAAAGGAGATATAAGGAATATATGAACCAATTGCAGTTCGTGGATCTTATTGGGATCCTTATTTTGACAAACTGTGAAGAAATATTCATGAGTTAATCATGAATATTTGAACTCTGATTTGAACCTATTAAGAAATTGTTAACTTGTTAGGTGTGATTGCTGTTTTGATTATTTTTTAGTCTTCATCTTTTGACTTACATAGTGAAATATTTATAGATGAAATGATATAATATCCAGGATTTACTTCAAAATAATCCAGTGTGTGGTGTGTGAGTATGGAAGGAGTACAGGAATATACAAATGAAGCAACATTGATCATCACTTAATAATTATTGAAGCTGAGTGATGGGACCATAGGCATTCATTATACTATTTTATCTACTTTTGAGTATGCTTGAAATTTTCCATAATAAATAGGTAAATTTAAAAAAAAGGTGGCTCTTGGATCATGATATCATTGGGACACTTGGCAAGACAAACCATCTGGAAGGGTTACATCCTCAAATAGCCCACACCGAATTATCACATATAAAGCCTCTTAGAAAATGAACTCACAGACCAATTATAGCAAACATACGAAAAATCAATTCATTAGTGAAGGCCAGCACTCACATGCATATAAGTTTGTATGCATGTACACACACACATTCTCTCTCTCTCTCTCAGAATTAAAGCCACATGAATTTCAAATAGCAGAACTAACAAATAGAGCCTATAAAAGTACATTCAATATATAACTATATTATTTGTTTACAAAATGATTTTATATTATATATGTGATTTGTAACTATTTTTTTACATAACCATCTACTGTGAACATATTTGAATAAATAACTAAACATATTAAAAAGTACCTTCAAAATAAACAGATGTGAAAGAAGGAATCGAAAACACGAATAAAGAGCAGGGCACTTTTGAAGACACCAGGAATATATTAAAAAACCAACAGGGCTTCCCTGGTGGCGCAGTGGTTGAGAGTCTGCCTGCCGATGCAGGGGACACGGGTTCGAGCCCTGGTCTGGGAGGATCCCACATGCCGCGGAGCAACTGGCCCCGTGGGCCACAACTGCTGAGCCTGCGCGTCTGGAGCCTGTGCTCCGCAGCAGGAGAGGCCGCGATGATGGGAGGCCCGCGCACCACGATGAAGAGTGGCCCACACTTGCCGCAACTGGGGTAAGCCCTCGCACAGAAACGAAGACCCAACACAGCCATAAATAAATAAATAAATAAACTTAAAAAAAAAAAAAAACCAACAATAACAACAAAATAGGAGTTCTAGAAATGAAAAATAAAATCATTGGAATTAAAAACTCCTGGACAGGTAACAGGCAGATTAAAGTCAACTGAAAAGGGGAATAGTAAACTAGAAGGTATATCTGAAGAAATAACCTAAAATACAGCACAGAGAGACACAGGGAGATGAAACATAATAGAGGGACTTCCCTGGTGGCACAGTGGTTAAGACTTCACGCTCTCAATGCGGGGGACCCGGGTTCGATCCCTGGTCAGGGAACTAGATCCCACATGCATGCCGCAAATAAGAGTTCGCATGCCACAACTGAGGAGCCGGCAAGCCGCAACTAAGGAGCCCGCCTGCCGCAACTAAGACCCAGCACAATCAAATAAATAAATACAATAAATATTAAAAAAAAGAAAAGAAACATAATAGAGAGGTTGAGAAATAAGGAAAGTAAAACAAGAATGTCCAAACATACATCTGATAGCAGTTCCAGGCAAAGTGACTAAAGAGAAGAGGGAAACAATATTGGAAAAAATAAATAATGGCTGAATTTTTTTCTAAGTTGATGAAAGACACAAAAATCTTAGATTCAGGAAACATATAATCAAATCCACATGTAGGCACATTGTAGCTAAACTACAGCACCCTCAAAAACAAAAAGAAAATCAGAAAAGCAACCAGAGGAAAGAGGCATGTTATCTATAAAGGAACAACAATTAGATATTTACCAAACTGCTTAGCAGCAATAACTGAAGTCAGGAGACAATGGAATGATATATTTTTCTAATGCGAGAAAATAGCTATTAACCTAAGACTAAAGAAATATTTTATAATCATTATCTTGTATGTAGTTATTAAGTAGATTAAAAATGTTTAATGAAAATGGAAGAAAACAAGGAGAAATAGATTCATCTAATGTTGGGAAATCTGAATACACATCTCTCAGTAATCTTTAGATCAAGCTGAAAAATATTAGTAAGGATGTAGAAAATTAAACAACATGATTAAAAAGCTTGATTTTTAAATTGAATACAAAACTGTAAATTTCAAAATGACAGAATCCACATTTTTTTTCCAAGCATAAGTGGAATGTTTACAAAAATTAGTCACATACTAGATCACAAAGTAAGTCTCATATAATATCAAAGAATTGATAGTATGAAAAGCACATGAACTGAGCACAAAGCAATTCAGTTGAAATCAATAATCAAAAGATAAGCAAATAGGACATTAGAGAAAACCCAAATAACTGGTGAGGTATTCTTGGCTTGCATAGAAAGTACAAATTGAATGAAAATACCAGAAGTATTTTTCTTGGAACTTGAGAAGCCAATTCTAAAATATATAGGATTTATATTCTTCCCTGGCAGTCTAGTGGTTAAGACTTTGCCTTCCAGTGTAGGGGGTACGGGGAAGATGGGGCTCGGGGGAGCGAGCTGCTTATGCCATCACCTTTATAACAAGATGCATTATAGTGCTATTTTAATGCAGACAGTGTGATATCAGCAGAGTGACAGACAAAACAATGGGATTGGAGAGGATCACAGACACACTCCTCAAATCTAATATGGAAACTTGATAGATGATAAATGGAAATAGCAGATCAGTGTGAAAGTACTGAGTATTTACAGTACTAAGACAATTAACACTCCAAAAATAAAATCTGGACATGATCTCACATCCATATGCAAAAAGTAGACCACTTAGATTAAAGATATAAATACAAAAGCAAACCTTCAACATTTTCAGAAAACAATATAGAAAAATATCTTTTTGACCTCGGAGTAGGGGGAGATTTCTTTAAAATATAGCAAAGCATATACCATAAAAATATTCATATAGGTAAATACATTAAAATTAAATCTTTTCCTCAACAAAGCCACCATAAACAAAAGTAAAAGACATGATACCAACTAGGAGAAGATATTTGCAGTACCTAAAACCACAAAGGCTAAGTAACAAAGATAATAAATCTTATAAATCAATAAGTAGGAGAGAAACAACTCATAGAAAACATTTGTTGAATAAATAAAGGATAGAAAACATAATTAAATGGTCAATAAACATATATGTTCAACTCCAGCAGTAATCAGAAAAATATAAATTAAAATAAGATATCATTGCATACAAATAAGATAGGCAAAAACTAAAATTGTCTGCTACTTGGCCATAAGAAATAATGAAATTTTGCCACTTGCAGCAACATGGATGGACTTGAAGGGCATTATGCTAAGTGAAATAAGTCAAACAGAGAAAGACAAAAGACAAATACTGTATGATATCACTTATATGTGGAATCTAAAAAATACAACAAACTAATGAATATAACAAAAAAGAAGCAGAGTCACAGATAGAACAAACTAGTGGTTACCAGTGTGGGTCGAGGGGCAATATGGGAGGGGGTTGGGAGGCACAAACTGTTAGGTGTAAGATAGGCTCCAGGATGTATTGTACAACACGGGGAATATAGCCTGTATTTTGTAATAACTATAAATGGAAAGTAACCTTTTAAAATTGTATTAAAATTTGTTAATTAAAAAAATAAAAGATTTTTTAAAAATTAAAATTGTCTGACAGTAACAAAAGTTGGCATATATGTAGATCAGTGGAAATTCTGACTTGCTGGAGTGTAGATTTGTACAACTTTGGGTTTGCGGTACTGATTTGGCAATACCTAATAAGTTGAAAATGCCTATATCTTAAGACCCAATCATTCAATTCCTAGGAATGTTCCTTTAAAAACTTTGAAATATATGTATAGAGAGCCATGGAATAGAATGTCCATTGTATCACTGTTTGTAATTGCAAGAAAAAAATAATCTTTTGAAAACAACCTAAATTTTCATCAACAGGAAAATGAATAAATTAATTGTTGTATATTCCTATAATGAAATACAGTATAGCAAAAATGAATGAATGATATCCATGAACTATTATAAATAAATCTCAAAGACAATATTGAAAAAAGATATTATGCTACCATTTATAAAAAATTTAAAATATTGTAAACAACGTTAATTATTGGTTATGGATATATACATATAAAAAGTATGAAAACATTCATAGGCATGACAGATATCAAATTCAGGATAGTAGATACCTCTGGAGAAGGAGGATGGGGTAGGAGAATATGATTAAGAAAGGAAACAGGTGACTTCAATATATTGCAATGTTTTCTTAAAAAAATGAAAACAATTATGACAAAATATTAAAACTTGATGAACCTGAGGCTGCTTTATTATTCTGTCTATGCTATTATATACTTAGAAATTTTCATAATTAAAATCATAGGATTGTATAGAATTGCCCATACTTGTTCAAACTCACACAAAAATAAAAATAAAAATCATAACCTAAATTTTTTGAAAATGGTAGATCTGGGATTCTACCCACATGTGTTTTATTCCAAAGTTGAGGCCCCTCCTGCAGTTTCAGGCCCCCTCTCCTTGCCTTTTCTGATCCTGCCCGGACAGGATGAATCACACCTTCCTCTCTGCCACCTTCTTTAGAGCACCAACTTAACACTTGGTTTTTCAACTGTATCGTAGCTGGTTGTGTGTGTGTGTGTGTGCCCTCTCCCAGACACAGCTCCTGGGGGTAACACACTTGGCATATGCAAAGACACAGGGAGAATGGCTAGATGTGAAAGGTTTCTGTTTTACAAGTAGGTACTCTTTCATTGATAGGCTTCTGTTCTGTTGCTTATCAACCACCTAACTCACTCTTGTGGTAACTTATCAGAAACTAATCATCAATAGGTTCTATAAGTACCTACTTTTGCAAAATAATCCATTTTCAAAGAATATAAGAGAAACAAAATTGTGTTTCAGCATTTCTCATGAATTGACACGAGGGGTAGAAGTGCTACCTATTTGTGGGAAAAATAAACTACTACAGTTCATTTGTTTCACTTAAAAAATTTTCAGGGGCATCCCTAGTGGCGTGGTGGTTGAGGGTCTGCTTGCCAATGCAGAGGACGCGGGTTCGAGCCCTGGTCTGGGAAGATCCCACATGCCGCGGAGCAACTGGGCCCGTGAGCCACAACTACTGAGCCTGCGTGTCTGGAGCCTGTGCTCTGCAACAACAGAGGCCGCGATAGTGAGAGGCCCACGCACCGCGATGAAGAGTGGCCCCCACTTGCCGCAACTAGAGAAAGCCCTTGCACAGAAACGAAGACCCAACACAGCTAAAAATAAATAAATAAATAAATAATTTTTAAAAATAAAGGCATTCCCTTAAAAAAAAAAAAAGAAGACATTTAGAAAAAAAAAATTTTCAAATCCTCAGAAGGGAAAGGAATTTTATAAATTTGGATTTAGCCTACTGCAGAGGTATAGAGATAGGCTGAATTTTATGATTCAGGCATAATTAAGTAGGTTCTCAAATTAGGTCCCACTTCAGAAATGATTGTGCAGATAATTCTACGTTAATACGCCTGGGTCCATCTATCTGAAACAGTACAATAAATAGAATTTGATGAAATGGTACAGTATATAGAAATTATACAGTAAATCAATATAAATTCAATTATAGCAGGAGCGTAAATGAGAGAACCATCCTGTTCAATCTTTAAAAAATATTATCAAGTGGCTTTTCTAATTAAGAGCACTTTTTACAAAAAAAACAAAAACAAAAACAAAAAACCACACACACACACACACACACACACACAGACACACACACACACACAGGATATAATGGAACATTAAGTAATATATAGTAACATTACTTCTTTAAAAAGTTTTTTGTCCTTTTCATCATGAGGTTAGTGTCCCCAGGCAGCCTGCAGCCTCTCCCGCATTTCCTCTCTTCCCTTCCATGGCAACATGGGTTAGCTAGACACTGAGCTTTTTGTGATGTGTGTGTGAGGACGG
Organism: Balaenoptera borealis; assembly: GCF_965194805.1. Lineage (NCBI taxonomy): Eukaryota > Metazoa > Chordata > Mammalia > Artiodactyla > Balaenopteridae > Balaenoptera > Balaenoptera borealis. The sequence goes on along the minus strand of NC_138870.1, from coordinate 22,517,827 downwards.
GGAGAAGGGGAGCGAGGCTTCAGGGAGGTCTCCAGGTGGAAAAGTTTGTGACGCACTAGATTCGGTGACTGAATGAGTATTTATCGAGGGTTCTCGAACACAATAGTTACGGTCACCCTATGTTCATTTTTAAAATTATGTTTGGTCTCAGAGCCCTTAACTCAGAGGGAAACCCTTTCATAGGCATCCCAAACCACTTGTTCATGAAAAGATTATGCGACAAAGCCAACCTGCGTGGGTTTGATCCTTCTGTTTCAGAATCTGAGTAGCGAGCGCATGAGAGACATGCATAAACTTACTGAACGTGGAACATGTGCACTAAAATGGTTGAATTCTGTCCTTCATCAGTATGCAGTCATGGAGAAGTGATTTTGCATTGGTTATAAAGCGTGTCCACCTTACGGAGACCTCGTTTGCCCTCTTGCTGCCTCTGAAGCTCCACCCCTTCCCTGAGACCGGGATAGTCGCCCTGTGTTCGTCTCCATAGCTGAGCAACCTCCACCCTCCAACAGAAAGGATGAAGGCTGAAATGCTGTTTCCCTTATCTTGGAAAAGGCCCCTTTTATAGCTTTCCTGGCACAGCTAAATGGCGCAGGTAATGGCCTGATAGGTGTGCCACACCTGATACTTTAGAAGGAAGCTGGTAAGTGTTCTGTTTTTCCCTAGCAATAAAGCGAAACTTCTCTCCCTAGTTAGGGTCTAGTTAACACATTAGCAAGTCCCCCTCTTTTCTCCTCACCTGTCATTATCTTCCACACAAGAGAGAGGTCTTGATAACAACCTATCTTAATGGGATTTTAATGGCTCATTACAGTGAATGCTGAATCCAACACTTTCACAACAACAGTTGAGTGGGATGCTGATAAAACAGCATCCTCGAGGTTTCTGCAGCCTCTCCCAGCCAGGGGGAGTTGCTCATTTTCTGCAACAACAGAAGCAGCCCCAACCGAACTTCTTCAGCAGAACGTGAGAATGCTTATTTGTGAACAAACCATTTGCTTTCTAACATGCAGGCACTTACCAGCCTTTTGCCAGAGTGAGGAAACACAGCACTGAAACACTCACATTCAGGACTGTGTTAGGCAGTGCACGTTGCTTAGCAACCTTAGATCAGAGAGCATCAACTTTAAATATGCTCAAAACTCAAACCAGCGATATTCCAGCATGTGTCTGGAACCACGGCCTCGCCTTTTGTTTGCTACTCATGTTGGACTCGGATTGGACCAAAAGGTGGCGTATTGGATGGTTCTACTCGGTCTTCTCTAGTTTTCCCCTCTGGGATGGTTTGGATTTGTGCAGCACTTGTTAAAGTAAAGCAGAGACCCTTAGAATGTTTAGGGTTTTTAAGCTGGACAAACAGGATCAAACGAGAAGCCCTGACAGTGTACCTAAGGAGGATCCACCAGCAGCTGCATGCTCGTCCTGGAGGCTGTGACAGCATGAGGCCCCAGGTGGGAGCACCCTCAGGGTTTTATTTTGACCCATTCCACAGAACAAGGAGTGTTCATCTAATTTTCAGAATCATCATCAAAAATGAAAGCATCAGCTGCATATTATAAAGAAGACCTGAGAGCGGGCTTCCCTTGAGTTCTAGAAAGACCAAGCCTGAGATCACCGCTCCCAGAGGCCAGAGGGCTCATCTAATTGCTGAAAATCTGAGCATCCGCCACCAGCAGGGCTCAGTCAGCCACCCTCATTTTCTTGCCTCGGAGGCCAAGGTGGCATGTAGCTAGATCCTGATAGCGACTCACTCCCGGAGCAGCCAAGAAAGGCAGAGATTTACTAAATGGTGGGTCCTAAGCCTTAAAGCTAAGGCAACAAATGAAACGCCTAAGCTACCCTTAGAATTGTAGGCACCGGCTACATCTACTTGATTTTATTTTTACTGAAATTTGACAAAAGAAGCAATCCGTGAATGCATTGAAAACACCCTCCTCCATATGTTTCACTACTGGCATGAGCCTGAGCCACGCCACCCCGCTGCACTGCCAAGTGCCAGCTTACTGGTTCAGAACCCTCATCAGAAACATTCAGACTTCTAGCTGTTCTATGAAAGCCACAGGGCCTTCCTGAAGAAGCTGAGAAACACACTTAAGAATCACTGAGGTGGCTGTACAAACTGATATTCCTCACTGAAAAGGCTATGGATTGAATTATGCACACCCGCCCCCAATTCATATGTTAAAGCCTTAACCCTCAATGTGACTGTGTTTGGAGACAGGGCTTTTAGGAGGTAATTAAGGTTAAATGAGGTTGTAAGGGGGAGGTCCTAATCCTACAAGACTGGTGACCTTAGAAGTAGAGGAAGAGAGTGAGATCCCTCTCTCTCTCCAGGCACATGCACCAAGGAAGGACCACGTGAGCACATAGTGAGAAGGTGGTCATCTGCAAGCCGGGAAGAGAGCCTCTCACCAGAACCCACCGTACTGGAGCAGGCTAAGACAGAAAGGAAAATGTATTTTAGTTATTGCCGTATGTGGAAGCGTACACATATTAATTTTAAAATCTACCAGGGTGATCGAGTGAGCTGCCTCGCTCAGTCATCTAACAGTTACTCCTGCCAAATTTTATCTCAATACACTGAGATCTGAGGTAGCATCCAAACCATCTGAAAGATGACATGCCTCTGAAATAGGCTTTTATATAGTTTATGCTACAAATACTGTTCCCAACATCCATTTTTTAAAAGAAGATCACCTTCAGCTTATGAACTCATCATTGTAATAAACCTAGACTTGAATAAACCTAGACTTGAATCCAACCCTGGATTTTAATGGGCTCTTTTGAGCAGCATTTCTCTAGTTTGCCAGGATCTAAGTCCTAAAAATGAACTGTACTTTGCAGTGAAATGGTATCTAATTAAAGTTTAATGACTAGATTCCATTCCTATCCTACAGCAACATAGAAATATGCACACTGAACTCTTCACATTATCTTGTGTGTATCCTTTAATGTTTATGCCAACCCTTCAGGGTACAACACGGGCAAGTGGACCCAGTTAAAGAACACCCTTAATAGAAATGTCATGGACAAGGTTAATGGGAAGAAAAAGTCCAGAAAATATCCATTTCCTCAGACCAAACTGAAAGTGGACATCATAATGGCAATCTATAAAACTACTGGACCAAATATTAGGGAAACCTATGCCATTGCTTTCTTTGTAGAAGGTAAGGATGGTAATATTGGCATCTAGCATTCAGCCCCATCAATCCTGATTTGTCCTAATTTATTCAAGTTAGGGGAATGCAAAATAAGTCACGTGACTTCTTTCTTTTTTAGATCCTGCAGTCATTTTATAACATGAAATAAAATATCTCAATAATGCTAAGTTAACATGTTCTGAATATTTCTGGAACCCAAGGGCCCACAATGGAGTAATAACACACTCCTTATTATTACCTCTTAGTTCTTTTCAACATTATCAATAAACTTAAAATTTTCTATATCAGAAAATACAACTGTATGTCATTTCTCAAACCATAGTTTAAAAATGGGTATACATAAGTTCAAACAGAAACTCTAATAATGGCAAATATGGAATAGAGTTTGGTTTAACACATTGGATACCGTTATGTGTCAGGGATAAATAATGGCCCCATGGACGCATAATATACTTAAAGAGAATTAATTGCTTTACTTTTTATTTGATTATCCCCGAATTCTATGCACTACTCTTTCTACCATAAAAAAATAAAACCAAAATGATAATTGTCAATATTAAAAGTTTCTAGAGACTGAATATATCCATAATACAGGTTGAAAAATATCAGAAGCTGTCCCTTCTCCTCCTTTTTTAAAAAGAGAAGGGAAGTTCAGGGATAATTTCCTCATTGTATAAGCATTCCCTTGGCCTTTGCATATCTGGCTTAGTATGAAGCTAGCAATAGAAGTGAAAATACATTCTCCTAATGATTCTAAGCATCTAATGATTTTGTTCCAACTTCACTTATTCTTTTTAAATTTTTTTTGTTGTTTTATTATAACTTTACTTATTCTTTATTCAGTATTCCTAAAATTCTTTCAGAGAGCATGTCACCAAATTCTTGAATATTCCCTTCTGTGTTCACTTATTAAAATTAATTTTTTCCCAAATTAATCCAATTACATTCCATTTCTAGACTTACTACAACAACTTCATGTACCTATAAGATAATTATCCTCTCATTACTTATTATACGTACTCAGTGGAGACTGAGTTAGGCCATGGGATTATCACTCCTCAGTACCTAACTATCCTGTGACAGTTGCTATAACCAAATTATTTCCCAGTGGTACTAGAGATGCAATATTAAGTTTTGGAAGCATATTAAGGCCCCAATATGAAAAATAATGTACTACTATGCAATGTGTTCCTAAAAATATAATTCCAGATTAAATTCTCAAATGTCAATACACATATGTGGAAAATTGACATCATTTTTTTGCTTCTTGACTTGTTTAGGGTCTATCCAAAACCCCAGTGCCAAATCTTTCTGACTTCCAGTTTTTCTCCATAACCATGATCAAATCATTTAGGCAAACCATCATGTCGCAGTCTCTCCACTTATAAATTGCGGATAATAATAATATCTGTTTCTTACTTGCTATATGTCATATATATACTTGTGAATTTCAGGGTGTATTCTTTTTTAAAATAAATAACAACCCAATTTTCCCTTCCATTAAGTCAAGATTAAAAATAGATTTAAAAAATCTGAATACACCTGCATTTTGAATTCCTTAGAGTAAGTTAACATATGAAAACTGTAATTGAAATTCTTGACAGTACTCTTAATCATTACAGATTCATATGATAAGTTTTATGAATGACATTAAGGAAAGGAAATATTCTTCCCTTTAAGCTCTTTCCTTAAACTTTCTAATGTGATTACTGTAGTATATATCTCAGGGATTTTATTCCAGGGGGATGGGGGATGGGAGGCAATGGAGCAAGAGTGAGGAAATCTAAAAAAGCACAATAAGGCAAATAAATTCCCACTTTCCATGGGAATATTCCCTACAAGGGCCAAGAAACTAACAAACACTAAACATCCCCATTGGGGAAGAGAAGCAAGAGTTTGCTCTTAAATTGACTTCAGATAGAGATGCCAAAGCAAATAAATCACGGTAAGTGAAACACTTTGAAAGGTAAATGGACTTTAAAAATATTTGCGTAGGTTAAATTTTTTAATCGGAAGTATTCATTACTGTCAGATAAGATAAGGCCACATGTCCATCAGGATCTCTGGAGATCTCCTCCTTGTATATGATTCATTATTTTTAGACCAATGCCTAGCTCCTCAGACATCCCCAACAAATGTTGCCAAATGAAAAAAATAAGCCAAAGTTCAAAACATGTTATGCTTCACCTAAACCAAAATTGTATTAATTTGAGTAAGAAGTAAGTAAAGGCCCCAAAGTTCTTAGATTTCTTCAATCCTTACACATTTTTTCATCAATAACAATTCTGGAATGACGTGCAAACTTGAATGTCTATTCGACCCAGCTACTCAAGCCATTAACAGAATAAAATGCAAACTTCTGTTTCCTAGGATCCCTTGCCCCTAGCCAAGTTCATCCTCAAAGACCCTGTTTCACTTTGTGTTGTCCTTGTGGAGTGACTTGCAACCCTCAAGCCACGTAGAAAGAATTTTGAGAGAAGAATGGCACTTTCACAGGTTACGTGGTGTCCAGAGCAGCTCCATTCTTTTTTTTTTCCTTTATGGGAATCTTTTGTAATTGAAGTAAAAAGACTTCAGTCATGTCTCTGATGGAGAGTGAGAGGAGTCATATTTACAGGTAGGTAAGAAATAACCTATTTGTTTTTCTAAAATTCCTCTGGACATAAATCTCTGATTGGAGATTACCAATGGCTTTTTTTATAACTACAATTTCACTGAATATTCATCAAGCCACCCAGATATTGGTCAAGAAGAAGTTGCCTAAGTGAATTTATCCGTATACCTAGATTCTATCATGGGAATGGTGATACCCAAATCCCAAAGTAATGCGATAGCAAACCTTGTAAAATGAAGTAGGTGTCACATGATCAGAGGCAACCAGTATAAACAGAAATAGAAGAGTGAAGCAGGCCAAACTGTCGATGGGGCGGGTGCCTCAGTCTGGGGGCCCTGCTTGAATTCAGCGTAAATTCCGGAAACAGGTTTGACTCTGCCTCAGCCTCAGGGATTGACCTGTACTGCTTTGGTCTAACAGGTCTGCTAAATAGGGCAAACTTTCCAGTATTCCCTGGGGAATATACCAGACTAGAATCATTCCATGTCCCTAGGGAAAATGACCCTGAGGAGGCCCTTTTCCCCCAAGTTAATTTTTATAATCCTCCAGAAAGATTCAGAAAGTACTGGACTCATCTAATACCGCTGATACTGCTAACAGTAACTTGGCTGGCATCAGAGAAAGGTGAGATGGCCGAACTGATAGCTTCTTCAGGGTTCAAACTGGTCTGGGAAATGCAGCAAGTCCAAAGTGACTGTTCTGCGTGATTAGAGATAACATAGAGCCACTGCTACTTCGAGGAGCGCCACTACCAATGACTGCTCCACTCATCGCTAAGAAAAAGGGCGAACTCACTGAACACTTACCGTGAGCCAGCACTGTTCTAAGTATTAGAACATGTATTCATTTATTTATTCCGCAGGACAACCCTAAGAGATAGGAATTATTATTACCATTCTGATGTCATCAACGAAGACACAGAAGCCTAGAGAAGTTAAGTAACTTGCCCCAAGTTATTCAGTGAATAATGGCCGGGCGGGAGCTCAACACCAGGTGCAGTGTTTCCGCTTCTGTACTTCACCACCCGGCCTCCCTGCCTTTTCCCTTCCTTGAAAGCTTGGAAGAGTGCCCCAGGACCAACCACAGACAGCCTGAGGAGAACAACAAGCACGGAGTCTGTGGGAGACGGGGGCAAGCTGCCTGCAGCTCTGGCCCAGCTGGGATGAGATTTTCCTTGCCCGGCTCCTCAGGGCCCCTCCTCACTTGTGTCAGGCCATCCCCACTAACTGTTCTGCTCTGCATATGCTCTCTGTTGAAAGACAAGATTACAGATATCATCAATATAGATGTTACTACAAGAAAACTTCGAGTGGATCCCAGATTATAACTGAGAAAACTGGAAAAAACAGATAACTGGCTGCAGATAATGCTCTTTGCACCATATCCAGGGAGCTTCCAAGGGCAACTAGGAGCATGGGCTGCTCCTACAAGGAGCTCATGAAATTTCAGAGCTGCAAGGTTTGTACGTTCCTGTCTTAAACATTAAGACAAATTTTCCCCACCTAATTTGCTTTTTTCGTACTGGACTTTCTAAAGTTGAAATAAAGAAAGGTTAGAAAACACATTTGTAAATGATATTCAAAACCACTGAATGAGAAGTTTCGTTCCTTTCTTCTTTGAATTCACCTAGCCTTGAAGAACAGACATTTTTTTCCCTCTGAGTATGTTAACAGTCGTTGAAGTGACTAAAATACCCAGTATATCTTAGCGAAAAGCTATTTTTAAAATCACTTGATTTAGAAAACTCCAATCATGATAATTTCATGGGACTTCTCAGTACACAAATTAAAAGTTTTAAATTACTCTGCAAGAATTTGGAGTTCGAATAATCTTAAATAGAAAATACCTGCGTCAATGCATACTTAATCAGGTGTTTTTAACATCTGTCCCTGATCCAAAATTATTTTGAGGGTTGTTTTATAAGGTACAGTTCTTGTGGTCAGTAATAGCAGTAATGATGCAATGTGAGACTAGGAGCCAGAGGTGTTGATTCTGGTCTCACCTGACTCCACCACTTTTCACCTCTGGGCTTTGAGAATGCCATTTAACTTCTCTTAGCCTGTTTCCTCGTGTCCACAGATGAATAACAGTTCCCACCTCAAAGTGTTGTTTCAGGGACCAAATGAAATAATGCACGTGAAAGAGATTTTAGTAAGCCCGAGGCACTATAATAATAAAATTACAAACTAAATGTGGGAGCACCATGGCCCAGTGAGGAAAACGCAGATGTAGTCTGGTGCTAAAAGGAATCAACTTGGTTGATTTGCCAACTTTGCCAACTCATGACCTTCAGTGGGTTTGCCCTTGGTTCTCCCATTTGAGAAATGGAAGGATAATAACTACCCCATAAGGCTGATGTGGGGATTAGAAATAATACGTGTAAGGCCTCTAGCAGGACAGGCCCACAGTAGGTGCTCAATAAATGGCACCCATTTCATATCAGAGAATCCGTTTAATTAAGCCAAGTATGCTGTGTCCAAACACTCACTCACAACAGCTGAGCGGTGTTCTGCTTAGACCAGTACATTCATTAGCAGAGTCCCAAATAAGACTCCTGCCACGGCCAGCACCCCGGGCTTATCCCACTTTAGATTCCAGTGGATTAAGGCTGTGCTTGCTGTATTCACATTTCCTGCCTTCAACCACTGTTTTATAAACTTACTACCGGAACCTCAGATTTAAAAAATAAAATCAATTCTACCCAATGTGGCCACTCCAAGTACAGGATATTTCCTAACTTGCTTTTACAGGATGAACTTATTCACTTTTTTGCTACTTCTGCAGGGACGAGGGTGGGGTCCGCGGGCGAGAAGGAAAAAACCGAAGTGAATATGCTGTTGTTACTGAGGCTGTTCAGTGTGACCAAAGTAAGCAGCCTGTGCCTCGCCTCCCCAGCTCCAGCGCGTGAGGGTCAGGCCTGTCGGAGGCGGAGGCGTTCGGAGCCACAAGCAGGACAAGGGCACGAGCCCCGCCGCGCCCGGCCCGAGCAGACCCGGGGCGGCGGGCATCGGTCACCAAGCAGAGGGCGAGTTAGAGGCGTGGAGCCGGGGAAGGGCGCATGCAGGTGGGTTAGTGGTAACTCGACCATGCGGCGTGGCATTCCTGTCTGGCAAACGCGCTCAGGCAAAACAGACTCGATGCTTACAATGATCCCAGCCCAAAATGGAGTGTCTCTGACTAGCAGGGAGGAGCTGATGCCGGCCATGAGAAAGCCCACCACGGTCACGGCGACGCCCAGCGCCAGCTGCAGCAGCGCGAGCAGCAGCGGGAACCGGCAGCCGCAGCACGTCCGGGCCTCCTCCTCCCCGCACTCCTTGGGGGCCCCCGCGCCCCTCTTCGGCCCCATGTCCTCGGGCCCCGCGGCGTCGGCGGCCGGCGGTCCCCCCTGGCTCCGCGCGCCGCGGCCCGGCCGCTCCCTGCCCATGGCGGCTGCGGGGGCGACGGCGAGGGCGGCGCGGGGCGGGCCGCGCTGGCCCTGCTCGGCGAGTTACGGAGGCTGAACAAATATGGCAAACATTTGGAGCGACTCGCCGAGCCTCCGAAGGCCACGGGGAGCCCGCGGCGGCGGGGGAGTCGAGGGGGGTCGCCAACTGCCAACTCGCCGGGCGGGACACAGCGCCCGCCGGCTCGGGCAGGGTAGCCCCGCGCCTCCTAAACCCCAGCGCACTTTAGACAGGCTGCGTGTGCGCGCGCGTGTGTGTGTATGTGTGCGCGCACGTCTGTGTACGCGGCCGTGTGTGTGTGTGTGTGTGTGTGTGTGTGTGTGTGTGTGGTGTATGTGTGGTGTATGTCTCCCACTCCAAACCCCAGGATTTTTTCGGTTTTGTTTTTGTTTTCTGAGAGGTGCAGTGCAAGGTGATGAATGTTTAAGTCATTTGAGTTTAATTAGTAGAAAATTTAATCCGAAAGAGGCGTTGCTAGGCTCCAAGCTGTGAAGTTCCAGAAGTTAAATTGTTCTTTATTTTCCAAAAAAGGCATGGGCTCTTTCTTTTTAAATTCTGCAATCCTGCTGACAAATCAAGGCATTTTTCCCATTGAGGTATTTGCTTTGAAATTACTATTTATACAGATGCTGGGCTAATTGGGAACTCTCTCACATGCATTTTTTTTTAAACATCTTTATTGGAGTATAACTGCTTTACAATGGTGTATAACAAAGTGAATCAGCTATATGTATACATATATCCCCATATCCCCTTCCTCTTGCGTCTCCCTCCCACCCTCCCTATCCCACCCCCCTAGGTGGTCACAAAGCAAGGAGCTGATCTCCCTGTGCTATGCAGCTGCTTCCCACAAGCATCTATTTTACATTTGGTAGTGTATATATGTCAATGTTACTCTCTCACTTCATCCCAGCTTATCCTTCCCCCTCCCCATGTCCTCAAGTCCATTCTCTACATCTGCGTCTTTATTCCTGTCCTGCCCCTAGGTTCATCAGAACCTTTTTTTTTTTTAGATTCCATATATATGTGTTAGCATACAGTGTTTGTTTTTCTCTTTCTGACTTGCTTCACTCTGTATGACAGACTCTAGGTCCATCCACCTCACTACAAATAACTCAATTTCGTTTTTTTATGGCTGAGTAATATTCCATTTTGTATATGTGCCACATTTTCTTTATCCATTCATCTGTCTATGGACCCTATTTGTTTTTAAAAGCTCTTTTAATCGTTTATATAAAGTCCCTAGCCAGTCTTCGCTAATCTCCACAACGGTGCCTACGGGGATTATTACACACTTTGGACGTGGAGGATTTAACTCAGTCCACGTTTGAGATATTTTTAATGCACCTACAGTGTGCTAGAAAATAAGGATGCTCAAGGTAGATTTGGTCCCTTCCAAAAGTCACCGAACAAATCAATAAAACCGATTATTCTTATTCCCACATACCTCTCCTCAGTAGCACTTAGAGCAAATTTCAGTGAAACCACTCAGAAATGATCCCATCACTTTAGAGTATTTATATCTACTTTGGTATGGTCATTTTAGCATTCAGAAAGCTTTATTTAAAAAAAAAATGATGTTGCCAAGATGCTAGGATAAAGCCTACTCCTAGATTGTTTGCTATCAGCTAATTTAAAGAAAATCTAACTCCCTGCTTTGTCTCCAAAGAATTAGAAACTAATCATCATCAGCTCTCCCTGGGTACCTTTGAAGGTATAAAATATATTCTTGTTTTATGAACTTCAGTGTTTTCCTTATACCTTACTTCTGGATCAGTGAGAAAAATATGGAACAAATGCAGTAGCTTGAAAAGCAGAAACCAAACTGCACATCCCAGCGCTTCCCCTAGAAGCAGTAGAAACAGCGCTCACTCTCACGAGAGGAGCAGAGGGGCTGAGGAAAGGTCATTGTCAGCTTTGGGGCCATTACACCATTAGGATTTCTAGTGAGAACAAATAATAGCTGGTGTTACATCAAGGTACCCATGTGACTTGTGCCTGATTGAGAACAACCCAAATGACAAAAGAGAACAATACTTGGTTTTTCTGCATAAACCAAGAAAACATTTTTAGGAAGCTGAGTACATGGAAGTAATTATTTGTTCTTACGAATAATACAGCTACCAGTTACTGAGTATCTATCTATTCTGTAACAAGCACATGCTAGGTACTTTACATTCTTGACAGTTACTCGTTGTAATTATAGTTTCTTCTTTTAAAGATGAAAAAATGGAGTAGCAGAATCATTAAGTAGCCAGATTATTGGGCCACTGGCCTAGTTAGGGATGAGTGAGGGGAACCAAATGTAAACTTTTGTGGATTACCTGTTTTGTTAATTACTTCTTGTAGGCAAATAAGTGGATGGACTGATTTAAATCATTTGTGATTTTAAACAATTTAATGATCATAGGTAGTACTTCATCTATCACAGAATTAGCTATTAGCCTTGACTCTAAGAGTATTTGAGTACTTTACAAAAATATCTTGATCCACCACCACAATGTATGTGATAGTTGACTGAGACTGTTATTTCTGTTAATAATTTATAGCTAGATACAAGCTCTATTTGCTGACCATACTGCTGGGCTGTCAGTTAGTTAAGAATAAAATATTCTTAGCTTTTCCCTCAATATCTTAAATTAGATGTTAAGTTAGAATAGGTAAACAAAATAATAGGGTATTCCTGTAGGTTTGTCTTCTAAGTTTCAGAACTAGTGTGGCTTACAGTTGCACATAAATTCTTGTAATGAAGGCTTACTTTTAACTGCCTAGGTGAGACAAGTTACAAATGAAACCAGTAGCAGTGAACAACAGCCCAGATAAATTGTAATCCTTCTAGTCTGATTACAATTTTCAGCTTCCAGCAAAGGAAGGCAGTAGTAGTATGGGGAGCCTTACACCTGCTCAGATTCCCAACCACACGCGTGAATCTATGTCCGAGGGGGCCTGGTCTTTGGCAATACCACAAGGTGATAGTGATGAGGATGGTAGTTTCACTTACTTAATGTGAGGAAGTAGAAACAACAAAGAGGATGACAGAAGTTGTCAGAAGGTTAGTGATGAAGAGTAATCAAGGCTAAAATGGTATCAAAGGGTCTTTAAAAACAACAACAAAAAAGGTCTTCCTTTAATATGTCCTTTCCACAAGAAAAATCACCATTTCCAGCTCACCACATAGTTTAACAGAAATGAACAGGATTTTTTTAGTATTCATAAGTTATAATGTCTCTGTTTTATAGGTTAAGCAATAACCTCTTCAGATATTTATATTACTGGGAAAAAAGGCAAAGTAGAAACAAAGTGTTTTGAGATACTCTACTGGCTGCTCCCATAACTCAAAACTGACAGAGATGGTAACTTAGAAATTATAGGAGAGTAGTTAATAAAAGGTTTGAGATTATTTTGATCCTGTGAGGAAAATAACAAAAATAAGCTTAGTATTTCTGTGTTTGCTGCATTTCAAATTCAACATTATTTGGACGTATTTATGCTGCAGAAATTCAGAACTGGGGAAAAAAATTAGTGTCATTAACAAGATGTCCTTAGGAAATACGACTAGAAATAATCTCTAAACCAACTTATTTTTGAACACATGATCTTAGATTCACCAAGAACAAAAAAGATTTCATAGGAAAAATTATTACAGTTTCAAGGTCTGTGTCAAGTCTCTTTACTATGTAATGACATATATTTTAAATGTTCAATTAGATTTGATTTAAGGAAGTATCAAATATTCTACAGAGAACAATTGAGAACTCATTTATGATATGCAGCACCATTGGTCTCCATATCTAAAATAACTCTAGGGATATTGCTGACATGCATGTGTGTACAACAAATAAAAGAAAATCTAATTTTTTTGTATTTTCTTTATTTATATATCATTAATTCTAAATATTTCTTTTGGCTCAAGTTTTTCTCCAAAGAATTGATCCATTTATGATCTTGGTATGGCAGTTTGTCTTTTCAAGTTAAATGTCATATGTGCAGTGTACTCTCTATGGTTCACATAGGGCTTATAACTTTCTCATTCTATAGAGTGTCCATATCAATGCTAACTATGAATCCTTTCCTAATGCATTCCACCTATTTATATGATGTTATTTATAATATCAAATTTTTCTACATGCAATTTGTACATGTATTTTTGTCTATATAATTTCGATGTGTGCACTGCATATGATAAGGTAGAAATAACAACTTATTATAATTAAGAAATATAGGGAGAAGAATGGATAAAAAATTGTGGTATATTCATACAGTGAATACTACTTTCTAATAAGAAGGAATGAACCATTGATATAGTCAATGACTTGAATGAGTGAAAGAAATTAGACACAAAAAATAAATACTGCATAATTCCATTTATGTAAAAATAAAAATAAAAAGGTAAAAATCTATGATAACTGAATTTAAAAAGAGGTTGTAGAGTTGGGATGAGAGAATTGACCAGAAAGGAGCAAGACGGGATTCTCTGGGGTGATGGAAGTCTTATATATCTTGGTTTGGGTGGTGGTTACGTGGTATAAACCACTGTGAAAAACTCATTGAACAACACTTAAGATCTGTGCCTATTATTCTTTGTAACGATATCTCAATTTTTGAAATGTAATAAGAGGAGAAATACAGGACGTCATTGTATATCCATCAGTTATTAACAATAGAAAAAGTAAAGTTTCTTTTTTTTTAATCTAAATTATCTTACTAAACTCTCTTCATTTCTCTCCTGCCATTCTGATTCCTCTGTATTAATTATCTATTGCTGCATAATAAATCACCCAAAGCTTAGTGGTTTGGAATAACAGTAGTTCTTTATTATTTCATAATTTCTGTGGGTCAGATATTCAAATAGGGTATAGCAGGGATCATTTGTTTCTTCACATTTTCTGGGGTCTCAGCTGAAAGACTTAAAGACTGGGGCCTGGAACCATCTGAAGTTTTGACTGAGGCAGAAAGATTTGCTTTCAAGGTGGCTCACTCATCTGGCTGGTAGGCTGGCTCCTTTCCATGTGGCCTCTCCGTGCATTGGCCTCTCCACAGGCTTGTTTGAGTGTTCTCACAACATGATGGCTGACTTCAACAAGAACAAGAGATTCAGAGATTGAGAGAACAAGACAAAAGCTATCCTTTTTTTTTTTTTAATATTTTGCCATATTTCCTTTATTTTTTCATGTTCCTATATTGTTTTCTTTACTTTTTTTTTTTAAACATCTTTATTGAAGTATAATTGTCTTACAATGGTGTGTTAGCTTCTGCTTTATAACAAAGTGAATCAGTTGTACATATACAATATGTTCCCATTTCTCTTCCCTCTTGCATCTCCCTCCCTCCCACCCTTCCCATCCCACCCCTCTAGGTGGTCACAAAGCTCCGAGCTGATCTCCCTGTGCTATGCGGCTGCTTCCCACTAGCTATCTATTTTACATTTGGTAGTGTATATATGTCCAGGACACTCTCTTACCCTGTCACATCTCATCCCACCCCCTCCCCATATCCTCACGTCCATTCTCTAGTAGGTCTGTGTCTTTATTCCCGTCTTGCCACTAGGTTCTTCATGGCCTTTTTTTTTTTTTTTTCCTTAGATTCCGTATATATGTGTTAGCATACTGTATTTGTTTTTCTCTTTCTGACTTACTTCACTCTGTATGACAGACTCTAACTCCATCCACCTCATTACAAATACCTCCATTTCATTTCTTTTTATGGCTGAGTAATATTCCATTGTATATATGTGCCACATCTTCTTTATCCATTCATCTGTCGATGGACATTTAGGTTGCTTCCATGTCCTGGCTATTGTAAATAGAGCTGCAATGAACATTTTGGTACATGACTCTTTTTGACCTATGGTTTTCTCAGGGTATATGCCCAGTAGTGGGATTGCTGGGTCGTATGGTAGTTCTATTTGTAGTTTTTTAAGGAACCTCCATACTGTTCTCCATAGTGGTTGTATCAATTTACATTCCCACCAACAGTGCAAGAGGGTTCCCTTTCCTCCACACCCTCTCCAGCATTTATTGTTTGTAGATTTTTTGATGATGGCCATTCTGACCGGTGTGAGATGATATCTCATTGTAGTTTTGATTTGCATTTCTCTAATGATTAATGATGTTGAGCATTCTTTCATGTGTCTGTAGGCCATCTGTATATCTTCTTTGGAGAAATGCCTGTTTAGGTCTTCTGCCCATTTTTGGATTGGGTTGTTCGTTTTTTTGTTATTGAGCTGCATGAGCTGCTTGTAAATCTTGGAGATTAATCCTTTGTCAGTTGCTTCATTTGCAAATATTTTCTCCCATTCTGAGGGTTGTCTTTTGGTCTTGTTTATGGTTTCCTTTGCTGTGCAAAAGCTTTTAAGTTTCATTAGGTCCCATTTGTTTATTTGTGTTCTTATTTCCATTTCTCTGGGAGCTGCAAAAAGAATCTTGCTGTGATGTATGTCATAGAGTGTTCTGCCTATGTTTTCCTCTAAGAGTTTGATAGTGTCTGGCCTTACACTTAGGTCTTTAATCCATTTTGAGTTTATTTTTGTGCATGGTGTCAGGGAGTGTTCTAATTTCATACTTTTACATGTATCTGTCCAATTTTCCCAGCACCACTTATTGAAGAGGCTGTCTTTTCTCCACTGTATATGCTTGCCTCCTTTATCAAAGATAAGGTGACCATATGTGTGTGGGTTTATCTCTGGGCTTTCTATCCTGTTCCATTGATCTATATTTCTGTTTTTGTGCCAGTACCAAACTGTCTTGATTACTGAAGCTTTGTAATATAGTCTGAAGTCAGGGAGCCTGATTCCCCCAGCTCCATTTTTCGTTCTCAAGATTGCTTTGGCTATTTGGGGTCTTTTGTGTTTCCATACAAATTGTGAAATTTTTTGTTCTAGTTCTGTGAAAAATGCCAGTGGTAGTTTGATAGGGATTGCATTGAATCTGTAGATTGCTTTGGGTAGTAGAGTCATTTTCACAATGTTGATTCTTCCAATCCAGGAACATGGTATATCTCTCCATCTATTTGTATCATCTTTAATTTCTTTCATCAGTGTCTTATAATTTTCTGCATACAGGTCTTTTGTCTCCTTAGGTAGGTTTATTCCTAGATATTTTATTCTTTTTGTTGCAATGGTAAATGGGAGTGTTTTCTTAATTTCACTTTCAGATTTTTCATCATTAGTGTGTAGGAATGCAAGAGATTTCTGTGCATTAATTTTGTATCCTGCTACTTTACCAAATTCATTGATTAGCTCTAGGAGTTTTCTGGTAGCATCTTTAGGATTCTCTATGTATAGTATCATGTCATCTGCAAATAGTGACAGCTTTACTTCTTCTTTTCCGATTTGGATTCCTTTTATTTCTTTGTCTTCTCTGATTGCTGTGGCTAACACTAAAAGCTATCCTTTTAATGACGCAGCCTCAGAAGTCACTTAGCAACACTTGAGCCACACTCTATTCTTTAGAAGCGAGTCACTAAATCCAGCCCACATTCAAGGGGAAAAGAATTAAGATCCGTGTATTGAAAGAAAGAGTATTAAAGAACCAAAGAGGATCAAAAGCATATTTTAAAACCACCACATTTAGGTATCACCACATTGAGATATGACTGATATATAAAAAATTGCACAAATTTAATGTATATATCTTGATGAATTGGATTTTTTATTGCATAGGGAAAGGGCATGTATGCTACACATTCCATGGCTTCATCAAAGACTCCAAAATCTAAGGAATCCAGACTTCTTTCCTTAGCTCTAGATCTGAAAATGTAAATACCTACTTAAAACTCCATTTGAATATCCCAAATGTACCTCAAATTCACCCTATCCTTGAACTCCACAGAGAAATCAAGTAAGATAAACACAAAGTGTACATAGACTTTAGTGGCAAGGTGGTCATTGGTTGCCCTTGCCAAGAGCAATCCATATAGAGTTTCAAGATTCCAGTGAGTTTAATAGTGAGTGGGAGGTGATGAAGGGGGGAGAAAATTATCTATGGAAAAGCTTAGCTGTGAAGGGAAAGAAAGAGGAAAAGCTATAGCTAAAGGGGTAATATAAAGTTGAGGAAAAGTGTGCCTCTCTGTTTTTGGACAATTGATCAGATAAATTCCTTGAGGTGGGAGAATTAGTCAGAAGGAAAGTCCCTTCACAGGCTGAGATAGAAGGAAAGAATGTAAGATAAGATAAAACACAGTTAAGTTTGCAGGTGTGTGAGGAAGGCAGTTGAGGGAATTTTCTGGCCTCCTCTAGGATGTATACACAACAAATATAGTACCAGCATTCTCCTAAATGATGCAGATTTTAGATACAGAGCCAGTCTACTTCCATAGCCTATCCCACAGCACATTTTATTGCTATATCTCATAAGTATAGATTTAATGAAACTATATCATTTTCTGAAAAATTTCTCTAAAATAACAAAAACATGATTTTCTGTAAATTACACTAATAATGATGTCTGGAATGTGTATTTGTATATGTATATATATACACACATACATACATATATTTTATAGGTCACAAAGTACTCAAATTATTACTCTCTAAATCTAACCAAAACCCTATGAAGTCGAAATTTCTTCAGTGGTTAAGTGACTTGATCAAGGCTACATTTTTTTAACCATTTTTAAAAATTGAAGTATAGTTAATTTACAATGTTGTTAGTTTCAGGTGTACAGCAAAGTGATTCTGTTTTATATATATATTATATATATATGTATGTATATATATATATATATTCTTCTTCAGATTCTTTTCCATTAACGGTTATTACAAGATATTGACTATAGTTCCCTGTGCTATACAGTGGGTCTTTGTTGTTTATCTGTTTTATATTCAATCGTATGTATATGTTCATCCCAAACTCCTAATTTATCTCCCCCTACCCCCACTATCCCTTTTGAAGGCTACAAGACCTAAGCTCTAAGTTCTCTGCTCTTGCCATTTATATTTTAGCTGAATGACTTGGATTTTTTAGCTTTATTGCAATATGATTGGTACACCACACAAAAATTGCACAGATTTACTGTATATATCTTGATGAGTTGGATTTTTATTGCATAGAGACATGGCATTAATACATTGCACGCATAAGCAGCCATGCGTGGTAAGGGCAAATGTGTGCTAATATACACGTTAAACGTGTTAACATATATGTTAAACATGCATGTTTAGGGCTATGCTCTCAATTCCGATGTGTGGGTTTTCTCCCCACACCACCAAGCAGTTCTCCAACACCAGCTGGGTGTCCTACAATTCAACTCAATTCTGACACTATCTAGCCAGAGACAGCATCAGATTCTAGGTGTTGAGGGCTTGGTGCCACAAGACTGCCCCTACTTCAGATATAAATCGCGAGTCCAGATGGTTATCTGTGCTCCTGACCCACTGGTTATAAATCAGAGGTTTCTGCAACCCTTTCCTTGGGCTTAATTTAGGATTCAGGAAACTATTTCACTCACTAAATTGCCTGTTTATTACAAAGGATGTTAACAGATACGAATCAACAGCCAGAGAAAGAGATACATAGGGCAAGGTCCCAAACAAAGGAGCTTCTGTCCCCATGGAGCTTGGGGCTGTGCACGGTGGCATGTGGAAGTGTTCTGGTTCACCAACCTGGAAGCTCTCCGAATTCAGTTTTTTGTTTTTGGTTTTTATGGAGGCTTCATTACATAGGCATGATTGATTAAATCAATGACCATTGGCGATTGGTTCAGCCTGGGGTGGAGGCTCTCTCCTCCCTGGGTGTCTGGAGGGTGGGACTGAGAATTGCAACCCTCTAATCACGAGGTTGGTTCTCCTGGCGGCCAGCCCACATCCTTAGGTGTGTTCCAAAAGTCATCTCGTTAGCATAACAGAAGACACTTTTGTCACTTTCCTCACTTAGGAAATTCCAAGGATTTTAGGAGGTCTGTGCCAGAAATGGGGACAAAGACCAAATATGTATCTTTTGTTATAAATCACAATATCACAAGGGCATAAAGTGCTTGGTGCGTAGATATCCCTGCCGAGTCCCAGGGTAGTGAGAACAGATGCTGTGTAGAATCTGGACCATAAGCACCGTGAGGACAGACGTCTTGCTTTTCTTAATCATCATTGTTTCCACAGTACCCAGCACAGTGCAAAGAACATTGCATGGCTTTAATAAATATTTATAGATCCTAAATAGTCATACAAGTTACACACAAGATTCATCTGGATTCAGATATTTCTGATATAAACAATATATCTTTAAAATCCTTGAATGCATATTTTGTTCGTCCATTTTTCTTTTTCTTTTAAGAGTTGTCTTTAGGAATCACTCAACCGAGACACTTTGGATGAATTATAACCAGGTTTTCTAAATAATAACATTGAAAACACCATAAAGTCATTTTAAATATCCTATGTGTTATAAGCAAACTATACGATTTTCAATTTTACCACTACTCTTCCTCTTTACAGTAAGTGAGTCACTGTCTGACTCCAAGCCAGACTGACATCTTTTTTCATTTTCATAATATGCAGGTTTCCATAGACTTACAACTCCCTGCATTTGGTTCCATATCCAGTCATCACCTCCTTTAAAGACATCTTTGGCTCTAAGACAAATCTTTATAGGCTGTGTTCTTTTCCTCCTACCATTTTTCTATAAACTCTCTCTCATTTTTAGTGCATCAGTGAGTGCAAACATCGGACTCAGTCCGCCTGAGTTCCAATCCCGGCTCCAATTCTTACCAGCTGTATGATGTGGACATGTTCCCTCACCTCTCTAAGCCTTGATTTCCTATCTGTGAAATGTGAATATTAAAAGTACTTATCTCAGAAGGTCTCTATGAAGTATAAATACAACAGTTCATGAAAACATGGAGGACATTTCCTAGCATGGATAAGTAATCAGTAACTGTTAAGCTATTATCCTAGCTTATCATTCTTGGCCTACACAAGGGGCTCAATCAGTATTTTCTGAATGGTTAAATAAATAAACAAGTCAACAGATACTCCTTTTGTTTAATTACTTCTATCCCTTGAAACTGAAGGTACCCTGACCGATGCTCCCGCCCAGGTGAATCTCAGCACTGCCACGAGCATCCTCGTCTCTGCAACAATAGACCTGCTGTTGTCTAAGAAAACCATATAGGAGTGACAAGTGAGTGGTGAGTGGTTTTTTGTTTTTTTGTTTTTTTTTCTGTCAAACTGTATCAGAAGATATGAAGCCATTGTAGGGCAGGATAGATATTTTATAAAGTTTCTATTTACAATACTTTTGCAATGTAGCATATAAGGAAATGCCAAGTGCTATTTTATAATCCACACCACTTTCAGCTTAGGTGTATTTGTATGAGCATTATGCTCAACTAGCTAATTGTACCTGGAAATTCTGTTGCTCTTTTACTAGCCTAAATCATAAAATTAAGTAGTAGGTTAGCAGATACTTGTATGCACTGCTTTTTAAGCCAGGGTTGCAGGTCAGAATCACCTGTAGCGTATTTGATACATGTGTTTGTTGTTAATGTCTGACTTAGTTATATTTTAGGTGGGGTCCAGGCAGTTAGTACGTTTGGGATGTACCCCTGTGATTAAGTCCCACTCTGAAAACCTGCCCAGGACACACTCCCAGCTAAGCTCAACACTCTCCCCATCCCCTAAGGCAGTAAGAAACATTCCTTTGTCAAAGACTGACTGTAACTTTATCATTTTATTTCTTCTTGGTACCTTTTTCTCAGGAGTGAGTGCCTGTACAGCATCCTTTCTTGAGTTCATTCAATAAACATTTAATGAGTGCCTAAAATGGCCAAGTAAGCCAGCAGGCACTGATGGTAAAAAGGCAGCAGGTTTCTGCTCTCAAGGAGCCCACATTCAACTGGAGGGAGACAGACACATAAACAGGGAAGTGTAATAAAGTGTTACGTGTGCGAGGACAGAATTGTGTGTGAGGTACAGCAAGGCATGAAGGCACAGTGACTCTACTAGAGAGTGTCACAATCAGTGTCATTTGCCTGCATTCCTGGGAAACATGTGGCATAGCAGAGTAATTATTCATGCCTTGTGGGTTTTTATCTATGGGGTGACTCTGGAGTGTGTCAGCTTGGACCTACTGGTTCAGACTTACAGCACCATGTCTCCCAGCCAACAGCTCCTTCCCTGTGCCTAATCCTTGGAGACAAACCTTCCTAGTTTCACTTTTTTGCTCCTCCACCTCAGGGTAGTAAAGGTATAATCAGACCAGAGCAAGGCGAGAGGAGCTGACCGACTCTCAATACCCAAGCATATTGCTGGCCCCTAGGAGGATAGCCCTCTCTCAACTCCCCTGAAGACTGAAGAACCAAGGTCTTGCTGGAGTTCATGAACCCCATGCCTGTCAATCATTTTCAACATTCTTCAACATCTATTTTTTTACTTAGTCATATTTTTTTATCCCTAAGCAATCTGTAATAAACATGTAGTACACCATGCAGATTTGGGGAAAGGGCATTTTTTCAATGTCATGCATTATTTTTTGTTCTGTTCCTAAAAGCCTAAACAATCCATATTTTAAATAAAAAATAATTTAATTTTCTTGTGCATCCTGTTTAGAGAGAGTAGGGGAAGCATGTGAAATGCTTATTGAAGGAAGTTGCTTGAGGTTTAATAAGAATGAAACTAGCACCTAGAAAAAAACTCATCAAGATGCTAAAAGCAGTTGCTTGGGGGCAGTGGGACATGGATAATGTTTTCCTCTTCTTCCTATTTTTCTGTTGTCCTCGAACGGGCACATTATATTATGATGTAACCAAAACAAAACACAAAACAAAACAAACCAAACACCCCCCAAAACCCTTAGTTTTCAAAAGAAACTCACTTCAGTAGAGATTGGGTCTTAGATTTATTTTAGAGTCACCTAAACAATGGAGAATTAGGTACATAATGGATGCTCAATTAAAAAGATATTACACTTGGTAGATTGAGAAATTCTCTCTGGATTGAGTCTTCATATATTAATTGAATTTAGTTTCAATAATGAGATGCTGCTAAGATAATATTTTTAAAAGAAAGTTTGTGAAAAGAAGAGATAAGTATAATATACTAAGGAAAAGGCAAAAATTTCTGGAAGTATGAGGGATTATAATAAGCCAGTGGTTCTTATCCCTGACTGTGTATCAGAATCACCCATGATACTCTTTTTAAATGTCTGTGACCTAGACTTTCCTCTAGAAATTCTAATTCAGGAAGTGGGTTGACATACAGCATCTGCACTTTTCAAAGGCTCCATAGATAATCTTGATGCAGAGGTAGGATTGTAAACCATTATTCCAAATGAAATGAATCAATCAATCCAGGCACCAACTAATGCATCCGAAATGACCTGGGTCCTTCAACTTTGTCAATTAAAAGTAGTTAAACTTTTACTTAGTAAAGCTATAGTTGCTCAAACACTTGGCATTTTTCTTTGGGAAATTTCATCAAAGATGATTTAAGAGCCGCCCAAGATAATCATCCTAATTACTTAATGCTTGTGTAAACCTAGCCTGCTAATTTTATTTTATTAAAGATTGATTACCAACTTGGGACAGAAATGTAAAGGCAGAGGTAATCACCTTGTCCCTCCATTCCCATTATCTGCTACCCCCAGTGAATGCTCAATTAGCCTCTGATGAATGAATGAATGAATGGTTCTTCTTCCTCATTTTCACAGATGAGCCTCCGAGCAGTCGTGCCACTTGCCCACGGACTCACTACTAGTTGATGGCAGTGCTGGGACTCAAAAATCAAGAAAGCCCATTCTCAGGGCTCAAGTCCTCCCATGCTGCCACATGCTTTACTCACCTCCAAACAACTGTTGATTGTCCCAAAAGTTAAATCCATCCTTCAAGAATGCTATTATCTTCCATAGAGAGCATTACAAATAATGTACCACAATTCTATAAACATAATTGACAAAAATACTTAGAGCAGCAGTAACACCATGTGAGTGGAATGCCTTCCAAAGTGACTACTTCGAAAGAGACACGATTTCTACATATAAGTTCTGGTTCTTAAAACTCGTAAAATAGATAGCTAGTGGGAAGCAACTGCATAGCACAGGGAGATCAGTTCTGTGCTTTGTGACCACCTAGAGGGGTGGGATAGGGAGGGTGGGAGGGAGGGAGATGCAAGAGGGAAGAGATATGGGAACATATGTATATGTATAACTGATTCACTTTGTTATAAAGCAGAAACTAACACACCATTGTAAAGCAATTATACTCCAATAAAGATGTTAAAAAAACAAAAAAAAAAAACCCTCAGTCTTTGATTTCTAAGTTGCACAATGTACCCTCCACTTATATATTGTTCCAATGAGGGGCATCAATGTGCCAGGTTTAGTTATTAGTTTCCTTCAGGTCAGTATCTCACTGGAAAAATTTGGCTCAGATCACCTTACCAAAAAAAAAAGCTAAACTTTGACTTGTAATTAATTGGTGCCTCTGTTTTCACAACTGTACATTTTTAGATAAGACTGCCAGATTGCCTCCCTAATTGGCTTGTGTAAACTGTCCTGTAGAACCAAAAGAAACTGTAGTGTTTTTTTTCTTTAATGCATTTTCACCATACCCCTTTTTTAAGCCACCATTGGAGAAAAAAATTATAACAATAAGACAGGACAAGAGGGCTACCATTGTTGACCAATCTCCCTCCAATAATAAGAATGTTGGAGTAGGACTTTGGTCTTAAATAATAACTTTTGTTTTACAACATAATTTTTGCTGCTATCATGTCTTCAAACAGAAGGTAACACAGAATTCGGATAAACAGAGAAGTGGATAAAATTAAAGTTGCCCCAACTATAATGAGAACAGCTTCTTTGGATAAAAAGTGGGGGGGGGGGAATGAGTATTAAAGTCTAGGAAAGGAAAAAGATTTTCACAAAGATCACAGTTTTTTACTGATATGACCAAAGTGAGAAAGAAAATAGATCCTCATTAAGCAAAAGTACAACTTGCATGAGATTCTGTGCAGTGTAAGAGAATCATTCTGGTTTTTGTTAAGCCTGCTTCTTGTCTTCAAACAGTATCTTCCCTGGAGCACAGCCAAACCAGCAAGGATTATGGTGGGTACATCAGTGTGTACATCTGAAAGGACTGGCAGACAATAGAGATTGTTTGCCCCTCGGAAATTTTTAATCCTTCCTTCGAAACCTATAAATTCTGCTGCATATCCCTCCACTTTTATTCTTACCATCAGGATGCTTTATGTGTGCAAACAATCCTTGATAGATGTTTAGCTTAGAGCTGAACTCAACATTTGAGTCCCTTACTTGTATGAGATGCTATACGATTCAGGAGAAAATGAAAAGACAAAACAAATCTAATTTCCTCTCCATTCCTCTCAAAAGATCTCAAACGCCTTTCAAGTTTTCTTGTATCTTAAAGTAGTGTTTCTTTCACCCCAGAATATCTCTCTGGACTAAAACTGTTTAGTTATTAAACCGTGAACTTTAAAGTTAAATTTTAGATCCGGGAAAAATATGCTGTGTACCCAGACCATCCAGGGGACAGTTAAATGGGAGGAATCGAATTTCTTAAGTTTAGAGGTGCAGTTTATATTCTGTAGCATGAGATCGTGTATGTCATGTTGTATGACGGTGGGGCTATCTGAGGTGGCGTGGGAGGTGAAGTAGAAAGTCCCTTCCCTTGTCGTTGCCTCTGACGAGGTTCTGCAAGCACCCTAGTGTCTAAAGGCGTCGGGACACTCAGTTCATTGTGTCAAGAAAAGAAACCTCACCGCTCTGTGCACGATCGTGTGAATGAATATTCAGCACCTCCAACTCAGATTCACGGCTAATGATCTAGATTCTGAATTTTCAAGGGCCGATTGTGTGGCCTCCTTCTTGCATGCTGCCTTTCTTTTTTTAGTAGTTTCATTATTTGTTCACACCTCCAGGAGAAGAAGTGGAGAAAGAAGATGAAACATAAATTCATCAACTTTTTTCAACTACATCCTCATTGCCAAACTTCTCTGGTTCCAAGAGGGCTTGTGGGAGAGCACAGAACAGTTGGGGGAGCAATCTTTTGCTGTGCCAACAAAAATGTAACACAGGGCACACTTCCTCACATCAGGACCAACTGAATCCTCTTCAAACAGAAAGACAGCATCCGAAGTTAATATTTGACTATGGCACTGAAAGAAAAAAAAAAAAAAAAGTCTGGCTAAACCCAGGATCCAACCACCTGAAGGTTTCAATTACCCAAGTGCTGACCTGAGCAGAGAGACCGCAGCACCGTGTGTGTGTGTGTGTGTGTGTGTGTGTGTGCGTGCACGTGCGTGTGTGTGTGACACATACAGAGTGTACACAGCTGAAAACGGATTGGCTCTGTTGCCTCCTTCCACAGGTAGCCTTAAACTAAGAGGCATGAGATTTAGTTTTTTCTTGATGACTTTCATATAGATTGCTGGCACCATTTGGTAAGGCCTCTTAGGAGGCATTTGGAACTAAGGCCATACACAGGACAGCCAGTGTTTCTGATGCCGTTACGGGTACAGTCATGAGAAACTGAAAATACGCCCATGCCGAGCTTTTGTTTATTGGTGATGGTTTGAGGAATACAGAGCCCACAAGCAAAATTGTGAAGTCGAGGGGACTTCTCTTGACACAGGCCTGCCTCTCTTTTGAATCCTCCTGTGTCCTGATGGTACCACCCCTCACCCCCACCCCCGTCATAGTGCCTGGCTCCTGTCCCCAGCAAAACAGGGGAGGACAATCCATCAGGACGAGTGAGACCCAGTCCATAAGTGACAAGCTTAATCTCGTCCACGCCTTCGCATTACCCTCAGTATAAAAGTGCAGACCTCTCAACCTGACTCCCTTGCTGCCCGCTCCGCCCTCCCCTTCTCTTCTCCGTCCGTCTCCAGCCACACAAGGGTCCTTTCCTTCCACAAGCTCTGCTCCCTTCTTGCTGCTGGGCCTTTGAACACTCTGTTCTCCACGCCGGGAACACTCTCCTTCCCGCTCCCCCAGCCATCTCCCAGGAAGCCGGCCTTGACCCTGCAGCCTTGCTCAGCTCTGCCCCTCAAGCCCTTTCCTAGATTACCCGTGCTTCTCCTTTGAAAGTCCCCATGTCAGGGTTGGTCTTTCATGTCATGTTGTGTTCCCACCTCAGTTGTCAGCCTGTGAGTGTCTGAGCTCTTACGTGTGTACTGCTGCAGTCCCAGCACAGAGCATGGCCCACACCAAGGGCCAAATAAATATCTGCCGTGCTCTTAACTACACTTTATTGTTTCCCATGTGTTAGGGATACCTATTGCCCTGACCACGTCAATTTCTGCAGAAGTCCTCTTTCTTAGTCCCTCCTCAATGCGCATCAAAGCATGTGACCTTGCATTTCATGGCGTAAAGTAATTGGACAACTGCTAAATAGCTGACACAGGAGATTTGATCCATAGGCCAACAGTGAACTGAGACTTGGGGCCTTGTTCAAATGACAATATGGGCCAATCAGATTCCTCTCCGGAAAGTCTGGAATTGGGATATGAGCATTAGTCCCGTCATTCGTGGATGTCAGAGATAGCCAGTCCTGATATACATGATATATAGAGAATTGGATGGGGCCGTGTGGGGTCTTGTATGGCTACTAAAGTAGAGAGCTGGTTGAAGCAGAAGAGCAGAACATATAGTCAGAAACAGACGTGAGAGAGACCAGGTGTCATTTAAGACTGAGAGAGACCAACTCCAGCTCCTGATTTTTCTAGCTCCCAGTTTCTGGGATTTCTGTTCCTTGTAACCAAAGGATTTGTGATTAGAACCCATTGCCTCAAGATTTCTAGGCCCCAAGGACCCCAGTTAGCCCTTCCAGGTGAACCCAAGAGGAAAAACAAGCAACACCTGTTGCCTCCCCTCTTTGATGGGAGGGGAAGCAACAGGTGGTGCTGATCCCTGGGGGGCTTCTGTTACCTCCACAGTCCCTCCCCGGGGATGACCCTGCCTGAGTACCCACATGGCAGCATGACTGCTCAAAGCTGAGCACCTCTAATGACTGGGGATGCAAGCAAAGGTGCCCAGTGGTACAGCTTTGATCTGAGTGTTCAGAGCCATGTAGCAACCAACCCCATATGCCAGGGTTTCACGAGTAGAGGCTGGAATAGCAAGCCAGTTAAAAGTGAAGTTCTGGTATTCAGTAATGCCAAAGATTCACTGAGAGACAGAAAGGAATAATACTTATATAATGATGGCATTGAAATAACGTTTTATGTTTCACGAAACCCTTTTACTTAAACCATCTCATTGGATTCTTGCAGCAATCCTCTATTCGGTCACTGAGCTTTGCTAATTTTATATTCTGAACTTCCTTTGATTCTGTCTCCCTCTGTTCTTATATTCTTACTTCCTTAAGAATAAAGTTCAATGTGAAGAGCCTTGCAAAGTCACACTAAGAATTTTGGACTTTATTCTTAAGGTAATGTAAAGCTCTGGCCAAGATTTGAGCAGGACAGTAATGTGTTTAGATTTATATTTTGAATGCATCACGGGGCTGCAGTGTGGATAATGGACTAATGGAGGGGAAGAATGGCTGCCGCAAGCACCCAGCAGAGAGACACCGGTGGCTTGGACGAGGTAGAGAACTGGGTATGAGGGCGGAAAGAAATGTGCCCAAGGTGGGGATGGTGTTTCCATGATAGAGGATTAAGTGACGTCCAAAGAATATCTAAATCACACAACTTCCATTACTTTTGAAGGAATATCTACTTTTATTCTGATGATTTTATGGGTGTATACATATGTCCAAGCTTATTAAATTGTACATTTAAAATATGTGCAAATTATTATATGTCAGTCAAACCTCAATAAAGCTGTTAAAAATGGAAAAAAAAATACATGTGGTCAGTATTTGTGGTCTAAGTAGAACCTGAAGAAAAATCAATGTTTAACCAAGATAGTATTTGAAGATCAGGTGTGTAAATAAGTTAGTGAAGATGCCCTGGAGTGTGAGTTTGACCTTCAAATGTCTAACATTTTTTTGTGGCCACTGTGAGGAAGTTTCCTGATTTATTTTTACTTCATCTTTACTAGGTTGTAAACAAGGTGTATTTATTTTCTTGGTGATCAATGAAACCCTGCCCATTTCCTCCCTAGGGTACTTTTAACCATGAGAGTTCTGCCTTCCATGTTTTAGGATGTTCCATTAAAATTTATGAACTTAATACAGAAATCATATGTGTCACATATTTCATTTGAGTTTTTGATAGTTGCAAATGAAAGTTTCCTTATCTACCAGTTTTATGATATTAAATAAATCTCCACTTCATCATTCATCCTTGAAGGCACTATTTAAGCTTAATTATCCACATACATGGGCCACAGTCAACATAATAACAAAAAGAAATAAGAAAAATGATCAGGGCAGTATATTTTAATGTACTGGGATTTAGCTTCCACATTTCTTGAAACATAAGATTTGAAGGTATAATGGCTAGTCCATCAATCCTTAAAATAGCTTTTTAAGAAAAATAGTATGAAGACAATGCTCAGAATGGGAGAAAATATTTGCAAACAAAGCAACTGACAAAGGATTAATCTCCAAAATATACAAACAGCTCATGCAGCTCAATATCAAAAAACAAACAACCTAATTCAAAAAAAATGGGTGGAAGACCTAAATAGATATTTGTCCAAAGAAGACATACACATAGCCAACAAACACATGAAAAGATGCTCAACATCACTAATTATTAGAGAAATGCAAATCAAAACTACAATGAGAAGAAGAAGAAGAATAAGGAGAAGAAGGAGGAGAAGGAGAAGAAGAGGAAGAAGAAGGAGAAGGAGAAGAAAAAGAGGAAGAAGAAGGAGAAGAGGAAGAAGAAGGAGGAGGAGAGGGAGAAGGGAGAAGGGGAAGAGGGAGAAGGAGAGGAGGACAAAGAGGAGGAGGAGGAGGAGGGGGAGGGGGAGGGGAGGGGGAGGGGAGGGGAGGGGGAGGGGGAGAAGAAGAAGGAGAAGAAGAAGGAGGAGGAGGAGGAGGAGGGGAAGGAGGGGAGGAGGAGAAGGAGAAGAAGTAGAAGAAGGAGAAGAAGAAGGAGAAGAAGGAGGAGGAGGAGGAGAAGGAGAAGAAAAGAATAAGGATATAAGAGTAAAGAGGAAGGGAAGGAGTCATCAGCATACAAAGGAGATCAACAAATATCTGGACATTGGGAAGAGGAAGGGAGCATGTTGACAGGAGAAGCATCCCTGATTATCCCCCAAAAGAAGGGTTCCAGAGTCAGCATTCTCAGGAGAGCCCTAGGGAGGCTCTGGGCTCTGAATCTTCAGGAATAGAAGGCAAAGCTCAGAGGAGGACCTGAAAACTGGGGACCTAATGAAAAATCTCTTTAGAGAACAGCTGCATTCATCATCCCTATCTCCACCTCCACTCTTCAATGCAGAACTGCACCCTTACACACCACCCTGACATTTACCCCCATGCTCTTTTCTAAAGAAATGAAATAAATTGAGATTCCTAGTTAGCAGGTCATGCCCCAGAGTAAAGTTTCCCCAGTTCTGGAAATTAGAAGTCACCTGCCAGTCATTATATCATATCCCTTTGTCTAAGCATGAACAGGCAACCAAGGATCACAGAATGTGTAAATAAAATCAACAGCACAAAACAGAAGGATCAAAATGAACAGCCCTCAAAAAGAACAGGGAGAATTGGAGAAACAGAAGAGGACTAGTTAAAATTTTTCATCAGTATCCTAGGCTATCAATGAAGATATTGCATCCATAAAATAAGAATTGGAAGCTACCAAAATAGCAGATGGGAACAAGAGGTCAGATGATTCAGAGAGAAAATGAGAGAGATCTCTGTAAAGGTAGTAGATTTCTTATAACTAATGATTAAAAATCAGGATATTTTTGAGTATATGCGGAAAGCACATTTGCCTTTTAGGCTGGAAACATTCTCCAAACCTTCAGCTGTTCAGTGACAGTTCAATCAATAAACAGACACAATGTAGGAAGAATAACTTGATACAGGACAAAAATGCTATCAGCTTTGACAATGTGAAATATACACTGTCAGAAATAGGGAAGCAGAAGAGAAGGATAAAGATTGAGGTAAGGCTAAGAAAGTTGTACCTTCTTTCATAGGGTAGAGTCATGAGACTGTCTAAAAAGGTAATGGAGTAAAAGAGGGAAAAGAGGTAGTGGGGGAGCAAGTAGAGCCCTAATTATCTTATTTATATTTAAAATACTATATTAGCATCTAATTAGGGATAATACAATATACTGAGCTATAGCCCCATCTTTCACAGCAGGGACCTTTTAGATACTGCCTAACATTTCCAATCAAAGTAGGGGCGTAACCCTGTTATTTAGAGTTCTGATGGGAACTACCCCTGGAACTGGAAACAGCAACGGATAAGAGCAGATATTTACCTCTGGAGAGTGGGAGTGATAAGACCAGGAGATATTTTGCCCACAACAATCCTTCTGGAATATTTGGATTTTTTACCATGTTCTTGAATTATTTTCACACATATTAAAAAAATTCTAAAGTGTGTGTATAGACTTCACACTGAAATAAGAAGGATCTATTGCCCATCAAATATTATGAGTGACTCATGGGATCTGGGGCAATTTCACATACTTTATCTTATTTGATCTATAACTAGTGAGGAAGGAGGTGCTGCTTTCTTGTAGCAGGGAGAAACCAAGACTTGGTACATTTAGTTGGCTCCCCCCATGCACCGAGGTGATAAGTGGCAGAGGTAAAGCCTGAGCTGAAGTCCTCTGATGCCACCTTCAATATTCTTTCTTCTGTACCAGTGGTCCTCAAACGTTTGGTTTCCGCATTCCTTTATACTTTTTTTTTTTGCAATATTCCTAAGATTTATATTTACCA
This sequence comes from Balaenoptera borealis, assembly GCF_965194805.1. Classification (NCBI taxonomy): domain Eukaryota; kingdom Metazoa; phylum Chordata; class Mammalia; order Artiodactyla; family Balaenopteridae; genus Balaenoptera; species Balaenoptera borealis. The sequence continues at coordinate 22,486,811 of NC_138870.1, read as the reverse complement.
AATTTTAAAATCAAATATATAATATAAAATTAGGATGAAAACATTTAAGTGTATATGCTCAATGTAAATTAGATCTATGAAATCATATACTAGGGTGTAAACTCATGTATTAAACCTGAATATGAAACAATGACAAACTAGTGTCATGGCATAATCAGTATAGAACCTTGCTGACTTTTCTTTTTTTTTAAAATTTTTTTAACATCTTTATTGGAGTATAATTGCTTTACAATGGTGTGTTAGTTTCTTCTGCATAACAAAGTGAATCAGCTATACATATACATATATCCCCATATCTTCTCCCTCTTGCGTCTCCCTCCCACCCTCCGTATCCCACCCCTCTAGGTGGTCACAAAGCAAGGAGTTGATCTCCCTGTGCTATGTGGCTGCTTCCCACTAGCTGCTTCCCACTGTATATATGGGGGGGGGGGACATATATACACTACCAAATGTAAAATAGATAGCTAGTGGGAAGCAGCTATCCCAGCACAGGATGCCAGGCGGGCCCTGTCTGTACCTGCCTTGCTGGGAAGCCACAGTTCTACCGTGGGTCTCCCCTCCCCACTGACCCCGTAGACCCCTTCTGTGGGAGTGGGGTGAGGTGGGGCTGGTGGGGCCCCATCCAGTCAGGGGTCCCCTCTCAGGCAAGGAGAGTTCTTACATGCAGGGGCTGTGCAGCCTGAGCGTCAGGGAGAGGAAGCCACCGTCCTGTTGTCTCTGCTAGCCTGGAGGTAGCTGCTGCCTCCTCTGTGAACTTGGGTCACCGTGATTGATTGATTGTGAATAAAGGTGATTTCGTACCAGCAAAAAAAAAAAAAAAAAAAGAAACAGTGGCTGCTTCCCACTAGCTGCTTCCCACTGTATATATGTCCAAGCCACTCTCTCACTTCGTCCCAGCTTACCCTTCCCCCTCCCCGTGTCCTCAAGTCTATTCTCTACGTCTGAGTCTTTATTCCTGTCCTGTCCCTAGGTTCATCACCTTTTTTTTTTTAGATTCCATATATATGTGTTAACATACAGTATTTGCTTTTCTCTTTCTGACTTAACTTCACTCAGTATGACAGACTCTAGGTCCATCCACCTCACTACAAATAACTCAGTTTCGTTTCTTTTTATGGCTGAGTAATATTCCATTGTATATATGTGCCACATCTTCTTTATCCATTCATCTGTTGATGGATACTTAGGTTGCTTCCATGTCCTGGCTACTGTAAATAGAGCTGCAATGAACATTGTGGTAAATGACTCTTTTTGAAGTATAGTTTTCTCAGGGTATATGCCCAGTAGTGGGATTGCTGGGTCATATGGTAGTTCTATTTTTAGTTTTTTAAGGAACCTCCATACTGATCTCCATAGTGGCTGTATCAGTTTACATTCCCACCAACAGTGCAAGAGGGTTCCCTTTTCTCCACACCCTCTCCAGCATTTACTGTTTGTAGATTTTTTGATGATGGCCATTCTGACTGGTGTGAGGTGATATCTCATTGTAGTTTTGATTTGTATTTCTCTAATGATTAGTGATGTTGAGCATCCTTTCATGCATTTGTTGGCAATTTGTAAATCTTCTTTGGAGAAATGTCTGTTTAGGTCTTCTGCCCATTTTTGGATTGGGTTTTTTGGTTTTTGATATTGAGCTGCATGAGCTGCTTGTAAATTTTGGAAATTAATCCTTTGCCAGTTTCTTCCTTTGCAAATATTTTCTCCCATTCTGAGGGTTGTCTTCTAGTCTCGTTTATGGTTTCCTTTGCTGTGCAAAAGCTTTTAAGTTTCATTAGGTCCCATTTGTTTATTTTTGTTTTTATTTCCATTTCTCTAGGAGGTGGGTCAAAAAGGACCTTGCTGCGATATATGTCATAGAGTGTTCTGCCTATGTTTTCCTCTAAGAGTTCTATAGTGTCCTTCCTTACATTTAGGTCTTTAATCCATCTTGAGTTTGTTTTTGTGTATGGCATTAGGGAGTGTTCTAATTTCATTCTTTTACATGTAGCTGTCCAGTTTTCCCAGCACCACTTATTGAAGAGGCTGTCTTTTCTCCATTGTATATTCTTGCCTCCTTTATCAAAAAATAAGGTGACCATAGGTGCGTGGGTTTATCTCTGGGCTTTCTATCCTTTTCCATTGATCTATATTTCTGTTTTTGTGCCAGTACCATACTGTCTTGATTACTGTAGCTTTGTAGTAGAGTCTGAAGTCAGGGAGCCTGATTCCTCCAGCTCTGTTTTTTTTCTCAAGATTGTTTTGGCTATTTGGGGTCTTTTGTGTTTCCATACAAATTGTGAATTTTTTTGTTCTAGTTCTGTGAAAAATGCCATTGGTGATTTAATAGGGATTGCATTGAATCTGTAGATTGCTTTGGGTAGTATAGTCATTTTCACAAGGTTGATTCTTCCAATCCAAGAACACGGTATATCTCTCCATCTGTTGGTATCATCTTTAATTTCTTTCATCAGTGTCTTATTGTTTTCTGCATACAGGTCTTTTACCACCTTAGGTAGGTTTATTCCTATGTATTTTATTCTTCTTGTTGCAATGGTAAATGAGAGTGTTTCCTGAATTTCTCTTTCAGATTTTTCATCATTAGTCTATAGGAATGCAAGAGATTTCTGTGCATTAATTTTGTATCCTGTTACTTTACCAAATTCATTGATTAGCTCTAGTAGTTTTCTGGTAGCATCTTTAGGATTCTCTTTGTATAGTATCATGTCATCTGCAAACAGTGACAGCTTTACTTCTTCTTTTCTGATTTGGATTTCTTTTATATCTTTTTCTTCTCTGGTTGCTGTGGCTAAAACTTCCAAAACTATATTGAATAACAGTGGTGAGAGTGGGACAGCCTTGTCTTGTTCCTGATTTTAGAGGAAATGGTTTCAGTTTTTCACCATTGAGAACGATGTTGGCTGTGGCTTTGTCATATATGGCCTTTATTATGTTGAGGTAAGTTCCCTCTATGCCTACTTTCTGGAGAGTTTTTATCATAATGGGTGTTGAATTTTGTCGAAAGTTTTTTCTGCATCTATTGAGATGATCATATGGTTTTCTCCTTCAATTTGTTAATATGGTGTATCACGTTGATAGATTTCCATGTATTGTAGAATCCTTGCATTCCTGGGATAAACCCCACTTGAACTTTATACTCTTAAAAATTATTAAGAAGCCCAAAGACATTTTGTTTAAGTGGATCACACCTATTGATGTTTACTGTATTAAAAGTTCAAACTCAGATCTTTTAAAATATTTATTTATTAATCCATTTAAAAACAAAATAAACACCCATATAGTAACATATATATTTTAATAAATATAACTATAATTTCCAAAACAAAACATAGTCAAAATGGGGACATGTTTTTAAATATTTGTAAATCTCTGGATTTATGGAAGACAGCTGGGTTCTCATCACTGCTCTGCACTCACTGTGTTGTGATAGCACGCATCAAGTAGCTTCTGGGAAGACTCCACTGTACAGATAAAAAGGGCAAATAATGTCTTAGTATAATTAAGAAAATAGTTTTGAGTTTATAACACCCCTGAAAAGGCTTCATGGACTTCCAGGACCTCCAGACTCTACTTGGGATTCCACTTTTTCAGGAAGTTTTCCTTGGTCTCCCCAGGAAGAATTCAATCAGCTTCAGTGTTGTTCCCACAGTTCATCCCTTGAGCCTCAAGTTAGTCCTAATGTTTGTATAATAGTTGTTGACAAATCCACATCCTTTACTAAGCTGTGAACTCATCTCTGGTTCGGTCCCCACTCAGTGCCTAATACAGGGAGATATAGTAGGAAATAATCACTGTGGGATAAATAAATAAACGAAGCCCAACACAATGTACCAAAATACCACAATAGTATGAGCTAGAGTGTCCCGGTAGAGAAGTAGGGCAACCAAGCTAGAATACAGTGGCATTGTTAAGAAGAGCTAGCAAGTTAAATGAATGGGTTTGATTTGCATCTCTGCCACTTACTAGCTGTCTGACTTTTGAGCAAGATAGTACATCTCAGTTTCCTCATCTGTAAAATAAGGATAAAAATAATTCCGACTTGTAAAGCTATTGTGATGGTGACATGTGATAATTTATGTAAAGTTATTATCTTTATAATGTCTGAAAAATTATGAGCACTTTTACATTTATTATTACGTCTATCACTGAACGGGCAAAGCTGGCACTCTATCTCCACCCTTTGACTAATAAGTGGGGCAAAAAAGGGGGAAAAATACCTCACTGGGAAGAAGATCTTGCTCAATGACTATTTATTCAATGAATTTCAAAATATAAAATATCAGATTTTGAACTGAAGCAAATTTCCTCTAGCTTACTTGGAATTAGCAAATCATAGACCACAGGGGAAAATTAGAGTAATGACAATAGATGATTAGAGAATAAGAGGTGAGACATACAATTCATGGATGTTTGTATAGATTTTTCATAGCACTTTGTTACTTTGAAAGGATTTCAATAGTGGTAATCAGTCCACTTGTTTGGATCCTAGTAAATACATGAAAACTCAAATTAGGTCTATATTCTGAAGTCTCCTTTAAGGTCATTGGAGGAAGATGGTCTGTTAATGGCTTAGGACAGTTCTTACTTAGAGCAATTGGAAATAATGCCATACATTTTGAAGGCAAGTTTCTTAGTTCAGCTTTATCCTATACTTATTGAGTCACACTGAGAATAATTTATTGCAGTCAATCCTCATTTAACTCCTAATTTTAATGATGTGTAGTAGCGCTGAATGTTCACTTACATGGTGTACACTCAGATGTACCAAAAAATGCAGTTTCTTTATTTCATTATAACTTTTCAGATTTCTTAAGTCCCCACATCTTTGGGGGGTTGGAGAGTGTGAGGGTGGCCAGTGGGTACATATTTTGTTTAATCTGTAGATGTTAATGCTATCCAAACATTTGCACTATCTCTTCAGATAACTCAGCTTCTGCTTGGATGACTTCAGGTAAGTGCTCAGCCATTCAGAAGTCGCCTCCCTCCTCTGTTCTTCTCTTTGAAAGCTTCTGGGTGTAGAAAAGGGGGCTGAGGCTTTGCAACCTTATAGGAGGAGCTTAGGGGAGATGCAGGGGGCACTGATCCTTGGACTGGTGACTGCTGAGGTGTGACAGGTGCTGTCTGACTTTTGAAGGTGAAAACTTAGTTCCCAACACTGGAATCTGGTTCAGATTATTTGCCTCTAAGTCTTCAACTCTTTAGCTTCCCCTCTCTGTACCTAAGCCTCTGCTGGTCTATAGGCTCTTTCTGCACCCTTGGGACCCTTCAAGGAGAGTCCCCTTTAAGGTCACATATGTGAGCAGGAGGAAGCAGTTGCTCACCTCTTGACCCGTGTTGTCCTCTGCCCCGATGCCATCTCCTTCACGCCGTCTTTGATGTGTATCAAGCCACAGGCTGGAGCTTTATCTAGGGGCCACAGCCTCTTCTACACTAACCTCAGAAAAGTAAGACATTAGTCCAAATGTCCTTCAGCTTCCATATACCTATCTGGGTGTTTCTAAAACCTTACTTACTAAGCCTTCAACCTCACGTGGGAGATAGGAGTGTGAGTTTGATTATCTGACATCCATCAAACTTCTTGTCTTCCTTGCCTTGGACCAGAAAGGGCAGGATTCAGCCTTTCTGCTTCCGCTGTGTCATATCCTCTTTTCTCCTCCCTCAGCCATCCTCATAGCTTAACTCTCTTAAGGGGGAAGAGCTATCCTCTCTGCACTACGGAAGAAAATCTATGATTTGAATTATCATGGCTTAGTCTTGATAGTTAAAGAAATTTAGAAAGTTCTTTCTTTCTGGGCAAAATCTGGCTTAAATGACTATTGTCTTTTTGAAAATCCTATTTTAATGTCAGAGGCTAAATTCTAACCCTAGGAAAGCCCTTCGCATTCATTCCTTCCATAACATTCTTAAATCCTCTCAAGGCAAATGGATGTTTCTGGAAGAAATAAGAAAATATATGAGAAAATCTAATTAATATATTTCAAAAATATCCCCCATTATGAGTGATTGTCATTACTCCAAATCTAGGCAATATTATTGGACAACATTAATTTGCATATTAACTGAGAGCTTTCCAACTGCTTTTGAAAGGCTGAAACAGCCAAAATTGTTAGTAGAAAGCAGAATCAATTCTTTGGGAGTTTCAAAACTAATGCTTGCTGAATATAGGAATACTTTTCAAAAGTTCCCCTAGAATTCCCTAATTCCTGTCAGCTAACGAGACATTTGATGTTGGATGACTCACCATTATCTTGAATTATTTTTTCTAAAACTAGGCTCAGAATCTTTCTTTTAAAAAATCTAGCCTGCTTTCTTTATCTTTTAATCTTGTTAATGGTACCACATTTCTCCCAACCTGACAATCATCTTCAGCGCATTTCATTCAAACCACATTTGAATCAGTTATACATATACATAACTGATTCACTTTGTTATAAAGCAGAAACTAACACACCATTGTAAAGCAATTATACTCCAATAAAGATGTTTAAAAAAAAAAAAAAAGAATAAATCAAAAAAAAAAAAAAACCACATTTGAATGGCAGGTACCATGTTAGCCACTGTGGTTTGTCTAGGGCACAAACTCCACCCTCAGGGACACTTCTATATAATGTCCTCTATCTAATCAATCACTAAGTCATACAGATTTTTCCTTGGAAATGCGTCTCATGTTTCCTCTTGTCTCTCTTTTCTACTGTCACCATGTCCTCACATCTGAATCACAGCCATGGCAGTTTGATGGCCACCCCCTCCACACCACCTTTCTCTTGCCACCCAGAACACATCATCTTCTGATACTTCTTAACCTCACTGTTGTTGGTGCTCAATAAATACTTCTTAGATTTAATTCAGTTTTCCAATCTGTGCACAGATGACTCTGACCAGCATAAGAACTGTATCCAGAGGTAAGGAGAGAGGACGGTCTGTAATGCCAATGTGATTTCATTCATATGGAGCAACCATCCATGCTTGCCCCCTCCTCCCACTGGGTGGTCCACTACTGCCTCAGGATACTGGGTCAGATGGATTCCTCTTTGGATCATTCTGGCATTTTTTGAAATTCTTTTTCTTCGTCTTTCTATGGATGCCTTATTGCATAATAATTTCTTAGTGCCTCTTTCTTCAGTGTTTTGTGTCAGCCACAAATTTAATCCTATGAATATGTTTTCCTTGCTATCATTTCATTCTTACTGTCTCAGAATATTGAACCGCAGTGTTAAGGAATGGTGATACTATTGTCTTAAAGACTGCAATGTAATGTGATTAATGGCTATGTTCGTCACTGGGGAAAGAGGGGAAAGAGTAGGGTGTTTGGTATCTAGATTCCAGAACCACTTCTACTTCAGAAAAACTCCCACTTCCCCTTGCTCCCGTGTGAGTTCTTAGATCATCATGAAAAACACAGAATACCACTACATCTCTTCAGAGAAAAACTTGCAGTTTTCTCAGATGGTACGACTGTTGGTAAATAAGCTTATCTTTTTTGAACGGAGGGAAGGTCTTTCATGCCTATTGGCTCCTTGGGTTGGTGGGGGTAGAAAGCAGAGATTTTTTTAAAGGAAAGCCTGCTCTTTTCTTTAATAAAGAGAAATATGGTAAATGAGGAGATAAAGACTGAGAAGTTGTTGGAGCACAACAAGCCACAGACACCAATATCAAGGGTCCCCTGCAAACCCCACCAGGCAGTTTCAGTCTTACAGAGAGCTGTTCATTGTCCCTTTGTGTATTCTGATGCTTTTCCCAATCTTTTTTGATAAGATTTTTAATATGTAAGTAACATAAACATCATACAGAAAAAAATCAAAATAGAGATGAGAAAAAAAAATCAACAAATACAACTTTTTCTACATATAAATGCTTTCCAGGTTTTTTTCCTCTCATGTATATACCTCAATAATATTCTAGCCTCCAATAAACGTTTGTTGGATAACTAAATTAATCGAATGACTAAAGGCTATAATCATACAGTTATACAAGTTGGTGCTCTGATTTTTTTTTTCCACTTTAATTAACATAACCATTTTATTTTTCAACACTGTTAGTCATTGCCTTCCTTTGAGTGGATATGACACAATTTACTTAATAATTTCTATATACTTGGGGAACATTTGCATTTTTTCTCAGTTTTTCTATTATAGATAACACTATGATGACAAGAGTATTCCACATTTTGTGGGCTACTTCTTCTGGATAGATCCTCTAGATCAGGAGTAGGCAAACTTTTCTTGTAAAGGGCCAGATAGTAAATTTGTTTGGCTTTCTAGGCCATATGGTCTCTGTCTCAGCCACTCAGCTCTGCTGATATAATGCAAAAGCAGTCATAAATAATACATAAATGAATGAGCATGTCTGTGTTCAGATAAAACTTTATACATGTGCAATGAAATTTGAATTTATTTAGTTTTCAATGGGTCATGAAATATTAGAGTTTTAAAATTTTGCTTCAACCATGTAAAAACTGTAAAAAACATTCTTAGTCCACAAGCTGTACAAAAATAGACAGCAGGCTAGATATGGCCAGATGGCCTATAGTTTGCTCTAGAGTCCAGGGATACTGAGTCAAAGGATACACAACCAGCCAGGTCCTTGCTGGTAATTTTGATGGCTACCTTCAACCATATTTCTTGGTTGTTAAACTTCCAAGTTTAGGTATTTAAATAAATAGTCAGTGTTTTCATCCTGGACCACATAATTATTAAGAGACTATGCAAAAGAGCCATCCTTGCAGTTTGTTACCTCTAGCCAGTAACCATTTTCTTGAAATTGACTTAGAGTGATGAGATTGTATGAGAGATCATCTGGTCCAACCTTCTGCAGTGGCCATCTGAAGCAAGAAAAGCCCTAGTTAAAGGATGCCCAGCAGGAGCATTCCAGAATTTCAGCATCTAACCTTAACCTTCCCAGTTCAAACACATTTCATTCTAATTCTTCAGTTGAACCTGAGAACACCTGGCCAGCTGCCACCTTCAAACACTAAGACAATTATTAACTTAATAATCCCTCTGCATTTCTTTCTCTATCCTGGGTTGATAATGATGAACAAGAACTATTTCCTTTTCTGGATTGTGAAACTGAAGTATAAAAGTACCTGTTTTCTGATTGCATGGTGATTCAGAGAAAAGGAAAACCACATTCCCTGCTTCTAGGGCTAACTGTCATGGCCATAAATTAAAATTTATTAAGCATCTACTGCTTACATTCCATTGTGTGAGGCAAAATGCCAATTAGTCCCAATCATTACAGTACATTTTTTCAGTTTTTTCAATTTATTAAATTGTATCCTGGATGATTAGATTGCTTCAGGCCATAAGTACAAAATTGAAAATATTTAATTAGGACGCATATAACAAAGCAGCAGCAGTTAAAACCTGGTGCATTAAAATATCAGCTTGACAGTTACTATTCTCAAAATCCAGAAGGGGCAGATTTACAAGACGTCCTGAGGGCCAAAGGACTTGGTCAGACCAAGAAAGACAGTGAACTCTTTACAAAGAGGAGACCCTTTCCCCAGAGTTCTCTATAGATGGAATTTGGGGCCCAAGATTTGTGATGGCTTATCTTCCAGAGCTTTTTTAAGTTATTTCTTAAAGATATGAAGAAGGTATTTATTCTTATTCCAACTAGAAGTTAAGAATCTTTCAAATAAAAATACTCACTCAAGAACTCTTCTTTATATAACCACCCCCCCATGCTTTAAGTATTTTTTTTATGAGATGTTTGTATAAACCAGGCCATAAACTACATACAAAGAAAACAGCATTTCTCTTTATGGGAATGTCACAAAAGTTAAGACCAAAGTCACTCATGGCTGAGGATCACTAATGGGTAGAGTGGTATTCCACAGAAATCAGTTTGAAGAGAAGAGTTAGGAGGGGGTTTGCTTATCTGTATCTTTACAAATAAAAGAAGAAATCAAATGTGAGCTTAGTAAATATGTTATTGGTAGTAAATCATATTGAACTGGTGATAAATACTACAGAGAAAAGAGGTAATTTCAAAATAGCTTTAAAAAAATAAATAGCTTTGATTAGATATTTTTAAAGATCAAAATGATGAAACTTAATAGGGACATTTAATAGGATGAAATCCAATAGGAACAAATATAAAAGGATATACCTACAGAGCAATAAAAGTCAACCAAGAATACAAATGCAATATAGGAAAGAACTGGTTAAGTCTCCATATGATAGAAAAGAACTCGGGCTCATATTTGACAATGAACTGAATGAAATTAATAATAGAGTGTCATTAGGAGATAAGCCAATATAAATTTAGGATATTTTGATGTTTGTCACCATGTCATAAGTTCAGATGTGTAAAAATCATTCTGTGTTAAACCCAAACAGCATGATTCTGAAACAATGCCTGAGAACTACCTGGAGATTCTTTAAAACAAAGACTCCAGCACCCAACACTGCAAATATGACATAGTAAGTTCTTGAGAAGGGTCTCAAGAATCTGTACTTTAAACAAGCTTGAAACATGATTCGTATGCAGGTTAGTCTCTGGACAAGGCTTTGAGAAGCATTACTCTAGAGGGTGATCAATTCTTTTTTAGTCACTCTGCCTGCAGTTTAGGTATCTACCCTTGGTATGTGGTGCTGATGTGACTTTCAGTTGAGTGATCTGCTTACTGGGCTTTGTACAGACCTGAGAATTAAGGCTATCTACAAGCGATCCACTTCTGTTTTTTATTTTTTTAAAACACAATTCTTTATTAAAACAACTGCTCAAATGATATACACTATGATCAGAATATTCCTCTGTCCTCTAAGCTTCTTGAAAGCAGGGACTGTTTTTGTTCACCCTGGTGGTGTTAGTGCTTAGCACAGTGGAGTTCAATTATATTTTTTGTAGAATGTTAAGCACAATGGTATTGATTTATTAATGTTATAAGATATGCTATATGATATATAACATATCAGTATTAAAGAAATATAAATCTTTAACAGAGTAAAAGAGGTTGCCACTTATATTCAAGCTTTATCACTATGAATAGAAAACTTTTTCTCACTTATTCTTGTACTCCACATTCACTCATGTCTCCAGCTCTGGCTGAGGGCTTCAGAGCTGTTTTAGATTACCTTAACAACTGATTATAATTTATCATAAAAAGGTATTGAATGCCTTCTTAAGAAAAACACCGTGTCTCACTAGCCTCCCTACAATTAATTCTCAGTCCATTCAGGTCTAAACCTGCCCTCTCAAGAAAAACTTCTTTCCTTGCCCTGCGGGTGGGCTTGGCCTGGCCTGGCACTCCCCCACAGCCCTGCCCTGCCAAATCCAGAAGGCGTGCAGTGCACATAGGGGACACCCCTTGAACATCTGGCTCTGGTGGCCAGGGAACTTGCATTTCTGGGCCCCACAGGGCTGAAGCAATCAGAGAGACAATTCTTGGCAGGCTGCCACCCCAGGGCACTGCACAGACAGCAGACTGAAACACAACACCAGTGTTCCTGTGACCACTCCTTCAAGATGGGAAGAGGTAGCTGCTTCACCTAATACATAGAAACAAACAGAGAGTCAAGAAAAATGAGAGTCAAGAATATGTTCCAAAGGAAAGAACAAGACAAAATCCTGGGGGGCGGGGGGAATCTTAGTGAAATAGAGATAAGTAATTTACCTGATAAAGAGTTCAAAATAATGGTCATTAAGATACTTACCAATCTTGGGAGAAGAATGGGTGAACACAGAGAGAACTTTAACAAAGAGATAGAATATATAAGAAAATACCAAACAGAAGTCATAGAGCTGAAGAATATAATAACTGAACTGAAAAGTACACCAGAGGAGTTCAACAGAAGAGACCAGATGAAATTGGAGAAAGGATCAGTGATCTGGAAGATAGGGCAGTGGAACTCACCCAAACACAGCATCAAGAAGAAAAGAACATTTTTAAAAATCCCCTTAAGGGACCTATGGGACAACATCAAGCAGACCAACATTTGTATTACGGGATCCCAGAAGGAGAAGAGAGAGAAAAGGGACAGAAAAGCTATTTGAAGAAATATTGGCTGAAAACTTCATTAACCTGGAGAAGGAAACAGATATCTAGATTCAGAAATCTCACTGAGTTCCAAATAAGTTGAACCCAAAGAGATCCTCACCAAGACCCATTATAGGTAAAATGTCAAAAGTTAAAGAGAGAATCCTAAAAGCAGCAAGAGAGAAACAACTTGTTACATACAAGGGAACCCCCAGATTTTTCAGCAGAGACTTTGCAGACCAGATGGGAGTCGCATGATATATTCAAGTGTTGAAAGCAAAATAACTTCCAACCAAGAATACTCTACCCTGCAAGGTTATCATTCAGAACTGAAGGAGAGATAAAGAGTCCTCCAGATGAGCAAAAACTAAAGGAGTTCACCACCACTAAACTGGTCTTACAAGAAATGTTAAAGGAACTTCTTTAAGCTGAAAAGAAAGGGTACTAGTTAGTAACAAGAAAACATTTGAAAGGAAAAATCTCACTAGTAAAAGTAAGTATATAGTAAAGGTAGTGGAGTAATCACTTATAAAGTGAGTACGAAGGTTAAAAGACAGAAGTAGTAAAAATAACCATAACTACAATAATTAGTTAAAGGATCCACAAAATAAAAAAGATATAAAATGTGACATCAAAAACTTATAACATGTGGTGGAGGGAGTAAAAATGTAGAGTTTTAAAATGCACTCAAGGGACTTCCCTGGTGGCGCAGCGGTTAAGAATCTGCCTGCCAATGCAGGGAACACGGGTTTGAGCCCTGGTCCAGGAAGATCCCACATGCCGTGGAGTAACTAAGTCCCTTCGCCACAACTACTGAGCCTGGGCTCTAGAGCTCACAAGCCACAACTACTGAGCCTGTGAGCCACAACTACTGAGCCTGTGTGCCACAACTACTGAAGTCCGCGCACCTAGAGCCCGTGCTCCACAACAAGAGAAGCCACCACAATGAGAAGGCTGCACACTGCAACAAGGAGTAGCCCCCACTCACCACAACTAGAGAAAGCCCATGCACAGCAATGAAGACCCAATGCAGCCCAAAAAAATAAATAAATTTATTTTTAAAAATGTACTCAAATGTAACTTAATATCAACTTAAACTAAACTGGTATATATATATATATATATATATATATATATATGCCTCATGGTAGCCACAAAGCAAAAGCCTATAGTAGCTACAAAAAACAATAATGAGGATGGAATCTAAACATAACACTAAAGAAAGCCATCAAACCACAAGGAAAGAGAACAAGAGAAGAAGAAAGAAACAGAGAGAAACCACAAAAACAGCCAGAAAACAATTAACAAAATGGCAATAAGTACATCGCTATCTACAATTACTTTAAATGTAAATGGTAATAAGTATAGACCTATCTATAATTAATTTAAATGTAAATGGGCGAAATTCTCCAATCAAAAGACATAGAGTAGCTGAATGTTTAAAATATGCTGCCTAAAGAGATTCACTTCAGATGTAAGAACACACACAGACAGAAAGTGAAGTGCTGGAAAAAGATGTTTCATGCAAAAGGAAGCCAAAAAAAGCTGGGGTAGCTATACATATATCAGACAAAATAGATTTTAAAACAAAAATTGTAATAAAAGACAAAGATGGGCACTACATAAATGATAATGGGTCAATCCAACAAGAAGATATAATATTTGTAAATATTTATGCACCCAACATAAAATCACCTAAATATATAAAGCAAATATTAACAGACCTAAAGAAAGAAATTCACAAAAATACAATAATAATAGGAGGCTTTAATACTCCACTTAATCAATGGATAGATCATCCAACAGAAAATCAATAAGGAAACATTGGCCTTAAATGACACATTAGACCAGATGGACTTTATATATATAACCACCCACACGCACATGCACAAACACACACACATATATATAGAACATTACAAATCATATATGTGATAAGGGGTTAATATCCAAAACATATAAAGAACTCATACAACTCAATAACAAAAATACAAACAATGTGATTAAAAAACGGATAGAGGGTATGAATAGACATTTTTCCAAAGAAGACATACAGATGGCCAACAGACACATGAAAAGGTGCTCAACATCACTAATCATTAGGGAAATGCAAATCAAAACCACAATAAGATACCACATCACACCTGTTAGAATGGCAAGGATGTGGAGAAAAGAGAATCCTTGTGCACTATTGGTGGGAATGTAAATTAGTGCAGCCACTACTGAAAACAGTATGGCGGTTCCTCAAAAAACTAAAAATAGGAGTACCATCTGATCCAGCAATTCCACTCCTAAGTATATAGCCAAAGAAAATGAAAACACTAATTTGAAAAGATACATGCACCCCAATGTTCATAACAGCACTATTTATAATAGCCAAGATATGGAAGCAACCCACGGGTCCCTCAACAGGTGAATGGACAAAGAAGATGTGGTATATATATATATATAATTAAATATTACTCAGCCAGCTCTAAAAAAGAATGAAACCTTGCCGTTTCCAACAACATAGGTGGACCTTGAGGGCATTACACTAAGTCAGACAACAAAAGACAAATACCATATGATTTCACTTATATGTGAAATCTAAAAATACAAAACAATCAAACAATCAAAACAAACAAAACTCATAATAGGTACAGAGAAAAGACTGGTGGTTGCCAGAAGGGAGGAGGTTGGAGTGTGGGAAAAATGGGTGAAAGGGTCAAGAGGTACAAACTTCCAGTCATAAAAAAAGTCAGGATATAATGTGCAGCATGGTGATTAGAGTCAATAATATTGTATTACATATTTTGTAACTTTGTATGGTGACAGGAGGAAACTAGACAAATCATTATTTTGTACACCTGAAACTAATATAATGTTATATGTCATTATACCTCAATTTGAAAAAGAAGGAAGGAAGGGAGGGAGGGAGGGAGGAAGGAAGGAAGGAAGGAGGGAAGGAAGGAAGGAAGGAAGGAAGGAAGGAAGGAAGGAAGGAAGGAAGGAAGGAAGGAAGGAAGGAAGAAAGAAAGAAAGGAAGAAAGAAAGAAAGAAAAGACTGCTTTCAATTTCTTCACGCTGTGATGCTGTGGTTATATTTGTATTCCAAGTTCCAAGGTCCCAGACCTCATGCTTTCTTGTTCTGTTGATTAGCACTCCCTCCTCCCCACCCCACGCCCCCGCACACGTTGAAACATACAGTGTTTGATTCTGGTTAATCTTCTTTGTCTAACCTCTCTTGTCCACTCTAGTTAAACTTCCTCCTACCCACTTACCAACTTCATTTGGGTGTCATTCTGTATAACTTGTTTTCAGATAACATATTAACTCATCTTCCCAAGCTTTCAGATCATTT
Source organism: Balaenoptera borealis (assembly GCF_965194805.1). Lineage (NCBI taxonomy): Eukaryota > Metazoa > Chordata > Mammalia > Artiodactyla > Balaenopteridae > Balaenoptera > Balaenoptera borealis. Next base: position 22,471,491 of record NC_138870.1, on the reverse strand, counting down.
TGAAGTTGTGTCTTTCTTTTTCCCCCTCCCCGTGCCACAGGGCACGTGGGATCTTAGTTTCCCGACCAGAAATGGAACCCCCGTCCCCTGCATTGGGAGCGTGGAGTTTTAACCACTGGACAGCCAGAGAAGTCCCTAAAGTTATATCTTAATGGGATTTCTCCTACCATGAATATTTTAGTGTTTAAACAAAACAAAACAAAACTCTTTTAAGACAAGCTATACTGTGGTTTTCTCATAAAGGCATCCTTGCTCACCACTGAAGTCTGAGCTTTAGTTAACTGTTGTAGTCAGTAAATCATTGTGAAATATACTTGTTAAAGTGGCATGTTTTCAGAAAAAAATTATGTCCCCTGGAGAAAGATTAATGATATTGTTCTGTAGACTAGAATGCTGAGGGTTAGATTTACTTTCTTCAGCTACATGAAGGGCTTCTTGGGAAGAGATGTCTGGTGACTAGTTTTCCATGTATGGAGAGAATAAAGAAGAAATTCAGGGCTTAAGTTAAAGCAAGAGAGCCACAAGTTTAACAGCAGGAGGAACTCAGCTGCAGCAGTCAACTGAAAACAGCAAACTCATTGGATTTTCACTTTTGCCTAAAAGCAGGACCTGGCTGAGAAGCTCTCTTGAAGCCTTATGGAACTGGATGAATGATAAAAAGAAAGCACAACTACATGGGTGAATATGGAAATGATTTTTCTCAACTTAAAACAAAAAAAAGGAGAATTTGATACCATTGCATGCAAGATGATCAAATGAGATAGCAACAGGTACCCAAAGGACAAATGGGGTGATGACTGAAAGGACTGGCCAGTGACATGTTACACAGAAGGATGACAAAGGTTTGAACAAACTAACGTGCACCACAATATTCATTTGCTCACTCATTCATTCCACAATATGTACTGGGTACCTACTACATGACAAATATTGTTCTAGGCACTTGAAGAAAATATAGATATCTGTCTTTGTGCAGTTTACATGCTATTAGAGGGACACTAAAAGTAAGTAATAAATATAATACATAAGTAAATCATAAGGTACATTAAGACAAGAAAGAAAGGAAAAAGTAGAGCAGGTTAAGGTGGACTGTTGCTGAACCAAACTTGGGTCCAACTTGCCCGAGCACAGTAAAGTCAATCTACTGACTTGGAGTTATGGTGAAGGAAAGTGCAGCATTTATTGCAGGGTGCCAAACAAGGAATCCAGGGCAGCTAGTGCTTAAAACACCTGAACTGCACAATGGCTTTCAGGAAAGCATTTTTAAAGGCAAGGTGAGGGAGGAGGAGTCCCCAGGGTATGCGATCAGCTCGTGCACAATTCTCTGATTGGTTGATGGTGTGGTAACAGGGCAGTGTCACAGAGGTTCACATTATCAATCCCTAGGCACCAATCAGTCTGGGGGCTATGTGCTCAGGGTCATCGAGTAGTTAATTTGTTCCACTTGGTGGTGGTTTTAGCATCTGTAAAACAACACAGAAAATGTGCATCAGATACTATTATCTAGGTGTTCCAGAGAGGAGCTAAAGCAGAGGATTTGGAAGAGGGGTCTGTCCTGAGAAGGCCCCATAGTGTCCTGCTAGGTTACAGGATCAGGTGTGGAGAGATGCGTGCTAAGTTGCAGAATTAGAGAGGTCAGGGCAGGCCTCGCTGAGAACAAAGATTTGAGCAAAGATTTGCAGAAAAGAGGGAGTGAGCCCAATGTCTGTCATTGGGGAAGACTCTCCCAGGCTGAGGGAAGAGCTAACGCAAGGGTTTTAAGGCACAAAGCACTTGAGGGGTTCCAGGAACAGTATGGAGGCCACGAGACTGGAAGGGAGTGAGAGAATAGAAAAAAGAGGAGGTTAGAGGTAAGAGGGATGAAAACATCTCATGAAGGGCTCTGTAGACCTTGCTCAATGCTTTGAATTTTACTGTGAGTGAAACACGAGCCATGGCAAGGTTTTAAGCAGAGGAGTGACAGGATGTGACTTTACTTAAAAATGCTCACTCAGACTGCTGTGTTGGGAACAGGCAGAAGCAGAGTGACCTTCCCGGGGCTCTTGCAGTAAGACCACAGGTGGCAGCGGCTCCGATAAGTGAGGGGGAACCAACGTGATAGCAGGTTAGAAAGAAGGAAGAAAAATGGCCCAAGAGCTGCCATCGACAAGTTGTACCTATAAAGGAAAAATTCACACATTCCTTTCTTTTATCAAGGAGACAAAATAAACCACTGTATGTTTACGTTGAATGTTGCTGCTTGCATAATTTCGCAAAATGACTGACAGCATTTGATGTAAAGATGGGCTTGCTCTGGCAGTTATCGTAAAATAGCAGAGTAATTTCTCTTACAACCTAAAACACCGATGTTATTTGTGTTTAGGTGGCAGTGATTACTTGGGTCTGCAAACAAAGAATACTGACTTAAAAATAAATTGGAAATAAAAATAAAGAATAAATTTGAAAGAAGAAAACCATTGGGGGGCATGGGAAAATGAGAAATATAAAATGAGTGTCCATTTGTATTATACACTATATTGGCAGGAGGGGGTGGTCAATGTCATGCCCATGGTATGAGAACAATCTTCCTTTCTTTTTTAATTTCATGATTTATCAAAAATGTGGGTGCTTGTATTGTGTTCTCTTTTTCTCCACTACCCAAAATGAGATGAGAAAAATGAGAACAAAGTAAAACCATTTACTGTGAACAATTAGATAATACAGATAAGGTCGGGGGAAACCCAAATAATACAAATCAGCAAAAGTCCCACTAGTAATCACTTTGAACATTTTGGCTTCTACAGCTCCAGCTCTCTCCTATGCTCAAGTATACAGAGTATCTTTTACACATACTTACATAAATAAAATTATATACATACAATTTGAGAACAGTCTTGCGACAGCATTCAGCTGGGATTCACAGCACCTGGCTTTAAAGGGGCCACTACGTGACAGTGAGCAAATCAGAGCGTCCTAGACATTACAACTAAATGGGATCCTAATGGTCTGCTTCGGCAGCAGCCCTTCCTGCTGGGGCTCCTCAGCTCTCTTTGTTTAGCTACCTTCCATCCAGCTTCCCTCAGCTAGGACCTTATCTGCCTCTTCTGGTTACAGCAAGAATTGCCAGGGCCCTTCAGAGTCAATGAGCACAGTCAGAGGAACTTCCTGCAGATCTGTGATGCAGGTGGTAAGGAGCTCTGTCATTCAGAGCCTGAAGGTGCTACAACTAAGCTGTTAAACCGTCTCCATCCTGACCAGTTTGTTGCCTGGGGATGTTAGATGTGGCCAGGAAGTTACAGAACCCAGACAGCGTGGCCTTATACACGGTCATGTCCTGGGAAAGAGGAGGTCTAGGACAGGAAACAGGTAAGGATGTACAAATACAGAAAAACTAAAAACAAAAGGAAGAAAGGAGACAGAGTGAGAGGAGGGAAAGGAAGAAGGGAGGAGGGAAGAAGGAGAGAGAGGGGAAGGGAAGGAGGGAAAGAGGGGAAAAGAGAGAGAAGGAAAGAAACGACAAAAGGGAGGGAGGGAGGAAGGAAATACAGTGAGGTGAGGAAGAGACTGAATGGTGAATAGGGATTAGCACTTAATCTTCTCCCACATCAATCTACACTGATCAATATCCTACCTCTGTCTTTTGTTATATTAAAACAAACATGTTTTCTACCTTCTAAAACAAAACTTATCCTCCATTTCTAGTTGCCTTGGATTTGAGATTTTGAGCAAAGAAAAAAGATAAAGTAACTACCCTTTTAAGATGACTTTACCACAGCTCAGAAGGTAGATAATGAGGTTTGCGTGCTTTTTCTTGTAAAAATACTTTGAATCCTGAACAAACCATGTCAAAAGGAGAAATAATCAAGCACACCATCCATCTGGACTCAGGAGATGGCTGATTCTTCATGAAGAGGCTGGCTAGTGGTCAAGGCATTGATTTTTGTCCCGATTTGGAGTTGCCACGCTGCCAATGAGCCACTTAATCTTATTGATACCAGAGAATATTTATTTTATCCAAATGGAATAAAGCAGGGGTGTAGGATATAGGCACGAAGCGTCTAGAAACATTCAACAGTAAACTTTAACATCACTTTGACTACAATTTCTAGTGTCTCCTACTCATCCTAGTACAGAAACTGGGGCAGGAAAGCTGGGCATTCTCCCAGATTTCCTTGAAGAAGGAGCAAAAATAGTAATCTGAACAGCCAAGAGTGTCAGCATGCATTGATAATTGTGAGTATATCCAATACAAAGTTTTGTGGGCCAAAATGAGTTGATTCTATTCTAAATGGGCCAGAGTTAATTCAGTCCATTTTACTCACACATGCTTAAGTGTGAAACAAAGACTCCAGGGTCGGGGAGGGGATGCAGGTCGGTGGGGGGGGGCGTGGTGTATTTCCCAGCTGTCAGTTTACTTCTGTGAATAACATTTAGCTGGCCATCAAAGAATTGCTTTCCAGAGGATCACTGTATCCTGGACGGCTGCAAACAAAAGGACCTGCAGTCCAATCCTCAATCACTTTGTGAAGTCAGCGTCCACCTTTGTTAATTATTAGCCCGTACAAGGTTAAGGTTCTATATGAATCTGCACCTGGAAAACACTACCACAACCAAACACGGCACTAACAAGACTGAGCTGAATGTCATTTTCATCTGGAAAACAAGGTTGTTTGTATTAAGGACCAGATCATTTTTTAAAAAGAGCTACCGGTATAGCAGAAAGTAAAGAGTCCTGCTCAAGAATATTTCCCCCATTATCTGAATCTCCAAATTCACCATTAGAAACATATTTCTTTAAATTACAAATGGTTCAGTATTAGGCACACTTGATTTAGAGTCTGACATCTACAGTCTAAAACTTAGGCACCTCGGGCAAGTCCTCAAACTCTGTGGGCCACAGTTTCCTTCTATGCAAAATGGTGATAATAAAACCTACCTTACCCGCTTTGTAGGGTTGTTTTTCATCCCCAGCTATGTGGCTCTCTATCCTATACGGTAACCACACTTCCTGCCAACCACCTCTACAGAGTGTGTCTTCCTGAGCTCCCCTCTGTGTTTATCCCTTTTTAAAATTTTTGTTTTCTCTGAAGCATCTGTTGCAGTCGACAGTGTGTCAGTCAGTATGTCCAACGTCTGGAATCTTTCTTGTCACAGTTTGGGGTTTCTCCAAATCACATGTTTAACAACTCTTAACGTTTCATGCGATGACCCACGTTGGCCCTTCTGAGCCACTCGGTTGCTTTGTTTGTCACTCAGAGCCTTGAAAAGAGACCTCTTTGGCCAAAGGAAAAACAGGTGGTGTGAGCTTAATTATCACCCTGTGGTCCTCCCTTTCTCATTTCCTTTTTTTGTCTTTCTAGTCATGCTTTATTTGCATTTTTTGCCCCACCATTCGAAGGAGATGCCATTTCTGCTCTCTCACACCCAGCCTCAGCACTTCCTTTCCCAAGGCAGCTGTTCGAATGGAAATACTGTGGGCTTTCTAACGCTGCCGACAGCGGTTCTAATCCTGGCTCTGGTATTTAAGAACTCAGTGATTAACGGTGACTTCTCTGCACTTCGATCCCCTCATCTGTGTAAACGGAAATCATGTCTATTTCAAGAGTTCTTGGGTGATGAAGGGAGATTGTATATGTGCTCCTGAGTCCACAAGGTGATCAATAAATATGAATTAAATGTTTTCTTCTTTGCTGTGTCTTACTTTCATTCTAAAATTCTTTAGCATCAAAGTTCTTGGGGCTTCCCTGGTGGTGCAGTTGTTAAGACTCCAACTACCAATGCAGGGGACACAGGTTTGAGCCCTGGTCTGGGAAGATCCCACATGCCACGGAGCAACTAAGCCCATGTGCCACAACTACTGAGCCTGTGCTCTAGAGCCCATGAGCCACAACTGCTGAACCTGCGTGCTACAACTACTGAAGCCCACGTACCTAGAGCCTGTGCTCCACAACGAAGAGTAGCCCCCGCTCACCGCAACTAGAGAAAGCCCGTGTGCAGCAACAAAGACCCAACGCAGCCAAAAATAAATAAATAAAAAATAAAGAAAATTAAAAAAAAAAAAGTTCTTTGTAACTCTCTTCCTGGTCCTTTCCCAATCTTCATCATCTTCTCTCAGCTTTTCGGGTGCTGTGGAGGCGCTTTTGTCTCAGAGACCCTAGATGTAAAACTCAGATCTCCTGCCTCCCAGATCCATCTCCACAAAGTTACCAAGTTACCGTGTTAAATGGGGCTAACCAAGGACTTATCTTATGGGTCGTTGTGATTCATGGCGGTGGTACATGTAAAAAGCTTGCCATAGTGGGTTTCATGTGTGGTAAGTACACGGTTACTACAGTAGTGTTAGCTCTAATCTTTGTCCCCCTGATTCATTATTAAACCTTGCTCTTTCCTTTACATTCATCATGAATGATCTGCTTTCCTGTTCTTCTAACCTCAGATTTCCTCTTTCAGATGAACTCTTCCCCTTTCTGCCAAATCACTCTCTTGCCTACACACCTATTCCAAAACCATTCAAGGGGCATCAGTCTATTACTGGGCCAGGAGACACTTTCTTAAATGTTAAGGTATTTTTGCTTTGAGGTCTTAAAATTGTATGCTCTAGCCATTTAGGGATAAAGCCTGGGTCATCTTTACATTTTGAAGGCTTGCTTCTCTCTCATTTTTCCCCTCTACCCCCAATCATGTCCTTCTATTTCAGATACCTGCTCCTATTCCCCTTTTCTGTGGCCCTCTTCTGTGTTCACAATTATTTTTTCTTTAATTTTTCCCCACTTATCTAGTGATTCACCTCTCCTTGATCAATCTGAACCAGTAACTTTAACTCATGATTCACTCTCTATTATTTGACCTACCCAATATTAGAAGAAACAGAAGTCGTCCAGTGGCCTGGCTTTATATGATGAATACACTAGTCATTCATTTAAAAACAGCCAACTGCCAAGTTGTTCTAATTCAATGGTCTCAGAACATGGTTTTGCTTTTTTTTTTCTCTAAAAAAATAGATATTCAGTGAAGAATAGAGATTCTCCAGTAGTTTGATAGATATCCAGATACCATTCCTAATAAAATTTTCCATCTATGAAAACTGAACTATTCCTGGGTTTTCTCTGTCATTCTATTGTCATGAGCAACCTTCTCACTCACACCTACCATCATGGTGCCCCAATCTCCAGGCCCAAACTCCACTTCTTCCTAACACAATTCTGGCCCAGGATCTGCTATGACTCTGTGTTATTGGACCCAGTTCTATGGTGCTCTAGACACACCCCTGCCCCTTAATCTGCTTGCTGATAATATGCAAATGAACAACACTCTACAGCTTCTAGTAATTGAACTCATAGTAGATACCAAATTCTGGGCTAAAATGTTTCCATACTCTTTCTCAGTTAATCCTCATAGGTACCATTTTTATTCCTATTTTACAGATTAGAAAACTCAGAGAGTTTAACACCCTATGAGGAAAGTATTACAGTTCCTTCCATTTAACAAATTACAAAGTTGAGGCCTAAAAAGGCTAAGTAATTTGCTTGAGTTCATGGGAATGAGGTAATGTGACCGAGAGTGGTGATATGGGGAGTGGGAGCTACTTTAGATAAAATCATCAGGGAAGACTCTCCTAGGACATGATTTTAGTCAGAGTTCTCCAAAGAAACAAAGCCAATACAGGAGATAGATAGATAGATAGATAGATAGATAGATAGATAGATAGATAGATAGATGAAAGATGAAGAGTGAAAGATTTATTATAAGGTATTGACTCGTGTGATTATGAAGGCTGAGAAATCTCACCATCTGCCTTGTGCAAGCTGGAGACCCAAGAAAGCCAATGGTATAGTTCAAAGCCTGAGAGCCAGAGAGCGAGTCCAAGTCTGAAGGCCTGAAACCAGGAGCCAAGGATCAGGAGAAGATCCATGTCCTAGCTCCAGCAGGCAGGTGAAGACTGAATTTCTCTGCCTTTTCAATCCACTCAGGCCCTCAAAGGATTAGATGAGCAGCACCCACACTGGGGAGGGCCATCTGCCTCACTTAGTCCACCGATTTCAAATGCTAATCTCTTCCAGAAACACTCTCACAGACACAGCCAGACATAATGTTTAACCAGATATCTGGGCATCCTACGGTCCAGTCAAGTTGACACATAATATTAACTATCACAAGTCCACCCCTTGTCAATCTGGCAGCATACACATCTTCAGCCATACTTAATCTCCGAATAAAGACAATAACAAAGTCATAACTCCACCTAACGTGATCAACCTATCCTGCGTACAACCCAAAACTTTCTAACCTCTTCCTCAGAAGAAGAGGGAAAGTCCTTGAGTGATGTTGACTCTTCTCCTTGATTTCTCATAACTTAAATACTGTGATGTAAAATTAACAGTACTTAAATACTATGATATAAAATCAATACATCTTATGTTACACGATAAGGGAATAAGAGAGGAAAATAAATGAAGATACTTGATACACACACGTATTCATAACTAACTAAGGAGGAAATGCTCATTATAATAACAGCCCTCATTTCTGTGACTGGTCACAGGGTATTTATAACTACCTGCTTCCGCTACTCACTCCATATCCCCCTTGCCTTCAGTAAGCACCAAGCAAAGTAACAACCAGAAGCACCGCTTGAAGTTCTGTCCCCTGAGAGGATTTCCCTTCACCACTGTCCTTCAGGGATGTCCCAGAAAGGGGCTGTAGTGCTGCAGCTCTCCACTTTCTGCTGCTGCCAGCATATCATGCAAAACCATCTATATAACAGGCCTGAGTCTCCTCTCTTCCTCTGTGAACCGATCTTAGGGAACTCCCCATGAGGCCTCAGGTACAGTCTGGGAGAGAGAAGCCAGTGCAGCAGGAGTGGGGACCATGGGCATTTGGGCCATTTCTTTATGCAACTTACTTGTGTCTTCAGAGCCTGCATGGGCCTGATCAGAGATACTCAACTTCCATTTGAGGATGGAGTGCTGCTGTACAGCTTGGTGGGTCAGACAACACCCAGTTCATGATGGGCAGCTCAGGCTGCCTGGTAACTTGGTGGCCCATGGCTAAATGTTCAGTCTCTACTAAGACCCAGGAGCAGGTCAACAACTGTTTTTCAAAAGGAGAGTAATTATCTACAGAGAATGGCAGGGTTTTGCTCTAAAGGGCCCGCATTATGATTCTCCTATAGCGGCTGCTAAATGCCCCAAAGAGCATCCCTATCTGCCACTGACACTTCAAGGACCACTGGATCTGCTCGATCATATGGCCCAAGCAGCTTGCATAGCAGCCTGGACCAGTGGCAGAGTCTTCTCTTGTTCCGGGTCCCACTTCAAAACTAGCAGCTTTTCAGATCACTCAGTAAATCGGCCACAGTAAGACACCCCAGATGAGGAATATGTCGTCTCCAAAATCCAAAGAGACCCACTAGGCGCTGTGCCTCTTTTTCACTTGTAGGAGGGGCCATATGCAACAACTTATCCTTCACCTTAGAAGGGATATCTTGACATGCCCCACACCACTGGACCCCTAGAAATTTCACTGAAAAAAATTCGTCTGAATTTTTGTCAGATTTATTTCCTACCCTCTGGCATGCAAATGTCTTACTAATAAGTTTAGAGTAGTTGCTGCTTCTTGCTCACTAGGTCCAATCAACATAATGTCCTCAATTTAATGGACCAGTATGATATCTTGTGGAAGAGAAAGGTGATACAGATTCACCCGAATTAAATTAAGATGTATGGCTGGAGAATTGATATACCCCTGAGGCAGGACAGTGAAGGTATATTGCTGACCTTGCCAGCTGAAAGTAAACTGCTTTTGGTGGATCTTATGGACAAGGGTGGAGAAAAAGGCATTTGCCAGATCAATAGCTGCATACCAGGCCAAAGGGAAGGTGTTAATTTGCTCAAGCAATGAAACTTCACCTGGTAAAGCAGCTACAATTGGCATCACCACCTGGTTAAGTTTACAGCAATCCACTGTCATTCCTCAAGTTTCATCTGCCTTCTGCACAGGCCAAATTGGTGAATTTAATGGAGAGGTAGTGGGAATTAACACCCTTGTATCCTTCAAGTCCTTGATGGTGGCACTAATCTCGGCAATCCCTCCAAGTATTGCTTTCAGCTTACTTTTTTCCTAGATAGGGGGAGTTTTTAGTTTTTAGTTTTAGTGGCACATGGCCTTTCCCACCATCATAGCTCTCACTCCACAGGTCAGGGAACCAATGTGGGAATTCCGCCAGCCTCTGAGTATATCTATTACAATTATGTATTGTGGAACTAGGGAAATGACCCTAGTTCAGGTCATTTCCCACTGTGGGAAGGACCTGAGCTAAAAATCCATTGGTCTCCTGAACTTCATCAGTCCCTATTCTGACTAGGACCACAATAAACTTTTTGGGTCTCCTGGAATTAGTGTCAGTTGAGAGCCAATGTCCAAAGGTCCTGAAATGTCTGATTATTTCCTTTCCCCCAATGCACAGTTACCTTGGTAAAAGGCCATAGGTCCTTTTGGGGAAGGCTAGGAGAAAGGTTAACACAATAAATTTTTGGTAGTGTACTGGGGTCCTTCCTTGCCTTAGTCAGTTTGGGCTGCTATAACAAGAATACCGCAGACTGGGTGGCTTAAACAACAAACATCTATTTCTCACAATTCTGGAGTCTAGGAAGTCCAAGATTAAGGTGTCAGAAAATCCTGTGCCTCCTGAGGCATTCCAGCAGTTTGCAGATGGCTGTCTTCTCTCTGTATCCTCACATGCTGAAGAGCAGAGAGAGGGAGCAAACTATCTTGTATCTCGTCTTGTAAGGACACTAATCCCATTCATGAAGGCTAATTATCTCCCAAAGGCCCCATCTCAAAATACCATTACATTAGAGATTAGGGTTCAACATACAAATTTGAGTGGGACAGAAACATTCAGTCCATAGCATTCCTCAAGCGAACCCAGCCTCCGCTTCATTCAAGAGGCTTTGGGTCTGTAAACTGGCTCAAGTCTGGGATTTGATTAAAGGGCCATGACCCTGTTCAGGTTAGACTTCAGCTCACTTGACCTAGAACTTTCTTGCTTATAAAAAAGAATTTAGTAGGCATCCTATCTATTGATTTCTAGAAACACCATGATCAACACCATAGCCAACTCCATAGGTCTGCATGAGTCAGTCTATTCTGACTGCTGCTTTGATTCTACTACTCATTACAGTGACCACGCTCACCGTGCCATTGGTGTTGAGTGCCGCCACTTGGCCCCTGCCACCATGGGATCCAATAAATCCCATTGCATTTCAGTTTCCCAGTTCAGTGACTACAGTTCTCACTGTGAGGACTGGCCTGCAGAGAACAAACACAGGGCTCTTTAAGGATGTCAGGGTTCCCCTCACAAATTGATTTCTCACGGTATTGGTGAAAGGTATGTCTTCTGGATTCTCCCAGTACGGGTGAGTGGGTCTTAAATGACAAATCCACTCTAACATTCCAGTATCCCTAAGCCTTTCAATCCCTTCCTCTACTTTAAACCAAAGCAAGGGGGCTTCCCTGGTGGCGCAGTGGTTAAGAATCTGCCTGCCAATGCAGGGGACACGGGTTCGAGCCCTGGTCTTGGAAGATCCCACATGCCTCAGAGCAACTAAGCCCGTGCGCCACAACTACTGAGCCTGCGCGTCTGGAGCCTGTGCTCCGCAACGGGAGAGGCCGCGACAGTGAGAGGCCCGCGCACCGCGATGAAGAGTGGCCCCCGCTCCCCGCAACTAGAGAAAGCCCTCGCACAGAAATGAAGACCCAACACAGCCAAAAATAAATAAATAAATAAAGTAATTAAAAAAAAAAAAAAAACAAGGCAAGTTGGGCATTTTCAATTCATTCACTTGGGCCACTTTTTCATCTATGTTTCAGCCAACCAACCAAACCTTCTAACTTCCTGAGCTATAACATTAATTGCAGAGTCTCTGCTTAGTGGTCCATATCAATAATTTCAGTCTGATGCAACCTTGTGTTCCTTTCTCCATTATCCCACATTCTTAGTATCCATTCTAACACATGTTCTCTGGGTTTCTATTGGTATAAATCAGAAAACTCAAGTAGTTCTTTTGGACTACAGCGTAGTCCTAACATTTAGGGGCCTGCTGGGACCCAAGTCTAGTTATAGGTCTAGAAGCAAAGCAGGTGGTAGGGGTGGGTCCTGAGGAGAAGCAACATTGTCTTGCATGGCAGCTGCTTCAGGAGAGGCCTTTACAAATTCTCAGGCAATACAGGGTTAACCCCCTCAGACGGGAGTAGGAAGGCCAATACCACTGGGGGCGGGGATGCCGTTGCCAGTGGGGATGAGGACAGCAATTCTACTGGGGGCGAGGAGGTTACTCCCACCGGGGTGGGCAGATCACTTATACTGGGAGTGGGGAGAGCTCTTCCACTGGCAAAGGGGACTAATCAGAATTTAGGAGCTCAATGTCTCCAGCTTCATAAGGGTCTCTCCCAGCTTCATCAGTGTTTTCCCGCATGTCCCCATCCCAGCTTAGAGGATCCAGTTCTTTCCCGATCAATGCCCTTACTTTTATGGTAGACACCTTGCAAGGGTGGAAGTTCAACGTACGTTGTAATTCAGCCAGTCACAGGATGAGATTCTGCATTTGATTTTCAGCGATCTCAGCTCTGCATCTCTAAGGGTCTCATAAAGGCACACAGAGAAGCTTTCGGGTCATTTGTACAGCATATGAGCTGGGAATTCAAATCCCTGAGCTCATCCTCTTCTTTTACCACTTTGTCCAAAGACATTAGGAGCTGCCCACCAATGTCATTATATTTGTTAGTTTTCCAAAAATGTTCAAAAGCATTACATACACAGTCATTCAGCTCTTTGCTTCTAATAAGTTGTTGATTAGGAGTATCCAGGGCAGGTATTTGCATACCTCTATTACGAAGTCCACTCCATTAACTACCACTGTTTTCTTTACTATTGGAAATAAAGTCATTAGGGTCTTTAAATCTAAATAGATGAGAAGGCCAATTTCAGAAACCCCAGAACCAACTCAGAAAACTCATCCATAAAATGCTATTCCCCTAGAACCATTCAGTACCCAAATTTGTATTAGTCAGGGTTCTCCAGAGAAAGGAAACCAACAGGAGATACATATATATATATATAATATAAATATGTTTATATAAATATATAAATATTATATTAATATAATATTTATAATCTATTATATACCATAATAATATAATATAAATATATAAATATATTTATATGTTTATATTTTTTTATATTTATTTATTTATTTATTTATTATCAGGACTTCCCTGGTGGTCCAGTGGTTAAGACTCTGCACATCCATCACAGGAGGCATGGGTTCGATCCCTGGTTGGGGAACTAAGATCCCACATGCCGCGCAGCACGGCCAGAAAAAAAAAAGAAAACAACAACAACAACAACAAAAAGATTTATTATAAAGTATTGGCTTACAGAATTATGGAGGCTGAGAAATCTCACAATCTACCACCTGCAAGCTGGAGACTCAGGGAAGCCAGTGGTACTATAGTTCAACGACCAGGGAAGCAGAGATTCTAGTCTGAGTCTGAAGGCCTGAGAACCAGAGCACCAAGGGCAGGAGGAGCCTGATGTCTCAGCTCCAGCGGTCAGGAAGAGAGTAAATTAATCCTTTTTGACCTTTTTATTCTATTCAGGCTCTCAATGGACTGGATGAGGCCCACTCACATTGGGGAGGGCAATTGACTTTAGTCAGTCAATCAATTCAGATGCTGATTTCTTTGGGAAAACCCTCATATATACACCCAGAAATAATGTTTAGCCAGATATCTGGGCATCCTATGGTCCAGTCAAGTTGACACATAAAATTAACCATCACAGAGTGATTTCACGGAAACCTAATGAGAAGGAGCCAGGGCTGGAATGCTGTGAAGGAAGAAGAGCCTTCCCAGCAGAGGAAACAAGTGCCAAAGCCCTGAGATCGGCACGTTTTAGAAAAGGAAAGGCCAGTGTGGCTGGCATGTAGTGCTTGAGTAGGACGATGGGCAAGATGAAGTTGTAAGGCAGGCGGTAGCCAGATGATGTAGGGTCTTACTGGGCGTCATAAGAGCTTGGGTTTTCTTCTAAGGACAACGGGGAAATGTTAAAGAGTTGAAGATGGGAAGTGATACTGATACAATGTGATGTACATTTAAGAAATATGACTGGCTACTGTAAGGAGAATGGACTGCGGGTATGTTAGAAGTGGTGGCAGAGAGCAGTCAGGAGGTTTTGCAGGAACACAGGTGAGACATGCTGGTGATGAGAACTGTAATGGGAGCAGGGAAGGGAGCGATTCAAGGTATGTTTTAGAGGGAGAGTCAACATGATCTGCTGTTGGACTGAAGGAGAGTGATAAGGAAATTAAAGAGATTATTTATGATTTACTATGGTTTTGGCCTGACATAGTGACTTGTGAGAGTCAATGGTTAAATTTTCAGGAATTCTGTAAGCCAGTTGTTAAACATAGCCATTATTAAAAATTAAATTATATAAATCTATAATTAAATTATATTAAATTTTTAAAAGGTAATAAACTCTCAAAATTCATCACTTCCTAATTGTTTTATTTCTACTACATGTTTACTTATCTAGGATTTGAAGTCATCTATGGCTACATATCTGTTTGGTGGAAATAGTACGTAATGATGAGCTATTGCACATCTTTTCTACATTCAGTGACATCACATTGGTAGCTTGAAATCAACCATGGTCAGAGTATTTACACCATGGAAATCATAAATTCTGTAATCACATCTTGACTTACTATTTTGTTGATTGTCTAGACTTACGAAAATAATGGGGAAAATGTTAGTAATGCCAATTAGACTTAAAAGTGTGTTGCATCTGTAGTATTGAATTATGAATAGCACAAAATATTGAGAAAATAGTCTTCCAGCATCCAGAAGTATTATCTGATGCAGCACTTCTTCTTTCAATCTAGAGACTAAGCATTAATCAAAAACAATAGTTAAATTGTTGCACTGGAGGAGAAGAAAATCTAGCTGTTTTGTTTTGTTTTGTTTTCATTTTCGTTTTCTACCGGGCAGGGGCACATAAGGAAGATTAGATCAGGTATAGACAAATTTTTAAAAATATTTATTTTCTCCATGTCTGAGTGTAATGTGTTAGTGAATTTGCAGACACACTACAAGCAATTTGTAATCGACCCCTTTGGGCCACAGGGATCCTTTAAGCATGTTGAAGTCTGGGTCTTGTCATGCACAGATATGTTAGAGGCTCTGTGTGAGCTAAATTGCAAGGTCCATGGGGGCAAGGAGATTTGTCTGTCCACTGATGTATCCTGAGAACTTTGAACAGCTCCCAATACACATTAGGCATTTAATAAATATGTGTTGAATTTTTTAATTGTGATAGTGAAACTTTATATGAAAAAGTGCCTCCAAACAGAAGTTTAGAGACTCAGCTGAGGATTTTAAGAAGCAGTCATGCAGGATAACAGCAAGAAAAAAATTAACACAATGTATGTGACTATTTTTTTCATGGTTGAGAAGAGATCTAAATAGGAAAATAATGCCAATACTAATCTGAATATACCAGAATTAACTTTATTTCCTTTACTTTCTCTCCTTGCTCTCGTCTTACATCTCCAAAAGGATTTGGTAAAGTTTGATGGTTTCACTTGGGTATTTTAACAAAAGCTGATCTCATGCTGGTGTTATAGCACGATTGTTTTTCCAAAAAACCTGTTCAAAAGACTAACAGGCACTTCAAAGTTCTCTGAGAGAAAGAACGCTCATGGAGATTTTTAAACATATACTAGCCCTTTATTTCCAAGTCCCACCTGAAAACTCCACCAAGATTTGTCTTTCCAGGGCTTGAAGAGCAATGAAGAAGAATTTCTGTATCTTAACAAATTGTGGAGATGATTGTTACAGCAAATCATTTCTCAACCACTGTCCACACTGGCCAATGAATAGCATTCTTGAGTTCTCTAGTGAGCAGAGCCAAACAAGTGACTTCAGGCTTGAGAATCCCAGGAGTGATTTTGGCCTGACTCTTGCTTTCCCAGAGGCAAAATTATCCTCATGCAGAATACATCACAAATCCCAATGATGACTCTGTTTCCAGGTTTTAAGAATGGTCTGAAAAAGAAAAGCCCTATGCCTCCTTCCAAAATCCACTCGCATTCGTAGCACTGGGCCTTATGCTCATTTATTACAAAGTGTCCTGGGCTCAGGGGTCTCAAGGGTCTCCCTTAATACTTTTTTTTAGTAGGCAAGTAGATTATAATGATTTCGATGACTCTCCAAATTAAAAATATACAGGGATTTGTACAAAAAGAAAAAATATGACTTTTCACTTGACTTTTTTTTTTTAAAGGACACATAAACAAGTCCTTTTTGAAGCAGATTTAAACTCTATGCCTAGGAGAAAGAAACAACTTAGTCATTCCTGGGAAAATAAAATCAGTAGCTTAAGTGAAAAAATAATTAAACCAGTTTTGTAGCATCAGTATGTAAAACTATAACTGGTCAATAGACTAAAATGTGAGGGTGACATTTTGGGGAGAGTGTCATATAGACATTAACAAAAGCTTTCACAGAAATGTGTTGTTCAGTGTTAGAATATTTAGCTCTGTGATGTTGCCACAGTGCTTTGTGTGAAGTGTACTGTGTGTGAGATGGGTAGGACAATCACAGCACCCCTGTGCTGCCCCAGAGTCAAATCCACATTTTGCTCTCTCCAAAGTGCTTTCTTTCTTTGGGCAAGCTTGGCCTTGAGCCCTCCTGACACAATAAAGAGGGAGCTATAAACCATGGGTGCCCTAGGTTAAGACGGTGTTCAGTCAGCTAGAATTGTCTTCAAGTTTTTTTGTTTTTTTTTTTTTTTTTTAATATTTTATTTATTTATTTATTTATTTATGGCTGTGTTGGGTCTTCGTTTCTGTGTGAGGGCTTTCTCCAGTTGCGGCAAGTGGGGGCCATTCTTCATCGCGGTGCGCGGGCCTCTCACTATCGCGGCCTCTCTTGTTGCGGAGCACAGGCTCCAGACGCGCAGGCTCAGTAGTTGTGGCTCATGGGCTTAGTTGCTCCGCGGCATGTGGGATCTTCCCAGACCAGGGCTCGAACCCGTGTCCCCTGCATTGGCAGGCAGATTCTCAACCACTGCGCCACGAGGGAAGCCCTGTCTTCAAGTTTGAGACAGCGTACCATATAGCATAGTTATGTGCCCATGTTTCTTCCTACATTTGAGAAGACATGAGACAGTATTGACCTTGAGAATATATGTATCCTAATATAGGAGGATTTAAATTCTAGGACCTCTCCTTAAAAACTTCAGGTGCAGTACGTATGGACTTGTGTGTGTGTGTGTGTGTGTGTGTGTGCGCGCACCTGTACCTGTGTGCATAGCTACTATATAACCCGCAGAATAAAAGATATAGTAATTGAGTCATAGGGTATCACATTAGTTGGTTAATAAAGATTACAACAAACGCCCCACATAGAATAACACATATTTCCAAAGTATTATTATTATTGCCATTGCTGTTGTTGACAATAGCAAGAGGCAACATTTACTGAGTACAAATTATGTGCCAGACAAGCCATTATGTGTTGGCTTGCTTAATTCTCACAAGAAACTTATGAGCTATATGTGATTATCAGTGAAAGAGAGAGGAGGAAAATGAGGCTGAGAGGTGAAATAACTTGCCCAAGGTCAGAACTAGAAAAAGATGAAGCTGGGCTTCAAGTCTGATGTTTGGCTTCTCCAAAGCCTTTTTTTTTTTTATGCTAAAATAAAATGAATTCATTAGGAACGAAATTTATTCTTTCTTTGATGATTTTTTAAAAAGCCCTATTGTTCCAGTGCCTCTGAATCACCAAATTTGGTCACAAATTACCACATACAGTAAACGTATAAAAAATAGAAAGCATTAGGATTTCCAATCCTGAGAATTACAAATGAGTAAACCTCTACTGGATGCTTATGAATGCAGCAACACAAGCGAACAGAAATAGTACTTTTGAGGTGGAATTTATAAACGGCATCACATTTATAGCTAATTTAAAAATAGTTTTTATACACCAAGTAAAGTAGTAAGCCCTGTATTCATCAATTTATAGTAAGTGATTCTCCACAAAAGATAAATGTTCCAGAAGGAAAATCTACCTCACTTTATTTATTTATTTATTTAACATTTTATTGGAGTATAATTTCTTTACAATGGTGTGTCAGTTTCTGCTTTATAACAAAGTGAATCAGTTATACATATACATATATCCCCACATCTCCTCCCTCTTGCGTGTCCCTCCCACCCTCCCTATTCCACCCCTCTAGGTGGTCACAAAGCACCGAGCTGATCTCCTTGTGCTATGTGGCTGCTTCCCGCTAGCTATCTATTTTACATTTGGTAGTGTATATATGTCCATGCCACTCTCTCACTTCATCCCAGCTTCCCCTTCCCACTCCCCGTGTCCTCAAGTCCATTCTCTACATCTGCGTCTTTATTCCTGTCCTGTCCCTAGGTTCATCAGAACCTTTTTTTAAATTTAGATTCCATATATATGCGTTAGCATACGGTATTTGTTTTTCTCTCTCTGACTTACTTCACTCTGTATGACAGACTCTAGGTCCATCCACCTCACTACAAATAACTCAGTTTCGTTTCTTTTTATGGCTGAGTAATATTCCATTGTATATATGTGCCACATCTTCTTTATCCATTCATCTGTCGTTGGACACTTAGGTTGCTTCCATGTCCTGGCTACTGTAAATAGTGCTGCAATGAATATTATGGTACATGACTCTTTTTGAATTATGGTTTTCTCAGGGTATATGCCCAGTAGTAGGATTGCTGGGTTGTATGGTAGTTCTATTTTTAGCTTTTTAAGGAACCTCCATAATGTTCTCCATAGTGGCTGTATCAATTTACATTCCCACCAACAGTGCAGGAGGGTTCCCTTTTCTCCACACCCTCTCCAGCATATATTGTTTGTAGATTTTTTGATGATGGCCATTCTGACCGGTGTGAGGTGATACCTCATTGTAGTTTTGATTTGCATTTCTCTAATGATTAGTGATGTTGAGCATCCTTTCAAGTGTTTGTTGCCAATCTGTGTATCTTCTTTGGAGAAATGTCTACTTGGGTCTTCTGCCCATTTTTGGATTGGGTTATTGGTTTTTTTGATATTGAGCTGCATGAGCTGCTTGTAAATATTGGAGATTAATCCTTTGTCAGTTGCTTCATTTGCAAATATTTTCTCCCATTCTGAGGGTGGTTTTTTTGCCTTGTTTATGGTCTCCTTTGCTGTGTAACAGCTTTTAAGCTTCATTAGGTCCCATTTGTTCATTTTTGTTTTTATTTCCATTTCTCTAGGAGATGGGTCAAAAAGGATCTTGCTGTGATTTATGTCATAGAGTGTTCTGCCTATGTTTTCTGTGTTCTGCACTAGTTTGATAGTGTCTGGCCTTACACTTAGGTCTTTAATCCATTTTGAGTTTGTTTTTGTCTATGGCATTAGGGAGTGTTCTAATTTCATTCTTTTACATGTAGCTGTCCAGTTTTCCCAGTACCACTTAATGAAGAGTGTGTCTTTTCTCCATTGTATATTCTTGCCTCCTTTATCAAAAATAAGGTGACCATAGGTGTGTGGGTTTATCTCTGGGCTTTCTATCCTGTTCCATTGATCTATATTTCTGTTTTTGTGCCAGTACCATACTGTCTTGATTACTGTAGATTTGTAGTAGATTCTCAACTCCGGGAACCTGATTCCTCCAGCTCAGTTTTTCTTTCTCTAGATTGTTTTGGCTATTCGGGGTCTTTTGTGTTACCATACAAATTGTGAAATTCTTTGTTCTAGTTCTGTGAAAAATGGCGTTGGTAGTTTGATAGGAATTGCACGGAATGTGTAGATTGCTTTGGGTACTATAGTCATTTTCACAATGTTGATTCTTCCAATCCAACAACATGGTATATCTCTCCATCTGTTTGTATCATCTTTAATTTCATCTTTAAGTGTCTTATAGTTTTCTGCATACAGGTCTTTTACCTCCTTAGGTAGGTTTATTCCTAGGTATTTTATTCTTTTTGTTGCAATGGTAAATGAGAGTGTTTCCTTAATTTCTCTTTCAGATTTTCATCATTAGTATAGAGGAATGCAAGAGATTTCTGTGCATTAATTTTGTATCCTGCTACTTTACCAAATTCATTGATTAGCTCTAGTAGTTTTCTGGTAGCATCTTTAGGATTCTCTATGTATAGTATCATGTCATCTGCAAACAGTTACAGTTTTACTTCTTCTTTTTTGATTTGGATTCCTTTTATTTTTTTTTCTTATCTGATTGCTGTGGCTAAAACTTCCAAAACTTTGTTGAATAATAATGGTGAGAGTGGGCAACTTTGTCTTGTTCCTGACATTAGAGGAAATGATATCAGTTTTTCACCATTCAGAACGATGTTGGCTGTGGGTTTGTCATATATGGCATTTATTATGTTGAGGTAAGTTCCCTCTATGCCTACTTTCTGGAGGGTTTTTATCATAAATTGGTATTGAATTTTGTCGAAAGCTTTTTCTGCATCTATTGAGATGATCATACGGTTTTTCTCCTTCAGTTTGTTAATATGGTGTATCCCATTGATTGATTTGCATATATTGAAGAATCCTTGCATTCCTGGAATAAACCCCACTTGATAATGGTGTGTGATCCTTTTAATGTGCTGTTGGATTCTGTTTGCTAGTATTTTGTTGAGGATTTTTGCATCTATGTTCATCAGTGATATTGGACTGTAGGTTTCTTTTTTTGTGACATCTTTGTCTGGTTTTGGTATCAGGGTGATGGTGGCCTCGTAGAATGAGTTGGGGAGTGTTCCTTTCTCTGCTATATTTTGGAAGAGTTTGAGAAGGATAGGTGTTAACTCTTCTCTAAACGTTTGATAGAATTCGCCTGTGAAGACATCTGGTCCTGCGCTTTTGTTTGTTGGAAGATTTTAAATCACTGTCTCAATTTCAATGCTTGTGATGGGTCTGTTTGTATTTTCTATTTCTTCCTGGTTCAGTCTTGGAAGGTTGTGCTTTTCTAAGAATCTGTCCATTTCTTCCAGGTTGTCCATTTTATTGGCATAGAGTTGCTTGTAGTAGTCTCTCATGATCCTTTGTATTTCTGCAGTGTCAGTTGTTACTTCTCCTTTCTCATTTCTAATTCTCTTGATTTGAGTCTTCTCCCTTTTTTTCCTGATGAGTCTGGCTAATGGTTTATCAATTTTGTTTATCTTCTCAAAGAACCAGCTTTTAGTTTTATTGATCTTTGCTATTGTTTCTTTCATTTCTTTTTCATTTATTTCTGATCTGATCTTTATGATTTGTTTCCTTCTGCTGACTGGGTTTTTTTTTTTGTTCTTCTTCCTCTAATTGCTTTAGGTGTAAGATTAGGTTGTTTATTTGAGATTTTTCTTGTTTCTTGAGTTAGGATTGTATTGCTATAAACTTCCCTCTTAGAACTGCTTTTGCTGCATCCCATAGGTTTTGGGTCATCGTGTTTTCACTGTCATTTGTTTCTAGGTATTTTTTGATTTCCTCTTTGATTTCTTCAGTGATCTCTTGGTTATTTGTAGCATATTGTTTAGCCTCCAAGTGTTTGTATTTTTTACAGTTTTTTTCCTGTAATTGATATATAGTCTCATAGCGTTTTGGTCGGAAAAGATACTTGATACGATTTCAATTTTCTTAAATTTACCAAGGCTTGATTTCTGACCCAATATATGATCTATCCTGGAGAATGTACTATGAGCACTCGAGAAGAAGGTATATTCTGTTGTTTTTGGTTGGAATGTCCTATAAATATCAATTAAGTCCATCTTGTCTAATGTGTCATTTAAAGCTTGTATTTCCTTATTTATTTTCACTTTGGATGTTCTGTCCATTGGTGAAAGTGGGGTGTTAAAATCCCCTACTATGATTGTTTTAGTGTCGATTTCCCCTTTTATGGCTGCTAGCATTTGCCTTAGGTATTGAGGTGCTCCTATGTGGGGTGCATAAATATTTACAATTGTTATGTATTCTTCTTGGATTGATCCCTTGATCATATGTAGTGTCCTTCTTTGTCTCTTGTAATAGTCTTTATTTTAAAGTCTATTTTGTCTGATATGAGAATGCTACTCCAGCTTTCTTTTGATTTCCATTTGCATGGATTATCATTTTCCATCCCTTCACTTTCAGTCTGTATGTGTCCCTAGGTCTGAAGTGGGTGTCTTGTAGACAGCATATACACGGGTCTTGTTTTTGTATCCATTCAGCCAGTCTATGTCTCTTGGTTGGAGCATTTAATCCATTTACCTTTAAGGTAGTTATCAATATGTTTGGTAATGTTCCTATTACCATTTTCGTAATTGTTTTGGGTTTGTTACTGTAGGTCTTTTCCTCCTCTTGAGTTTCCTGCCTAGAGAAGTTCCTTTAGCATTTGTTGTAAAGCTGGTTTGGTGGTGCTGAAGTCTCTTAACTTTTGCTTGTCTGTAAAGCTTTTAATTTCTCCATCAACTCTGAAAGAGATCCTTGCTGGGTAGAGTCATCTTGGTTGTTGGTTTTTCCCTTTCATCACTCTAAATATGTCCTGTCACTCCCTTTTAGCTTGCAGAGTTTCTGCTGAAAGATCAGCTGTTAACCTTATGGGGATTCCCTTGTATGTTATTTGTTGTGTTGCCCTTGCTGCTTTTAATATTTTTTCTTTGCATTTAGTTCTTGAAAGTTTGATTAATATGTGTCTTGGCATGTTTCTCCTTGGATTTATCCTGTATGGGACTCTCTGCGCTTCCTGGACTTGATTGATTATTTCCTTTTCCATATAAGGGAAGTTTTCAACTACAATCTCTTCAAGTATTTTCTCAGTCCCTTTTTCTTTCTCTTCTTCGCCTGGATCCCTATAATTCGAATGTTGGTACATTTATGGTTGTCCCAGAGGTCTCTGAGGCTGTCCTCAAGTCTTTTCATTCTTTTTTCTTTATTCTGCTCTGCAGAAGTTATTTCCATTATTTTATCTTCCAGGTCACTTATCCGTTCTTCTGCCTCAGTTATTCTGCTATTGATGCCTTCTAGAGAATTTTAAATTTCATTTATTGTGTTGTTCATCATTGGCTGTTTGCTCTTTAGTTCTTCTAGTTCCTTGTTAAACATTTCTTGTATTTTCTCCATTCTATTTCCAAGATTTTGGATCATCTTTACTATCATTACTCTGAATTCTTTTTCAGGTAGACTGCCTATTTCCTCTTCATTTGTTTGGTCTGTGGGTTTTTACATTGCTCTTTCATCTGTTGTGTGTTTCTCTGTCTTCTCATCTTGCTTAACTTACTGTGTTTGGGGTGTCCTTTTTGCAGGCTGCAGGGTTGTAGTTACCGTTGTTTTTGCCGTCTGCCCCCAGTGGGTAAAGTTGGTTCAGTGGGTTGTGTAGGCTTCCTGGTGGAGGTGACTGGTGCCTGTGTTCTGGTGGATGAGGCTGGATCTTGTCTTTCTGGTGGGCAGGACCGTGTCCGGTGGTGTGTTTTGGGGTGTCTGTGACCTTATTATGATTTTAGGCAGTTTCTCTGCTAATGGGCGGAGTTGTGTTCCTGTCTTGCTAGTTGTTTGGCATGGGGTGTCTAGCACTGTAGCTTGCTGGTTGTTGAGTGGAGCTGGGTCTTAGCGTTGAGTTGGAGATCTCTGCGAGAGCTTTCACCATTTGATATTACTTGGAGTTGGGAGGTCTCTGGTGGACCAATGTCCTGAACTCGGCTCTCCCACCTCAGAGGCACAGGCCTGACACGCAGCTGGAGCACCAAGACCCTGTCAGCCACACGGCATATCAGCGTGGACTTGACCAGCTGTGTGCAGTGAGGCACAAGGGGCCTCTCTGTCTTTGCGGGGAGTCGTGGTCCAAGGCTGGGGTCTGCAGCGATGGTCAGTGCCAACTGTGTCTCTGTGGGACATCATGAGAACAGCTGAATGACATGGTACAGGTTTCTTAACCTCTCTGCAGCTCTGCTTTCTCACCTTCCCTGCAGGGATGAAGAGAGCAGCAGAGGAGTCTTTACTTTTCTCCCCGCACTGGGTCCTTGGAAAACTGGAAGGGCATTCAACCTCTACCAGTACTTTAAAATACAAGAAAGCTTGATGGTGTTCTAATTGCAAACCTTAAACAGGAATAATGCTTGGTGGGGAACAGAGAGAATTTCTGATTTAAAAAAAAAATTCAGGCATTTGTGTGGGGCACCCAGCAGGTCTGAGTGTGTAATAATACAGATGAGAATGGTAATTGCACTAAGATCAGCCAGTAATGAAAGGACAGACACAGCATTTTGTCCACTGTGATTCCTGTAAAGTCTTCATTTATTTTCAAGACATTTCTGAATGCAAATGTCACCTAAGAGCACAACTGAGAGAATCTCATAAGATAAAGTAAGCTTTTTTAAAAAGAAAAATTCACCATGATACAATTCGTTGGGTTCATGTGTTCACTTCATGTACACACAGTTTTAGAAAGCCATGCTTGAAACAAGGTGGAATTGAGTTGAAATATTATAGAATATGAGATGCCAAAAACATAAAACCAGAAGTAGAGGAACTATAGCTTGCTTCAACCCCTCAATTTTTCACTTACCTAAACTCTACAAAGCAGCACATCACGTTGGTCTATTTTTTTATCATCACACAAGCCTACAGTGTTCATATTTATCTCACAAAGTCAGTTCTAAAGCATTCAACAGGATTACTCACTGTCTTGATTTTATTCAGAACGATTTAGAGTTTCCTCCCCATCAGTGCCCAAAACAAAAACACAAACTAGGCAGTATCTTATTTTATTTACTCCACAATAGCATAAACCTAGGCCATTCCACCTAATTAGAATCTGGGGAAGAAGGCTGGTGACTCCTCAAAGTAAGGCTGAGACACACAAAGCCGCAGAGATAACCTGACATTCAGCGAATAAAAAGAAGGGTAGTTGGAGAATGGAAAAGGAGCCAGGGCCAGACCAATACAGGTCCGTAAGAAGTAGACCATATTAATTTATGGGTTGTTAGCCACAGATGAGATCTTTGAGTCCCTCCCTTAACAGAAATTCACATAATAGACTTCCAAACCACAAAATAAAATCTATTCATTATCTTATAATCCTTGGCCATTTCTCTTTATGAAGTGAAGCTCTTACTTCATTATATAAATATTAAGATGTATTCTAAACTCCAAAAAGTTCTCTTAGATACAATACGGACATGTATTTTAAATACTTTTTTTTTTAGGTTGAATCAATCAACTCTTAAGAGTTTAAAGTTACTTGAGCTTATGGCCAGTAAATTAAGAGAGATCATGACTTCACATGCTTCACTTTGACATTTATCATGTCATTTATTAAAATATCCCTTATGATGTGGAGAAATTAAAACCCTCATATAGTTCTGGAGGGAGTGAATGATGCGGCCATTTTGGAAAGCAGTCTGGCAGTTCAGTTACTCTATGACCCAGCAATTCAACTCCTAGGTGCACACCCGAGAGAACTGGAAGCATTTGTCTACACAAAAACTTGTACAGGAGATGTGACCTTCAAGGTGGTGGAGGAGTAAGACGTGGAGATCACCTTCCTCCCTACAGATACATCAAAAATACATCTACAAGTGGAACAACTCCTACAGAACACCAACTGAATGCTGGCAGAAGACCTCAGACTTCCCAAAAGATGCCTGAGGGCGACCTACAAGCAGAGATGGGGCCAAAACCAAAGCTGAACCCCAGGAGCTGAGTGAACAAAGAAGAGAAAGGGAAATCTCTCCCAGCAGCCTCAGGAGCAGTGGCTTAAATCCCCACAATCAACTTGATGTCCCCTGCATCCGTGGAATATCTGAAGAGACAACAAATCATCTCAAAATTGAGGCGGTGGACTTTAGGAACAACTGTAGACTTGGGGTTTGCTGTCTGTGACTGATTTGTTTCTGATATTTATGTTTATCTTAATTTAGTTTTTAGTGCTTGTTATCATTCATGGATTTGTTTATTGCTTTGCTTGCTCTCTCTTTTTTATTAATTCTTATTTTTTATGTTAATAATTTTTAAAAATATTTTAATTTTTTTAATTTATTTTTTTCTCCCTTTTCTTCTGAGCTGTGTGGCTGACAGGGTCTTGGTGCTCCAGCCTGGTGTCAGGCCTGAGCCTCTGAGGTGTAAGAGCCAAGTTCAGGACATTGGACCACCAGAGACCTCCCAGCCCCACGTAATATCAATTGGCAAGAGCTCTCCCAGGGATGTGTGTCTCAATGCTAAGACCCAGCTACACTCAACAACCAGCAAGCTACAGTGCTAGACACCCCATGCCAAACAACTAGCAAGACAGGAGCACAACCCCGCCCGTTAACAGAGAGGTTGCCTACAATCATAATAAGGTCACAGACACCCCAAAACACACCACCAGACATGGTCCTACCCACCAGAAAGACAAGATCCAGCCTCATCCATCAGAACACAGGCACCAGTCACCTCCACCAGGAAGCCTACACAACCCACTGAACCAACTTTACCCACTGGGGGCAGACACAAAGAACAACGGGAACTACGAACCTGCAGCCTGCAAAAAGGAGACCCCAAACACAGTAAGTTAGGCAAAATGAGAAGACAGAGAAACACACAGCAGATGAAAGAACAATGTAAAAACCCACCAGACCAAACAAATGAAGAGGAAATAGGCAGTCTACCTGAAAAAGAATTCAGAGTAATGATAGTAAAGATGATCCAAAATCTTGGAAATAGAATGGAGAAAATACAAGAAATGTTTAACAAGGAACTAGAAGAACTAAAGAGCAAACAGCCAATGATGAACAACACAATAAATGAAATTTAAAATTCTCTAGAAGGTATCAATAGCAGAATAACTGAGGCAGAAGAACGGATAAGTGACTTGGAAGATAAAAGAGTGGAAATAACTACTGCAGAGCAGAATAAAGAGAAAAGAATGAAAAGACTTGAGAACAGCATCAGAGACCTCTGAGACAACATTAAATGCACCAACATTCGAATTTTAGGGGTCTCAGAAGAAGAAGAGAAAAAGAAAGGGACTGAGAAAATATTTGAAGAGATTGTAGTTGAAAACTTCCCTAATATGGGAATGGAAATAATCAATCAAGCCCAGGAAGCACAGAGAGTCCCATACAGGATAAATCCAAGGAGAAACATGCCAAGACACATATTAATCAAACTATCAAAAATTAAATGCAAAGAAAAAATATTAAAAGCAGCAAGGGCAACACAACAAATAACATACAAGGAAATCCCCATAAGGTTAACAGCTGATCTTTCAGCAGAAACTCTGCAAGCTAGAAGGGAGTGGCAGGATATATTTAAAGTGATGAAAGGGAAAAACCTACAACCAAGATTACTCTACCCAGCAAGGATCTCATTCAGAGTTGACGGAGAAATTAAATGCTGTACAGACAAGCAAAAGTTAAGAGACTTCAGCACCACCAAACCAGCTTTACAACAAATGCTAAAGGAACTTCTCTAGGCAGGAAACTCAAGAGGAGGAAAAGACCTACAGTAACAAACCCAAAACAATTATGAAAATGGTAATAGGAACATACATATCGATAATTACCTTATATGTAAGTGGATTAAATGCTCCAAACAAAAGACATAGAGTGGGTGAAAGGATATAAAAACAAGACCTGGATAAATGCTGTCTACAAGAGACCCACTTCCGACCTAGTGACACATACAGACTGAAAGTGAAGTGATGGAAAAAGATAATCTATGCAAATGTAAATCAAAAGAAAGCTGGAGTAGCAATTCTCATATCAGACAAAATAGACTTTAAAATAAAGACTATTACAAGAGACAAAGAAGGACACTACATAATGATCAAGGGATCAATCCAAGAAGAAGATATAACAATTGTAATATTTATGCACCCAACGTAGGAGCACCTCAATACATATGGCAAATGCTAGCAGCCATAAAAGGGGAAATCAACAGAAACAAAATAATAGTAGGGGACATAAACACCCCACTTTCCCCAATGGACCGTTCATCCAAAATGGAAATAAGTAAGGAAACACAAGCTTCAAATGACACACTACACAAGATGGACTTAATTGATATTTATAGGACATTCCAACCAAAAACAATAGAATATACTTTCTTCTCAAGAGTTCATGGAACATTCTCCAGGATAGATCATATATTGGGTCAGAAATCAAGCCTTGGTAAATTTAAGAAAATTGAAATTGTATCAAGTATCTTTTCCGACCAAAACACTATGAGACTATATATCAATTACAGGAAAAAAACTGTAAAAAATACAAACACTTGGAGGCTAAACAATATGCTACTAAATAACCAAGAGATCACTGAAGAAATCAAAGAGGAAATCAAAAAATACCTAGAAACAAATGACAGTGAAAACACGATGACCCAAAACCTATGGGATGCAGCAAAAGCAGTTCTAAGAGGGAAGTTTATAGCAATACAATCCTACCTCAAGAAACAAGAAAAATCTCAAATAAACAACCTAATCTTACACCTAAAGCAATTAGAGGAAGAAGAACAAAAAAAAACCCAGTCAGCAGAAGGAAACAAATCATAAAGATCAGATCAGAAATAAATGAAAAAGAAATGAAAGAAACAATAGCAAAGATCAATAAAACTAAAAGCTGGTTCTTTGAGAAGATAAACAAAATTGATAAACCATTAGCCAGACTCATCAGGAAAAAAAGGGAGAAGACTCAAATCAAGAGAATTAGAAATGAGAAAGGAGAAGTAACAACTGACACTGCAGAAATACAAAGGATCATGAGAGACTACTACAAGCAACTCTATGCCAATAAAATGGACAACCTGGAAGAAATGGACAGATTCTTAGAAAAGCACAACCTTCCAAGACTGAACCAGGAAGAAATAGAAAATACAAACAGACCCATCACAAGCATTGTAATTGAGACAGTGATTTAAAATCTTCCAACAAACAAAAGCCCAGGACCAGATGTCTTCACAGGCGAATTCTATCCAATATTTAGAGAACAGCTAACACCCATCTTTCTCAAACTCTTCCAAAATATAGCAGAGAAAGGAACACTCCCCAACTCATTCTACGAGGCCACCATCACCCTGATACCAAAACCAGACAAAGATGTCACAAAAAAAGAAACCTACAGTCCAATATCACTGATGAACATAGATGCAAAAATCCTCAACAAAATACTAGCAAACAGAATCCAACAGCACATTAAAAGGATCATACACCATGATTAAGTGGGGTTTATCCCAGGAATGCAAGGATTCTTCAATATACTCAAATCAATCAATGGGATACACCATATTAACAAATTGAAGGAGAAAAACCATATGATCATCTCAATAGATGCAGAAAAAGCTTTCGACAAAATTCAACACCCATTCATGATAAAAACTCTATAGAAAGTAGGTATAGAAGGAACCTACCTCAACATAGTAAAGGCCATATACGACACAAACCCACAGCCAACATTTTTCTCAATGGTGAAAAACTGAAACCATTTCCACTAAGATCAGGAATAAAACAAGGTTGCCCCCTCTCACCACTATTATTCAACATAGTTCTGGAAGTTTTAGCCATGGCAATCAGAGAAGAAAAAGAAATAACAGGAATCCAAATCAGAAAAGAAGTGAAACTGTCACTGTTTGCAGATGATATGATACTATACAAAGAGAATTCTAAAGATGCTACCAGAAAACTACTAGAGCTAATCAATGAATTTGGTAAAGTAGCAGGATACAAAATTAATGCACAGAAATCCCTTGCATTCCTATACACTAACGACGAAAAATCTGAAAGAGAAAATGAGAAAACACTCCCATTTACCATTGCAATAAAAAGAATAAAATACCTAGGGATAAACCTCCCTAAGGAAGCAAAAGACCTCTATGCAGAAAACTATAAGACACTTAAAAATGAAATTAAAGATGATACAAACAGATGGAGAGATATACCATGTTGTTGGATTGGAAGAATCAACATTGTGAAAATGACTCTACTACCCAAAGCAATCTACAAATTCAATGCAATCCTTATCAAACTACCAATGGCATTTTTCTAAGAACTAGAACAAAAAATTTCACAATTTGTATGGAAACACACAAGGCCCCTAATAGCCAAAGCAATCTTGCGAAAGAAAAGCAGAGCTGGAGGGATCAGGCTCCCGGACTTCAGACTATACTACAAAGCTACAGTAATCAAGACAGTATGGTACTGGCACAAAAACAGAAATATAGATCAATGCAACAGGATAGAAAGACCAGAGATAAACCCACGTACATATGGTCACCTTATCTTTGATAAAGGAGGAAAGAATACACAATAGAGAAAAGACAGCCTCTTCAATAAGTGGTGCTGGGAAAACTGGACAGTTATATGTAAAAGAATGAAATTAGAACACTTCCTAACACCAAACACAAAAATAAACTCAAAATGGATTAAAGACCTAAGTGTAAGGCCAGACACTATAAAACTCTCAGAGGAAAACATAGGCAGAACCCTCTATGACATAAATCACAGCAAGATCCTTTTTGACCCATCTCCTAGAGAAATGGAAATAAAAAGAAAAGTAAACAAATGGGACCTAATGAAACTTAAAAGCTTTTCTACAGCAAAGGAAACCATAAACAAGAAAAAATGACAACCCTCAGAATGGGAGAAAATATTTGTAAAGGAAGCAACTGACAAAGGATTAATCTCCAAAATTTACAAGCAGCTCATGCAGCTCAATATCAAAACAACAAACAACCCAATCCAAAAATGAGCAGAAGACCTAAATAGACATTTCTCCAAAGAAGATATATAGATTGCTAACAAACACATGAAAGAATGCTCAACATCATTAATCATTAGAGGAATGCAAATCAAAACTACAATGAGATATCACCTCACACCGGTCAGAATGGCCATTATCAAAAAATCTACAAACAATAAATGCTAGGGATGGTGTGGAGGAATGGGAACCCTCTTGCACTGCTGGTGGGAATGTAAATTGATACAGCCACTATGAAGAACATTATGGAGGTTCCTTAAAAAACTAAAAATAGAACTACCATACGACCCAGCAATCCCACTACTGGGCATATACTCTGAGAAAACCATAATTCAAAAAGAGTCATGTACCACAATGTTCATTACGGCACTATTTACAATAGCCAGGACATGGAAGCAACCTAAGTGTCCATCAACAGATGAATGGATAAAGAAGATGTGGCACATATATACAATGGAATATTACTCAGCCATAAGAAGAAACAAAATTCAGTGTTTTGTAGTGAAGTGGATGGACCTAGAGTCTGTCATACAGAGTAAAGTAAGTCAGAAAGAGAAAAACAAATACCGTATACTAACACATATATATGGCATCTAAAAAAAAGAAAAATGGTTCTGATGAACCTAGGGCAGGACAGGAATAAAGATGCAGACTTAGAGAATGGACTTGAGGACACGGTGAGGGAAGGGTAAGCTGGGACGAAATGAGAGAGTAGCATTGACATATGCACAGTACCACATGTAAAATAGATAGCTAGTGGGAAGCAGCTGCATCACACAGGGTGATCAACTCGGTGTTTGTGACCACCTAGAGGGGTGGGAGAGATATGCAAGAGGGAGGGGATATGGGGACAATGTATATGTATAGCTGATTTATTTAGTTTTACAGCAGAAACTCACACAACACTGTTAAGCAACTATACTCAAAGTTGCTTTAAAAAAAAACTTTTATGTGAATGTTAATAGCAGATGATTCATAATAGCCAAAAGTGGAAATAGCCCAAATGCCCATCAACTGATAAATAGATTTTTAAAATGTGGTATATCCATTCGATGAAATACTATTCAGCCATAAAAAGGAATGAAGTATTTATACATGCTACAACACCAAGGAACCTTGAAAACATTATGTTAAGTGAAAGAAGCCAGTGGCAAAGGACAACATGTTGTATGTTTCCATTTATGTGTGTTTTCCAGAATAGGCAAATCCATGGAGAGAGAAAGTACATGGGTGGCTGCATTAGGGCTAGGGAGAGAGGAGGGGGTGAATGGGGAGTGACTGATAATGGATAAGGGGTTTCTTTTTTGGGCTGATGAAAATGGCCTAAAGTTGATTATGGTAAAGGTTGCACAACTCTGTGAATATACTGAAAACTAACTGTATAATTTAAATGGGTGGATTTTACAGTATGTGAATTATATCTCAATAAAACTGTTATTAAAAAATTTACAAACAGTAAGTTTGCCTTAACTCACTGTCTGCATGTTTTAAAATATTAATAGTTATGTGTGGAGGGTGGAGGGCTCCTATTACTACTAAAGTTAATGTGAATCTGCATTTTGAGAAATTATGCAGATGACTAAATCAACTGATATCAAAGAATCATTCCTGGGGGATACAATTTAACAGCATAAATGTCCCTTACACCTCTTAAATTGAAATGGTCCCAACAGAGGTCAGAATGAGTTCCAGATCTGTCTTGAAGGTCAGTGGTAAACAAAAATGGCAAAGCCCTTACATCCTAGAGCTTATACCTGCCTCATACTGCAAAAATTGCTACAGGTTGCATCCTATTCATTGCTAGCTCTTGTTTTGTATTTGTTACAGAATAATGGGAAAACGGAGCTCTGTTCTTGACAGGCTCACAGTCTGAGGGAGATACAATTTATATGTTATAGGTTACAGTTTTAACAGGCCAGTGGGAACAAAGACCATTCCCCGCCTTGCTGTTAAAGAGTAAAGAGCCAGGAGGACTGGCTATTACTACTAGGGCTGCAGCAACAATCTCTCTTAAAGCTCACATAATTTGGGCGCTAAAACCTCTTTGGGTCTTTTACTCCGTTATATTCACTTGTTCTTGCCTTAGAGCAAGGTGGCCAGGATGAGATTTTTGTGCTCTCGTATACCATGGCAAAATTCTGCATCCTAAATCTCTTACTAAATGAATTGATCTTATTCTATTATTTGTTTCAATCAGCAAGTCTTTGTTTTAAGGTACATCCAAAAAAAAATGCAACTATTTGTTTCACGTGCAAATATATCAGATTTTTATTTCTAGCCATTCAAAATGCATACCTGATTATGGACAATTAAAGTAGCAAAATCCTTTGGCAGGTCTCTGAAGTGCCCCTCCTGTACCCTACTTGCCTTGGCTCAGGATTTCCTACAATGTCACCTGAAAGGCACTAGAGAGACAGAGACAGGCTTTCCAGCTTTAAATCTTAGCCTTTTAGTGACTGTGTGATCTTGGGGAACTTAACCTCTCTGAGATTCCTATCCTCCATCTGTGAAGTGGGAATAATAATAACACCAACCCCACAGGTTATCATGAAGATTAAATGAAACCATATGTATAAAGCTCTTGACAGAATGTCTGTGACCATAAGCATTCAATAAATACTTCTCTATTATGACTACATGAGAACTCAGAATGATCAAATGTATCAACATGATATACTCCAGTCATCTTGAAGAAATACTTTGCTTAATTGTTTGGTGTCATCTATATTTATTCAAATGATTACTATTTTCTTTAAAATATGAATAAATGTTGCTTTCCAAAATATTTGGTACATTCAGTGGTCATATTTGTCATAAGTGTGTATGTGTAAGATATTCTACTGAGAACTACAAGACATGAAAACTAAGTAAGTCATAGTTTCTGCTTTCAAGAAATATACAATTTAGGAGGGAGATAATTAAACCAGAGTACAAAAAAATTTACAATATAACAATCGCCATAAAATTGGTACATGTAAGGAATGGAAGTGATTCAATGAAAAGTAATGGCACCCATTT
The DNA here is from genome assembly GCF_965194805.1 of Balaenoptera borealis. Classification (NCBI taxonomy): domain Eukaryota; kingdom Metazoa; phylum Chordata; class Mammalia; order Artiodactyla; family Balaenopteridae; genus Balaenoptera; species Balaenoptera borealis. Next base: position 22,437,736 of record NC_138870.1, on the reverse strand, counting down.
GAGAGGACCTGGAAGAGGCAACATTTGAAATGGGTGCTAAATCACAGGTGCAGATGAAAAAGCCAGTCATCTCTGGCCATGAGAGCACATTCCTGATTCTTTTCCTTCCTCTCTGACTATTCCATCTTGTTTCCATTCTTGGATTAATCTTCTTCCATCCAATGCATAAAAAATTGGTATTCTGCAATGTTCCACCCTCGATCCACTTCTCTTCTAATCTCTATGTCTGCAGAACTATCTCAACCGCTCACATTATGTATGCCATTGACTCTCAAATCTAAATCTCTAGGCTGATCCTTCCCCCAAGCTTCAGATCCAATTATCCAAGTGCCTCTGAGATGTCTCCTCCACCTTCATGGCACCTCAAACATGTCATAGTGAAGTCTGTCTCCTCCATCTTCATGGCACCTCAAACATGTCATAGTGAAGTCTGTCTCATATCCTCCTCCTGCACTCCCTATTCTTGTTGATGGTACCACTCTCTGCCCAGTCACCCAAGCCAAAACCCCAAGAGTCATTCCTAATCCTTCTTCTCCTTCATTCCACACAATAAATTGGTCTCCAATCCCATAAAATCTACTTCAAAAATATTTCTCAGATCTCCCTATCATTCTCCATCTTCATTACTACTTCCGTAAGGTCTTTTATGTTGACAATGGCCACATCCACCCAACTAATGTCCTGCTACAGCACCCCTTCCCTTCAGTCTATTCTCAACAGTATCATCAGAGTAAATTTTTTAATTCAAAACTGACACAGCTTACAGCCCTTCAAGGGCCCCTAACTGCCACCTAGACAAATGTACAATCTCTTTGTAGGTCATACAAAGTGCTCTGTGAAGAGGCATTTTCTTACCTATCACTTTAGGCTCCCAGGTAACCAAACCACCTGCAGTGCCCATAATAACTTCCTATTTCACACCTCTGTGCCCTTGCCCTGCCAACAACCTCTGCTGGAAAATCTACCTGCTCTTTTTTTCTTTTAACCTGGCTTTACTTTCCCACTTTCTTTTCAAGATTCTTCCCAGTAGTCATTCCTCTGGAAAGCCTGCCAAGGTGCTTTTCTGATGGATACCTAGAACACCCCATATGAACCCCGCTCATAGCGTTCATTACGCTGTTCTGTAGTCACTGTTTCATTCATCTTCTCGCCCGTAGACTGTGCATATCCTCAGGCAAGGCACCATGTTGTCATTCATTTTTTCAACAAATATTCACGGAGTGCTTACTAGGTGAACGTGGTAGACTAGATGCCTGATTTCGTGAAGTTTCTATTTTAACGGTGTGTGTCTGGTAGGGGGTTACAAAGACAATAAACGTATTACTAAGACAATTTCAGATCTGGATTAAAGCTATATAGAAAATAAAATGCAGATTAAAAAGTGACTAGGGGATGGTGCCTTTCTGAGGAGGTTTCAAAAATGCAAATGATGGAAAGCCAGCTATGTGAAGATCTGGGGAAGAAAGTTATAGGCAAAGGAATAGCTGGTACAAAAGCCCTAAGAAAGAATCCGCTTGTTATGTAGACAAGATGGAAGTGTAGATGGCTAGAGCATGGTGAACAAGTGGAAAGAATGACAGCAGATGAGATCAGATTGACAGGAAGCAGATCTTGTAGGGTCTTATAGGCTATTGTATTTGTTTCCTATTGTTGCTGTATGTAACAAATCGTCAGAAATTTAGCAGCTCAAATAATGCAAACTTATCTTACAGTCCTGTAATTTAGAAGACTGACATGGTTCTCACTGGGTTAAAATCAAGGGGTTCTCAGGGCGTTATTCCTTTTGGGAGGCTCTAGAGAAGAAGCCACGCCCTCACCTTTTCCAGCTTCCAGAGGCTGCCCATATTCCTTGGTTCTTGCCCCCCTTCCTCCATCTTCAAAGCCAGCAGTGTTGCATCTCCCTGATCGTTCTGTAGTTACATCTCCCTTTGACTCTCTTCTACCGCCTTTTCCCACTTTTAAGGACCCTTGTGATTACGCTGGGACCACCTGGATTATCTCCCCATCTCAAGGTCCTTAATTTAGTTACATCTGCAAAGTTCTTTTTGCTGTGTAAGGAAATATTTATTCACAGGTTCCAAGGATTAGGACATGGACATCTTTGGGGGCCCATGATTCTGCCTACCACAGACACAGAAAGAAATTTGGACTTTATTCTAATTGTAATAAATAGCCACTGGATAGATCTTAAGCAAAAGAGTGACATGAGCTGGGTTATATTTTTAAGAGTTAATTCTCCATAATGTGTGTAAAGTTAGATAAGGGAAAAAGTGGAGCAAGAAGATCAAATGAGAGTCTCTTCTTAGTCCCAAGGGGAGAGAGTGCAACTGACGAGGCTGACAGCACTGAAGATGGTGAAGACGGTCCACATTCAGGAAATATTTTGGTACAGAAAAAACAGAACTTGTTGTTGGATTGGATACAGAAAGGAAAGAAAGTGAAGGGCCAAGGATGTGTCTTAAATTTGGGGCTCAATCAACTAGTGTACTGTAGAGTCACTGACTGAGAATTGTGAAGAATAGAGGAAGAGTGGTTGGATTTGGGGCAGAAGGTGGACATTAAGATGTCTCTGGCTGAGATAGTCAAGTTTAAGATAACTAGTTTAAGATATCCAAGGGGAGTCATCAAGTAGGCAGCTGGATTTATGAGTCTGGAGCTTGCAGTTGAAAATGGAGGTAGAAACATAAATCTGGAAGTCATCAACATAAAGATGGTATTAAAGCCATGAGCCTAGCTGAGATCATCCAGAGAGAAAAAGTAGGTAGAGAAGAGGGCAAGAGCATATCCTGGGCAGGCCTTGCTCATATTTATAGCCCTAGCACTTAGCCCTGGCACAGAGCGGCCCCTCAATAGATTGCTGATGAACACAAGACTAATTCTGGGCTAGCCATTATTAGAAATTAGGTTATATAAACATAACTCAATAAATCATATTAAGAATGAAAGTAACACCATTGTAAAGCAATTATACGCCAATAAACATGTTAAAAAAATAAATAAAAATTTTAAAAATTTTTAAAAATTTTTAAAAAAGGGGAAAAAAGAATGAAAGTAATAAATACTCAAAACTCATCACTTCCTAATTGTTCTACTACATTTTACTATTCTCTATGCTCTTGAGATTAATTATGTCTATTGTAGCTTCCCAACCCTGCGTTCAGTGATGTTGCATTGGTAGCTTGAAATTGCTAGTGGTGGGAATGTGTATGCCGTGGAAATTGGCAAGGGCTACAAATTAGGGCTTGGGTTATTATTTTGTCAATTGTTAGACTCAAGAAAGTGAAGGAGAAAATGTTAATCATGCAGATTGAACCTAAAATTGTGTCGTGTCTATAGTCATCAGCTTGTGACTAGCACAAAAATTTCAGGAAATATTTTTCCAGAATGTGAAAATTATCTGGTTTAGTAAAGAAGTTGCTCATATCACTGATATGAGTGAGTGAGGTTCTAACAAATGTCTTCATTGTTTCACTTTCACCTTACTCATGAACATAATGACATAACATTTACATAGCAACTCATAACAAATAAAAAATCAACGAACATTCATGTAGGCATTACACTTGTGAATTAATTGCAACCATAGGTTGGCAAGGGATAAAGAGTTTGGCAAAAATCAATAAAAGCATTCAGTGAGAATCAATTGGCTACTTGGAGTTTAAAGGAGTAGTCTGCTTCATATCCTTCATAACAGTAAAATGTACAATAAACTATATGCATACACACAAACATTTTGTATGCACACATTTTCCCTAGAGAACCATTTAATCGTTTACCAACATACCACTGCTTACATACAAACCCAATAGGCATATGGTATTGTTTGCAGTATTAAAATTATTATATTACTATCTATTTATGGGAAGTGACTAAAATATTCATAGCAAATTCATGATTAAAATGTTGATAAGTTATGTCATTTGAGTTCCAGTAAAATTAAAATGGATCTGTCAAACATCATAAAACCTAGAGATTGAGGGCTATATCTTCTGTTTATTTGCCTGAATTTGTGCTTGATAATTGATATTTTTTCTTTCCTACACAGAGGTCTTAGACACCTTAGAAAAAGAACAGGCTAAGAAACTTACTTGGTCAAGAAACAGATGTAGAGAACAAACGTATGGACACCAGCGGGGAAAGTAGGTGGGGTGGGGTGGTGGTGGTGGGATGAACTGGGAGATTGGGATTGACATGTATACACACCAACATGTATAAAATGGATAACTAATAAGAACCTGCTGTATAAAAAATAAAATAAAATAAAACAAAATTCAAATAAAAAAAAAAGAAACTTACTTGTCTTTCTTAAAAGACTTATCTGCTGATCAACTATTTGGACCTGATTAAAGCATCTACACTTTCACTAGGCAATACAATACCCACTAACCACATGTGGCAATTTAAACTCAAATTTCGATTTGTTAAAATGAAATAAAATTGAAAAATCAGTGCCTTAGTTAAACTAACCACATTTCAAAAGCTCAATAGCCACATGAGGCCAGGGGCCACCATACAGGGCAGCACAGGTTATAGAACATTTCCGTCGTCACAAGAAGTTCTACTGAACAGCACCGATGTAGAAGATGCTTTCCACATAGATGCTCTACATTATTAACTGAGTGATCCAATTTTACCCTATTTTTTTAAGCTGAAAAAGTTAAAAGAAGTCAAGAATTTAATTTTCAGGAGAAAAGAAACCACCAGTAATTGCATATTTGGATATATTTAGATATTAAGTAAACAAGGTAGGGACATACTTCTTGGGCATCTCCTATGTGTTAGACATAATATTAGTCACGCTCACAATAGGTATATAATATCTCCACTTTGTAAACAGTGAGGACGCTGGGGTTTGCAGAAGTTCGATGCGTTGCCTTTCACGGTCAGGCAAACAAGGGGTGGCAAAGTTTAACCTTCTGCCCAGAGTTTCAGACTCCAAAGCCCATGTTCCTTCTGGCACCATGAACCTCTCTTCTCTAAACAAAAGTCATGGATGGTGAATAGAAATGTTCCATTTTCCTCTGGATACTGGGGAGGCCACTGTGCAGAGAGGCTGTAAAACAAGAGACTGTGGAACCCTGGCTCTGCCATTTACTAGCTGTGTGACGTGGGCAAATTGCCGCATCATGTGCCTCAGTTTCCCCCTTTTCTGAATGGCATCATCACAGTTCCCATCTCAAAGGACCATTGAGCAATTAAATGAATTAATATTTGTAAAACACTGAAACAGAGCACGGCACCAAATAACTGCTACAAAAGTGCTTGCTAATATTCTTAGGGTAGATGGCATAAAAAAGAAATCAGTCACTGTATCTTCCATGGCCGGATAACAAAACTTGAAACTGAATTTAGGCATGTCATTCGTTTAAGACCTGAACAAGACTTTAATTTATGACAAAGCATGGGCTGACAGCATCTCCCCACATTCGTGCACAAATATGGAGCTGTGTGACCTCTCAGAAGAGCACTCTGAAAAGTACGATTCAAAAATCATAAGGTTGTGGCCGGTATTGCCTATTTTCAACCAGCACATGAAATAAAACTACGTCTCATTAATGGAAAATCACAGTGACAGGTCTGGCCCTCTATTTTATTGTTATTCACCTATTAGTAAAGGAAAGGATAATTGAAAGCAATAGGTTTACCTCTTGAACTTAAAATACGTTACTTAATCTATCAATTATTTTCAAACCATACTCTATGATACCCATAATTTTAACCAGGCAGCTAAAAGAGGACAATAATAGCTACCATTTACTGCTCACCTACCATGCTGTAGGGGTTCTGAATGCATTGTCACCAGCCTGTACAAAAGCCAGGCAGAGGTAGGCATTGGTACCCCTGTGCTACATTTGAGAAAACCGATGCATTAATAACTTGCCCAAGGTCAGCTAGTCAGGGGAAAACAACATTTGAACGCAGGTCTCCTTGGTCTTAAAGCCAGAGCCCACATCACTCTGCCACGGTAAGCAGGAATATGAAATAATATGAAACAGGAGAGAAATATGTGATGTGTCTATTTCATTACTCTCAGTATGTCTGAGGCAGAATTTCTAAAATATTAAAACACCACAGATCCCAGAAAAATCATTAGCATTACTATCCAAAATCACAGTAGGCTCAGAAGTTTATGGGCTGGATCACCAAGGACAATGCAGGACTGTTGAGCAGGTGTGAACTCAGGCCCAGGCCTGCTGACGGCTCGCCATCCCCGGGCTGGGTTTGATGGGCGTAGTCTTTATTTTGCAACCTCGTGACCAGGAAAATCCATGCTGTCTGAATACATAATTAGGGAAATGGGACCTCTGTGTTTCTGCAAGTGTGAGCGCCAGGAGTAAATGCAAAGTTGGTTTGGGGATGTGAGGGTGGAAGTGGTCCTGCCCCTATTTCCAGACTCTCGGGAGCATGACTGACCGCCCCGGGGAGAATCCTCCTGCATCAGCAGCATCTTATGCCGACCGGGGTCCTGCCTCCCGCGACTTGCTCCAGCTCTCTTTTGTCTGCACTGACCCTTCACTTCTTGTCTCCTCTGTGCCTACCAGTTTGGCATTCTGATGTGTTTGCTTCACTGGCTCCCCACCCTCCCACTTTGTTCCACAGTCTGAGGCTTGACTCCTTCATCCTGGCCCGGCGATTGTCTCTTTCTGCACTCCTGGTAACGGAGCTCCCTGGCACCGCCCCAGGACGCCATCCCGTGATCCACTCAGCCCAGCAGACCTGTAAACACAGCCTGCCATGCCAAACTTTGCACCCCCTCCCCACTTCTGGCCTCGCAGAGCCATGCCCTGGGTGTCACTTCACCAGCCCACGGTCTCTAGAGCACCCGTGGAATTCAGCTGGGCTAGTTCCAGCCCCTGAAGTCTCTGCCTTGCCCATGCACACTGTGAACGGAAGTAAAATTCTGTGAGTCAGAAACGCCAACTTACCAAGACTTGTAGGGAGCACACTGGCAGAGTTTACTGCCTTCTGGGCACAGAACATGTCCATCCTGGCACAGTGACAACAGCCATTCCAGAGGCACGGGCCCTACACCCCAGCAGAACTGCCCACCACTGCACTAAAGACCCTGCCAGGCTCCTGGGGTTCCCACTATATCAAGAGCACCTTTCAATCCTCTGTGCTACCTACTTCCTGATCTTCACATGCCTGGTGAGGCCAAGAAAGAAATATGCAGCACCCTAAGTGCAGTGAGGGTGCCCCAGCCCAATAGAGTTGCACCAGTATGGGAAGTCCCAGCAGGAGGATGGGAGGGTAGGAGCCAAGACGACATTCTCCACCTCCTGCACCTATGAGGACCCTTCAGATGCTATGTGGCTGGGTTATGACTTGTCCTTCAAGCCTTTTACTGGAACAAGGCTTCAGTTCAGGTGACACCTGAAGGATGAGTAGGAGGAAGAGAGTTGAAGGGAGTTGGGGACGTGGGAAAAAGCATTCCAATCAGTTGGGAAGTCGGGACAACTTAGTGAAGGACCTGAAAGTTCAGGGTACACCAGTGAGAGACCCTTGTGCAAGAGGTGGAAAGTGGAAGAGACACACCATGTTTCTCCAGCGGTGTCAGCGGCTGTGTGCAGATGTGAGGTTCACACTGGCTTCCAGGCAAGCTCCTGCAACTCAGCCTCTTCAGCAAGACAGGCAGCTGAGCTCAATGGCATTCAGGTTACCCTAAAATATCTGGCTGTCAAGATTTCCTTAAAGTTAGTAGCTGGTTTTCCCAACCTTGATTGCCTTAGCTTATGTATCCAAAGGTTACGAATGCTTCTAATCCCCTCTGTTAAATCCCTCCCACTTGAAATATCTAGAATGGTTTCTGTTTTCCTTACTAAACCCCAACTGTTCAAGGGTTAAAGGAGGTTAAGAAGTTCTCGCAGTATTGGGGGTGAGAAATTATGGGGGCTTGCTCTAGGGTATAGGCAGTGAGGATGGAAAAAATAGGATGGATTTAATGTACATTTAAGAAGTGGCATCTAGGGCTTCCCTAGTGGTGCAGTGGTTGAGAATCTGCCTGCCAATGCAGGGGACACGGGCTCGAGCCCTGGTCTGGGAAGATCCCACATGCCACAGAGCAACTAGGCCCGTGAGCCACAACTACTGAGCCTGCACGTCTGGAGCCTGTGCTCCGCAACAAGAGAGGCCGCGACAGTGAGAGGCCCGCGCACCGTGATGAAGAGAGGCCCCCACTTGCCGCAACTAGAGAAAGCCCTCGCACAGAAACGAAGACCCAACACAGCCAAAAATGAATGAATGAATGAATGAATTAAAAAAAAAAAAAGAAGTGGCATCTACAGGACATTGTTATTAATTGGATGGGGGGAATAAGGGAGATGAAGGGGTCAAAAATGACCACCAAGTTTTTGGCTTTAAGGTCAAGCCATCTTGCTAAATTTGCCATACATTCCACGTAGCTGGAAGGGGTGTGGACATCAGGCTGCCCCGAGTGGCCAGCCCTACCAGGGCTCCTTTCCAGATTGAAGCACTGAGGCCAAAGAAGAAGTAAGGAGGTCAACAGTATGATGGTGAAGAAGATGTGCCCTTTGGCTGGATGTAAAAATCTGTACCCTGGATGCTAAGGGCCATTGTAATGGCTTATCATCTTTTTCAAAACTGCTCCAACCTGTTCTAGAGCAGAGGAAGTCAGTTAAGCCAAGTTCTGTCCAAATCTCCCCCTAAAAGGAGGCTGCTAGGGAAATGACCAGGCAGCTGGGGTCAGGGTGAGGGCTGAGTGACTGGGATGGAGCAGGAGCTTCTTACAGGAGACGACAGAGGATGCGGAACACCAAAAAGGCAAACCAGTTTAAAAGCCGCAAAGGCAAAGTTTAGATTCAAATACCAAAGAGAGAAAGTTCAAACACTAAGCTATGAGAAGAGAAGATCACAGTATATGTCATGGGAGATGGCAGAATCAGAGACAGAGCAGATCAAGAGCATATAAAGTTGTATATGCTTGGAGGGGGTGGGTAAGGGGGCGTTCCCACCAACATCAGGAAGTCAGGGCAAATTGGGGGAGGGTAATGATGGTCTCGACAGCTTATGGGAGTGGGGCAGATAGTGTTTTCCTTGCCCATCTTTCCATTCAGGGATGTTCTGATTACAGGAGGACAAGGCTTATCCATAGACTGAGGTCACTGACTACACCTTCTGGAATGATTTCTAAAGTGCATTGTTGAGAAGCATAGCTGTAAGTGATTCTCAAATGCACCAAAGAGGAGGTATCTGAGTACTGCCTTTGGAATATGTGAAGGCTTTAGGATAACTACTCCACTTCCTCAGTGATCGCCCTTCTTTAAGAAATTATGATCCATTAGATCCTAAGGTTGTTGAAGACAAGGTTCCATATTGAATCCCTAATGCCCCTCACAGTGTACAATAAATATCAGTTTAACAGATGAAGATAGAATAGCAGATTCCAAGACATTGGGCAGCTTTATCCAGTGGGCTAACCACAACCTTTATCCATGTGTCTATCTGTGGGGAAATACACCCAGAATTCCCACTCAAATGTCAGGAACACCACTCCACAACTAGAATGGGATCAAGAACGGCCCCTCTCACCACTTTCTTCATTTCTCAGCAACTCCTCGAAACAGCCTCTGGTGATGGCTCCCAAAGCCTGGAGAAGAGGCTTTACCAAGGGAGGTGAAAGTCTTGGCTGGGGGATCCCCTTGGGGGCTGAAGGGAGAAGTTGGCTGTTAGAACCCTAGACTCCTGCCGGTGACAACCCCAGGAGCACACCTCAGGCCTCGGTTCCCTATTGCCTGGCTTTGCTACTTAGCACAGAGCCAAGATGAGTTATCTAAAGTCTCTAAACCTGAGTTTGTCTATCTATAAAGTGGAGCTAGTGGTGCCTCATTCAAAGAATGGAGAGAACTAACTAATGTTTGTAAGACACCTGCCTTAATACCTGTCCACTAAAATGTTCCAAAGCTGCATTCTCTTCCAGAATTCGCCTCCCAATTCCAGCCTTAGAGACTGGCTCTGCTGCTCCCATTCTACTGTACTCACATACCTCTTCTCTCCTCCCTCATTTGCTCCAGAACCCAACACAGTCACAAAGCTCTTCTCCTAATCTCCTGACCCCAAAGCCACTGTATCCTATATCAACGTGTCTCGAAGTAGATGAAGAGCAAAATCCAACTTCCTTCAGGTGGGAACTATCAGAAGGTGCATTTTTGCTGGAAGTTGCTCTCTTCAATTCAAATGCCGGGTGCAGAAGGCATAGCTAGAGGACAAATGCCACTACACTAAAAGGAAGACAATCATTTCCCAGAAAACACGCAGCTGCAATTTGCATTCTACTGGAAGTAGAGCAAAGCCTTTTAAATTCCCTCCCTAAGCAGATTTCTGCAATTATTAGAACTTAAAAATACAGATGTTAAAGACCATGGCTTAAGGAGTTAGTTAAATATGCGCAATTGCAGATGGAAAGACTGAAAATTTTCTGAAATTGGTATTAAATACCCTCATACAATAAAGGAACACTGCCAACACATATGGCATAGTGGAGAAAAAACGACCCACTGAAGAAAAAAAAAAGAGAACCCGAACAAGTTATTTCCTTTAGTTGGACCACCACAGAGATGGCTAGTGCCAACCCAATATCCATTCTCTGCTCCCTCTTTACTAAAGAACTCCCTACATTATTGGAGGAGCCTTAAATAAAAAACTGTATTTCTAGTCCCTTGTGATAGGATTGGACAAAGCAGAAGTCATTGGGTAGAGCTTATAAGAAAAGCTCTTTAAAGGAGACTTGCTCAGCTGGTAGACACCCTTTTATCCTTCCCTGCAGGAGCTCCAGCAGCCATCTTATGACTATGAGGCAATCTTGAGGATGGATGGAAGCTGGTGTAGAATGGAGCATAAGTCTGGGATAGTGATGGCACTATTACTACTTCACATCACCCCTGGACTCCTTTCCTCTAGACTTCTTTTATGGGACCAAAAAAGAAATTCCTAATTTGTTTAAGCTGCTGTCATTTTGGCTCAAATGCAGTTCTTAACTGATACTCACACCTAGCGTAGGTTTCCATTAGTTTCCTTGTGAATGAGGATTATAAGTTAATATCAGGAACATAATACTTTTTTGGTAATTATATATGAATTCTTGTTTTAATTTAACTATTGAATAAAATTTATACCAATAGTTCTAAGTGTAGGTTAAATCTAGTTTTTTGTTGCCTTTATAAAGTGCCAGTCTCTATTACAGATAGCTCTCTGCACTGGGTGGAAACCATCTGAAAATGGATTCAAGGACCATGTCCCTAACAGGCAGGTGAGGTAAGTGGCTGTTTAGCATATCTTATTCCTATTTGTGTTTCACACAATAACGCAAACATGTATCTCTCTGAAGCATTTCTAAGGATTTTCATCAGCAGTGACAAGGGAAACACAGGAATTAAAAGGCCCCCTCTTCATGCAGCCTCTCTTGTTTCCACTATACAGCTAGGCCAGGAGAACCCAGAAAAAGGCAGGGATCACTTTGTGGAAATCCTTATGGATTTGTCATCTGCTCCTCACTCTACTTTTCCAGTCTCATTCTGGATCAACCTCAATCAGTATGAGAAGCACCTGGGCATGGGAGGGACCAGGCAAATACTTACGAAGAGAAGAGCCAGGGAGATCCCCCTACAGTGGTCTTAGACTTGGCTCTCCCCTAGCTGTCTTTTGTATGTAAGAACTCCAGGAACACTGAGCATATGTTAAATTCGGGACCACATGCATGAGTGTTTATGATAATCACAAAACTACAGATAATTTCAGCAGTAATAAAATTCATTTCCTATACTTAATATTACCTGCTCTGTGATGCTATGCAAAGACTAATAAGTGTATAAACTTCTTGAGCAATGTTACATAAACATAAAATGTGATTCATGTGTATGTTTACAACCACAAAAACACATTAATTGATAGTCTACAGAAAGACTGAAGTTCTTTTACAAATTAAACAGGGCGCTTCCCTGGTGGCACAGTGGTTAACGATCCACCTGCCAATGCAGGGGACACGGGTTCGAGCCCTGGTCAGGGAAGATCCCACATGCCACGGAGCAACTAAGCCCGTGCGCCACAACTACTGAGCCTGCGCTCTAGAGCCCACGAGCCACAACTACTGAAGCCCGCGCGCCTAGAGCCTGTGCTCCGCAGCAAGAGAAGCCACCACAATGAGAAGCCCGCGCACCACAACGAAGAGTAGCCCCCGCTCGCCGTAACTAGAGAAAGCCCATGTGCAGGAACAAAGACCCGGACACAACTCAGCCAGGAAGGAAGGGAGGAAGGGAGGAAGGGAGGAAGGGAGGGAGGGAGGGAGGAAGGAAGGAAGGGAAAGAAAGAAAAAGAAAGGGATTATAAATAGGGATACTTGTGCTAATTTGCTGAGGATGCAACTAGAAAACCCAGCTTTCTATTCTGGGATTTTAAATCTGGTGCCTTTAGCAAATAGCATTATCAATGGTTTAAAGTCATATTTGGCTTCTGGTGAATAGCAGTGGGGTTTCTCTTCTCCTAAGATCCTCCTGTGAGGCGATGTACCTTCCTCCAGCGGTGTGCCTGAAAACACTAACCTTTCCCCCCTGAGAGCAGTGTGCACGCCCAAAGGAGGGATTCCGAGGGGCTTCACACATCCCTGATCTATCATCCCACTCCGGTCCCCGCCCCCCATGGTCCCCACCTTGATTTTAGCATCAACCCTAAACTTTTTCTTTTAGATTTTCTTACACTGATTGATGATGTTTTCGATGTAAAATAATGTAGAATGACTAAATTCTTGTCCACTACCCAAAACAGAGGTGATTAAGAAAGGCATCTGCACACCTGATGGTACATCTTTGCAACAGTAAAGGCAGGAGGCTCCACACCCCTGGGCAGATCCAGGGCCTTTAAAGCCATTAGAGATGCACAGGTAGTTTGTCCCAAACACCCTAGTCACCTCTCCAGGAGAGTGGCAAGGCTTGTAGAACCCTAAAAAGGCAGAAAACCTCTTCTCCGTGGAAACGTTAATGCTCCCAGGAAAGTTCGCTTTCTGTAGGAAATTCAAGACTTTGCAAGCAAACATGATAAGACCTTGCAAAGTCACAAGGTGACTAGAATGAGTGTCGGGCTTAGAATACTTAGGCAGGGGTGAGGAGAGAGGGGTGGGACCTGGGGTGTTTCCTTTAATTAGAGTCTCTATAGGTAGTGATTTCCCTACTTAACCAAAAAAAAGCAATGGAAGCAGCTCCCCCCCCCTCACCCTTAAAAGGAGAAAGATGGGTATCTTTAATTGAAATCAAAGCATCACAGAATTCTTTAATTATAGGCTCAAAGGGGTTTTGAACTCATCTTGCAGCTCCTTGGCTTTCAGCAGGACGGTATTAAACCTTCCTGAAAAGATAAGACTCAACCTATTTTTAAACATACCCAAAGAGGACATTCTAGTCTTCTGTTCCTTTGTTAGACAGGGGAGTTTTTTTCCCTTCCTAACCTCACCACAGGTGAACTTTCCTATTACTAACCTGAGCCTTCACATTAGAGTTTGGCTTAGTTTGCTCAGTGGAAATGAACTGCTGGTCATCATTAGCCTTCTTCTAAACTGTACTTCCATCTGTCCATATGTATGAAATTATAACAATTAATCAAGATATTTGGGTTTAAATCAATACATTTGGAGCTAGATGCCAATGGAATTACTGACAAAACACTGCCACCCTTCTTTTTTTCACACCTTTTTCTTTCTCTACCATGAGCTCCAATACATTTGAACACACATACACACTACAACAAATGTGCACAGTCACACTGGTAAATTAAAAAACACCCCTGAAACAGCTAGTTAACATTTAGATCTTGGGCCTCACTATTCACATCAGGCGGTAATAGTGAAGGGCACAGACACTGGAGCCTACTGTCTGTGCTTAAATCCTGGGTCTGGGACCATGGGCATATTTTGTAATCTCCCTATGTGTCTATTTTCTCATCTGAGGAATGGAGACAATAATAGTATCTACCTTATAAGATTGTGGAAAGGATTCATGAGTTACTATATTAAAAGCCCTTAGAATGGTGTCTGGACTCTAATCTTAAATGCTATATATTTGTTAGCTATTGTTACATCTTCCTTGCAGCAAAGGGACATTCAGAGCCTCGATGTTCCAGAAGGCAAAAGTCTGAGAAAGAAAAGAGTAGGACTCAAGTTTAAGGGGAGTGAATAGCAAGAAGAGTGATCAAGGTGAGAAATTTAAAAAGACAAAAAGCAAATAAGAGAACAAAAGCTACAGGGAAAGAGTAAAAGCAGACATTTAATGGGGGAAAAGGTAGAAAGAGAAAAATATAAGGTGAAAAAAAAGAAAAGTAAAAGGGAAACAAGAATAAAAAGGTGGGCATGAAAAAGGGAAGAAGAAGAAAAGAAGGACTGAGAATAACAAAGGAGACCAAACATTAGAAAAGACTCCACTTACAGCTTGAGCTGAGTATCAGAAAAAGAAAGGAGTGAAAGAGAAAACAGAAATGTTGGAACAGAAGAGATGGGGAGAGGGGAGATAAGAGTGGTAACAGGAAAGGCTTCATTTGCAGCAAGGCCTCTTTGCCTTTGAATTAGGGGAAGCTTACATCCAAAATTAACACCTCTGATCTTCTAGACTTCCTTCCCAATTTCTCCTATTGCCTTCGAGTCTGCCCCAGACTTGCCCCCTAAGGTTTGCCCTGATGAGCCGTCTGACTTCTGTCTGGTCCGCTCTACCGACAGAGCCAAGATGCAGTGATCTAGTCTTCACTTCATTTTCACTAAATACTCCAGCCATACTTATATTTATTTACACCCTCTTCCTTCTCCAAACCGTCAGAAACCTATAAGGGGAGCTGGTATTTCATTTTTAAAAATTATTCACCGTGACGACATCCCTCCCCCCGCCTCCTCTGCTTTTTTTGGGGGGAGGGGGTGTCAATTTAGAACGAGAGGACAAAACGATACAGTGCTGCAGGGGTATGCCGCTTTTAGGACTACAAATTGTCCTCCCTACCAAAGGGAATTAATCACACAATCACTTGAAAACAAGAGAGAGGCTGGCTCTAGGTATAAAGTAGAATTAGGATTTTTTAAAAAATACTTTTTCTTTTAAGTATTATCATTATTAAATTGCCTACTTGGTGCAAATAAGCCTCCCTCTTGGAGAAAGTCGAGAGACCTTAAAGGGCCCTCTAAGCAGATGAAGTGGACGGACCGCGAGCGTCTCCTCACGCGGGGGTGAGCTTGGGCCGCCGCCGCCGCCGCCGCCGGAGTCACGAAGCCAGACGCGGCGCGTCTCCGCCCAGGACTCGGGAGACTAAAGCAGCGCGGCCGCGACCGCGGCCCCGGCGGCTCCTGGAGGCTGGGAAGAGACGCGACTCCTGCAGACACGTGACCTCCTCCCAGCCGCCGCTTCCCGCGACCCAGATCCGTCCCCGGAACCCGCGCTCGGCGGGGCGGGCCGTGGGACACGTAGCGACGGCCCCAGTCCCTGCTGCGCCCCGGTGCGCGTGCATTCGGCGTAGTTCTCCCCTTGGTTCACGCGCCACTGGCAATAAAGAATGTTTCGGGGATCACCCGGGAGAATGCAGGAAGGAAAGACATTTGGTTTGCCGTCTATCTACCTGTATATAGAGAGATTAATATCTATTCTCTCCATCCCCGCCCTGGCAGACCCGAGCGGCGGCAGCGGGACCGGAGACCCGGGAGTCCCGCAGGACGCGCTTTCCCCGCGGCCTCCAAGGCCCCTTGCCGTCCGCTGTTCCAAGCGGCAGGGGCAGTGCGCAACTGCGGGCACCTCCCGGTAACTCTCACTAGCAGTGAGTCATGCTCCCGGGGTGGCTCTGGGGAAAGGTAGCCCGGCTGGTGCCGGCCTGTGCTTTCCCCGCGCCCGGGCGCCGCGGCTGCAGGGCGAGCGCGCGCGCGCACGGGTTCCCCGCGCAGTGATGTGGCAGCAGCTGCAGGTCGGATCACGTTGCTGGCCCTGTGCTGGTACCCGTTTGAGACAAGATTAAGGAGGGAGGCTTTGGAGGTGCCAGCGGTAGTAAACGTGGGCTCTGCACACTCCCGGAGTCGCTTATCACACGAGGGGGGAGGGGGCGGGGAAGGCACGCAGCGCCACCCGAGGCGCGGCGGAGTTTAGCCAGCGAATGATAATGCTGCATCGCTTTCCGCGGTAGCCCCTCTCGTGCCACCCCATGCTCTCCCCCTCCCTCCTTGCCGCGTTCCTCGGGGAGCGCCTGAGGCCCCAAACGTCGTCATCTGCGGCTGTGATTAGTGGCACCGCAATTCCGACTGCTGCGGGAAGTTTGGGTGGCCCAGGGACACTGTGTGGCCGAAAGACACTTGGATTGCGACATTCTGACCCACTGGCTACATATTCGTTTATTTTAAATCCTTCAGGGAGCGGATTTCAAGTTGTCCCCTTTCGGGGCAACCTCCAATCAGGGCTAAGGGGTCCCCGCCGGCCACCGAGCGGTGAGCAAACAAGTCTCCAAATTGTCCTTTGGGACTGAAGTTGACCCACCGCGAATTCTCTTTCTCTTTCCTTTTTCTGGTCCAAACCAATAGCACAGTCGGTGGAAAAGCAAAAAGCCACGTTCACGTTCCCGAACCGCAATGACGGACGGATCGAGGGAGTCGCACTTCCGAGCCGAGGAAGCCCTGGCTGCCCTGCACCCCCCGGCGCCCCCCTCCCCACACACACTCCCCCAGCGGACAGCCCCGCCCTCGGGAAGATGAATAGCTTGGCTGAAGTTGTTTTTCCTTTCCGGTGGCCCTGATCAGGTGTCCCCGCCCCCTCCCGCCGTTTGCCCTCCCTCGCAGCTTTCTCCAGACGCCCCCTCCCGGCCCGGCCCCTCCTCCCCCGCCCCCCTCCGGGCTGGACCGCGGATGGTACGTTCCGCACGTGAGCTGGGTGCTGGTCTGGCCGGCGACGCGCGTGCCCTGTGGCCAAACACTGCCCGGAGTGAGAGCAAACTACCAGCGCAGTGGGGCCGGCGCGAGTGTGCGTGCGTGTGTGTGCGTGTGTGTGCGAGAGAGCGAGCACGGTGGGAGGAGGGGACCAACCGCTTCACACTTTCAACGCTGCACTGAAGAGGGAGAGAGAGAGAGAGACTGGAGACGTACAGATCCCCCCAAGATCTCCCAAAGCTACCGTCCCACAGATTATAGGACAGAACCCCAAAAATCGAAACAGAGGAAACGGACAGCGGTGGAACATGGACGAAGGAATTCCTCATTTGCAAGAGAGACAGTTACTGGAACATAGAGATTTTATAGGGTAAGGTGCACGCACCCTTGCGAATATCTGTCTAGGCTTCAGTTTGATTTTTTTCTTCTCCAGAAAGTGGTATGGAGCGGGCGAGGGCAGAGCCCCTCCCCGAATGGATGCCTGATGCTGATTTCTGTTTTGCAGACTGGATTATCCCTCTTTGTATATGTGTAAACCCAAAAGGAGCATGAAGCGAGACGATAGCAAGGTAAGTGTAAGTTTCTGATGTTCCCCATAACCTGCCTGGACAGTTAATTAGGGCCATTGATTTCACAGCGAAGCTCTGCCCGCAAATATATTCCAGCCCCTGAGCTTCCCCGACTGTGAATTTTAAGTGGTTTGCGGGATACTCTCAAGGGGAGATTAAACATCATACCTGAATTTAAATTGCATTTCAGAACAGTCCAGAGGAAAGAGTTGTCTTGGGCATAGTTTCTCACATAGTGTTTTGTTTTTTTTTTTTTTTTGGTGGTGGGGCGGCGGTATTGTAATATCCAGTAAATGAATGTTTAGCTTATTGTTTTCTCTCTTCCATGACTCTCATATATTAAGGATACCTACAAATTACCGCACAGATTAATAGAAAAGAAAAGAAGAGACCGAATTAATGAATGCATCGCTCAGCTGAAAGACTTACTGCCTGAACATCTAAAGTTGACAGTAAGATGCAGATTTTTATTCTTTGCCGCTCTCCAAGGGCGTGTTAATAGCCTGGTACTTACTACTCCCAGAGATATAAGAATAAATGTAAATATCAGATTCCTTACAACCTGTGCTATAGGGTAGAGTTTCCTGCAAACTCAAGAGTAGGTGTTCACAACTGAAGGCAAGAAATCATTTATAACCTGTATTGTGGAAAGCTCAAGAAGTATAGGAATAGTACTTCTTTCAAAGTGTTTGCTTAAGTTGCTGTGCTGACTGGAGAGCCAGTGAAGCCAAATGTGTGTTTTTAAGTCACCAAGTGCCCCCTTCTTTTTTTTGCACTGCAGACTCTGGGGCACCTGGAGAAAGCGGTGGTCTTGGAATTAACTTTGAAACACTTAAAAGCTTTAACAGCCTTAACAGAGCAGCAGCATCAGAAGATAATTGCTTTACAGAATGGTAAGTCAGTTGAGGGAGGCCGGCCCACCCCGAGGAAGCCGGGCAGCCCACAGAGGAGCAGTGTTAGGACTCTTCCCCCAGCCCCACCTCCTTCCTGGGGCCCACGGGCTCACTTTCATTTGTTAAATTGCTTACACTTTCCCTTCACTGGAAAGTGCCCATTTCCCGAAGCATCCTAAAGGCTTTCAGCCGAACTCAGAGGAGTCAGATTTGTATTTAAAGTGGCGGCTGCGCCGTCTCCACTTCGGTTTTTCAGCGGGGAGTAGAGCGCCTCCCCCCCTCCCCACTCCTCCCACCTCTGGGCAACCGGTGGCTTATATCACTCGAATACGGAGGAAAAACCGAGATCACTTTAGTCAATGCAGGGCCCACGTGATAAGCAGATGTTTTAACGTCGGTATTTTTCTTCTTGCCTCCATTCCTCTGTTTCCCACCCCCGCCCCTCACCCCTTCCTCATCCTAGGGGAGCGATCTCTGAAATCGCCCATTCAGTCCGACTTGGATGCGTTCCATTCGGGATTTCAAACATGCGCCAAAGAAGTCTTGCAATACCTCGCCCGGTTTGAGAGCTGGACGCCCAGGGAGCCGCGGTGTGTCCAGCTGATCAACCACTTGCACGCCGTGGCCACTCAGTTCTTGCCCACCCCCCAGCTGTTGACTCAACAGGTTCCTCTGAGCAAAGGCACCGGCGTGCCCTCGGCCGCCGCCCCCGCCGGGTCCGGGGCCGCCCCCTGCCTGGAGCGCGCCGGGCAGAAGCTGGAGCCCCTCGCCCACTGCGTGCCGGTCATCCAGCGGACTCAGCCCAGCGCCGAGCTCGCCGCCGAGAACGACACGGACACCGACAGCGGCTACGGCGGCGAGGCCGAGGCCCGGCCGGACCGCGAGAAGGGCAAAGGCGCGGGGGCGAGCCGCGTCACCATCAAGCAGGAGCCTCCCGGGGAGGACTCGCCGGCGCCCAAGAGGATGAAGCTGGATTCCCGCAGCGGCGGCGGCCTGGGGGGCGGCGCGGCGGCGGCGGCGGCCGCGCTCCTGGGGCCCGACCCGGCCGCCCCGGCCGCGCTGCTGAGACCCGACGCTGCCCTGCTCAGCTCGCTGGTGGCGTTCGGCGGAGGCGGCGGCGCGCCCTTCGCGCAGCCTGCGGCCGCCGCGGCCCCCTTCTGCCTGCCCTTCTACTTCCTCTCGCCTTCGGCGGCCGCCGCCTACGTGCAGCCCTTCCTGGACAAGAGCGGCCTGGAGAAGTACCTGTACCCGGCGGCGGCCGCCGCCCCGTTCCCACTGCTGTACCCCGGCATCCCCGCCCCGGCCGCCGCCGCCGCCGCCGCCGCTGCCGCCGCCGCCGCCGCCGCCTTCCCCTGCCTGTCCTCCGTGTTGTCGCCCCCTCCTGAGAAGGCGGCAGCCGCCGCCGCCGCCGCGACCCTCCTGCCGCACGAGGTGGCGCCCCCTGGGGCGCTGCACCCCCCACCCCCGCACGGCCGCACCCACCTGCCCTTCGCCGGCCGCTGCGAGCCGGGGAACCCGGAGAGCTCCGCTCAGGAAGATCCCTCGCAGGCAGGAAAGGAAACCCCCTGAATCCTTGCTCCCCTTAGAAGGGACCCGGGTTCACGCGGAATCATAATAAAACACCCTTAACGTTTTCAAGGGAGGAAATGTAAGAGATGCACGACGGGCTTAAAAGAAAACAAAACAAAACAAGCAAAAAAAACCACAGGTGTTTTGTGTACGTTTGGAGTTCCTGTTTTGCTCATCCCTCACCGCCCACCAACCTCCACACACTAACATCCCTTTCTTCTCCCACCAGTTGTAAAAGAACCTCATAGGTATTCTTTTTTCTTTAAAGAGCTCACCATAGTAAGTTTTGCCTTCTTTTAGGCCACGTTCCATTGTCTTTTAAAATATAAAATATAGAACCGAATTCTCGAGGAAGTGAGAAGGGTCTGCTCTGCGAGTGAGCTCGCTGAACCAGGGTAAGGGAAAGGTGGCGGCGGAGCTGACGTGGAACCGCAGGTAGCGGCTGTCTGCCTGCGTCTCAAAGCTGTCCTGCTTGCTTTAGGAAGATTTCCACAACTAGAAGGAGGACCTTTTAGAATTCAACTTAGTCTTCACTATTTTATAATGTTCAGCTTTTCAAAAGGCGTATATTTTTCAAAGAGGAAGAGGTGAGGATGCAGTCGCTCACTTTGCAGCCTATTCTGAAGTGGTTTGAATGGTGTCTCTTAGTAACTTGCGCTTGTTTAAAGAGATGCGGAGTTGGGCCAACGTCAGAACTAAGTCAGGGAAGGAGATGGATGAGGAAGGCCAGAGTCATTCTCAGTACATTTGCTAGCACTTTATTGAGAAATTGACCATGAATGAATTAACTCATCTTAATTTCATATATATATATATGAAATTGAGTGCATCTATTTTCACCCTGTCATTATTTAATCCATCATGTTTCTAAGTTTGTATCATCTTGGTGTTAAAAAACAAAAAAAAAGAATGTGCACTGAACTTTAAAGAAAAAAAAAGAAAAGAAAACAAGTCCGAACTGATTTATCCTGTATTCTGTTAATTCACAAGAGTGGAGGAGGAAAGCATTAAACTGGTCCGTTTGGGTTGGAAATGCTGTAAAGATGTGGAATGAAGCCCTGTGAGGCCTTCCTATCTCCAAGTCTATGTATTTTCTGGAGACCAAACCAGATACCAGATAATCACAAAGAAAGCTTTTTTAATAAGGCTTAAACCAAGACCTTGTCTAGATATTTTTAGTTTGTTGCCAAGGTAGCACTGTGAGAAATCTCACTTGAATGTTATGTAAGGGGTGAGACACAACAGTCTGACTATGAGTGAAGAAAATATCTGGGTCTTTTAGTCAGTTTGGTGCATTTGCTGCTGCTGTTGCTACTGTTTGCCTCAAACGCTGTGTTTAAACAACGTTAAACTCTTAGCCTACAAGGTGGCTCTTATGTACATAGTTGTTAATACATCCAATTAATGATGTCTGACATGCTATTTTTGTAGGGAGAAAATATGTGCTAATGATATTTTGAGTTAAAATATCTTTGGGGGAGGATTTGCTGAAAAGTTGCACTTTTGTTACAATGCTTATGCTTGGTACAAGCTTATGCTGTCTTAAATTATTAAAAAAAATAAATAAACACTGTCTGCAAGAAACCAGCTGGTTTAGAAAAGTTTAGTATGTGAAGATAAACTAGAAATTATCTTTATATTCTAGTATTTTCAGCACTCCACAAATTCTATTACCTAAAATAAATATTGCCACGCTATTTTGTGATTTTAAAATTCTTACTAAGGAATAAAAACTTTAATATACGTACGCTATGAGATTGTCTAATAATTAAAAAGACATAATGGATGCTTGGATAGTTTTAAGATAATCTATGAATATAGGGATAAAAGTCATTTAGGTTCTCAGATACACAACTTTATTTGTCACTGGCTTGATATCACACATTTGTAATCTCTTGCAAGCCTCCAGGCTCTGGCTGTGTCTACTTGCTTGTTCCCAATGTATCTACATGAAAAGTGCAAAAGGAAAACCTACCAGTCACTTCCATGGTGTACGTTAGACCCAGTTTGCTAATGTTTTTATGACTGACGGATGTTTCGCTTTTCATCTTTGACACCAGGTAGCCTCTGTTGTGTGGTCTGGTGCTTCTCTTTCACTGGATCCCGTATAAATACTCTATCACTTAGGGGTGGTTAATTTCTCGGTATATTTTAGCTTCTTAACCTTTATAAAATAATTCTCTTGTGGGACTTTATCATGGAATTCAAGGAACAGAAATAATTATTTCTAGACTTCTCTCAAGTTTATAATCAAATGTGTGATTTGATACCAACTGTGCAAAAGATTGTCAGTATTTAGTTTCAATAATGTTCTTCACAAACCCCTTGATTTTTGAAAGGTGTTGAAATAATAGTCAAAATTTATGAGATGTAGAAAAAGTGCTCCCTCTGCTGACTTCATGGCAACCAAACTGCAAGTCATAGAAAGTGGAGCCGGAAGGAACCTCGGAGATCAGCTGTCCAGCCCCTGCCTTTTAAATATGAGAGAAATGAAGCCCAGAGATATCAGATATCTTCCCAAGGCCACAAAGCTACCTGGAGCCAGCACTAGAGGCCAGATCTGTTGTATCCCCCAGTCAGTGACCTACTTCCCGCTGCAGCATCTTGAACCAAATAAACCGAATTTGGGCAGCATTCATGAAACATCATGAATAAATCACAGGAAAAGGAAATAAAAATTAACATTACAAAACCATGTAGGATTTTGAGCATGGTAAGTTATTGAACTTTAAAAAAATATTCTGTCCGAACCAGTATAATGGAAAAAAGTAGCATTTTAAATATTTTGAGTTACATGTTAATGTCATATTGTAATCATGTGTTTCATAGCCAAAAAAGATGCAAAGTAAGTCAGAGGATAATAAAATGTTTTAGCATTTGTATAATTTTGGTATAATAAAACAAAAAACCTTAGGGTTGGACCAGATTTTATAGATTAGTTGTTTAGTCCAAATGCCTCTATACTAGCATGGTAATAGGATAAAGTTAGTGAGGATAGAACTGCAAAATAATATTGTCTATATTGCATCTGAAAAATGTTATTTTGGTCATAGATTTATTTTAATGAACCAAAAGACTGGAGTCATTATAATTTGCTAAGGAGGATTCTATACCTACAGCGGTCAAGTTTAGCCTAAACCCTTTGTATTATATGTGATTTTTCAATATACGACAAATATGAATCTTGAGTCAATAATGTTTTACACATATAGTATTATACGAATTAATTTTACACACACATATCTCTTAGCAAAGTTTATATTGAACTGATAAACATCCTTTCCTCCCGCAAAGAGCTAAGGCCACTTTTAAGGCACTAGAAACTACATTTTAATAGCTCTTTAAAATATGACTGGAGTTTTAGTTCCTATCATTGTGAAAACTATTTTTCATTTAGTTCTCTGTTACTAGCCATACAGGCCATAAATTTTGTTATTGCCCATTACTTGAGATTTGTTCAAAAGTATGTCAAAGAAGCCTCAGGCTGTTCCTGTCTATGTCACAGGTCGATTCTGAACCTCTCCACAGGAGGCGATTGCCATTTGAGGTTCTGGGAAGACAAGGCTGGGCAGAGTCGGGGCTTTTACTTTAGACAGTAATGAACAGAGCCCTCGTGAACGAGTTAAGCCCATTATAACGCTAAAAGCTGGCTGTACTGTTGTGATCATAGTATTTTATTTCAGAGAGCAATCTGATGTTTTTCATTAAACAAAAATTCTTAATCTATTGGACACTCAGATCAACATATTTAGGCCCACCCATTGCTCTAACTGTGCTGTTTTAAATAAGTTCAAAATGAATATACAGTGCATGCCTAAGTCCAATGTAAGTTCCAGTTTTTCATAGAATTTAATAGGGGATTGACATGGAAAATTATCACATATTTTCTGTGATTAAGATGGGATTTATACTAAAAAACATGTGCAGCATGTACTTTTAAAAACTGCTCCAGGGACCTCCATGGTGGCACAGTGGTTAAAAATCCTCCTGCCAATGCAGGGGACACGGGTTCGAGCCCTGGTCCGGGAAGATCCCACATGCCTCGGAGCCACTAAGCCCGTGTGCCACAACTACTGAGCCCGCATGCCACAACTACTGAAGCCCACGTGCCTAGAGCCCGTGCTCCGCAACAAGAGAAGCCACCACAGTGAGAAGCCTGCGCGCCACAACGAAGAGTAGCCCCTGCCCGCCGCAACTAGAGAAAGCCCGTTCGCAGCAACAGAGACCCAACACAG
The DNA here is from genome assembly GCF_965194805.1 of Balaenoptera borealis. NCBI lineage: Eukaryota > Metazoa > Chordata > Mammalia > Artiodactyla > Balaenopteridae > Balaenoptera > Balaenoptera borealis. Next base: position 22,413,585 of record NC_138870.1, on the reverse strand, counting down.
CCAAAAAATAAAAATAAAATAAAATGAATAAAAATAAAAATGCTCCAGGAAGAGTCGGACACTTGTTTTAAATTGGGTTTCTTGCACTTGTTCAGTGATTCTATATTCAAAACTCCAAACAAATGTAAAACTAAACCTTTTAAAAAGTTGATGTTTTAAAATCCTGAATTCAGTGATGCCCAATTTATGTGGCTTCAGGGAATATGTGCCCCCATGAAACAATGGTTGAGAAAACGGAAGCTTCTATGTTCAGGTGCCAACATTGTTTACCTTTATTACTTATTTATTTTTAGTGAAAAGCTTAGTAAAATATGTTACACATGTCTTAGAAAAAAAATACCCTACTGAGAAAGTTAACCTTTCTCAGTAATTCAGGGTCATGATTATAAACATCACTTTTGCACTACACACGTCATCTGGGAGTACTGGCACCTGCACAGAATTCTTTTTGAGTTCGTATACCTGCTTTTTATAGGTTTTTCAGTCTCTTTACTCAGGGTCAGGCTGCCAGCTATCACTTCTTGATGTGTCAGAGCGCCTGCCTAAGTCTTATCTAATTTGCTACTTCTGACTTACTGTGGGCTGGGAAACCATTTAACCAAAACCACACCCATTTGAAATGCGTCTAAAATTAGAGTAAATAGGTTTTAACAGAGTACCTGAGGGGCACTTCTCTAAATTGTGTGAGCTTGTAGAGGCAGTGACATGTTGATCCCGCCAACTTCTTTTCTCCATTTAACTTTCACATTCTCAGCAAGGTTCCATATCAGAACACTTATGCAAAAGCCTTCAGACACTTTATATATTTTTAATCATTTTTATTACACAAAAAAATGGTTTTATACTACAGTAACTTCAAAATAAGGAAATTCCCGTGCCAGAAGCAAATTTTTTGATTTGATGAGCACTTCTTTCTCTGATGATGATGGGAACAGGGGACCAAGAGCCTTCAGTGAAAACTGGTACTGCATTTTGATTCATGGATGACCCTGGACCCTGCTTCTGGTGTGATATCTCTGCCTCTGGGTTTTGGACATCTTGGGTGGCAGGTCCAGCTAAAGCATTCTGGGGAACTGGCAGGGAGGACGTGTAGGCCCTGACGCTGCCTCTGAATTTAGACGCAGCCATTGGCGATCCTCTGGTGAGAGGTTTCAGACTCCCTGTGGATTGCAACACATTCCTTTCTCCTTGAGCCTACAGTTTGAAGAAATAGTGGGTATGGGGATTCAGGCATTTGTTTCGCTCCTACTATATGTGAGGTGCTGTGTAAGTGCTGGCTAATCAAAGATTAACAATCTCTGAGGATCTCAAAGTCTATTGGGGGTGGCAGACCCACACTAAAATAAATTACAATGAAACATAGTATGTGCTACGCAGGGGTGATTACAATACTTGGGGGTGAAGGTTGCTAACTTCATCTGGGTGGGTCAGAGAAGACCTTGAGAAGTAGCTGGGGTTTACAGAAGGAACAGGAGAGTGAGTCCATCTCCAAAGGGAAGGCTCTGGCACACTCTGGCCCTGTGCTAAGCGCCAGGACAGTTTAACTGGCTATACTCGACTTGAGGTCTGAGCAAGTACTTCCTAACTTCTCAGTCTCTTTATAACTTGACTGCCGTACTGACTCTCACCATCATCTCCTCCTGAGGATCTGCACCATAAGGTGGGATTGAGGGGTCATGATATTTCCTACTGCAAAGAATAGCATTCATAGCCTGATAATATCTAATGAAGTAGCGGGGGGGAAAACAGTACCTCACAAGTAGCTCTGTCTCACCTCATCCATCTGTCTTACAAAAAAAAAAAAACACTAAGGGTGACTTCCTCTCCTTAAGTAGGGGCATGATGATTCATGTTCTCCACTCAGTACCCAAAGGGGAAATGAGAGAGAGGAGCCCTAGAGGGAAACAAGGAATCCTAAAGCCTGTTTTTTGAAACCTCTGGGAGGAAGCTGAAGCAGGCAACTAGTCCAAGGTTACATAGCTCAGGAAGTAGCAGAACCAAGATTGGAACAAGATTTTTTGGTTTTTGAGTCCACTGCGCTTTACCCACAGTGTAGTAGTTAGGAAGGTGATAGGCTGTTTTCTCATGAAACGAGTAAAGCTAGTCCATTCGCCGTCTTAAGAGGCAGAGTATACGTTTTTGGTGGACAAGGAAAGATTATCACGGTAATAGCCTTTCCAAATTATGGCATACAGCATGCAAAATTTACGATGGAGAAATTCTGGAAAAACAATTTTTGACATCCACAGAAAGAGCCAAACAATTTTGTTGTCTACTCAATTTGGAGACATCCAGAAATGTGTCCTCCTTGGTTTGGAAGTCCCCACATGATCTGGTGAGCTTTCCATCTCTGCCTCTACCCCTCCGTACCTAGTGGGTCTATTGAACTCTAAAGGTTCTCCACGAAAGAAGGGATCAAAGCAAGCCATGAATCTGGACAGAGGGAACCTTTAGAATTGAGGAAGTAGGAAAGAGGGCGATCTGCTACAGTTTTTATATGGGGTATTTTTAGGGTGTTGTAAACTTCAGCTACGGTTTCAATTTGAAGTCTTTTACATATGTGTTTGCTCATGTGTATACATAGAATATCAAATGCCTCACAGCAGACACACTGAGTATCCGCCACATAACTCGGTAATAAACTTCGCTTTCATATACGGTTTTACAGGTTCAGCAGTGTTTCAAAAACCAGTTTTGACAGGGGGACTTCACCCTGGATCCAATTCCTGAAGACCTCAGTTACTTAATCAGAAAATTCCCTCTGATAGGACATTTTAAAGATACCAGCGTCTCTTTCTGTGACACCTTAAGCAGGGTTTGGTTTTCGAGTATATATTGCGTTAACAGGGCTTATCTGCATCGCTATAACGTAGCTGTGTGATCCGCACGTGACCGAACAGGTGAAGAAACCTGACTATATGCCCACACCCTGCAGAGCTCTGCAGACACAAGTGGGCGCGATAAAGGATCTAGTTCTGAGCTCTGTGTTTGAAGCGTACTCATTTAAAAACTGGAAAACCAACCCTAGCTCTGAAATCGCCGCTCGAGCGCTGCACAGTGAGGGAATTAAAGCCGAGGGGAATAATGTCACCAGCCTGGAGATCTTCAAGGAGCTCTAGGATTGGAAAGAGAGAAGCATTCTTAGGTTGCCTAGCGATAAATCTGCCGGTGATATCATTCTCGGGGAGGCCGGCCTCCCCCTCCTGTCCCCGCCCGGCCGTCCTGCCTCCCTCCCGACTCTCCCTCCTCGCCCCCCTCCCACGCCCGGGTTCAAAGTACAGCGGCGCGGGGTGAGGGAGCCTGAGCCGGACTCGGCGCTGTCACATGCGCCCGCACATGCCTGGGCGCACGCTGCGCGGCACGTGAGAGGGGGCGGGGCGGGGACCGGGAGGCTCTGGCGCACCGCCTTCTGCGCGTGCGCACTGGCCCCTGCGCCCGCCTTTACCCTGAAACGGGCTCCGGGGAGCCGGCGAGCTGCCGAGTGGAGGGCGGCCAGGTGGAGGGCAGAGGGCCTAGGGCCGAGAGCAGGGCAGGGCAGAGCAGGGAAAGGCAGGGCAGGGCAGGGTAAGGCAGGGTAGGGCAGGGCAGGGCGGGGCGGGGACGGGGACGCGCCCTCCCGACAGCTGCGCCGCACCCTGCCGCGCCGAGTCCTAGCGGGCCGGCCCGAGGTAGTCATTCATCCCGAATTAAAGCCGGCTGTGACTTGGTGCTCCTCGAACCATTCTGACACAGCAGTTTCCGAGCAGCCCTCCCGGCGCGGGTTAGAGGAAGGTCGACAAGCGCCTCGGAGGGCCTTGGGGCGGGAACTTCAAGCCTGGGCCGGCCGCAGCCTGGGGAAGTGACAGGCTGGGGGGTGACACACCGTGACACACCCAGCGGCGCCGGGAAGCGGGCCAGACCCTGGCCTGACCTGGGCTCGTCTTGCTGGAGAAACCCCTGGCAGTGGGTGTGGGTGTGGTGAAGTATCTTTCATTGGTCTCAGTTTTGCAAATTGAATTCCCACTAATTAAGCGCTCGGGGATTTAGTTAACTGTGATCAATATACTGGGACTTCCCGGGGAAGGTGTAAAGGAAAAGAAGTGATTTTATGGCCCTGATGGATTCTGCATGGTGCCGTGAAGTGAAGGAAATTAATGTAGTCAGGGGCTGAGGGATGGGTTTTTTAAGTTATATATTTTTTAAATATGTAGAAACACTTTCTCTTAGGAAAGATGATCAAGTCTCACACTTTCACTTTTTGAAGTGATCACAGGCTGATTTTGTAACACGTCTGGAAACGTGCATGTTTATAAAGGATGTGAAATGGGTAATTCCTTTGGAGGAATTTGGGGTTCATGGTACCCTTTGGATAACCGGGTGCACACAGCAGTGTTAAAAAGATAGGGAAGCACCGCTACCCCTCTGCAAATTTAGTTTGGGTCATGTGATGGAAAGCGATCTCGGGGGTTGCCAGTAATATTTGGACAAGTCAGGTGCCAGTATTTGCTAAGACATCCTAGAGTGGTTGTAAACTCTCCAGCGTAAAGGGCACAGTGAGTGCCACCCTGGAGGCAGACTGGTATGAGCTAACAGACGTTCACAAAGCACAAAATGAATTCATTTTTGTTGTTTGCCTGGTAATGATATGTATGCATAATGTCCTAAAGGTTGAATTTGAATAACACTTCCCTACCACCCAAACCGTTTGTACGAAACAGCTTAGTTATTAATAACACTCTGAAAGTTGAAAAAGCAAAGGTAGACTTCCAACATTTAGTCAACAAATATATATCGAGCTCTTACTATGTGCCAGGCATTGGGGATACAGCAGTGACCTATACAGACAAATTCATCACCCATCATGGTGCTCAAAACTTGCAATAACGCCTCCCAAGTTCCCAGGCATTTGCTAACCAATTATTGTTTATGACAACTAGCAATTATATCCCTCTGCACTGGATTTTTTTCACTTGGAGCTTAGGAAGATGCCAGGCAAAAGGCATCAATTTTCATCCCTTCCTCCTGTCCCCTCTCCCTTCCCTTAACTCTCTGGACCCATACTAGCCTCCCTGCTCCTCTTCCAACAGGACAAGCTTGGTCTTTCTCAGAATATTTGCACTTGCTCATCCATCTGCCTGCAACACTCAATCCCCAGATGGGGGATAGCTGATTACAACTGCACCCGCACCTTTTTTTTTTTTTTTTTTGGCCATACCACTGGGCATGCGGGGATCATATTTCCCAGACCTGGGATCGAACCCGCGCCCCCTGCAGTGAAAAACGCAGCATCCTAACCACTGGACCGCCAGGGAAGCCCACCCCTACCTTTTTTTTAGGTCTCTGCTCAAATGCCACTTTTTCAGAGAGGCCCTCCCTGAGCATCCTGTAGGCAATATATAAAATGCCACCCCTCCATCATTATTTTTGATCTGTTTTTTCTTCATAGCAGGTATTACTCCTGACATTATGTATATACTGATGTATATGAATACACAGACATATTGTTTGTTTATTGCTTGTCTGTCTCATTAGGATGAACAGGGACTTTTTTCACAGCTATTTGTCTAATGCCAAGAATGGTACCTGGCAATAAATAAATATTTATTTGCCTTTTTAAAATAAACATGTATTGATTCTCAATAGACATTTGCTGGATGAACGAATGAATCTCTGGCAAGCACTTGAGCTTGATGACCTCACCAAAGACAACACAACACTGGCCTCTCAAATCATCCCCTTCCATGTTAAAGTTCATTTCACCAACACTTACTGAGCAACTGTGTGACACAGAGACATCAACAAGTGGTAAGGAGTCAAAGGCAGTTAACATCTGATACCTGCAAATCGGAAAAGACTCGGAGTGAGTTGGAAGCTGATTGGATTTTATTGTCGCAATAAAATTATAGATACAGTATTTAAGCATTAATAGAGTTCCCCTAACAATAGAGTTAATATCACTTTCACCTTAGTCTAAATGATTACATCTTATGTTAAAAGAAATTGTTCACTTAACTGAGATACCTTCTTTGAAATTTAAAATTAGAGTCTGATCATTTCTCCATCCCCTGAGTCAGAGAGAACAAACCTGTAGAAGAAGTAAGTGTCAAAACAGATTGTATCTCAGCTCTCAGATGGCCACTGAACCTGTGTGGAACTCAGTGGGACCAACTGAATTCCACCCCTGTTGGAATGTACAACACATGTGACTAGGGCTTGAAGGTCCCAGACGCTTCTGCTCTTCACTGGCTGTGCCAGGTGTGGTAAGCTTTGTCCCTTAGGCAATAAGCTTCTTCAAGGCAAGAGCCAGTATCTGTTTATCAAGAGCCAGTATCTGTTTATCAGTGTCTGCTCAGCACCTAACACAATGCCTGGCATACAGTAAGCACTCAATAAACAGCTGTTGAAATCCAAACTCTCCTCCCCATTCCCACAATCATTGTCCTAGTTCCAAGCGTTATCACCTCACACCTGGATTATTGCAGGAACCTGCTCAGTGGTCCTTGTGCCGTCTTCCTTTCGCATGCATTGGCCACACTCCCAGCTCAGTTAACTTTTTAAACACCAGTAGTGCACTAAAGAATAGTTAGGAACAACCCATTACATGAAGAAGGCATGAAAGCTTCAACTTCCCTTCTAGTTTCACTTCCCTTTACTCTGTCCCTTCTCCTATTGCCCCCAACCAGACGATGGGCATCGATTGCGCTTGTTGCACTGAACTACCACAAGTTCCTCTGCACTCTCAAATGTTTGCACTTGGGTAGAATAACCTTATTTGGAGGTCTCCTACTCAGTCGTCAAAACTCAGCCCAAATTACATCTCCTCTGTGAAAATTTCCAAAACTCTCTGAGTCAAAAAGTAACCTCACCCACTCCTTTGCTTTGTGTTTTCTTAGCCCTTTCTTTAAATCTCCACTTGGCTGTTTAAACTCTCACTCCACAAACATGCGTGTGCAAGAAATTGTGTCCTTATTTCTCTCATTAAGTCTAACTTCAAGCCACCTCCCCAAGGGCTGGTGGGAAATAATCTCAGGCATTGTGGGCTGTCCCGCTCCCACCCTCCTTAGGATTTTACAAGGACCTGGGATTTTCACAAGGAAAGGACCTGTTCATACTCAGACTGTCTGAGATAATTGTCAGCATCCAAGTTGGCCGCTTTCTGGATGGGTGTCTTTGCTGAGGCGGAAAGAGCCAGGCCTTGGGGCCGTTGAGTCCCCATTCCCATCTGGGCCTTTGCCACATCAAAGGGACCGCAGACCTGTGGCCCTGCTGCCTTATTGCTTCTGCCTCTACTCCTTCCTCCTGACATAATCTCCAACTTTGGAGAGGGTTATAGGGACCAGGCAGTTAACCTAAATGAGTGACGTTGGCTGAGAATAAGACCACAGAGAACAACAGGGACCACAGTGAATCCGAGGTTGTACCCCCTTCAAAGGGGCAGACATTACACAGCTTCAACTAATTGTAGCCAGGTGAAAAGGTAGCCCGGGACTGCCAGGTCATTGGATTTTTCCAGGAGAAGCTGAAGTCTAGATTTTAATGTGAAATTTACTTTCAAAATGTTGGCAACTATTTTTAAAAACCTCAAAACAATATTCCTTATAAATGAAGCATATCTGTCAAAGTATTAGCCTGGAGAAGCCCACTTTGAGACCTCTGCTTAAAGAAGGGGAGGAAAAAAAGGCCTGATGTGAGGTTTCCTTCAAGCATTTAACTCCAAACTTCCCTGATGTAAGTAGCCCTGAAGTCATTCTTGAAAATGGGTGGAGGGAAAAATGCAATGAGAACAGACACCGATAATGTCTCAATAAATCACCCTGTCACGCCTGGGACTCTTCACATTATGTTGTAATTAATTGGGTGTGTCTCCCACACCTGGGCACTCAAAACACTGCTGCTGCTCAGACGGGCACCACCTCCAGCCTCACTTGGCCCTGGCTGCTGTGACTGTTTACTTGTCCTTAGCGCCTTCTCAAGTTTCTTTTATGACCCTCCCAGACCTCTCTGCCACTTACCTCAAGACCTCTGCTTATCTCCCCAGTCTCCCTACTTCATCAGGAGAATTCAAACCATGGGGCATCATCTCCCTAACTTTCACCCTTCCTACCTCCCTCCTCCCACACCCTTGCTTCCCTTCCTGCCACCGCAGAGGGAAAAGTAGCCCTGCTGCTCAGAGCCAGTCCTTCTACTTGTGCCACTGATAACTGTTAAAACTCCACTATCCTTTCCACACAGTGGGTCTGGATCTCTGTTGAGTTCTGTTATTCATTCATCATTGTATTCCTGGAGTCTAGTACACTGCCAGGGACAGGCAAGATGCCCAATAAGCATTTATCGAATAAACGCTTTTTTTTTTTTTTATCTGGGGGCTGTACCACAGTTCCTAAAAATTGTCTAGAGACATAAGACAACTGTTGACACCTGATGCTTCGTGGGTTATTGATATAGAGAGAGTAGTTCCCCCTGACTCTGAGAGTGGGCTAAATTTGGAGGAGATAATCCAGGAGGGAATGTGGCTGGCAGGCTAGGGAGTTCCTCCTGGGTCAGGTCGGTGCCATCCAGCTGTGAGTTTGCCGTATTAATACCTCCTATTTGTCTTTTCTGATTACTGCTGGTGAGGCTGGCCTCTGGCACTTGCTGAGGGGAGCAATGGGGAAGCCTTCACGTCCAAGGTGTCACATTGTTCTCTGTCCCCTCAGGTTCCACCTGAGGACACCACACTGCATTAGCAGATTGTCCCCTGGTGAAAGACGATAGGCACCAAGCTTTCTTATTCCTTGTATATTTTGAGACATTTTTCTATTTTCTTTTCCTCTAACCTTTAAACCATTACAAAAATATTTTGATGGTATATTAGAGTCTGTATAAATTAATTACACTTACCTTTAATCCTACTCTCATATTCTATTTTACATCTTCCTTATTACCCTGTTCACCTTCAACCTTTTCTTATTTTGAATTTCATCTGTTTAAAATTATTTCATAAATAACTTCATTCTTATATTATTTTAACAAGTTATTTTAACCTTCTGGTATCCTTTCAAACTTTATTTTCTTGTTCTCATCTTTAGTCAGCATATTTTATAGTCCATGTTGTACTTCTGTTTTATGAGTTTTTATAATTCTCCTGTTTTAAAATTTTGCCTTACTAGTCCTTTAAGATTTTCTTATTTCTCAGTTTTCAGCTTTTAATTGGTTTTAAATCTTCCAGAATCTTTTAGCATCACATTTTAATCTTTATTCTCTCTTCAATTCCTTTTTGACACTATAACTTTTCTACATTTTTTCTTATTTATTATCTGTCAATCAGTCTAGTCTAATTATTTGTAAGAAGCACATTGAAATTAAGAAAACTTCTCTGCCCCTGCCCCACTTCTGCCAACCATCACTGTAAGTACTTTTTTTTTTCTTTTTGCATTCATGTTGCCTTTTTGACACAGCATTCTGTGCAATCTTTAGTTTCATATTGTATATTTTTAAATCTATTGTTTCTAATTGTTTTAATTAATTTCTTTTGGTTGCGAGGAACAAACTTATTCCAGTTACCTCAAGTGATGGGCATTTTATTGTAAGAATGAATGTGCAAAAGAGGAAGCAGGAATCTCACCCACCATGTAGGCCAGGCATCATGCCTATCCTATGGGACATCCTCAGAAAGAGCTGGAACTGCTGTGGATTTGGTCACTAGAACAAAACAAAACAAAATTCAGAAGCAAATGTAATATCAAAGTGCGAATTTTCATTTTATTGTTTGTTAATACATGTAACCTAACGAAATCTGAATTTCAAAGAAGAGAATCATATGGAGATCCAGGAATAAGAATCAAGCTACCCAAAAGGGAAAAAAAAAAGGTAAAAACATTCAAGTAGCTCCAGATTCCTCCATAGCAATATTTACTACAGAAGACAGAGGAGTACCATTGCTACCCAGAAGTGTGGTACATGAGCCAGCAACATTGGCATTATCGGGGAGCTTATTAGAAACGCAGAATTTCAGTTGCCATTCCATAGCTGTTGAATCAGAACCTGCGTTTGACCAGGTTTTCGGGTGTTTTCTAGGCTGCTTCTCTGAACTTTGCTTGCAATTTTCTTTGGTCTTCTTCTTTTTTTTTTTCTCTTTCCTGAGAAAGCCTGTTTATGTAATTTCTTTGAGATTGGAGATATTTGTCTGCACATTAGAACCACTTGAGGGATGTTTTTTAAAACTTGCATGGATCATACCCTCAGAGAACTTGATAGAATTGGTCTGGGAGGATGGCCAGAAGTCAGTAGTTTTTCAGAAGCTCCCAATGTCATTACAATATACAGCTAAGGCTGAAAATCACTGAATCAAGGAAAACCAAATCCATGAACCCGTCTTGAAAAAAGTACTGAAAGATGGACACCAGACAACAAAGAAATGAATCAAAATAAAGAGTTCAAAAATGAAGAAGCTGGGTTGAAGTAATTATTGAATTAAATAAAAAATAAACTACAACTAAATACCTTGGAATTTTGGTTAAATAATATAATAATTGGAGCTCTAGAAGACAAACATGTTATCGTGTACCCCCTAAATTTCTACTTATGTTTGGTGCACTCTCTCAACAAATCCATTATTTTCTGGGTTTTCTATCATTCATTCTCAGGGGTTCACACAAGTGATGGTTGCTCCATGTCCCGCTTTTTGCCACCTCACCCCGGGCACACTCTTCTTCAGCTGAGAGACTTGACATTGAAAATGGTGACTTACCTTGCCAGTCTGCTCTGGGTTTCTAAAAGAGAGCCAGAAGTATGGACTAGAAAACTAGGGAAAGCCTTGTGATACTAGATCAGAGTTAGAGGGATTAGAGTGAACTCATGATGATATTTATATAAACTGCACAGCTCCTGCCTCTCTGAGGCCCTGCCTTGCAGATTCCAGTGCTTCAGCTGCCCTAACCCCTGATCTCCTCCTCCGTAGCTCAGAGGGACTGCCGCTCTCTGCTTGGATTCCACATTGCTACACTGCAGTCAGGAGAATTTCCCCAGGCAGACAGCCAGGAGTCATGAGGCTCACCTCTCAGGTTTCCCTGCCTTCAGGGATTGATTGCAGTCTTGCATTGCCGGCTCTGTCCTGTGTTGCTGCTTCTCCAATGTCTGCAAACACTTGCCTTAGACATTTTGTCTAGCTTTATAGTTAAAGCAAGAGGGTTAGTACCAGATACTTCATCATAGAGAAAAGCAGAAGTGCTGAACTATATATTTGATAGTAGTATTGTATTAATGTAAAATTTCCTGAAATTGATCATTATAATGTGGTTACGAAAGAACTCCTGTTCTTAGGATATACATGCGGAAGTACTTGGGATAAAGCTGTCTACAACTTACTCTGAAATGGTTTAGTCAAAACAATAATAATACAAATAGTATTAATTCGTAAATTTGTAGAGGGAGCAAGAGAGAGAGAGAGAGATTGATAAAGTATATATGGAAAATGCTATTGGGGAGAATCTAGATGAAGTGTATACGGGAATTCATCACACTATTTTTGCTAACTTTTCTACAAGTTTGAAACGTTTTCAAAATAAATAGTGAACAAAACATCCCCTTGAGTGCGGACTGGACTTAGGCTTCACGTCCAAAGTTAGTATGGAAAGAAAAAATAGTAACTTTATAGTGAAGAACCCTGGCAAGCACCACCTTCACTAGGTGATCAAGGTTGACATCACCAGTTGTAAGTCATGTGGACGTCATGTACCCGCTGATACTATGTGATGAGCAGAGTTTCTTACTCAAGATTTATAACCCAAATTAAGAACTAATGGGGATCCTTAAATACACTTTTCCTTAAATGCCTTTTCAAGTAGGGTAAATATTAGCCGTTCCATTTACGTCTACCTAATTTAAGTAGCATCTGTCTCTAGAGAAATGAGGATGATATGTGTGTATTTATCAACTTTATTCTAAGTTTAGAGTCCTGAGAAATTTATGACATTGCGAAATCAGGTGCTCAGGCCATTGTCCCCCACTACCCAGCCCCATTCATCAGAGCAGTAGTTTGGATCACCCTCGCTGTGTGGCCCCTTTACCTGTTGATGAAGGCCTCTTCTCGTACAGTTGACCCGGATGGAACCCAGATCACTCGGTTTCAGGGAATGGGTTAGCAGGTTGATGAGTTGGCTTGCCACGGTTCTGGCCACTTTGAAGGTCAGTGGGACTCCATTCCTTTCTAACCAGCAAACTCTCTGACGCCTGCCTATGGAGAGTAGCACAGGGTTTAGCATCACAGGGTTTAGCATCAGCCTGCAAGACCTCTGGAATTTTAATACTCACTCCCCTCCGCACATTTGCGGCTTTAGTCATTTTTTCTTTCTGGTTGCTGGGGAATATGTACTTTGGCAAAGGTAAAAAGTGAATTGCCCATCTTTACATCTGTCAAGCTCCAAAGCACTGTTATCAAGCATCCAAGGCATGTTTCAGGAATCTTTTTCCTTCAGTTTGGATCTAGGTTTACAATAAACTGTAGTTGTTTTGTCTTAACCTTGACACTTTCTGCCCAAAGCACATGTGGTTGGTTTGGAGTGCATGTCACCTCTTTCCTCTCACAGTGGGAGAATGTGTGCTCTCCAGCTCACACAGAGAACAAAGTAATGGAAGCAGAATAGGGCAAAAATAATGTCTCCTAAAGTCTATCTTTGAATTTTCCCCAAATGTCTTCACTTAGAATACTTCTGATGTACTTACCTTTCTCATTCCTGCTCATGAAATTATATTGATTATATTGACCAGGTGGGCTATTGGGTTTTGGTTCATTATTAATCCGGATATCCCTAGTACCTAGCACCATGCCTAGCATTCAGTAAATATTTTTTTAAATTAGTTAATTCGTCCATTCACTGATTCATTCATAAAATGAATGGCCCTTCTAAAGTTTTAATGTCTCTAATATTGGAAATAGGTAAAATTGGGTGGTATTGACAATTTATTACGCAGCTGAGAAAAGCATTGCATTACCTTTTACTTCATGGGTTGAAAATATTTTTGAGGAGGTTTTATCTTGAGAGAATAGTATACTCTACATTTATTATAAATCGATAATAAATTAACTAGATAACGTTAAATAGGTTTTACAATAGAGCCTAAAGGGATAAACTGGTGAAGCATTGTATCATGTTTTTTTTGTTTTTTTTAATTTTTTAAAATTTATTATTTATTTATTATTATTATTATTATTTTTATTTTTGGCTGTGTTGGGTCTTCGTTTCTGTGTGAGGGCTTTCTCCAGTTGCAGCGAGTGGGGGCCACTCTTCATCGCGGTGCGCGGGCCTCTCACTGTCGCGGCCTCTCCCGTTGCAGAGCACAGGCTCCAGACGCGCAGGCTCAGTAGTTGTGGCTCACGGGTCCAGCTGCTCTGCGGCATGTGGGATCTTCCCAGACCAGGGCTTGAACCCGTGTCCCCTGCATTGGCAGGCGGATTCTCAACCACTGCGCCACCAGGGAAGCCCTGTATCATGTTTTATAGCTGAAAAAAATAGTTTTCCAGATGAATATATTCAGTACCCTGTAGGGAGAAAAATGTAGTGAAATGGGAATGAGGTAACTGATACTCATAACTCTCTTTTTCCTTTAGACACTAAGGTCCGTATGATTGCAGACCTCATGAAGCTCACAAGGTTCCTTGTGGTGCCTGCCAGTGTTATGAGACCAGGCACCACAGAGGCTCAAGGCCAGCTCAGGGGAGTCAACTTTAACAGAGACTGCTACTGGTTATTTCCTTTCTCATGCTGGACAATCCCCTATGGATTCAGCAACTCTCCCCTCACCAGACCTTCTGAAATCCATAGTAAGCAGTAGGTTATTAGATCGCAGTAGTGGAATGAGTCTGAAAATGGCACTTCCACCCCCCACCCCCCCAATTCAGAGATTTTTGTCCTGGGGGTGCGGTGGAAGAGTCTCATCTTGTGACCTTCTTCTGAGTCTTGGCATCTTGGACCGATAGTACTTGCTCACTCACCCTGGAAGGATTTCCATGTGGAGCGGAGTATTCCCGACATGTTACTTTAAGGATATTGCTTAAATCTAAAAGTGCTCTCTCCAATACCCATCTTCAATAGACAAGACATTTCCAGATTATACAAATCCTACATATCATCTAGAGAAAAGTAATGTTTCTAGAATGTACAAATGCAGTAATCAGGATACAGATTATCATCAGGTAATTCTATCCATGTAAACGTGTTGTCTGGACAGGCAAAGCAAAGGCAAAAATAGGCTAAGGTCTTGGCCTCAGAACTCTTTCCCCTTAAGCTGGGTGCTCGGCATAGCTCACCCCTTTCCATTTGAGCATTTGAATTGTAAATTCTGCTGAGATTCAAGAAGCCTGGGGCGCAAATCCTGGCTCCACTACCTAACTGCATAAACTTGGGAAAATCGCTCACACGTCTTTCTGTCTGTTTCCTTATCTGTGTAAAGAAATGGTGATGGTGTAAGCTCCACGAGTGTTTGGAGCTCCGTGAACGTTCAAATGCTAAACAAACATTAGTTGTAGTTGGTTCTTAGGAGGCAGTCTAGCACAGAGGTCAAGAGCATGGACCCTGAAGTGAAGCAGTCTGGTTTGAGTCTCACTGATCAGCATCATGACCTTAGGTGTTACTTCTCTAATCCTGTGTCTCCTTGCCTGTAAAAAGGATGATTTTAATGAGCTAGAATAGCTATAAGGATTAAATGACATAATCTAAAACCTCCTGTATTTGCATTTCTTTCTGGGTGAGTTCTGTGGCCATGAACTGCTGTGGGAAGCCCGGAAGGACGGAAGACAGATGTGGCCTCCACTGGGGATGATGGGCCGGCATAGCCCAGCTGTGCTGGGCCCTTTGTGGGGCCACAGCGCTGCACAGGGCTCTGCAGCCCATTCCCACACGTGAACTCTATGCCCTGTGAGGTGCAGTGGCCCTGTTCTTCCTGCTCCCCAGACAATGTGAACAACCGGCAGCCACTGGATAGGTTGTAAAACTAGTTTTCTTGGTGTCTTGCCATCTCATCAGTTCTCACGTGAGTGTCTTTCTGGGTCAGAGGATCATGAGTTCTTGGGTTCACTGCGGTCAGAGTCAATAGCCACCTAACAGGAAGTTGCCTCACTAACGAGATAATTCAGAATTTCTTTGGAACTTCAGTCTGTTGCTGGGTAACAAACTCCAATATCTAAAATCCACACAGACCTTCCGTTTTTCTAACTAGCACAGTTGAATATCGCTTAGTCAGGAACATCCTAGGAGTCCCAGGCTGTCAAACACCCTTAATTACATTCAGACTGATTGGCATCTCATACCTGGAGCCCTAAACTGCTAGGCAAGTCACCTGAGTCTAGTCACGTCATGATGACTCTTCCTGAGTTAGGCAATTGTTCCCACGAACAGTCTTCATGTTTCTGGTGTGGACAAGAGATATGACAGTGGCTATTTCCTATGTGTCTCTTGCTATATATGCTGGGCACTCTGCTAAGCACGTAACATGTACTAATTTATTAAATTTATGAGGTAGGTGCTACCATATAAGGAGACCCAGAGGTTAAGCAACCTGCTCCTAGCCACACAGCCACCCTTCCCTAGGCTTGTTTTGCCCTTTGCTAGTCCATACCTGATTTTAGCAACAAGTCAGAGGGACCAAAAAAAAAAAAAAATCCCCGTAGTAACATTTAATTTGTCTCTAATAATTGCTGAAGACTACTTCTTTCTATCACTAAATTTACCATAAAGAATTTGATTCCAAACAGTCATATAAAAGAACTTTAAAAACTGGACTAATTTTACAGTCATGTAATTCTGACTCTAAAAAATGTATATTTGTGTCAAAAATAATGTATCCTCATTTTATTAATGAGTTTTTTCCCTTAAAAATTGCTTTATCCCCCTAATGTGAAATCTTATTAAAGTTTTATCCTTATTTTTTTCTTGCATGTCTATTCTGATTTTGGCTTATTGAGACCTAACCTGCCTAATACGCATAGGATACAAATTAAATGCTTCCAAAACATCCAGAGGAAAATTTCACCCAGTCAATTGTTTTGTCACCTATAGTAATATCCTTTTAAATCCATTTTTTTTGTTTTGTTTTGTTTTTCCAGAAAGAGCTTTTCTTTAGGGTAGCAATGATTTTGTTGCTACTTAGACACTATCTGTTTAACAGCAAAATGCCTTAACACCTGGTAGGTACTTAGTAATACTTAATGAACAAAATTAATTAATTAATATGTACTTTTCACAATACTATATTTATATCATATCATATGAGAATGCTTAATTTACAACTGTTGGTTTAAAAAATTATTAATCAGAAAAAAATCTGTTCATGGGCTAGCTACTAACCATTTCTTGTTACTGACTACTCCCTTCTGTGAAAACATCAAGGGTAGGGTGGGGAGGGAGTGAGGGATGGTGAGGTAGCTACACATGGAAGGGGAACCCTTAGAGCCTTGGATCTCAAACCTATGAGACTCAAAGCCTCTTTTTTATAACAAATATTTTGTTATCCTCCTTTACTACCCTGAAACAAAATCCATAGAAAATATAGTCTATAATACACATAATTAAAAATATATATAATACCTTCACTGTAATATAAAGGAGAAATAAAAGGAAAGAAATATATATATGAAAATACATAAATATAGCTCTACTATAAAACATAATGAAGTAGTCAGATACTTACACTGATAAAATGTTGGAATTTAAGAGATGTAGGAAAGTCTGCAAGTTGATTCTTCTTATATTTGACATTATGAATGAAGACTGAAAAGGTATATTTAAATGTACACATAGAATCAACATGAATCAAGAGTTACTGCCACAAACTGTTGCCAGTGCACTTTATTGAGGACTCAGTTCCACAAGCCGAGATGCTGCTGGTGACATGATCTTCAGAGACTTAGTTTCTAGGCTCATAAAATTATACACAACTTTTTCACCAGTAAATTTAAGGCAGGGTGTTAAAAGCTGTGAGACACATGTGATGATACTTTTTCATTGTTTGCAGCTGCTCTGTACGTGTGGAAGGTTTACCACCCAGGCTCTTCCCTGTATTACATGGTGCCTCTGATCACTGGGACCACTAGAAACACCCCTGCAAATTTCCAAATGCCCCTTGTGGGTAGAACCGCCTTCCTTGAGAAGCACCTCCCTGGAGGTTTGTAATAAGCTGGGATCCTTTTTTTTTTTTTACTAAGTCTTGCCAAAGAGTCTGGAATACCCAACAGTTGTTTCCTAGTATATTGCTTCATTGAACTTTCAATCCACTTTTTATAAAATTTTTATTTGGGAAATCTTGTTGGAGCAATTGAATACAATATATATGTTTGAGCCAACTCATCTGTAGGGCAATGCCACTCTCACTTCAGGCTAACTGAATAACTTTCCATATCCGGGCAAATATAGTCATCTTTGCAAATTATTTCCTTCAAAAATATGGACTTTAGATTCTTGTTTCTATTTAGGACATTCTAATTCTGCAATGATTCAAGGCAAGTTGAGTGAGTGTGGACTTTGTAAGGGTTTACTAATCCCTTGTCTTGTCAGTTTCCCTCTGAAATCTGCACACCCTTCATGAGTTACAAAATTATCACTTGACAGCTGCTAAGTGGCCTCAGTGAAATGAGTTGTTCCTTTTGATCAAATCCATAGTGGATAAAAATGACTAATGGCTGTTAGGCTTTACAGAGAAACTAAGTTTAAAACTTTCAAACTACTGTTACTTTGTTACATTAGAAATGAGTCAGGGAGTGTCAGCAAATAAAATACGTTTACTATTATTTCTTTTTTTGGCAAAGAAACACTTTAAGTCCTTGGAGTAAGAGGCCCATACGCTTTCAAATCCAATGCAGCAAGGCAAATTAATATAAAGATAAACAACCAGCTTCTTTGGTAGTGAGTATCTTCATTTTCTCCGGGTCTCTTCAAGTAAGGAATTACCCTAATCCTGCGGCGTTGGAGCCCCAGAAGGTTGATGGACGGTAGCTGCTGCCCCCTAGTGTAGGACTCCTTGTTACTACACACACTGGGTTGGAATAACCAGAAGCCCGCTGCCAAATGCATAGGAAATAAACAAAGGTGCTGTGTTTAAATGATGCAGATAA
The DNA here is from genome assembly GCF_965194805.1 of Balaenoptera borealis. Classification (NCBI taxonomy): domain Eukaryota; kingdom Metazoa; phylum Chordata; class Mammalia; order Artiodactyla; family Balaenopteridae; genus Balaenoptera; species Balaenoptera borealis. Next base: position 22,395,521 of record NC_138870.1, on the reverse strand, counting down.
TTGAGAACTTTTAAAAGTATATCATTCTATTAGAACGAGTAGTTATAACACTTTTTTGTAACTGTTTGAAGAAAAAGTCGTTTAAATGTTTTCCTGTCATTGCTTAAGAGTTTGACGTTCTCATCATCATTTTCTGCTCTTCCCACTTCAGGGCTGGCTACATAATTTGCAGCGCCCACTGATAAATGAAAATGTGGGATCCTTTGTTTAAAAAACAGGAGACGAGAGCCATTAGAAGTACTAAAATATGTACCAAAATACTTTTTCCTTTCTTTTTCAACCTCTCCCTCGACTTGTTATGGTGGTTTTTATTTGCTATTTAATGTAAATAATGTAAATTTTTTTGAAATTTTTAATTAGTTGAATGAATTTTATCATTCATTTTTATATTGCGCAATGCAAATTTTAAGTGCAAATATAAGAACAAATATAATTGTATTAAGTGCAAATTAACTCACACTGTGAAATTACTGAAACTATACAATTCATATTTTGTAGCGCATACACACTTATGTATTGTGTTCTTCCAAGACCAATGGAAATGGTAAACAAAAGTACTTCAAATGTTTTTATTTCACTTCCTGATTCATGCACATTCAACCAACATTCTCTACCTTTGGCTTACTGATGAGTAAGTAAGGACTGAATGGAAAAGGGACTATGGGTTGCCCGATCTTTCCCTTTTCTTCTATGTCAAAATATGCAGCATAAGTGCTTGGCTAGGTAACAGGAGGAGGAAAGAATATGATAGGGTTTCTTGGTCATTTCTGTTTCTTACAACACTTTTGCCTTCTATTTGCATTAGGAGCAAGTTATGGTTCCAAAGGAAAGAATGGCCTCTCGGGGCTCTCAGTGCCCGCATTTACTCAATCATAGATGTAGAACACTTGGGGACTTCCCTGGAGGTCCAGTGGTTAAGACTTCACCTTCCAATGCAGGGGATGCGAGTTCAATCCCTGGGAGGGGAGCTAGGATCCCACATGCCTTGTGGCCAAAAAACCGAAACATAAAACGGAAGCAATATTGTAACAAATTTAATAAAGACTTAAAAAAAAAAAAAAAAGATGTAGCACACTTATCCTTTACTAGCTTTGAATGTCCCTGAACTTCCTGGTGTTGTGGGCCCACTGGAATTCTGTGTTCATGGGATGTGGAGAATGCTGTCTGCAGATGGGGAGCTAAGGAATGATGGACACGCATGTTTTATCTCCTCTGCTCCTGTGCTCGCTCCACTGTCGCACCTAACTTCACTTACAATTCACAAGGTCAAAAATCAAATTATCAAGAATTTCATGACAGTGACAGCAGAGCATTAAACCAAGCACAGGGAGGGCCCCTCTGAGTTCAGGACCTTGTACAGGTTGCAGGCCCATGAATCTGGCCTCTTGTAACTTGAATCAGTTCCACAAATGTACACCCAAAATCTGTTTTGCTTGTTTGGACTTCCATTATTTCCAAATGGGAATGTGTAATTCAGGGTCTTTGGGAGAATGTGGAGGGACTTTCCTGAGTGTACAATCACCAGTCAACAGTTACTTGCAGGCAGGAACAGCTGAAGTGGGATTCTGTGGCTGGAGCCTCGTGCTTGGGCCCTGGCCCGGGGGGATGGGGGGAAGGTGGGATGGGGGAGCGGGGTGTGGTGCCATGGTTTCATTCAGAGCCATCATTCTGAGGTGGGGATAAAGATGATTATTGTAGGGATTGTGAGAGAAGGTTTACTACATCGAATGGGGCATGCTCTAAAAGACTAGAAGGGTATTTGCTGTAAAGAAATAATTGTGACAAGAGGCAAACTTAATTTTTTTTTTTAAAGGAATTCCTTTATTTTTTATTTATTTATTTTTGGCTGTGTTGGGTCTTCGTTTCTGTGCGAGGGCTTTCTCTAGTTGTGGCGAGCGGGGGCCACTCTTCATCGCGGTGCGCGGGCCTCTCACTGTCGCGGCCTCTCTTGTTGCGGAGCACAGGCTCCAGACGCGCAGGCTCAGTAGTTGTGGCTCACGGGCCCAGTTGCTCCGCGGCATGTGGGATCTTCCCAGACCAGGGCTCGAACCCGTGTCCCCTGCATTGGCAGGCAGATTCTCAACCACTGCGCCACCAGGGAAACCCAAGTTAATTTTTTAAACTTCATAATATTAAGGAATAGACTAGTAATAGTGTTTTTTCAGCGTAACCTTTCAAAATATGACTAAATATGCCTGGTAGCAGGGCCAAATTTTAGTTGAAAATTTATGAAATCAAGGATTCACTCAAAATGCACTTGTTCTGTGAGTACCAGGCTTAGAGCCCGTGCTGAGGGTGAGGGAGTCCAGAGGTTGAAGGCAAAGTTCCTGCCTTCCAAGACCCATCTGGTTTGGAAATCAGAACAATAGCCACGAAATTATGAAGAAACAGTAGAATGGCCAGTTTTAAATCTTTTTCTAGTCCAGTAATGAAATTTTATCTTACTCAATTTAGACAAAAATCTCTTAAAGACATAGCTTGGTTCCCTACCCTCTCCAAGGGTATCTTGAATGTGGTTTGAATTTTTTCCTTGATGTCCAACACTCACTGGCATTAGCCCGTTAGAATTTTTAAATTATTTCTTCTCCTCCTCCAAGAAATTTCTTTCTCCTGTTTTCTTCCCTGGGTGTAGAGTTATCAGCTCTTCCTTCTCTGAATGATCAGCATATGATTCTACCAGACCTTCTATGTGTTTCTACCATTTCTTCATTTGTTGCCTCTCATATGGTAGAGGCTGAATACCAGCTAATGAAATTTGTATCCAAGTAGAGCTCTTTATTCCTTTGTGTAGATCCATATTTCCAACTGGTATCATTTTCTTTCTGCCCAAAGGACTTCCTTTAACATTTCTTGTAGTGCAGGTATTTTGGCCATGGATCCCTTCAACTTTGTTTATTTCACCTTTTTTTTTTTTTGAAAGATGATAATGATCTTCACAACCAGCCAGATGTGAGATTTGTTTTTGAATGCATGTGCTCCTGTTTTAATGGAGTAAGTTTTTATTCCACTGATCTTGTGACCTGGACCAATTGGTCCACCACTGTAGATATGTATTTGGTTTTCCTACAGTGGAAGAGTCCATGGATTTGGCTTCATTTCTGCTAGACTTTATGAAGAAGTAAAGTCTTGCCTCTTATCAATTATTGAAAGCACTGTATAATTAAGCTATAAGTCCAAACCACAGGCCCATAAGAATTAGAATGAATCTTAGAATCATGGAGTCCAATCCCTGCCCTAAGTCCACACAAAAAACTTTCGTATTTTAGAGATAAAGAAGCTGTGGCAATCACGTAAGAATTTTCATTTGCCACATGGATATGACAGAAGCCATATTTTATGTATGAAGATCATGTTTCTCTGCCTTAGATTATCTGTCCACATCAGGGAGTGTAGTTCCAGTGTTATATCTTTGAAGTGAGTTTTGGGATAGAGCAGGAATGATGAAGAGTAGGTAGCAGCACATTAACCTCTAAACGTACAGGGTCATTTCCTCTTAGCCTTTAATTTACAGGGTCCAGGGTTAGTCTGTCTTTGTATTCATAGCATCTGGCAGAGTGTCTGACTCATATTAGGTGCTCAATAAGTGTTTTTATTGTTGGATGATAAAAGATCATTAACAATTATCCCTGGTTCAGAGACTAATGCTGGATACTAAAGAATCTACTGAGTAAAGAAACAGCTAAGTAATACGTAATTTGGAAAGGGGATGGTGAAAAAAAACTTTTTTTTTTTAATTTAAAAAGATGACCACAATGACTGTGTCATTGTTTTTCTTGAAAGATCTTTACGTAAAATCATTGATCTCTGTTTAAGAGAATACAGCAAATGCAACAGAGCCATAAACATGACCATTAAAAGGTAGGAGATAAAAGTAATTATATGACTTTTTAAAAAAGTGATGAATATTGACAGAGAAGCATAATCCAGGAGTAAGCATAAGGTGACTAATTTTCAGAGCTGGAAGAAATCATGGGAATCATTCTGGTCAGTCCTTTAATTTTACAGAAGATAATGCCAAAGTCCAGAGGAGTGAGATGGCTTTTCAAGGCATCACAGTCAATTGCAGAAAATGAGGCCTAGAGCCTAATTTCTCTCTCACTACAACCCTTTCTACTCTTCAGCTCAGCCTGCTCCAAGTATTTCCTCTTCAGTATGGAAGGCCAAATAAAAATAGAGACTTGGGGTAAAGATCTAGAACAAAGGGAAAACAAGAAGCTAATTATTTTTATATGCCAAGGGATTTTAAAAATAAATTAAAATCTGAACATGAATATCCATGTCAGGACTTCCCCCCAATTTGAAAACCTGCCAAGCACCAGAGTTTCTGTGTAGGTAGAATTTTTTAAGTGAAATTTTGCAGCATGAAAACAAATCCCCAACCTTAAACAGACGGGAATTTGTGGGGCAAATACAGCTAATATTCACAATGTCACGAGATCAAGCTTCCAGTTGTGTGAAGACTGCAGGAGCGTAACTTGAGGGAGATTCGGATACAGTAAAGCCAAAACGGAGTCCTCCTGCAGGGGGCACCGGTGAACAGGCAGGGAGAGCACGGCTCTGGCGCACTGCGTCCCCCTGGAAGGTGGGAGCCCCTCTTAAATCAGGCTCTGATCCATCATCACACTCCAGGAGCAACTGGAACAGGAAAGACGTAGTGTCAGGCTTTAACTACGTGCTCCCCGCAGGCAAAATTCCCCACTCTTTCTACACGTGTTCTTGGTGCTGCAGGCTGGTTTGGAGAAAGTTAGGCTTTTTCTTAACCCAATGAACGGTCAACAGAGGTGAAGGAAAATGTATGGAAAATGCATTTTCTCTGAGTTGTGATAAATAGAACAACCAAGTAAAAGAATCATTAAAAAGCACTTCGAGCCATTCAAACGTTGCGAATTTGCTTCAATGACATTATAAGGTGAAGAAATGTAGTTAAACTAATTTCCATTTAGGCAAGAATGTGTTTATTCTCTTTATCTTAGAGATATTAAGCCTAATGGAGTTTTGAACAAATATTTTATTTTATTTCATTGAAATATAGTTGATTTACAATGTTATGTTAATTTCTGCTGTACAGCAAAGTGGTTCAGTTATACAGATATATGCATTCTTTTTTATATTCTTTTCCACTATGGTTTATCATAGGATATTGAATATAGTTCCCTGTGATATACAGTAGGACCTTGTTGTTCTTCTATTCTATATATAATAGTTTGCTTCTGCTAATCCCAAACTCCCATGAAATATTTTAATAAGAGGGAACCATGGGCATGGGAGAGAGAGGGGGAGGTAAGCAGATATAGCAGACGGAGTAGACATGTTGAGGAATGTAGCTCTGGGCAAGAGAGAGGAATTTGAGGCAAAGGACACCTGGGCTTTGGAAATGGACCTTGAGCTTGCTTGGTGGATCAAGGACCAGCCTCAGGTTATATAACCCAGGTATCTGGGACAGAGACGGAATTGCTGCATTAGGAATGAGAGGTGATCCTGTCCATTGGAGAAATACTGTACGAGTACAATATATTTACTTGAGTGTTCGTGTACCAGAGTCCGTGGATGAAGAATGTCTCCTGCCGTATCAGTAAACGAACGATGTTGCAGCCATCAAGCCTTCAGCCACTGCAGCCGCCCACGACTGTGCACCCTGAGGGGATTCAGGATGGAACAAAGCAGGATACTCTCTAGATAGATAGTTCAGGTGCATATCAAAGGAATGATTTCAATGAGCCCAAACTCTTGCACCTTCCCATACACAGAAAAGTACTAACTTCATTAACTTGAGGTGTCTGGTTTTCTTAACAGTAATCTTTTGATGTTCCAACTACCTGGGTTTTTGTTGCAAAAACTATACACCCTGGCTCCTCCCTGACCTCTTGGGAGCCGTCCCTCAGCGCTATCTGAGAGGCTGCCTCTCGGGCTTTAGTCCTCAGAAAGTTCACCGAATAAAACATAATTCACAAATTTTAGGTTTTTTTTTTTTTTTTTTTTTCCCCAGTCAACAAGACCATGATATAGATGAAGGTGGAGGAGAAGTGAGAGGTCATGGTTTTGGATATTTCAATATGACCTTCCACATGAGGGTTAAGGTCATTGGGCCACAGATGCTAAGACCTTCTGCAAACAGGCAGACTATTTTCGGTAGGTGCCGAGTTAATATTCATAGAGTATATACTGAAATTGGTGAACAAACAGAGAAAGGGCAAGTGAGAAGGGACCAGTCCAGAGCTACCTCTGTGCCTGCTTCCCCCTCACCACCTCGTCCAGCACCAGTGCTACTGCCAGGAGACTGAAATCTAGAGGGAGATGAGGTGCCTTCTGGTGTGGAGGACGGGTAGGTGGTGGGACCAGTGGGAACAGATCCATGCTTCTGTATTTCACTTGCTAGTGATTTGACTTGGCTAATGAGTCTTCATCTTCTCATAGGCAAGATGAAATTCATTCATCTTTTCATTCCATTAATATTTATTGACTGCATCTCATGTGCCAGGGCCTGTGATAGGTACTGGAAATAGAGGGGTAACAAAAGAGACACGGTCCCTGCCCTTGTGGTGCTGACAGGATAGTAAGATAGACATTAAATGATCTATAGGAGATAGATATTAAATAATCAGACAAATCACTATCTAATTATGATAACTTCTGTGATAGGAAGTAAAGGATGCTATTAGCATATAATAGGTGAACCTAATTGATGGGGGGGACAAGAAAGGGAGTATGTTAGGTCAAGTTTTTTAGCTAAAGCCAGTAGGGCAGGTGTGACGATTGGAGACAGAGGGGTCTTCATGCAGGGTCAGTCTTTAAGCACAGTGGGCAGCCTGATGTCTAAGGACACCCTGCAGTGAGGGTGTGGGAGGGGGTTAAGTTTTAGCCAGAGAGGTTCCGTCCAGTCACACGGAGTAGGGAGACTGGATCCTCATCTTATGTTTTAGGAGTTATTGACTGTTAATCTGTGAGAAACCACTTCCAATAAAGTCTATCAGAAAAAAAGCAACTCTGGTGGCAATAGAGGGTAAACTAAATGAAACAGGCATAAATTTCTCCAAAACAGTAAAAGTTAAATAAATAGCACATTTGTTCTTTTTCTTAATTACATACTATATCAGTCAATTTTTGGCATTTTCCCTACCCTCCTTTTTTCCACCCCTCTGGATAGCACAAGAAGCCCTGGACCACAAAATTCAGGGGAAGAGGTGAGGGGCTTAGTCCTCAGTCCCCATTGCGGGAGAAGCGCTGGAAAGCGGGAGCCTGTGCTAGCAGCTCTGCCCTCCCCACCTCCACGCGGGCGCGTCCCAGCTGCCCTGAAGCCTCAGAAGCCCTGCAGATGGCCCTGCGGCCCGCAAACCTCACGGCCTCTCCGTCTTGGTTGATCCCATCTCCAGGTGTTGGTTTTTCCTCCCTATTCAACCCTCGCTCCTCAGGCCCAAGCCAGTCTATTTGTTTTGTTGGCCTGTTACCTTTAAATCATACTGTTTGCAGGGCCGTCTACTCCCATCTCAAAATTCTCTGCACTTACCCTAAATCACCCACATACAAAAAGCAATTTGCCACCCTAAGAGGTAAGAAGAGCCCAGATATTTGGATACTTGGTGATCTTTTCATCCTTTCTGGGCATGGAGGCCAGAAGAGCAGAGAAAGGTGATGCTGTTAATATTCTCTAGAAAATCTGGAGTTGCTGAAGACAAAAACGAAAGAAACTAAAAACTAAAAGGCATTGCTTAACTTTGTCCTCATATCGCCCTCTTACCCAAGTATAATTCGTCTAGACTGGTGTTCTATCATCTGCTCTTAGACCTTTCTCTCGATGTTTTCAGCTTCTGATTCTCCTGGTCTTGCTTTCAAGTCCCTTCTGTCTGTCAGCCTCATAAATGCAGCTGTTCCTCCAGCTCCTGCCTTTGGCCCTCTCCTGGGTGCACTCCAGGACTCCTCCAATGCAGATGTGCATGTGAATAACGTGGGGATCTCACTAACATACAAATTCTAACTCACGGAGTCTGGAGTGTGGCTGGAGACTGCATTTCTAAACAGTTCCTAGGCGACACCGAGGCTGCTGGTCCTCTGACCATACTGCATAGCAATAATATACACTTCTCCTTGAGAAACTTACTTCTTCCTTTAAAAATATATTTGTATGTTTTTTTTTCGGGGGAGGGGGGTGGTCTCTTGCATTTTCAACTGTTGCCTCAGTGCAGATAGTTTCTGTATGTCCATCTTCAGCTTTGTTTCCTGCTCAAGCTTCACACCTGCATATTCAAATGCTGTCTGGAAACATCAATGTGGATTCTACCAGCATCTCAACAGGACAAGTACAAAACTTGAGTCACCACCCTCTCAATAGCTCCTTTCCCATGGATCCCACCCCCGTGAAAGATATCACAAAGTAGTGGAATTCCAGAACGATGTCTACCAGCTCCCCAGTGCCCTAAACGGACCTGAAAAACATGCCACTGTTTGCTGATTTGTAAGAATCAAGGATATAATTTTGAGGCAAGAGCAAATGAAAAGAAGTGAAAATCTGGTTTGGAAGCATTCTATCTTTATTTGCTTGTGTCATAAAAGAAGAAACAGTCAAGGCAACAAGAGATTTATGGTTAGATAGAACTGGTTCCTAGCAAACAGGATTTCAAGAATTTGCTTAAAGTTCTATTTGGTAGCTTCACTTGAAGTTCCATTTACCACATTGCAGAGGGGAGCTCGCCAAGAGTGTTTGCTTAGGGAGGACTATGTAAAGGATTGAGACACTGTTTTCTTTAAATCTTATACATTTATTTGGTGTCAGAGCTCTTGGCAAGAGAGATATGGTCAAATAGCAATAGCGATTCCAGTGGTTTACTTGAGACATACTGGAGAGTTTGTACACAGTGGTATTCAGTAAGAAGAAAGGTTTTTATTTGGCTGCTATTGTATGTATTATAATCTAAATACACACACACACACACACACACACACACACACACACACACACTCTGATGGTTAATTTTATGGGTCAACTTGACTGGGTCTTGAGCCAGATGCCAGGCCTTGAAATTTTTGCTGTGCCATCATTTGAGCAATTTCTCCATATCTGTCCTTGCACTGCAGAGTCTAGGGATTTTCCATTTATGTCTACCTGGGATTTTTTCATGGGCTGTATTAGACGTATGTTCAGGGCAAAATGGTGACACAAGGTGAAGAACTGTCAATGCTATTTATTAGAGCTTGGAGGGGTGGATATTCAGGACAGTTTTCACAGAAGATATTTAAGCAGGTCTATTACAACTGCCTTCCACGGGGTTCCTCTAAGACCAATCTCTTCCCACTGCAGCCCGATCACTCCAAGATTGCCAGAGTAAGCTCTCTAAAAAGCAAACTAATCTTAAGGCTCCTTTGACCCTGTTTGGCTCTCCGTTGCCTACCTGATGAGACTCAATGTCCTTCACAATATGGCCCCATCTCCTATCACTCCCTCCTCATCTTACCCCAACTCAGCGTACTCTCTACTTTTCCACGACCTCCCAAATGTCCATATTAGGAGTCTCTGTACAAGGAACCTCTGAAACCTTTCCTATGAGTCCGTGGACTCAAGTTACAGATGCCGTCCATAAACATAGACTGATCAATATGTGGTAGGGTACCTGACAATGGGTTGTTTTTGTGTAAGACCTTGCATTGAAAAACACATATCTTTAGGTTATAAAGCTGCATGAAATTTGGAGAGGATGTCTAACAAAACAAAGCTTCTTTAGATCAAAGGTATTCCTTTAGCCACTATTTGGAAAAAAGAGTAGGTCGGGTTTGAATCTATTCATAGAAGTCTATGAATTTAATTTTAATTTGGGAAGGATTAAGATTAGCTCAATTTGAATTTTAAACATTTAAAAATATCTTCTCCCTTCACTTTATTAGATTTGAGAGGATCGACCGAATGAATGATTGGGAGAAGGGGTTGTCAGCTCACGGCCAGAAAAGGACTGTATATTCCGAGTCAGTTGCTTGGAAACAGAAAGCTGGACTCCGCAGGCTCTTCGGGCACCTGGGACTCCGCTTACAGGAGCCGAACGTGGGCTGCGTGGCCCAGGTACCTCCTTTTCATGTCTGCAGGCATGTCACTTTTTTAAAATAAATTTATTTATTTATTTATTTATTTATTTATGGCTGTGTTGGGTCTTCGTTTCTGCGCGAGGGCTTTCTCTAGTTGCGGCAAGCGGGGGCCGCTCTTCATCGCGGTGCGCGGGCCTCTCACTGTCGCGGCCTCTCTTGTTGCAGAGCACAGGCTCCAGGCGCGCAGGCTCAGTAGTTGTGGCTCACGGGCCCAGTTGCTCCGCGGCATGTGGGATCTTCCCAGACCAGGGCTCGAACCCGTGTCCCCTGCATTGGCAGGCGGACTCTCAACCAATGCGCCACCAGGGAAGCCCAATCTCACCTTTTAAGAGAGGATTTCTGAGGCCACCTACATAAACTTGCAGTCTTTTCTCAACCTTTGGCACTTCCCATCGCTCTCTGCTGCTTTTTTTCCCCCCTCCTTTGATCTTATCACAATCAAAAATACTAAATATTTTACTTCTTTGTTTCTCTGCCTTTTCCTCTAGAATACAAGTTCCACGTGAGGAGGGATTTTGGTCTTTTTTGTTCACTGCTGTATCTCCAGTGACCACCACATAGTAGAAACTCAATAAACACAGCTGATTGAAAGCCTGCTGACTCTCCCAGAGCCTAATCTACTTCCTCCATGGAGCCTGTCCTGATTTTCCTGCTCACGTCCAATGTGCTCCGGCAGCACTCTGCCCTCCACAAAAGTAACCTCATGATTGATCTGACGTTAAAGCTCACTTCTTCCTTCTGGGATTTATTACTTTCAGAGTGTTTAGAGATGATAAGTATTTTGATCAATTAGGATGCTGCACCTGCATCCCAAAACTCAATTCCACACATACAAATTAGGAACGATTTCACTAACAGCAGAAAATGTGAAAAAGACAGGATTTCAGCGAACTATCCGCTCAATGACTCAATAAAGGGATGCAGTCCACAAAAAACTAACCAACCGCCCACACTCCCACCCACCCAGTTTAGTTTTAGGCTTCATAACAGTGAATCAAGTTCCTGCACGTTGACCTGGTCAAATCACAGATGGAGTTTCGTGATCAGTCCTAGCTGACACATTCTCAAGTGTGGAGACTGGAAATTATACTTATTTGAAAGAACTGGGAATATTTAGCCCGGGAAAGAGAACACTAGATGGCATAAGAGATGCCTTCAAATTTCTGCAGTGCTGTCATATTGGTGAAAAATTGTTTCTTCTGTGAGATCTTAAGGAAAGTTGGAAATTATAAGGAAATCTATTTTGGCTCAATCAAAGGGAGACCTTTTTAGCCCGAGGTGGCCCGTGTGGGTCCAGTCCTTGGGGTTTGGTGGGGATGGTGTGGAAGCCGTCAGGCGGTGCTGTGACTGCCACGCTGCGGCCCTCTGGGCTGAGAGGGCGGCTCCTGGTGTATCCTGCACGCGCCCTGCTCTCCCCAGCCTCCTGCTTGCTGCTTGTGGCCGCACGGCATGTTAGCTCATTGTGTTCTTTGCTTGAAGTGTCTGTGATTTGCGTTGTTCTTTAAAAACAGCATGATACCAAGTATTCCAATTCACTTATTTGATTTTCACGCTTTGGGCAGTTGCAGGAAACTTGTAAATATTGGCTTGGCATAAACGAAGGTGGGTCTGTATGGTCCGTTCTCCCTTCGCTTCCTTTCATTCTGGACCACAGTCAGACCTTTCTGTCATCGTGGACACACACTCATGGCAGATGAAGGAAAGTGGCAGATATATCAATAGAACACAAAGTTAAGTATAATGCTGGGAAAACAGGATTCCAACACACCAGATTAAGAGACTGGGGTGTTTAAATTTGGTGCTGCAAAGAGCTTTTCCCCCAAACCACAGTTTTCTTGCAGGAAAGCCTGCAGGGGCTGTCTACAAGGGGGAGACTCGTTTGAAGGCCCCCCTCTCAAATACATATTTTCTGTGTCTTCATCCTCTCCCTTCCCTTCCTCCTGTCCCAATCTTTTGCCACCCAGCACACAGAACAGAGTATCTGTGACTACTCATTGAGACCCACGGCACCATTTCCACCATTTAATTTAAGGCTGCGGAGAGCTGTCAAACATCTGAGGTTTCTTGGATTCTTTTTTTCCTCCTCCACCATTTAAACATCGTATCCTTTTGCTACTGTCTGCTTCAGATGTCTATGATCTCTTTGGCTCTCCTCTTCTCCGGGCGCACTGTAGGTGCTCAATAAGAACTTGTTACTGAATAAACACCAACAGCCTACTTAGTTCAGGTTACCACCACCTCTGGCCCAGACTCCCGCAGACCTCGTATGCTGTCCTTCGTGCCTCTAGTCTTGACCCTTCTTCAGGTGGTTCTTCATGACGCCAGTCAGAAGGATCTTCCTAATATGCTAATCTGATCGTTTCATTTCCATGCTTAAAACTCCTCTGTGGCTCTAAGGATAAAGTCTAGACTCTTACATGGCAACCAAGGCCCTTCATGATCGATGGTTACCTTCTCTTTTAGCCCTCCCAGCCTCTTCATCTTTCTATCTTCTTGTCTGTGCCGGCAGCCCTCTCCAGTTTATATCCCCTTCTCCAGGGCTTGCCAACACCCTGGGCTGGGGTGAAGCCCTCCTTTAATGGTGGTCGCTAGACTGTAAACCTCCCTGAGGTGCAAAACAAATCATATTAACTTCAGTCCAGTGTCTGGCCAACAAGAGAGGCTCTCTGAATGTCTGCAGAAAGCATGAATGTGCCCAGCATGTTTTATGCCCATTTTATAGAACGCCGCTGGTCCTTCTTCAGGGAGGCAAGCACTAACACATGGAATGGGCAGCAGGTGAGGAAGACAGGATGGAAATTAAAATTCTAAAAGTCCAAACTAGAACATAGAATAATTTACATTTTGAATTAATGTTTCTCATTTTCTCTTCACTTTTATAACATTCTATTATTCATATGTATAATTTCATGAACAAGATCGAACTTCTACTGGTAAAAAATACAAAGATAATTTATATACTTCCACATTGAAAAGTGGTTAAGATGTAGAAGCTGGGCATTGTAAAGCTTATTACTCAGCTTTATTGTGGAATACAGGACAGTACCTTGGTATCCGAAAGGACTAAATTCAAGGACCCTAAGAGCTACTTATCAGTTACGTGAGTTGGGAGAAGTTCCTGGATGGAAGAATGCACCTCCTATTGTGCCCGGCAGGTGGGAAGGGCTGAATTGTTCCTGCTCTTCCTCTCGCTTGTGGGTTTAAAGAGATCTGGGAATACAGAGCTTCAATACTAAATAATTTTTTCTTTTACTTTTGAAATAAAAGGGAGGCATATTAGTTTCTTAATTCAGTGTCACTCAGATGAAGCAGCTGCCTTGGCAGCAAAAGATAATTCTTTACTTATAATTAACATTACTTTTAGAAAAATGTAATTCTGTGTCACTGATATGCAGACCTTTTCTCTTGGGCATCTTTTAACGGAAATAAAATTACATTTTAAAATATTACATACGTAAGAAACAAACCAGCAATTGTAATGCCCCAGTGAATCCTGAAAATTTATTATTTGGGAGAATATCAGATATTGATCCTTTGTTTTACAGCTCATGATAATAATCAGAAAATATACATTTTGAAATGAAAGTGAAAAGAAAAGAACACTTACATATAATACAGATTACAGATATTTTACTTGTACATAAGCAAAGCAGTACTAAAAGCATATTTATGTGTCCACAGTTAGTGAACATGGCATTTTTCTGTTTAAAGCTGCAGCAACTCAAATCCTCTTCGGGGCAATAAAGAAAGACAGATTGAGAAATACATTTAGGGCTATCACCATGTCTGGCTGTAAACCTATTTTTAATCTTTTCCCTCCCCCCATATATATATGTATATACTTTATTGCCTTTATATTTCTGCTGGTTTAATATAATTAGTATACTAAATAGTTATCTGCATTTATTTGGTTTCTAAAAATATATAAAATGCATTGGAATAGAGCTCCTGCAGCTTTCAAGCAGTCACTGCCCTGGCATCAAAAGCTTACTCTGGAAATGTAAAGCAGCAATACTGAATAAATAGTGATTGTTCTGTCTTCTCCGTGCAGCTGACGGCCTTCAACCAAAACTGAAAAATACTGTAGCAAACAGTATAAACATGCAACTTAAAAAAACTGACATAATATAAAAGTAATACTTATGAGCTAAATTTAATACAATATGGACTAATAAAGACAACTTTAGGTAGAAGAGGGATGTGAACACAGCATCGTTATTTACATATAAGTTAAGGCCCAATTTTTCAAAGGCAATGCACACAAGGAACCGTCCATCTGCCCATGCCCTTTGCGCACCTGAAATCAAGAGTTTCTGCTTTTTCCATATTGTCTCCTCAATCCATTATTATAGTTGTAACTTGGAAAGATGTTCACAGAAATGGTTTTAAATGAAGTTTCTTTTCTCTAAAGGCCACTTTGCTCTTATTCACAAAGAAAATTTTCTTTTAACGCAGGTGCAAAATGTATTTATGTTCTGGAGGCAAGTGCTTAATTGTTCTTCTTAAACATTGTTAAAATTCACATTTCACACCGTAACTTTTACATTTTTACTGTATTAGTCTTGTTTTAGCTCTAGTTTGATTAATTTGAACTACAGAAACTGATGACTAGCTCAGCGATGGCTGAGGGATTTAAATGGGTAACTCCTATTAACACCAATCGAAGTCTCACATATAAATACCCTGTGCATCAGGAAAAAAAAAAAAAAAAAAAGCTAACAAACCAAAATATCTCATAAGAACAACAAAAGGATTGAGGCAAGCCACCACTACAGATCATCCGCTGAGGATGACAAACACTCAAAAGGGTCAAATATACCAATACTATTTCAAATTATTCCTTGGTAAGAAAAAAAAAAATCTTCTAATGTATTTAATACTTGTAGAAAATCACAATAAAACAACTTTCAGTGTAATAATAATTTTAAAAACTTACAATCTAATTTAGTATTCAGAACCTGAATATTCTCCCAGATGCAAAATTTTCTATTTGGTATTTTTGCGTACCATCGCCCACTTCCCCTCTGAAATGTATCCAAAGATGTGGCACTTAATCTAACTCATTTGTATTCACAATAGATAAAAATAATCAGAAATAGACTAAGATATTTTTAAGATGTTTAGGGAAATGAGTTTTCTTTCCTCTATTTTAAAAAAATACTTAGAAAATATTTCTTAGAGATGTGCTTCCAGAAGTGTTGATAATATAACTGATTAAAAAGTACAGCTGCTCATTGTATTAATCAAATTCACATTTATATACTCTTCTCATCTAGGAAACAGTATTTCTATCTGTAGTTAGGTCTGTGAAGATTATTTGGCAGCTTGAAAATTCAGATGAAGTTGTCAGAACCCTACTACCAGTCTTTCTTTAAAGTTATTAGGTTAATGCTGATAATAATTTACAACAATTAAGTTGGATACTTTGTGTTTTTCACGGCATGCCCAGGCATCATTGCAATTAAAAATTGCGAAGTCTAATATATCTAGGTTTAACATTTTGATTTAAATAGAATGTGATCAACTTATAAAAATGTTTTTCTTTGTGAATAAGATCTCAATTTCTCTGAACAACAGTAACAAAATGACCCAGTATAGAATGGAACCCTTTAAAAATAAGGCATATATCAGGCATACATAAACCATTATTGTCACAAAATCTACAAATTATTTTGATTTTTTAATTCTAATTTTTAAATATATATGGATATGAAATAACTATTATAAACTGAGAGCAAATGTGTATAGATTGTGGTTATTAGATAAGAATCATTTATTTCTCAAGTTTTTTTTTTGCAAAACAATATAATGGCAAGGTCAACTCGATAACTCCAAGAACCCAAAGAATATATTTTTAGTTGAGGTCTGCCATTTAGCTAGACTAGAAAAGGCAACTATGCATTATTACTTTCAGTCCTCTAGAAGCTTCTATATATTGTCATAGCCATTCTTAAAAATTTTCATTGGAAACCTAAATATAGCAGCATTCTCAGCATTCATTAAACCAAGAATAAGTCAAATGCATTTAAAACATCAAAAGTTGCCCTCATGCATAGGATATAACTTACACCTTTTTATTGTTACCATGGCATTAATATACTAATCCACTTTTATTTTGTTGCATGTAAATAATACAGACAATATGTTTTCCTCAGAATAAAAAACTACTTTAAATTTTAGATTAAAGTCCTAATTATATTGTACCAAATTCTGATCACAGGGAATGTAAAAATGGCTAAGAAGTATCTGACCACATCCATCTAGATACTCTTGTGCATCTTAGTTAAGTCAGTACTCATGGGAGGGGTGTTGACTCATTTTTGGTTTTATAAACAAGAAAATATATGTACAAATGGAGATTAATGTCCTGCAAAAGTCAAGCTGAAAATTAATAAAAACGAACACTGAATTTAACTTTATTTCCTCGGTAAAAAGTAACTAACTCCAATCTACTTTCTATTTAAGTGACTGGAAAAATTGCAATAGTTCATAATGTACACAGTAAATTATGTGCAAGCAATAACTTATCCATGGGTGCTTACACCAATAGATCATACATATAAAGTGGGTTATTTTAAAATAAAAAAAATATCACTTAAAGCAACCTTCCTGAAGATATCCTTGGACATCTCTTTTTTTTTTTTTTTTAAAGACATCTCTAATTTATGTATGATGGCGACTCTGAGGCTCCGTGAGACTAAAATAATGAGGCAGGGCAGAAACAAAACACGTAATGTATCAGGAAACCCCATGCCTGTTTGGATAGATATTCAACAATTACATTTTTGTTCAACAGTGTCTGAAGCACTGCGAACCTTTTAAACATGTAATTTACTTCATGAAAATATTTCTGTTCTTGTATGTGGTTCATTCATATGCTAGAAATACTGTAAAGGAAAGATTAAACACCAGATTAAAAAGAAAACCTGAATTATCTCACCTAATTAAGCAGTGGCTAGGATGGGTTCACAAGGTAAATGCAAGTCAGTTCTTCTGGAGTCAGTTTCCATGGCGGAGGCCCCTATGACACTTGTGTAGCTGTAATTCAGCAACGCATGGAGTCTGGCAACATGCACACAAAGTCATCATCACACAATATGCAATGTAACTCAGTCACAGGATAAGTATTAATAAAAAATATTAAAACATCAACATTCACTCCTTAATTGATTACATGGAATAAATAAACTAAGCCAGTCACATATTTCTCTTCATTCTGAAGTCATGGTTTTATTTATGTATACACACAGTATAATACTTTCCTAATGCTCTCAAAATGCTACAAATAAAAATGAAGGCTTTGCATTACAGCTGCTGGACAAAAACATCAACACTGTGGATGTGTGAAAACACAGTTTCTTTGTTCTTTAGCATCAGTGCACAGGGTATGGCTCCAAGTGGTATGCAATTTAGGACAGAAAAAAGATACGGTGGCTTGTGAAATATATCCTCTGTTCATCATTGGCACAAAATCAAAGAAGGAATTTTCACTGTCCTTGGTACCTTTACTGGGTCTCTCCCCTGAAGACAGATAATGTTATACATATATGCCTTCAGGATTAAAACCAGACGAGATAGGATTCTGTAGAATACGAAGATTACTGGGGAGCTGCCGAGAGGACCCAGGTCGCTTCAGAGACCCCGACTGGAATGGTGCCTCTAAACAGGAAACAGAGAAAGTCATTTGATGTTCGCAGTAACCTGGAGTACTTAGCAATATGAAAAATTAGAACTTTTCCTGCTCTCAAGAACCAAATAATATACAGTAACGATTGCAACCCCCTGTGGGTCCTGGGTGAGAGGAGAGGTTACGTCTGCTTGACCCTCTCAGTTGATAAAATAGTTTTCAGTGATTTGAACAGTTCATGATCTTTTCTTAAAAGGTGAACATTTAGCTTCTCTTTCTGGGTTGTTCAGATTATATGCATATACAGATTTAGAAGTGTCTTTTAATATCAACACAAATTAATAAAGACCTTTAGGAGAGGAAGAAGGGGTATTAGGAACAGAGAGAAGCTAAAACTCAATTAATAGACTACGACTCACACATTTCAGGAAAAGTTTGTAAGGAAGCAGTTTAAAACTAATGATAGGATATCTGGTCATCTAAGTAAATAAATAACCTAAATATTATTGATTTTCCCCAGAAACAGTAAGTACATCAAAAATTTTTTTAAGCGGCCCAAGAATTAGCTTTGAATGGTAGGAGAACATTTTAACCGAATGTAAGCAGTTTATTCCAAGTTAACAGAGTAAAGTTTTTTAAAAAGCGATTTCTCAAATCTTACCCCTTTCTAGGTCTGCATGCGAGGCCTCCACTTCGATGGGCTCCGCTGGCAAAACGGTGACTTTCGTCCCTGTCTGCTGGATAAACTGCTGGAGGTTGACTTGCCGCAGCTCCTTGGTCAGCTGCTCCAATTCTTGTTCTTTGTCCTAGATGGGAGTAAAATGCTTTCTAAAATTTGAGGATTCACTATTGGCCAGCTACAGACATCCTGGTGACAGCCCACCTGCTACAAGGGTTGAATGTGGGACACCTTTCACAAGAACGCATTTAACAAACCTGGTTCATATCGACGTAATGGGCTAAGGAGGTCACTTTCACTCTGTGGCATGGGCCAAAAGTTAAGCAAATAAAGGACAAGAACTTCTTCAGTCTGTCCTCTTAAATGTCACGCTTTCCTCCGTTAGGAGTATATACTATGCACCTGATGAAATAAGTATATGTCTATGAACTTTAATGAATAAAAGACTGGATTCCATCCATCCTGGTATTTACAGCAAGCTTGCTAAGCTGTTCACAATTAAACTTCCTTATTATCTACTTCATAACTGACTGCAAAATTAATAGTCACTTGGTCCATGAGATTCAGGGTTCTTGTCTTTTTTAAACTGTTTAAGTTTTCATGGGATCCATTATTGAGATTTATATTATAGCAAGGAAAGCAAGGAGAGCAAGATTCCCACTATGGGGTTTTTTAATCCTTGATGAGCAGATCTGAGAACTGAGGAGCGCTAAAGTAAGGAGACCAAGTTTGGATGGCCAGAAAGCTCCAAAAGCAAGGAGAGGCATTCTATTATCAAATGGACTTTCTTCTCTTTCTCACCTTTAGGGCACTGTAAGAAAAAGTGGCAAGGCCTCATCCAAGCTGGTTGTGTCAGAGGATGTGGTAAGGGTAGGGAAGAGAAAATAGAAAGGAGGGGTTTTCCGCCACCTTGAGTGTAGGGGGTACTTGGAGATATGTTAGTAGTTTGACTATTAGATACTTTTCACAGGTAGTGGGGTTTATTAGTAACAACTGTCACAAATCAGTGTCTCCTGTAATATCAAGGCAATACAATTTCCAACTGCACTCGTTTTGTGTTGAAATGAATCCAAATAGTAAAATGTTGACAGATCACACGTTAACAACCTTCTATTATATGAGAAATTCCTGACTTTGCAAATTCTGGTGGTAGTTCTACCTCTCACTATAGTTAGTGGCAGAGAAAGGAAATCACATCAGTTCTTCCTGAAACGTCAGCTTTCTCTGCTTGTGGAACTGTTCCTACTCTACAGCAGCTCTTCTCAAACTCCAGTGCGCACGGGCACTATTTGGAGATGCTGTTACTACGTACACTCTGAATTTCTAACCAGTAAGCCTCACGGTTCACTCTTTGATCCACGATCACACAGCTTCTAAACCAGCACTGTCCAATTCAGCAGCCACTGCACATGTGTGCTACTGAGCACATGAAATGTGGCCACATGTGACTAAAACAGAAATTTAAATTTATTTAATATTTTTAAACAGCTTTACTGAATATTATTTAACTTTATTTAAATATAAGTAGCCGTATTATAATCAATTGTGTCTCTTTCTCATTTCAGCTGTTAGAAACTGATAGCTCTTTGCAACTCCCATTAACATTACCACACTGTCTTTTCAAGAATGGGTATCCAAGAAATATAAGCTGAGTGATCATGGAGTAAGTGTGAAATAGAAATGTTCTCGTACCCACTAGAGATGGGGAAAAATCAGAGAAGAACCTGCCCCTCTCCTCAGGGAAGCAAAGGACAGTTACGGGAGAGGGAAGGAGGTGGGGTTAGCAACAAAGGAGACGTGATAGATAAGCAGCCAGCTAGCCGCACAATCCTTGGTGAACCAGTCCTTGGTAATCTCTTTCAGCTTTGGTTTCCCTATCGCTAAAAGGAGAAGGTCAGATTCACTATCTCATCATTAGTGTCCATTCCAGCTCTGAGATTCTCATCTCCTGTATCCGATGACCTAATGCTATCACTGCCACAGTAAGAAAGCTTCTTCCGTGGAAAAGGAGCCGTGTGGCTTCAGCTCTCATCTTTGTTTTGGTCTCATATCTTAGCTTTGTCATAAGTCACAGAAATGCTAAGAAAATGATAAACCAAAGTAAGTTTCTAACTTTAAATGTAAGAGAAAATGAACAATCAGTAAAGAAGATACCAAAATATATTTAATTCTTTTTTTAATATATATATTTCCAGTCAGCTTTCTGTGTTTTATTGAACATTTTCTATTTTCAGATTCTTTTCCATGACCAGTGATGAAAATAAAAGGCATTATCATTTTGGAAAATCAAGAGCAAACCTACAGTGATTTGGAGAAATACAGAGTTTAAGAAGCTTCCATGAGGAAAGAAAAAGAGGAGTTCAGTTTTTTAGATTCCAAATATTTAATTCTTTTAAATAGATGAAACATTCTAATAAAAGTGTTCTTACCTGTAATCGTTTGGTGGCTTGTCCAAGAGATCTTTCCACAGCTTTAATACCATTTTCCAGCCTCAGACTCTGCTGGCCTTGAATGTCAATTTCCCCTCTGACCTTACCGATCTTTCCTTTAACCTCTTCTTCATTGACCTGTGCCTCTTGAACTTCCCGTTGCAATTTTTCTGCTTCAAGACCACTTTCCATAGTCTGGATTTGACCCAAATAGTCCTTTAATTTGCTCTCACATTCTGTTATTTTCTGTCTTATTTCTTGAAGTTGATCTTTCAGCTGTTTTTCATTTTCCTGTTCAATCTGTAATTCATTTTCCCAAAATTCTTCCTCTTCAATTTCTACATCGTTTCTTTTGATCTTTTGCTCCAGGCGGACAATTTCCTCTTCAAGGCTAGAATTATATTTTTGCTCCCAAAATCGTATTTCTATTTCATTTGATTCTAGCTCTTTCTCAATGGATTGGAGCTTCTCTGTCTGCAAACGGATCAGCTTCTTTAACTCATCTGCTGTTGTTTTGCAGTTATTCAGCACCTTTTGCTTAAATTCAGTTTCTTTACCTTTTCCAAAAATGTCCATTAACCCTTTGGCACCTCCTGTAAATGTTAACGATTTCCTTTTAGGCTCTCTCCTTTTGATTGCTTTGTCAATCTGAGGCCTCAGTTTAGCTAAGGGGGGCAAACTCTGCCTGCATAAAGTTCTTTCAGGAACTCGAGCCACACCATCCGACGTGGGCCGCTCACTGAGAGAGGGCCCCGTTCGACGTAAAATCAGCTGTACGTCACTAGCGTACTGCCCCCATTTGTTTAAGGATATGATAGGATTTTCATGAGGTGCTAAGTGTCTTTCAGTATCTCTCCATTTTTCTATAAGCGTGTACCTTCCAGTTCGACCTAGATAAAAAAAGATAAGAATAAATTGTCAAAAAGGGATACGCAACAGCTAAAATAATGCCTCCAGACATAGGACACTATTTGATAACTGTGTCTTCTTAATTAGCATCAAAGTCCAGCCCATGATGTTTTTAAAACTTTCACTTGAGGATACTGAACTCCTTAAGATACGTAACACAGGGGCTTCCCTGGTGGCGCAGTGGTTGAGAATCTGCCAATGCAGGGGACACGAGTTCGAGCCCTGGTCCGGGAGGATCTCACATGCCGCGGAGCAGCTGGGCCCGTGAGCCACAATTACTGAGCCTGCGCGTCTGGAGCCTGTGGTCCGCAACAAGAGAGGCCGCGATGGTGAGAGGCCCGCGCACCGCGATGAAGAGTGGCCCCCGCTTGCCGCAACTAGAGAAAGCCCTCGCACAGAAACGAAGACCCAACACAGACATAAATTAATTAATTAATTAATTAAAAAAAAAATAAAGATACGTAACACATAAAACTATGGGATGTGAACTGCATACACTCTTCAGACTCGCTTAGCAACTCATCTTTACACCTTAAACCTCAGTGGGAATCTTAATCTACCCTCTTGTCAAATGCCTGACTGCCTAGACCTTGCTTGTGGCAAGACCTCCAGCTGAGACTCAGGAGGGCACAGAGTGTCCTGCTGGAAGCCAGGAGGGCCTGGTCCCAGGAACCAGGCAGGACCTCAGAACTTGAGCAGACTTCCACTTGAGGAATCCCTCTGATTTCTCTGCACATCAGGACTTGGGAAGGTTGGAGCCCCCGTCTCTCCTCCTGAAAGGAGACACGGAGACAGTGGAGGACCTGCTACTCAGCTACAGGTGCTGGGTAGGCCTTTCCTTGCCCATACCTTCCGGCATACCTGTGGCAAATAAAAAATCACCTCAGTGAAAACAACCCTCAAAATAGTCTCATATAAAGAGTGGGGCCTGAAGAGAAGTCTTGTTCAGTTTTGATAAGTAATAGCTTCAAAGAGTCTTTTAAAAAACATTAAAAAGGCAAAAATGATATTATTAAAAAACAAAAGTAGAGTAAAATTACATTTATGTTAAAAATATCCTGAATCTAACAGTAATTATGGAAGATAAAGATTCAGAAGATAATATAATGTCATTAGCTTGAATACACTTCCTAAATATTTCCATTTAAGGTGTGTGGGTCAGATGGAAAATATTAATTTTGTTAAGAGTGTCCACTAGACATCTGAAACTAATGTAAGGTTATATGTCAATTACATCTCAATTTTAAAAAAGTGTCCATTAGTAGTTAATATTATTACAAAGAAAAAAACTCACCTTGCCATCTAGCAATTATCATATTGGCATATACAGCTACTGATTTGTCTTCCCTGTCTTCTTTTTTAATTTCATGAGCTTCTGAACCAATAGTAGTATCTCCTCAATTGCTGGGCCAATAAATGGAAATCTGGATATGTACTATGAACACCCACTTGCGCTATTCAAAAGTAGCAGATGAAGAGTGATACTGCTCTAAGCATATGTGTTATGTTTGTCTTTAAGGAAACCTGAATCTTGGGTGCAGCTGAAAAGTTGAAGTTTTGAAAGCAAACAGACTAGAGTTTTAAGTTTGGGTAAATTACTTGCTGGATAAGTAGCCTAACTTCACTTCTAAAGTGGGGAGAGTGGCAGTACCTCATAGGTTCTGAGAGTCAGAATCAGGGCTCATAAGCACCTGCCATACTGCCTGGCCCGTAGCAGGTTTTCAATACATGGCAGCCATCATTAATTGAAAACACTGTTATTCACATGACAAAAGGGCTGACCAGAGACCTGCTTTAAATAGTGACATGACGCGACAACAATCTGACTAAAGGAATCCTTAATCAACTTGCAGCAACTCCCAGCTACGTAAAGCTGGACAGAGTGGAAAGAAAGAATAAGGGCTCTCTGGAGTCAGAAGGCCTGTTCTCAGATCTGGCTCTGCCATATATTTACGTGATTTGCACAAATTATTAAATTTCCTTCAGCTCTGATTTCTTCATCTATAGAGTGAGACTTGTATTTTCTTACCTGACAATGTTGTAAGAGTTACGTGAGATATAAAATTTAAAAATGTTTTATAATATTGAAAAGTGCTATACAAGTATTAGTTGTTGCTATTAACAAAATACCTGGGCAAACAAGGGGAATGCAAAGCCTTATTAAGCACACTGGATTTGGCTTCTTGGAATAAAAAAATGTTTCTTAAGATTTTCAAGTTAAAAATTACTGTAATTATACCAAGAAAAACCACCCAACAAATCTTCAAGGTTAAACTCGTTCCAGATGTACACACTGCTTCAAAGATCACAGCACTTTGTGTTCCTGGCTCTGCTGTCTATCAACTACTTTTAGGATCTCACTCCTGCTACCTGGACCCTGTGTCCTCATCAGTAAATATGAAGGGTTGGACTAGACCAGTAGAGCCCTCTCTAATCCTACCAGGCCATGAAGCATCTTTAAAAAGAAAACTGAATCATTACATTATATGAGTGAAATTAAAAATTTTAAGGACCCTAATTTAGTCATAATTAAATATAAAGCTGATTTTTCCAATGCTTAATGGTACTGCTACTCTATGAGAATGTCTTGGTAGATTATTTAGGATTGCTTTTACTGCTAGCGTTTCCTTTTTGTTAAATAATGCATATTTAGTGCAATTAGGCAAAAAAAAAAAAAAAAAAAAAAAGAATCCAGCAATATAAAAAAGCTTTTTTAAAAAGTAAATGAATTAATACTTTGATTTTATTACAGAAATTGGGTTTTAGATAGCATATGTAAGAGTTAAATTCCACAATCATTGGAATTTGAATGCCTATACTTGGCAAGGCCCTACAGAACCTGAATACTTCATTTAGACAGATTCCAATTCCTCCTGCAAAACTTCTTTTATTGCAGTTTATTAAGTGGATACATTTAGTTCTACCTTGCATACTATCTTGATGTAGCCCTAAGACTAATAAAAAGGAACATCCATCTATCTATCTATGGCATTTGTAGTTTAAACTGTTTTGGCTACCGAGGCCTGTATGCCACAATTTGTAATGATAAATAAAATATTGACTATACTTCTGAAGAGCTGAAGCAATTGAGTGTAATCCCAAGAATCATTAACTTCATATAATGAGGAAAATCACAAAGAGATTTTAGTGCATCAGTGGAATCTCACTGGACGACTGATATAAATGTACAATAGATAGCTAATGGGAAGCAGCCACATAGCACAGGGAGATCAGCTCGGTGCTTTGTGACCACCTAAAGGGGTGGGATAGGGAGGGTGGGAGGGAGATGCAAGAGGGAGGAGAAAATTGTAAAAGATGACCTTGGCTATAAAACAGCAATATACTTTAGTACTAAGGATTTTTAGTTTTTGTTTCAATGTAATTCAGTCGGTAACTATATTTTCTAACAGTTGTCCATTGAGATTATAGGGGATATAAATAACATAGTATTAGTAGTTAAGAACAGGGTTCTTGAATCAGACTACTGGTTTGAATCCCAGGACCCTCCTTACCAGCTACGGGTGCTTGGGCATGTCATTTAACATCTCTGTGCCTCTGTTCCATCATCTCTGAAATAGGGATCATAACAGGGCCTTCCTCATAAGACTGCTGTGAGACTGTTAAATGATGTGGAAAATTTAATTCCCAATTCAGTAATGAAAAGGGGGACTTTAAAACTATGAAGCATTAGACTGGAATCTTTTTTTTTTAAAACTCATCTGTAGATACATAAAAAGCATTGCTTATAGTGTTTACTTCTAGGAAGCAAGGTCATGAGTGATTCTTTTACCTTCTTTGTGTTTTGCTAAATTTCAAAATAGTCTACAATGGATAGTACTACTTGTAAACAGATACAAAATTAACCAATTTATAAAATTCTAAAATTGATAATTTATATATGAAATTAAGAGTTAAATGTGACAATATAAAATATATTATTTTCTTTATCTTCTAAAGGATCATATAATCTTAGAGACGAATGGGACATCACCAAGTTCAGCCTGTAATTCACAGGAACTTAAAAAAATTCATTCATTTATTCACAAGTAGGTATTGAGTATCTACTACATGCTAGACATGGTTTTAAGCTATGAGAATAAGCAATAACAAAAGAGTGGCAGGCAATACACAACACACTAAGGAAAGAATGTATGTCTACCGTCCATTAACCAACAGCTTTAAGGTCAGATATGCTAAACATTCAGAATTTTTTGGATTATAGGAAGGTAGCATAGTGCTATCCTGCAGGTCTGTAGTCAAACACATTGAAAATTCTAAAGTAAAATATATCAATTTCATACCAAATGGAATAAATATAGATTAAAAGCAGCCTCAGCCTCACAACAAATCAGATCAGTTTTTTACTACCAAATGAGTTCAAGCCATGCCAGGTATGGCTAACAAATTAAGTATGATAAACTTTAAGCTTTCAAAATTTTTTAGGTTTCAAAAATGTGGATAATGGATTGTGGCCTATATGTAATATGTCGCAGGGGCCGGGGCGAGCACGATAGAGAAAAACAGAGTATGGCAGGTGGGGAGTATGTGTGCGTGTGTGCATGTGCAGGCGGTCAGGGAGCAGTGAGCCAAGGGAGTGAATCTGGAAGAGCGCTGGGCGCACAGTATTCTCAGCAGACAGAAGAACAGGTGCAAAGACTAAGGCGGAACTGTCTCCGACACGTTTAAGAGGAAGCAATCAAAAGTGAGTGGGAGGAGATGAGGTTGGAGGTAAAGCAGGGATTCATTTAAGGGGCCTGAAGACCATCGCATGGACTTTAACATTTTCTGAGTGAGTCCGGAAACCACTAAGGGGTTTTGAGCACAAGAGTGATGACGATGCCCAGTTTCAAAGTATTACTTCAACATACATCTGTCGAGACTAGGCTGCAGGAGATCAGGATGATACAGGGAAAGGAGTTGGAAGGCCACTGCGAAAATCTAAGTGAGAAACGATGGTGGCTTACATCAAGGTCGTAACAGAGGCTGTGGAGAGCAGCAACAAGATTCTGGATATATACTGAAGACAGCACAGGGAGGATTTACTGATGGATTAGTTGTAAGGTATTAGAGCAAGAAAAGGACCAAAGATCACACAAAAGTTTTAGATCTAATCAATTAAAAGCAATAGTTCCCATTTGTTGAGATGAGGGGGAGGAAATCTGAGGATGGGCAACAGCTGGGACACGAAGCTTGGGTTTGGACGTTTTAAGTCTGAGATACCAGTTAGTCATCTTCTAGAACTGCGCTGTTCACTACAATAGCTATTAGCCACGAGCCACATTTAAACTTTAATTAAAAATTCATTTCCTCAGTTACACTAGCCACACTTCAAGTAGGTAATAGCTACGTGTGGCTAGTGGCTACTGTACTGGACGGCACAGATACAGAACATTACCGTCCTTGCAGAAAGTTCTATGGGGAAGCACTGTTCTAGAAACTATGTTTTGTAGAGTACCTACTACTTTAGGCAAAGCAATGGAATAAGAAAGATAAATAAGCAGGACCCCTACTTTGAAGAGACTTCCAGAGAAGAGAAAGAAATATTAACAAATAATAAAACCAGAGATCAGCATAAAATGTGTTTGTTTGAAAACTGATTGTGTTGGGGCAAACTCTATGAAACATGGCTTTTTAGAACAATCCATGCCATCTTGGGCCCCAGCCCCACTCAATTTGTTTGTATTAAATGCTAGCTCTGGTCCCGGTTGAAAAAGATATGGGACAAGATCATCAGAAGTGGGAACAGAGAAAAATTCTGAATCTTCAGTACTTTAAATGGCACCAGGCAACAAAGCAGTGTGAATCAGAAAACCTTTCCCTCAGTCTCCTTGATTTCTTCCTCCTCTTTTTTTCCTCTCTAATCTTTTGTTAGCTGTACTTTAAGTTCTAAGCTACTTGAGGGCAGAAGTACATTCTTTTCATATTTTTCGTTTGTGATTTTGTAAAAGCAAATGCATTTTCTCAACTTAACTTGAGACAGATGAATTGTTTAAGGCTTTCTGTTTCACATGCAGATTTGAGAAGTAGTTTGAACTCTATTTTGAAATAATGGCATTTCTGGGATAGTTTATGGGAAAAACAAGGTTGAATATTTAAAATTGGGAATGTTTCAGAAAGCCCAGGGTGTACAGTATCCAACCAGTGTGTTCCTGCTGGGCAGTTTAACCACTTCATGCCAACTGAGTGTCAATCATCGTTTCACTTTTAGTTACTGTTTCTTATAATTTGGGAATATGTTCTATTTCTACCACCTAAATATAACCTGTCAAGGTAGTCAAAGATCAGAGGAGAAAGGATTTCCTTCTATACTAGTAGCTAACATTCAAAATCTTTTATCAAATTATGTTCTGTCTTTAGCTCTTTTCTAACTTGATTTGAGTGATTAGTAGCATTGAGTCAGAAAATGTTAGCTGTCATATATATTTGCAGACTGCCAATATGTATACATGTATTTATATCATGATGGTTTCCTGAAAGCAATTTTAGCTACCCAGAAAAACTCAATAATCCCTAATCATATATATAGTGCCTCCCCCATGGGCAAATATGTGGACTTTAACTTAAGAAGCTATTCTATATGTTGCGTCACTCTAAATTTTTTAGAAACATCTGCAGTTTCGCTCAGTCAGTCCATATGCTGCTATTAGTGTAACTAAACGTTTTACTGTGTGAAGCCACAGAGATTCTGCAGGTGTTTGTTACAGCAGCAATTTTCCCTAATTAATAAACCCTCTATCATTCTTACAGTATAAATAAGGTCAAAATACTAGAACATTTTCATTTAGTGTTTAGACTTGGAATACCAATAACTTCCGTGACAATGGAGATAAATATTTAAGTGTCTATTAGAAGCATACTGAATCTGAGGCTGAGAAAATTTTATGGCACAACAGAAGCAAGGATCAACAGTGCTCGCTGGTTGCCAGTTGAATCATCTCTCAGGTGAATTCTGAATTCAATGAAGTATTTATGATTCAGCAAGAGAGTTGTTTAGCCAGGTTTGGAGAAATATCGTAAAGCATCTGTACTCAAGTTGTCAACTTTTCAAAGCAGTTCTGGACTGAGTTATTGAGAAAGCAAATACGGGGGGGGGGGGCAGGTTCAGTTAAAGCTTCTTTTTATCAATAGCTTGGCCACAAAGAAGTACACTCTTTAGTCCAAACGGATAAACACACACCTGGTACATCTGGACAGTTTCTCCTTGAAATTCTGTGTAGAGAACATGGTTACCATATGGACAGATGCAGCTTACTGCACTCTTCAACTACCTTGACTTTTCTAAAAACTACTCGTTTTTTTAACCACTGTCCATGGCTTGATTCTCAAATATAACAAAGAATCTTAGATTTGACACTTGCTAATTTTAGTTTTCACTAAGCAGAAAAAACCCAACAATGCTTAATATTTTAATTCAAATAAATTATGTGAGGCTTTCAAAAGGGGCAATGACTAAATAAGTTGGTTGCAACGAATATGAAATAAAATTAAATGCCTTAATTTCTTCCTCTTTAATAATTAAACTTAAGTCCACAAATATAATACTAGTGCCAAATGCAAGAAAATTTCATGGGATGTGAAAGCCTAGGATTCTCAGCATTGTTTTAATATATGAGTGTGCTATATAGTATTTCAGGAAAAATCAAAAGATGTTAGTATTAAAAGAAAGCCTCTGTCTTTGTATAGGGCTATTGCCAACTTCAAACAGTGCACTTGCCACAATGCAGGGGCACAAGCACCTCTACAAAATGCTAAGGTGCCATCGTGACAGTGACTTGTCTCCATCCTGAGCTAACCTGACAGGCTTCCAATATAAACTAGCACTATATAAAAACAAACTTTTGATAAGGAGCTCAAAGACAAAGAGGCACTGAGCACCTAGCATGGTGAACACACAGTTTCCTCCTCAATACAGCTGACCCTTGAACAACGCAGGCGTTAGGGGCGCCAACTCTCCACACAGTTGAAAATCTGCATATAACTTATAGTCAGCCGGCCCTCTCTATCTGCAGTTCCTCGTGGATTCAACTAACCTTGAATCGTGCAGTACTGTAGGATTTACTATTGGGAAAAAAGCCCCATATAAGTGGACCCTCGCAGTTAAAACTTGTGTTGTTCAAGGGTCAACTCCACGTGTTTGCTAAGTGATGGATTTAAGATGCAAATACAAACTTTAGCCCAAATTACTGGCTTTACTGATGTAGGTGTTCATGCCCTCATCATGTTCCAAACGGAATTATGGCAACTAAAAAACATGCGTAAAATATCATAAAGATAAAGTGAGAGTAAATAAGAAAAGTTGCAACGGGATAAGTGAATAAGATGGAGTCAGTAAGCATGGATTTGACTACTTCATCTTCACTGTGTAAGATTTAAAATGTACACATTATCTTTCTAATGAAGAACCATGTCATTTAATTTGTTGCAAATTTCTTTTCTGAAAGTATTCAGAATAAAAAATCGGATTTTGCCTAATGAAGAGTCTGGGAACTTGAAATCTATGTTTTGGCTCAAGAAAACATTTTTAGTTCCATAAATCATTGTTTAGGATAAACAACAGGTGAGGAGAAGACAGTGCAGACTCTAGACTCAAGATCAGTAAAATCTCGGTGAGGCAGAGAACAAGTATCTTCACAGACTGACCTAAGCTGGAGGCAGGGGACAGTAATAAGTAAAAGTGTGCCTGAGAGATGTATTATGGAACCAAATGAACAAAAACCACAGGACATCTATATTTAAAACAAACAAAAACAACAGGAAGCATAAGCATAAACCACTTTATCTCAGACACCCCGAGAGTTCACTTACCTATCGCTTGAGCTAAGGCTATGACAACTTCCTGGCAAGTTGTGACTTCGGTGACCCCACAAACAATCCTCTGAACTCCGTCCACCCATACTTTAAGTTCCATGGTGCCCCAGCCAGTCACCCAAGGGCCCTGAGACTGGTCATCAGGCGTCAGGTCATGTCTCTGGCCACAAAAACACGGAAAAGGCAGAGTCTGTGTAGTCAGCTAAAAAGAGGAAAAAACATTTTTAATAAAACAAATCTTACCATTTCTTCTAGTAAGTAAATGTTACCAAAACAAATTTTAGTATATCATAGTCCTACTACCATTAATGACCATGGGCTTACTTATTCACAGAACTGAATTTAGCAGTGTGAATACAACCATGGCCACCTCTCATGACACTGCATGGTACTGCTATTTCCACAATTAGAATATTAATCATAAAGTCACTCTCCATTGACCAAAGAAATCTTATTTACTTGACCAAGCCCTATTGCTCAACATACAAACTATTTTTTTACAAAAATTACTTCATTAGGATAATTTCTGAGGTTTAAAAAAAGAAAAAAAAAGTTTTTTGGTCATTTTAGGAATCACAAATAATTGAACCAGTTTCCGCAGCCTTGCCAGCATCTGTTTGTTCCGTGTCTCTTGCCTCGCTCTCTTGGTCAAGGTACCGAGAGTGTTGTCTACACCACTGAAACTCCAACACTAAATTCAGCATAAGGCACAGGTATGCAGAAAATATTAGCTGAAGGAAATTAATTCTTTCGTTGGCTGACAACTTCCCCATTTATGAACTGCTTGTCCTCTACCCATTTATTTAACTGGAGTTTGATAACTGTCTTAAACTTTTTTTTTTTTAAACACCTTTATTGGAGTATAACTGCTTTACAATGGTGTGTTAGTTTCTGCTTTATAACAAAGTGAATCAGTTATACATATGCATATGTCCCCATATCTCTTCCCTCTTGCGTCTCCCTCCCTCCCACCCTCCCTATCTCACCCCTCTAGGTGGTCACAAAGCACCGAGATGATCTCCCCGTGCTTTGCGGCTGCTTCCCATTAGCTATCTATTTTACATTTGGTAGTGTATATATGTCCATGCCACTCTCTCACTTTGTCCCAGCTTACCCTTCCCTCTCCCCGTATCCTCAAGTCCATTCTCTAGTAGGTCTGTGTCTTTATTCCCATCTTGCCACTAGGTTCTTCATGACCATTTTTTTTTTTTTTTTTTTAGATTCCATATATATGTGTTAGCATACGGTATTTGTTTTTCTCTTTCTGACTTACTTCACTCTGTATGACAGACTCTAGGTCCATCCATCTCACTACAAATAACTCAATTTCGTTTCTTTTTATGGCTGAGTAATATTCCATTGTATATATGTGCCACAACTCCTTTATCCAGTCATCTGTTGATGGACACTTAGGTTGCTTCCATGTCCTGGCTATTGTAAATAGTGCTGCAATGAACATTTTGGTACATGACTCTTTTTTAATTACGGTTTTCCCAGGGTATATGCCCAGTAGTGGGATTGCTGGGTCATATGGTAGTTCTATTTTTAGTTTTTTAAGGAACCTCCATAATGTGCTCCATAGTGGCTGTATCAATTTACATTCCCACCAACAGTGCAAGAGGGTTCCCTTTTCTCCACACCCTCTCCAGCATTTATTGTTTGTAGATTTTTTGATGATGGCCATTCTGACTGGTGTGAGATGATATCTCATTGTAGTTTTGATTTGCATTCCTCTAATGATTAATGATGTTGAGCATTCTTTCATGTGTCTGTTGGCCATCTGTATATCTTCTTTGGAGAAATGTCTATTTAGGTCTTCTGCCCATTTTTGGATTGGGTTGTTTGTTCTTTTGATATTGAGCTGCATGAGCTGCTTGTAAATTTTGGAGATTAATCCTTTGTCAGTTGCTTCATTTGCAAATATTTTCTCCCATTCTGAGGGTTGTCTTTTCATCTTGTTTATGGTTTCCTTTGCTGTGCAAAAGCTTTTAAGTTTCATTAAGTTCCATTTGTTTATTTTTG
Organism: Balaenoptera borealis; assembly: GCF_965194805.1. Classification (NCBI taxonomy): domain Eukaryota; kingdom Metazoa; phylum Chordata; class Mammalia; order Artiodactyla; family Balaenopteridae; genus Balaenoptera; species Balaenoptera borealis. Next base: position 22,362,979 of record NC_138870.1, on the reverse strand, counting down.
TTTTTATTTCCATTTCTCTAGGAGGTGGGTCAAAAAGGATCTTGCTGTGATTTATGTCATAGAGTGTTCTGCCTATGTTTTCCTCTAAAAGTTTGATAGTGTCTGGCCTTACATTTAGGTCTTTAATCCATTTTGAGTTTATTTTGGTGTATGGTGTTAGGGAGTGTTCTAATTTCATTCTTTTACATGTAGCTGTCCAGTTTTCCCAGCACCATTTACTGAAGTGGCTGTCTTTTCTCCATTGTATATTCTTGCCTCCTTTATCAAAAATAAGGTGACCATAGGTGCGTGGGTTTATCTCTGGGCTTTCTATCCTGTTCCATTGATCTATATTTCTGTTTTTGTGCCAGTACCATACTGTCTTGATTACTGTAGCTTTAGTCTGTAGTAGTATAGTCTGAAGTCGTAGTACAGTCTGAAGTCAGGGAGCCTGATTCCTCCAGCTCCATTTTTCTTTCTCAAGATTGCTTTGGCTATTTGGGGTCTTTTGTGTTTCCATACAAATTGTGAAATTTTTTGTTCTAGTTCTGTGAAAATTGCCAGTGGTAGTTTGATAGGGATTGCATTGAATCTGTAGATTGCTTTGGGTAGTACAGTCATTTTCACAGTGTTGATTCTTCCAATCGAAGAACATGGTATATCTCTCCATCTGTTTGTATCATCTTTAATTTCTTTCATTAGTATCTTATAAATTTCTGCATACAGGTCTTTTGTCTCCTTAGGTAGGTTTATTCCTAGATATTTTATTATTTTTGTTGCAATGGTAAACGGGAGTGTTTTCTTAATTTCAGTTCCAGATCTTCATCATTAGTGTATAGGAATGCAAGAGATTTCTATGTATTAATTCTGTATCCTGCTACTTTACCAAATTCATTGATTAGCTCTAGTAGTTTTCTGGTAGCATCTTTAGGATTCTCTATGTATAGTATCATGTCATCTGCAAACAGTGATAGCTTTACTTCTTCTTTTCCGATTTGGATTCCTTTTATTTCTTTTTCTGCTCTGATTGCTGTGGCTAAAACTTCCAAAACTAGGTTGAATAATAGTGGTAAGAGTGGGCAACCTTGTCTTCTTCCTGATCTTAGTGGAAATGGTTTCAGTTTTTCACCACTGAGAACAATGTTGGCTGTGGGTTTGTCATATATGGCCTTTATTACGTTGAGGAAAGTTCCCTCTATGCCTACTTTCTGCAGGGCTTTTATCATAAATGGGTGTTGAATTTTGTCAAAAGCTTTCTCTGCATCTATTGAGATGATCATATGGTTTTTCTCCTTCAGTTTGTTAATATGGTGCATCACATTGATTGATTGGCGTATATTGAAGAATCCTTGCATTCCTGGGATAAACCCCACTTGATCATGGTGTATGATCCTTTTAATGTGCTCTTGGATCCTGTTTGCTAGTATTTTGTTGAGGATTTTTGCGTCTATGTTCCTCAGTGATATTGGCCCTTAGTTTTCTTTCTTTTTGACATCTTTCTCTGGTTTTGGTATCAGGGTGATGGTGGCCTCATAGAATGAGTTTGGGAGCGTTCCTCCCTCTGCTATATTTTGGAAGAGTTTGAGAAGGACAGGTGTTAGCTCTTCTCTAAATGTGTGATATAATTCGCCTGTGAAGCCATCTGGTCCTGGGCTTTTGTTTGTTGGAAGATTTTTAATCACAGTTTCAATTTCAGTGCTTGTGATTGGTCTGGTCATGTTTTCTTTCTATTTCTTCCTGGTTCAGTCTCGGAAGTTTGTGCATTTCTAAGAATTTGTCCATTTCTTCCAGGTTGTCCATTTTATTGGCATAGAGTTGCTTGTAGTAATCTCTCATGATCCTTTGTATTTCTGCAGTGTCAGTTGTTACTTCTCCTTTTTCATTTCTAATTCTATTGATTTGAGTCTTCTCCCTTTTTTTCTTGATGAGTCTGACTAATGGTTTATCAATTTTGTTTATCTTCTCCAAGAACCAGCTTTTAGTTTTATTGATCTTTGCTACTGTTTCCTTCATTTCTTTTTCATTTATTTTTGATCTGATCTTTATGATTTCTTTCCTTCTGCTAACTTTGGGGTTTTTTTGTTATTCTTTCTCTAATTGCTTTAGGTGTAAGGTTAGGTTGTTTATTTGAGATGTTTCTTGTTTCTTAACGTAGCATTGTATGCTATAAACTTCCCTCTTAGAACTGCGTTTGCTGCATCCCATAGGTTTTGAGTTGTCGTGTTTTCATTGTCATTTGTTTCTAGGTATTTTTTGATTTCCTCTTTGATTTCTTCAGTGACCTCTTGGTTATTAAATAGTGTATTGTTTAGCCTCCATGTGTTTGTATTTTTTACAGATTTTTTCCTGTAATTGATATCTAGTCTCACAGCATTGTGGTCGGAAAAGATACTTGATACAATTTCAATTTTCTTAAATTTACCAAGGCTTGATTTGTGACCCAAGATATGATCTATCCTGGAGAATGTTCCATGAGCACTTGACAAGAATGTGTATTCTGTTGTTTTTGGATGGAATGTCCTACAAATATCAATTAAGTCCATCCTGTTTAATGTATCATTTAAAGCTTGTGTTTTGTTATTTATTTTCATTTTGGATGATCTGCCCATTGGTGAAAGTGGGGTGTTAAAGTCCCCTACTATGATTGTGTTACTGTTGATTTCCCCTTTTATGGCTGTTAGTATTTGCCTTTTGTATTGAGGTGCTCCTATGGTGGGTGCATAAATATTTACAATTGTTATATCTTCTTCTTGGATTGATCCCTTGATCATTATGTAGTGTCCTTCTTTGTCTCTTGTAATAGTCTTTGTTTTAAAGTCTATTTTCTCTAATATGAGAATTGCTACTCCAGCTTTTTTTTGATTTCCATTTGCATGGAATATCTTTTTCCATCCCCTCACTTTCAGTCTGTATGTGTCCCTAGGTCTGAGGTGGGTCTCTTGTAGACAGCATATATACGGGTCTTGTTTTTGTATCTATTCAGCCAGTCTATGTCTTTTGGTTGGAGCATTTAATCCATTTACATTTAAGGTAATTATCGACATGTATGCTCCTATTACCATCTTCTTAATTGTTTTGGGTTTGTTATTGTAGGTCTTTTCCTTCTCTTGTGTTTCCTGCCTAGAGAAGTTCCTTTAGCATTTGTTGTAAAGCTGGTTTGGTGGTGCTGAATTCTCTTAGCTTTTGCTTGTCTGTAAAGATTTTAATTTCTCTGTTAAATCTGAATGAGATCCTTGCTGGGTAGAGTAATCTTGGTTGTAGGTTTTTCCCTTTCATCACTTTAAATATGTCCTGCCACTCCCTTCTGGCTTCCAGAGTTTCTTCTGAAAGATCAGCCATTAACCTTATGGGGATTCCCTTGTGTGTTATTTCTCCCTTGCTACTTTTTTTTTCTTTGTATTTAATTTTTGATAGTTTGATTAATATGTGTCTTGGAGTGTTTCTCCTTGGATTTATCCTGTATGGGACTCTCTGTGCTTCCTGGACTGGATTAACTATTTCCTTTCCCATATTAGGGAAGTTTTCAACTATAATCTCTTCAAATATTTTCTCAGTCCCTTTCTTTTTCTCTTCTTCTTCTGGGACCCCTATAATTCGAATGTTGGTGCGTTTAATGTTGTCCCAGAGGTCTCTGAGACTGTCCTCAATTCTTTTTTCTTTATTCTGCTCTGCAGTAGTTATTTCCACTATTTTATCTTCCAGGTCACGTATCCGTTCTTCTGCCTCAGTTATTCTGCTATTGATCCCTTCTAGAGAATTTTTAATTTCATTTATTGTGTTGCTCATCACTGTTTGTTTGCTCTTTAGTTTTTCTAGGTTCTTGTTAAACGTTTCTTGTAGTTTCTCCATTCTGTTTCCAAGATTTTGGATCATCTTTACTATCATTATTCTGAATTCTTTTTCAGGTAGACTGCCTATTTCCTCTTCATTTGTTAGGTCTGGTGGGTTTTTTTGTTTGTTTGTTTGTTTTTTGTTTTTGTTTTTTTTTTTTAGAAATTCACGTTCTTTTATTTATTTATTTATGACTGTGTTGAGTCTTCGTTTCTGTGTGAGGGCTTTCTCTAGTTGCGGCAAGTGGGGACCACTCTTCATCGCGGTGCGCGGGCCTCTCACCATCGCGGCCTCTCTTGTTGCGGAGCACAGGCTCCTGACGTGCAGGCTCAGTAATTGTGGCTCACGGGCCCAGTTGCTCCGTGGCATGTGGGATCTTCCCAGACCAGGGCTCGAACCCGTGTCCCCTGCATTGGCAGGCAGGTTCTCAACCACTGCGCCACCAGGGAAGCCCGGTCTGGTGGGTTTTTGCCTTGCTCCTTCATCTGCTGTGTTTCTCTGTCTTCTCATTCATCTTACTTTACGGTGTTTGGGGTCTCCTTTTTGCAGCCTGCAGGTTCATAGTTCCCGTTGTTTTTGGTGTCTGTCCCCAGTGGCTAAGGTTGGTTCAGTGGGTTGTGTAGGCTTCCTGGTGGAGGGGACTGGTGCCTGTGTTCTGGTGGATGAGGCTGGATCTTGTCTTTCTGGTGGGCAGGTCCACGTCTGGTGGTGTGTTTTTGGGTGTCTGTGGCCTTATTATGATTTTAGGCAGCCTCCCTGCTAATGGATGGGGTTGTGTTCCTGTCTTGCTTGTTGTTTGGCATAGGGTGTCCAGCACTGCAAATACTCATTCATTTTCTAACTGTCTTAAATTTAAGAGTTACTCTAAAAATATAAACTTTTTTTTAAACTTGCTGTGTTTCCCCAGTGTTTGATATTTTGTTTAGCTGTATTATAGGTGAAGCAGAAAATTCTGCATTCTCATATGGTCAAACAATATGCCTTGATATTTTTCTATTGATTAGAATGTTATTATTAGCCTACTAAAAATCAATTACACACAATTCTTTTTTCTGTGGGTTTTTAAAATCTCAACACTTCCTGTGTTAATAAATCTTTAATCAATCTATGATTTGTTTGTCCATTGTCCTGTGATCTTCCTATTTCTTTGCTGTTTTTAAAAAAGAATGTTAAAGTTTATGAGATGTAATAAACATTGATTTAATTAAAGAAAACATTTAAATTTGTTTAACGGTTTACAATGGCACTGGCATTTCAGGATTAATTATTTAAAAACTTATTTAAAAAACAACACAAACTTTTCCTATAAAATAGTATTTACTACAAATAGTAACTTAGTCCTTTTACATTGTGTTAAAGGACCTAAGACAGTTCTAGGGTACCTGGTCACCTGGGTACATGCGTCAGAACACATGTGAGATGAACGAGAATAAACCTAATTACTTTTTCTAGGGAAGGTACAAAAATACTTTTTGTTGGGACTTCCCTGATGGCGCAGTGGTAAAGAATCTACCTTGCAATGCAGGGGATGCGGGTTCATTCCCTGGTCGGGGAACTAAGATCCCGCATGCTGCGGAGCAACTAAGCCCACGTGCCACAACTTCTGAGCCTGCACACCTCAACTAGAGAGCCTGCGTGCTGCAAACTACAGAGCCCACGTGCCCTGGAACCCACGCGTCACAACTAGAGAGAAGCTCTCACGCCACAACGAAAGATCCCACATGCCGCAACTAAGACCTGATGCAGCCAAAAATAAATAAAACAAACAAATAAATAATAAATAAGTCTTAAAAGAAACCTTTTTGTCACGCTGTAATTTCCCAGAGTGCCGCTTCAGCTCTCTCTGCTTCCACTGCAGCGCCAAGGCGGCTTCACTAACCTCCTTTATGCCCAGAGGAAGGACCATCTGCCCCCAGCAAGCTGATTCCCAAACTGTGTTCCTCAGTTAGGAAATACTGTAAGATGTTAAATTTCTGGGGAAAAAGGGCTCCAAGGCCGAGGAAATGTAAGAAATCCAGTAAACAAAGTTCAAAAAGTTCCCTTGCTTCTAGACTTCTTTGAGCATTGTATAGACTGGTGTACACTCCAAGTGTCAAATAAGAGGTTTATATGCTACTGTCCCTAATCCATTTAGAGAACATTTCAGGAAAGGAAACATAAGGGTTCTGACTTAAAATAAGATTTGTTTCCTTCTCTGCTAGGCACTCTATTTACTAAAAATAGAATATGTATTATTCTTCCTTGGAATAAGTTAGGATGAAAAAATGGTCAAACGTTAACATATTGTGTTAAATTAATATATTAAAATTAAATTGTTTTATTAAAAAGAAATACAGCTGAATTTTTAAAGCTGAATTAAAATTTATTTAATACATAGTCCCTTATGTTTCATTAAAAGATTAAACTTGGACCTTTCAACTTAAAAGCTTTCACACAGCAAAGGAAACCACTGACAAAACAAAAAGACAACTTACTGAATGGGAGAAAATATTTGCAAATGATATGACCTAAAGGATTAATATCCAACATATATAAATAGCTCATACAACTCAACATCAAAACAACAAACCACCCAATTAAAAAATGGGCAGAAGAACTGAATAGACATTCTTCCAAAGAGGAAATGCAGATGGCCAACAGGCCCATGAAAAGATGCTCAACATCACTAATCATCAGGGATATGCAAATCAAAACCACAATGAGATATCACCTCACACCTGTCAGAATGTCTATCATCAAAAAGAACACAAGTAACAAATTGTTGGCGAGAATGTGGAGAAAAGGGAACCCTCCTACACTGTCGGTAGGAAAGTAAACTGGTGCAGCCACTGTGGAAAACAGTATGGAGGTTTTTCAAAAAAACTAAAAATAGAACTACCATATGACTCAGCAATTCCACTTCTGGGTATACATCCAAAAAAACCAAAAACACTAATTCGAAAAGATACATGCACCCCAATATTCATAGCAGCATTATTTACAATAGCCAAGATATGGAAGCAACCTAAGTGTCTATCAACAGATAAATGGATAAAGAAGATGTGGTATACATATCCAGTGGACTACTACTGAGATTTTAAAAATAACGAACTTCTGGCATTTGCAGCAACATGGATGGACTTGGAGGGTATTATGCTAAGTGAAATAAGTCAGAGAAAGACAAATACTATATGATATCACTTATATGTGGAATCTAAAAAATACAACAAACTAGTGAATATAACAAAAAAGAAGGAGACTCACAGATACAGAGAACAAACTAGTGGTTACCAGTTGGTGGGGGGCAATATAGGAATGGGGGAGTGGTCAGTACGAACTACGGAGTGTAAGAAAGGCTCAAGGATGTGTTGTACAACACGGGGAATAGAGCCAACATTTTGTAATAACTGTGGATGGAAAGTAACCTTTAAAATTGTACAAAAATTTAAAAAATTAAAATAAAAAAGTAAACACCATTATTTTAAAAAAGATATTAAACTTGGGAAACCTAACACAGCAGATTATTAAAAGACAGCAGATCTCATTAAAAGTTCTCCCCACCCCCCAAGAAACCTATTATTTCAAAGAAACTTATGAGGCTCATTATTAAGTTCCATTAAGGTTTTAGTATACCATCACATATTTTCCTATCTGCATTATCACCATTTCACCTTGAACTTTTAATCATTAAGTGAATACAAATGAACATAAAACACATATACATCTGTTAAATATTACAGAGTATAGTAATGCTGTGGGAAAACACTGAGAATAATACTGCTTAGTTAATATAAACTTGCAGGGTATTTATCCTCTTGATCAGAGACTTCTTACCACGGCTCATCACAGAGAAGATCAGCATCTGCGTTTTAAACACCACTAACAATATCTTTCAAAGTTGAATCCTTAAGGAGGGTAAGAAATGCCTTAATGGATCAGATCAATGAACCACATGGTCCAAAATTTTATTACAGGAGGGCCACTTTTTTTAGAATATGGCTTCTGTCAAGTTTGGGGCTGCACTGACAATCATCCCTCCCTTCCCTTATGATCAGGGTTATTCATGAAAGTCATTTGAAGAATGTGTCTTCCCAGCAGAAGCCCCTAGTGCTCTCTTTTAGAAGCTGTGACCCTGTTCTTTCCTTTATACCCTCCGAGTCTGACTCCGAAGCTCTGCTCCCAGCCTCAGAACTAGACTAGAGGGGAAAATGCAAGGCCTACACTGTAGGTGCGTGTGGTGGATTGGTCATCATTGGAACTAAGGACTCAGGAAGCAGAAGGGCTTTGGCATCTCGGTTGGAATTTGGAATACATTTTTCCATGGAAACCTACCTATTTTGTAGGTAGAAGTAAGGTTCTACTGCAAGGGTATTAACAGAGTTCAGTTATTGTCATTGTGAGGTTTCTATATTCAAACCACTATTATTTTAATAATTTTTATAATGAAGAACTAGGTTTATACAGTAACATGCTACTGGGGAACAAGGGTTCTTTTAGCCAAGAATCATTTCTTATCTTAAAAGTCTATTGGACCCATGCACTTACAGTCAATTAATCTATGACAAAGGAGGCAAGAATATACAATGGAGAAAAGACAGTCTCTTCAACAAGTGGTGCTGGGAAAGCCAGACAGCTACACGTAAATCAATGAAATTAGAACATTCGCTCACACCATATACAAAACTAAACTCAAAATGGTTTAAACACCTAAATATAAGATAAGATATCATAAAACTCCTAGAAGAGAACATAAGCAAAATATTCTCGGCAACAAACTGTAGCAGTATTTTCTTAGATCAGTCTCCCAAGGCAAAAGAAATAAAAGCAAAAATAAACAAATAGAACCTAATCAAACTTAAAAGCTTTTGCACAGCAAAGGAAACCATGAACAAAATAAAAAGACAACCTACAGACTGGGAGAAAATATCTGAAAATGATGCAACCGACAAGGGGTTAATTTCCAAAATGTACAAACAGCTTGTACAACTCAATATGAAAAAAACAAACAACACAATCAAAAAATGGGCAGAAGACCTAAATAGCTATTTCTCCAAAGAAAGCATACAGGTGGACCACAGGCACAGGAAGAGATGTTCAACACAGCTAATTATTTGAGAAATGCAAGCCAAAACCACAACAGGGTATCGCCTCACACCAGTCAGGATAGCTATCATCAAAAGGTCTATAAATAATAAATGCTGGAGAGGGTGTGGAAAAAAGGGAACCCTCATACACTGTCGGTGGGAATGTAAATTGGTACAGCCACTATGGAAAAGAGTACGAAGGTTCCTTAAAAAACAAAATAGAGTTACCATAAGATTCAGCAATCCCACTTCTGGGTATATATCTGGAAAAAATGAAAACGCTAATTCGAAAAGATACATGCATCCCCATGTTCACTGCAGCACTATTTACAATAACCAAGACATAGAAACTACCCAAATGCCCATCAACAGATGACTGGCTTAAGAAGATATGGTATACATATATACAATGGAATATTACTCAGCCATAAAAAAGACTGAAATTGCCATTTGCAGCAACATGGATGGACCTAGAGAATATTATACTTAGTGAAGGAAGTCAGACAGAGAAAGACAAATACTATATGATATCATTTATATGTGGAATCTAAAAAATAATACAAATGAGTCTACATACAAAATAGAAACAGACTCACAGACACAGAAACCAAATTTATGGTTACCAAAGGGGAGAGGAAGGGAGGGAGGGACAAATTAGGAGTATGGGATTAACAGATACAAACTACTGGGAATTCCCTGGCGGTCCAGTGGTTAGGACTCCATGCTTCCACTGCAGGGGGCATGGGTTCAATCCCTGGTCGGGGAACTAAGATGCCTCATGCAGCGTGGTGCGGCCACAAAAAAAAAAAAAAAAAAAAAGATACAAACTACTATACATAAAATAGATAAGCAACAAGGATTTACTGTAGAGAGCAAGGAATTATATTCAGTATCTTATAATAACCTATAACGGAATATAATCTGAAAAAAAATAACTGAATCACTTTGCTGTACACCTTAAACTAACACAATATTGTAAATCAACTATACTTCAATTTAAAAAAACGTCTATTGGAATTAAGCACCTGAATTTGTGGAGACATGTTCCCCCAAGACCAGTGCTTTAGTAAAGTAATTTATTCAATCCTCATTATTTGTGGATTCCTTATTTGTGAATTCACCCACTCACTGAAATTTATTTGTAACCCCCAAATCAATACTTGTGGCACTTTCATGGCCATTCACAGACATGAAAAATTGGAGTTGCCTGACCTATACATTCCCAGCTGAGGTTGGACAAAATCAGTGCTCTGTCTTGCTTCAGCTTCCATGCTGTCAACAAGTGTCTTTCCTCAGTCTATTTAGTGCCATGCTTTGCATTTTTGTAGTTTTTGTTGGTGACTTCACTGTTAAAACCAGTTCCCAAGTACTGTGCTGAAGTGCTGTCTAGGGTTCCTAAGGGCAAGAAGGCTGTGATGTGACTTGGAGAAAAATAAGCTTTGTTCAGGCATGTGTTATAGCGCTGCTGGCTGTGAATTCAATGTTAGTGAATCAACAACGTATACTAAATGAAGTGTCTTTAAATGGAAAAACACATAAGACAAAGTGATATATTGATCAGTTGATGAAACTGTTGTGACCAAAGGCTCTTGCAAATGACGAGAATTGACTGTGTACCTCTAAATGGTATAACTTCCTTATGATGGCAATCATCAAGCTCCTGAGCAAATCCCATCATTCCCTGGACGCTACACACAAGCATACAGGTGGCTTATTGCCAATTTTAACATTTCCTTCATTGTTAGTTTCGCTCAAGCTCTGATGTTATTGCATATCAAAGAATCCTTTGTAAAAACAGTATACAGATAAACTGGGTTATAATAAAATCTTCACAATCAAGCTAGTTACTTTAATTAAGTCAAATATTAATGCTAGCCCCAGTTCTTTCTGCATCACAGAGAAAGAGATTCACACAATGAACACGATACATTCTGAATAGTACTTATTAGAACTACCAATAATCAGATACTAAAATTATCCTTTGTGTAGAAAACTGGTAAAAAAAAACAACAACTACTAAAGGGAGTTTACATTATCTCATTCTAAAACTAATTTGATATGGGAATTAAATGAAGTTATGTAGAATAACTGCTACCAACTAAAAAAGTATTAACTTTTTAATGTTTAAATATTACTGATGTAAGGAAAAAAAGTCTATGGGTACCTGCTGCCTGCCTGTAGAAATGGGAAAGGAACTGAAGATGAAAAACAACCTGGAGAGCATGACAGGATGAAGCACAACGTGGGAGGAGAAGAGGGAGAGTGAAAACACATTAGGAAAAAAAGAGGCGATGAGAAACCAGAATTTGGCAGATACAGGTAACGGTTTTTGGAAAACTGCCTCAGATGCCAGTCATAGGTTACCTGCCCCTGAACTGCAATGTTCAGGTTATGCATGTTTGACACTCTTGTTCTGTATTTTGGAAACTCAGTTAAACGTTAAGTTGCTTTTATCAAGACCATTATTTTGCTATAACGCAGTTCTGCAAATGGTGTCACAGAAATGGGTTGTTGCAAAAAGGTACACAATGTCAAAAGCGGTGCTAAGGAGGATGACCTTAGTAATAAAAATAAGAACCTCCCAAAATGAATTCTTGAGAACAGCAGTCCTGAGAGATGCACCATGGGGAAATAAGGTTCCCCAGTCCAACAATTTTGAGAAACATTTCATAACATGTCATCCCTGGGAGACAATGCGCAGCAAGATAAAGGTTCTGATACCCCAGGGTAGAGAAACTGGTCAAACTCTGTTAAACTTACTCAGTGATTTAGCATGGCGGGGGGGGGGGAGTGGAAGGGGGCACAATGCCTATAAAATATATTTTATACTATAGGATGCAAACTTCTAACTTTTAGAAAATTTGCCTATATGTAAAAATAAGATTTCTACCAGCCCTTTAATGTATTTTGAGGCACTCAGAAGGGGTGATGGATACACTGTTTGAAGTTTTACTTGCAGGAACAATATAGAACAAATGAGAATATTTAATAGAACCCTAGCTTTCTCTTTTGCTTATACAAAAAGTCTTCATTGTCACGATAAAGCCATCTCTTCTAAAAATGGGTTTTATATTTTTCTTTTCAGGGACCTGTCTAAATCATAGGATTTTTCTTTAATAGTATGTTTTTAGAAGTTCTCAAAGCTAAGCAGTATGTGCATACTAACTATTAAATCCAATAAACCCATGCTCTTTCCTCTATTACTCATCATCCTCAGACCACAGCATTCAAACACATGCAACGATCTAACATTTCCCAAGTATTACATGTGCACATGACCACTCCGCAACCATGGCGAGGAATGGCACGAACACCGACCATCTGCCAAGCACAGTGTATCGTGTCTCGTTTATTCCTCACAGCACAATTCAGTGAGTTAGGTATCACTGGCCTCATTTTAAAGGTGAGAAAAGTGAGTCTCAGAGAGCTTAAATAACTAACTCTCCCAAGGTCACGAACCTTGTAATTTGGGGGCATATATTCAAAACTGGGGTGAATAAAGAAACTAAGGAATGAGTAAGGCAGGCTTCTCCAAAAGAATTCACTGTACCTAAATAAGTGTTCTTAAAATGTCCTAAATTATACTAAGAAAACTCATCTATCACCTCCTGGAAATTTATTTCTATTAATAAACAACAATCAGACAGTAGGTATAAACTTGCCATTCCAGGAGAAAGAGAAGAGGTAAACCAACTGAATCGTGCTAAGAAACTACAGTTTAAATTCACAGAACCTATGATAAATAAATGCTCATGCCAGCAAAATGAGTGTCTCATAGTCAGATTCATTTTTCAGTGCCAACAAATTATTCCTCCAGTTTTGGAAAATTATGCCCATATTTATTTTACAGAGGCCTAAATAAAATATGTTTGCATATTTGTGTTAATTTTAAACTCTTGCCTTTAATATTAAGCAAAGCTTCTTAGAGATTTCCGGCATTTTCTTTAAGTTCACACCATTAAAAACTACTTCCTGGAATAAGCCATTTTTTCCAAGGGACCATTGATTTAGTGGACATAGCATTTACCAAGGTTCAAATCCTGAGTCTATTACTTAAGATGCATAAGTTTTCAAGTGGCACGTGTGAGAAACAGAATGCCTTTTAAAAAAATGTACATAGTGCAGGGGCTTGGCTCAAAGCGTAAATTCAATAAAAGTTTGCTCTGTGTATGGAAGTAAAAATTATAACTCAAAAATTAGAAACTTCTTTTCCTGAAGGAAAAAAATCAATAGAAAAGCAACACTTTGAAAACATTATTTTTATTTTAATAAGAGCACCTGAAAATAAAGACATTTTAGATTATGACACCGTGTACCTAAGAGCAGCCAACACTCTCAAAGTTTTTAAATGGAGATTAGAAATGATAATTGGGATTAGCACCCATATTAAAAAATTTCAATTGCATCTGGTATAAACACGATACAAATCAAGTTAAGGTTATTGATATGAAAATATTGATCCTTCTACTAAGAACCATCTTTTTAAAAAAAATAAACTTTTAAAATAAATATAACTGGTAACTTTAGTTTTTTTATTTAGCATCAAATTTAGTGTTAGAAGAGCCATTATTTTCAGTTGAGTTTCTTATTCAAAGCTCATCTCCAGATAGCTTATGGACAATTATATTTTTCTAAATCACATATAATGTTAAACCTATATCTATGATTTTGAAATGGAGACTTCTTCCATACCCAGAGGTGTAAACCAACAGGTCACAGAGCAGTATCAAAAATCTTTTGGAAAAAAAAAAAAAAAAAAAATCTTTTGGGAGTACAGTACTTCGTCAGGACAGTACTTATTTCTGAACTAACAATCTGAGTAAATTTTGACCTGTCAATTAAAGCTCTGAGCAGAAATACAGGATTTCTATGTAATAATTATAACAAGAAAAAGCAAAATCTTTACAGTTACCCATTTTAGAGAATAGAGAGATATATTTCCAGTAACCAAAGCTAATCTCAAAAGCAAGTTCTTATTCGAAATAATTCTTTTTACTAATCTAATACTGACACCACCAAAAAGTCATTTATTCCCTAGTCCCCTCAAAATGGTTACCATTTGTAAAATCATTCTGATACCCCAAGGAAATACAAGGACATGTTTATTAGATTGAATTCTTCTTTGAGTTCTGGCTGACAGAACACTGATAAAGGAAGTGTTTTGCTTGGGAATTTAACCTGGAAATTCATACCTTGAAAAGGGTCACAGGAGAACAAGGCATGGAGAGGCCGGGGAGGGTGGCATGAGACAATGGCCACTTGGTGGGTCTGAAGGGATGTCATAAAAGTGATGGAAATGAACCAAGACCAACACATAAAAATGAACAATTCAGTCCAGGTCAGGGCCTCCAAAAGCCCCTACAGCCCTCATTGTAAGCCAATTCATGATGGTCAAAATCTCTCTAGTGGTAGTAACCCTGAGTCAGCTCTCTGGAATGCCACCACTCCACACGAATGCTACTAACCATAACACGTGCATCTTTCTTCTTTTTTCCTGCTATTCCAGCCCTGCTGTATTCTTCTTTCCCAGTCACAAGCCTACCAAAATCACTCAAAAATAATTTGGCTCTATGTGGTGAAAGTTCAAAGGAAGCTGTGGATTCCTTACACCTAGAGATGTCAAGGAGGGATGGGCACATGATGGTACTTTCTCCAGACAGATAAAGGTCACTCATTTCATAGAGTTCACTGACACCAAATGGATAAGATATCTTTCCTTTCGGAGCTAGCAACCTGCTGGCCAACAACTAGTATAATCATTTCACTGAACACAGAAGGCTGAGGTCTAGCCAAATTTCATCATTCGATCCAGGTCACATGGATGGATGTTAGCCAATCTTTGGAATAATACTAATTTAGATTATTCTGAAAACTGAAATTAAATGATTAAACTTAATTAAGTGCCCAGTACAGAAGATGTTGAGGGAGCTGCTCTTGTAAAGAACTCTAATGAAAACGGACCATAAAATGGGGGTTGCCACTGGCATAGGAACATTGGCATGAAAAAACTATGTGTTGCTTGTTCTTGATAATTCTCTTAAATGTTCATGGAAGGTGGACCTTACAACTTGATTTTACTGGTACAAAATCTAAGTAAAAAATACAAAAATAATATACCATTGGGTTCCATTTCTTGCGGCAGTATTATTTTAAAAAAGGAACATAAAAAGCCATCTGTTTTGCAATTACATCTTCTGTTGGTGTCCCAGTCTACCTTATGGCCCTTTAGAGAAAGCTGGAGGCATGTGTGTAGTGCCAAGTTCTGTGATGGTTTAACTCCTGTTGAGCTCCCAGGACTGGGAAAGATATCACACTCTTCAAGTCTTCATGTGAAAAACCCTGAATTCTGGCATCAATTAAATCGTGCTTTTTACTATGTATGCTATTTCATGGCTCTCTTTCATAATAAGTTCATTGGAAAACTGCCAGTGAGCAATAATGTTATAATGTATTTCTACTAAAAAAAATTACTGAAAACTTGGTGACAGTTTAAAAGATAGATGTAAGTACAAATAGATTTGTGTTATTGCTCTGAGAGCAGATACACTTTGGTACCTTGATTGTAAACCAAACCCTTCAAATGAAAACATGTTTTTGTTACTTAATCTAGCAACAACAATAATAAACAGCTAACACGTACTGAATTCTACTATGTGACAGATGCAAAGTTAACTGTGTATATATATATATTTATATGTATTTTATATATTATAATATACGTGTATGTATAAAATTTTATTTAATCCTTCTGATACTCATCTATAGCTCTGTGTGACATGAATTATCATGAAACAAGTGAGGAAACTGGGGTATAGAGGAATCAGTAACTCGGCCAGAGTCACTCAGCCAGCAAGTGATATTAAATTATGTTCAAGGGCTTCCCTGGTGGCGCAGTGGTTGAGAATCTGCCTGCCAGTGCAGGGGACACGGGTTCGAGCCCTGGTCTGGGAAGATCCCACATGCCGCGGAGCAACTAGGCCCGTGAGCCACAATTACTGAGCCTGCGCGTCTGGAGCCTGTGCTCCGCAACAAGAGAGGCCGCGATAATGAGAGGCCCGTGCACCGCGATGAAGAGTGGCCCCCACTTGCAGCAACTAGAGAAAGCCCTCGCACAGAAACGAAGACCCAACACAGCCATAAATAAATTAAAAAAAAAAAATTATGTTCAAAACTTTATAGCCTCCATTCAGGTATAAGGAATCTATTTCCTTAATTTAGTATTTATGACATTCTACAATGAAATCCACTGTTTTACTTAACAGAAGATAAAAATAAATGTATTTTTCATCTACAGACTTCTCACTCATAATATCATAAATATCAAGCCCATTAATTCTGACAAGCCCATTTTTACAGTTATGATGAACTAAAGCTCACAAGCTTTTCAACAAAACATTGTCTTGACTAATGACTACGAGGGTGACTTTAAATAGGCAAACTTTATATATCAAACATGTTCCTTTTCAGGTATATATTTCTAAGCTAAATTAGTATGTAAACATTTCAAAGCCAAAATAAAATACTTTGGGGAGGAAATAGTAATAAAATAAACATATAAAATTATGGAAAAGTGAGCACCCAACTTTCTTTGACTGACTGTCAAAGTGGCTGCTTGACTATAAACCTTTCTACTAACTTCAGTTTTAAGAGTTAATTAACACAGTATAGAAAGGGTAACAGTTGGTCTTTCTTAAATACAAATTGGATTCCACACTCCTGCTCAGAACGCTTCAATGGCTCTCCACTCACTGCCATCGGGACCTGGCTGACAGTGAGGGACTGTAGGGGCTGCTGGAGGCCTTGACTAGACTGAACTGTTCACTTCTGTGTGTCGGTCTTAGTTTGTTTCCATCACTTTTATGACACCCCTTCGTACCAACCAAGTGTCCACTGTCTCACACCACCCATGGCTCCCTGGCTTTTCTGTACCTTCTTCTCCTGTGACCAGCTGATTAAAGTACTAAATGCCTTAAGAGTATGGAAGGCAGAAATTATATTTGGCAAAATTAAACATGCATGATCCCTAAGAATCTTTGTTAAACTAGAACTACTTCAACTCACAGAAAATTTCAAATGTATCCATTCAAACAATTTGAAAAGGTAGTTTTCCCTTAATCTTTAAGAGCCAAAAATAATTCTGCTTTCTACGTATTTCCTGAAGAAAATGTAAGTCAGTTAAATAATGAAATCCCTAGATGATATGCAAAAATTGCTGCATCTTTTGGTGATATTTTAAAGTACAGGTATACCTCACAGATATTGTGGGTTTGGTTCCAGACCACTGCAATAAAGTAAATATCTCAATAAAGTGAGTCTCGCCAATTTTTTTGGTTTCCCAGTGCATATAAAAGTTTTATTATATTGTAGTCCATTAAGTGTGTAATAGCATTATCTCCAAAAAAACAATGTACATACCTTACTTAAAAAATACTTTATTGCTAAAAAATGCTAACCACCATCTGAGCCTTCGGTGAGTCTAATCTTTTTGTAATAGCAAGATCAAAGATCACCGACCACCATAGCAAATATAATAATAATGTAAAAGTTTGAAATATTGTGAGAATTACCAAAATGTGACATAGAGACACGAAGTGAGCAGATGCTGTTGGAAAAATGGTGGCAATAGACTTGCTTGACGCGGGGTTGCCACAAAACTTCAATTTGTAAAAAAAACACAATATCTAGGAAGGGCAATAAAAGAGGTATGTCTGTAATAGGTATTTTCCATGTAGCGAAATTCTAATTGAGAGTTTAATTATTCCGTGTAATGAAACAAATAATGCTATTCCATAATGTTCCATACTTTATTCTTCACACTGTCTTTAGTTGCCACTCTCTTTAAAGAGATACTCTGTGCTGCTCTGCATTTAAGCTGGGGAAGTTTTGGGCTTCAAATAATCCAGGAAGTGTTGTGTTGCTATATGAGCATTCAATATTATTCGAAAAGACAGATGCTAATTTTGAGACGTGCACTGTGAAATTTCAGGGCAAAAGACATGATATTTATTGTAAACATCATTAGTGATGCTGGTCCTCTACTTGACGATATTCTATTTGGAGAACTGGGCTTAGGCCTAGTCCCTGCCCTTTACTGCAACTACAGTGTCAGGGTGAAGATGGCTGTGACTGGTCAATCAGCAGTCAGATGCAATGAGGAAAGCTATACGTTTAACCTTGAGCACATGAATAAATATAAATGGCTCAACTGTAGGGTGCAGCAACTAAAGCAATGAACTGTTTAAAATCCTAGTACACTTTCCAAGTTAAACTGCTTGTTTAAGGGGGAAAAGGCCCCTCGTGTTTTATGTTCAAATACATTTATTTGCAGTTCATTAGTATATCTGATTTCCACAATGTGTTCGTATTTCATCAAGCCCTACATGTTCAGAGTAGAGAGCAAAGCTCAAGCACTGCTAATCCAGCAGTTATCCTGGTGAAGGTCACTTGCAGAAGTATCACCCCATGGAACAAAATGGGTCAAGAAAATGTGGCCAAGGACTACTCCAGCAGTCACTAGAACCCACCCCCTGCCTCAGTGAGATGCAAAGTGGGAGGGAAGTAGCAGCAAGGTAATAAGTCACTACTTAGAAGGGAGCTGGGAACGGTACTGCAGTTGAGAAAAGTGGATTTTTGAAGAAGCAGTTTAATTAAAGTAGAACATACTACAGAAAAATTCAGCAGTTTTAAGTGTGATGAATTTTCACAAGGCAAACACACCTGTCTAATCACTTCCAAGATCAAGAAGAAGCCCTCTCCTAGTCCTGACCCCTCCCTGAAAGGGCCTCTATCGTCACAGACTGGTTTTGCCTTGTTTGGGATTTTGTGTAAATGGACTCCATCGTATGAAGTGGTGGCTGGTTTCTTTGGTGACGGTGTGCTTGCTGATCTTCATCCACATTGCTGTTCATAGCATGTACTTCATTCTTTCTCACTGCAGTAGGGATTCCCCGTTGTACAAATATACCACAATTTATTCATCTGTCTTCTGTCGGTGGACAGATGGTTGTTTCCAGTTTGGGGCTATTACAAACAATGCTGCGTAGCTTGGAGTGGAGCTGCTCCAGTCTGCAACTGCCTGCCAAATGGTCCCTCTGCCTTCCTCCTGTCTCTCCCCTTGCACATCCACTTTATACATTATTGCTACAGAAGATCTTTTTTTTTTTAATAAACTTTTTTATTGACATATAACATATATACAGTACACAAATGTTAAATGCAATTACTACCCAGATCAAGATCTAGAATATAATTGACAGGATTAAAATGAAAAATAGACAAATCCACAATCATAATTAATTATGTCAATTTTTATACATTTTGAAGTTGTATCATTAAGGGCATACATGTTTAGGATTGTTTTGGCTTCCTGTTTAATTGATCCTTTTTCATTATGAAATATTTTTTTCATATTTTTCAATAATTCTTGCAGTAAAGTCTTCTATGCCTGATATTATTATAGCTATATTGAATTTCTTTTTGTTACAGTTTATATGGTATATCTTCTTTCATTCTTTTACTTTTTTCTTTTTTCTTTTTGATAAGAACCTGCAGTACAAACAAACAAACAAACAAGAAAACAACTAATACTAAACTTTCTTTGGGTTATTTGTATGGAAATATGTTAATATAAATGTTTCAGACATTACATGAAATTTCTAAAAATCTTATATGCTCTGGTATAATGTTATAAGTCATAATTCTAGTTATTACTTTAAAATGTATACCTCAGAAATAAAAAACAAAACAAAACAAAACAAAAAAACCCCAGAAGTTCTTTCTTAAACACAAATTTGATTCCATACTCGTGCTTAGAGCCCTCTAATGGCTCGCCACTGCCCTCAGGGTACCGCCTCTCGGTCATGTCGCAACTCTCCCAGCTCCCCTTCGCCCTTGTGCCAAGACATTTCAGTTCTTTGGAGACATCATTCTCTCAAGTATCTTTGCCCTGCATATGCTGCTCTCCTTCCTTGGAAAATGCTTCTGATTCCTGCATATCCTTGAAGCTCATTTTAATCTCCTTCCAGGCATCTTTCCCCAGTCTTTCGGCCCCTGTTCTGATCTGGAGGTGTCCACTCTTCCCCGTGCTTCCAAATCACTGTTTTGGTTTTACCATGGCAACTCTCAAAGTGCTTATCTGCCTAACTCCTCTGATTCTCCTTCTACCCCCTTGAACACTTCAGCACAGTCACTGACACACAGTGGATGCAACATATGTGTTTGTTGTATAACACAGGTGCTAACTGCACAGCACAGAGACTACAGTTTACATTTTATTGGGGAGAAAAAGCACAGTTCTAGTGAGAAAGTATAAGTGTGAACTGAGAGGTGATAAAATTGGCATTCAAGTATTTTAAGCCAAGTAAAGCCCTATTGATTTAAACTCTGGAATAACGGTTAAACCTTACCATTAATGACGCTACTGTGAATATTAAACCACATTGTAAAATTCTTTAATATATCCCAAGGCAATACCTAGAGAAGGAATACTATTGTTTTAATCTATAATTTGTGACTTCTCAAATGAAACATTTAATTTAAATAATTTTAGGGATATTAATTTTTAAATACTCAGTGAAAGGAAATAGGCAAGTAAATCATACTTATGAAAGAGTAGATAGAAAAATGATTGCAAAAAATAATGTCTAATGTTCAGAAATGGGAAAAAAAATCAGTGTAGTATAAAACTCTCCTGACACAGCTCTTTCTCAACACCTTATCACTTAAGCAAAGCTTTTCCCTCTGTAAAAACAAATTAATCAAAAGAGGCCAAATGTCACCAGTCAAGAAGAAACACAAGCACCACCCTACAAACTAAGAGGGTTTTTAATAAAAAGAATGTAAGGAATCTAATGAAATCAAAACAAAGGAATTGATAAAAGTAAAGAGCACAGACTTCTCAAGCCATTTTCAGATTCTGGTTTATAAATTACCTATCTGAATAACTTGTCTAAGATTATGAAGATAAATAAACCCATAGGTAGACTGTATTAATATCCTCTCCTGCTTCATAGCCTGGGAATATACAGAGTGAACACAACATATGCTCTTTACCCAATTCTTCCTTCAAATATGTTATTTGTTTTCTCAGTCAACGAGTTCTTAAATTGCTATGTTTAGCTTCTTTAGGTGGGGAAAAGATAAACTTTTTTTGACTTATAATTATATTATTTCATGATAGAATTAAATAAACATACACCTCATCTCATTTTTAACACTAGACTCTAAAAGTTCCAAAACATTCACTGTTCATTTTCCTAGTATGATTCTGCCATAAATGAAAAGTTATTAATTAAGTTTTGGATATTTTGAATTTGTAAGAGCAATAAATATTTCTGTAGAGCATCCAGCAAAATTAGAAATTTGCATCTAAAGCTGAGAAGACAGATCTAACACATCAAAGTATCAGAGAGGTGACATAAAGCTGTAAAACTCACTCATATATACTCTAATTATGCCCTTAAATAGTATCTCTTTAGCATTATTGTACAGATTTATATCAGGTTGTCTTATGCTTCCATTTTAAGACTGATCTAGACTTGCAATTTAGTATTTTAATATATGTATCTGTGTATACACATATGCATGCATATATATTTATGTATATGTATGTGTATCTATATTATGTATATGTATATACCTACACACAAGCACCCACATACACACATACACACTCTCTCTCTCCTTAACTATAGTTTAACCTAGAAATGAGGGTTCCCCCTTCTTTCTAACTATTAATTTTGTGAACATACTGCAGGCTCATTAATTAATGAATTACCCAGTAGATAACTGTTCAAATTATACAATCATCCAATGTCAAAGCCAGGAGATTTATGCATTTCTGATTGCCTAAATGTCCACAAATCTATAATAATATTAATCTAACTGAGTTCCCAAAGAAGCAAAATAGTACAGACCTCTAAGGAACAAACTAAACAATGAAATACTCTGAAAGCCATATGTATGAAAACTAATGCAAGAAAACTCATGGTTTGTGTTCAATGTGATGGATAACAATATATTCAGGAGAGAAGACAGATTAAGTAAATTACAAAATTTTAGACTATGAAAAAAATCACACAGAATAAAACTATGTAAATCACGGTCTAAAAGATGAAATAAAATATACATGTTAGTTCTATATATTCAGTGCTCAGGAAACAATAAAAGTCAAAGTCCAATAAAGAGTCAGCAGTTACCTCATTAATAAAATGGGAATCAAGGATTCAAGGCCTAACGAATTTACTGATGAAGAGGTGGGGGGGAGGGCATTAAGGAGGTTTCCACATTGTAACACAGGATAGATGTTTTCACCGTCAAGAGGCATCTATAGCCAGTCAACTGAGGCGCTAGTAGAAGCATAAACTTGGACTCCTTTTGAAAGTTTTCCCACTGCTCAAGCTTTACCTAGTAGTGGCAAAATGACGACGAAGTTGCTAATTTTGATTCAAATCCAAGGAAACAATCATTTGTGCTTAGCTACTGAACGAAAAAATCTTACATTATGGAGAGAAACAATGTCAATTTCTTTTCTTTTAAAATCAAGAATACCAATATGTTTAAAGTTATTATTCAACAATAACTAAAAAAGCAAAAACAATGAGACTCTTAACAAAATCAAAACAAAAAGGCCACTGTTTAAATGAATCCAATACTCAAATTTGTGGAGAGAATGATCAAAGTCAAGGAAACAAAATAATGATTTAATTTTAAACACACGATGCGATTCTCATGCTCTTTGTTAATCCTGATACCACCAGGGTCAGACATTCAGTAACACGCGATTATATAGAAAAAACACAGACAACAAATACTCTTTTTCTTTTTATAGTTACTCCTTAAATCTAGGCAAATCAGGTGTTTTCTCTAAATTAAGTCAGTAGTTATCATCTTTTATTTAAATAAACCCACTCAAGAACTAAATAACAAGTAAAAGAAAAAGTCACCCCGTCAACTCCCAGGTCACAGGCAGATTCCTTTGAAGGCTAAGAGCACTAACGTGAAAATCCCAGTATTACAAAAACCAGGGGAAGATGACATGGAAATCATCAATTACTAGCGCTGCTTACAGACCATGAAGTTTTCCACAGTTGACCACAGTGTGAGAATCATTACAACCCCGAGATAACACCTTCTGTTTTTTACCCTGAAAAATTCAAACAGTGTTGATAAGTGTTAGATAATTTATAAAATTAGGCAAGGCAGTGATCACTGTCATTTTGTTACACCCCCTCCTACCACCAAAGACAAAACAAAACAACAAAACAGCTGGCTAACTGATCTGCTCAAGAGTTAAGTTAAATAAGTGAAGAACTCAGGTCTCCCATCTTCAGTCCTCTACCTCCAGCCCCAATAGGAATCTACCATAAAACGCTATCCACTCAGACCCCTATCGTCTCCCGAGATTCATCACAGGGGAAGTATAAGCAGCAGATGAACAAAGAGGCCACTTTACACCTGCCTAAGAAAACCCAAGGAATGGAGCCTGACCTATCCACTTAGCAAAACTAATTCTTCCAGAAACGCGGTGCAGGTCCCCTTCTTGACCCTTTGGAGCCTGACCTATCCACTTAGCAAAACTAATTCTTCCAGAAACGCGGTGCAGGTCCCCTTCTTGACCCTTTGGAGACTGACCTATCCACTTAGCAAAACTAATTCTTCCAGAAATGTGGTGCAGGTCCCCTTCTTGACCCTTTGGAGCCTGATCCTGAGCAGGACGCTCAGTTTCACGAGAGGAGGAGCCTCACAGGAGCCCCCAGCCTTGGATCCTGTTTCCAGCTCAGTCACGAGGAACACCCATGATGCCCCTTTCAGTCCTGTGATTCTAACGCCTCACGCTGTGAGTGCCATTAAAGTCGTTTTTAAAAGAAAAGACAACTCAAAAACAAACTTGAAGAATGTAAACATTTTCTCGGGGGGGGGGGGGGGGAGAAAAAAGTCCTACAATTATGTAGGAAGAATAAACATCTGTGACTGTTCCACAAATCTCTAAGTAGGAAAGACTGACAGAGACCTGAGTGATGGGAAGGATTTGTCTTTGGAAACAAAGGAGTAATTTATCAGGCCAATAAGTTCATTGTGAAGACACGAAAGTCAAATTAAATAAAACTAACAAGAGACAAAGCAATGTCCCAGTTTTGTGTGCTGGGAGCTGAGGCTTCACTGAGCACTAATTATATCTGGTTGGAAATGAAGCAAATTAAATGTGTTCCCTTTTAAATGGTGGGTTTTTTTTGTTTGTTTTTTAAAAAATCTTTTAAAGAACAAAGCATTTTGAAGTATTTTCCCAAATTAACCTTGGGAATTAAAGAGTAGGTTATACTAGTAATTTTTTTTCTGACATGCCCTGGGTAACAATGATGAAAGTGTACACTGAAGGTGTATTTAAAAGCCAAATATACAGTTCTATAGTTTTGGGCTTTCCAACAACATGCCTCAGAAGCTGGGGTTCTAAACACAAAGTATAAAAATACGTAAGTAATTATGCAGGATCTGCGGTGCTCATAATCAATTGAGAATGTTAAATACTTTCAGGAAACTCTCAAAACCATGTATTTTAGCTTATTTATCTTTGTGGTCTTCATTGCATTTTTTTTTTTTTTTTTTTTTACTTCTAGTCAGTTCTATTTGCAAAAGGGCTTAGGATGTTCTCCTTTGAGACTCTGATCCTGAAACAAAACTTCACTTCTAAGAATAAAAGTATAACAGTAGGGAAGACATTATTCAGAGAGCAAACTATTTTATTACAGTGGAATTAGTTCATCCCAAGCGCATATACTACATAAAGCCTGTTTACAGACAATCACAACTCAGTATGTTAACTGACAGTGGAGACATGTAGGGTGGAACGACAATATCCCGAAGAGGAAGTGAGACTGTAAGTGTACACACATCACAGGCACTCAAGTTCAGGTCAAGAACTGAGCTGGGCTTGGTTTAATACATACCTGCTTCTCTCTCTCTTTTAAAAACTAAATTGTTTCACACTGAGGTTGGCTGGGCCATTACTTTCCTTTAGTCTCTGACTCCTGGGAAAGTGGTGACCTTTAGAGGCAGCTCTTGATTTCAGGACACAGCCACTCCTCTGAAGCTCTTTCCCCTGCATCCCGTTTCCTTCTCTCTTAATGTGTGTTCATGAACGTGTGCACGCACACACATCCTCACTCCCCCAACACACGCACAAGCTGTAGAGACGCCCACTGAAGCAGTCATGGAGGTCCACCAGCCATACAAACGCTGTCCATGCTATGAAACAGATTTGCTTTTGAAAACAATTACCTAAATTTATTGTGCTAAACTTGTCATTTCAGTGCTAACCTGACTGCTGGTTATAAGTCTAATTAAAAAAAAACAAGACATTTACTAATCAAATACAATTTGGTAATGTTTAAAAGTGGGATGAAGACTTTGACAAAAGAGAAAATAAAATAGGATCTTGGTAGTAAAAAATGATAAACTCTACCCTACTTCTA
Organism: Balaenoptera borealis; assembly: GCF_965194805.1. Classification (NCBI taxonomy): domain Eukaryota; kingdom Metazoa; phylum Chordata; class Mammalia; order Artiodactyla; family Balaenopteridae; genus Balaenoptera; species Balaenoptera borealis. Next base: position 22,337,637 of record NC_138870.1, on the reverse strand, counting down.
AAAATACCCCCCCAAAGTATACAACATACAAAAACTATACAAAGTAACTTACATGAAATTTTAAATGTGCTTTTAAAGAGTTCACATTTTTAAGAGCATACCAAAGAGGGTAAGGAGTGGGGTTGGTGGAAGCAGTGATTCACCGAGGTGAGGGAGAGTATTTCACCACTGATATTGTTTAGAATCTCTGCAACATGGTGACAATAAAAGGAAGAATGGCTTTTAGGAATCTTAGTTTCATTATTGTTTGTTTCTAAATTCTCTAGACAACGGCACTACTGCCTGCACCATGGCAACCTCTTCTACTGTCCTGCCCTTGGTGCACAACAATTAGAGTCCAAATTCAGTTTATAAAGTCGTAATGTCACTGGGCAAACTTTCTCAAACAATTTTTATTAAAAAGGGATTTAAAAAAATCATTAGACAAGTAATAGATGATGCTGATAGAAAAATTAGATAAACTCCAAGATATACAGGGGGGAAAAATCAACTTCTGATCAATTAGATACTACCCGATCACACACATACACACACGTTTTAAAAATTCCAATTACCAACCTTCTGGGCTATGTTAAAGACTAGTTTCACAGCCATGTTAGCTCTTTTAAAATAAAGATAAAACTAAGAATTCCTACACTAAAAAAAGAAAAGTTGTTCTAAGTAGCAAATATATGAAGTTTCTAAAAAATAATAAATCTTGACAGTATCAAGTTTCCAATAACAGCTGAACTTAAATTTTTGCTAAATAATTTTCTATTTATTCCTCAGTTACAATTTTCCACTTCAGAAAAGAGAAGTCCTTGTCAAAAGGTTTGAGATGAATCTATACACTGAGTCATAGATTTCCCTCTGACACGCGCTGCAATCATAGAGGTATGATTTACAAATATTCAGACGGTTTCTATCACCACTGATTTAAAAATTCATTACGCCAGTTGTTTCTAACTCTTGTCAAAATGTGGGTACAGAAGCAAGAAGAAAGAAACACCATGGAGACCACAGAAACCTTTTAATGAAGATATCTGATGTTACCCAAGTTAAATGTAGGTATACAAATCAGCACGTTCTGCTCTTTTCCATATTAAATTAATTTGAAGGCTGAAATGGTTTTTCGCCTTGTTTCCTTCCTATTTCTCCTTGCTGCCTATTAAAAGACGGTAATTTAACAAACTCTGAGGAAAACAGTGCTAGACGACACCGAATTCCCTATCTCCTAACTAGTCTGCTTTAACATGCTCCACTTCAGAGAGATATTCAGAACTCACTGAAACATACATGCTACATCACCAGGCTCAAGTGCTTCTCCCCTTTTTGTTTTAGGATAGTCTCCCCCACAGTAGTTCTTTAGTAGCAATTACATGCATTTGAAAGGATGCAGACTGCTAGCACTTGAAATGACCTAGAGATCATCTGGGTCAGGGTTTCTCTGTCTGTTTTCCAGCCCCTACACCACAGGGCCAGGACACACAGTGGCCAAGGGCTGGGGCGGGGGATGGAGGAGATGTGTCCACAGGGGCAGGAGGAAATAGCCCCATGCCCTACCTAGGATTTTTATCACTCTTACTACTTCAAAAACTAAAACTGGGCTTCCCTGGTGGCGCAGTGGTTGAGAATCTGCCTGCTAATGCAGGGGACGTGGGTTCGAGCCCTGGTCTGGGAAGATCCCACATGCCGCGGAGCAACTAGGCCCGTGAGCCACAACTACTGAGCCTGCGCGTCCGGAGCCTGTGCTCCGCAACGGGAGAGGCCGCGATGGTGAGGGGCCCGCGCACCGCGATGAGGAGTGGCCCCCACTTGCCGCAACGGGAGGAAGCCCTCGCACAGAGACGAGGACCCAACACAGCCAAAAAAATGGATAAATAAATAAATAATAATTAAAGGTGCTAATAATTAAAAAAAAAAAAAAGACTGAATCCTAATCACTGTACTATAAGCACTCCTCCTCCCTCCAAAAAAAAAAAAAAAAAAAAAAACCTAAAACTTTTGAGTGGAAATGATCAAACAAATAATCTTCTTATTAAAAGATTATTCATTATTTTTTTCTGACAGGCTAAGTAACTCCTTGTCTCCAGCATTTACTGTCCGTATTCCAAAATCAGGGAACTCTGCAAAACTTCCCGCTTCCTTATTAAAATGCAGAGGGGAAAGGGAGGGGAAATCAAACAAGGGTGGGATAAGGTCCAAATACAGTAAATTATTTATTATGTCTTTTCTACATAATGTACCCATTAAAATTTGTGATATTGGATTAAGAATTGCTTTAAAGTCCATCTAACTAAAAATACCATATAGCAGATTCACCAACAAGCTATACAATTGTTCTAATTGGTTTGTTGTAGACTGCTTTTACCTTTCCAGGTACTTTTTGTTTATTGAAACAGTTTGGTTTTAATTTCTATGTGCATTAGTCGTTATGAACTTTATCCTATTTTTTGAGATTTATGAGATAACTCCACTGTTTCCCTATAAACTTTAATGGGCATTTTCCCCATTGTCCAATACCATTAATAAAAATTATTAACTTCTAGAGGTAAGGTTAATGAACTTCTTTTCTAGGCTGTACCAAGGCACTGACCCCTCTTGTGTGGGCATGACTGCCAGTTTTACTCTTGCTTAGTTAAGTTGTACAGTTTAATGATAGTCCATCCCTATCTTCACAGTTGCTTAAGAATAAATCACCTGGGTTGAAAAAGAGCTTTTTCATATACTTAACATTTCTTTAAAAAAAAAAAAAAAAAAAAAAAGGTCATGGGAGGGGGGAAAAAAGCAGAAAATACTGAAAGCATGAAAATATAAAGCCATCCATTCCTCATTCCACTAATGGTAAGGGCTCAATCTCAGTCTAAATAGCAGATATCAGACTTCCCTGGAGGGCCAGTGGTTAAGACTCTGTGCTTCCTCTGCAGGGGGCGAGGGGTTCGATCCCTGGTTGGGGAACTAGGATCCCACATGCTGTGTGGCACAGCCAAAAAACAAAAAACAAAAAAAACCACCAGCTATCACGACAACCTCTTCATTTTAGCTTTTTTTCAGGCAAAATGCATCCAAAAGCAACCTGGTTCATTTCCTCATTGATTCCTTCCTTCCTTCACTCTGAATATATACCTGGGCCTCTCTTGCTCAAATCCATGAATGTTTCTCACTGACTTTAGGATAAAGTCCATGTTCCTACCATTGCCAACGTCACTGCAGCCCCTTCCTTAACTACACTTCCCCTTTGTGAGGCAGCCGTATCTCCCTGCCCCACCAGGTACAGTTTTCTCTGCTTAGCACATCTTCCTCCTTCCTGCCCACCTCACCAGGTGAGCGCCAGGAACCCTCTGGTCCCCGCTTGATGAGGTGGTAGTAGCAAAGAAGCACCAGCAGATGCTGAGCGCTTCCTCTAGGCCAGGACATATGTAAACTCAGAACACCGAGGAAGTGTTATCATCATGTCCATTTTACAAGCGGGGATGTAGGGGCTTTGAAAGGTTAATTAATTAATACAGTACAGTTAGTACAAGATGGAGCTGGGATTTAAACTGAGTCTGACTCCAGTCCTTGCTGTTAATCTTTACCTGGAGGGTGGCAAAACCCACAGGGATCAGGCAGGTTTGCATATTAAAGGCAAAGAAACAGCTTTCACCTCCACAAAGAAATATGCTTAAACGAAACAAAACAAAACCTAATGACCCTTTAAGTTTATTTCTATGAGGGTGGGTAATATTCACTTTCATATTATATCTACCATAAGAAAACCAACAGCCCTTCCTTCTGTTAACCATTTTCCCTCTAAAATAAGAATCTGGATAATTAATGTGATTTTTCTAGAGAAACCATTTGTATTCTGGAAAATTTTAATGTGCTTTAGGATGAAAGAGTGTGACAATAACTTACTAAAAGCATTCCTTAGTTTAAGAAGGAATATAGTGGAAAAAAATATAAAAGGATATGGAAAAGCTCACTATTCTTGTTGTTTTATGTTGTAAAACCAAAAAATGCTACAATTTGTGGTTCTTCTGTTGCAACCTGAAAGATCACAAGTTTTACTTAGAGCTTCAGTATTTATGTGAACAGATACCAAACGCTTTCGATCAAAGGAGCTCCAACAGATTCTGTAGCCGCCTGGGAGCTGAGCCACACAGTTTTGGTAAGAATTTGATTTCCAACTTATCCTGTTCTGTCTTATTATGGAGTATTTGGGGGTTGAACTGAACTCTTTAGCAACATTTAACCTGCCCTTATTTTTACCTTAGAGGAAAAGTCACATCTCAAGGATGGCTAAAGTATCTGATATATTTAGTTCTTAACATGTCTGTTTTAATATAAGATCACACACAACAATTGCTCTCTGTAGGACATCTGTGGGTAAGAAGCTCTTTTAACTGATTAGGTAATATTTTAGTTTTGGTAGTAAAAGATTCCAGATGTTTACTCTAGCAGCTTTTGTAGACACACAGGATTAATGTTAGACACGTCATCCCTGGTTTTGGAACAGGGCCAAAGTATGTACCTATGCTGTTTAATTATGTTGGCACCCCAGGCATTTCAAACATTATCAGAATTTCTCAGCTGATATTCCCATTACTAATCATGTTTTAAATAATCATAGAGGAGTAAAGAAATTGGCATTGCACATACTAATGAAACCTATCTAGCCCCTTTTACTTTTAATAGATTTGGAGGTTTTATGGATGAAAAATTCTCTTAGGCTATAAACACAGGTAAATATAATATAAAAACTGCCAGAAAATATTTTCTTCAAAATCTTTGCTTCACACCAGTGTAGCAATTTCCAAGTTCTTTTTTGTTATTGTTCTTCTTTCTAAAAATTCATCTATCCCAAGGGAACCTTTGACTAAGCCCTGAAAGTTTCCCATGAGTCCTCGAACTTGACTTTGGGATATACTTCTCTATACAAACAGTGCGAGAAGTTTGTTTTGAATAAACATTCCAAAGTTCTTTACCTAGATGATTCTGAACAACCTGCTGTGAATCTAAAAGCATACAGACACAGTAGAATTGTTTTATATTAATGACTCAAATTTCTCCCACTTCCTTTTAGGAAAAATGAAGCAACAACAAACATAGTATTTCCACAAATTTTCCAAAAGACATTTAGAAGTTTTATATGTGAAAATAAATGAGTAAATCATCACGAAAAAAATGGATGAAGTGAGCTAAAAAAAGTGCTACAGACTATCTTAGAGGAAGGATCTTTTCAGTGAAGCAACTCAATGGAAAAATTCCTAATCCAGAGTTTTCCAGATATAAAATTTCCAAGTTTCCCAAGACCATATTTTAGTCACTTGCTCTCCTGGGATATGGGAAGTTTCCTTCATGTGCTGTAGGTTGCTGTATCATGCACATAAATTTAAGCTAAACACACACACACACATACATTTCATTAAAATAGCATATGATGATGAGAAACAAGATATTTTGGTAAATTTATCTGGAACATATTTATAAGTAAAACATAGGTCAGATCAAACCATTAAAGCATTTTTTCATATTTTGTGAATTTTGTTGAATAAGAAATATTTTCAATAATGATGGGAATAGCTGTAATTTTACATGTATAGCTGATACTGAAATCTCTAGTAAACCCTCTTCTCTCAAGTTCTCCTACCCCAACTGATTGCTCAGACTTAACAAGCACCTTTAGAAGCAGACACTTGTTTTCCAGTCTGTTACTTTAAAGTTTCTCAATCAATTGTTTGCCATGCCAGTGCACCTGGCCCACTGCCATCAAATCCTACCGTTCCCTAAGCCTGGCTCAAATCTGGTTTGTACCTCTATTAAGCACCACGACAGAGGTATAAGAAAAGGTGGGTAATCCAGCTCAAGAAATCTATATTGACTTCACAACATCTTGATGAGTAAGGATGGGTCCCAAGTGTAACACAGAGCCAAAATATACTCTGAGAACCCAAGTAAGTGATACAGTTGAAAAGGAAAAGGAAAAGGAAAAAACCTAACCAAATTTCAGTACCTTGGAGTGCTGACATTTTAAAGGTTTGGCAGTTGGCAAAATCAAAGTAACCCAGAAATCTAGCACAATGCAACTCCCCAAATCTACACCTGAGGTATGGAGATTGTAACACTGGCAAGATAAAAATAATATGAAAGAGACCCTGGCATTGTAAAATGCTTCATTAATGGAGTGGCAGAATATCATAAACTCCCAAATACCTCAAAAAATAGAAGAAAAAAGTTTGCAAGTCAAGATACTGGTTATGAAAGAAAGTTTACTGCATTGTTTTGTCAGGCATTATATCACTGTAAAGAATCTTTATTTATAGTGGAAGCAGCAGCAGTCAAGCAGGTTATAAATCAGATATTTATACTGCTTCAACTTGCTATCTCTATGATCATGTTGCAGGGGTCGGCAAGCTATGTATAGCCTGCTGCTTGTTTTTGTAAGTAAAGTTTTACTGAAACAGGGTCATGCTCATTCATTTACCTGCTGTCTATGGCTTCGATGTGCTACCGTGTGGGAGTTGAGTAGTTTTACCACATGGCCAGCAAAGCCTAAGATATTTACTGCCCGGCCCTCTACAAAAACAGTTTGTAGACCCCTGACTAGATGATGAAATGTAAGATAACCTTGATGATATGAAGTGCAGCCATAAGAGGTATGGTAGCAAATAAGCTAGTTTTTTCTTCTTTACATTAAGGAGCACTGAGGATTTTCTAACCGTATGTTTCAACAGTGAATATTTTTGATAAAGATAGGAAACAATACTGATTAAAATACAATTATGTTTATTTTAAAATTCTGTAAACACAGTACTTGGATGTATGCTTTCTACATATGCTATAGTATATTTGTACTTTATAGATCATCTCCATGGTACTGATACTCTGTAAAACATATTTGCAAATACTGGGTAATTAGTACATTCTTTCTGTAACCAACTACACAGTATCTGTATTGTTTTGTTACTATAGGACATTGAAATACTATGTTTCTATAGGAAATAGTATATTAAAATAGTGCATCATTTGTATCTGTGAAATTAAGATGTCTTAGATTATCAACAGAGTAGTGGTTAATGGTCCAAGAAATGTAGTAATTAAGCACAGTCTGGCTTTTGACTTAATTGCTTTCTTTGTGCCATAGTTTTGATATTTTGTGATACACAATTGACCTTGAAAACTAACCACTTGCCAGTACAGTATGTGTAAAAAGATGCTTTTTGAGTCCTAACTTTGTTCTAGATGTTAATCTGAAGTTGCTTATCTATTAAAATCTAATTCTAGGAAAAAAGAGAAATTCAAAGATAGCTATTTAATTTACAAAAGAGGTTAAATATTGTCCATTAGAATACACTTTTCTACTACATTTAGAGTAACATGGGAATTTTTTGTTTCACACCAAACACCTGAGCAAAAATGCCTATGGAGTGAGTAACCGTTCTGCAGAGGATCACAGGCTGATAATTCTGTGTATGATAGACAAAAGCTCAATAATGGATTACAAAAGAATAGAATCCATCCTATCTAGACAAGCGGTTTTAAAAAGTCGTCCTACAGAGCCTCCTAGAAAGTTTTTTGAAAACAAGTAAAATTATGTGGAATGGATTCACTTCTGCTTCTTACAGCCCCATTACTCAGGGTTATAAGGCATGAGAAACAATGCAGGTCTAAACTGTCACACAAAAATTCTGAAAATCATGGCTCCTGAACAAGACAGCTTTTTCTTTTCTCCCGAATAAAGCATTCTTTTGATCGTGGGGAAAAACTACCAAGAATTATTTTATCATTAATTGTAACTATATTAATCACTATAACATTTATCAATTACCTATTAAAAAACAAATGAATTAAAATTAACTTTGAGAAAATTTAGACATACAATAGTACAATCTGTACCCCAAGAGAAAGATACTTTTATCTCTTTTGCCTCATTTTTCTTTTGCCTCATTTTTCTTTTAAAATAATTTTTACCTTTTTTAATAATAGGCCTTTGTTACCCTAAATCCTTTTTTTTTTTTTTTTTTTTTTAAACAAAGTGAGGTAAAATAACCAAACCAATGAAGACTGACCTGAAAACAAAATTGACAATTTGGTTGCCATTTACTGATGGACTAAACAAGTTAAGGATAAGTATCTCTGAGGAAGCAACTCAATTAAATATTGGTTAAAGTGTTGATTCAAAGATAAACAGAAGCCAGGAGTATAAATCAGACAGCATAATTTCAGATTGATAGTTTCTTTAACCATTAGGTAAAATTGTTTTTCTAATTAGAATCATCACTAACAATAAGAACTTAAAACTAATAGAAAAGTTTTAAGTTTTAATTATATAAAAGAGTACCAAGGAGATAGTCTTGTTAAGAAATATTCTGTTAAGGAAATATTTTGGATCTTTAATTAAGGCCAAGCATGAATACAGAACACAGGTGATAAGTAACAAAAGATACAGCATTTAAAAATGGTGGCAGAGACATTGATTTACTTGGAATGAGTACATGGGACATTACAAAAAATGACAAAACATGAACATATGCACACAATTTGAGCAGAAATGAGATATCTCAAGCTTTAGCTCTTGAATTTGGGGCTTATTGTTTTAGCCAGCAGAGGTCACCCTTCCCCAGAGAGATGAAAAGCAGGGTTTGTGAAGCACTTGCCACTTGTTGTGTATTTGTTATAAGGATATAATTAAAAAAAAAAAATACACGTTTGCAACATTCTTCTCTCCCCACCCGAACCATATATGAGGATGGAACCACCCCCCGACCTTGCCCCTTAATGCAGACATACTGGTACTGGAGAACAGAAGTGAAAATAGCCTGAGAGGCTAACATGATCTACATAACAGAGTTGAGTCAAGCAATGAGGGATGGGTGGAGGGGATGCAGTTCCTGGGAGAAGTAAGATTTGTGGAAGGCTACCATGCTAGTGAGAGAAAATGCAGAGAACTGGATGAAAGAGATTTCAAGAATTTTTACTGTGTATTATAACCATTCCTGGACATTTTCAGCTAAAGGCTGCAGTAAAGATTTATGTTGCTTTTTAAATCTAGTTTCGTATGTCAAACTTAAATTTTATCTACTAAATCTGGCTTTCAGGAAAAAGCAAATTAGCCAGGGCTCTTTCAGGGTTCAACAAACATATATTTACAATCAAACTGGAGAGAAAAAGACCCTGGCTTCGTCATAGTGTCTTGCACAAAATATGTGGTCAGTAAACACTCTTCCCCACTCACCCCATCTCACATGTAATACAAGGAAGAGCTGACAACCGAAAGTTTCAACCTCTTTTGTTTCAATCCCATTAGGTAAGGGCCCCCGTTCTCTCCATTTGCTGCCACTCTACTATAGCTACAGGTAGAAATAAAATTCAAGGGATAGAATAGGTTTTCTATAATTTCATGTATGTGGATTACAGCAGCCAAGAGGCAATTCAGCATAGACCCTTATGATTACCCAAGGGTTTAGAACTTTCCAAAACACAATTTTTCTTATTCCATGTAGCACTAAAGGAAATTACAAAGAAAAGGGTCTTTAGTAGCCCAGAAGTCCTTAGCAGTTTGTGAAATACTTGTTTAGAAAACATTCTTTCATATTCCAACATATTGGCAAATAAGGCTATTGCACATCATTTTATCTTTTGGATACATAACAACTTTCTTTCCCAACTACAAAGGCAAAATATGTTCATTACAGAATATTCAAAAAATGAAGAAAGGCTCCAAGAAAATAAAATCACCTATAATCCCATAGAATATGAGGAAAGGGAACAAAGTTCTGAATGAAACATTTTCAAATATGCAAAATATTAAATTTATACATGGTTCAAGTTTTTATAATTATAATTCATTTCCATTCAGCTTACAAAATCCACTATAACCTGTCCTCTGTTTACCAATGAAATATTCCCAATAAGTTTCCCAAGAATCTCATGCTTTGTGGGCCATATTTTCATACTCAGTTTACTCTTTCCTTGTACCTTCTTTGACATGTCTACAGCATTAGTACTGTTGACCATTCTTTTGCAAACACTCTCTTGTCCTGATTTCTTACACCCTACTTTCCACAGATTCTCCCATCCATTTGGTCATTCTCCATTAGTCATCATCGTGGGCTGCTCTTTTTCAGGTTAATGTTAACTACCGAACTTCCGGCTCTGTCCTCTATGCCACTCATTTATACCCTCTCCCTGAGTGACCAAAGTCATTGGCACGGAATCAGCTACGAGCTACATGTTGATAGGCCTAACATACAACAGATGCTTAATAAATGTTTAATTTTATTAATGATTTAATGACTTTCAAACCCAATCTCCAGGAAGTTCTTAGCTTCAAGGCAGAACCCCACAGCAGAAGCCTCCTACCTACTACACTTGAGAATGGTAATTGGCTGGTTAATTGTAAAAGTGGGTTAGGCAGTGAACCATAAAACATGACAAACATTTTACATATTTGACATTAATCAAATACATGTACAATCATCTGCCAATATTTTTAGAGTCAAGGTCATTATATAATGATAATGGGTCAAATCCACCAGGAAGACAAAACAATTATAAACATACATGAACTCAAAACCACAACATCTAAATATATGAAGAAAACACTGACAGAACTGAAGGGAAAAACAGACAGCAATACAATAATAATAATAGGGGACGGCAATACCCCACTTTCAACAATGGGTAGATCATTCAGAGTAGATCAATTAGGAAACAGAGAACTTGAACAACACCACAGAGCAAATGGACCTAAAGACATACAGAACATTCCACCCCACAACAGTAGAATATATATTCTTCTCAAGTGCACATAAAACATTCTCCAGGATAGATAAAATATTATGTAACAACAACAAAAAATCTTATCAAATTTAAGACTGAAGTCATAACAAGTATCTCTTCTAACCACAATGTAATGAAATTAGAGATCAACAGCAGAAGGAAAACTGGAAACTCCAGAAATATGTGGACGTTTAACCAGTGGGTCAAAAAGCAAAAGAGAAATTAGAAAACATCTTGAGACAAATAAAAACCACAATATAGCAAAATTTATGGATCAGTAAACTCAGTACTAAGGGGATTGTTTACAGCAGTAAATACCTATATTAAAAAAAAATCTCAAATAAACAACCTAACTTTATATCTCAAGGAACCAGAAAAAGAAGAATAAACTAGGTGCAAATTTAGCAGAAGGAGGGAATTAATAAACATTAGAGCAGAAATAAAAAAATAGAGAACAGAAAAGCAACAGAAAAAAAATCAATAAAAAGGTTTTTTAAAGATTAACAAAATAAATAAAACTTTAGCTAGACTAAGCAAAGAGAGAAGACTCAAATAAATAAAATTAGAAATTATGGGAAGAAATCACAACTGATACCAAAGAAATGCAAGGGATAAAAGATTATTACAAAAAATTATATGCCAACAAACTGGACAACCTAGAAGAGATGGATAAATTCCTAGAAATTTACAACCTACCAAGACTGAATCATGAAGAGAGGAAATCCAAGCAGATGAATAATTAATAAGAAGATGAATCAGTAATCAAAAATCTCCCAAGAAAAAAAACCATGCAGAGTATGGTTACACTGATGAATTCTACCAAACATTTAAAGCAGAATTAATGCAAATCCCTCTCAAACTCTTGCAAAAAAATTGAAGAGGAGGGAACACATCCAAACTTATTTTCAGGCCAGAATTACCCGATACCAAACCCAGACAAAGATAGTATAAGAAAAGAAAATTATACACCAATATCCCTGATGAATGTAGATGCAAAAATCCTCAATAATATACAAGCAATCCAAATTCAGAAGCACATTAAAAGGATCATACACTATGACCAAGTGCGATTTATCCTTGGAATACAAGGATGATTCAGAATACAAAAACCAATTAATATGACATCCCACATTATCAGAGTGAAAGACAAAAATCACATGATCGGGACTTCCCTGGTGGTGCAGTGGTTGAGAGTCCACCTGCCAATGCAGGGGACACGCATTTGAACCCTGGTCTGGGAAGATCCCACATGCTGCGGAGCAACTAAGCCCATGCGCCACAACTACTGAGCCTGCGCTCTAGAGCCTGTGAGCCACAACTACTGAAGCCCGCATGCCTAGAGCCTGTGCTCCGCAATAAGAGAAACCACCACAGTGAGAAGCCTGCGCACTGCAATGAAGAGTAGCCCCTGCTCGCCGCAACTAGAGAAAGCCTGTGTGCAGCAATGAAGACCCAAAGCAGACAAAAATAAAAAAATAAGTAAAATATATTTATTTTTTTATTTTATTTTTTTTGAATTTTATTTATTTTTTTATACAGCAGGTTCTTATTAGTTATCCATTTTATACATATTAGTGTATATATGTCAATCCCAATCTCCCAATTCATCACACCATCACTCCCCCCACTACTTTCCCCCCTTGGTGTCCATACGTTTATCCTCTACACGTGTGTCTCAATTTCTGCCCTGCAAATCGGTTCATCTGTACCATTTTTCTAGGTTCCACATATATGCATTAATATACGATATTTGTTTCTCTCTTTCTGACTTACTTCACTCTGTATGACAGTCTCTAGATCCATCCACATTTCTACAAATGACCCAATTTCGTTCCTTTTTATGGCTGAGTAATATTCCATTGTATATATGTACCACATCATCACATGATCATCTCAATCCATGTAAATGTAAAAAAGCATGTGACAAAATTCAACACCCTTTCATAATAAACACACTCAACAAACTAGGAGTAAAGAACATTACCTCAATTTATAAAGGCCATATATGAAAAGCCTATCTATCATCATCCTCAAAAGTGAAAAGCTGAAAGCTTTTGCTCTAAGATTGAGAATAAGGCAAAGACTCTCACTCTTGCCCCTTCTATTCAACATAGTACTGGAATTCCTAGCTAGAGCAATTAGGCAAGAAAAAGAAATAAAAGGTATCCAAATCAGGAAGGAAGAAGTAAAATTATGTGTTTGCGGATGTTATTATCTTATATGTAGAAAACCCTAAATAATCCACACATACAAAAAATCTGTAACAACTAACAGATAAATTCAGTAAAGTTTCAGGATACAAAACCAACACGCAAAAATCAGTTTTCTATACACTAACAATAAACTATCCATAAAAAGAAATTAAGAAAACAATCCAGGGGCTTCCCTGGTGGCGCAGTGGTTGAGAGTCTGCCTGCCAATGTGGGGGACACGGGTTCGAGCCCTGGTCTGGGAGGATCCCACATGCCGTGGAGCAGCTGGGCCCGTGAGCCACAACTGCTGAGCCTGCGCGTCTGGAGCCTCTGCTCCGCAACAAGAGAGGCCGCGATGGTGAGAGGCCCGCGCACTGCGATGAAGAGTGGCCCCCATTTGCCGCAACTAGAGAGAGCCCTCGCACAGAAGCGAGGACCGAACACAGCCAAGAATAAAAATAATAAATAAATAATAAATAAAATATTTTAAAAAAAGAAAACAATCCCATTTACAATAGCATTAAAGAATAAAATATTTAGGAATTAACTTAACCAAGGAGGTGAAAGACTTGCATACTGAAAATGACAAAACACTGATGAAAGAAATTAAAGAATACACAAATGGGAAGACATCCCATGCTCATGTACTGGTAGACTTAGTATTCTTAAAATGTCCAAACTATCAAAAGTGATCTATACATTCAATGCAATCCCTATCAAAATCTCAATGACATTTTTTTACAGAAATAGAGAAAAAAATCCTAAAATTCATATGGAACTACAAATAACCACAAATAGCCAAAAAAAAAAAAAAAAAAAAAATCTTGAGAAAGAAGAACAAAGATGGAGGCATCACACTTTGTGATTTTAAAAACATATTATAATATATCCATAAGTAAAGAAATGAAATTGGACCCCCAATTTACAACATACACAAAAATCAACTCAAAATGAATTAAAGATGTAAATGTAAGACCTGAAACTGTAAAATTCTTAGAAGGTAACATGATGGAAGTTTCATGACATTAGGCTTGGCAATAATTTAGATATGGCACCAAAATCACAGGCAACAAAAGCAAAAACAGATAAGTGGGAGTACATAAAACTAAAAAGCTCTGTACAATAAAGGAAAAAGTCAACAGAGTGAAAGGGCAACCTACAGAATGGGAAAAAATATTTGTAAACCATATATGTGATAAGATTTTAATGTCTATAATTTATAAGGAACTCTTACAACTCACCAAAAACAAATAAAAATGAAAAACAAAAACAATGCAATAACCTAATTTAAAACTGTGCAAAAAATTTGAATAGATATTTTTCCAAAGAGGACATACATATGGCCAACAGATACATGAAAAAATGCTCATCACTAATCATGGAAATGAGACATTTCCTCTCACACAATGAGACATCACCTCACAACTCTTAGGATGGCAATTATTGAAACAAAACAAAAACAGGAAGTGTTGGTGAGGACATGGAGAAACTGCAACTGTTGTACACTGTTGGCGGGTGCACTGCCGTGAAGTGGTGCAGGCTCTATGAAAAACAGTATGGAGGTTCCTCCAAAAATTAAAAATGGAACTACCATATGATCCAGCAATCCCACTTCTGGGTATTCATCCAAAATAACTGAAGTCAGGATCCCAAAGAGATTATTGGTACTCCTATGTCCACTGCAACACTATTCACAATAGCAAAGAGCTGGAATAATCTAAATGTCCATGAATGAATGAATGCATAAAGAAAATGTAGTATATACATGCAACCAAATATTATTCTACCATAAAAAAAGAAAGAAATCCTGTCATGTTACAACACAGATGAACCTGGAGGACATTATTAAGTGAAATGAGGCAGTCACAGAAGGACAAATTCTGCAGGATTCTACTTATATGAGGAATTAAAGTAGTCAAATAGAAGCAGAGAATGGTGGTTGCCAGGGGATGAGGTGGGGGGCAACGTGGAATTGCTGTTCAACAGGTATAAAATTTCAGTCATGCAAGATGAAAAAGTTCTAGCGATCTACTGTATAACATTGTACTTATAGTTAACAATATTGTAATGTACACTTGGAAGTTTGTTGAGTGTAAATCTCATGTTATTACTAATTTTTTTAAAAATAAGAACTTCCTTTTTTAATTCTTGCAAGGATTACTTGCAAGGCGAATCTGTAAGCAAAAATTCTCTTGAATTTTGTTAATCTGAAAATGTCAATTTCAACTTTATTTTTGAAAGACAGTTCTACAGGACATAAGATTCTTGATTGACAATTTTTTCTTTATCATCCTTCTGACCCCCATTGTTTCTGATGAGAAGTAAGCTATTAATCTTAATGAGATTCCATTCTAAGTGAGGGGTTGTTTTTCTTTTCACTGCTTTTAGATTTTCTCTTTGTCTTTCTGCATTTTATAATGATGTGTCTGAGTGTGGATCTCTTTTTGTTCATCAAGGTTTTTGGATGTATAGGTTAATGTTCTTCATCAAACTTGGGATATTTTCAGCTATTATTTAATTCCATTTTTTTTTTTTCTGCTCTTCTGTCTTTCCTCTGTCCTTCTAGTACTCCCATTACATCTATGTTGGTGCCCCAATAGTGCCATTCTCTGAGACTCTGTTCATTTTTCTTCATTCTTTATTCTATTTTTTTTTTTTTGATTGCATGATCTTCTGTCAATCCATCTTCAAGTTCATTAGTTGCTTCAGCCAGTTCAAACTAACTGTTAAGCCCCTCTAGTGAATTTTTCATTTTGGTTACTGTACTTTTTATCGTACTTTAGAATTTCCATTTGGCTCTCTTTTATAATTTCTATATTGATAATTTCTTCATTCTCTCAATTTAATGAGACAGTGTCATCATAGCTTCCTTTACTTCTTTAAGCATAGTTTCCTTTAGTGATTTGAATAACTTTACAATAGCTGCTTTGAGGTCTTTTCCTGTTAAATTCAACATCTGAGTCCTCACACAGGCAGTTTCTGTTACCTGCTTCCCACCACCCCCCCCAACTGTATGAACCACAAGTTCTTATTTCTTTTCATGTCTCATAGTTTTTTGCTGAAAACTGGACATAATATATTGTATGAACTCTGGTTTCTGTCCCCTTCTCTCTGGGACTTCTTTTTTTCTTGTTGTTTGCTGTTTGTTTAGTGACTTGGCTAAATTGTTTCAGAAAGTCCATTTCCCCTGCAGTGTGAAGCCTCCGCTGCTGCTCCTCAGAGGTACAGTCTTGGGCACACACACAGTCACCAGGGAATAACAGTGTCATGTTAGCAGGGCTCTCTTTGCCCATCTCTTTCCCTTATCTCTATTAAGGTATCTACTTAGTTCTCTGGCTTAAGGAATTGCTGGCTGATTGCTCTACTGTTGTAAACAATGTTCTGGGGCATAGGTTGTTTCACAGTCTGATGCAATTAAGTGTGGGCAGTAGCAGTTTTTTTGGTCAGTCTTTGAGGTTTTTTCTGACTTCAGGAAGGCTTTTCTTAGCTCTTTCCCTGGTTCTCTTTTGTGAAGTAGCTGGCCTATGGTTTAGCGTTCTGCTTTTACTAAGAGGGTCTACCAGGCTCCTTTTTTTTTGCTTACTCCAGAGATTTCCATTGTTTTTGACAGCGTCCTGAAACTTAAACTTCCCCACACGCTGTTTCAAATCAGTTCCTTTGGGGAGAGCTTTGAAGCTCTCTGTTGTTATAGCTGCCCCTTCCCCTAGGCAAAATCTCTGAGACACTGCTTCAGGGGCTGAGTGGAAGCAGTAGTCTCTGGTCTCCTTGGCTTGCCTCTCCCAGTGGGGAACTTCTGCCCTTGAAGCAAGACAGAGTGAGAGCAACTGGAGCCCCAGTATTCTAGGCTCACCATATCTGCAATGGAATCTCCATTCTATCAGTAGGGGCAGGGTGATGGAGCTCCTGACCTCTTGGCTGCACTCACCAGGAATCTAGCCTCTGTAACTCGATGTGGGAGGGGAAGAGAGGTGCTGGCAGCCTACCTTCCTGGTAAGACATGGTATCCTTTCATTGGGAGATGAAAGGAGAGGGAGCCCATTTTCGTAGCCACACCTATTAAAAGTAGAGCTATTTTAATGCTGAGCTGGTGGCAGTGGTGGAAGGTAGGAGCAGGTCATGGCTTTGCTGACATACTGGTGTTCTTACCAAATGTTAGCAGAGTTTCTTGGATAAATGTTTCTTCATTTGGTATATATCTGTGGGGCAATACCCAGTGACTTTAATTTTTATTTTATTTATTTATTTATTTTTGGAGAGATTTGGCAGTTCTTTATTTTTTTAACATCTTTACTGGAGTATAATTGCTTTACAATGGTGTGCTAGTTTCTGCTGTATAACAAAGTGAATCACTTATACATGTACATATATCCCCATATCCCCTCCCTCTTGCATCTCTCTCCCACCCTCCCTATCCCACCCCTCTAGGTGGCCACAAAGCACCAAGTTGATCTCCTTGTGCTATGTGGCTGCTTGACACTGGCTATCTATTTTACATTTAGTAGTGTATATATGTCAGTGCAACTCTCTCACTTCGTCCCAGCTTACCCTTCCCCCTCCCCGTGTCCTCAAGTCCATTCTCTACGTCTGCATCTTTATTCCTGTCCTGCCCCTAGGTTCTTCAGAACCGTTTTTTTTTTTTTTTTTTTTTTTTAGATTTCATATGTGTTAGCATACGGTATTTGTTTTTCTCTTTCTGATTTACTTCACTCAGTATGACAGAGCCTAGGTCCATCCACCTCACTACAAATAACTCAATTTCGTTTCTTTTTATGGCTAAGTAATATTCCATTGTATATATGTGCCACATCTTCTTTATCCATTCATCTGTTGATGGACACGTAGGTTGCTTCCATGTCCTGGCTATTGTAAATAGAGCTGCAATGAACGTTGTGGAACATGACTCTCTTTGAATTATGGTTTTCTCAGGGTATATGCCCAGTAATGGGATTGCTGGTTCTAGTTCTAGTTTTAGTTTTTTAAGGAACCTCCATAATGTTCTCCATAGTGGCTGTATTAATTTACATTCCCACCAACAGTGCAAGAGGGTTCCCTTTTCTCCACACCCTCTCCAGCATTTATTGTTTGTAGATTTTTTGATGATGGCCATTCTGACTGGTGTGAGGTGATACCTCTTTGTAGTTTTGATTTGCATTTCTCTAATGATTAGTGATGTTGAGCATCCTTTCATGTGTTTGTTGGCAATCTGTATATCTTCTTTGGAGAAATGTCTATTTAGGTTTTCTGCCCATTTTTGGACTGGGTTGTTTGTTTTTTTGATATTGAGCTGCATGAGCTGCTTGTAAATTTTGGAGATTAATCCTTTGTCAGTTGCTTCATTTGCAAATACTGTCTACCATTCTGAAGGTTGTCTTTTCGTCTTGCTTATGGTTTCCTTTGCTGTGCAAAAGCTTTTAAGTTTCATTAGGTCCCATTTGTTTACTTTTGTTTTTATTTCCACTTCTCTAGGAGGTGGGTCAAAAAGGATCTTGCTGTGATTTATGTCACAGAGTGTTCTTTGTATGTTTTCCTCTAAGAGTTTTATAGTGTCTGGCCTTACACTTAGGTCTTTAATCCATTTTGAGATTATTTTGGTGTATGGTGTTAGGGAATGTTTTAATTTCATTCTTTTACATGTAGCTGTCCAGTTTTTCCAGGACCACTTATTGAAGAGGCTGTCTTTTCTCCATTGTATATTCTTGCCTCCTTTATCAAAAATAAGGTGACCATAGGTGCGTGGGTTTATCTCTGGGCTTTCTATCCTGTTCCACTGATATATATTTTTGTTTTTGTGCCAGTACCATACTGTCTTGATTACTGTAGCTTTGTAGTATAGTCTGAAGTCTGGGAGCCTGATTCCTCCAGTTCCATTTTTCTTTCTCAAGATTGCTTTGGCTATTTGGGGTCTTTTGTGTTTCCATACAAATTGTGAAATTTTTTGTTCCAGTTATGTGAAAAATGCCATTGGTAGTATGATAGGGATTGCACTGAATCTGTAGATTGCTTTGGGTACTATAGTCATTTTCACAACGTTGATTCTTCCAATCCAAGAACATGGTATATCTCTCCATCTGTTTGTATCATCTTTAATTTATTTCATCAGTGTCTTATAGTTTTCTGCATATAGGTCTTTTGTCTCCTTAGGTAGGTTTATTCCTAGGTATTTTATTCTTTTTGTTGCAATAGTAAATGGGAGTGTTTCCTTAATTGCTCTTTCAGATTTTTCATCATTAGTGTATAGGAATACAAGGGATTTCTGTTCATTAATTTTGTATCCTGCTACTTTACCAAATTCATTGATTAGCTCTAGTAGTTTTCTGGTAGCATCTTTAGGATTCTCTATGTATAGTATCATGTCATCTGCAAACAGTGACAGCTTTACTTCTTCTTTTCTGATTTGGATCCCTTTTATTTCTTTTTCTTCTCTGACTGCTGTGGCTAAAACTTCCAAAACTATGTTGAATAATAGTGGTGAGAGTGGACAACCTTGTCTTGTTCCTGATCTTAGAGGAAGTGGTTTCAGTTTTTCACCATTGAGAACAATGTTGGCTGTGGGTCTGTCATATATGGCCTTTATTATGTTGAGGTAAGTTCCCTCTATGCCTACTTTCTGGAGGGTTTTTACCATAAAATGGGTGTTGAATTTTGTCAAAAGCTTTTTCTTCATCTATTGAGATGATCATACGGTTTTTCTCCTTCAATTTGTTAATATGGTGTATCACATTGATTGATTTGCATATACTGAAGAATCCTTGCATTCCTGGGATAAACCCCACTTGATCATGGTGTATGATCCTTTTAATGTGCTGTTGGATTCTGTTTGCTAGTATTTTGTTGAGGATTTTTGCATCTATGCTCATCAGTGATATTGGCCTGTAGTTGTCTTTCTTTGTGACATCTTTGTCTGGTTTTGGTATCAGGGTGATGGTGGCCTTGTAGAATGAGTTTGGGAGTGTTCCTCCCTCTGCTGTATTTTGGAAGAGTTTGAGAATGTTAGGTCTTAGCTCTTCTCTAAATGTTTGATAGAATTCACCTGTGAAGCCATCTGGTCCTGGGCTTTTGTTTGTTGGAAGATTTTTTTATCACTGTCTCAATTTCAGGGCTTGTGATGGGTCTGTTCATATTTTCCATTTCTTCCTGGTTCAGTCTCAGAGGGTTGTGCTTTTCTAAGAATTTGTCCATTTCTTCCAGGTTGTCCATTTTATTGGCATACAGTTGCTTGTAGTAATCTCTCATGATCCTTTGTATTTCTGCAGTGTCACTTGTTCTCTCCTTTTTCATTTCTAAATCTATTGATTTGATTCTTCTCCCTTTTTTTCTTGATGAGTCTGGCTAATGGTTTATCAATTTTGTTTATCTTCTCAAAGAACCAGCTTTTAGTTTTATTGATCTTTGGTATCATTTCCTTCACTTCTTTTTCATTTATTTCTGATCTGATCTTTATGATTTCTTTCCTTCTGCTAACTCTGGGGTTTTTTTGTTCTTCTTTCTTTAATTGCTTTAGGTGTAAGGTTAGGTTGTTTATTTGAGATGTTTTTTATTTTTTGAGGTAGGACTGTATTGCTATAAACTTCTCTCTTAGAACTGTTTTTGCTGCATCCCATAGGCTTTGGGTCGTTGTGTTTTCATTGTCATTATGTTTCTAGGTATTTTTTGATTTCCTCTTTGATTTCTTCAGTGATCAATTGGTTATTTAGTAGTGTATTGTTTAGTCTCCATGTGTTTGTATTTTTTACAGATTTTTTCCCTGTAATTATTATCTAGTCTCATAGCATTGTGGTGGGAAAAGATACTTGATACAATTTCAAGTGTTTTAAATTTACCAAGGCTTGATTTGTGACCTAAGATATGATCTATCCTGGAGTATGTTCCTTGAGCACTTGAGAAGAAAGTGTATTCTGTTGTTTTTGGATGGACTATCCTATAAATATCAACTAAGTCCATCTTGTTTAATGTATCATTTAAAGCTTGTGTTTATTTATTTTCATTTTGGATGATGTGTAATTTTTATTTTTTAATAGTTTCTACCAGTTATGCTTGTTTTGCTGTGGGGCAGGTCTGCCATTCTGGAAGTGGAGCCTTTCTTCAGTATATATATTTCAAGTGCAGGAAGAAGGAAATGGCTTTTGAAGTAATCAGGTGAAGAACTCTCCTAGATTAAAAAATTTGTATTCCATTATATATTATACACAAACAAAAACCTAAGTAATATATACTGCACACTTAGAATATGCTAGTCATTGTTTTGAGCACTCAGAAAATATTAGCACATTTAGTCCTCTATAAGTTGTATAGGTTGCTTTATCATGCTCATTTTATAGATGGAAACAGAGGCCCAGGAAGTTTCACTGATTTGCCCAAGGTTGCATAGCTAAGAAGTGGAAAAGCAAGGATTAAACAAAGGCAAATTTGCTCCACAGGCTGCTTTTTATTTCACATTTCTTTTTCTATGAATAGATAACTAGATACTTCAAATTTGGTTCATAATGTTAAAAAAAACATCAATCCTGTTTTTACTTAGGATTATGTGGTAGTCATATTTTTTACCTTAAACATTCTTTGAAAATAGTTTCTAATATTTAGCTCCATAATCTTGTTCCATCTTGCAGTGTAGGAAAATGCTTGTCTCATTATCTCCTATCACTAAATACAATACTGTCTTTTAAAATATAATTGTCATTCTCTTTGTAAAATATTTTCTCTTATGGTTGATTTATCTTATATCTACATTTTATTTTTACATTTGTTTCATTACTTAGTATTTTAGTTCAGGCTGCTGTAAGAAAATACCATAGACTGGATGACTTAAACAATAAACATTTATTTCTCACAGTTCTGGAGGCTGGGAGGTCCAAGATCAAGATGCCAGCAGATGTGTTGTCTAATGAGGGCCCACTTCCTGGTTTGTAGATGGTCACGTTCTTGTTGTATCCTCACATGACCGAGAGAAAGATAACTAGCTCTCTGGTCTCTTCTTATACAACCACTAATCTATCATAAAAGCTCTACCCTCATGACCTCATCTAAACCTAATTAACTCCCCAAAGTCTCACCTCCAAATACCATTACATTGGGGTGAGATCTCAACACATCAATTTTAGGGGGAAACAAACACTCAGTCCATGCACTAAGTGAACAACAAAGAATTTTCTCTTACAGTTCTGGGGGTCAGAAGTCCAAAATCAGTTTTGATTTTGCACCAAAATCAACATATCAGCTGAGCCATGCTCCCTCCAAAGGTTCTAGAAGTCTTTCCTTGCTTCCTACCGGCTCAGCTGCAGTTCCTCTGGCAGGGCATGGGGCACAGGTGGCTGCCTCAGTGTACAGTCCTGCAGCAAATGCAGTCTCCCCAGTGCCCAGATCTTGCAGGCAGAGAGGCCAGTAGAAGCAGCAGCTTCCCCAGCATCAGTGTTGGCTGGTTTTATGCGGAGCGCCTCTGTTAAGACACCTCCTCAGCAAGTTCCGGGGGAGGATTTCTGTTTACTTCCATCAACGAGGCACCACAGTGACTTTTCTGCCACGCAGTGAACCACAGCCAGGTTCTCTGCAACAAAGTCTGAACCTCAGTCCCAAGGGCCTCTGGGTATTCCAACTCAGCCTTCGGGCTAGTGGTTATTAAGATCATATTTTATCTGCTATTCTGTATTCTACAGAGTTCTCTTTACCTCATCAATCTCTCAGTTCCAAGCCCCTGTTATATTTACAGTCTTTTCTTTTAAACTTCCCCTGTTCAAATGACCATGTGGTGCCTCTCTCCTGACCGGACCCAGGCTTATCCAGCAATAGAAAGCATTGTTTTCCAATTCTTTGTGTATCTTAGGATAAATATCCCTACTAACAATTAGCTACACTGATGTAATTTTTTTAAAAATCAGAAAAAGTTGTTTTAAAAAAGATATATTTTATTTATGTAATCCTATATAGCTTTCAGTACCACATGAAAAACCAAAGAAAAACAAGTAAGGATGTTTTCTCATTTAATATTATTCATCTATAGGAAAAAAAATCCAGTAAAAAATATGAAAAACATGAAGCCAGAACTTTCATGAAGAAAATACTTGCCTAGTTTGTGTATAGCAGAGAAATAAAAGAATCAAGTCAATTTTACAAACCACTAGAAATGGAATAAAAAAAGAAATGGCCTCATCTAATGAATGACCTTCAGATAATATTTTCATTACTTATTCAGTCTTGTTCATATGAGTAAAAAATATAAATAAACATTTATATAATAGGGCAGATTCAAATCAAACAGCATAGAGCAAGAAAAAAGGGAAAAAGAAAATATTTTCACACCTTATTAAGTGGGCTGACATGAACAACTGCTAGCAAATAACTTTATCAGAAACAAATTATGAAAAAGTTTGCTCATTTTTATACTTTAATTATCTAAAAACAATCTTCTCATTCAATATAAAACATGCACAGAACTTAGCAAATTAATAAATGTCTTTCTCAAAGACTCTTACATGTAGATAATAATAATATTAACAAAAAAGATCTCTCCTAACGAACTATCAGAAAGAGAAGTTAAGAAAATAATCCCATTTACAACTACATCAAAAAGAAAAGGAATAAATTTAACCAAGTAGGTGAAAGACTGTACATTGAAAACTATATGACACTGATGAAAAATTGAAGAAGACACAATAAATGAAAAGATATTCTGTGCTCCTGGATTGGAAGGATAAAGATTGTTAAAATTTCCATACTACTAGTGATTCCTGTAAATGCAATCCTTATCAAAATCCCAATGGTATTTTTCATAGAAATAGAAGTAAACAATCCTAAAATTTGTATGGAACCACAAAAGACCCCACATAGTCAAAGCATTCTTGAGAAAGAAGAACAAAGCTGGCGACATCACACTCCCTGATTTCAAACTATACTATAAAGCTATAGTAATCGAAACAGTATGGTACTGAACTAAAAACAGATACATAGGTCAATGAAGCAGAAGGGAGAGCCCAGAAATAAACCTTTGCATAATTGGTCAATTTATTTACAATGAAGGAGCCAAGAATATATGATGGAAGTAGGACAGTTTGTCCAAAAAATGGTTTTGGGAAAACTGGACAGCCACATGCAAAAGAATGAAACCAGACTACTATTTTACACCATACACAAAAATTAACTAAAAGTGGATTAAAGACTTGAATGAAAGACCTAAAACGATAAAATTCCTAGAAGAAAACATAGGCAGTAAGCTCCTTGACATTGGTTTTGATGATAATTGTTTTGAATCTGACTCCAAAAGCAAAGGAAACAAGAGCAAAAAATAAACAAGTAAGGCTACATCAAACTAAAAAGCTTCTGCACAGCAAAGGAAACTCAACAAAATTAAAAGGCAACCTACTGAATGTGAGAAAATATTTGCAAATGATATGCCTCTGATAAGGGGCTAATATCCAAAATATATAAAGAACTCATACAACTCAATATCCAAAAAACAAACAAAAAACGCCCCCCCCAAAAACCAAAACCAAAATTCGGAAACAAAAAACCAAGCAACCCAATTAAAAACTGTGCAGTGGACACGAGTAGGCACTTTTCCAAAGAAATATAGAGACTGCCAATAGGCACATGAAAAGATGTTCAACAGCACTAATCATCAGGGAAATACAAATGGAAATCACAATATCACCTCACACTTGTCAGAATGGTTATTATAAAACGACAACAAATAACAAGTGTTGGTGAGGATATGGAAAAAAAGGAACCCTGGTGCACTGTAGGTGAAAATGTAAATTTGGTGGAAAACAGGTTCCTTAAAAAATTAAAAATAGAAGTACATACAATCCAGCAGTTCCACTTCTGGGTATTCATCCGAAGAAGAAAAAACACTAACTCAAAAAGATATACGCACCTTTATGTTCATTGTAGCAGTACTTATGATAGCCAAGAAATGGAAACAACCTAAAGGTCCTCCGATGGATGAATAGGTAAAGAAAATGTGGTATGTACACACACCATATACACACACGAATATTATTCAGCCATAAAAAGGAAGGAAATCTTGCCATTTGCAACAACATGGAGGCACCCTGATGGCATTCTGCTAAGTGAAATAAGTGAGAAAAAGACATATCATATGATCTCACTTTTATGTGGAATAACAACAAAACTCCAAGTTTATAGATACAGAGAACAGATTGGTGGTTGCCAGAGGCAGGAGGTGGAGGGGTGGGCAAAATGGGTGAAGGGGGTCAAAAGGCACAAACTTCCAGCTATGAAATAAATAAGCATGGGGATATAATGTATGGTATGGTGACTATAGTTAATAATAGCGTACGGCATATTTGAAAGTTGCTAAGAGAGACCTTGAAAGTCCTCATCTCAAAAAAAAAAAAAGTCCTCATTTCAAGAAAAAAAAAATTTTGTTAAGGAGGTGGTGTTAACTTACCGTAGTGACTATTTCACAGTACATACAAATATCAAATCATTATGTTGTACACCCAAAGCTAACATAATGTTATGTGTCACTTATACCTCAATAAAATATTAACACATTAAAAAAGCCCACCTTCGTTTCTAACCACCCACCCTGTGCCACCCCTCAAATCCCAAACTGCAACCCTCTGGAACAGACAGCAAGAATATGCAGATTAATTAAGGTAACACTGCATGAAAACTCCTGGACATGCAAGCCATGGTCCAAGATTATTGAGATATGTTAAAATTAGCAAGAAACTAGTTCTTTATCTAAAGGAACACTATACATGAAGCAAAGAAAAAGCACTGGTTAGACATTAGAACCAGGGAGTGTCATAAAATCCCAAAATGAAACAAAACAAAAATACCAATCAATCAAACAAACAAACCCCAAAACAGCCCTTAATAACTTCCAGGCTTTTAAAAGTTTAAAACAAAAGAAAATGAATGAATTTCTCATGTGTTTCAAGGATAAATAGGCTCCTCCAGTCTCTAGTTAAACAAACTCTTCAGTTGAAGGTTCTGACTCTACAATTTTGGAAAGTATGACTGCCTGACAGGCAAAATACAGGATGAAAATAAAGATAATAGTAATTTGGTAACAAATTATAAACTCCAAGTGGCCACCAGCACTTCAAAGTAACCATTAGTTAGAGTTAGTGGGGTCTGTGGTCACAGTGTTACAGAGAAGTACTATCTTCTGTTTTTAAAGTATGAAGAGCTAGAACCTTATCAATAAAGAAAAAACAGAAACGGTAGGGACTTCCCTGGTGGCACAGTGGATAAGAATCTGCCTGCCAACGCAGGGGACACGGGCTCGATCCCTGGTCCGGGAAGATCCCACATGCCACGGAGCAACTAAGACCGTGCGCCACAACTACTGAGCCTGCACTCTGAAGTCCGTGTGCCACAACCACTGAGCCCGCATGCCGCAACTACTGAAGCCCACACGCCTAGAGCCCGTGCTCCGCAACAAGAGAAGCCACCGCAATGAGAAGCCCGCACACCACAACAGAGAGTAGCCCCCGCTCACTGCAACTAGAGAAAGCCCGCGCACAGCAACGAAGACCCAACACAGCCAAAAAAATAAATAAAATTTAAAAAAAAGAAAAAAAAAACAGAAATGGTATTACTGAGAACAAGCAGAGTGACTAAAGAAACACAACTAATGAGTTATTTCTCTTAATCTCATTCATTTTTCCAAAAAGCACATTCAAATCAGCATTTCGTATTAACACAATAATGGATCATCTAACTTTAGGTATTATATATTCTCTTCTCCTAACAACATCACTATGAAAATAAATACGGAAAATTTTCATTTCTCTGCAAACTGAGATCGGTAACAAAGTATAATGTTACTTAACTTTAAAGATACACACAAAAGATAAGCAATTTTCCATGACCTTACACATGAATTTGGATAAAATTTCACCATAATCTCTTTGCTGGTAGAATGGCCTATCTATGAATACATATTTTGACAAATTATTTTCTATTTCTCAGATTTGTGTCTCAGATTTCAGAGGAGAAAAATGAAGAGTGCATTTTCTAGAAATGTGAACACCAAGCAGCAGACAGGAATGACAATTTAATATTGTAGGTATTACTGGTCTTTGGCTCAAAAACTCCGACCCTGAAAATCCTGTGACAAGATGCTCTTCAGGGGTTTCCCTGGTAGCGCAGTGGTTAAGAAACCGCCTGCCAATGCAGGGGACACGGGTTTGAGCCCTGCTCCGGGAAGATCTCACATGCCATGGGGCAACTAAGCCCATGAGCCACAACTACTGAGCATGCGCTCTAGAGCCCGTGAGCCACAACTACTGAGCCCTCATGCCACAACTACTGAAGCCCGCACGCCTAGAGCCCGTGCTCCGCCACAAGAGAAGCCACCGCAATGAGAAGCCTGTGCACCACAAAGAAGAGTAGCCCCCGCTCGCCGCAACCAGAGAAAGCCCACGCACAGCAACAAAGACCCAACGCAGCCAAAAATAAATAAATAAAATAAATTTATTAAAAAAAAAAAAAGATGCTCTTCAATAATCCCGCAGTGCGTGGAGCCCCTTTATATCAAGGGGTCGGAAGAGACATTGGAATGTCTATCTGACCATATGTGGAATTTAAAAAAGAAAACACTATCTTCAGCTGAAGTAGTAGTAAGGTCGAAAGGAAAAAGGACTAACTAACTAAAGCTGCAATCCTAATAATTTCCACAATTTTAACTGAAACACAGAGTATTAAATTCAATTCTTAAAGGATTAGTACTTTGATCGATGATTAAAATTTAATGAAGACTCCACAGCCAGTTTTTGCTGATTGTAAAAAAAAAAAAAAAAAATCTAATTTCATGATAACAAACTCCATGAACACTGTCAAAATTTGCTCTTTTATTTCAAATATCCATTTGAGAAAAATTTCAAATAAATAAGCATAAATCAGTAATCAACTTGTCTTACATTTTTTTTGACATGGAGATGATTTTATGTTATTTAAAATGGAATTTAACCTGTATTAAATTCAATTTTCCACTTCAATCAAGACTTCTATAGAAAAATACTGCATGTTTGCTCTTCCTATAAAATACAGCAATTATCTACCTTATTTATTATTTCCCAAAAGCAAAATCAGCCCAATTTCAACACACCACTGGAATTTAGGAGAAAGTTAATACAGGCACATTTGCAGTTAAGGAGAGCACATGTGTTTTACCTTGCCTTCGAAGGCTGTTGGACTACAGATACCAAGGATGCAATGCTGAAAAGGATTATCAGGCTCAGCACAAACACATACCACAATCAATTAATTATGTCTGCTGTGAACACAGGCAGCATACACACATGACATATTTCACCATCCCTCCTATGGAAGCTGTTGGTTAAGAACACATTTTAGTGGTCAGACAGCCCTGGGTTCAAATCCTGACCTCTCCACATATTAGGTGTATGACCTTAGACAGATTACTAGCTTCCTTGGCTCTAACATGGGAATAATAATCCTTAAATTTGTCAGAGCTAAGTTACAATGAACATGAAGACTTAAATACAACCTGGCATGCAGTCATTACTTTAAAATAGCTACTATGTGTAATATTACAGGAGTTTGAGTCTTTCAGGGCTCATTAGTGACTGATCACTGAATGTGATCTTGAAAGGCAGGTCCCTGCCCAAATCCGCTGCTGTGGTGAGTGAGCTCTCAGTCAGCAAGTCACTGGATTTACGGCTCCAGCCAGCTGTGGCTGCATCTGCTGAGCAGAGGCACCGGCAGCTCACGCAGGGCACACGGACACAACTCCACGAAGCAACGAAGGGCCAGGGCCACCCTCTCATACTCCCCAGACCAACGCTACAGGTCTGAGGTCTGTCCACGCAATATAGAAATGTGCCATTTACTCAGAATGAGGTTTAGGAAAATAGTGGTTACAAAATTAGAACCTTTTTACTCTTCCTGGGACCACTCACCTACCTACCAAGTATGGGATAGGAACTGGTAATCACACTCTTCCAAGAATTTCAGAGTCTTAATCTAGGCCTACTCAACACCAGCGGCAGTGAAAGAAAACAGACTTCAATCAACATGAAATCTACTTTAACGACAAAGTATATATATATATATATATATATATATATATATAAAATGAAAAAAAGACCTTTAAAAATTTAAAGCTAGATAGAAAATGCTTATGATATATAACCAGGAGAATGAACAATATCACTAAAAGGAAACTAGATCCTTTTATTATAAAAAGTAGTTTTCAACAGCTAAAAACAGTGTCAAATATGACAATATTGCTTGAAATTCTGACTCCATGATGATGATTTCTAATTAATAGGGTTGGCTACTACTCCAGGTCTTATTACAGTATATGATTTTACTGAGCCTGAGTGAATCTGATTGGAAAGCAATGAAAATGGAAGGACATAGGATTTAAAGTGTCAGCAGACCTGGGTTCACTGCTTATTTTAACCTTTTAACCCTGAACTTCCTTAACCTCATGGATGCTCATTTCTCCACATGCAGAATACTGATAAGACTATTTCCCTCTTTAGTTTGCTGTGAGCATCAAACTAGACTCTTCTACTTCAAAGTGTTATACGAACACTAAAATGCTGCCCCACCAGGTGACTACTGCTAGAGAAGCCACATCTTACCATGGGTTTATGAAACAGACTTGGATTACTGGGAACAGGAGAGAAGCTGGGAGGGCAGTGCCGTGGGCACACCACACAAGAATAAGTCTGCTCTCATTACTGGGCACAACTGCCAAGCTCCCTGAGGGCGAGCCCATGCCAACACAGGCCCTGAGGATAACACGCTACTGACTGCACGGAAATCTCACCTTTTTTTAAATTCTGGAGATAGTTTCCTTTAATTTGATTCTATAAATTTGGGTGGAGGGACAGAGCATGAAGATGGACAAACTCACATGAAATGCAGTATCACGGATAAAGAACGCCCAAGAAGAAACAAATCTGGATACTAAACATAGTCCCCACCAATTTTTAAAAATCCAACTCACTCATGTGATTAGTAAAGATATAAATAAATAACAAAATAATATATGAGCCCAGTTATGTTTAGGTGTCAAGGGTGATATATAGACATGAGGCCAAATGGGAAGATGTCTTCTATTCCTCCATCTTCAGAAATACAAGAAGCTGTTTACAGCCATTGAAAAAAGGCTAAATAACTACAGTTCACAGAGCCAACACTCAAGCATTCATTGCCGGTTATAATGCTATTTGGGGAAGAAGCGGAGATTGAGTTTCCTCACTTTTAAAATATTAAATGCCTGACAGCTTTTGTTAAAGTATTAACAAGTGCTAAGTGCTTTGAATGTATCAATTTATTTAATTCTCATAATAATCTTAAGAGACTGGTACTATTATTGTCCCTACTTTTTAGAAGAGGAAACCATGCCACAGGGAAGTTGTAAAACTTGCCCAAGATCACACACCTCATTAGGGGAAAAGCCAAGACCTGAATCTAGGCAGTCTGCAACCCTGAATTAATATATACTCTACCATCTAATAAAATAAACAATTAAGCAGACTCTATACTTGTTTCAAAAAGCATCACCTAAAGGCCTACTATTGCTACACGTATGACAACAAAACCTTTAAAGACACTAGATTTAAACAGAAGTTCATGGGTCATCTCCATTTATTAGTTAATTAATCATGTCATCACATATATTTGACTCAGATGCTTGTGGGATTGGACGTAAAGAGGAAGCAAGGGCCTAGGAGAGTAACTACCAGTATCAAAAATAATATTGCTCATCTGGGAAATATCTGACTAATCTATTCCAGTCTTCATAAACAGGATTGATTCTAACCAGTCTCCCTTGTATTCCCAGTCCCTGTACCCTGGCCTCGTAGGGACCCAACAGTCCCTTATGTTGCCCCTTGTCTATCCAAAGGCTCCAATCAACTATCTCCTGTTCTGCCATCACCAACAATAGAATTTTGCAGCCCAGAAACACTTTTCTTCTTCATCAAGTTCTCTTTATGTTGGTTCCAGTGGTTGAAGTCGACTAGACATTAAGGGGGAAGAGGAATATCTGACTAACTAAAGCACATTAACTTCATCTCCAATTGGTAGTATGAGAAGAGATAATTAGGGCAAAGAGCTTTCCTACTGTCCCTTAAACAAATCACAGTGCCCATTCTCAGGGCTGGGGGAATTCAGGGGTGGCAAGCAAGGCACAAAACGTAAGGAGGCATCATTGTCAAGTGCCAATACTACCTGCACGACGCTGAGAGTGAGTGCCTCCTTACATTCTGTGCCCTCCTAGGTGCCTCACTTTACTTATTGTAAAGACCTTGCACCATTCTGCCTGCAAGTCTAAACGGTTAAGATGGTCCCAGTGGACCGGAAGGAAAAACTTTAGCTGCTCTCTGGTCGCTGCCTAAGGAGAAGCGACTGGTTCTACCTTCCCTTCTAATTTTCCACTAATTTCTAATTTAGTTTCTGGCGAAAATCTAAGCTCTTGTTTGGTGGCTGACCAACTTTCCTAAACAAAAAAGAAACACTAGTGAGTGAGAAAGCCTCTGGCCCCTGGGCCTCAAAATCTGTTAGGTATCAGTTAGCTCTTCCAGGGTTGCGGCAATCAGCTGCCTAGAAAACGAGCGCTACAGCCACAAGAGCCCCGTGGGGGACCAGGGTGCCGGCCCGCCCATCTCTGCTCCAACATCACCACTCTGTCCATTGATTTTTATACTGGATCAGAGAATAAACCAGTAGCTACCTTACCATCTTAAAAACAGCAACAACAAAAAACAAAAACAGCTTTCTTCTGATCCCACTTTCCCCACTACCTATCCTTCATTTCTTGTCCCTTTTCATTTTCCTACCTCCCACTCTACTGAGCTCATTACTGTCAGGCTCTTACCCCCATACTCCACCAAACCCCTTCATCAAGGTCACCGATCACCTTCATGGCGCTAAATCTAGAGTCAGTTTACGCCCCCTCCTCCCAATACACTTTATGCTTTTGGCTGCTAGGACACTGTGCTCTCCTGGTTTTCCTCTGTCTTCACTGGTGTCCCTTCTCAACCTCCTCTTCTCTACGCTTTCCTACTGTCTGAGTGTCCCAGATCTGTCCTTGGTCCTCTACTCTTTCTATCCATATTCACACCCTGGGCGATCTCATTCAACTTACCACAACTTGAAATGCCATATACTTGACAATTCCCACATTTACATTTTTAGCTCACCTCAGCCTCACATTCAGATGCCAACACAACATTGGCACTTGGACGTCCCGTAGGCAACTTGGACTCAACATGCCTCAAAAGGAACTCTTGATCTTACCTCCCTAATCTGTTGCACCCACACTCTTTCATCTCAGTTCAAACCACCCAGGATGCACCCTTTTAGGTGCTTAGGCCAAAAGGCCTACAGTTAATCTTGACTCCTCTCTCTCACTACCCATCATCCAATCTGTCAGGAAATCCTGCTGGCTCCACCTCTACCCACCCTACCATACTCTCCCCTGAGTTACTCCACTGGCCTCCTGACGAGTCTCACCGCTTCCACCCGCACTTCCTCCACCTCCAAATCTCCCATTCCCAACACAGAAGCCAGAAAGAAGAGAAATAAAAGAAAACAAACAGAGACATGAACTTAAATACGTAAATGACAAGACATAATGAAGTACAGTTGACCCTTGAACAGCATGAGTTTGACTGTGTGGGTCCACTGATATGCAGATTTTTTTTCAATAAATACTACAGTACTACACGATCCACGGCTGGTTGAATCTGTGGATGCAGAACTACGGATACAGAGGGCCAACTATGGGACTTCAACATCCTCAAATTTTGGTATATGAGGTGTGTCCTAGAACCAACCCCCCACCAGTACTGAGGGATGATACTCACACCTATATCGTGACTGCAACAGTTGTAAGTGCAGGCCGCTAACAGGTACAGTGATAGGAAACTCGAGTACTACAAGGGGCACTGCTGTCTAGGACACAGTTTTTTAAGTCAGGGGACAACTCTTTTTCAAGTTCTGCATTAAGTACGTTTTCCCTTAATTTACATAATAGTTTCATTCCTGGAAAACTAATTGTATTTTAAGACAATGCAAAAGTGCTTTGTGTATGTGTGTAAAAGGTTATGTCCAGCTGTGGATTTTCACGGGTAAAGCACAGTGGGCCATTTTTAAGTTTTTGTGTGGGACTGACCTGTGCATGATAGGATGGCTGGCCTCTCTGTCACCCATTCACTAACTGCTGGTAGTACCTCTTCCATCACTGTAGCAACCAGTGATTGAATGTCCTCACAAATGGCATCGCAAATGTCCCAAACACTCTTGGTAGAGGAACCTCTCCTGCTTAGACACACTACTCTAGAAATAAAGCCTACAATCCTATAGCATCTGCTGATTCATAGTTTGATCAAAAGAAGTGTGAGCAACATGCTGAAAAGCACAAAGTGCCATCCATCTTGAGCAAGGGAGTAAAATTTATTCAAGAATATCCTAGTATATCCATCGGTTCTTAGCCCAGATGGTCCCCTTGTCCTAACATGTTGGTGAGCTTGGCTTTCTTGTGAGATGGCGGTGGGATTATAATAGCTGGCAACTACACATGACACATAACTTGAAACCTTGGAAATTTGCTACTATGTAAATCCATTTTGCAGTATGGGGAAGTACCAGTGTGCAGGGAAGAACACTGGACTGATTGGGAATCAAATGATCTGGGTTGTAATTCAGGCTCTGCAAACAAAGAGATGTATTTACCTATTTGACCGATCTTTATCTACCGGCTAGGCAGCACTGAGACCACAGAGAAGAACAGTGAATTTTTACCCTAGAGAAGAAGTCTAGAGGCAGCAGATCAGTCCCCAAATGCGCCTTCCTCTCTTCAACCTCAAATCTGAATCTTCAAAGTACCTTCCAAGTAAAAAATAACATTAAGATTTTATGTATATGCTTGCAAGATGCCATGGGGCTTCACAGGGAAAATACAAAATGACGCCGGCAAGATGATGCCAGAACGAAGGTAAAGTCACCCATATGACATAATTTTGCTTTTCACATGAGGATATAAATATAACACTACTATAAGAAATTACTACTTGGTTAATAGTAAAAATCACTATTTATATTTCTGCTTTTTGATATAATGAAAAGATAGAGAGTATACATTCAAATGATCCTTGAAAGCAAAATGGAATAGAAATGGCAGTTAATACCAGCCTGTTTTTCTGAAAGCATTATTATTTGTTGTATCAAAAAAGTACAATCTTTAATCATTTCATCCGTCACACAATTCCCATTCTGACAAGGCAAAATTTGCAAAGAATCTGCACAGTAAAATTGTCCAGTGGCTGGGGCAGCTAACAGGAGAAAATGTTAAAGTGAAAGGAACATTAAATCAATGGCCTGGAAACAGTATAGCTTTGAATGTTATCTATTTATACTTATTTTTTAAAGTGAGAATATTTTAAAGTAGTAATATCCTTTTGAAGAATAAAGATATTTAAATATTTAATTTCTTGAGACTATAAAGAAATTATCAAGAATAAAAAGTGTGAATAAATTTTCTCCTTACAGAGATATCTGAAGTTTAGGTTACTCCAAACCATCAATATTTCTACTTACCCTCCAACTAGAACTTTGTTTACTTATAATTTTTATCCTTTAAACTACCATAAAGCCCAGAGCCCCTAAAAGAAAAGCTTGTTTCTATCAAACTAGAATATGAATCTATTTTTTAAAATCAGCCATCTCCTTCCCATCCATATTCATATTCACACCAAGATGTACTTGTTTATCCCCAAACACATCATGCTCCTTATGTGCCTTTCTAGATTTTGCATATGCTATTTCCCAGGCTATTTTAGAAGGCCTTCTGCTGCCTCCCTAAAGACCTACTCACTTTTAAGTACTCAGCTCAAATGATCTCCACAAGCATCTCTCCTTAACCTCTGCAGTTACAGTACTTCCCCATGTGCTCCCATAGCACCTCCTTCATTCCACTGTTGTGTAATTTATAACATGACCATAACCATTCACCACCTGTCTATCCCCCAGTAGACTCTGTAAGCCAAAAGACTGGGCAGTACCATGTCGAAAAGAATTGCTAATGAAATGAACAGCTATGGAAAATTATGGTGAAAGGCTCTTATCCTTCTGCAAAAGATCCAAACCTTAAGGTCTACGACTTCCTCCAGATTTGTGTTATTTTTATTTTTATTGCATATTGATTATTTATTTATTTGGCTGCGTCGGTCTTAGTTGTGGCACATGGGATCTTTCGCTGAAGCTCCTGGGCTTCTCTCTAGTTGTGGTGGGCGGGCTCCAGTGCGCTCCGGCTCAGTAGTTGCGGCATGCGGGCTTAGTTGCCCCGCGGCATGTGGGATCTTAGCTCCCCAGCCAGGGATCGAACCCTCGTCCCCTGCATTGGAAGGCGGATTCTTAACCACTGACCACCAGGAAAGTCCCCAGATTTCTGTTATTTATAAATTAGTATAAGAAAATCAAATTTGGTACGTATATTATGTATATTCTATCAATTTTCAAGGTTGAGCTAACAGATTTTTTCCCAAAAGAAGAAATACATCTCTACATTTGATGTCCAAAACAAGTGCTTTTGATTCAAACAACGTCTATTAAATGCATATAAACATTCATGCTTAACAGATATTTACCAAAAAAAAATTCCCCTATTTAGATTATGATTCATCCAAAAAATAGGAAGCACAAAAGAAAAAAAAGCATACCACAGAGAAAGTTAGGTGTGGTTACTGAACACCACAATTCATGCCTTTCAATGTCAAAAAGTGCTTAATTGAAACAATATAGACTAAACCTCCACTGTAAACTGTGGAACCATGTGTGCAGTTAGTTATGATTGCCACCTACAATGTCCGGTCAAAAGAAACAGAAAGGAAGTATGAGAGGTAAGTGCATAACGCAGCAGAAACATCTATACACAAAACTTATCCATCAGTGCCACTAAGGTAATTTGCACAGATGGCGAGGGGATTTAACAGGTATCCAATTTCCAGGTGTATACTCCATGCTTTATGAGATCACAATTTCATTTCATCTTTACAGCCACCCTGTGAGATAGTTATTGTTAACCTCAATTTAATGATTTAATGATTTCTGATAAGCTCAGAAAGATAAATGTGACCTTACTTGTCCCATGTCCCCCCTCTCACTCAATGGACAATGGCTCGAGTCCTCTGAGCCTGCACCACAAATCAGGCACTAGGGATATAGGTATACCCAGGGTGACCACTCATCCGGGTTTGCCTGGAACAGCAATGGCTTACATTGTTATCACAGCATAATTACCAACAGTACCATGTTTCACTCTCCAAAGTGTCTGGTCTGAACAACTATATAGTCTCCTTAAGTATAAAAGAGTGAAAGTCTACTTACATAAAAATATATCTAGCCTGTGTCTGAAACAAGACTGAAGCATTTGGGAAAAATGGCACTATTTTAATAAAAATGATGACAGCTATCATTCATTGAATTTTTTACATACAAAGTCCTTTACATACATAATTTACTCTTACCCAACATTCAAGTGAGAAAACTGCAGTTTAGAGAATTCAAGGTCACACAGTTAACAATGGGTTAAGCTGATTGGTACCCAGACTGATGAATCCTGACGATATGTGGCAATTTCTGAAACTACAGACACAGCTCTTTGGGATATCCTGGAAGGAAGGGATAAGGATGAAGTGAGCGGCCAGGAAGACTACCAAGGGTGCCTTTCTTGCAAAGTGAGTCTCTTTCCTCTAACTCCTTGGTCTTTAGTGGAACCACTAAGTGGGGTTGTGTGTGTGTGTTTGAAATAGAAACCACTTTTAAAAGAAGCAGGTTTAACACTGGGCAGAAGTGAAGACCACACACAGAGGCAAGTCAGACAGATGAAGGGATACTCACTTGACACAGGACTCTAGACCGAGCAAGATCACGGGGAGATTTTCATAAGTTTTGAAACTGGAGGTTCAGGATAAGTTTCCCTAAATTTCTAAGAAGCAAGTACACTCCAGCTGAAATGTGAAAGAGAGGAGGAGTGAAAGAGACGGAGTGTATAAGTTCAGCTGTTGATATAACATGGTATTACTTGGCAGTAAAAACTTTGTTTTTCCCATCTGATGTGAACCTTTTTTACTTGATGAGACTACATGTTCCTTAAAAGCAAGAAACCATGAACTCCATCCTCTTCTATAACTTTCACGAAATCCACTTTAGATAAAAGAAACTGCCTTTGCAAAATTAGAAAGAGGGTTATAACATTATTACTACCTTAGTAGATCTTGAAAACAAAAAATGATTTTGTATATTCTCCCTATTGCATTCAGGTAGATAGATGTAGGCACTGTCTCAATTTACTGGGATAGAAACCAGGTCATAGAGAATGACTCTACTAAAATGATAGTCACCGGTGCAATCAGGAGGAGATGCGATCACAGTCTCACGTAATTACATACTAACCTCATTTTTACAAACTCAGACACATG
Organism: Balaenoptera borealis; assembly: GCF_965194805.1. Lineage (NCBI taxonomy): Eukaryota > Metazoa > Chordata > Mammalia > Artiodactyla > Balaenopteridae > Balaenoptera > Balaenoptera borealis. The sequence continues at coordinate 22,300,277 of NC_138870.1, read as the reverse complement.
GAAGAATGCAAACCAGCAATAAATATTCACTGAACTCTGACCAATTCAACGTGTAATCTGATAATCATATCTGCCTTTAAGATTATTCTGGCTGGGGCTTCCCTGGTGGCGCAGTGGTTGAGAATCTGCCTGCTAGTGCAGGGGACACGGGTTCGAGCCCTGGTCTGGGAGGATCCCACATGCCGCGGAGCGGCTGGGCCCGTGAGCCACAACTGCTGAGCCTGCGCGTCTGGAGCCTGTGCCCCGCGACGGGAGGGGCCGCGATAGTGAGAGGCCCGCGCACCGCGATGAAGAGCGGTCCCCGCACCGCGATGAAGAGTGGCCTCCACTTGCCTCAACTGGAGAAAGCCCTCGCATGAACCGAAGACCCAACACAGCCAAAAATAAAATAAATAAATAAATAAATAAAGTAGCTATAAAAAAGAAAAGTGGTTTAAAAAAAAAAAAAAAAAAAAGATTATTCTGGCAATTCAAGGAGTCAACCTGCAAAGAATCCTGTGTAACACACACACACACACACACACACAGCTATAAATTTAAAAAAACATAAATACATGTTCTTTGTACATGAAGATACCCAAGAAACTGTTAACAATGGTAACCTTTGATTGAAGGCTGAAAAATGAAAGGAGGTAACCTTATTTTGCATTTTATACCTTTCTGTACATTTTAAACTTACTGGATTACTTTTAGTAATCGTTTTAAATACAGACGTTAATCCTTAGTCACAAAGGGGCTGTGGTGCCCACAAATCCATTAGCATTACTGAAAAAAACAAGGTCACCATTAAGAGCCATATTCAGGAAAAACAGCACAAGTAAATTAAACAAAATAATACTTAAGACTTGAGAGGCACAGTATCTCTGAAAGCGGAGACGGGATAGAAGGGAGACTGGTTATTTCCTAAAAATTCCTTAAATTTCCTGCCCAGATATAATCATTGTAAACAAAACAGTGGAGTCAATGGGGAAGTGGAGCAGAGATAAATAATAAATCAAAATATCTATGGAATTAAAATAAATGTCCTAATTCTCTCATTTAATCTATAATGACTTTAACTTTGATTCAATGTCATTGGCAATCAATATTTGAACATTTAAGCTGCTGTGACACTTGATGTAACAGGCACAGGGAAAGGGCTAAGATTTAAACCTAGGGACACACTGCTCTTTATCATTCCCAGGGATGCTGGACCCCACCCTTCCAGGGAACACGATCCCGATACACAGGTATATACCACAGTCTCATATGAATGGCAGCCTGGGAATGCAGTCTGTTCAACGCTGCACAGAGGCTGATGATCTTGATTCATTACTTGATTCTGTGTATAGTCCATCTCAATAAATATATCTTTATTTTTTTATTTTCATTTTTTTTTTCACACACACACACTGTATTTTATTTTTACGAGAGATAAATCGACTGACACCAAGCATTGTACATGGATGACCACAACAAAAGCAACAATGATTGCAATTACGAAACATGAAACACACTCATACTATGTCATAATATTGACATTCAGTCCAGTAATCCTCCACTGTAACAGCTCCTTTACTTTGCAGTGAAAATTGATTTGTATATTCTTTGCCTCTGAGTCCTTGTGGGATTTTTTTTTTTTTTTTTTTAAATTCAGACAGAAAGTCACAAAAATATATCTTTATGGTAATTTTTTTTCAATAAGGCATATGAGGAAATCTTAGACATTTGGTCAATCTTAGATTCTTTTAAAAAAAATCTACTTTCAAATTTCTGAATACAAATACATTTGTTTTAGAGAATCTGTAATAATAATGTAATATTAATAATAATTATTATTTTCCTATAATTCTACCCACTTGGAGATAATCATCAACACTTTTGTATATTGCCTCCTTGTTTATTTTCTGCATAAATAGTTAAAAAATACAAGATTATAATTTATATTACATCCTTATGCTGTCACTTTTTAGATTACTATCATTTTCCCATTCATTAAATAGTAAAAAAAAAAAACTATCTACAGATAAAGAAGTAGGTAGACAGACAGACAGATAGATTCCATTATTGGCTACAGAGTACTAGTCTACCTTCTAGGTGCATTATATGAGCATTTTGATCTTTCTTACTTCTCCCACTGCCAACGTTATGAATTACATATGTCTGCTTATGTTACATTTTATGTACAGGTCACTCATATATATGTCACGTACATGTTTTTTTAATCTTTAATAATGTGATATACTAAATATGATATTAAAATTAAACAAATCTTTAGATCTACATCTGTTTGTATTCTTTTTTAAACTACTAGGAACTACTAACTAATTTTTCTTTTTCTTTTTCTTGTATACTGGAGTATAGTTGATTAGCAATATTGTGTTAGTAGCAGGTGTACAGCAAAATGATTCAGTTATACATATACATATATCTGTTCTTTTTCAAATTCTTTTCCCATTTAGGTTATTACAGAATACTGAGCAGAGTTCCCTGTACTATACAGCAGGTCCTTGTTGGTTACCTATTTTAAATATAGCAGTGTATACATGTCAATCCCAGACTCCAAAGAAGACATACAGATGGCCACGAGGCACAAGAAAAGATGCTCAACATCGCTAATTATTAGGGAAATGCAAATCAAAACTACAGTGAGAGATCACTTCACACGAGTCAGAATGGCCATCATCAAAAAGTCTACAAACAGTAAATGCTGGAGAGGGTGTGGAGAAAAGGGAACCCTCCTACACTGTCGGTGGGAATGTAAATTTGTACAGCCACTATGGAGAACAGTATGGAGGTTCCTTAAAAAACTAAAAACAGAGCTACAAACTAATTTTTTAAATTAGGTGTTGATTATTTTCTTACTGATCTGAAGTAGTTCTTTACATATGGGTATTAACTCTAGTTATATATATGATAATATATATATACATATATATAGAATACTTTTTGTGATTTGACATATGCAAATTTTAATTATTTTATTTTTAATGTAATTACATATATGAATCATTCCTTTTTAAATCTTTGCATCTGTATTTTAGTTTATCTTTCCCTAAACCCAAAATCAGATATTTATGAACATTCTCTTCTAGTATATTTATTACTACATTTTTATATTTATAATATAATTTTTAATCAATAAAACATTCTTCTGGGCTTTCTATTCTGTTTCAAGTATTTGTCTACTTTATCAACATCATATTATTTTTATTATTATTATTATTTTTTACAGATGGAGAATACAGCCAATATTTTATAATAGCTTTAAATGGAGTATAATCTATAAAAAAATTGAATCACTATATTGTACATCTGAAACTAACATAATATTCTAAATCAACTATACTTCAATAAAAAAATTCTGTCTTTGACTTCTGATAACTTGACTGTAATGCATCTTTCTGTGGATTTCTCTGGGATTATTTTATTTGGGATCCTTTTTTTTTTTTGAATTTTTGAATTTTATTTATTTTTTTATACAGCAGGTTCTTATTAGTTATCCATTTTATACATTAGTGTATATATGTCCATCCCAATCTCCCATTTTAATTACTATCTTTATATAAATATTTTTTGGCTCTTATTTCATAAATACGAAATTCAGAATCACTGACCTGTGAAAATTTCCTGCTGAGATTTTAATTATATTAAACTTACAAGTCAATATAAAGAGATCGAAAATAATTAATGAATTGTCTTCCATACTGAGTCTCTGCACCCTGAGAGAAAAGTTTAATGGTTTCCTTCCTAAATACCATTCGCATTTCTCACAAAGTTTAATCCTCAGCATACTTTTTGTTGCTACTATGAATGGGCTCCTTTTTTCTCACATTTTGGAACTAGTTATTATTACTATATAGATCATGATATTTCCATTATTTACAATGGAACTTTACTACATTCTATTATTTTTAGTTGACCGTCTTTGTGATTTTTTTTCATTATCTACAAATAATTTTATCCTCCTTTCCAACAGTTCTTTCTCTTACTCCTTTTTCTTTTCTTAATACACTAACTAGACATTTCAAAGCTATTTTAGATAGTAGTGACGACAGCTGGTATGTTGCTAATTCTAACAGGAGATAAAATTTTTGTGTTTCACCATTATTAGTATTTTGGCTATTAATAGCTGGATCCCGATTTTGTTTATAAAATTATAGATACTTCCCATAAAATAGAAAGAGTAAATATCTCTAAACTGTGAGATAATGGGTGATTTTATTTTCCTTCACATTTTCACAGTAATTATCTAGGATTTCTAAATCTACCTTTCTATATTTTAGAATTCAAATTTTATTGATTTATGTTTTTAAAAAAATCATCCATTTGATTAAGTTTCTCAAACATATGTGGAAAAGATCTACAAAAGTATTATTACTTTTCATTTACAGATAACTATAGTTATATCCCATAACTGCTAATTTTGTATATATTTGTAAAATTAGACTAGCCACAAACACTTCCAATTTATTTTCCAAGTTTCCTAAAATGAGTGGATGCACACATCCTTAACTCACTATTTCTCTTAATGTTCCTTGCTTCAGGAGAACATTTTTAACTCCAAATAATCTTGGTTAGCAATCAGTATCGTGCAGAAGGCAAGAGAGAAGCAAACCCTAAAAAGTTTTCTCTTTAGAAATAACATTGTACTGTTCCTTGTAAAAGACAGCAGATCTAAAGATAATATCTGGATACAAATTTCTCAAAGTAAACTTATTCTGCTAATAAAAATGATACTTCATCCTTTTTATTAAAATACATTCATGCTTAAAAAAAAATACATTCATGCTTATTAAGACTACAGTACAAGATGCCATAAAATAAAATATTAACAATTTGGTATTAGGAAATTCATAACATTCCCAGATCAGAGCTCCATGAAAACCAGATTCTAATACTGTTAATATTAAGACTTGCATGTTAATAAATGTTTGTGGCAATCTCTTCAAGTCCTCATCAAATCCTGTTTCTTTCATATTTCATTAAGTAACCATTATACTGAATCTGTCTTACCATCTGAAATAGTTTGAGATACATTATCAGAAAAATATATCAACTTCCAATATAATCAGCTAAATTTTTCATTTTTACTCTACCAGGGAAGTTTCAAAGTGCTAAAAAATGCAAACTGCTACCCATTTTCTAAAAACAGAAATGAAATAATTAGGTCACAATAGATGGCTTCTTTCTTAGAGAGAAAAAAAAAAAAGATGATGATGAATGCAACTGGAATGTTTATTGTCACTGAAATTCTTCAGGCCTGGATTCCAAGTACATGTCTTGATGCAGGTTACTATGACAACTTAAATTACAGAAAATATCCCCCCTTCTATCAAGTTGTTTTCTCCACAAGGCCATTTCAAGCCTCCTAAAATCTGTATGCATGGATTACTTATAACAACAATAAACATCTCTTCACAAGTTTTATTCAGAAATGCCCCCATCTAAACCCTTAAAACCAAGAACAAGCATATAAAAATAAATTCCATTAAATCTACATGGGACAGAAAACCTAACCTGAAAATACACATACAAAGCTTAAAATATAAAATGTTGAGAGTACTCTGAAACTACTCCCCATTACCAGAGGCACAGGGTGTATTACCACCATATGCTTCATTACAGAAACTATGGGAAATCACTTGCAAGGCAGTTTTCAAAGAAGATTATAGAACTAAGCCTTGTTTACCATTATTTTCCCCTCACTAATGCTTTTTACAGGAAAGTACCAGAAAAGGAGGGTGGGAGAATATTGCAGTCCTATTTATGAGAGAAAGAGAAACAAATAAGCAATCTGTAAAATTTAAACTTGTTTTACCTAATCTGTCTTTTACACAAAACATGGGCTTTATGGTTTGCTCTCACACAGCTTCAATTTTATACTCTCACACAGCTTCAATTTTATAAACCTAACAAAAATGCCTTGTGATAAATAACAGTGCGAATTATTCTCTATCCTCATTCTCTAAGAGAATAATGGCTTGGGAATAATTGCATCACTATGGAGAAATGTGATTCAGTACAGATATTCTGATTTTAAGACAGTAAAAATTTAAAGTAGCTCCTTAAAAAAAAAAAAAAAAAAGGTAGTTTTACAATGTAGCAATACTAAGAATTTCAAAGCTGGTTTTGCTGCTCACCAAAGTTAACATAACTAAAAATTACATGCTTCCTTTGGAAAGGCTTAGGGAACTCATATTCCCTGTTGGTATGAGTAAACTGGCTCAGTATCCAGCATAGGCAAAAAAGTTCTGTAAGTTCAAACAAAGCTTTATTTAAAAAAGAAAAAGAGAGCAGTATGCTAAATGCTAAAGGAGTCTCTTTGCTCTTGAAGTCAAGAATCAGACTGTTACTGAGCATTTGAGAACAGCAAAAAATGAAAACTCCTCAGCAGTAAACTCCAAGCAACTCATCTCTCTCTCTCCTACCTGTATTAGTAAATAAGTACTAGTGTTCCAAGAGAAACAAAATAACTGAAGTGTTCAAATCTAAATGTACACAATCCCTACACTTAAAGCTGAAACAGTTCCTTCTTGGTGTAACTTACATATAATGCCTCCTATACAGAAAATAATTAATGTGTAAAATAAAGATCTGCAGAACAGCTTCATCAATAATGGAAGCTAAAACTAAAATTTAAGTGACTATCCAATCATGGAGAGAACTTTGGTCAATGGAGCTACATAATACATTTTTTCCTTATGCTTTTCTTCTTTCAACTGTATTACAAATAGCAGGGCACTACAAATAGCAGGGCTCAACGAGGAGTTTTCAGCTCTCACATGGACGTAATGAAATCACCTTATTAGAATCAGGCTATCTTTTATTCTCAACACTTGGAGACTTTTAGTCATGGTTTTCCCTAATGCCTGAGCAATGTAGCAGAGTCCACAGGAGAACTGAACCAGTGAGGATATGAACTTGTGTTTTTAGGAATCCGCTCCTTCCACAGAGTCTAGCAATTACTAGAAGGCTCTAAGGGGAAATTAATTTATGTGAGACCTTCAAAATTCATCATCTGGGCAAAAATGCAAGCACATAACTTTGGCAAGTGAGGGACTAAGGAATTTATGTGACAGCACAGTGGTTGGTGCCCTTAAAGAGTTTATTCACCTGTAAAATGTGAACAGTTTATTCATAAGTCATTCACTTACTGCAAACAAGGTCAAATTATTTCCCCTCCTGAGACCAGTAAGTCACTTTAATGTTCAAGAGACAAGAGACTATACACATCAAGCATACAAAAAGCAAGTGGAGAATAATTTAGTTGTATATTCCTACCTCAAGGGATTTTGTGCCCCCTTTATTTAATGAAGCCAATTATTGACACTGTTACAGAGATGGAAGCCCAAACTACAGGATATATTTCAGACTTACCAAGACCTTCTAACCTTTCACTGTTAGAAATACTCCACTGTTTTAAAAGAGGTTGCCGATTTAAAGCATTAGTAGAACAGTGCTCAGGAAGCCCAAGACTGGTGATAAAACCAGTTTGCAAAATTTTGCCTCAGACCCCAAATTTGAATCTCGAATTTGTAACATAGTGGCAACTATTGCTAACTACACTTTGTACTTATTTAAATAAAGGGTTTACAAATGATGATTCAACAGTGAACACAATCTCTGAAAGTCTCCCAAGACTTTGAAAAGTTTTCTTAAAAAAGTCACTGTAAGTGATACTCTTCTAGGATGTATGGAAGAGTACAAATTTTCAGACTCACCTTGCCGTGCTGGAGTGCCCAGGTGGGAGCAGTGTGAGGTAGTCTTGAGGAAGGGTAGAGCACCAGACAGGTATTCTAGGAGGAGCTACACAGGCATCTGAAAAGGTACACAGTGTCCTTACATCCTGGCTAATTTTTATCTTAGAAATGCTAAATCACCCCATTTTAACTTCTAATCAAAGAGCAAAATACACAAACTTTTAGCTTCAAATGGTTTTTCCAAACGGAATTTTTCCTCCCCTCTTGGGCCCTCTCCGCTAGTCATTTGAATTGCAGTCCTTGTGGGGTAGATTTGTTTGGTTTGGTTTGAATTAGTATTTTTGTGCCTTTGGAAAAGGAATTTCAGTTGTTTCTTTAAAAGGTCATTTGATGGGCCCATGGTGTTCTAGGAAAGACTTTGTGCCTTCTTTTTCTCCTGACCAAAGTTCCCTGCAATACCACAATAATTTCTTGAAAGCAGTTTAGCAGTTAGACATTTGGAAAATTGCCTAAAGCCAGGGCCTAAAAATGAAGTTGAAGTTGAAGAGAACTCAGGTTTTCAGTCTTAAAAAACAAAAACAAAAACAAAAACAAAAACAAGCCTCATTCTTCTTTGGTGAGTACAACTGACAACCATTGGCTAACCTAAGAAAGAGGGTAACTTGGCACCAGTTCTTTTGACCATTCTATTGCGTGATACTGTGAGAATGTGAAACTCTGCCATGACATTAGTTATAAAGAAAGCCGAAGAAAGAAATCTTGGCCACAAGACAGGAATTGACGCAATTCTTATGTCTGCCACATTCAGACTATGCCCTTAATGCAGATGTTTCTGCATTTATTTATAGAAAGGTTTACTTCAGTAACAAGACCATCTTCCATTAACCATATATTTTTAATATACCAAGACACTGAACTACTTTTATTATGAATAGGAAATACCACCCCCAAAAGTTAACAATCCTTAAGTTCTTAGCTATGAAATAATATGAAATATCAAATTAGAAATAGTGTAAAGGGATTTCCCTGGTGGCGCAGTGGTTAAGACTCCGCGCTCCCAATGCAGGGGGCCTGGGTTCGATCCCCGGTCAGGGAACTAGATCCCACATGCATGCCACAACTAAGAGTCCACATGCCACAACTAAGGAGCCTGCAAGCCACAACTAAGACCCGGCACAATCAAATAAATAAATATTTAAAAAAAAATAGTGTAAGGAGAAAGAACTGGTGGACCCCAAATCTGATGCAAGCTATCAGAAAATATATACATTGGTTGGATTCTTCTCTCACCATGGTGTGTCAGCTTGGATTTTTCTCCCTCTTTCTTAACTCTATAGCTCTTCCAGGCTACTTTGTAGCAATTTGAGTCTAAAGCATCACCTTCCACTGGAACCCAAAGGTCTAGGAGGAGCTTCAAGCTGTGACAAGACTCCCAATGGATTCATCTGAGGTTAACCCAACCTGGACCCTGGAGTCTCCTCAAATGTCCATTGATGAAAATTCCCAGGCAATTCCAGTTGCCTCTCAACCTATGTCTGAAGTGTTAATAAAGAACCTCTGTAACTTGACGCTCAACCCTAGTACCAAATTGTCATTCATTCTACCAGAATGTCTACCTCAACCAACTGGGTGGTTACTTGGTGAAAACATACCCTATAGGAGAGCGGTGAGGACCGTGTTAACTGATCGGAGAGATAAGATGGAGGGGCTGATCCAATCTATTAAAAAACGCTAAGGCAAAGGAGTTCCTTGGTCTGACTCTCAAAGAGAACCACAGCAGAATGACACTGAGACTCGATCAAGAGAGCAAAGATTTAGATGTAGCTGTCGTTTTTGCCGGTTTCGTAGAGATCCCTCTGAGGATAATTTTTTTTTAAATTAATTAATTAATTAATTAATTATTTTTGGTTGCATTGGGTCTTTGTTGATGTGAGCGGGCTTGCTCTAGTTGCAGCAAGCGGGGGCTACTCTTCCTTGCGGTGTGCGGGCTTCTCATTGCAGTGGTTTCTCTTGTTGCGGAGCACGGGCTCTAGGCACGTGGGCTTCAGTAGTTGTGGCACGCGGGCTCAGTAGTTGTGGCTTGTGGGCTCTAGAGCGCAAGCTCAGCAGTTGTGATGCATGGGCTTAGCTGCTCCGTGGCATGTGGGATCTTCCCGGACCAGGGCTCAAACCCGTGTCCCCTGCATTGGCAGGCAGATTCTCAACCACTGTGCCACCAGGGAAGCCCTCTGAGGATAATTATGAGAATTATTACAACAATAAGTATTACAGTAATTATTATGACAGACACAGAGTTGAAGGAGCCATAAACGTTATTCTTGTACTATTTTTTCTTGCTGGTAATTTTAGGATCATTATGAAGCAGCTTGGGAAAGACTGTGCACCAATATTTTGATAACCTATAAATTCTGTGATGTCTTTTTTTCTTGCATCTCTTTTCTACCTTAATACAGTAACTTATAAGGAATCTATGTAGCTTGCAATTGAATGACTTGAATATACTTTAGTTACACTTTGTGAAACAAATTAACTTGTGTGGAACGAAAGTGAAGAAAACGTTGGGTGACTTGGCCACAGCACTGTTAGAACAGCATGTTGAACTGTAACAAAAATTTTTGATGTGCTGTTTCGGAAAAAAAAAAAGAAAGAAAAATATATACATATATACATTTCAAACACAACTGAGGAAGCGGGAAGTCAGTCCAAAGTTTTCCCTTCCAGAGCCGGGTTCTCCCTGCTCAGCTTCTACAGCCCTGGATGGAGACACTGTTTCCAAATCTGGTTACTAGACAAGTACTTCATATAATTTAATAGTTGTTATAAAAATGCCATTCATTTCCAGATTACTTTTTCCATGGTGTTATAGCTGCAAGTGCAAAAGTGCATTAGTGCGTGCTTCCAAGTTTTAAAAGAGAGCGAGGAGCAGTCACATTAAAATATTTTTCTAATGAAAATGAATAGGCTTTAAGCCAACTAGATACCATAGAATTCCTGTTTCATCCTCTTCTATCAGATGGGTTAGAGCCATCTGGCTTCAACTAGACCTACCTCCTAAAGAAGCTAGAAGACAGACACACATTTGAAGCTGATGCACCTTTGGTAAAAGAGCCTGTCCACGGACCATTATATCATCCAAAACGTGAGGAAGGGTCAACTCTGTTGGGAGAGAGGACTGGGTGACGAATTCAGAACCATGTGAGAAGAGGCGAAATAGACCAACCACGCTGATTCCCACCTCGGGCCTAGAAGCTATCTGGAATCCAGTTTGGTTGGCAAAGGGATTCTTATTTATCGAATTCAAAATTTCTTTTCCTACCCATCTTTTCTTCTTTAAAGCCTCACCACTCTTTTTAATTTTGTTTTCAAGAAAGTTTTTTGGAAATGGGAAGTGGGCACCTGAAAAGTAGTTTCTGGAATTGACATAATCGTTATCTTCTTTTGTTCATAAAATAACGTTATCACTACTAGAGCCAGGCATTTAAAGGCCAAGATGATTACGGTGCTTATTCCCTCATATATAGTTCAAAATGACACTAACTTACATATATGCTGACATTAAAATCTCTCCTTTTCAGATCTTTATAACTGTAAAATTCTGGATGAGTCGAGGCTCTTTACGATAGGATGGCATGTGTCCCAGTCCTGCCAGTGGCCTGGGAAGGTGGGAAATGCCAAACCGGACAGGAAGGCCTCAGTCCTCAGGACTCAGCTCTGATAGACTGCTCCTCACCTCTCTGGTCCCCAGTGAGGTCTCAGTCGTCTCCCCACCAATTACTACAACCATCCTAACTATTCAACCCATCGTCCACCCTTCAGCCAGACCACTTTAAAAAAGCAAACAAGAAAAGAGTGAATCCTATCATTCTACTGTTTTTAAAAGCCTCCACCAAAGAAGTTCAAACTTCTTTTGTTTGGCCCGTAACTGTAGTGACAATATTTTCCTCACTGCAGATACAGACATAAGATCTGGCAACTGTGAGAGTACTCACAGAGGCGGTAAGAAAGCTGAGATTTAAACTGGGGTGCTCTCAGAGAGTGGACCACGTCCCGGTGCTCTACACGAGCCTCTCTGCGTCCTCGCAGAGGATGCCGCTAGCTCATTTCCAGACACCCTCCCGAAGCCACCACATGACATGACCAGCCTCACCCAGGGCTCAGCCTCTCGGCCTCTAGCCCTCCTTCATGCTGGTGTCCCGTGCCAAGGCCCCACCAACTCACCCTCCAAGAGACTACCCAAAAGTCTCCCAGCGCCTGGAACCTTCCCCCATCCAAACTGATCATTCCAGGTACTCCCAAGTGGCTGGCTAACACTACTCACTGGCACTGCTTCCTAAATCCTCACAGCCTGATGAGGCGGGCAGGCTGTAAGAAGGGAAGACCAGGAGAGAAAACTCGACAGAAGGGTTCAATAACTGGTCCAAGGTCATACAGCTAATAAGTAGGGGAGCCAGGAGCTGAACTCAGGCAAACCGACTTCCGAGCCCATGACCTTCAACAACCGACCTCACCATCTCCACTATGTATCCCTACTGTAATATTTAGCACAGATTATAACAAACTGTTGGCTCTGCTTGAGGGCAGAGACCTTTTGCACTGATACTGCCTAGCACATCAGAGGTGCTCAGTAAATGTCAACTGAGGGCTTGATGAATGCAGAGGGTTTTACAGAATGGTAACGGGTTGTTGAGAGGTGCTGAGCTTATCAACAGTGAAAGCCCTGCCTAGCTAAACGATTTCTTTTACCTAGATATAATTCTATGACTACAACTCTGAAAAATAGGTATTTATTATATAAGCAATTGAAATGGACCAATAATCAACTTATACCAACATGCGCAATTTGGGAAAAAAAGGATAAAAATTGGAAACCTCTACATTCCAATAATTATATTATTTTTGTTAAAGTTAAGATTAAGGTTATTTAAACATCCACTGGACACTTCTAAATATGTGTAAGGATCAGACATTCTCCTACTTTGGTAGCCAGCCTCCAAGATAACCCCCAAATATCCCTGCCTCCTGGTCTTCATATCCTTGTGTATTCTCCTCCCACATGAGCGGAGTTAACTTGTAGAGCCAGTAGGATATTGTGGAAATGATGTGTGACTTCCAGACTAGGTCATAAAAGACAATGCAGCTTCCATGTTGCTCTCTTTGATCACTTATTCATGTTATACAGACATTCAAGCAGCCCTATGGAGAAATCCACGTGGTAAGGAACAGAGAGGCCTCCTGCCAATAACCAGTTCAAATTTGCCAGGCTTGTGAGCAAACCACCTTGGGAGTGGATCTTCTAGCGCCAGTCAAGACTTCCTGTGGACTACTTACAACACGGGAGGAAATCTGGGCTGCAACCTTATGAAAGATCCTGAGCCAGAGCTGCCCACCTAGGACATTCCTGGATTTCTAATCCAGAGAACCTAGGTGAGATTAAAAATGTTTATTGTTTTAAGTCCCTAAGTTCAGGGCAACTTGTTTGCAGCTATAGATAATTAATATTTCTACTGTCACCCACACAGCCTTTATTTAAATTAGTTTATAAGAATGCAAACAGAAGCTGGTGACGTAAATGAACACAATATCAGGTTATTGCAACTCCTATACACTGAGCACAAGAAAAACAGAATGATTAAGAACAACTCAAGAGCAAAGTAAATTCCAGTTTCAAGAGATGTTGCCCTTTTTTCTTTTTTTTTTTCATCAGTAAAGAATGCAGGCCCTTCATTTGCTTGTAGATGTCTCTTAATGACTGCTGATTAATTGTTGGATATATTCTCTTCCTCCAAACTAGGCCCACCAGGATGGATAATCAATGGACAATAGGGTCATTTTTATTACTGTAGAAACCAGAAAAGAGCTTATTGCTCTGGCTGTTCAAGTCTCACAGGTGATATAAGAAAAAGCCTAAAGGTTTGGAGGAAGCTACTCTCTACTCTCCAAGATGCCAGAAAAGTTCAAAAAGCACATTTCTTTCTTATTGAGAAGAGAAAACCATCTAAATATTCAACTCTAAATATCCAACTGTAAATAAAATGCGATAGCACATTTTCATAAGTATTCACAAAAATTAAAACCACAAATACAAAAATTGGAAAGAAGGGTAGGAACAAAGTTTTTTTTTCTTCTTCGATACCAAAACTCACAGATATCGTACATCTCTGAATATAATTCAGCTCTGCTAAGAGCAACATATGATGGTAATAAGAAAAGTATCTTGGGTTTTACATATTCCATATGTAATGTTAAAACCATAAAATGACTACAGAGACAATGAGGTAGATTTTCTGTGGAAACGAATCCATTATGATGCTATCAGCTACATTAGTTTGTAAAGCAGAGGGCAATGGTAATAACAAAAAAAAATTCACTTTTAATAAACATTTACTAAGCCCTTACTATATTTAAAACACAGGAGAAATTATAAAGGTAAATAAGATATGTATTCCTTTCTATCAACTGTGCAATATTTGTGAGATGTAACTAATATCTAGTGATAATAATACCAAATAAATGTTTTGGAAGCACCAAAGAGACTTGAAAAAGAAAACCTATAGTAGAGTTCATATCCTGGTGGGTATTCAGGGAGCCTTTATGAAATAAGTCATTATACTTGTATTATGCTGTAAATTTTCTGAGCTTTTTCATATTAATATGTTAGAAGTCCCCAGATGACAAAGCTGAGATTCAGAAAGATTAGATGACTTGATTCGAACACAGTCCCTGCCTTTTTAGAAGTAATAGTAGGCACACAGTAAATAAGTGCCTGGCCACACACTGTACAATCCAGCCACTATTCACAACTCTGTGAGGGTAAATCCTACAGTCCCCGTTTGGCAGATGAGGAAACTAAGATTTCAGAAAGATTTGGTACCTTTCCAGGTTCACACAGCTAGTAAATGGTGGAGCCCTGATTTGAACTCAGGTGCACTTGATTTCAAAGATCCTGCTTTTCCCTACCAGACTCCCATCCCAGGTTAGTTCACATAACCCAAGCAGGTCCCAATAAGTGTTCACACTCTATTGCCCCTTCCCTTTCTGGCCTAATAAACTGATACATAAACCACAGAAATTCAAATGCATCCTTGTTATTTTAGTCTTCTGATTTGTTATTAAATGCCATACAGGAACTCAGAAGAATAACAAAGGAGGAGGATACGACAAGCAAAGGACATGATCAATTATTTTTTAAATAGACGAGCAATCATTTTTCTTTAGGTCAATTTGCGAAATGCATTTTATAAACTTTACCAGACAAGCTATCCAATGATTACTTTCCCCTGGATAACACGTTCATATCCCACACACCAGAGAGTTGTTTTCAGAAGATGAACTACAGAGTTTGGATAAAGTATTCACCAAATTATCTAGGTGTCTTTACTGAAGATCTTTTACTCCAATTGGAGTTGGCCAAAACCCCAAAACACTGTTAAATGCATATAGATTAAATGACAAACATAACCACACCAAGAGAAGCTGTGTTTCCCTATAGAACACTTATCAGACAAATGTGATACTGCGACATATTAAAGAAAGGAACAGTATGATCCTTGGTGTGGTCCAGTGATTGGGACAGAACACATGGCTGGGCCAAAGTTTTAAGAGAAAACATCAAACTGATAGAAATGTTAGGAAGGGAAAAGACCTGAAGAATAGAAAAGGAAGCAGACGCAGGCTCCTTCTGCAAAGGAGACATCATAAAGCTGTCTTTACTGCTGCTCAGAAAGTACAAGGCTCTGCAAAGGCACAGTGAGTTTGTAGAAGAATTTAGGTGGAATCGCTATACCCCTCTGAAAGAGCTGCCTTCTGAGATTGGGAAAAACTCAAAGAAGTTAACTGGCTTTTAATTTAAATGAAGTAAACTACAAAGGTTAAAAAACAAAACAAAACCCCGATAAGGTTGCGAACAGCCCTTCAGCAGATAGAATTTCTCTAAAGGTACTGAAAGGATTCTTCTGAGGTTTCCACGCTGTTCTGTGTTACTTGTTAGACCCACTCCCCTACTGCACCATGGAATTATGTCTCATTTCTTCTTTATAGTCCCAGCACCTAGCACCAAATCTGGCACACTCAATAAACGAGGATGAAGGGAAGGCCAGGAGGAGGGTCTAGAGAAAGCAGGAATTTGACATGCTATTTCCTGAGGTGGCAATGCAGGCAGCTGGCTGACAAATTTCTCTCTTCCTTTTCTCCCTACAAGGAAGGACTGGATCAGGGTGGGGGGTAGGCGGGAGGGGGGTTATTTTTTAAATGAAAGAAAACAATTATTAGCAAACAAACTTGTGGCTTTTTATTTTTGTATTAACACAAATGAAATCTCAAATGTTGATTTCAGCCACCACTCCCCAATCACCCTGGAAATTTTTCTAAATACTACAGATTGCTCTAGTTAACCTCATCTTAGCTTATCAGATTTGATTATCCAGCTTTATTGCTATCAATTAACCATCTATTCAATACTGTTACCAAACAACAAGAAAAGTCCCAAGACTGCTTTTAAAGACCTGACAGTTCTGACTATAAGGTTCTCGGCATGGACGTTTTAAACTTTCTCCCTTTTTTCCCCTAATGGTCTCAAAAGAACTAATTTTAAAGAGACCCTGCCATAAAGAAGAGTGAGTTCAAATATAAGGGATTTCTTTTTTAAATAACACGAATTAATTTCAAGTGACAATGATTTTCATTCTCCATTTAAAACGAGAGTTGGTAGAAAATTTTTAGCATATCTTTAAAAGGCAAAAAATAGAGAGCAAGGAATATTCTACTATTAAAATTGAAAATTACTATAGTATGTTGGCATGTTCAAGCATGCTTTAAACAATTATCTAATTTCCTAAATTGCACTATTTCATGATTATGTTAATCTTGAATAAATGTCTTCATTTCAGTGAAAAGAAAAGCATAAGCAACAAAGCTACGTTAAGCTGAAGAAAAGAGTATCTTTAGGTTTAAACATTACTTATGCCAGGCACTTGTGCATATCACACTTTACCTATTTCTGAAACCTTATCATTTCCTGCCTTAGTGTTTTAAGGAAGGGATGCCCTTAGATCATTTCTGGAATTACAGTCTCCCACAGTTTTTGGTCCATTTCTGGTGTACTCTCTCCCCTTGCTGAAAGCATATGGTATTGACTGTAATGCTGTGTTAATAATGTCCTCTTTGGCTCCAGGCTCATCAAAAGAAAGCTGAGAGGCAAGACTGCACAGATCACATGACACATCGTTGATTCGGTTCATACCATGTTCCACTTCGTACCAGCTCACTGCCTAGTGATGGACCCCCAGGTACAGGAAAAATGGCAGAAACACACAAGGGTCACAAGGGGGGAAAAGGCAATAAAGAAGGGAAAATTATTAAAGCCAAGAGAAGTGGCAGCAAGTAACAAAGAACTTCATCAGGATTGTGAGAAGCCAATGACCACAGGATACGATAGGTCAGGCACGAGGGAAACTCACGGAAGAAGCCAATGGATGTCTAATCTCCGCACAATTTAGAAAGAAGCTGGGTTAAGAGGAGCGGGCAGCAGAGGTACTCGCAGAAGAGGCGAGTTGCCCTGGCGTGACTCGGAAGCCGGCACAGCCTGCACCTCGTAGGCCCCAAAGGGCGTGTGGAACCCAGGAGTCTCAATGGTCCAGCTGACCCAAGAAACATGAGGTCATCCACACTGTGGATCACGGCTCCACAGAGAAAACTGGCCTTGTCCTCTACACGTTCTGGAGGTAGCACAGACCACGTCCTAATCCCAGCTCTGCTGAAGCGACTTTGGAGCAGTCATAACCTCCTTGAGCCTCGGTTTCTCATCTGCAGGGCAAGCTCTTAGGACTAAGTGCAGCTGTGTTGTCTTTTAATTGGCAACATCTCAACGGCCCTGGAAGACGCAGGATCCTGGAGGAGGATGACCTGACGTATGTAAATCATCAAGGCCACTCCTACCTTCTCGGTGCGGGGAGAACCCAACTTGGGATGCTGGGGAAACCAGACTGGAAGTAGCTACCTCACCCCTTTCAGACTGAGGGCAGGCTCTGCTACAGGGCCGCAGAGACCAGGAGAACTGCTTGCCATAAGCCAGAGTTAGGAAAACATTTCTCCAAACACTTCAGTTTATAGCCTTTTCTATGTGCCAGGCCACTGTTCTAAGTACTTTATGCATATTAATTTATTTACTTCTCGTAATAATCCCTCGTTTTCTGATGAGGCAAGAGACTTGAGGTAGTTAGATAACTTATGACCCAGGTCCCCCGGCCAGCAAACAGCAGAGTGTCTGTACATGTGCCCAGCCCTGCTACTGCAGTCTGTGCTCCTAACCTCCCCCAAACACTGTCTCTAGACAGGACTCGGCAGCTGGCTTTCCTGACAGGAAGGCCTTCTCTCCCCCAAATACCGATTTCAGCCATCCTTCCCTAAGTTCCACATCAGTAAGATGGGGTAAGGCCACTTTCTTCCCAATGGAACAGAATACTTTTATGTGAAAATGACTAACAAACGTATGAAAAGATGCTCGACAGCATATGTCATCAGGGAAAGGCAAATTAATACAACGGGATCCACTACACACCTATTAGAATGGCCCAAATCCGGAACACTGACAACACCAGATGATGGTAAGACTGTGGAGCAGCAGGAACTCATTCATTGTTGGCGGAATGCAAGGTGACACAGTCACTCTGCAAGCCACTTTGGTGGTTTCTTACAAAACTAGACATACTCTTACCATACAGTCCAGCAACTGCTCTCCTTGGTATTTACCCAAAGGAGTTAAAAACTTATGTCCACACAAAACCTGCACATGGATATTTGCAGCAGCTTTATTCATAACTGCCAAAACTTGAAAGCAACCACGACGTCCTCCAATAGATGAATGGATAAATAAACGACATCCAGACAATGGAATATTATTCAGCACTAAAAAGAAATGAGCTAATGAGCCATGAAAAGACACAGAAGAAACATAAATGCCTATTACTAAGTGAAAGAGCCAATCTGAAAAGGCTATACACTGTATAATTCCAAGTATATGACATTGAAGAAAAGGCAAAACTATGGAGACAGTAAAAAGATTAGGGGTTGCCAGGGGTTAGGAGAGAGGGAGGGATGAACAGGCAGAGCACGGAGGATTTTTAGGGCAGTGAAAATACTTTGTATGAGGCTATAACGGTGGATACATATCATTATTTGTATGTCATTTGGATACATCTGTCCAAACAGACAGAATGTACAATACCAAAAGTGAACTGTAATGTAAACTATGGGCTTTGGGTGATAAAGATGTGTTATTGTACGTTAATCAGTTGTAACAAATGTACCACTCCAGTGAGGAATGTTGATAATGGGGAGGCTATGCGTGTGAGGGGGGCAGCGGGTAAATGGGAAATCTTAACTCCCCCTTAGTTTTACTGCAAACCTAAAACTGCTCTATAAAAATTGTCTTAAATGCCCAACAACAGCTGGCACATTGCAGACACTCAGTAATTGCTAATTTACTCCTTTACTTCAAGTAATCATTACCTAGACAAAGGCCACAATCTGCCCAGCCCTCCATGTTTTTAATCTAGCTAAGGCCCTGGTCAAACTGATTCCCTGCACAGCCAAAGAGCAACCCCTGGATTGAGCCTGCCTCTCCCTCAAAAGGCACCAAACTAAATTACCCTCGTGTGTGTCCCTGCGATGGACACAACCTGAGTCTAGAGCTGCCCTCAGGAGCTATGGACAGCAGAGGGCTTGCCTGACCCAGCAACGAAAGATCCCGTTTCTGAGCTGTTATTTGGTATATTACAACATGCCACAGGGTCTACAGTTACAGCATTTGACAGAAAAACACAAAACCTTTAGCAAACTACAGAACAACTGTGGGACTTTTTTTTTTGGAACGCCTTTCTGCACAGTGCAGCAAAAGCACATTACCCTGAGAGTTTACAGACCAGAGTTCACGTCCCACTTCTACCAGCCAACAGACTGGGGGAAATCAAAACTCCTCACACTCAGAACCCACGTGATCTGCATCTGAAAAATGAAAGGCTCAAGACCAGGTTTATATCACTACCCTGGATGTTTTCCTCTGGACATATTCCAGTTTGTTAATGTTCATAAAATTTGGCTCCCAAAACGAAAGATGCCGTTCCCAAAATGGCCTGATCAGCACAAAAGATTTATTACCTGTGCTGATCCCTCCTTGGCTTTTTTTAAAATTAAATTATTTTCACTGAATGTTAAACAGGTACAAAATATAAAGAATTACAAAGGAACACTCGTGTATCCACAACCAATTTTACAAAGAAAAACTAAATTACTAACACCTCTGAAGCTCCTTTTGACTCTTCCTTATCCCCTCCTTCATCCTCCACTAACAGGTAATAACTCTCCTAAATTCTGTGTGTACACTTGCCTTTTAAAAAACAGTCTAATCACACGTTTGTATCCCTGAACAATATACTATTTAGTTTGCTCAAATCTCTGAACCTCATATAAATGGAATCAGACTATATATGATCTTTTTTTGCAACCTGCTTTTTCCACTCAACATTATGTTGATGTCTGAATCAGTGATCCATTCATTTTTCAAAGCTGGGAAAAGGGCCGACAGGCACAGGCGTGGGCTGAGGCTGGCTGTTTCCCGGCAGTATCCACTCTGACGGGGTGGAGCCCATGCTGTACTGGTTGTTCATCCTTTTCAGTATCACCCCAGTCCTACAGTACTCCACTGTATAAACCACACCGTAGGGAATTCCCTGGTGGTCCAGTGGTTAGGACTCCGCACTTTCACTGCTGAGGACCTGGGTTCAGTCCCTGGTTGGGAAACTAAGATCCCCACAAGCCGCGCAACGAGGTCAAAAAAAAAAAAAAAAAAAAACACCACACCATAGTGATGTTTTATACAATCGATGTTTTGTTTTCTTCCAGATTGTTTTGTGGTGGGCCACATGAAGTGCTATGAACAGTGGTGGCCATATGCTAGGTCGTAGAGTATCCATATTTTCAACTTTATTAAAATCAGTTATCTTCAAAACTTTGGTCATGACCATTGTGGTTCATAAAATTTCCTAGATTAAATCCAACTTTTTTTTTTTTTTAATGAAAAAGAGTAAATTAGAAAGAAAAAAATAGCACAGAACACTACGCTTAGGAGGATATGATCGGTTTCTCAAAACTTTGGCTTAAATTACACACACGTGTCATATGTATACACGTCAGTAAATGAATTCCTTACTATAGGTCACAGTCGAAAAGCTCAGCACTGTCTTACAGTTGACTAATTCTCTCTTTGCCTATGTCAAATTTACCATTAAGCTTGTTTGTTGATTTTTAAATTCCAATTATATATTTAATTTTTCAAAGCTCTATTTAGTTTTTTCAGACCTCCTTTGTCGTTTTTATATTCACTTGCTATTTACTCACATTTTTAACCTTCTCATTTCTTTAAAACAAAGTTATTTTACATTCTCTGTCTGACAACTATATCTGAGATCACTACGTGTCTAATTCTGTTCCTACTATTTTGGCTCGTTCTATTCATGATACTTTGCTTTACTTGTCTGTTTTATAATTTTGACTCTGAGTTAAATTTTCTTGTAGTGATATATTTTGAACTCTTTGAGGCCTGGGTTAAAGCAAGATTCCTCCGGAAAGGATCTGCACCTGCTTCTGCCTTGAGGTACTATGCTGGAGCCACTTTACAACTATATGTATTTGCCCCTTTTTTGGCCTACCCAGGTAGGTCTGAATTAGGACTGTAAATGTGCATGAATGTTGGTTATTGGTTATGAAATATCAGATAGGCAGTTTTCCTTAGAGTTGCTGGGGGCTGGGAGGACGTCAGGGGAAAAGTAGTATTTCTAGTTTTAACACTACACTATGGAAGTAGCCTTTAGGTGGTCCCACATTTATGTGGAGACATCTTCTATTAAACTTTTTTCCCTAGCACGGACTCTGGGCTTTGTCTCCTGTCTCCAAAGCAATAGGAGACCAAGGAAATCAAAGCACACATTTGCTGAATTCAGCAAGTGTTCTCATATTGGATGTTTTGCTTACCTCTCTGAGTTCTCACTTTCACTTTCAGGCCAATGTTTCTTTCTTGCCATTTAAAGCCATATTTTATACAATTTACCTAACATTTTTATTTTTAGTTTGTGGTGGAAGAGTAGTTTAGAGTATCTAGTCTCACAAACCACCAGAAATGAAAGTTTGTGCTAACTTTTATTTTTTTTATTTATTTTTTATTTATTTATTTATTTTATTTTTTATTTTTTTAACATCTTTTATTGGAGTATAATTGCTTTACAATGGTGTGTTAGTTTCTGCTTTATAAAAAAGTTAATCAGTTATACATATACATATGTTCCCAATCTCTTCCCTCTTGCATCTCCCTCCCTCCCACCCTCCCTATCCCACCCCTCTAGGTGGTCACAAAGCACAGAGCTGATCTCCCTGTGCTATGCGGTTGCTTCCCACTAGCTATCTATTTTACGTTTGGTAGTGTATATATGTCCATGCCACTCTCTCACTTTGTCACAGCTTACCCTTTCCCCTCCCCATATCCTCAAGTCCATTCTCTAGTAGGTCTGTGTCTTTATTCCCATCTTGCCACTAGGTTCTTCATGACCTTTTTTTTTTCTTTTCCTTAGATTCCATATATATGTGTTAGCATACTGTATTTGTTTTTCTCTTTCTGACTTACTTCACTCTGTATGACAGACTCTAACTCCATCCACCTCACTACAAATAACTCACTTTCGTTTCTTTTTATGGCTGAGTGTGCTAACTTTTAAACAGTCAATACTTCCTATTAGCTTATACTGAGCCCATGTTCAAAAAAAAACCATTAGGTCTTCTGCATATGAGCTGTGCTGCGATAAGTTTCCTCATTCCTGTACTTGCATAACTGCTATTATTTTGAATCTAAATGCAGAAATTCATATTCTGACCCATTAAATTTAGTCTTTAAATGTTTCAGCCCTTATTTTAAGCCATTAAAATCTTTCTGAATTCTCAATCTGTCATTTTCAGATTTTATCTACATCTTCAAACTTTTTCATTCACAGACTTAACATACTTACTATATATTTATTCCAAGTTGAAAGAGATGTGGGATATCATATCATTCAGCATGTGATTCACTATAAAAATGATTTCTGAAAAAAAGTGTTACGTCCAGAAAGCAGCACCCAGTATCTCCAATTTTATACAATAAAAGATGTTTGCCCAGAAATGTGCTTTTCTAAAATCAATGTTTTATTATCTTTTGCTAAGTGTCCTTTAAGGATGATTATGAAGAATTTTTAGTATAGATCCTTGACTATGCGGCCATCACATACCACAAATTAAATGTGATACAGATGTGAGAGTAGGTTAAAGTTAACAAGGAGGATGCCTTTGAAAGCTATCATGTAGAAATAATCAATCATGCTTTAAATGGTGTTGACAAGTAAAACCCTGACAGCAACAGCAAAGATCCTTCAGGGAAGGCTGACAGAGTCACTCTGAGGTGAAGACGCCTTTGCTTCAATGATTAATTTTACAAGAAGCAGCAAAGCCATCCAGCACACTTGCCTCATTCCACCGTTATGAGAAAGGGACCAGCAACTAAAAAACACATTAATGTCATATAGGGTGACCAAATAATTTATCATCCAGGACAAAAGGTCCTATTATTATGCCAAAACAAGAGTGAAGCAGGACTGATCCAGGACAGAATTCACCCTAACAATATACATCTTTGGTCTTTTAATAAAGCAACTGCCTCAGTATTTCCTTATACTGCCCGTAGAGACATTAAAAAGTGCTCATCCACTGCTTATCTTCTACTGGACAAAATCTAAATTTATAGGATAATATGCTAATAATGTCCTTCAACACCCCCTCCCAAATATTATGTTTAATATACTGTTTGTTAAAGTAGGCAGTTTGATATCCTTCGTTCTTAAAATGAGTTTTAAAGGAATTTACGTCATCTAAAAAATTCACTGAATTGAAATATCTCATTCCATGAATCTTTTTTTAAAAATTAGCTTGAATTTAAATTGTTCTTGCAACGAGATAATCCTGACAGTCCAACATTTACATCCCCTGTGGTGCAAAAATTAAATGAGGACATTTATAAGTACCGCCCTTGCCCTGGCTCAGCCCGGGCAGCGGCTGCAAAGGCTCCTCAGGTAGCCAAGGAGCCCTCTCTCACAAGCCTAGGAGCTCAGCGCTGCCTCCGCCCCACTCCCACCAGCTAACGGGAGGCCAGTGATCAAACCTGCAAAGCACAAAGCCACCTTCTAGTTCGTGGGGTTTTTTTGGGGGGGCGGCGCAAAGTAGTGGTTTTCTTTTTTTAAGGATGGAAATCACCCCAAAATTCCACACATATGGCTTCTCTGAAAAAACCTGAAGATCTGTCTAACACTGGTTCCGCCACACGTCCTAAGGGCGTAACCAGCTGGAGCTGGGGGGGGGGGGGGGCGGTAACCGCCCCCCTCAGGTAAGTCGAGTGCTCTCTAATTTGCCACGGTCCTAACCACTCATCTTGACACCAAACCCGCTCTTTCCCTTAATGTCACCTGCCTGACTGCTGTAATGAGTACAAATCCCTGCCATAAAGTGTCTGCAAATAAACACGCACCCACACAGACAGAGAAGGCTAACTTACGCAAGGCCGGGGCACCGGGCACCCAGAGCCCCCGGCGCCAGCCACCCAGGCTGCCAGGCGGTCCATCAGAGCTCTCATCCTTCGCTCACCGCAGGCTCTCCCTCACCTCTGCTGCTTCTCCATGTGTTGGCCTCGTTCTCTCAGACCAGCTTCCCCCACGGGGCGTTTAGTTAACTTTCCGTAGTTTAAGAAATCTCTCCAAAGCTATTTTCTCATTTGTTAAATGAGTAAATTTACCTTGCAGAATTGTGAAGATTAACGAGTATGTGGGTAAAGGACCCTGCACATATGATAACCATTTAGTTCATGGTTCTTACTATTATTTAGGTCAATAAACCCTAAAGTAAAAACAATAGTGAGCCATCGTAGTAAAACAACTTTCGTAAATCAACCATACTTCAGTAAAAAAAAATTAAAAAAAAAACCCAACTTTGTTTTATGGAATTTATTGAGTTTAAAAAAGTTATAATTTGCTTGCTTTTAAAGAATAGATAACAAAACTATATAAATGAGAAAGAATAAACTCAGTTATATCACATAACCACATAATGGAGAGAGGGCACCTGTGGCACAGAAGGAAAGTCACTCAGAAGGGCCGGCAAGATTTCCAGAACTATTGTTTTGCTGATTTCCCCATTCTCCTCATTTAGGCAACAATTTCATTTCTCATAAGGTGCTTTTAATAAAAGCATAGAAATGAGTATGGAAGAAGAGTCTTTCCCACCCGTTACAGAAAGCATAACGGTTGCTGCATTTTTTAACCAAAAATACTGACCATGTTACTGTGTATATGTTTGCTTTTTTCCTAAAATAGAATACGCGAGGGAAGTCTTTGGTTTTTCTTTCTCTAAAGAGAATGCTGCATATAATTATGAGTAATAGAGCATACTGACCCACCTAGCCAAAACAAATAACAACAACAAAACGTTCACATTTGTGGGTTGAATACCTTGTTATGACAAACTCACTGGAGACTTAAAGACATGGCATGTTTGCTTAAATCGGTTTTCAACCATGGGGGAAGGGTACTTAGAAAATCTGATAAAGACAGAAAGAAGTAGACCTAAGAATGAAATCCAGCTTCTCATACCTGTTTTTTTTAAACCACCACTCTGAAGTGTGCCAGTGTGAACCTCAGTTTAAGGGTCATCTTCTCCAAGAGGCCTTTCCTCATTCTCCTCTCCCACCTCCAACAACGAAAACTGGCCCCTGCCTTCCTGTGTCCTGACTCCACCACAGCAATGGAAGCTACACGTGTTGTTGACCCATCCTCCCAACAAGCCTTGTAAGATTTCCGCACGCGAGGGACTGTCTCTGTGTCACCACCACCCAACACGGGACAAAGAACACACAAGTACAGACCTCTCTCCTCTGCAGCGAAGCTTCAGCAGGGAACGGCAGTTAAGATCTACAGTGGTGGAGCCACGCTTGGGTTAAAATCCTAGCTCTGCCCCACTCTTCCCACCCATATGAGTTTGGGCAAATTATTCTGTGCCTCAAGTTTTGCATAGACTAAAATGGGAGGAGAAAAGTATAGATTCTGTAAGGTGGTTGTGAGATTTAAATGAATTAATGCATACAAAGTGCTTAGGACCAGGCACATCAGATACATTATAAATAAAATGACCATTATTATTTAAAAATCAGCCTACATTTCCTCAGACTCCTCAGCTCAATGCTACCTCACTCTTCTGTGGGAAGATCACAAAGGATCTCCTCATTGCGAAAAGTCAAGCCCTTATCCTACTTGGCTTCCATCTTCAGCTTCAATACTGCGGGCCAGCTCTTTGTTCTTGAGGCTTTCTCCTTCGCTTTTGGGAGGGCAGGGCTCTCATTCTTTCTCTCTGACTTATCATCCTGCCTGGGCCAGCTGCTAGAGCTCCCCGCCACCTGACTCTCTTCTTTACCTGCTTCCAGGACAAGCTTATCTATTAATTGTTCTTCAACTACTACCACATGTGTTAACTACCACCATATGTTGGTAAGCAGAGTGGAAAATTCAATATACTTTTAGTTTGGGGGATAGCTATAGATTAGAGCTACATATAGGCTAAATTTGAATGAAAATTTAGAAAAAAAAATACATGCATGCCATTGTCTCACATCTATTCCACAGGTAATGTATCCAACCTATCCCCCCAAATCATCTATATCAAGTTTAACTACCAAACTGCATCTACCACGTACTTGAATGTGTAAATATTTACACAGAGCATTCACCAGGCTGTACCTTGTTTAAAGTGTTTGGGTGGGTGTGAAAACCTTAGCTTTACCTCAGTAGTAATAGAAATGTTTAAATCTTTAGCCCTCATTTTTTCTTAGAAAATTACACCTGAGATTCACTGTCTTTAGGCTGTATGAAGTTGATATAACGCAAACAAGCACTAAGCAGATATAATACACACATGTCCTACGCATGCTGCATTAATTTGGGCAAAACCCACTTTCCACATTTTGTCAAGACTATTCTCTAATCAAATTAATGTCCCTGCTAACAAGCACATTTCTCTATTTTATTGAAAACAGTACACAAATAGTAATGTAACCTTCCAAGATACCTCAACAGCCTAGATGTGTCTGAACATCTATAATACACTTTTGGAACCATTTCAGCGAACAGCCTGTGATCGTCTGTGACAGTGTTTAGGCGAGGCACTAATCTTGATGGGAGTAGGAGTGCACTGTCCAGGGCAGGTCTGGTGGGCTCCAACCAGGAAGCCCATACTTGAGAGGTGGTTACAACAGACAAATGCTTTGGGGACACTTTGCTCATTACCTACTGGATGGATTTTCTTTGGTGGAATCAGCAGCTTGCTAATTAGCATGATGAGTGTTAGAAAGAGGATCACATTGGTGTAATTAAAGGATTCAAGTAAGTGAGCTTGCTCAAATGTTTTAGAGACACTCCACCCTTGAATGAACAGGCTATAATAATCTGATAAAGCCTAAGCCTCTGATGGTAACTGAAAGACCAAGAATCTCCTCTGCCATGCTGTGTTGTCTGCTTTGAGTAAGCATTCCTCGAAAGCTGTACAAGAACACCTAAAAACACAAAGCTCGGAGCTTATAAGCCAGGCTGTATCAACTGTTTTGAGCCACTTGCCAGCAAACGTTTACCTAAAAATCATCTGCACGTGTAGTAGCTTAGTCAAAACTTGCTTTTACCTGATAGTGAGGTTGTAAGAGAACAGGGAACTCCCACTGCTTCAAGCTTCTTTGGTAGATACCATCACCTACCTATTCCCTCAAAAAAGACACCTCGGAGTTGGGCAAGACCAAACTGACTGAGGAAGAATGTTTTGGATAGCTGTTATATTAGACAATCCACAGTCTTTCTATGACCTGACTTGACATGGAGAATGTGAACAATGTTTTAGCCTACCATTCTCACAGGTTTGCTGTGACAATCAAATAATTTAAAAGATGTGAAAATAACCTGAAAACCATAAGGCCCCATAATCGTGTGCAATATTATTCCAACCTTATTGATTATACTTTGAAACTGAAGGATGCTGGCCTAGTCGTTGCCCTGCCTCTTTCCTGGATGTTGATTTTATCCACGTGCCTGCCTTTTTAAGGCCCTCATCCCGTTGCTTTTGAACCCCCTCCCCACCAAATACATGCAGGCACACAGGTTTCTGTCTAAAATCTAAAACATTCTGGACTGCAAATGAAATAAGCAATATTTATTGTCTATTAACACAATTAATATCATTATTAGCAAAATTATACATAGTACATATATAATTAATCTAATATTAAATAAGAATTCATAAAGATAGGAATGAGGGAGCCTGGAGGTTTTGCGACCACCACTGCAGGGGCTCTTACTAGACAGGAGAGGTTGGCCAGTCTGGCTGCCAGACATATATGGGTATTATATTTAGGCCTCATCCCATTTAGGAGCTTAAAAATAACTTGATTTGACCTTAGAATCGAACCAAGTGTTCCAGATCAGCTCTCTCTATTGGAAGCTCAGAAGCCTCTGCATACTCAACTAGAGTCTATTTTATTTTATTTTAATAGTATGTCAGAAGATTTCCATCTTCATTTCCGAGACAGGCCTGAAAATTTATTGTCATTAATATAATGCCATCTAATTGCGTTCACTCAGTGCTGATCAACATGTACTTAACTTTTATCTATTCTCTCTTCTGTGCCTTTGTTATCAGACTTGAGGAAATGCCTTCACCTCCCACAATCCCTTCAGAGGCAGAAGGGCCAGGCGGGGGAGTTTAGGCCTGGTCCTCCTGGTAACGGGGAGCACTGAGGATCTGAACAGGTAAGTGTGGCAAATCCTAGTCCCGCATCTACCACAAACTACGTGACCTTTCACGCCTCTTCTTTGGGGGCTGCTCTTCTGAAAGAGAATATGGTACAATGACCTCCCAAGTCTCTCCCAGGGTCAACATCACCACATCTCTATAGGAAGTCTACAGATTTAGTATTCGATGTCAGTGGTCCTTCATTATAAAAACTAGTATCTTTGCCCATACCATAGCTGCCTCACAACCTATTTGTTCTCAATCGTGACTTTTAAGAGGCCAACCCTGTTGCTCTTGACAAAAATCAGAGTGTATTTATAAAGCAAGATTCTCCATTTTTTTTTGTCTTACAAATATTTTAAGTTGTGTACTTAACTTGGCAAGTCCTATTGCTTAAAAATGATTCACAAAAGTAGTACACACTTAACTCTGTTAGCTTGCTAAATATCTGAAAGACGGGAAAACAATTTTCCTGCTAAATATATGAGATTAAGAATAAAAACTCCGATGATTTGGGTGGATTATTTCCAGAAAAAAAAAATCAAAATTATCAGTTGAACGATAGAGGCTTACTAAGAAGTTAGGCTGCTCCTTAAATAGAGAAAAAATAAATAATAAGAAGGTTATGGGCAAACTCCCATATAAGCCAGTTGATTTCTGTCTGTGTAATGATTATGGATGTAACCCATTATCTCAGCCAATTTCGAAATACTTAACTCACACCCAACGGGATGAATCCATGCAAACATCTCGGCGATGCCATAACAACACGGCAGGCATGTATTCATCAGCAGTCAGAATCGTGGAGTGGAAGGCCATGGCATAATGACTTAATGGAAGGAACCCTGGACCAAACAGGGCCGTGAACTCGCTGTTTCTAATCGCTCCTCGAACTTTCATTGCTGAATCATCTTGGCCTACTCATTTAGGCTTTCTGAACAGACTTCCCTAACTATAAATGGTCTGATCTGACTATTTCCTATAACTGTTAACAAATTATATAATGGACACAAAAGTGGTTGAAAAACTGAACTGTGGGCTTCAAAAATCTAAGGTGAGGAGAACCAACACTGAGGGATTAAGCTTTCGACCACGGAAACATCCTAAGATTCCAAACCAAAATCACAACTTTCCTGGTAATCTGTGCAAAACCAGGTGAGTCCCTGTCACGTGGTGTCAGGATTAGGTGTATTGGGTTTTTTTGGCCACGCCCTGTGGCGTGCGGGATCTTAGCTCCCCAACCAGGGACCGAACCCGTGCCCCCAACCAGGGACTGAACCCGTGCCCCCTGCCACGGGAGCGCATGGAGCCTTAACCACTGGACCGCCACGGAAGTCCCAAGGTGTCTTGTTTTGAACACAGCAGGTGGAAGGAGACTAGAGACAGTGATGGTCTGGGACGGAGGGAACACCCATAGAAGACTTGTTCATAAAAGCTTGGCATGAAGTCCAGATCCCTCAGTGCATTAGGTAAGACCCCCACTGCTGGCGCCCGGCCACATTTCCAGCCCTGCTTCTCTTCACTCCCAGCCACACACCCACACTGAGTGACTCCAGACAGCACGCTACCTCCCAAGGGCACTCCGAACACCCGCGCTCCTGGGCTGGTCTCCACTGAGCTCCTCTAGCTGGGGGGGCCTCTTTCCAGTCCCCGATCACCTGGGCCCCCCTTCACACCACTGTCGACCCATCACCTTTCTTTTGGTCCTTCAGTCCTTGATCAGAGTGCACTGTCTTCTAAATAGATTTCTCTGCTTCCCACTGTTGTAAGGAACCAGCCCTTCCTCTTTCCTTTTGCTATTATCTTTGTTATCATAAGAGGGCTTTTGAAAGTTCAAGTTTTGCTTTGCTAACTCGACTATAAGTTTCTTGAAAGGCAGAGGCCATTTCCTGTCTCTGTATTACCAACCACAGCAAGGAGAATTCCTTTGACTTAACATGTGCTTCATGAATGTTTGTGGACTGAATATAAGTAAGGTGATCTCTACACTGAATTGGAAGGCACTGAGCCCCTGCTAATTATGAAGCACTCTCAACATTTCCCAATGTAAAAATCTGAAGAGGTAGAACTCTTAATTCAGGACAGAGATGGAAAAACTGTGTTTCTCATAACCAATGTTGGCATCAACAAAAAGCTAAACAGACTTTAGGGCAACGTGATATCCTTTCCCCAGGGGAATAAATTACTCTTATGCTCAGCTCCTGCCATTCCCCACCCAATACTGCACATCTAACTTTAGTGACACCAAGACTATTTGCAGTTCTCCAACAGACCATGTTCTCCGTCCCACACTGTGCCTTCATACCAACTATTCTATCTGTATGGAGTATACAGGGGAGAAAACGCCTTTTCATCCTCAAGTCTTAGCTCAAGAGTGAATTTTCCTCTTAAACCTCCCCCAATTTCCTCAAGGCAGACTTTGGAACACCTTTCCAGTGGCACTCACTTCCAACACCACCCCAGGAACCTACATCTCCATTTCATCCATTATCACATTCCAAAAATTACTTCTTTAAATGCCCAGCCCAGATAAAAAGAATCTAAAAGATAAGACTGGTTCTTTTTTACTTTTGCATAGCCAGCCCGAAGGCATTCAAAAGATACTATCTGAAGGGATCAACAATGAGTAAAGGTGTCTCACAAGCTACCAACCTCATTTATCTACAAATAGCTAACCTTCTACAATGGGTTCAGGATGAGTTGCTCACCCACTGCTTTCCTTGGAAGAGGCCGACAAGCTGGAGTGCATCTCCAGAAGTTTTCACCGGACCTGAGTACCACTCCCATAGAAACAATACCACCCATGAATAGGGCTCCAGGCTAGCCCTTCAAGCCCCATTCTACTTGAAGGGATCTAAAATAGCTAAAATTGCTAGTGATTTTAGGACTCTCACAGCCGGAAAACATAATACAGGCACACTTCATCTTACTGCCCTTCACTTGATTGAGCTACACAGATAATGCATTTTTTACAAATTGAAGGCACGTGGCAATCTTGTGTTGAACAAGCTTATGGGTGTCATTTTTCCAACAGCACTTGCTTCATGTGTCTGTGTTGCTTTTACATAATTTTCACAATATTTCAAACTTTTTCACTATTATCATATTTGTCACAGTGATCTCTGATTAGCTATCTCTGATGTTACTATTATAATTGTTTTGGGGCACAATGAACCCCGCTAATAAAAGATAGAGAACTTAATAGATAAATGTGTGTGTTCTGACTGCTCCACCCACTGGCCTTTCCCTTGTTTCTCTCTCTCTCCTTGGGTCTCCCTATTTCCTGAGCCACAACAATATTAAAATTAAGCCAGTTCATTTTTCGCAGAACTACAACAAAAAATTTCACAATCTATATGGAAACACAAAACACCCCGAATAGCCAAAGCAATCTTGAGAAAGAAAAACGGAGCTGGGGGAATCAGGCTCCCTGACTTCAGACTATACTACAAAGCTACAGTAATCAAGACAGTATGGTACTGGCACAAAAACAGAAATATAGATCAACAGAACAGGATAGAAAGCCCAGAGGTAAACCCATGCACATATGGTCACCTTATCTTTGATAAAGGAGGAAAGAATATACAATGGAGAAAAGACAGCCTCTTCAATAAGTGGTGCTGGGAAAACTGGACAGCTACATGTAAAAGAATGAAATTAGAACACTCCCTAACACCATACACAAAAATAAACTCAAAATAGATTAAAGACTTAAATGTAAGACCAGACACTATAAAACTCTTAGAGGAAAACATAAGCAGAACACTCTATAACATAAATCACAGCAAGATCCTTTTTGACCCACCTCTTAGAGAAATGGAAATAAAAATAAACAAATGGGACCTAATGAAACTTAAAAGCTTTTGCACAGCAAAGGAAACCATAAACAAGATGAAAAGACAACCGTCAGAATGGGAGAAAATATTTGCAAACGAAGCAACTGACAAAAGATTAATTTCCAAAATTTACAAGCAGCTCATGCAGCTCAATATCAAAAAACCAAACAACCCAATCCAAAAATGGGCAGAAGACCTAAACAGACATTTCTCCAAAGAAGATATACAGATTGCCAACAAACACATGACAGGATGCTCAACATCACTAATCATTAGAGAAATGCAAATCAAAACTACAATAAGCTATCACCTCACACCAGTCAGAATGGCCATCATCAAAAAATCTACAAACAATAAATGCTGGAGAGCGTGTGGAGGAAAGGGAACCCTCTTGCACTGTTGGTGGGAATGTAAATTGATACAGCCACTATGGAGAACAGTATGGAGATTCCTTAGAAAACTAAAAATAGAACTACCATACGACCCAGCAATCCCACTACTGGGCATATACCCTGAGAAAACCATAATTCAAAAAGAGTCATGTACCACAATGTTCATTGCAGCTCTATTTACAATAGCCAGGACATGGAAGCAACCTAAGTGTCCATCGACAGATGAATGGATAAAGAAGATGTGGCACATATATACAATGGAATATTACTCAGCCATAAAAAGAAACGAAGTTGAGTTATTTGTAGTGAGGTGGATGGAACTAGAGTCTGTCATACAAGTGAAGTAAGTCAGAAAGAGAAAAACAAACACCGTATGCTAACACATATATATGGAATCTAAAAAGAAAGGTCATGAAGAACCTAGGGGCAAGACAGGAATAAAGACACAGACCTACTAGAGAATGGACTTGAGGACACAGGGAGGGGGAAGGGTAAGCTGGGACAAAGTGAGAGAGTGGCATGGACATATATACACTACCAAATGCAAAATAGATAGCTAGTGGGAAGCAGCCGCATAGCACAGGGAGATCAGCTCGGTGCTTTGTGACCACCTAGAGGGGTGGGATAGGGAGGGTGGGAGGGAGGGAGATGCAAGAGGGAAGAGATATGGGGATACATATATATCTATAACTGACTCACTCTGTTATAAAGCAGAAACTAACACACCATTGTAAAGCAATTATACTCCAATAAAGATGTTAAAAAAAAATGTAGCACATATATACAATGGAATATTACTCAGCCATAAAGAGAAACAAAATTGAGTTATTTGTAGTGAGGTGGATGGACCTAGAGTCTGTCATACAGGGTGAAGTAAGTCAGAAAGAGAAAAACAAATACCGTATGCTAAGACATATATATGGAATCTAAAAAAAAAAAAAGGTTCTGAAGAACCTAGGGGCAGGACAGGAATAAAGACGACACAGATGTAGAGAATAGACTTGAGGACACAGGGAGGGGGAAGGGTAAGCTGGGACGGAGTGAGACCGTGACACTGACATATATACACTACCAAATGTAAAATAGCTAGCTAGCGGGAAGCAGCTGCATAGCACAGGGAGATCAGCTCGGTGCTTTGTGACCACCTAGAGAGGTGGAATAGGGAGGGTGGGAGGGAGGTGCAAGAGGGAGGGGATATGGGGATATATGTATAGCTGATCCACTTTGTTATAAAACAGAAACTAACACACCACTGTAAAGCAATTATACTCCAATAAAGATGTTAAAAAAAAATTAAGCCAGTCGATAACGATACAATAGCCTCTAAGTGTTCATGTGAAAGGAAGAATCGCATGTCTCTCACTTTAAATCCAAAGCTAGAAATGATTAAGCTCAGTGAGGAAGGCATGTTGAAAGCAGAGATAGGGCAAAAATTAAGCCTCTTAGGCCAAACAGCCAAGTTGTGAATGCAAAGGAAAAGTTCTTGAAGGAAATTAAAAGTGCTACTCCAGTGAACAGAGAAATGATAAGAAAGTGAAACAGTCTTATTGCTGATATGGAGAAAGTTGTAGTGATCTGGTTAGAAGATCAAACCAGCCACAACATTCCATCAAGCCAAAGCCTGATCCAGAGCAAGGCCCTAACTCTCTTCAATTCAATGAAGGCTGAGAGAGGTGAGGAAGCTGCAGAAGAAAAGTTGGAAGCTCTGAGAGGTTGGTTCATGAGGTTGAAGGAAAGAACCTCATAACATAAAAAGGCAAGGTGAAGCAGCAAGTGCTGATGTAGAAGCTGCAGCAAGTTATCCAGAAGATCTAGCTCAGATAATTCATGAAAGTAGCTTCACTAAACAACAGATTTTCAATGTGGATGAAACAGCCTTCTGTTAGAAAAAGATGCCATCGAGGACTTCCACATAGCTAAGGAGGAGAAGTCAGTGCCTGGCTTCAGAGGTTCAAAGGACAGGGTGACTCTCTTGTTAGGGACTAATGCAGCTGGTGACTTTAAGTTGAAGCCAATGCTCCTTAACTATTCTGAAAATCCTAGGACCCTTCGGAATTATACTAAATCCACTCTACCTGTGCTCTATAAAGGGAACAACAAAGCCTGGATGACAGCACAACCAGTTTACAACACGGTTTACTGAGTATTTTCAGCCTACTCTTGAGACCTACTGCTCAGAGAAAAAAAAAAGATTACTTTAAAAATATGACTGTTCATTGACAGTGCACCTGGTCATCTGAGAGCTCTGGCGGAGATAGACAATGAGATTAATGTTGTTTTCACGCCTGCTAACACAACGTCCGTTCTGCAGCCCATGGATCGTGGAGTAACTTTGGTTTTTAAGTTTTATGATTTAAGAAATACATTTCATATGGCTACAGCTCGCATAGATAGTGATTCCTCTGATGAATCTAGGAAAAATAAATTGAAAACTTTCTGGAAAGGAATTACCATTCTGGATGCCACTAAGAACATTCATGATTCATGGGAAGAGGTCAAAATATCCATTCACAGGAGTCTGAAAGAAGTTGATTCCAAGCCTCATAAATGACTTTGAGGGATTCGAAACTTCAGTGAAGGAAATAACTGCAGATGTGGGGGAAACAGCAAGAGAACTAAAATTAGAAGTGGAGCCTGAAGATGTAACTGAATTGCTGCAATCTCATGACCAAACTTGAATGGGTAGGGAGCTGCTTCTTGAGGGCAAGCAAAGAAAGTGGTTTCTTGAAATGAAACCTACTCCTGGTGAATATGCTGTGGAGATTGCTGAAATGACAACACAGGATTTAGAATTGTATATCAACTTAGTTGATAAAGCAGAAGCAAGGTGAGAGGATTGACTCCAATTCTGAAAGAAGTTCTACAGTGGGGAAAATGCTAACACACAGCATTGCACGTTACAGAGAAACCATTTGTGAAAAAAAGAGTCAATCAATGAAGCACACTTCATTGTTGTCTTATTTTAAGAACTGCCACGGCCACCCCAGCCTTTGCAATCACCACCCTGATCAGTCAGCAGCCGTCAACATGGAGGCAAGACCCTCTATCAGCAAAAAGATTACGACTTGCTGAAGGCTCGTATGATGGTTAGCATTTTTTTAGCAATAAAGTATTTTTTAATTAAGGTATGTACACTGTCATTTTAGACATATGCTATTGCACACTTAATAGACTACAGTATAGTGTAAACATAACTTGAAATGCACTGGGAAACCAAAAAACTGGTATGACTTGCTTTACTGCAGTGGTCTGGAACCGAACCTGCAATATTTCTGCGGTACACCTGTATTAATAAAAGTTCCCTGCCTGTTCTGCGGGCTAGACTAAAATCTCAGCCCTCCCTTTTAGTGTAAATACCCTTGGAGAAAGATCTCCTAAGTCCTAAATCACCGTGGACTCTACGGCGCTCTCTCTGTGGGTCAGTCATGGCATTTCTTATGTGTGAGGTGGGCTTTCCTCCTTCTCTTTTCTACCTCCTCTACTTGTATGATCAGGAAGAATCAGTTTACTATTAGCCCAGATAAAACATGATAAACACATCTTCTGGAGGAAAAACTCACACACTACATGCACGTTTATGCTCCCACCGTGGCTGGGCCCTCAACACTGCTGAGCTCGCCCTCCGTTTTCCCTGGAATCGCCAGCTCACCGAGGACTCAGGGGCTACCTGCCCCAAAGCTTCTCTGCTACGCTCAAACACCCACCTCAAAGCTACGTACTTTCATTTGCAAATAATCCTCACCCCTCACTTCCTAGAGAAAATTAATGGCAACTGGACGGGAGTTCCCTCCCTGGGCATCCATTCTCTCTAACTCCAAATTTTAAATGAAGGACTTCGCCATCCGGCAGACCACCTCAGAGACTCATCATATGATCTCCAGTTAATCCTCATGACCAGTAAGGGAGATACCATCACACCCAGCTGACTGATGGATGAGCAAACTGAGGGTTAAAGGGATTAAAGGATGTGTCCACAGTCCCATGACCACTAAATGACAAAACAGATAGAATCTGGGCCTCTGGACGCTCACTTCACATTGCACTGCACCACATCTGTTTCAGGACAACCTCAACCGACGTCCTCAAGTTCTCAACTCTCCTCCACACGTCCCATGGTCTAACCTAATCTACCCAAGCGCTTTATAAGTAAACTTGCCTTTGCCTCTTTAAAAAAACAAGTACTATCTTTTTCTGATTATAAAATACATACTCATTATAGGAAATTCTGGAAAACATAAAAAGATGAAAGAGTAAGATTAAAAGTCATCCATAATAAATAATATGAATGAACAATCTGCAACTATACACAATATGGATGAATCACACAATACTGAGCATGAAAAATCAAACACTAAAGAGTACACGTTGTACGATTCCATTTATATAAGGAACAAAAAGCAGCCAGAACTGTGGAATGCCCTTAGAAGTCAGGAGCATGAGGGGGCTTGTGGAAATGAGGATAATATCCCATTTCCCAATCTGGGCACTTGTTGCATGGGTATGCTCAGTGTATGAAAATTCAATGAAATATAATTTATGATGTGTAAATGTGTATATATGTACACGCAACTGTACACGTATACACACACACACATATAATATACTTGAAGTCAGATGAAATGTTTATATTTTGGCGTGTTTTCTTCCTGGTGCTTTTTTTTCCTTTTGGTATTCTTGTTTAAAAATTATTTTTTAAATTATGATCACACCGTATATATAAGTTTATATTCCGTCATTTCACCTAACAAAAAGCATATGCATTTACCCGAATTACTATAAATGCTTCATAAATACTTTTAATGGCTGTATAACAGTCTACCTGGCACCTGTATCAGTGCCCTGCTATCAACCATTTAGATGTTTCCAATGTTTATTATTACAAATACTGCGGTAGTGAATACCTTTACCCTTTAAGTCATTTAGCCACGCTCTCCTCCGACTCTGCTTTATATATTGATAATATTTATCTCACAACATACGCCGCCATATGTAATCACTTACGTACTTATCATATCCTCATTGTTCATAATAAGATTCCCCAAACCACAGACCCACATCACCCTTCCTTGTACCCTCTACAGATCCTTACTTCTGAACACAGTAGGTACTTACTATTTGTTGAAGTGTTTTCAAAAGCCAAGGAAAACCTTCATTCTTACCAACCTAGATTTCAGTACCACCTCAATCACCCATGTAAAATGAATGTTTCAGTCAGCTATATTCCAACTCTTTATTTAGTCTGCACAGCTAAATGCTTAGAGGCAGTTTAGCACGGTTCCCCTTGAGGGTATAAATACTAGCCACTGTATTGAATTCATCCAACCACTAACAGTGCCAAGTCCCAAGGATCTAATGAGAATCAGACAAGTTCCTCTCATTAAAGAGCTTACAGTTGGTGGATCATTGAATACGGATCTTGCTTTCAGGAGACCCACGGTCTAGCAGGAAAGGTGACGTGAAACAAATCTCAACTCCTCCACTCCTAAGCTTTCAAATCACAAGTATACAGATGGGAACAAATACCGGCCCCAGAGCCAAACTCTGAAAACTTGGCCTGGGTGGGTGTCTTCATGTTCGTTAGTCTATGAATGAAGGTGTTTGCTGTACTTAAAACATGTTTTAAATAATTTTACAAACATTATTAACCCCATCATATCTGATAATGCAAAAGTACAGTACATGTTTAAAGTGCTAATAAAAAAAGAGATACAATTATGACAGACACAAAAGGAGAGCTAATAAAAATAGTTGAGAATGGTAAAAAATATTTTTCTTTTTTCCTTTTGCATATGGAATGAAGACTGGGGAGAAGCCTGGAGAGCAAAGGATGAATGAGGCGAGGGTGAGAAAAGCTAACCTATACCTATGATAAGCTAGCAATAACAATTAGCCAAACAGAAGAGAGATCTTCCGAAGTTTTTCCATCCTGAATACAACAGGATGATCAGAACCAAAGGTGGAAACTTGGTCCAAAGTTAGTTCAGGAGGCCAGGAAACTGTTCTAGAACAGAAAGGCTGAGCACAGCCAGGACTGAGCCCACTGAAGGCTCCTACAAATCAAGAGGTGACAAGTGACCTTGGACACCAAGGGCTACTAAAGAGGTCCCCAGGGTTCCAAAGAGACCATGAAGGAGCTACCTGTCTCAAGAGATTTTTAATGTAGACAAAGCTGCTCCACTTTAGAAAGAGATGCCACACAAAACATCCAGTAGCAAAGGCATGACTGGTTGCAAAGCTTCAAAGAACAAACTTAGACTCCTTGAACTGGATCAGGGAACTGC
The DNA here is from genome assembly GCF_965194805.1 of Balaenoptera borealis. Lineage (NCBI taxonomy): Eukaryota > Metazoa > Chordata > Mammalia > Artiodactyla > Balaenopteridae > Balaenoptera > Balaenoptera borealis. The sequence continues at coordinate 22,261,197 of NC_138870.1, read as the reverse complement.
AAGCTTAGAGTCTTCTTAGTCACTTTGAACCTGTGAACAAATGAGCTTAAGAAGAGCCTCTCGGAAGCTCAGCTGTTTGAAGTAGAGAGCATCTGAAATTACAATGCAAAGGAAGAGAAATAATACATGCACATGGTGGAGAAGGAAAGCAAGATGGACTCCTACGGGAGTGAGCACCTCATTCAGGAACAGAGGTTAGCCAGGCTGGGTTTTAGATCTATAGGGTATTTTGGTACGTAAGGGAGAGGTTGAACCATTTTTTTCGTGTGATCAAATAGCATGTTTAGATGTTTCAGCATCAATGTATTAATTTAGTTCTGCTAGAGCCTGGCACATGAGGATGGGGAGGGAGGGAGAGCTGGAGGGCAGCCAAGCAGGGAGGGAGGGCAGCCACAGGGCAGGGGAGCAGAGCCAAATTTCCTGTGGGCTGCAACAGAGTCAGAACTCAACCTTGTAGGCAGTGATGGAGTTGAGTTTTTAGCAAGTCAGTGAGATTTGTGTATCCGGAAGCTCATCTGGCCACATGTAGAAGATGGGTCTCAGGTGGGGAGACCAGTGAAGCGGCAACAGTCTAAATGAGAGATGCTAAGTTAGGGTAGTGAATGATGGAGAAATGGAAAAGATTTCCTGAGCTATCCAGAAGGTACAATCACAACCAGATGAATTAGTCAAGGTGAGGTGGCACAGGAAAGTCAAGATTAGGAATAAAGTGGATGATGATGCCAAAAACCCAGGTAGGAAATCAAGGAAGAAGCCAGGAGGCACGCTGATCCAAAGGGATTGCTGTACGGTTCAGTGGAGAGGGGTCTGGAAGTCAGAGTACAGGGCATATAAACAAAAAACATTTTGGAAAATATTCCAGGCAGCTTATAGGCCCTCTGCTGCCCACATAGAACAATGGGTTAAGAAATCCTGGACCTGGGGGGCAGGGAGGGAAGGTCTCAAGCAGCACTTCTCAACTAGCATGCTACTGGCCAAGTACAAGGGACAAGTCTTCACCACGAAGGATGCCGAGGACCCCTGGCTCAGCCCTCGCCCACTGACCACCAGAAATACCCACAACCTAGACTCTATGACAACCAATCTATTTCCAAATGGTACCTGTGTTCGAGAGCCTCTAGTCAAAAGGGAGAGGAGGCAGCAAAGAAGGCTTAGTCTGAAAGAGCAGAGAGGGAAGGAAAAGCAGATCTCACCCTCCAGCCAACAGGTCATCCCCATTTCCAAACACACCACTATGTGACGATTCTCCCACCTCCACCACTAGCACTTTATCTACTCCATCCCTTGCCTGAATTATTGCAATCATATCCTAACTGGTCTTCCTGCTTCAATTCTTTTTTTTTTTCTTCCCTTTTTATTAAGTCACCATACCGTACATGACATCCCCAGGACTTATAATGTAAGTTTGTACCTTATGACCCCCTTCTCCCATTTTACTCCCCCACCTCTCCATCCCCATGCCTCATTTGTGCAATTTTTAAAGACTGCATATATAAGTGAGATCATACAGTATTTGTCTTACTCTAACTTATTTTACTTAGCATAATGTCCTCAAGGTCCATCCATGTTTGTGGCAAATGATGGGATTCCTTCTTTTTCCTGGCATAATAATATTCCACTGTGTATATATACTACATTTCCTTTATCCATTCATCCACTGATGAGCACTTAGGCTGTTTCCATGTTTTGGCTTCCTACTTCTATTCTTAATTTCCCTTGACAAGCCCTTTCCACATGACAGCAATGTGAACCTTTTCAATTTTACTAATTTTATTTAATAAGCACTTTTATAATACTTACGATCTGCCATGCTCTGTTCCTTACAAATATTAACTCATTGAAACCTCACAACACTGGGAGATAGGTATCATTCCTACTCCCATTTTACCGATGAGGCCCAGAGAAGTTACTGGACTACTGCAGGGTCACAGAGCCAGTAAGTGTAGAGCTGAGATCTTAACCCAGACAGCCAGCTCCAGAAGTCATACTCTTGCCGACTACTCCACGTTATTCTCCAATTCATTTATTCCTCTGTTCAAGACCCTTAACAGCCTTCTCACTCAAGAGTAAAAACCAAGATCCTTGTCACAGCCAATAAGGCCCTAGTGGAGGGGTCCCCATTACCTCTTTTACTTCATCTCCTGCAACTGGTCTGGCTGCTCTGACGCGCACACACCCGTATGCGCCTGCTCCAGGGCCTCTGCACTCACTGACCCCTCGACCTCGAGTGTCTTCCTCCAGACAGCTACAGAGTTGGCTCCTTTGCTTCGTTACCATCTCTACTCAAATGTGCTCTCCTCAGTGAGGACTTCCTGCCCATCCAATACCAAATCACACCTCCACTCCCACCCCCAGCATTCTCAATTCCTCCACCTTGCTATATATTTTTCCTCCAAAACATTTATCATTAGATAAAGAATGTAAAATTACTCATTCATTTATTATCTAACTCCCCAAAATAGAGTATGCTTTCCATGAGAACAGGAGTTCTATGTGTTTTGTGCTGTTACAGCCCCATGCATGGAAGGGCATGCAGTTCATTTTGAATGAATGAATGAATGAACAAAGAAAGAGTGGTGACAAGGAAGCCAAGGAGAAATTTCAAGACAGAGGGAGGCACTTCCCTGGTGGTGCAAGGTTAAGAATCTGCCTGCCAATGCAGGAGACATGGGTTCGATCCCTGCCGGAAAGATCCCGCATGCTGCAGAGCAACTAAGCCCGTGCACCACAACTACTGAGCTTGAGTCCTACAGCCTGCGAGCCACAACTACTGAAGCCCGCACGCCCTAGAGCCTGCACGCTGCAACTACTGAGCCCTCATGCTGCAACTACTGAAGCCTGCGGGCTCTAGGGCCCGCGTGCTACAACTACTGAGTCCGCGTGCTGCAACTACTGAAGCCTGTGCGCCTAGAGTCTGTGCTCTGCAACAAGAGAAGCCACTGCAATGAGAAGCCCATGCACCGCAACGAAGAGTAGCCCCTGCTTCCTGCAACTAGAGAAAGCCCGCGCTCAGCAACAAAGACCCTACGCAGCCAAAAAAAAACGAAAAAAAACAAAAGACAGAGGGAGATTGCTCAACAGCATGAACGTGCTAAAAAAGCTTTGGTCATATTGGGGTGAGAAGCTTCCATTGATTCTGGCAATTAAGATATTGGTACCTGTGGCAAGACATGTTTCTAAGAAATGGTACCTTTGGACAGCGAGTTGGCAGGTGATGTGGCAGAAGTATTAAGCATAGATGGCTCCTGTAAGAAGTTGGCTGAGAGAGGAGACAGCTAGAAGGAGCAGCAATGTCAAGAGAGACCTCAGCGTGTTCTTTCCACGCTGAGGGTCAGGAGCCAAGGGAAGGTGAGATTGAAATTCAATGAGAGGAAGCATTACCAATGGAGAAAGGCCTTGGAGATAGACACCTCCAGACTGTGGTGAGTGGGGAGGGTCCTCCATGTCAACCAGCAAGCGTTCTACTCCCACCCTTGGATGATCTACACTGACAGTGCTTTCTCTAACTCAGGTGCTCCCAGCCCATCGGTGTGGACACACAAAGAGCCCTGAGGCCTGTTCAGACTCCCAGTTCAGACAGAGCTCACTGGAGCTGGGTGAGGGAAAGGTGCTAACTCCTCGCTGAGACACTTCATATACATTCATTTCCATACAGAGACACACAAAGACACCTCTTTTATTCCAAACTAGCCCTGAGTGACAAATTAGTAGCCCCATTTAAAGATCAGGAAACATGAGGCTGGGCTGGTATCATAACTTCCCTAAGGCTACCCAGGTCTAGCCAGGCTTTTAACTGAAGTGCACTCTTTCAAATATGCACTGTATGTCCGTACTCAGTAGAATATAACAGGAGAAGAGACAGGTAATCAAGACTAGACAAATTACAATGGAGGGCACGAGCTAGGTTCAGAGATTATAGATCTATTCAAATATTTTAAGCAAAAATAAAAGTAAGAGCTTACTGGGGAATTCCCTGGCGGTCCAGTAGTTAGGACTTCCGCTCTCACTGCTGAGGGCCTGCCTGGGTTCAATCCCTGGTTGGGGAACTAAACTCCCACTTTGATTCTGTGAGCCTTATACTTGCTTTCTATTACTTGTGCATTTGCCTCACCCCTTTGACCATTTTTTTTTTGGCCGTGCTGCGGGTCATGCGGGATCTTACTTCTCCGATAAGGGATCAACCCGCGCCCCCTGCATTGGAAGTGCGGAGTCTTAACCAGTGGACCACCAGGGAAGTCCATTTGACCATGTTTTAATCACCTTTGTATCTCCTTAGCTGCTCAGTAAATATTTGAATCAAAAAAAAAAAGTAAGAACTTACTTTTCTGTCCAGTATCTACCCATTAGGAGAACCCTAATTTTTTCAGTGTATATACTTATATCTGGAAGAATAACTTAAAGTGATTTTCCAATAATAAAACTACTATAATTAAAGATAAACATGACTTAGCACTCAGAAGTCTATGACAGTTAACAAGAGTGACAAAATATATCACCCACATGAATAAAACCTGGTAGAAAATTATCACAATTCTCCTCTTGTTACAACCTGTATTTATATCTGATTTCTTATCAAAACAAAGAATAAAACATATACTGCTGAATAAGAAAATATCTTTCTCAATGCATAAAACTTGGACAGCACTGGAGTTAACTGTAATGAGATTTGTGATATATCTGAATGTGACAAAAAAAAATTGCCCAAAATAAGTCTTCTAAATCCTATAGCAAGGCTGTGAAATAAATAGGCAATAAATATGACTGGTGCTGAAAAGCTCCAGGAAACTTGTTCAAGGTCACCCAAAGTAGCCAGTAAGCATGTATACATGAGGGAAAGAATAACAAGGGCTCCCAACCAGAACTTTCTTCTCGGGCATATGGTGGCTAGTCCTGATGCAAATGTCCTGGGGGCGCAAAGACCTCCCACAAAGGCAAATCACATGATGTGCCCCTCTCCAGCCCCACTCCCAGTATTTTTATACAAGGAAAATCAGGTCTAAATAAGTACCAAGGTGAGGTAAAGGGTCTGGCTAGAGAGGACATCTCTACTTGTCATGCCTCCCCGACTAGAAAATAAAAGGTGGGGAAATGAGGAAACAACAGGGACAACTTCCTTGAGTGAAGCAAATGTATGAAAAGCTTAAGAGTCCTCTTCATGATGTTGACCAGGTGAACTACTCCTCTTTTGTGAGAGCACCTAGCCCAGAACCTGGCACATAATAGGGGGTTAAAAATGTTTTAATCCTCCCTGCTCTGCTCTCCCAACCCAAGGGCATCCAGCTTCTGGCTGGCAAAAACTCAGGGTCCAAACCACAAAGACGTGTAACATTTTGGGGAAACCTAGAGGTTGAGTGCAAAGAAATAAATCCTACAATCAACTCCCAAGTTCCCTGTACACTTGGTGACCCACCAGATACCAAACTAGAAAAGAATTGGAATTACTTCATTCTAGGGTTTGAGGGAAAGTTCTAAGAGGAAACTAAAGCCCTAAAGAACTAAAGTCAAAAGAAAATGTGGGTGATTATGTAAGAAGTAGAGGCCAGAAACATTAATAAAGACACAAGTACTTAACAGTTATAGTACATCAAGCTAGTATTTTGTAAAGAGCAACCACATGACAAAAACACTCAAAGCTTTAAGCCTTCCTTGGCCTTGGAAAGTCATGAGACTTTTTTGGCTAAAGCAAGGAATGCTTTAGTGAGAGGGAAAAAGAACTTCCAGACCTCTAGGTGGCTCCCATTTTTAAGCAACTACCTCTCTACCTTAACTAAATGGCCAAGCGACACTAGTTATTTATGCAAGTCACGGCAATAGCTGGACAGTACTAAACATCCTTAGAACTAAAACTCTCCTTTTTCTACTCCAGTTTGCCCTTTCTTCCTTTGAATTTGAGCACTGGTGCAATCCACAGCTGCTGACTAACATGTTATCATATGACATGTGCAAAATAATGTGACATGGTAAGTTTTTTTTTTCTTTCAGTAATCCTGTGCTGATGAAAAAACCATAATTCCTTTAATGATGTACTTAGAAAAAGGATTATCTACAACAGAAAATCACAAGGGTAACACCAATTAAAAGGTGTCTCAATTTATTTATGAATTTTCCACAGAGCTCCAATGTGTTCACATTTTACCTGGTATCTGCAAAGGATATTTCATGTTATACATAAAACCATCAAAGAAAGAGTGTAGGAGACAGCCAGTCTGGCTTTTGTGTTAGGAGAAGCAGATTTAACAGTGATAAAGAAGGCAATCAATATAGAAATCACAAGTCGTATTACTATCTTATTCATTACAACAATAACTATTTATTGAGCATTTACTATATACACACCAGGCACTGGGTATAGACTGGTGAATAAACCAGGCATTATTTCTGCCCTCAGGGGCAAGAGAGAAACATTAAACAAATAATACATAATTATAAACTGTGGTAAATATTTAAAAGGAAAAGATAACTGCTATGAGGGAGACAATCAAGGGGTTCTAAGTGGCATGACGATACGGGTGGCCTTCTCAGGGAAGACTTTTATAGAGGATACCTGAACCAGCACCCAAGGATGAGAAATTACTCAAGGAGGTGGTCCTGAAATAGACCACCAGCAGGAGCCCTGAGGTGAGTCTGCTAGAGAGCTGGATCACGTGGCTGGCCAGAGATGAAAATGGGGGACGGGACCAAATGACACAGGACCTTGTGGGAATGTTGAAGATTTTGTATTTTATCCCAAGAATAAGAACTCTGAAGACTTCAAACAGCAAGTGACTTCTTTTTTCTCCTTCTGGCTGCTGGTGGAAGAGGGACTGGAAGGGGGGGCAGGGTGTGAGCTGGACGCCTCTGCAGTGGGAAAGAGGATGGTGGCTTGAACTAGGATGCAAGCATCGTGGAGACTGAAAATCAGGTTTGAAAGAGATTATGCCTGAAAAGTAGACAGGACTTTGTGACAAACTGGTTGGGTGGGGGATGACAGAACAGAACACGGAATGGAAGATAACTCCAGCCTTCTGGCCTGAGCCACTCATTAGATGGATGAGATGAAAAACTGAGGAGGAACAGTCTGAAAGGTTGAGTAATCATGAGCTCATTTTTCAAGAAGTCACAGATGCTGCCATTTACTGGCTAAGATGGGCCAGGCACCATGTTAGGTGTTCTACTTGTCACAGCATCGCTCTTAGTAATAATATCCCCATTTTGCAGAAAGCTTTGAAGTTTGAAATCTCTTTAGGGTTGGAGCAAGCTAGCAGGAGAGAAAACAGGTGATACATTATTTTTAAAATCCAATCCTCAGAGTTATGATGCACAATGTTTTCCTATCCCACTCCCATCTCCACTCCACTGCTACCCGCAAAGAGTTTTGCTATGTTTTGAACACCAGCAAGATATCTAGGACCTTAATGGTTTACAATAAATGAGCAAAGCCATTATGCCAGGAATCAACCATAATGGAAAGAGCAACAATATTCAACACTGAACAACAGTTTTACTCTCATTACCTACATCAACATAAGACAGACCAATTAATGAGTAAGAAACTCTGAAACACTCATCGTTTCTCAAAATGACCAACACATTCAAGTCAAAAATTAATGCAAGCCACCCAGTACAGAGGCTACAAAAGCCAAGCATTGAGATTCACATTAAAAAATTGAAACCTTAATAAAAATAAAATACTAGGCAAAAAGAAATGATACCACAACCTCACAGAATTTAAAATCTGCAATTCCTAAATATCTCAACCGAATGCCAAATTCAGGAAACATGCACACTAAAAACAATCTACATATTCTCACTTCTTTTTAACTGCTTTTCCCTGCAGCATGCTGACACTTCAGCAAACTGAAATGCCTTTCCTCTCTGCACACTCCCATGATTTCCTCCCTCTCTGAGCTCTCTGATGTCCCCCTCAGCTACTGAAGCCCCCAAATTAGGTCTTATCAATGAACCTAGAAAGAATTCAATGCATTACTGCCAACTGTGTATCGAGAGTACCGTCTTAAGACTCTTAAAAGGAGAGAAAATGAGGAAGGGGAGGATTTTTGAAAGGTTTTACCATCTACAGTACAAATTATATTTTTGTTGGGTCTGATCCTTCAAAAGTCCAATCATCAAATTATGTTCAGTCTTCTTTAAGTGGGGTATGGTCACATATAATATTTATAGTTTGGGATAGTTCCCCATGGGGATAAATAGAATTAAAAGTACAATTGATACGCCAGCTAAAAGATAAAATCTCACACAAACCATCCTCCAAAACAATACTGCTCTGTCCTGCCTCCTGACTCCTGTGTGCATGCAGTACCTCTCCCTGCAGAGGGCTAGCTGGCATTCACTACTGCCTCACCCAGGCAAAGGACGGGATGTTGAAAATCCACTAAGAAAGCTTCCCATTTTTCTGTTCCTTCACAACATGACTGCCAACTCCTGGCAACCCAGAGATGAAAGACTTAAGAAAAATGAAAATTAAAAAAATAAAAGACTGGGACTTCCCTGGTGGCACAGTGGTTAAGAATCTGCCTGCCAATGCAGGGGACTCAGGTTCGAGCCTTGGTTGGGTAAGATCCCACATGCCTCAGAGCAACTCAGCCCCTGAGCCACAACTACTGAGCCTACGCTCTAGAGCCCGCGAGCCACAACTACTGAGCCCACGTGCCACAACTACTGAAGCCTGTGCGCCCAGAGCTCAACAAGAGGAGCCGCTGCAATGAGAAGCGCCCGCACAGCAACGAAGAGTAGCCCCCCACTCACCACAACTAGAGAAAGCCCGCAGGCAGCAACGAAGACCCAACGCAGCCAAAAATAAATAAATAAAACAAATAAATCTAAAAATAAATAAATAAATAAAAATAAAAGATTACCTGGGGCCTCCTACCAGAATGGGTGGTTAATCCCACCGACAGAAAATCGGAAATCTATCCATATTTAAAGGTGCTTCCTGCAGACAAAAGAGATCTAACGAAGAATTGCTGAGACACATTACACTGGAAAATCCATAAATGTTCGTCCCTCTGTGTCACCAGGCTGGAGGAATTTTTTTAACGCAATGCTTTGATGTATTGACAGGGTTAACCTGACGGGTTTAAGTCTGCTATGAAACGTGCCCTGCATCTATTTCCCGTCTAAATGCCTAAAGATCAGGGGCAATACTGACCCGCAATTATATCCAGCGCTTGCACTGCTCAAGATGCCGTTTGATGCTGAGAAAGTAGTGGTTCAGCAACCAGGCGGCTCTAGGATGCTGAAATAACAACGTAACGCTCGATTACGAGCCCAGGTACTCGGCGTGAAAGATCCTCTGCTACACGAGGACCCCACATTCAAGGCTCACGTCCCTTCGGCTTCAATCTTACTAAGCTTTCCGCGACGTACCCTCTCAAAGTTTCTAGTTTGCTAAACGGAATTACTTTGAAAGTCCCCTCTTCTGGACTCCCCTCCCCAGACGGGTTGGCGGCAAGGGGAAATAGGCACGGAGGATGGCTAATCGTTCAAACAACATTTAAAAACCTGTAAACCAATCATCTTTTCAGAGGAAAAAAATAAGCGTTCACCAAGCAGTCACTCGGCAAGCGAGCATCCGATTTCCATTTGGAGCGGAAAATATTAAAGAAGCCAGACATACATTTCCCTTTCCAACAAAAGTGGCCTCTAAACTCCCCGGCCAAGGACACTAGGAGGAAACAGAGGCTGGAAACAAGCTCGTACTCTCGGTCAAAGCGTGTGTGTGCGGCGAGGAGAACGCGCAAAGGGGAGACAGCGGGGAAAAGGTGAACTGGAGGAAGCTGGAGCCCGCGGCGGCGGCGGCGGCGGCGGCGGGGCGGGGGCAGATCGGACGAAGAAATCCGAGGTGCAGAGAGAGGGGCGGGGAAGGGGGAGCCCGGAGGCTCCAGGAGGAGGAGGGAGGGCTCCCGGACGCTGCCCAGAGATCTCGGCCGCCTAGTAAAGTTAATACTTACTCAGTTTCGCAACTGCGCCGCCCCCGCAGGCCGCCCCGCGGGGCCGGCCGGGGCGCTGGGGACGCGGCGGCGCCCGGCGGCCGCCCAGCGCCGGTCCCCGGCCACGCAGCCCGGCGCGCCTCGCTCCCCGGCGCTCCTCCGGCCGCGCGCCCCGCACCGGCGGGAGGCCCCAGCTCCCCGGCGCGCCCTCTCCGCGCACCTCCTGGCCGGCGCTAGGTGAGCGCGGACGCCCCGGGCGGGGGTGCCTTGGGTGTGCGAGCGCGCGGGCAGCTGCGGCACCGCCGGCGGGAGCCGCTCCCAGCGCTGCACCGATGCCGCGGGCCGGCGGGCAGGCGAGGCTGGGCAAGGAGCGGGGCGCCGGCCGCGGTGCGGGACGCCGGGCGAGCGTAGGCGGCGGAGTCCGTGCCCGGCTCGCTCCCGCGGCCGGTGCCTCTGGGCGGGGGGCCGGGCTGGGGGCCGGGCCGGGCGGCTGGCGGCTCCGCCCCTTCGCCGGGCCGCCGGCTGAGCGCGCGAGAGCGGCGGCGCGGGGGCGCCCCCCTCGGCCGGGCGCTCGGGTTACAGCCGCCGCTCCCCTGCTCCCCCGCCCGCGCCTCGCCGGTTCGCCCGCGCCGGGAGACAGTGTAACGGAACTGGGACGCCAGCGCTGCATTGTGGGAGCTTTTAAAGCGGCGGGGAGCGCGGCGCGGCCGCTCAGGCTCTCGGTTCCCCGCCCCATACCCCCTGGCACTGCCCCCACGCCGCCCGGCCGGTCGCACACCCTCAGCCAGCCGAGGCCCGTGGACCCGAAAGCCAGAAATGGTGAGATGACCGGTGCCTCGCTGACTCTCACAGAGCAAAATCTTCCATAGCCCGGGGATGAGACTTGCAAAACTGCCCTCCACCGTCACCCCGGAAAGTAGGAGGCTTTTTCTGCGGACGCTTTAAAAAAAAAAAAAAAAAAAAAAAAAAAAAAGGCCCTTCCATCCCCTCAGGACTGGGTTTGAATTGCTTTTCATCTGGAGTGGCAATGATTCAGCGACCCCCTTCTCAGCAGCAGGCAGTGACAGAGACAGGAGACGAAAAACACAGCGAATGAATCAGACGTGAGTAACCAAGTTTAGAACGAGCTGGGCTCGGATTCAGAAAACCGCTCCCCACTCCACCACATACACAACACGCACACACACGCACGCACACGCATATGCACACGCATCTACCTTTAAATATAGCAAATTGTCAATGAAGGAAAGCAGTGCTTTTATGTGGAAACGCAGATGTGTGTGTTGTTTTCACCATTCCACCTCTTTTTTACGGCATGCAAAATTACTCTAGCCACCAGACAGAATCCAGTTTTTGGGCCAGACTTGTGCTCACACAAGCCCACAACTCAGGAACAGCTATCAGTTTGTAGGGAAATGGGATGAGGATGAATAATGGATGAGGTGCAAGGAAGCATTCCAATTATAAAATGTCCGTTTTGATTCTCCAGACACTCGGTTTTTTGGGGTTTGTTTTTTTTTTTTTTTTTTTGCTTTTTTGCTTTTTTAATCATTGAGACGGAAATATTACATTTGAAGCACAACTTGTTACCGCTCGTCTTACTCAGGGCTTGATTTGTTTTGTTTGGAGTTTGGGTTTGTAGGCTTTTTGTTTCTTCCTCTTTTTATTTTGCCCTTTAGTTATTGCACAGCTCATTAGTTCCTCTACCTCAGAGGTGAACTGAGGAGAGGGATGGTAAGACTCAACTTAGGCTAATCAACATTTGGAGGATTTGGGGACAAGAAAAGTTCTCTATGATTCAAGTGTAAAGCCCGAGGGAACTTTTTAAGGGACTCTGTAGGGCATGGATCCTCTTCCCTGAGGAGTTTTCCAGCCTTAATGTTAACATTTCCTAAGCTCTCATTCCCTTGTCAACCTTTAACTCCACTGAGTAACGTCAGTCACTGCCTAATTACCAAATCTAATGGAAAAATTCAGTACCCATCTTCTGGTGCCCCTTGTGGCATTTGCCAATGTTGACCCCCTCCGTCTTTTTTAGGACCGTCCTCCCTTTTTTTGCTGTGATAGTCATCCTTCTTTTTTTTTTTATTATTATTAATTTTTATTGGAGTATGGTTGCTTTACAATGTTGTGTTAGCCTCCACTGCACAACAAAATGAATCAGCCATAGTCATCCTTCTTTTATAGAGGTCTTGAAACAGGGATGAGTGATAACAGGAAGGAGTGTGGCTATTGTTAAACCAGGACTCAGGATCTTACCAAGTAGAAGAACCTTAATCTAGTTTCTGTTGGTCACCAGGAGGGTCTTGACCTCGATTTTATCATGCATCCGGAGGTGAACAAGTTGACTGACTCATGACAGCTACCTTTCATGTCACCAGCATTTAAATCAAGATGAAATTTGCTATGATTAAATATCTGTGTCCACTATTTAGGGGAAGCACTTACTAGGATCCAGGTACCTGGTGAGGTATCCCCACCTCCAAATCAGAGTGTGCCTTACTGGTGGCTGCAGAAGTCAGTGAAGTTACCTCTGTCCAGCCCGGATAAACCCAGAAAAATCTCTTCCCTACCTCAGCCCCATGTGGTTAATGCAGTCTTTCTTCAGCATATAGTATAATTTGTTTTGAGCTTTCTTAGCCATAATCACATCCCTGTTAAGCCTTCCTGAGATCACACCAAATGTCCTTGGCAGGATTTGTAAACGACCCTTACTTCTGCTTTCTAATTATATTCCCTGAAAGTAACCTAGCTAGATGAGTGAGTATTCATGCACTTCAAGCCCTATAACGTAATCAGATTTGATTTTCAAGAAAAGAATCTGAGAGGATGGATTCAGAAAAGAGGAGAATCCGGAGGGAGAGAGACATACATGGAGAGCAAAGAGAATGAACAAGCGGGGTCAGCACCTAGAGACATATTGAATGTATTATCGGTTTCCTACTGCTAACTATAAGCAAGTTACCACAAACTTAGTGGCTAATAACCATAAGAATGTGTTATCTAACAGTTTTAGAGATCAGAAATCCTAAAATCAAGGTGGGGGCTGTTTTCCTTCTGGAGGCTCTAGGGGAGAATCCATTTCCTTGCCTTTTCCAGCTTCTGCATCCCTTGGCTTGTGACCTCTTCTTCCATCTTCAAGGCCACAGCATAGTATCTTTAAATCTCTCGCTCTCTTTGTGACTTCTGCTTCATTGTTAGGAGGATGTCTCTTTCTCTAAGCTAGGCAAAGAAAATAGGAATTGATGTAGATACATCTCTAGCCATATATGTTATGAACTGAATTGAATTAGTTGCAGGAAGAAAAGATGTTGTCTTCATTACTAGTGAAATTGTCATTTGGATAACTTTTTTGACTGTGTCATTGCTGAAGTGGTGACTCATTAGTTCAACTAACCCTATAACCCTCTGGTGACCCATGTAACTGAAACCCAACGTGTTAACACACTAAGAAACCAAGTTCCCATCTGCTCTTCCTGGGGATAAATTCCTTTCTCTGGTAATCCCTGGCAACTTTTTCTTTTTTGTGTCAGTGGAATCATATTGCTAAGCTTGAGAAATATGTATCTGGACCAGCACTTCCCAAACAGGTCCACCAGGGAACACCACCTTGTAAGATGGGATGCTGGGAAGAACAGTTGTACCATGCTCGGATAAGGCCCATGGAACACAGTTGTGACTACAGTTTAGGCCAGAAGAAGCTTGTTAGTGGGTCAGATCCGTTAAGGGCCACGTGTCGGGAAATCTGTTCATGAGGAAGTCCAAGGGAGAAACAAATTTTGTCAGAAACAAGTAGGTATGTGTGCTGGAAGGAGTAAATTATGGACTTCTGAGTATAACTTACACATTTCTTTATTGGCTAGTCCCACCTATCTTCCCTTCTCTTTTGCTGCTTCTGTCCCCACTCTGTGTTTCACCCAGACTACTTACAGCTTACTAACCTCAAACGGTGGTTCAGGATCACTCCTCAGTTCTCTTACCATGTGACCCTGAAATTGCTTGTTTACCAGTGGAGCCCTGGCTATCCTCCTCCAGCTTCGCCCCACCCCCACCCCCACCCCCTTCTTAAAGCCAGGGGCTCTGTTGTATTTATTGCTATATCCCCCATGCCTGACACAGGGCCTGGCTCAGACTGGGAACTCAATTAATATTAGTTGAAATAACAATTAAATGAATGAATGATAGTATAAATGCAGTAAACTCACGTCACCTACTCATCTGTTATACTTGCCTTGGATCTTCTTCCTTCTAACCTATAACGAGCTGAGAGTTCCATTTTCGTCATTAATTTATAAACATAATAAATATGGTATTGTGCTAGTTCTGGGCTTACAAGAATTAATATGACAAAATTAATATTAATATGACCTCACAGGCCATCTGAGGAAAGAGATGCTAAAAGAGAAAATTAGGTAGATAATGCTAGTTACCTATCCCATTCCCTTTCTCCACTCCTTTCTTAGTAATGGAAACCTGATTTTGTGCCCAGTGAGAAGTTTTCTTTCACAACCTTCCTTGCAGATAGGGATTACTAAGTATTGACCATGTGGATATGGGCCTTTCAGGAAAACTCATTTGTGTGTCCTCATTTATGAGCAGGGCTGACTCAAGCACTATTTTTGCCTGAAACACAGATGTAATAGCTGGAGTTACAGCAACAAGCTTGTGATATCAAGGCTACCTTGAAGCCTGAAGTCATGTACTAAAATTTGTACAAATGGGATCATTTAAAGTTATTCAGCCCATCTTACCAAGCCTGCATTTAGTCACTGTTACTGACAAGTTTGGAAGGAAAAAAAAAATCATCTCTCCTCTTCTCTTCAGTATACGTGTGTAGAAAGCAATTAAATGTGGTTTTCTTCACCATTCCTAGTGAAAATCTTGTACACATACTGAAACACTGCAAGGATCTATAAATATTGTGATTTATTTGACCCACATAAAGGGCCTTTTTAGAAACAACCAACAGTTCTCAGATCTGTAGGAATTTTTAATTTAATGATAGTTTCTTGTTAAAAAAAATAATAAAATGTTTAGAGACCAAGTCATAAATAACTCCTTAAAGGACCCTCCAGTAATTTGATGGAGCAGGAGGGTGATGAAAATTTTATTTTGTTAAATAGCGAAGTACAGTATAGAAAGAAAATAAAGCATAAGCTATAAATGGAAACTATAACAGGTTATACCAAAAGGAATAAATACAAATATATTCAGAAATAGGATTTAAAATATGATTGACTTCTTATTTAGGCAGACGTATTTTGAGAGGATAATCCTATGAAAATGAAAGTCTTGGTTTTTTAATTGTAGGCTAGAAGAATGGATTTAGTCAGCTGAGATTAACTATGGGGGACTCCACAAGAGCCTATACTAGGATCCGAATACTGGGGAAAAACAGTGAATGTGGTGCCTGATGTTAAGAAGTTGCATCTTTGTAAATACGTGCAGTAAAATCTGGACTGTCTCGCATTCTTTCCACCTGAATGCCACTCACCAATCTCCCTACACTTCTCCAATGCTATAATTGAGGTTTATAATGATGTCCCCAATATGACTCCTGAATCATAGCAGAAAGATTAAATTATCTTCTGCTTTGCCTTTATGTGTTTAATTATATTTTTATTAATTGCAAACTGGAAATCTGATCTGTTTATAACACTGCTGGATTAACCAGAGCCTCGTTATCAGGGACCCAATCGTTCACGGTAACAGAGTTTATAGTTCTTGAAGGGAAAACAACCCAACAACTGA
Source organism: Balaenoptera borealis (assembly GCF_965194805.1). NCBI lineage: Eukaryota > Metazoa > Chordata > Mammalia > Artiodactyla > Balaenopteridae > Balaenoptera > Balaenoptera borealis. The sequence continues at coordinate 22,245,517 of NC_138870.1, read as the reverse complement.
TTTAAAATGTGAGATTTATATGATCATAGTAAGAATAATTATTATAAAATAATTTAGAATCATCCAGCCACATTTGAAAGAATTATAACAAATGTATTAATAATAAATGCTACACATCTAATTCTTTTAATAAGTATAATAACTCATATTCTGTAGAAAGAGAAAAATTAGAGTATGAATAAGTAAATCTTCATTTAGGCGTAGGCCCAGGAATATTATAAATTGAGTTGCGTTGTACGTCCAAATTTGCCTTAGGGTCCTGTCAAGCTGCTCCTCTTCTCACCCTTGGTTTCCTCAGAGATGTATTGCTCTGGTGACAGTAAAGGACCTCTAATAAACATGAAATGAGCATGTATCTTAGATCCGGTTCTCTGGAAGCAGAGCCTGAGACAGGGATTCTTGTGCAAGTGACTTATTGAGGGTGTGCCTCAGGAGAAGGGGCAGGAGGGAGGTAGCATAGGGTAAGGGGGATAAAAGCAAAGACAAGACAAGGCCTCAGCTGGAGACCAGCTTTAGCATGATCCTGTGGGGAACTCTAGAGCAGGAATTGGACCACAGAGTTGGTCCCTTGGGGCAAAGAGACTGGCCTTTTGCACTCCTATTATCAGTCACTCATTGACTGAAGGTTGCTGGTAACCCCTAAGGCAAGGCACCTCCCGTTCCCCCCAAGGGCAAAGGCGGTTCTCTGAGAGAGAGGCAGCTGCATTTAGCAGCCAACACTCACAGCAGCTAGAGATGCACACACTGGCCCAAGGAAGGGATCTGAGGAGGGTACCGACAGTACCCATGACACATCATATATGGATAGGTTAGAGCTCCACACCCAACCCTTAAGGATCCTGTAACAACCGAAGCATACTACTAAAAGTACTGCGGAGACCAAGCACCACGTGTGGCCTTGTCTCTAAAGGAAAGTATGCTCAGAACACAACTAGGGATGTGAGGAGCCCATCTCTTCTTCCAGCACAGGCTTGGGAACTCCCTCTCTCCTCCCCTACATTTCGTGCCAAGCAGTGGCAACTGGTGGTGGCTTCAGGGACTGAGGCAAAGTGCCCAGTAAGGAAGGAACTAAGGATGTTAGGAAAATTTGAGATAGATCCAGACAGGCTGGGATGGGACAAGGGGACCATTGGGTTAATGCTTATGTCTGAGGCCACTTGCTAACCTCCCCCTTTGTCCTCTTCCACTGGCCCTAGAAATGTACTTGCTTGCTTATCTTTCCTCTGTCAGTCTCTCAGCTGCTCACTAGGGTTTCTATTTCCCCTGGCCGCTGGAGCTGTGTTTGTCTGTCTTCAAACAGCTTTTCCGCCACTCTTTTTTTTTTTTTTAAATTATAGTTGATTTACAATTTTGTGTTAGTTTCAGGTGTACAGCAAAGTGATTCAGTTTTTTATATATATATATATATTTTTTTTTTCTTTCTCAGATTCTTTTTTCCACCACTCTTAATATAACAAACATTCAACTTCAGCTTTGCAACACCTTCTAATAGTTTGACGGCTAAGTATGATGGTGGGTGTGGGGAAAGGGAATAGAGTAAAAATCCTTCCCATGCTATTCCCCTTCCTAAATGTAGCCCCATGAGCCAGGTGTAGCGTGGGTGCCATGGGTGGGTCTTTGGGAAATACAGAGGCCATGCTGTTGATTCACCTGCATTTCAGGGGAGCACCCAAAGGCTGTCCTGGGAGGTGCTGGGTGAAGGCTCTGGGGTACAGTGTGGGAGTGAAGGGGGCAGAGAGCCCCAGAGGAGGTACACGTGTGGGCAGGTGGTACAGGAGCAGGGACAAGGCTGTGCATGGTGTTCCTCTAGCAAACTTGGGCACTTTCCTTCTCTCTCTCCCCTGGTCCTTCAGCCCCAGACCTTCCGCTGAAGACACCAGTTTAGACTAACGGAAGATACACTGACAACTGAGAATAGGTGAGTGTGAGGCAAGAGTGCAAAATACTGGCTATTACAGGCTCTGAAGGAAGGGAGGAAAATCATAATTTTTTTTTTTTTCTAATCTGGGAAAGGAAGAGATGTTCCCTTTACCCTAAGGCTGAGGTAGAAATAAATGACTCCCAAGAACTACTGACATTGAGATTACAAATAGTACCACTTTGGCTGGAATCAGAACATTTTCTAATACTGTACTCATATAAGTAAGGGGTCCGGGTGGCCTCAGCAGTACAGCCCACGTGGGTGCCCTGTGACACGGTGGAAGGCAGGGTGGGCTGGTTAAGACATTAATGGTGTCATCGTCTTATGCCTGACATCTTCCAGGAGAGACCCTTCCCTTCCTGCTGCTGCCCTTCAGCCTCTGTAGGGATTCCAGTCTTCCTGACCTGTATGGGAGGTAAGGCAACCCATTTAAGTCAAAGAACTTTAAAAGAACTCTAAGGCTCTTTTCTCAGAAAGATTGGGAAGATACCAAGACAGATTTTGGTTCAAGTCCTGACTCTGCTTCTTACTACTTGAGACCTTAGTTTCCTTATCTGCAAAATATAAGGGGTAGAAGAGAAGAGGATAATATTAGTAGCATGTAAAGACTTACTGTGATTAACTGGAATAATGTGTGTAAAGCGTTCAGCACAGTGCCTGGTACATAAGTGTTGTTGTTGCCATTATTATTACTATTATTATCATCATCATCTACAGGCTTGTAGGTGAGAATATACTTTAAACAAAGCCAGTAATTATAATATTCCGATTCAGTATACTCTGTGCCAAACATTGTTCTAAATACCTCTCATATAATAACTTTTTAAATACAACAACCCTATCGGGTATAACAGTATACTATTATACCCATTTTATAGATTAGGAAGCCAAAACAGAGAGAGATTAAGTAATTTACTTAAGAGTCCATCATTAGACAGCGGCAGAGCTGGGATTCAAACCCAGGAAGTCTGACTTCAAAATCTGTACTCTTTACCACTGTAATTAGAGTGAGGCAAGACTTGAAAAGGGCTGAGAGAATGAAGCGTAGAACTGGCAAAGGTTCAGGTGCAAAGATTAGAATGGAATTGCAAATTGAGGTCTGGGTTAGGCGGGTTCCTTCCACCTGGTGCCCAGAGCGTGCTGAGGGTGAGGGCTGGGGAGTGAAGATCAGGCAGCTCCAGCAGCGTCACAGCTTCCTCGTCAGGGACTGCTCACCCAGCAAAATAAGTTAACCTACTATTTGAGAATGACTGATGTTTCCAAGTCAGTTTACAAGCAAATTGGGCACATAACCCACAGGTGAACTACGGCTAAGACAACAGTGTGCATTCTCAAGGACATTCCTGGTCTTACGTGTCTTTTACCAGGTAAGGGACCATCCTAGGAAATAGCCCAGTGAGTGCTAGTTCTTCTGCTTAATAAGCTTTTTCACCCTGGGTGAGTCCCTTTGCCTTCCTGGGCCTTTCTAAGGTGGAAGCATGGTCTGACAGAGGTCTTTCCTCTTCCACTGTTCCCTGTGTACCCTCCGTGTGTTTATTCCAAGAGGGCCGGACATCCAGGTGGGGCTGCATTGTTCTTACAGCAGGGGCTTCTAGAATTACCTTATATGTCACATCTAGCTCTAATATTTTGAATGTATGCATCATAAATTGAAATAATTGGTGTCACTGAAAGAGACGGGACGTGGCAGAATAGGCTTGTTCCAGCTTCTAATAATGACCCAAACAGCAGTTCAAAAATCCAACTAAAGGGCTTCTCTGGTGGCGCAGTGGTTGAGAGTCTGCCTGCCAATGCAGGGGACACGGGTTCGAGCCCTGGTTCGGGAAGATCCCACATGCCGCGGAGCAACTAGGCCCGTGAGCCACAATTACTGAGCCTGCACGTCTGGAGCCTGTGTTCCGCAACGAGAGGCCACGATAGTGAGAGGCCCGCGCACCGCGAGGAAGAGTGGCCCCCACTTGCCGCAACTAGAGAAAGCCCTCGCACAGAAACGAAGACCCAACACAGCCAAAAAGTAAATTAAAAAAAAAAAAAAAAAAATCCAACCAAAAAATCCAGGAATAAAAAAATTGAGTTAGGCTTAATTTGTACCACGAACATAATATTCAGTGAATATGATTCTGTTATTTATTTTTTACCTTATTCTGTGACTTCACTCGTAGCATTCAATTTATATATTGATTTCTAAGCATTGGTTTCCAAAAAAGTCATTATCCTGTGAGCAGTATGGGCCACTAGAGCTTTATAACAAATAAACGGACGAAGGGTGGATGCCCTTTGAAGAAATAGCCTCGTGTTACTTGTTGCCCTCAAAACTGGGATGTCCACATACTAATAGGGGTCACGACAGCATGTCAAACTGCAGAAAAAACTGCATAATACTTCAGTGATTTTAGACAGAAGTAGATAATCAATTCAGCCCCGGGTAGCTTCAGAGAGTAAGTCAAAAGAAGGAAATCTTTTTATTCTCCTCAGGGCAGAGATGTTTTTCTGGTTCTGTGTTTTAATTTTAGCATCTGCTGTTCCCTAGCGAAGTGTTGGTTAAAACAAAAACCACTGTTTATTAGAACCAAGTGTCAGAACTTAATCAAAGATGAGTAGCATGTCAGTTTCCCTACTCCTGTAATAAAAGAATAATTGTGATTGTACTCTGGGGGTCCATGTAGGTAAGGAGTCTAGTTCTGTCTGGCCATTTCATGTAGAAGCAAATAAGGGGATAAAAAAGAGTTATTAAAAACAAAAGCAAAACAAGCAAGACAAAATGAAATATGGGAGCTAAAATTCCAGTCCTTGGCAATCAACCCCCAGGCCTGGATGTTATGCAGAAAAAGGAAAACGTTGGAGACCCCATGGCAGTGTCAGTCAAGGCAGGTGATTTTAATTTCTGTTTTTCTAATAGGCTGGAGTTGGAAAAGGGAAGAAGTGGTGATTTGGGGGAAGAACTACTTTGCACATAACAAATAGTTTACTGTGAGCACTCAAGGACATCCTTAGGGTATATTTTAGAGATAGTGAAAAATTCACATGAAAGATTAAAATTCAAATTTCTAAAATTGAGAGAAAATAATTCTTAATTATTTATTAATTAGAATTATTTAATAATTCTAATTTCTTAATGTTGGCAGAAGGTAACACAGGCAGAAGAGAAGATGCGTTGGGAGGTTACATGGCTTTAAAGGAGGGCTGACAGGCTGCGTACAGGACTCTGATCCTCCTAGGGCGAGCACAGCATCTTGGCGCGCCCTCTTCTCCTTTCAGACCTTCTCTCCAGCAGCCAGTTCAGTAGTTGCCGTGCATGTAAGAGGTGCTTGAGTGAGTCTTTGTTAGATAAATGAAAAGCAAATTAATGCACTTTTCAGAGCTCCCTTCAGAGACCGGAGCCTGAATGAGGACAATTATCAAAAGGATAGACTCTTTGAGAATGAAATATATTGAAGTCTTCTGATGCTGGTTGTCAGTCCTTCTTCATCCTCCTGGCTACTCTCACCCACCCCAGAGGACAGAGCCCTGTAGATGGCTCCAGGTAAACTGTGAAGTGAGTGGATTAGCATCTAGGGTGGGGCCGGTGGGGCTGACTTTGGGCAATTTATTTTATCTGTCTGGGCCTCAGTTTCTGCCTGTGGTGGTGACGGTGGTGGTGGTGGGATGAACTGGGAGATTGGGATTGACCTACATACACTAATACGTATAAAATAGGCAACTAATAAGAACCTGCTGTATAAAAAAATAAATAAAATTCAAAAAAAAAAAGAATGTTTACCAAATAGAGTGATCTGACTTAGAGTAGGCCCCAGTTCAAGGTAGCCTTTATCCTTACTCTTACTATTGAAATCAGAAGTTTCATGTCAGAGGCCTGATCTTTTAGTGAGATGCTTTCCCGAATCTGTCTCATGGTGGGACAGGGAGTCAAGTGTGAGACCAGAAACCCAGCTTCTCAGGAGCGGGAGGGAGGGCACTGATGCCCTGGTGATGATTCAGAAATGAGCACCGGTGCCAGGCAGGCCAACATGAGACAGAAAAGTTTCTTCATGCGCTTATTTGTTTTTGTTTTGGGTCCATTCTGCTGATAAACCTCCTCACTCAGAGGTTATTACTGCAAATGAAAAATACTGGTAAACCAGTATTTTGGCATTAGCGTTCTGAGTGAGAGCTCCAGTGGCAGGGAGGGGCTGAGCCGTGGTTGAAGGGTTTCTTTGTGTTGACTGGGAATGCCTGTTCATCACTTTGTAAAGTTGGCTGAGGGTCTTCAGGTTATAGTGGAAAACCTTAAGAGTCACATGGCAGCTTTTCCAAAAGTCTTTATTGCTGGAATTTCACTGGCTTCATGCCCATCCAAGCAGCCTCTGTCAGAAGGAACCAGAGCAGCTGTGACATGTCTGTTCAGGGCAGTATTGCATAGGCGTGAAGCAGTAGCTCCATCTTCCCAAAACCCAGTAAAGTCCCCTGTCACGGCACAACTGAAGCTGAAAAAACTTGAATTACTGCCTGCCGAGCTGGAAGGGGTCTTAGAGCTCATCTCATCCAATCCCTTCGATTTCCGGTTGAGGAATCAAATCCAGAGATGTCTGAGGACCTGCTCAAGATAACGCAGCTAATTAGGCTCAGAGTTAAGACTCAAGATGGAATACAAACAAACACTTATATTTATTAAACTTCATGTCGATTCCTTGTCTCATAAACTTGTATCTCTCTGCAAAATACTTAAGACAACAATAAGCTGGGATAAGAGAAATTTGTGAAATTGTGCTAACATGTTTGGGGTTGTCTTCATATTCTCTGAAACCACAAAAGGCATTTGATTAGTTTGCAGCCAATTTGAGAATTTGTATTTATTTTCAAATGGTGTTTTCATTTTCAGAAGTTAAATCATTTTTTCGTATTCGGGCTTCAAAAAGGCTGGGTGGGCTTTCGATACCCATGGCGATGGTTCCTTATTGCCAGAGCCACTGTTAGACCAAGTACTGCTTGGAAGGCAATTCGAGGCAATTTCAGAGGAGCCCCGTGTCATGTCTCTCTGATTATAGTACGTGTGGTTGTCAAGCGAGAGAAACCACATCCCTTGGTGAGCTCCGCAATCAATGGGCTGTGAGCAGTCAGTCAGGCTCACCGGGAACAGCCTTCCACTGTACTTAAGACACAGGACTTACCCCCAGATCAAGCTGCTCAAAATTGCCTTTTTACTCAAGATCAAGCATTTCAGAAGTCATGCTGCACGCAGTAGGGGAACTATTAAGTTGTAATGAAATAGAACAGCTACAAAGAAGAAAACAAATGTGTACTTCAAAGATGCAAAGGAGTGTCTTCATCAGGGCCCTGTTCAGATGTATCTTTTCTGCCATGAAGATTCTTCTAATTTTCATTTTGATATGTTTTCCTTTTCTTAATTTTAAACCACGAATTCTCCTTGTGCCAATTAACAAAAAGTGAAATAGAAGTCAGTCACTCCCTAAATTCCTCTTAGATGGCGAACATTCTTTCTCTAGCCGTGGTTGCTTGCATGCTGCCTCTTCTAATCTGAGACCCTCACTGCAGGCAGTAATCAAATTCCTGGAGATGGGGTCAGGGAAAACTCAATCCCAAGTTGTCCCCATCCTTCCCCCCTGAGAGATCATGCCTATGTCAGTCTTGGTTCCTTTTCTCCACCCTCATCTTTGTCTTTCCCTCTGTTTAGCTCTTTCTTTATACCTTGTAGACTAGAGACATGAGCATATGAGATTCTTCCTCCCTTCCCTTCTCTTTCTTGGTTACCTTATAGACTTCTCTCCTCCTACACCTCTGTTCATTATATTCTCCCTCCCATTTTGTTCCAAAAATCTACCTGTAATGCATGGCTGATAAGCATATTCATTTTGCTTATGATTAACCTCGAAGGAGGAAAACACATTTTGGTGTGTTTTCAAACTAAAGAACCACTGCCAGAATACGTCTGAAAGTTCACTTTGACTTTGCATTAAAGTATTCATTTCCCGCTCCCCACGGCCCTCACCTCATCCTTCTCTAATTAAACTTAATTTCCATGTTAAAAATATTAAAAAAAATTATTTCTAGCTCACGTTTTGAGTGCTACACTACCGTGTTGCGTTCCACTGCCTTTTCAATGCAGATGTACCACAGGAGGTAAATGAGCCCTTTTGAAGTAATTTTGGAACCTGGCCATTTTTAGAACATTGTTTCTATGAGAAAATGAATTCCCAGCTTTTAGAACATGATTTATTTTAAGTTGGGTATTTCCTCTCTGTGTTTGGTACAAAAAAAATCTTTTTGACGTGGTGACATAAAGTCAAAGAGAGCTGACTTGGTTTTTACCTTGTTGAATATTTTCATAATAGAAGAAAATTAACCTGTTTATTTCTTACATTTTATTGTGTTTTGTATAACGTTCTAGAGACCTTGAGATGCATATTGTTGGTAATTCATAATTTTTCATAACCAGAGATACGCGGAGACTGCAGTTGTACACCGTTTCTGTTTTTCCCCTCTTCCTGGGCACGTGGAGAGACTGTATTTTCCAGTCTGCCTTGTAGCTAGGTGTGGCCATGGGAGTGGGTACTTGCCAATGGAATACGAGTACAAGTGATTCGAGGAACTTCTGCCTTATCTGCTTAAGAGGATCTCCCTGGCCTGAGACTCCCTCTCTTTCCCCCACGTAGCCACCTGGACCAGAGCAACCCTGCCAGCCAACTGTGGATGGCAGAGTTATTGCCAGCCTGGGTCTCCAGTGACTGGCTGGAGCAGAGCTGCCCACCAAGCTGGGACACTTGTCTTGCACTGTTACCTGGGAGACAAATGAACTTCATTGTTCTTTGAGCCACTGCATTTTGGGGCTCTTTTTATTACAGCAGTTTAGCCTACTCTATAAAACTACTACAAAAATTATTTTACAAGATGTCCTATTGTAAAGTATTTTACCATAATATACTGAATAATCAAAAACTACATAAGCAAAAAGTAATTTTCTTCCAAAAACAAAACTCTAGACATTTTTTTTTGATTCTGCTAGTGTATTTCTCTATATATTAAGAAATGGATAAGGCTAATTTAATCCTCGATTCAAACATAAAAGTCTGTTTACCAAAGCCAGACATGTTTTCCAAAGAGTTGTTATTTGAAAGGGGTAATATGTTCTGGCTTGCATTATATCTATTAAAGGAAAACAAGTAAAAGAATACCCACCTCAGAAGCACATTTGTTTGATATAGTATCCCATAATAATCCCATTTTAATTAGGGCCAAATTCTGCTTATGATCAAATGCAGTCTCAAGAAACAAAATTCTTCCAGGGTCACGTTATAATACAATAGTGAAAGAAGAATAAAGCAAGGTTAACATCATTGAATTTCAAAAAAAAATTATAAATTGGAATGAGGGTAGAATCACACACATATTCATGGTTTATTTTTTATACCACAATTGGTGTATCTAATGGTACTTCTTTGCTGAATATTTTTGTGTATTTGTTGGTGGCTTCGTTTTTCTCACAAAGTAAAGTAACATTTGTAATTTAGGTTTTTCATAAAGTTCTTCCATTAGAATATATATTAAGATAATCTAAAATATGAAAGTTAAAATAAATAGTGCCAAATTGGCCCATGGCTAAAAAAACAAACATCTAAGCCCTGAACGAAGTAGGGATGAATTTATTCCTCAAAATCCTAAAACGGGAGAGGTAGGAAAAGGGGTTACGAAAGAATCTACGACCTTAATAACATTAAAAAAACTAAATGAATATTACAGTATTCTTCGTAGAACTCAGAACTCTGGGTGAATTCTGAGACAAAACATTTAAGAGGATAAAATAGGCATTAGCTACAGGAAAATAATCCATTCTCTCTGTACATATTTTTAACTAGTAGCAAATTCATCTCACTGTATTTTTTAAAAATTTTCTTTTGTTTTGTTTGGCCACGCTGCACAGTTTGCAAGATCTTAGTTCCTGGACCAGGGATCAAACCCGCGCCCCCTGCAGTCGAAGCGGGGAGTCTTAACCACTGGATCGCCAGGGAAGTCCCACTTTTTTTTTCTTTAAATGCAATACTGGACTTTAACTCTGTCTGCCAGTATCAAGATTACGATAATTGTAATCTAGATCTTCTTTATGCATACGATGATGTCTACTTCAACCTTAAACTGACATCTGTGGAACTTTGCTCTAGTAAACAGTTCCTGGCTGCCTGACATAACCAGCCGTCAGACGAGAGAACGTGCTTATAGCATTCTGTAAGGGGGATAGAATGCAATATGGATAGAATGCAGTGTGGGATAGAATGCGATATGGTCTGAAAAGAATCAAGGTTCTTAGGTTTTCTACTTCTCGGTTTTTGTGTTTAAAAATATAAACCCACAGGGACTTCCCTGGTGGTGCAGTGGTTAAGAATCTGCCTGCCAATGCAGGGGACACGGGTTCGATCCCTGGCCCGGGAAGATCCCTGGCCCGGGAAGAACATGCCGCGGAGCAACTAAGCCCGTGCGTCACAGCTACTGAGCCTGCGCTGTAGAGCCCACAAGCCACAACTACTGAGCCCACGCACCACAACTACTGAAGCCTGCGCACCTAGAGCCTGTGCTCTGCAACAAGAGAAGCCACTGCAATGAGAAGCCCACGCACCACAATGAAGAGTAGCCCCCGCTCGCCACAACTAGGAAAAGCCCGCACACAGCAACGAAGACCCAACACAGCCAAAAAATAAATAAAATTAAATAAGTAAATAAATAAAATTGAAGTTGCTTTAAAAAAAAAATATATATATATATATATATATATATAAACCCACATTATAGTAACTGACCGCTGTGTGACAATTCATCTAGAGTCTTGGTCCAAAGAGTCTTCTAATGCTGGCTTTAGTGCTACTCAACTCAATGACAGATCCAAGCTGGGCCTCCACTTCCTTATCTGGACATGGGAATACTTTATTAATATTTGTTTCTCCCAAGCCCACTCTAGGAGAAGTCTGTACCTGCAGGAAATTACACGGCACACAACTCTTCACTTAAAGCAAAAATAAAGACAGCCTTAAAGAGGAAACAGTATCACGATGGGGAAGGAGGAGTAAATGGCTGAGGGGCATGTGACCGTGGCAGTGCCTCTGGGATGGGTCAGCCGGTCAGAGGGCCAAATCCAGCCTGCTGCCTGCTTTGTTAAGAGCTAAGAAAGACTTCTCCATTTTTAAATGATTTTTTTAAATTCTGAAGAAGAAGAGTATTTCGTAATACATGAAAATTTTATGAAATTCAAATATTAGTGTCTATAAATAAAGTTTTATTGAAACACAGACATGCCCTTCCATTTAAGTGTTGTGGCTGCTTTCACACCACAACAGCGAGAGTTCAGCAGTCATGACAGAGACCGTACAGCCTGCAAAGCCTAACACATTTACTAGCTGTCCTTTATAGAATTAGTTTTGCAAACCTTCCTCTAGAATGTTCAAGGTAGAAATGTCCAATGGCAGTTGGAATTTAGATTTTTGGAATGATCCACAAGAAGCAGTAGTTTAAAATGTGGGAGTTGAGGAAGTCAAGAAGAGATTCGAGAAAAGAGGTCTGGAGAAAGCACCTGTGGAAGATGACTTTGATAAGTTGGGAGAGGAAGGAATCCCTGAAGGGAGGAAAGAAGGCACAGGTAGAACACGGTGGGTGTCCCAAAAGCCAAGCAAAGAGTGAGTTGGTGACAGCAGACATGTCAGAGAGATCAGGTAAACTGAAGATAAAACAGTTCACTGGATTTGGTGACTAGAGGTCATTGGTGGCCCCCGAGAAAGCGATTTCTAGGAAACAATGTGGCATTTGCCAGTTTTCAAGAGGTCCAGGAGCAAACAGATTTGCCCTGGAAAGGAGGCCAACATTTGTCTGCTTGCTTGCTTGTTGTTTTTCATAGAATACTGAGAGTGTTTGTAGGCCTAACAGAAGCATTCAAGAGATGGAGATGAAGAGAGGAGACAGAGAGCTGAGGAAAGGAATGGAGAAAAGGTTGAAGGGATGCCTAAGTTGAATATAGAAGGGGCACAGCTCCCTCTGAAACAATGAGGAAGAAAAGAGTGGACACACAAAGAAAATTTGAAGGGGGAGGCCAAAAAGGGCGTGATAACATTAAGTGGCAAGGTTAACTACATAGAATAAGGAAGCTGGAATAACAACAGGGCATTTCAGGAGGGTAAACCAGTAACCATCATGCATGAAGCTGTACAAAGTCTACTGGAGTGTCTGAAAGGACTGCTGAGGAAAAGTATTTGATATGGTTTTGGAGTCTTTCCCAAAAGTTTGGTAGCTTAGGTGTGGAGATGGAAAGGAAGTTGAAAGAGGCTAAGATTAACATGAAAGACTCCAGAAAAGGTAACACGTAGAATGACTGTTCAAGAAGACAGTGTTGAAACAACTTGTCCTGGAGTCCAGACTGGTTGGTAGAGCAAGGGAAGCCAGAGGGAACTTGACCAGCTAGGATTAGAAAGAAGACTTAAGAAAGAAATGAGACCGAAGTGTCATTTCTGTAAGGTGAAGGAAGTACAAAAGATAGAGATCAATGAAGATAAAATCAGAAAGGAGGACTTCTATCATCACTATCACCAAATGAAAGATCTTGGAATATTGAAAATAAGGTGTAAGATCTGGCTGTCATGGGGACTATGGGAATCTCAGAAGAAATCTGAAGATGCAGCTGCTTTATCCTGGAAGGCTCTTGCTCATCAAGGTTTCTTGTCCATGTATGCGTCCCAGGGTCATGTAGGTGGAAGGTGATCAGAGACCAGATAAGTGATGTCTGAGCTGTTTCCAGTGGGAGTAGATCACAGAGAAAAGTCTTAGCCAGAGAATCTTAACTTGAACCTAAGGGGTTTAGTTGAAACTGAGTAGCCCTTTGGAATGGAGCTGAACAATGACTCAACTCATTGACTTTGGCTCACTGGGCACCCTTTCCCTCCCTCCCAGGGAAACTGAGATTGAATGAATAATAGCTGTGAAATGCCCCTTTGAGAACAAGACTCCTACACACTAATAAATACTAAATGCTTTTCATTACAATTTAAGTGAATGACTTGCTTCCCCTCAAAATGCGTCATAATGAATGGCATGAGAAAGAATGACATTTCCCCAAAATGTTGCACATTAACACTAATTTATTATAGACTCATGAATGTCTATAAATTTTGTTGATTGAAAATTAATTTGCATCAACATTTGAGGAATGGTAGGAGGGAAGTTAATAAGTACCTGAACCATTCAATTATTTGAAGTACCTAGACTTAGCTAAAATTTACTAAAGGATAATTTAAAAACTTATTTATCAAATTGAATTGTGACATTTGGGGGTCATTTGAAATGAAAAACATCTTTTGTTTTCTCAGCTCCCATTTTACCTCTTCTCCCCTTGCCCCTGGTCCCAATCCCCATCCCATCCTTGCTGCCCCTAGATATTCTTTCAAAGATTTGGCAGTGGTAGGAAGGAAAATATTCACATATTCCAGAAAGCAAATAATTTCTTGGTCTTCATGACATAAGAATACTAGCTTTCCCACAGAGAAGCAAATTGGATGACAATTTTAGGATAATTGAATTGCTTGATGCTTTTCAAGTTGTTCGGAAACCAGTGCTGTGAAAACCAGTTTTTTTCAGTGCTACCTGTAGTTTCCTGTGCTAGGAGATTTTCTATTTACCCGTTAAAAACAAAACACAGAGCAAAGGCTTGCAGATTTGTGAGTGGGTTTATGTTATACAGTGGCTTTGAAAATGAAAACTTGGTAAACTAAATTAAAACAAACTGAGTTGCCCGAATTTTCAATAAGTTAGGTATAATAATTTGGGGTGGACAAAAAAAATCTGTATAAAAGAGACCCATAGATCTTAATTTTAAATCATTTGAGGGCCAAATGGTCACCCTTTCCCCCCCCCTTTCTGGATGGAGATGGAGGGTATCAGGGCTTTCAGGTATGAAACAATTGATAATGATACCAAACAAAATGGTTGGTAATCACAAAGAGAGTAAGGCACAAAAAGAAAAGTATCTGGGCAGAGACAAATCATGGAACTGAGCAGAAACTGAATAATGTTGGCCTCTGCTTCTGAACCTTGACCATGCATCAGAATTACCTGGAGGGCTTATAAAAATACAAATTGCTAGCCCCCACCAACAGTTTCTGATTCAGTAGATCTGGGATAGGGCCTGAGAGTTTCCTTTCCACCAAATTCCCGAAAGATGCTGATGCTGCTGGTTCTGGGACCACACTTTAAGAACTAAATTTAGGTTGATTTAGGGCAGTGTCTAAAGACAGAAAGAAGAAATACGAAAGTGTGGAAGACAATGATGAGAGATAGAAGAAGCCAACTTATTGGAGGAAATTAAAGGGAAGAAGGAATTAAGACAACAGGTGATGACTAAATTAAAATTAAGAAAAGCAAAGGAAGGTAAACTTTAATTGAATGCCAAGCCCTGTGCTAGGCACTTTACATTCACATTCCTGCCAGGTAGGTAAAATAACATCCAGAAGAGGAACAAGGTGTTCAAAAACTTGACAAATGTGAGTGGATAATGATGACTATAGTAAAATAGCTTTGCAAGGTCAACACAGTTAAAAAACGGTCCTGAGTTCTAAGCCACTTAAGAGATAGACAAGGAGAAAGATGGAGATCAGAATACCATACTTATTTCTGATTAAGGCTGGGAGGGATGATGTGGCTTAGGAGTGCAACAACGGTGGGGTTCCCAATGCTGCTGCTCAGAAACAGACCGGTCTATTGGACCAGGCCAGGTGGACATGTTTCCTCCCGTGGGGCCCTCCCCTTGGAAAATTTCCAACATGGAAGATAAGACATGAGTATGGGAATTATGGTAGCCATTCCTCAAGGAAGGAGAGCATGGCAGGGGCTGAGCTTTGCAAGCCCTATGTACTCTTTTCAAATTTACCATTCAAATAATTTGCTTTTCATTCTCTGAGGCAGAGTGGTGAAAGAGTAAAGAGGTTGGGAATGTTACATGAACTGAGGTCTCTCTAGATGCAAGGAAAAACATCAGGAGCCTGGAATAAATATCCTTTCCCTATAGGTAGGTGAACCTAGCATAAATGCAGACTCTTTCCCTCTAAAGCCTGCTCCGTTTCAACGATTCTGTTGGTACTTCCCTGGCAGTCTGGTGGTTAAGACTCTGGCGCTTCCACTGCAGAGGGCATGGGTTTGATCCCTGGTTAGGGAACTAAGATCCCGCGTGCCACACTGCACGGCCAAATATATATATATGATTTTGTTGCTTCTAGAAAGAAAGCATGACAAAGATTGGGGAGTAGTAAAGAATCCCAGGAAGATGCAAGATGAAGGAACCAATACCGTATTTTGGTAGCATGGTAACTTGAATTACTGGTGCCCAGCAACAGGGGATTGCCTGCAAGACTAAACACTGGAAGTGGGCCTGGCTGGTGGCCGGGTCAGTATCCCGAGGAGAGGCTGGTTGATCTAAATTTCACACGTGGCTTCCGAGTCTGCTTCTGTCTGTGGCCATTTTGACTAGTTTTCGTTTTCTATATTCTGCTGGCCATTTAGTTTGTTCCTGAGGAAAATGGCTCAAATTGACATTTGGACACATTTGGAAAGGAAAAAAAGCACTAAAGAGCAGCCTCATTCTACTTAAACAGTGTGCAATCAGACTAATATTTCCAGTAGTTCAACCTGCTATGAGTCCCAAGTCATCACATCATCAGAGGTTTGTGCTCCGTGTCCGTAGACGTGCAGAGCCTCTTCAGTTCTCCTTCCGCCCTGTTGCTGCGGTGTCAGCTTGCGCTCCGGGAGTTCCCGCAGCGGTGCACACGGCCTCCTACAGTGGATGAGGGTGGGCTGTCCCTCATGGAGGGCTCTCACCACGTGACTTTCCAATGTGCTCGTGCTTAGTAGAGCACCTCCTTGGCACAGTGAAAGTTTTTTAAGTTGGACTTTGTTGAAATGCCCCTGGAGGCACATTTTAAAGCGGAGATTTTAATTACAGACCATTAACTACTGCTGCGTCTGTGTCTTTAATTGAGTACCATATATATAGTTCTAGGGCCCTTGAGGGTTTTACCCCAACAGGTGAAGTTTTATGTGTTCAGTGGATTTTTGTTGTTGCTGTTTAAGCGAAAATGTTTGAATTCCGATAATTCTTGCTAGGAACACAAAAGAGGAAGCAGAAGATGCCCAGGAACTCAATAATTGAGTGGATGAAGATGAATATAGGAAAAAAAAACAGCAGGAAAATGGTATCTGAACTGACTGAAGTACATAAAGTCCTAGAACCTTCACACATTTTTATTACTCAAAGAATTCTATTTTTATTTGGCAAACCAGAGGGTTTATATTAGTTTTATTATCTTATGGTTGGGATGATCAGCACACTTAAACCTGAACTCAAACCTAAACCTGAACCTGAACTCAGACCTATAGTTTCGTCAAAATTTTAGCTAAAAACGAGAGAAAAACTTTAAAAATATCTCTTTCAGAAGTTCCAAACACCTATATAAAATTCTTAACACTTGGAAAAATTGTAAATTTACAAGTATTAGTTACCATAAATGAGTCTTCCTGATTATTTTCTTATCATGAGTAAAATGTCTTCAGAACTTTCTTCTCTTGAATATTCACTGCAGTTAATGAGTGTTCAGTGTAGTTTATAAACGATCGTTTAAACACAGAGATAGGAAGAAAATGAAGAGACCAAGCTTCTAGTCTACATTCTGCCATAAACCAGTGGTATGATCTAGGGGCCAGTTAGTGTTCTCATGATTAAAATACCTGTTGTAGAGCGTTCAGAGATATCTCATAAGGGTAAAAATGAGGTCATGTATACAAAGCACTGAAAAAAATTTAAAGTGTTATATGACTTTTAAAGTAATCAGCATCATTTAAAATGGACGAATAGCATAAACTGAAGATGTTTAGCTTAGGGAAGGTAAGACGGAAGTGGTAAAGCAAAAGTGTCTTCTGATACTTGAGAGCTGCTCAGTTGATCTGGAGGACAGACTTTAAAAGTGGGTGGAAATTACAGCCCAGTAGTTTTCAGCATAACATAATAAAACAACTGTCTACAGCAGTGGAGTAGATGGTCTTGTGAGAGCGTGATCCAACTGTCCATGACAGCGTGCATGCCAAGTTCCTATACTGATTGTCAGAGATGCCTTTTGTGACATTAGCTGCTATAATTTATTATTGGACCAAGAGCTCTCTAAAATCCTTTCCAACTTTCAGAGCCTTAGTTCCTGTGTTCATCTAAAAAACTAATCAATGAATTTTGTGGCAGTTGATTCTATTGATAATGTTTATATGACAGGATACAATCAAGTGGAAAAATATATTCACTTAGGTGTACCATGAAGATCCTAATGTGTTCTCCAGAGAACAGTGGTATTTCTAGAGCATGGGAGGGATGTATGCTTAGTGGGGATTCCTTAGCCCTCCCAGAAATGCCTTCACTAAGCAGCAGTGCTTTAAACAATCATTTGATGTTAGCAATATAAATCCAATTGAAGTTAGTATATACTATATTATACCGTATTCTTTTTCTTCACATGAGAAATACCTTTGGGATTTAAAATCAAGGAAAGCCTTTCTTTTTCTGAGGAACTAGAATATTTCCTTATTCCAGTAACAAAGCTTTGTAATTTAGTGAACCCATTGTCCTGGCTGCTAGGAAGCTCAAAGCAGATTTGAAATAACCATGGCAACTCTGACAATTCTCAGAGTTGGCATGCTTACATTATCTCTTTTTCCCTTGGTCTGAATTTTCTTTCTCTTTCATAATGTTTTAAACTGTTAAAAAAATTTTTTTAAAGATGGTCATACTTTTAAAGTAGTCACTGTAGATACCTTCAGTTGATTTTGCAAAAAAAGTCTTTTATGCTCTTCTTTCTTTAGCCAACCTTGCTATTTTCCACATAGACACAGAAGCACAAACACACACACACGCCAGTGTACTATTTTCTTCTTTTCAAAATATGCAGAAAATAAATTTAATAAAACACAGTAAATTATTTGCAGCTCTGAAGGGTTTGACAATCAAATAAATCTGATTATGTTCTCCTTGCAGATGATGCCATATTTACCTAAAGATCAGGATGGTTTGTTCTTTCTTGGTCTTCTAAGGGTTACAGAACCTGTGAAATATATTACTTCACCGTCCTCATGAAGTGTTTTAGTGATGGCCAAGAGGTTTTGGACAGTGAAGAATTTAGGACTCTTTTGAAGCTTATGACAAATGTTAATTTGAAGTTCAAAGATGCATAGTCTCTGCCAGTTTTTCTTGCCATTTATTTATTTATTCAAATTTTATTCCTGTACTCCTACCCGCATTCCTCATGATAGCACTTAACCCTTTCATAAAGAAGCTTCCTTTTGTCTTTTTAAGTTCCCTTGGAGTCAACTACTAGATATCATGGACATTCTTTTGCTTTTTCAGAGAACTCTGGAAAGCAAGCAGCTTCCTCTTCATGTCCGAACCTGCCACAGGTCTAACATGGTAAGTTTTTGTATTTCATTTTGATACAGATTCTGTAGGCCCTCTGTTGTAAGCAACTAAAATTTTTTGAAAAGAAGTTATCTTTTTAAAAATTTAAATATAGTTGATGTAAAATATTGTGTTAGTTTCAGGTATACTACATTGTAATTTGACATTTGCATATACATTACAAAATGAACACCACGGTAAGTCAAGTACCATCTGTCCCCATTCAAAGTTACTACAATATTATTGATCATATTCCTTATGCTGTATATTATATCCCTGTGGGTTATTCATTTTATAACTAGAGATTTATACTGTTAATTCCCTTCACCTGTTTCACCCAACCCTCCACCTGCCTCTGCTCTAGCAACCATCCATCTGTTCTCTGTATCTATGAGTCTGTTTTCATTTTGCTTTGTTTGTTTGTTTTGTTTTTTAGCGTCCACATATAAGTGAGATCAGACAGTATTTTTCTTTTCCTGTCTGATTTATTTCACTAGCAAAATGCCCTCTAGAGTCATCCATGTTGTCACAAATGGCAAGATTTCATTTTTAATGGCTGAGTAATATTCCATTTTGTGTGTGTGTGTGTGTGTGTGTGTGTGTGTGTGTGTGTGTGTGTGTATCACATCTTCTTTATCCATTCATCCATCCATGGACACTTAGGTTGCTTCCATATCTTGGCTATTTTAAATGATGCTGCAATGAACATTGGGGTGCATATATCTTTTGGAATTACTGTTTTTGTTTTCTTTGGGAAGATACCCAGAAGTGAAATTTCTGGATCATATGGTAGTTTTATTTTTAATTTGTTGAGGAAACTGCATACTGTTTTCCATAGTGGCTGCATCAATTTACAGTGCACAGGATTCCTTTTCCACCATATCTTCGCCAACACTTGTTATTTGTTGTCTTTTTTGGATGATAGCCATTCTGACAGGTGTGAGATGGTATCTCATTGTGGTTTTGACTTGCATTTCCCTGATGATTTGAGACGTTGAGCATCTTTTCATATGTCTGTTGGCCATTTGCATATCTCCTTTGGAAAAATGTCTAGTCAGGTCCTCTGCCCATTTTTGAATCAGGTTGCTGGTTTGTTTGATGTTGAGTTGTATGGGTTCTTTGTGTATTTCAAGTATTACCCATTATCACATATATCAGTTGCAAATATCTTACACTCAGTAGGCTGCCTTTTCATTTTATTGGCGATTACTTTCACAAAGTGAAAACTTTTAGTTTGATATTGTCCCATTTGTTTATTTTTGCTTTTGTTTTGCTTGCCTGAGGAGACAGATAAAAAAAATATATTGCTAAATCCAATGTCAAAGAAATTACTGACTATGGGTTTTTTTTAAAAGGACTTTTATGGTTTCAGGTCTTACATTTAAGTCTTTAATCCATCTTGAGTTTATTTTTGTATATGGTGTGAAAAAGTAGCCCAGTTTGATGCTTTTGCATGTAGCTGTCCAGTTTTCCCAACAACATTTATTTAAGAGTCTGTCGTTTCCCAGTTGTATATTTTTGCCTCCTTTGTTGTAGGTTAATTGACCATATGAACTTCAGTTTATTTCTGGGGTCTCTCTTCTCTTCCATTGATCTATGTGTCTGTTTTTCTGCCAGTACCATACTGTTTTGATTATTGTAACTTTGTAGTGTAGTTTGAAACCAGGGATTGTGATACCTCCAGCATTGTTCTTTCTCAAGGTTGCTTTGGCTATTAGAGGTCTTTTGTGTTTCCACACAAATTTTAGAATTGTTTGTTCTAGTTCTGTGAAAAATGCCATTGGGATTGCGTTGAGTCTGTAGATAACATAGGGTAGTATAGTCACTTTAACTATATTAATTCTTCCAATCCATGAGCACAGTGTATCTTTCCATTTGTTTGTATCCTCTTCAGTTTCTTTCATCAATGTCTGATAGTTTTCAGAGTACAAGTCTTTTACCTCAGTGGTTAGATTTACTCCTAGGAATTTTATTCTTTTTGATGCAATTGTAAATGAGATTGTTTTCTTAATTTCTCTTTCCAATAGTTCATTATTAGTGTATAGAAATGCCACAGATTTCTGTATATTAATTTTGTATCCTGCAACTTTACTGAATTTATTGATGAGTTCTACTAGTTTTTTGGGGTGCCATCTTTAGAATTTTCTATATATAGTATCATGTCATCTGTAAACAGTGACAGTTTTACTTCCTCCTTTCCAATTTGGATTCTTTTTATTGCTTTTTCTTGTCTGATTGCTGTGGCTAGGACTTCCAATACTATGTTGAGTAAAAGTGGTGAGAGTGGGCATCCTTGTCTTATTCCTGATCTTAGAGGAAATTATTTCAGCTTTTCGTCATTGAGTATGATGTTGGCAGTGGGTTTGTCATATATGACCTTTGTTATGTTGAGGTATGTTCCTTGTATGCCTACATTGTTGAGAGTTTTTATCATAAAATTGATGTTGAATTTTGTCCAAAGCTTTTTCTTCATCTATTGAGATAATCATATGATTTTTATTCTTCAATTTGTTAATGTGGTGTGTCACATAGATTGATTTGTGGATATTGATTTGTGGATAAATCCCACTTGATCATGG
Organism: Balaenoptera borealis; assembly: GCF_965194805.1. Taxonomy (NCBI): domain Eukaryota; kingdom Metazoa; phylum Chordata; class Mammalia; order Artiodactyla; family Balaenopteridae; genus Balaenoptera; species Balaenoptera borealis. The sequence continues at coordinate 22,224,567 of NC_138870.1, read as the reverse complement.
TGTATGATCATTTTAATGTACTGCTGAATTCACTTTCCTAGTATTTTGTTGAGGATTTTTGCTTCTGTATTCATCAGTGCTATTGGCTTGTAATTTTCTTTCTTTTTTTGTGTGGTGTATTTGTTTTGGTATCAGGGTGATGCTGGCCTCATAGAATGAGTTTGGAAACAGTCCTTCCTCTTCAATTTTTTTTTTTTTTTTTGAAGTAGTTTGAGAAGGATAGGTATGAACTCATCTTTAAATGCTTGGTAAATTCACCTGCAAGGCCATCTGGACCTGAACATTTTTGTTGGGAGATTTTTTGTTTTTGTTTTTTTAATCACTGATTCAGTTTCATTACTGGTAATTGGTCTACTCATATTTTCCATTTTTTCTTAAGTCAGTCTTGGGATATTGTATGCTACAAGGAATTTCTCCATTTCTTTTAGGTTGTCTGTTTTATTGGCATATAATTGTTCATAGTAATCTCTTATGATGCTGTTCATATTTTCTATTTTTTCCTAAGTCAGTCTTGTGAGATTGTATGTTTCCAGGAATTAATCCATTTCTTCTAGGTTGTCCATTTTATTACCATATAATTGTTCATAATAATCTTTTATGAGCCTATGTATCTCTCTGGTGTCAGTTGTAACTTCTCTTTCATTTCTGATTTTATCTATTTGGGCCCTATCTTAGTCTCTATTTCACTTGTTTCTGCTCTTTATGATTTCTTTCCTTCTTCTAACTTTGGGTTTTGTTTGTTCTCCTTTTTCTAATTCCTTTAGGTTTAAGTTTAGATTGTTTATTTGCTATTTTTCTTATGTCCTGAAGTATGCTTGTATTGCTGCAAACTTCCCTCTTAAAACTGCTTTTGCTGCACCCTGTAGATTTTGGATCATTGTGTTTCCATTTTCATTTTCCTCCAGGATTTTTTGTTTCCTCTTGATTTTGTCAGTGACCCATTGGTTGTTTAGTAGTATATTGTTTAGACTCCATATGTTGGTGTTTTTTTGTAGTTTTTTTCTTGTAGTTGATTTCTAGTTTCATGCCTTTGTGGCAAAACCTGGGGCCCAGGTTCAGGTTCAATCCCTGGTCGGGGAACTAAGATCCCACAAGCCATGCTGTGTGACCAAAAAAAAAAAAAAAAAAATAGAATATCTAATTTTATAGGTAATTTCCTATTTTTTGACCTGTCACTATAAAATTTTTTTAACTTTATAAACATTATTGTTTTCAAAATTACATGAAGTATTTTTTAGAAGTGTCAGTGCAAGGTTTACAAAAGATTTCTGGCACTACTTAAAATTATATCATTTTAAAAAATGACAATAAGAAGTATATCTATGAAAAATTACATTGTAATTTTATGTATTCTTATTCTCACTTGTTTCCTGATTAAATTTGCTAATTAGTTCTGTAAATATTATTTTTAATTGCACCCACTGCTGCCATGTTCCTTGGGATGTGAAGGCTTGAAGGCTTTCTGCCTCTTATATCTTATAAAGATTTTGTAAAAAGAATTCAGATGACTCTAAGGGTGATTCATAAACCACACTTAGATAAGGTTAATTTTCCTTCATCAGATTTGGGGTGGGGGGATAGTTTTAATCTCTCAGTGATATTTAAAAACTCAAAGGCAGCAAGATTGTATAATTAATTCTGGGTTTATCTTGATAATTTTTTCAACTGTAAAGTTCAAAAATTATTCTTTTTTTTGAATTTTATTTATTTATTTTTTATACAGCAGGTTCTTATTAGTTATCTATTTTATACATATTAGTGTATATATGTCAATCCCAATCTCCCAATTCATCCCACCACGCCCCCTCCACATTCCCCCCCTTGGTGTCCATACGTTTGTTCCCTACATCTGTGTCTCTATTTCTGCCTTGCAAAGCGGTTCAGCTGTACCATTTTTCTAGATTCCACATATATGCGTTAATATATGATTTTTTTTCTCTTTCTGACTTAACTTCACTCTGTATGACATCCGTGTCTCTACAAATGACCCAATTTTGTTCCTTTTTATGGCTAATACTCCTTTGTATATATGTACCACATCTTCTTTATCCATTCGTCTGTCGATGGGCATTTAGGTTCCTTCCACATCCTGGCTATTGTAAATAGTGCTGCAGTGAACATTGGGGTGCATGAGTCTTTTTGAAAAATTATTCTTCTAAACTAAATGTATATTTTTTTCTTTGAAATTAATATATGGGGAGACACTTTGAAAATAGGTAAATAATGTTATTTCTCATAAAACTTTTACCCAACTAGTTTTAGTATCCATTGTTGATCTTCTGTCTCCATGATTGTTTTTCTTTATTAGTTGATATTCTACTATAAGGGAGCACTGTCCCTTCTTATTTATTTATTTATTTGGATAGGGACTCACAGATTCTTATTTTATTAAATAGGTTATGATCCATTACTATCATCATTTATTTTGATGCTCAAATTATCCTAGATTTGGCTAGGGGAAGCCCCAGTAGTCCTTCTGTGTCATTTTTACATACCCCATTATTTTTTGAAAAATCCTTTACTTTTTTGTGAAGTATGATATTCCAAGCTCATCTTGTACTTTCTCTGCCCCAGCCCTGAAATCAGCCATTTCTCCAAGCAGCTATATTTCATTTTGATAGAGAATGATACCAAGACCTGAGTGCTAAGTGTGCTCATTTCTACTCGTATGGCATTATTTCCAGGCCCTTTCAGAGGAAAAAAGATAGGTAGATAGATAGATAGATAGATAGATAGATTGATCAAACTATGAGTTCACATATTGGAATAGGATAGCTGCAATTCCAGTCCAACACCACAAGCTACATTATAGTTTAGTACTGTGCAATGGGTACAAATGTGAGCCACATATGTAATTATAAACTTTCTAGTTGCCATGTTTAAAAAAGTAAAGAAACAATTTAAATCTATTTTAATAATGTATTTGTTTAACACAGTGTATCCTAATTTTTACCATTTCAACATATAATCAAATAAGACGTTATTAGTGAGATATTGTACTTTTTTCCCCCTTGTAGTAAGTTCTTCCTAAGCTAGTGTATATTTGATGCTTACAGCACATCTTCGACTTGGTCTAGCCACATTTCAAGGGTTCAGGAGCCATATGTGGCTAATAGCTGCTGTATTGCACAGCAGAGTCTTCTTACTTTCTGTGTTGGTTATCCCATTCCTCAACAATGAAAAATCTGGCTCCCATTATTTTCAGAAGCCCAGAATTTTGCTCAAGCCTGGAATATACAGGAGGTAGCCTCAGAATGGCTAATTTATACCGCTGAAAAAAAGCAAAATTACTAATTAGTGTTTGTTCTCATTTTTTATATCAAAAACATACAGTGAAAGCCATAAGTCTTACCTGTGCAATTCAATGAGTTTTAATCAGTGCCTACACCTGTGTAACCCACATCTCTAGCATTTTCATCACCTGAGAAATGACCCCTGCGCTCCTTCCTAGTCAGTCCTCTGCCCCTTCCAGAGGCAACAGTTTATCTGACCTTTTCCATTATGGAATAGATTTTCCTCTTCTAGAAATTACATAAATAAAATCACAGTGGATTTTGTGTGTGTGTGTGTCTGGCTTCTTTCCTCTTAGTATAATGTCTGTGAGATTCATCCATGTTGCTGCATTTTTTTTAACTGCTGAAAAGTATTGCATTGTATAAATATACACACTTTGTTTATTCATTGCACTGTTAATAGACATTTGAGTTGTTTCCAGTTTGGGCTAATATGAATAAAGCTGCTAAGAACATCTTTATCTTAGTCTCTGTGAGGACATACATTTTCAGTCCTCTCCGGTAAGTACCCAGCAGTGGAATAACTAGGTCATAAGGTAAATGTAATAATTTTCTTTTATATGGTTAAATAGTGTTAACACTGAAATGTTATTAACTGTTTTTGAAACCATTGACAATACTTTTATCTACAGTTTGGCTTTAAAAGCTAACTAAAGGCATTTATATTATTATGACACTTTTTCATGCTGGGTCAAGTAGTGTGCCAGGATAACATTTTCTCCTTTCCAAGTCCATTATCATTTCACCCTTTCCTCCTTCTGCACCCTCCTCTCCTCTCCTTCTCCCGTGGACTGGACTTCTCTCGCTCATCCTTCAGGCCTCTCTTCAGACTCTACTCCTCTTGGAAGCCCATCGTGACCTTCCCAGTCTGGTGAGATGACCCTCTTTCTCCTCTGTTTCCTCCTATCATGATCTGTCTCACCCAGCATTGTGAACATTGGCGTGTGTGTCAGTCTTCTCTTTTTCATTGCGAGCTCCTTGACAACAAGAATTGTTTCCCATTTTTCTTTGCATACCTGTTGCCTAAGCATATCTGGCACAGTAAGCCCTCAGCAAATGTTGGTTGAATGAATAATGAAGAGTCAGGTAACTACTTAAAGTCTGTAGTGAGTTAGAGGTAGAACAAGAACTCGAATTGAAGTTTGTTTTTAAATTCATTGTTTTCCTCTTAGTTTTCTGGATCATGCATTTTGTTTCAGCCAAAACAAATGTAAAAGAGATTGTTCACACTTGGTTGAGATAAAGAAACTAATAAATCTTTAGAGGCCAGATGTGAGTATCTCAGAGACAAATAGTTGGCACTAGCAGTGGTACCATTGGATTCGTGTGTGGGTGAACAGCAGAACCTGTGGAGCCAAGGCAGGTAAAGGATGAGAGCAGGACCCATGGGGATGGGGATCTCCGGAAACACTGGGCCCCTTTTCAGGGCTACTCTTCCTAATGAGAAAGAGCACTGACATCAGTTGCAGCAACAGATACCAACACAATTTTACTCACAGTCTACATTTTAGGTCACTTGGCCAGATTTTTCAGTATCCATGGTGACGGGTTGATCTACTATTTCCAGGGCTGGATTATACTCCAGGGGAAAGAGCTGCATGATGCACAACAGTATTTACAGACATACATGTGTGGACAATAATATCATTGTCAGTCACTGTCAAACAAAACAAACTTTATGGTTGTTTTCTTCCCCAGCCATTGTTCTAAGTGATATTTCAGGCTTCATTTTAAAAACTGGGACTGTATAGTGTTCAGAAATCTTTAGTTCCTGTTGTGATTGAAATGGAATTCTAGCCGTTAAGAGTTGCAGAACAGGACCAAACAAACAAACAAAACAAAACAAAACAAAACAAAAACCCAAATGCTAAACATGACATCAAAGCTCCTGATCAATTCACAATCCGTCATCCAACATTTATTTACATTTTTTAGACTGCAGAAGGGTTGATTGAGGCACCTTAGTGAGAACATTACTAATAGTAAACCCAGTATTCTTGGTGTCAACCCAGGATATATTTATTTTTCCTCAGAGCAGCAGCACACAGAGTGTGGACAGATGGAAAGATTTTTTTAAATTCAGTCTCTCTGCCATGTTGATAATAAATAACCACAAGTTTTGATTATAGGACTGGTTTTTGTCCTTCCTGAGAGATAAAACTTCAATGTTAGCCTTCCATTTGTTTTCTTTTTTCCTTCTGCTTTGCCTTATCCTTTTTCTGGTTCAGCCAAGTGTCCCAAGGCATGTTGATTATAAAATGGAATCTGATTTTTTATCTCTAGGACATATTTTGTGATTATAAAACATTAAAAAAAACTTACATCCAAAAACGTTTAACATAGTGTAATCAATCCTCTTTCAGTTAGTGATACCAGATAGTGTTGTAGCATTAATCCAAAAAAGCAAATTATATTGGTCACCTTCAGCAGCATCAGAAACTAATTTGCTGATTTAAAAAAATCAATGACCACAAAAGTATTGATGGAAATGCCTGGCACCTTCGTAGTGTTTGAACTATGCTGGTTTAAACTCTATAAATACAGTTGGTGATGTATTTATATTAATAAATACACAGTAATAGAAATAAATATTACTTTTACAAATGAGTAAGGACCCTGTGCTTTTTGAGTAGAGAGAGACAAAATTCAGCTCAGAAGTTACCCTTTTCATTTGTGCATGTAGACACAACTTATTAATCAGGTCTGGTCGATTTTTCCTTTTTTCAGGCCGTCTTAAAAGGGGAATCATGAGTTAGGAAACACTGAGGGGGGCCAACCTAAGGTAGGCCCCAGCTTTGTCTGTAATCAAATTAAGTGACATCCTCAAGTTTTTAAAATTGCCTGTTTAAACATATCCCTTGCTTGTTGGTGATTTGCTCCAGATGCCATAAAAAGAGTATACTTTAAAGGGCCTGGCTTCCATGGAGATCAATTATGACTTTCCTCAAATTATGAGGAGTTGGTTTTATGAATTGGTTTGTTTGTACATCATTGTCTGAGATGTCTGTCTGAAGACTTTATATGGACAGGATATAGACATGAGATCCTGTATGTTTGAGCTGTTTTTCCACATGTACTGATATATTAAAATTCTATCACGTACTCTTCATTTGAGAGTAATTGAAAAAATTTTCAGGTATATTCTCTTTCAATAAAGAAGTAGTTAAATTTATATATATATATATATTTATAGATTTATTTATTTTTATTTACTTATTTTTGGCTGCGTTGGGTCTTTGTTGCTGCACGCGGGGTTTCTCTAGTTGCGGTGGGCGGGGGCTACTCTTCGTTGAGGTGCGTGGGCTTCTCATTGCGGTGGCTTCCCTTGTTGTGGAGCACGGGCTCTAGGCATGTGGGCTTCAGTAGTTGTGGCACACGGGCTCAGTAATTGTGGCTCACGGGCCCTAGAGCGCAGGCTCAGTAGTGGTGGCGCACAGGCTTAGTTGCTCCACGGCATGTGGGATCTTCCTGGACAAGGGATCGAACCTGTCTCTCCTGCATTGGCAGGTGGATTCTTAACCACTGTGCCACCAGGGTAGTTCCAAATTTATATTTTTATAAAAATATTTTATGGGCAGATATTTCAGTATGTATCTCTAAAAAATAAGAACTCTTTGTAATTAAAAAAAAACCCTTCTCCTTGTTATAATTCTCACACCTGAAACATTAGTAACATGAATTTAAGTTTTGAAAAGTTGGGAAATAGGTTAGGTTGTATTGTATAGCTATAATTGTAAATAATAAGTTGATATTATCTGAATGTTAGAGGAATTGCCAATGTCAGCTGTGATTATAATCATTGATGAAAAATGAGGATTACACCTTTCCTGAACCTGATAATATTCTCTGTTGTGACTCTGGTATCAAATAGAGTATCTAATTCACACCAATCATTTGTTATCTGTACTAAGAAGCAAATGGAAAAAATGGGAAGATGATTTTGAAAGAATTGTGGAGTTATGTCAAAGAAGGGTCTTACTAACGATTGAAAGCCCTTTGTACCTTGATCTTATCAACTCTGTTAATTCTCAAGTTTGAGTAAAACCCCATTATACATTTTCAGTGCCCTATTCCTCAGTTAATGAGTATTTCTTGAGAAATTCACTCTGTATATTATTTGTCTAATCTTTTCCAAACCCTTAACGCACTTTGGTAGTCTTTTAATTGATCCACATTTGACTTCCTATGAAATTTATCATTGCTTGTGATTCCTCTATCACATCATGTAGAAGATGAGGAGTCAGACACATCCAGATGAGCCCCACGGGGACTACTGAAGGGCAAAAGGGTGGGGCATAAAGCTGGAGGACACATTTCAGGGGTCAAATAGTACTAGGGACTCATCATCATAGCCTAGAGAGGAGATAAAGTCACAACTTCAAACTCAGGACCAGATGGAGAGCAGGAATTAAACAACACATCAATTACAAAGTTATCTGGAAAATCCCCAAATATCCCCAAATGACACATTCTAAATCTATGGGTAAAAGAAGAAATCACAAGAAAATTTAGAAACTGTTTTGAACAGAATGAAAATGAAAATACAATGTATATATAAAAACTTGTGGGATGAAGTCAAAGCAGTTTTAGAAACAAATTTATAACATTAAATGCTTATATTAGATAAGAAGAAAGGTCTCAAAACAAGGATCTCAATAAAACTAGGAAAAGAGAAGCAAATTTAACTCAAAATAAGCAGAAGGAAGGTAATAATGAAGATCAGAGCAGAAATCAATGAAAGAGTAAACCGAAAAACAATAGGAAGAAATCAGTTAAATTAAAAACTGGTTATTTGAAAAGATTAATAAACTTGACAAAACTTTATCCAGACAGAATAGGAAAAAAAAAGAGAGAGAGAAAACACTAAGAGCAATATTACAAATGAAAAAGGGAACCTCACTACAAATCCAACAAATTAAATTTTATTTCTTACACATTCAATGAGTCTATCCTTAATTTTGTTTTTTATCAGCCCCAACATTTAAAGGATGATGAGGGTATATTATAAACAACACATAAAATTGACAAATTCCTGAAGAGGTGCAAACCAGCAAACCTCACTCAAGAAGAAATAGAGTACATGAATAGCCTTATATCGATAGAAGTAATAAATTTGTATTCATTTAGCTGCGTCCATCCTAGATTTGTTTGACTCCAAAGCCACTGTGCAATGAAGTGGTCAAAGCTGTTCAACAAAAACTCTCCTACTATTCCGCTTACTCACCTTAAAATGTCTCTATGAGCCCATCCAACCAGTTTTCTATCCCTCGGGACTCTGAGGATAAAGTGTTTCTAGTCACTGATTCTCAAATATACTTGGTTTTGCTCATGCAAGCAGGATGAGTTACTTCTCAAATAGGAATAGAATGAATCACAGAAAACTTCACAGAGGAGACAAAAGTTAATTTGGGTGTTAAAATGTAAGGATTAGTGTACATGGAGAAAAGGTAAGAAAAGGTTTCCCAGTTGTAGTGCGATGCTAGGACATTCTTGATGGATTTCCAGAATGGCCTCCATTCATTGGAAGGGTTACTGAAATAGAAACTACAGCCTAGAATGCTTTATTTCTATACCTGGAATGCAGTTGGAAGCCAAGATTAAGTAGAGATTCATTAAATGACAGGAAACATAATTTATTGGGGGAAAGGTTTATTTTCCTCTAAGGAGACAAGCAAGCATTTGGTCAGGGCAAAGTTTTTGAGGAAGACTTTTCTTTTTAAAAGTTATCAAAGGATTGAAGAACAAATTCTGTCATGGATAAATGACTAGTTTGGAGACCTAAAACAAAAGCATAAATAAGTATTTTCTAAATAAATAGAATTACAATTAGTAGGATTACCTGGGATCAGGACTAGAATTGGCTTTATTTAAAATTTTTATAAATGAGTGAAAACTTCAAATTCACAAATGATATGATATTTTTCTAGGTGGAAAGATGCCAGCTACAAAGGGAAAATCTGAAGCAATATCTCAGAGGCTGAGTTAATGGACAGGAAAGTGGCAAATGGGTTTCTTTCTGACAAACATAGGTTATCATGCATTTATGGAAAAATAATTCAAACTGTATTTATCAAATGATGAGTTTCAGTATTTAGTCACACTTCTGAAAAGGAATCCAGGAGTTACTGTAGACTATTCCTGTTCTCCTGGTTTTAAAAGGACAATTAAATAAATAGGAGAGAAAAAAATGTTTGTGTGTGCTTGTGAAAATACTTTTGTGTCATTAGAAATGTTCCTCAACTTCTAACCAATGTCGCCAGGCATCATAAATTGCCTAGAAATGGCAGAGTGTTACATTATACTCAAAATTCCATTAAATTACAGAGAAAAGGAGTCATCGTTTTAAGAAATCCAGCAGAGTATCTTTGAGTAGATGGCAAAGATGAGGCACAGGTTGTAAATTGTAATTACATCTGTGAGTATAGTCACATATTTACTTCTTGATTTCAGTCAGCGTGAAATAATTATGTGTTCCAGATTGGAGTGCATTCAAAGTTATGTTTAAAAAGTTCATGCAGATTTCCCACTTTGCTTTAAGAAAAATCTGCTCCTAATGTTATGCTCCCCTCCAGCATTCCATAAATGGGCACCCTAGAGATCAGAATAACTAATAAGTAGAACAATTTAAGAATAGCCTCTCGCAAATCAAATTGGAGCAAACGTGAGATCCATCTAGCAGTAACCAAATACATGCTTCCCCAAATCATATACACCCATTTAAGCTCTGAGTATATTCTATTAACAAATTTAGGTTTGAGCCTCCCTGTAGGCTCTAGTAATGCAGTTTTAGAAGTGAAAAAGGCTTTACCTGTTCAAGAAAACTTAAGTAGAATATTAAACAAAGAATATTTAACCCACATTTCCCTTGTGGAATATGATAGCCATCATTTTTCTTTGGTTTAGTCCTCATACACCTCAGTGCAACATTTAGGTGAACATAACAATTTTCCTTTCAGCTCTTTTTTCAGCAGCCTGCACATTTGTGAGGTTTTTTTAAAAACATACTTGAAAATCACGGTCATGGCTGCTTTCTCAGATACATCTGTGCTTAGATCAGGCAGTAAAAATAGTGAATGTTCGTGGGTTAAGGTAGGGCACAAGGAGATTCAATCATGAAAGCAATTACAGGTGATAAAATTCTTCCATTTTCCTGCTCACAATTCTAAGAGGATCATTATTCAGTTGCCCTACCCGTTACTCCGAATCCCTTCATCTTCACATACTGAAGAAGTCTGTGTGATACTTAGTTCAGAAAAGTTCTTGAGGAAAGAGTCTGAGTGGTTTTGGTCTCATAGGAAACAAAGGCTGAACTTACTAAGTATAAGAGTACAAAAGTTCCGTAGGTACACACTGAATGCATTCCAGTTCAACAGCTTAAATCAGGTAGTCTCTAAAGAATCAGAGATTTGGTCCTTCACACACACTTTTGATACTGAGTGAGTGTCCTTGTTCTGGGCAGAGAGGTAATCTTCTGTATGGAGTAAGTGGCTCATATCTCTGAGTCCACTTTTTACCTAACATGCTCAACTGTGTGTGATGCAAGAGCTCAGCAGAGAGCATCAAACTGTTGAGTATCAGCATCTTTGACTCGGGGAGTGTGCCCAGGGCTTGGAGTGAAAACTGCACGTGAGTTCTGGCTCAGATGAGTGACAGGAGAAGTTCTCTCCACCAACCTGAGTCTCCTGGTTTGGAGGTAGTAGTAATAATAACAACAGCAAGGCTACTCGTCTGGTGGTTTTCCATTATGAAGTTGGAAAGGGTTGTGTTTGAAAATACTTTGTAATCTGCAAAACACCCTACTAATGTTCATTATTGTTATTGTTTCTTGTATTTGATAACAATGCTCATGGCATTGTTATTTCTTAAGCCAGTTTTCAGCTAGCCTCTGGATGGATTCTGAATTGTTTGGACAATGAATGGCAATTGATCATTGCCCTCTGCTTTCTATGCACATGTGGTCCAGAAGCACACAGTGTAGAACCCTTGGCAGGTGTCCAATCATTGTCTCAAGAGCCAGAGTGGGCTCCTCTTTTGCATCCTACAGCACTAATGTAAGCTCAGATTCCCCTTGGACTCTTTATAGCCCTGCCTTCAGTTGCATCACTTAAGATACACACAAGTGGGGACTTCCCTGGTGGTGCAGTGGTTAAGAATCTGCCTGCCATTGCAGGGGACACAGGTTCGAGCCCTGGTCTGGGGCGATCCCACATGCCGCAGAGCAACTAAGTCTGTGCGCCACAACTACTGAGCCTGCGCTCTAGAGCCCGCGAGCCACAACTACCGAGCCCGCGTGCTGCAGCTACTGAATCCCACATGCCTAGAGCCTGTGCTCTGCAACAAGAGAAGCAACAAGAGAAGCCACCGCACCACAACGAAGAGTGGTGCACCACAATGAAGAGTAGCCCCCGCTCTCCGCAACTAGAGGAAGCCGGCACGCAGCAACAAAAACCCAATGCAATAAAAAATAAATAAATAAATAAAATTGATTAAAAAAAAATACACACAAGTGGTTAAGTATTTAATTATCTGGTTTTTGCTTGATATTCAGAATTCATAAAACATTAAAAAAAATTCCTGTGACCTTAGACAAGTCATGTAATCTTTCCAAGTCTTGTTTTTTTTCACTTCTGAAGGAGGTTAAACTACATATCTTCTGCGTCTTCTCCAACTTAGAATTTTTGTGATGTTACTGTAATGTCTCCCTAAATGGTTAAAAAATAGCACCAAATAGGCATGCTATGTGTAATAGGGATTCCCTATTTTTAGAATGGATTGATGTTTTTAGAAACTATTTGGCTAAAGAACTTTCTGTTAACTCAGTGTCACCCACCAACTTGTTGACCTCGGGGTGCTTTAAGTGAACTTAATATTAAGAAAGATTAAATTTTGACACCCACAGGTATTATCATCTCTGTTTCAAGCTTTTCATGAGTATAACCTGTCAGAGTTACTACCCTACAAATCAAAATGGTTATTAACCATCACAATTCCAGGCACCAAATAAGCAGAATAACCCTTTATCTCCATGGCACATCTTTAGATATGGGCGTGAGCAGTTCAGGCCAAGATCTAGGGTCCTGTCTTCTAATGTATTCCTTTATTTGCTAGAGAGAAGCCTTCTCAAAGTGAGGGATCAGAGCCCCAGGGGAGAGTGTGGACCCCTGGAGAGCTCAATGGAGCTGTACTTTTGTCCTTTCTAGCTACTCTGCCCAAGGTCATTACAATCTCAGATTCTTATAAACATAAAACAAATAGAGTTTTAGGTAGCTTGACACATACACGTACTCTACATATAAACATGTGCATTTACATATACATAGATGTGTATAAATGTATGAATGTGTGGATAAGTATTTATTTAATCATTAAATACATTATCTTGGCTCTCAAGAAATTTACTGTCTTGAAGGATGGAGATAAAAATGTGCAAGTGCTCTGGTAACCTAGGTGTTCCTAAATAAAGATACACACATGGGCTATCCAAATGTTTTATGACAGCTAGCATTTACTGAATATATACCGTGTGCCGGGACTAATTTAAGCTCTTTACATATGTTGGCTCAGTTAATCCTCCTAAACAGCCTTATAAGGTAGGTGCTGTTTGATTCATATATATATATATATATATATATATATATATATATATATGATATAATATAAATATTAAATATATTTGTATGAGGTAGATACTATTATATATTCAACTTCTAGGTACTATTATATATTCAAATTTCACAGAGATTAAGGAATTTGCTCAAGGTCATATGCCCAAGCAAGTGGCAAAGAGGTGGGATTCTACCCAGGCAGTTGGCTCTAGAACCAGGTGCTTATCTTCCCCCACCCAGGCTGCGTCTGTGGTAAACGCAGGTTTCCAGTCAGCCTTTGGTGGGCAGGTACTCTGAGCACGCACCCCCCTGCGCCCTCTGGGTTCTCGCTGAGCAGCTGTGCACGTGCTTAGTGGATTGTCAGGAGCCTCACCGGCGGGATGGTCCTACCAGATTCTGTCCTTCATCGTCAAAGGACATGGACAGTCTACAAAATCATTGTAGCTTGATTTTCTCACATAGGCTCCGAGATGGAGGTATGCGTGCAGGGAGTTAATTGGCGAGAGCTCCTAGGAACACCTATCAGGGAGTGAGGAAACAGGGAAGAGTCAGCATCCACTCGGAGGGGGCAGACTTGGACGGTGATGCAGTTGCAGCAGAGGCCCCAGCAGACCCCGTGTGAAGTTCTAGAGCTGAGATCCCCTTCCTGGATTGAGGCAACAGTGCAGGGCCTTAGTATCCCGACCTCAAGTGGTCACGGGGTGCAGGCTGCCCGAGGAGAGCAAGGCAGCTCCTTTTGGTTGAGAGCCGTTCCTGGGGAGGGAGTGGAGTGTGAAGCAGCCAGCAGGCAACTGTCCCAGCAGCGGAGGGAATGAGAGGCCCAGCCTGCAGGGGGATCTGCATCCACTATAGACCCTCAGCGTCATGGCGAAATGGCAGGTGTTGGCCGTAGTACTTTGAGAAAGGAGTTCCCTGCTGTTTCCCTGCAGTGTTCATCTGCCTTGGAAAGGCAGATAGTGTTATGGAGAACGATGTGTATATATGGTCGGGGGGGTGGTAAGCAGGAACGAGGAACGAGGGAGAGAATGTTATCTCCCCCTCCCACTTCTTTCCATTCTGTGGGTGGATTACCAAAGCTCTTGCAAAACGAGGTCGGGTGGACTCAGACTTGTCAGTCTCTGGGAGGTTATGACGGATGGGCAATCTCTCCCACTCCCTCTCCCTGGAAGAAAATTTCTCGCCTACTCTCTGGGAAATTAAAGTAATATATCCCTCCGGATGGAAGCCGACTCAGTGTAAAATCCATAGCTCAGGTAAATTCTATACTAAACCTGAAATGTTGAAATGATAAAATAACAAAAATATGTTTCTATAGGCTTCTCCTTTCTCAACAGCGTAGAATTATTGCCCTCTTCTCTCCCCTTCTCTTCTCTCCCCACCCTTGTTGTGTGTGTGTTTGTGTGTGTGTGTGTGTGTGTGTGTGTGTGTGTGTGTGTATTTTGGGGAAAACATGGAGATTTGTTATATATTTACAGCAATGTTTATCATGTATTGAAAGCTGCCTATGTGCCAGATACTTTATGTATATTATTGCTGAATATCCCAATAACCTGCACAGTAGGTATTAATCACACTGTTTTGTAGAATGAGAAATTGCTGCTCAAAGAGTTTATGTGACTTGCTCGTGATCCACAGCGAGTAGGTGATAGAAGCACTTTGGGCAGATCCTGAATTCACATTGCCTCTCTGTGAAAAGGGGTTTGAAGTTCCTTGTGCCTCATTTGGGGTGTCTTGGGGTAGATGTTAGCAAGACGAAAGGCAAGAAGATGAATTTATGGGTGGAGAAATAGGGCTGTACTTAGGCTCCTGCCCACCTTCTACAGTGCACTTTATGTATCCTGTGTGTGATGGAAGGAGCTAATGGCTTACACATCCCCAGTAACACACACAGTCTTTAACCAGAAAACTTTAATAACTGGTTTTTGCCTTGCTAGAAACAGCCTCTAATCTTCCTGGTAGAAGGTGTTGAATTTTCCTCTCACAGATGGTATGGGCTTCCATTACAATAGAACAGTTAACTTTTCATCTGTAGCAGGAACTTGGATAGGAATATGCAGAATACAATTGAATAATGTTGTAATCCAAACTCAAAAGAGTTTGCCTTTAAATGTTGTCTACAGGATTTTTCCATCATATCTAACATTGAAGCTGGTAAACTTATCCAAGAACTTAAGACCCTTCATGCTGGTTTTTCATGGGGGACATCTGAAAAGAATGCCATTACCTAAATGATTGCTCCTCAAGGTGAATAAGATCGGCTTTAGTGCCTTCCAGTTAGAGAGGAGGACCCTAATCTTTGCCACTTGCTCCCAGGTCAGGAGCAAAAAAAAAAAAAAAAAAAGGTCAGTGTGAGGGCACATCGGTCCTTATCTTGGAGCCAGGATGGATGAAGATCTGTGTTCTCCCATCTCCCAAGAGCCTCCCCAAAGATGTTTCTTCCACAGGTTAAGTAAGTTTGGTCTCTGGCATGCCCAGCACACAGCCCGTGACACTTTTGTCTTAAACAGTACCAGGTTTTAGAAAATGAAGTCAGATTGTCAATTTGAAGCAGGTTAAGTGTTTGTGCAGGTTAAGGCCTTTACTCAAGGCATTGAGTTACTGAAAGATTAGCCTTATGCTGAAATACTAAATGGCTGTAGAAGAAATCTGAAAAATGCCATTTAATATTATTAAAGACTTGAAGAGAGAAGAACTGAGTCACGAGAAAAGAAAGAATTGAGGAGCAGGGTCAGTTAACGAAAGACTTAGAGACAAGTTAGGATCCGTACTGGAGAGAAAAGGAGGAAATAGAAATGTATTCGTTTTTACTGTAGTCAGTTTTTGTACTGTCTTATATCAGTGGTACACAGATGGTTAAACATTGCCTACAGGTCACTTAAGTGACTAAATAGCAGTGTAGCTTTCTGAACTGTGACCATAGAAAGATGAGTGTATTCTGCTTATGACATTGTTTGGTAAAAGATTACAACAAAACCTTTAGTGACAACATGATACATTAGCCAATACAGCGCAACAGGACAGAAACATAGTAAGGCACACGCACTGAGCAAAGGAGGCCATACCAGGGAGGACCCCACAAAGTACACCTTGAAGAGCGATTTCGTTTAGCAGAAACCCCATAGGCATTAGCAGACAACTTAGGACATGAAGACATGAAGGTCTGTGAAATGTTAATCCCGTGTAAAGTTGTTAATCTTATAGCAAACTTATGAAGAAAGGTAAGTGCTGTACAGTAATAAAAACCCTGTGCCACAGACAGTGTTGTACCAAGTTCACCCAACAACCTCTAAGCATGTTATAAACATGTGGTTTTGCAAGGGGGAAAGCTCCAGAACAGAGAGGATGGCCGTTTTACCTGAGGGCTCACAGCGGAATGAGTCCAGCCAGACTGTAGTTCTTAGTACCTCCTGAAATTATGCTTTATGTTTTCCTTCCTGATCCATTGCTCATGATTTTCCTTCCAGCCTGAGAAGGAATGGTTTGACCTTACCCCACCACCCCCTCCTTCTCCTTTCTTTCAGGTTCAGTGCAAGCCTCATCACCTTCTTTCTCAATCACTATGTCCCACTTCTCCCTTCTGCCATCTTTGATAATGCACAGTGCTTATTGTTTTTAGTGTGTTTGAAAAATCTAGATTGCCATGAAGTTCATCTTGATTTTTAAGATATGTCTGTCTTCCCTTAAACAGAAAAAATAGGGATTTACTTATACTCTAAGACTATTCTTATACTTTTTTCTGTTTTTACCCAAACTTCTCAAATAATGCTGAAGTCAGAACAGGCAGTCAGCAAATGCATGGTAGTCAATGAATGAATGAATGAATGAATGAAGTAGTGTGTCTATTAGGAATTGTCGAATCATTAGTAACAATTACTTGATAATAGTGACCTTTAAAAGATAGGTGTTTATTTTCTTTGACATAAAACAAACAAACAAAAGTCTGCAAGCAGGAAGTCCAGGGCTATATAGTAACTATCCAATATTGTCAATGCCCTCAGGCTCCTTCTATGTTTCTGTCCCACTATCTTTAGCATGCAGAGACTTTTTAAAGGTTTCCTCATGGTTGTAAAATTGCTGCTGAAGTTCCAGCCATTATATCTCAGTAATGAAGAGGGAAGAAAGGGGAAAGGACAAAAGGAAGCAGACCTCCCAGATGAGTCAGCTCCCTTTAAAGATCTTTCTGGGACCCCTACCCAGATGACTACTGCATATATCTCATTGGTTACCTCTATTTGTAAGGGAATCTGAGAAGTGTAATCTTTGGCTGTGCACATTGTCATGCTGAAGAAAATTGGATTCTATTAGGAAGGAAGAAGGATATGGGATAGGCAATTACCAATCTCTGCCGTAAGTAGTGGTCAAAGTTGCCTCCTGATTGGGGTTTAATATCTTAGTATGTCTATAAGATTAGATGTCCTCCCAATATAATGCATCTGGGGGTGGGGGAGAATGAGCAAGGCTTTGGAATTTAGACAAGGAAATATAAAAAGGAGTTATATCAGTCATCCTAGTTGGAAAAGAGGAGTCAAAGATTTGGAGATGTCAAGTTGAGGTTGTAAGGAACTGGAGCTTTTGATGAAGTTGAAAAGCAAGTATCATGGGAATGATAGGCATGAAGGAGCTAGAAAGATAGGCAGCTGTGGTCTGAGGGTGGAACACAGGATTTAAGATTCCAGAGGCTTAGCTGTTCCAGTGAGTGAGGGAAAAGCTTCAGGGCCTGGTTTCCAAAGTACACTGAGGTGAAGGTCATTAGAGTAGAAAAGATTTATAGGCTCCCGTGGAATAGAATCATATCTATTGAATGTGCTTTATATATTTCTTAGCTGTGCCAAGCACAGATGGACTTTCTTTTTGCTGTAAAAATAATATAATTACATTTTAGAAAATAGAGGGGGAGAATCCTCACGTTTCCACCATCTGCACAACTCATGTCTCAGTTCCACATGGTGTATGTGGTTGCAACCATAGCTTACAGATAATTGCCTATCCTTTTATTTTAATTCAACATTATAATGTGGGTACTTGGATATTTGTGCTCTTGGCTATCACACGGGCATCTCAGGATCAAACTCATTATATTTTATAAACGTTAAAACTTTCTCGTTATAGGTTCTACATCTATCCAGCCACCAATTCAGAAATCTGGAAGGATCGTTTACTGTTCCTTTTCTGACACCCCACATAAGTATAATCATATTTTGTGCATTCTATCTCTTATTTTACTTCAAATCTGTCCCTCCTCTTCACTTCCTTGCTGGCTACATTAGTCACTCCCCCAGCATAAACGGCAGTGGTCTCATAACTTGTCTTCCTAACTCCAGAGTTGCTTCCTCCAAGCCACCCTCTTTTCTCTCAGGGTCTTGTAAAACACTAGTGTTCATAGTACTTGGTCTGCTTAAAGCCCTTCAGTCAGCTCCCCCATTACTCAGAAAAGGGTTAAATTCTTTAATGCGGCAAACAAAACCCTCGGTAAGTGGAACTCAGTCTTACCTTCCTAGTGTCATCTCTTGCCTCTACCGTTCTCCTGCACTCAGTCACACGGAACATTCATTTCAGCAAACGTCCCCATCTTTTACACTGAGCCGTGCTGTCCCACAGCTGTTCCATTTTCTGCTGATGATCTGCTGCTCTTCTGCTGATTCACCTGCTTCCTGACCTCTAAGCAGAGACAGGGGCTTTCTCCCTCCTCTTCCCCTAGTTCTTCCATCACACTGCTATCACCACTCTCATCACATTTTTCTGTGGCTATTCATGTTTCTGTCTCCTGCACTAGATTATGAGTAACTTGAAGGCAGGGACCAGATCTCAAGATAAAATTATCTTCCTAGTGTCTGACATATATTAGATAGCTAGGAAATGTTAAAAAAAAAAAAAAAAACCAAAACAAAACAGAAAAGCAAGAACCCTCTTACACTGGGTTCCCTGTAGCTCCCATCTTGCACTCATTTCCCTCAACCTTCTTGAACGAATTGTCAATGCCATGTAGCTCTCCCCTTTTACTTCCTGTTCACCTTTCCACCTCAGGGTACTCGATTCCTACCGTCTCCACTTCCAAGAAGTGCTCTTGGAAAAGTCAGCAATGCTGGCATATTGCCAAGCCCCATAAACACTTTCCAGTACTTGACGTAACTGATTTATCACATGCCTTTGACACTGGAACTACTCTCTTTGTTGGAAAGTGCTCTCTCTCTCTTTCTTTCTGACACTGGGCAGTCCTCTGCCCTCTCAAACCCTTTCTCCTCCTTTGTAAACTCTCCTCCTCTTGCCCTTCTCGAAGGTTTGGTCCTCAGTGTACCACTGTCCTTATCTTCTGCTCTCAGTGTAGAAAACTTCCACAGTGTCATTTTAGCTCTGCAGTTTTAACTACCACTTACACTCTAATAAGTCTCTCAACTACATCCGGCCCCCATCTCTCATCTGCACTTCCAATTTGAATATCCAGCTGCCCACTGGACATATATATTTGTATGTTCCGTAACCTCCTTAAACACAGTGCTAACCTGAATTAAACATCTGCCCTCTAGCCTTTCCTCATCGCAGTGCAACCCTCCCTCTCCCCACCGAAGGCTCCTTCTGATTCCTTGTGTGAGTCAACAACACCACCAAGGACCCGGTCAGCTTCCAGCCATCAGTGCTCTCTCTCTCCTCCCTCCCCCCCACAGCTAATTCACCATCTTCAGTATGGCACCACACCCTACGTCCTCCACTAAGTAGAGAGATCTTTTGAAACACAAATCCCACCTTGTTCTTCCTTATTTTAAACCTTTGAATAGCTTTCTGTCCTCTAGGATTAAGCAGACATTCTTTTGTTTGTTTTGTTTTGTTTTTTGGCCGCGCGTGGGCATGCGGGATCTTCGTTCCCACATTGGTGCCCCTTGCAGTGGAAGCGTGGAGTCTTAACCACCGGACCACCATGGAAGTCCCTACGCAGACATTCTTGAGCAGGGCACAGCTGACTCACCTTGACCTGGCCCCATTTCCATCTCCATTTCACCGGCTGCCGCTCCCCGCTTTGCATTTTTATGCTCTAGTAACCTTGAACTACTTGTAATTCTACCTTAAGTCCTTGTCTTGTTTGTGGTGGTCCATCTGCCTGGAAAGCTCTTTAACCCTTATTTGCTCTGATGATCCTAATCATCACCCCACGTCCCCAGGCTGGACTGCTCTTTCCTGCACATTCTTGCTTAACACTCTTCCTCAGCTCTTACCACTTTATACCGGGATTGTCTTCCTCTGTTACCATTCAGCGCTTATCACTTTATACTGACATAGTCTTTCTATGTTACTTTTCCCTCATGGAAAGGCTAGGGGCTCCAGTTCTGGAATTACTGTCTTTGGGCTCAAACCCTGTTCCACACCTTATTAGCTGAGTGACCTTGGGAAAGTTACTAAACCCCTCCAATTTTGAGTCTCCCCAACTAGCAAAATGGAGATGAAAATAGAATTTAATTTTACAAAGTTGTTAGAAAATTAAATGAGATGCACAGAGCCTGCCTCAAGGTAAAAACTCAATAAATACTTTATAGCGTGATCATCATTCTTCTGCACTTTGCCTTGTTCATTCTTCTATCACCAGAGCTAAGCAGTGCTTTGCATACTGTAGGTACTCAACCTACAGTTTTTTAATTGAATGAAATTAAATGAATTAATGAATGAACTAGAGAATATTTATGCATGGTGGCCCATTAAGAGTGTACAAATGAGCCAGACAGAATAAATCTCAGTTAATAAGTGCCAACTTCTTAGTCTTACAGATATGTTCCAACATTCTGTTGTAGAAAGAGGCTGACGTATTTAGTTCGCTGGTGGCTGTGAGCACTGCTCCCTTCCACCCTTCAGGATGGAAGCGCTCGCGCCTCCTGCTGCTGGCAGTATGATGCTGACTTCTCGCAGCTGAGTGAACGTCCCTCTCTGGCCACTGCACTGGGCTGAAAAGAGCCACTTTACCCAAGGTGCTGCCCCTGCCTGCATCTAAACACTGGTTTCCAAGGGGGACCTTGCTTCAACTCCGGACAGCTTGGCAGGGCCATCCCAGCTGCAGAGCTCCCCCGTAGGACTGGGTGAGGCTCTGTTGGGACTTCATTGCAGCCCAATTTCTCCCTCTGCCCGATCCTACCTAATTCCTTAACATCTGTACAAATATTGACCCCAAGAACACACCTTGTAACATCCAGTGCACAGCTTTCTGTTTTAGGGTCTGTTTCCTGGAGAATCTAATCTGCAACATTTTGTGAAGGATGAGAGTTTGGTGAATTACTTTTTTTTTTTTTTGGCCCCGCCCCACAGCTTGTGGGAATCTTAGTTCCCAGACCAAGGATTGAACCCGGGCCCTCCACAGTGAAAGCAGTGTCCTAACCACTGGACCGCCAGGGAAGTCCTATTTTTAGACACAGTGTATATGACATGCATATGAAATGACTACCAGTATGGCTGGCACCAAAATGGAAGATATGTTGATGATGATTTTTTGAGGGGTGATAGGATTTAGATGGGGGTGCCAAGATAGAAGTGGCTGGTCATGGCAACTCTAACCCCTGGCTCATGCTGTACCTTGAGTAGTGTCAGTTGTGAGTCCTTTAGGCTCTATGCCCGCTTACATGTATTTTCCATCACTTGTGTCCACTGGGAAGTGCAAACGTGGAAAGCAAAAGAAGTCCCCAAGTTTCCCTGCTCATGGCATGCTCCTGCGGAAACTGGTAAACCGTGAGTTGTGATCATGTATCCCCTGGCAGGCAGTGATTGAGTCAAGTGGTGTGCTGCATTTTTATTCCTAAAAAAAAGGCAGTAGCATTAGAAACAGTATTACCTGTTCATATTACTTTAGAATTTCACTTTAAAAGTATTTGTGATAGAGAAAAACTCACTACATAACTAAAGCTAAGAGGTTTTAGTTATTAAACTTACCACAAGGGTCTAGCTCAGCATAAATTAATTCTTAGCATGGATGGCCAGGACAGGTTGGGTTTTTTTAAAACATAGGGGATATCATAGTTTCTGCTTATGAATTACAAAGGAAACAGCTATACATTTTATTGTGTAAAATACACACACGTAAAAAATTAAACTGCAGAATCATACAAATTGAAAAGTGGAAGTCCTCCCCCATCCCATTCCCCACGACGTCACTCTTCAGAAATAGTCACCATTAAGAGTTTGGTGTACATCTCGGAGAATGTATCTCTCATATATTTATATTTATAATAACATGGTGAAAATAACACATAAACATGGATAGTGAATCTAAATGTTAAATTTCTTAAGCTAATAAAGGTAGATATGAAAGCCTCTACTCTGTCATCCTTCTGTTCAGTTAAATCTCCTGAGTACATAACACAGGAGCCTCACATTGCTAGAATATTGCCAGTTTTCCTTTTCCTTCTTTCCCAAAACAACTTCCCATGGGAACACCAGTGGTGGGACTGCTGTGTGTTTCTTCGGAAGTTCAGCTTCTTTTGAAAATGATGATATCTCATCATATTGCAACCTCATTAGAAGGACTTCTTATTTTCCCCCTTTTATGTTTTTAGTCCCCATGTTTATGCCGCACCGAGATTTGTTGCTTTCATTAGGTCATATCACTTTCGGCTCAATAACAACAGAAAATTAGAAAGTTTCTGCTTCTAACAACATTGCTAGTATTTCTCTTCCAATTTGTTTTTACCTGTCATGACTTGTTCTCTCTCCCATCCCCAAACCAACTGCGTTTCCTGTGTACATGACAGTAAAAGGCCTCAGTCATTACTGCAGAAATCATTAAGAAAGAACTCCAGATTTTGAGGCCTATAAGCCATGAAATGCACTACCATTGAAAATGATACCAGTTTCCTTGGAGAATTCTAAAACATAAAAAGTTTGAACATAAAAGACTAGAAATCATCCAATTTCATTTCACTGAAGATGTACTTTCAACAGCACAGCAGAATAATCTGATATGCAAACATAAAACATGTCAGATCTCTGAGTGGCTTAGATTCAAATGTGTTAAGAGACCAGAATCTGGACAGATACATTTGGATAAATAGATTCAATGATTTGATGAAATACCTTGACCGAGTCCTTTGCGTTAAGAAAGGAAATGTTACTGCTGCTTTTGAATATTTGCAGAAAACTGGGCAGAAACTAGCCAATCTAAAATTGTGCCAGTTATGTGATGAAATTTTTTTAAAAAGGGGGTGTTAGCCAAAGCTGGAATTTTTTTATTAAGAAGTTATAAATTTAGATTTTTCAAGTTTAAATGAAAACATATGGTCCTTAATTATAGACAGCTACTGTTTTTCTTATAAGAAACAAAGGACTAATTTATATTCGTGTTTTCTTTGTCATTTTATAGACAACCAAGAAGACTGCCTTTTACATGATGCATCTTACAGGCCCAGAACTTTGATCTTAACATGGTCATCCTTCTTAGAACAAAGACAATGGTAGTCAGGGAGGTGGGTAGTGATCTTCAGAATAAAGAAAGGCTACAGATTTTTCAATTGCCACCATGTTTTTGTAACCATATACCATCTGCATTTTTTTTCTTAGTCTATTATAATAAGCACACGTGAGCCAGTCAAGCACAAACTTTCATACAGTAAATGTTTTGAATGCAGTGGCTATTAGACCTTGGCTGTTATTTACTCATACCTAATGCAGTTCACCATGCCTAGATAAATAGAGGACATTCCCCCTGCAACTATCAGCACAGCCGGTGCCTAGGACAACACACAACAAATCTGGCTGCAGCTGCCCCAGGAATCCAAGCCTGAGATTGGCGATTTTACACTGATATTCTGTTGAAACTTCCTGACTCCCATGAGGTTAAAATCTTAGAACATCTAGAGGAAAGAAAGTAAGTACTTCTAACACAGTGCTGGAAAAGGGGCTAATAAATTCTTCAGCATTAACACCAAAATCTGATGCAAATGAATTTAATCTCCATTATATTCAGGGAGAAATTAAAGCTAGTGAATTAAATATGCAAGTCTTCTTTTGTTGAAATTCTCTTTTGCAAATATCACAATAATCTTGCATTGTCAACATTACTGGAAAACTACTTTTTATCTATTTTGAACATATTTCCCTGCTGAACATTTGTACACTTAGAATTTTGATGTTGAGTGCCTTGACTAATTTTCAAGATCCTGAACTCTTTCTTTCATAATATTTTGATTTTAGGAAATAGACAAAGAAGTTTTATATGTATGTGTATGTTATTATACTAGTATCTTTTGAAATAGATAATAAGCTGTTTTAGTTTTGCCATAAGCATATTGTAAGTCTTTTTCTGCTATCTTAAAATGATGTGCTAACCATAAGGTTTTTATAAGAAAGCAAAAGAGATTAGGAATTTTTAGACTTTCTATCTAATACCAAAGTATCCACAAGATGATGAGAAATATGTTCTCATAGTAAATATTTTCTGTTATTTTTTTATAGCCAAATGTTTCAATAAGATATTTCAAACTCTGGAATCACTCCTAGTCATATGAAGTCTAAATATGTATTTCTCAAGTCATTAATTTATTAACACATTGGTGGAGTATATTTATGTAGCTTAGTGTGTTACACTTTCCACTGGTACTAAGCCAAGGACACGTTATGGGTTTGTACTTAGTCTAGGGCTCTTTCTTTGAACTAGGGAGAAGGTGTATTTTTGGTTCTGTAATGTAGCTTGGAGTGAAAGCAGAACATGTCTCTTTTCTACCACCATATTAAAAAAATTTAGTATCTTTGTTGACAGCAATTCTAAGATTGGTTGAATTGTCAAATTAAAATTCTTAATCCAGGCTCAGAGGAACCAGAGATTATATTATCTGAAAAGGTCAATGGAAAGCTGTAAGACAAGATTTTTCACCAGAGTGTGTATAAATACTCTACCGAATAAAATATTTAATGTAGGGATATTTGAGCCAAGTTTCATTGAACATTACATTCCTTGCTTGGAATGCATGGTGCAGTGCTCAGTCTACCTGCTACCTTGTGCGTGGGTTCATTTGAGTTTGCTGGCCTCTACATAAAAGACTACATTGCCTGGAACTATTTTATTTGCTCAGTGAGACCATATACAGCTTTAAAAAAAACCTGGGATGCCAACAATGGTCTCTTCTCCTCCCCACCCTTCTTTTTCTTTTCTTTTCTTCATTTTTTTAAAAAAGCATAAATCTTCCCTGGAGCAATCAAGGGAATGATAGACAGTCTCCACCGCTTCCTAATTTCCTAAGTGCTACCTACAGTGGATTTGGGGGTGTTCTAAAAAGCCTGATGGCAGAACCCTCTGTGTGCTTTCCAAAGATGAATTCTCACCACACACTTTACCTAAGATGGTCCTGAAAAATCTGATGGTGGCATTCTCCCCATTCCCCGCAAAAATGTGACGTCTTTTTCCACTCAGTTAACTAAAGGCTCAAAACTATCTCGTCTAGAGCTGGTGGAACAGTGCCCTAAAGGGGGCTTCTCCAGGAGTCAGAGCACTCAGGCCATGCTGAGTCCACCCACACGGCCCATAGTCTCTGGTGTTTTTCACTACACTCCTCAAGTGCTTGGTGTTAAAGACTTGGACTGCTCTTTTTTTTCAGTTACTGATACCAGGAATCATTTTCTAGTCCGAAATGGCTTGGAGAATAAAACAGATTTAGAGAAATATCAAACCTCTATAGAACATTTTACTAAATTCTTACCTCCTCTGGAAAGTCTTAAGTCTTGAAGAATCATATTCTAAAAGGGAAAATAGTGTTTAAAAAGGAAGGAGAAAACCAATTTTCCCAGTTTAAGAATACAAAGGTAGAGGATTATTTTTTTTCTCCAAAATGAAAATTAAGGGCATTAGGGTTTAAACTAAACCTCAGTTTAGTTTATTTCAGTTCAGATCAGCTCAGCACATCATTACTGAACATCCACAGGTGCTGGCATCAAATGAGGTGCTGGAGATACCAAGATGAAGAAGAAACAGTCTCTTCGTTCAAGTAAATCAAGGTCTGATGGGGGAGACAGGAACATAAAATGGACACTTTGAAAAATATGGCAAAGGCTATGATGGAGTTGTTCTCAGGATGCTCTAGGAATCTAGACGAAGGGCACTGCATTTAGCCCAGTGATGGATGGGTGGATGGATGCTGTTGGATGATGATAATGCCTAAACTGTGTTTATAGTGTGAAAAGGAGGTTGCAGGCTAAGGGAGACTGGGGTGGGGAAGGGGAAAAGAAGTGAGGTTGGGGAGTTTAGAAGGCAAGTCAGGCAGAAGGAATAACATGAGCAAAGGCGGAAAGACACAGAATGAGATGTGCTAATTGGAGAGCTATGAATATCTATGAACCATGAGTAAATATTAGGAGGAGGAGAATAGTAGAGGATGGGGCTAGAGGGACAGGTCCACTCGGGTCACTAAGGGCTTTAATGAGAGCATGAAGAGTAGAAAGAGAGTTGAACCAACGACGGAACTCTAGGAAGCGTTAACATTTAAGGGTTAGGCTGTAATTAGGAGGTACCCAAACTTCTTCAGATGTGACATCTTCTTTGCACGTGTGTATGTATGTGTGTGTGTGTAAAGAAGGGATTAGAGAATGCACTTTAATGCTAAAACAAAACAACTCTTCCCAAGACCCTCAACTCTGAAAATCCTCCAAATTTTGTCATTCATTCTTCATCAGGATAATAGAAGGCTTCTATGAAATTTAAGAGGCACACTCATATTTTTTTCTCTTTTCAATGTGTGATTTTGAGCATAAAGTTAATTAAGAAGGACCTTGGTTAGCCATACTGAGACCCAAACTACTTCCATTAGAATCTAGTTCTTCATTTCATCTGGGAAAGGCATACAGGTGGGTTTGTTTCACTCTTTTCTGAATAGAAATAAGGCGGCAGTCATTAGTTATTCATTTATTTGGTCAGAAATTTGACAAATATTTAGTGAGATCCTACAGTGTGCATAGCTGGGCACTGTGGAGGATAGAAAGATGAATAAGACACAACTTGCCCGTGTTTAAACCAGCGGTCCCCAACCTTTTTGGCACCAGGGACTGGTTTCGTGGAAGACAATTTTTCCACAGACCAGGTGAGGGGGATGTTTTCGGGATAATTCAAGTGCATTACATTTATTGTGCACTTTATTTCTATTATTATTACATTGTAATATATAATGAAATGATTATACAACTCACCATAATGCAGAATCAGTGATAGCCCTGAGCTTGTTTTCACTTACCACTCACTGATAGTGCTTTGATATGAGTCTGCAAGCAATTGATTTATTATGGTCTCTGTGCAGTCAAACCTCTCTGCTAATGACGATCTGTATTTGCAGCTGCTCCCCAGCGCTAGCATCACCGCCTCAGCTCCACCTCAGATCATCAGGCTTTAGATTCTCATAAGGAGCGCACAACCTAGATCCCTTGCATGCACGGTTCACAGCAGGGATCGCACTCCTAAGAGAATCTAATTCCGCCGCTGATCTGACAGGAGGCGGACCTCGCGGTAATGCGAGTGATGGGGAGCGGCTGTAAATACAGATGAAGCTTCGCTCACCCGCTGCTCACCTCGCCTCCTGCTGTGTGGCCTGGGGGTTGGGGACACCTTGTTTTTGTTTCGTTTTTTTTAACATCTTTATTGGAGTATAATTGCTTTACAATGTTGTGTTAGTTTCTGCTGTATAACAAAGTGGATCAGCTATATGTATACATATATCCCCATATCCCCTCCTTCTTGCATCTCCCTCCCACCCTCCCTATCCCACCCCTCTAGATAGTCACAGAGCACAGAGCTGATCTCCCTGTGCTATGCAGCTGCTTTCTACTAGCTATCTATTTTACATTTGGTAGTGTAAATATATCAGTGCTACTCTCTCACTTTGTCCCAGCTTACCCTTACCCCTCCCCTTGTCCTCAAGTCCATTCTCTACGTCTGCAACTTTATTCCTGTCCTGGCCATAGGTTCATCAGAACTTTTTTTTTTTTTTTTTAGATTCCATATATATGTGTTAGCATACGGTATTTGTTTTTCTCTTTCTGACTTACTTCACTCTGTATGACAGACTCTAGGTCCATCCACCTCACTACAAATAACTCAATTTCGTTTCTTTTTATGGCTGAGTAATAGTCCATTGTATATATGTGCCACATCTTCTTTATCCATTCATGTGTCAGTGGACACCTAGGTTGCTTCCATGTCTCGGCTATTGTAAATAGTGCTGCAATGAACATTGTGGTACATGACTCTTTTTGAATTATGGTTTTCTCAGGGTATATGCAGTAGTAGGATTGCTGGGTCATACAGTAGTTCTATTTTTAGTTTTTTAAGGAACCTCCATACTGTTCTCCATAGTGGATGTATCAATTTACATTCCCACCAGCAGTGCAAGAGGGTTCCCTTTTTTCCACACACTCTCTAGCATTTATTGTTTGTAGATTTTTGAGGATGGCCATTCTGACCGGTGTCAGGTGAGACCTCATTGTAGTTTTGATTTGCATTTCTCTAGTGATTAATGATGTTGAGCATCCTTTCATGTGTTTGTTGGCAATCTGTATATCTTCTTTGGAGAAATGTCTATTTAGGTCTCCTACCCATTTTTTGATTGGGTTGTTTGTTTTTTTAATATTGAGCTGCATGAGCTGTTTATATATTTTGGAGGTTAATCCTTTGTCCATTGATTCATTTGCAAATATTTTCTCCCATTCTGAGGGTTGTCTTTTCGTCTTGTTTATGGTTTCCTTTGCGGTGCAAAACTTTTAAGTTTCATTAGGTCCCATTTGTTTATTTTTGTTTTTATTTCCATTTCTCTAGGAGCTGGGTCAAAAAGGATCTTGCTGTGATTTATATCATAGAGTGTTCTGCCTATGTTTTCCTCTAAGAGTTTTATAGTGTCTGGCCTTAATTACATTTAGGTCTTTAATCCATTTTGAGTTTATTTTTGTGTATGGCATTAGGAAGTTTTCCAATTTCATTCTTTTACATGTAGCTGTCCACTTTTCCCAGCACCAGTTGTTGAAGAGGCTGTCTTTTCTCCATTGTATACTCTTTCCTCCTTTATCAAAGATAAAGTGACCATATGTGTGTGGATTTATCTCTGGGCTTTCTATCCTGTTCCATTGATCTATATTTCTGGTTTTGTGCCAGTACCATACTGTCTTGATTACTGTAGCTTTGTAGTATAACCTGAAGTCTGGGAGCCTGAATCCTCCAGTTCCATTTTTCTTTCTCAAGAGTGCTTTGGCTATTCGGAATCTTTTGTGTTTTCATACAAATTGTGCAATTTTTTGTTCTAGTTCTGTGAAAAATGCCATTGGTAGTTTGATAGGGATTGCATTGAATCTGTAGGTTGCTTTGGGTAGTATAGTCATTTTCACAGTGTTGATTCTTCCAATCCAAGAACATGGTATATCTCTCTATCTGTTTGTATTGTCCTTAACTACTTTCATCAGTGTCTTTTAGTTTTCTGCATAAGGTCTTTTGTCTCCTTAGGTAGGTTTATTCCTAAGTATTCTATTATTTTTGTTGCAGTGGTAGATGGGAGTGTTTCCCTAATTTCTCTTTCAGAATTTTCATCATTAGTGTATAGGAATGCAAGAGATTTCTGTGCATTAATTTTGTATCCTGTTACTCTACCAAATTCATTGATTAGCTCTAGTAGTTTTCTGGTAGCATCTTTAGGATTCTCTATGTATAGTATCATGTCATCTGCAAACAGTGACAATTTTACTTCTTCTTTTCCGATTTGGATTCCTTTTATTTCTTCTCTGATTGCTGTGGCTAAAACTTCCAAAACTATGTTGAATAATAGTGGTGAGAGTGGGCAACCTTGTCTTCTTCCTGATCTTAGAGGAAATGGTTTCAGTTTTTCACCATTGAAAATGATGTTGGCTGTGGTTTTGTCATATATGGCCTTTATTATGTTGAGGTAGGGTTCCCTCTATGCCTACTTTCTGGAGAGTTTTTATCATAAATGAGTGTTGAATTTTGTCAAAAGCTTTTTCTGCATCTATTGAGATGATCATATGGTTTTTCTCCTTCAATTTGTTAATATGGTGTATCACATTGATTGATTTGAGTATATTGAAGAATCCTTGCATTCCTGGGATAAACCCCACTTGATCACAGTGTATGATCCTTTTAATGTGCTGTTGGATTCTGTTTGCTAGTATTTTGTTGAGGATTTTTGCATCTATGTTCATCAGTGATATTGGCCTGTAGTGTTCTTCATTTGTGACATATTTGTCTGGTTTTGGTATCAGGGTAATGGTGGCCTTCTAGAATGAGTTTGGGAGTGTTCCTCCCTCTGCTATATTTTGGAAGAGTTTAAGAAGGATAGGTCTTAGCTCTTCTCTAAATGTTTGATAGAATTCGCCTGTGAAGCCATCTGGTCTGGGGCTTTTGTTTGTTGGAAGATTTTTAATCACAGTTTCAATTTCAGTGCTTGTGATAGGTCTGTTTATATTTTCTGTTTCTTCCTGGTTCAGTCTTGGAAGGTTGTGCTTTTTTTTCTAAGCATTTGTCCCTTTCTTCCAGGTTGTCCATTTTATTGGCATAGAGTTGCTTGTAGTAATCTCTCATGATCCTTTGTATTTCTGCAGTGTCAGTTGTTACTGCTTTTTCGTTTCTAATTCTCTTGATTTGAGTCTTTTCCCTTTTTTTCTTGATGAGTCTAGCTAATGGTTTATCAATTTT
The DNA here is from genome assembly GCF_965194805.1 of Balaenoptera borealis. Taxonomy (NCBI): domain Eukaryota; kingdom Metazoa; phylum Chordata; class Mammalia; order Artiodactyla; family Balaenopteridae; genus Balaenoptera; species Balaenoptera borealis. The sequence continues at coordinate 22,194,028 of NC_138870.1, read as the reverse complement.
GTTCATCTTCTCAAAGAGCCAGCTTTTAGTTTTATTGATCTTTGCTCTCATTTCCTTTATTTCTTTTTCATTTATTTCTGACCTGATCTTTATGATTTCTTTCCTTCTGCTGACTTCGGGGTGTTTTTTTTTTTTTTTTTCTCTAATTGCTTTAGGTGTAAGTTTAGGTTTTTTATTTGAGATATTTTTGTTTCTTGAGGTAGGATTGTATTGCTATAATCTTCCCCCTTAGAACTGCTTTTGCTACATCCCATAGGTTTTGGGTCATGGTGTTTTCATTGTCATTTGTTTCTAGGTATTTTTTGATTTCCTCTTTGATTTCTTCAGTGATCTCTTGATTATTTAGTAGCGTATTGTTTAGCCTCCATGTGTTTGTATTTTTTACAGATTTTTTCCTGTAATTGATATCTAGTCTCATAGCGTTTTGTTCGGAAAAGATACTTGATTCGATTTCAATTTCCTTAAATTTACCAAGGCTTGATTTACGACCCAAGTTATGGTCTATCCTGGAGAATGTTCCATGAGCACTTGAGAAGAAAGTGTATTCTGTTGTTTTTGGATGGAATGTCCTATAAATATCAATTAAGTCCATCTTGTCTAATGTGTCATTTAAAGCTTGTGTTTCCTTATTTTTTGTCATTTTGGATGATCTGTCCTTTGCTAAAAGTGGGGTGTTTAAGTCCCCTACTATTACTGTGTTACTGTCAATTTCCCCTTTTATGGCTGTTAGCATTTGCCTTATGTATTGAGGTGCTCCTATGTGGGGTGCATAAATATTTACAATTGTTATATCTCCTTCTTGGATTGATCCCTTGATCATTATGTAGTGTTCTTCTTTGTCTCTTGTAATAGTTTTTATTTTAAAGTCTATTTTGTCTGATATGAGAATTGCTACTCCAGCTTTCTTTTGATTTCCATTTGCTTGGAATATCTTTTTCCATCCCCTCACTTTCAGTCTGTATGTGTCCCTAGGTCTGAAGTGGGTCTCTTGTAGACAGCATATATATGGGTCTTGTTTTTGTATCCATTCAGCCAGTCTGTGTCTTTTGGTTGGAGCATTCAATCCATGTACATTTAAGGCAATTATTGATATGTATGTTCCTATTACCATTTTCTTAATTGTTTTGGGTTTGTTTTTGTAGGTCTTCTTCTTCTCATGTGTTTCCTGCCTAGAGAAGTTCCTTTAGCATGTGTTGTAAAGCTGGTTTGGTGGTGCTGTATTCTCTTAACTTTTGCTTGTCCATAAAGGTTTTAATTTCCCCATTGAATCGAATGAGATCTTTGCTGGATAGAGTAATCTTGGTTTTAGGTTTTTCCCTTTCATCATTTTAAATATGTCCTGCCACTCCCTTCTGGCTTGCCGAGTTTCTGCTGAAAGATCAGCTGTTAAACTTATGGGGATTCCCTTGTATGTTATTTGTCGCTTTTCCCTTGCTGTGTTTAATATTTTTTCTTTGTATTTAAATTTTGATAGTTTCATTAATATATGTCTTGGCACGTTTCTCCTTGCATTTATCCTGTATGGGACTCTCTGCGCCTCCTGGACTTGATCGGCTATTTCCTTTCCCATGTTAGGGAAGTTTTCAACTCTAATCTCTTCAAATATTTTCTCAGACCCTTTCTTTTTCTCTTCTTCTTCTGGCACCCCTATAAGTCGAATGTTGGTGCGTTTAATGTTGTCCTAGACGTCTCTGAGACTGTCCTCAAGTATTTTCATTCTTTTTTCTTTATTCTGCTCTGTGGTAGTTATTTCCACTATTTTATCTTCCAGGTCACTTATCCGTTCTTCTGCCTCAGTTATTCTGCTACTGATTCTTTCTAGAGTATTTTAAATTTCATTTATTGTGTTGTTCATCATTGTTTGCTCTTTAGTTCTTCTAAGTCCTTGTTAAACGTTTCTTGTATATTCTCCATTCTATTTCCAAGATTTTGGATCATCTTTGCTAACGTTACTCTGAATTCTTTTCCAGGTAGACTGCCTATTTCCTCTTCATTTGTTGTGTCTCGTGGGTTTTTACCTTGCTCCTTCATCTGCTGCATATTTCTCTGTCTTCTTATTTTGTTTAACTTACTGTGTTTGGGGTCTCCTTTTCGCGGGCTGCAGGTTCATAGTTCCCGTTGTTTTTGGTGTCTGCCCCCAGTGGGTGAAGTTGGTTCAGTGGCTTGTGTCAGCTTCCTGGTGGGCGGGACTGGTGCCTGTGTTCTGGTGGATGAGTCTGGATCTTGTCTTTCTGGTGGGCAGGATCACGTCCGGTGGTATGATTTTGGCTGTCTGTGAACTTAGTATGATTTTAGGCAGTCTGTCTGCTAATGGGTGTTCCTGTCTTGCTAGTTGTTTGGCATGGGGTGTCCAGCACTGGAGTTTGCTGACCATTGGGTAGAGCTGGGTCTTAGCATTGAAACGGAGATCTTTGGGAGAGCTCTTGCTGATGGATATTACGTTGGGCCGGGAGGTCTCTTGTGGTCCAATGTCCTGAACTCAGCTCTCCCACCTCAGAGGCTCAGGCCTGACACCAGGCTGGAGCACCAAGACCCTGGCAACCACATGGCTTGTTCAGGGGTCAGAAGATTCAATATGGTTAGGATGTCCATTCTCCTGAGGTTCTTATATAGGTTTGGTGCTATCCGAATCAAAATCCCAATCTGATTTTGAAACTTACATAGAAATTCGGAGGATTTGGAAAACGTGAGAAGTTTGAATCCTAAGCTGGTAGTGGAGAAAGTCAAGAATCAAATCAAATTACATTGCATGACCACAAAAAGGCTCAGGAATTGGCAGCACCAGGTGTCTCCTCTCCACTCATCCCTTGAGGCATTTCTTGGTGAGATATCCAATAGATAAGCAGCTCACAGGGACGTTGTGATGTCTAAACCACTATGAGCATTGGAGGCACATAGACTGAGCCCAAGTTCCACTCTCTACCGCCTTTGGGCCAGAAGTTGGGGGCCCCTTGTTTAAACAAAATAATGGCAACACCAGGCAGAATATGATCAATGTCTCAAGAGATGGTCACTAAATCTGCAGTGATGCTCTTGGTGTGTTTTCTTTGCTACTCTGTAATTATGCTTAGAAACTTCCAAAAAAACCCCCAGAAAACCATGACTCCATTCTTTTATGTCATAGTGATCTATGGGTACAGATAGAGGAAACCACATGATCTGTCAGATGATTTAAATTAAACCACATGATCTGTCAGAAGGATTTAGGGTAGGAGGGATGAAATTCAGTCAATGCTATTGCCATCTGAGTTATAAAAACAACTCTCTTTGGTAGCTTGTTGAATATACTCATGTTACAAGAGTAGAAAATGCCCGCTTTTAAAAAAGAAATATAAGATCACATGAAGATAATGATATATACACAAATGAGTTTGACTTTACTTCAAACAATGTTTTTTTAATCTAAATGACAACAGATAATTTTATATCTTTAAAAATATTTTTAAAATTAAAAAAATTTTATGAACTGCTTTAGAGTTATGTAAAAAGCAAGCAAACAAATGAAAAGCAGAGATTCTTTCTTGCTTTAGCTCCAAAATTGAAAAATCTAATGTTTATGGGAGAGGGTAAATTATATTGTCACAGGATTTTAAAATTTTATTATGAATACAAAATAAGCCAAACCAATAAATAGTCAGTTTCTTAATGTCACAAGCGTATATCAACATTTGAATGTGAAACAAGTCCGTATTTCCTTTCTTGAATTATTCATTTTTGATTCAGATATAATGTCTGGTTTATGCAAACCAATGAAAATTTGTTTGCTGTGAGTACATTCTTTGGTGGTATACAGTTAGCCCTCCAGCGAAAGAAGCTATAATTTTTACTTCTCAATTTTGATTTTAATTCACATAATTAAAGAATCCCCTAGATTATTAAAAGCAATTACATGTTCTCCTGGAGGATCTATTGAGTCATCCTTTTGAACACTCATTATGGGAGTAGGTAATGTTAAATCACAGCTGAGTTTAGGTACTATTTTTCACACAGCATTTGCATCTTTAAGTAATGGTGATTGTGCAAAATGCCTATTTTTGTTCATCAGAGTAAATTTCTTTGACTGACTAGTTCAATAACAGATCTGACAGGGCCTCTGGTAACTGAGTTCCCTCAAGGCTCATGCAAATGTTGGTTTGATGGGCCCCTCCCCCCTCATTATTTTGAAAGCCTATTTGGAAATTGCAGTCTAACTCTATAACAGCAAATAACGTGATTCAGCATGATCAGAATCTCGTATTTCTTGTCTACCCAAATCTGCCCCTTAAAGAAGAGGGCACATTCCTCCAGCCCTGAGTTGATCAGAATTAAAGAAGATTGTAAATGAATAAAGATATATTTGAAAGATCTTATTTCCCCCATTAATTTTGTAACAAAGCTTAATGAACAGTATTACCTATACTCAGCCCTCACATATATATGCTTCTAATGTCACCTCATAAATGCTTTATGTGTTTTGGCTCCTTCCCTTCTTCAGATCCTCCTTAGCAAGTGTCTGATAAGTGCAAGTGCATCTTAAATATAACTCTAAAGTTCATTGCTGAAGTTAATTTTGTCTTCATTTGGCTTTGAGTTTCTCTGGGGAGGGGCTACCTCTGCTATTTCCTTTACAACTTTCCTGATAGCAAGATACATGTTTGCAGTTGGGACTCAGTGGATATTACCACCTGTTTGCCCTCAAAACTTTATTAATAAGAAGCAAAGAACTGAAAAATAAGGTTGGTTGGAACCTTATGGGCTGAAGCCCAATAGTGGAAGGCCTTATCTGCCAGGCAGATTTGGACTTGATGATGTTTTGTGAGCAGGGTGGGTGGAGCCACAGGAGCTGTGCCAGAGGCAGCCAAGCTCGGGAGGTGGACGGGCCGTGGGGTTGGGGTGATGAACCAGGCAGTGGGCAACTGCTGAAGTTTAGGCAGGAAGAGTCAAAGGCTATAAATATAGAGTATAAATATCACGGTGAAGGAAAGCCCTGATCATTGAAGTCTGAAGGAAGAGGTGAGATTCACAGAGTAGAAAGAAAATATTTGAGCAAAAAGAGAAAGGGAGAATATTCTAGTGTGCTAGAGACATTAATAGAATTAATGGAATTTCAGCAATGAAAATATTTTTGTCAAAAAATTCATTTCTTCCTCACCAGGCTGAATAGGTCTTTTTTTCCTCCCTCCCTTCCTTCCTTGTCTCTCCTCCTTCTCCTCTTCCTTCTTCAACAAACACTGCCAACAAATCCTACATTTTATTTCCTCTGGTTTCATCCACTTCACATTTCCATGCCTCCTGGTGTCTCATTATGATTTTGTTGACTGGAAACTGCCTACCTTTGGCCTATTCTTTCTGCAAAATACATTATCAGACCTTAAATGAGTGACACAGAGAAGTTGAAGAACTTCTTCCCTGGAGATTTTTTTCTCAGATAAATATGCGGAATTTTACTGGATTTTTAAAGACTCCTTTTTGTTCCGTGATTTCCCTGAACTCCCTTGGCAGAGGTCAGGAAATTCTTTCAGGCTCTTTTATCTAAGATTTATGCCTATTAAATAATGCCTAAATCTCTGTAAATGGAGGGAAGTACATGTTGCTTGCTTCCATCAGCATAACCTGCTTCTCTTGCCACACCTTCCTTCCCTCCTCTGTATGTGTGTGTGTTTGTGAGGACGGGAGATACTTTGGTGAAGGTAGGGTCCCTGGGCCCAGAGATGGGAGGCAGGTGAGGTGTCATTTATCAGAAGTATTAGCATATAGGGCCAGAGGACTGAACACACTCTTGTGTGTCCTAGTCTAAATTGAGTAACCAAGTAAAAGGCTCCATTAAGAGAAAGAGTTTGATAAGAACCCAAAATAAGGGGGGCAAGGTGGCATCAGGGGAGTGGAGCTCTAAATATAGTGGATGCTGGTCTGAGAAGTTCCAGAAGAGTAATGCCAATATTGGAGTCATTCTTTAGGAGAGACCAGTGTGACTCAGTGAGGTGGCTAAATTTACCTAAAGGGTTGGAATGGAGTGGAATTGTCTTTCCTGGTCCAAAGTCACTGAAGTAATGAAGCTTAGGAAAAGCACCTCTCCAAAATATATCGTTTTTCATCTGCAAAAAAGGGGGAGAAAATATTCCTTGTTTTATAACTCATCAACTGCTCTAAATCTTTAATCAGCTTTATTCCAGGAAAGAGGGAATTGATTGAACTGTATGATTTTCAAAGACAGTATATTCTTGGCAAATTGAAGATATATAGCTTTATGGTTTAAATTTCAGTATCTGGAATCAAACAAACCTGGGTTTGAATCTTTGTCTGATACTTATTAACTTTATGAATTGGGGGAAGTTGCTTAAACTCTGTAAGCCTCTGTTTAATAATCTATAAAAGGAGGCCAACAATAGTACTTATCTCTTAGGATTTGGGGGATAATTTAATGAACTAATGAACATAAAGTGCTTGGAACTATGCCTGACATAGAGTAAATGCTCAATAAATATTAGCTATTGTTACCATTATGATTATTTTCAATCTAAGTTTTCCTTCTCTCAGATTAATATCAAATTGCTTCAAATGTCTTTATTATAAAGAGAGAAGTTGGTTAAAAGATCATGTATACTCCCAAATAATTTTTTTCTTCTAATCTAACATTTGGTGGAAATTGTACAAATGAAAACACTTAAAATTCAATACAATAGAACAAAGTATATTTTCTAAGTGGTCTACTGTTGGATCTGACTATTTCCAGACTCCATGTCATGGAAATAGAAATGCTATTCTTAAATGAATGTATTGATTCCTATCTCTGAAATCTCAATATACTAGAGTCAGCTGTCTAATAATTTAGCAATATTTTTTCTTATTTACTAGGTACAAATGACTTTAGCAGATGCTGTGTGAGAGATGAGAAAGAAATGAAAAATTGAATATTAGTCATGGGGCTCCTATTGACAAGTTAAAGAGATAGAAGATAAATACACAGGAAAATAGAAGAAAAAGTGCAAATGAATATTTTAATAGATGAAATAATTTGCTATTAACTGAAATAGTAAAAGGAAAATAAGTGCTGTTGTTGTTATTATTATTAACATTAAAAGAAATTTTGGTTAAATTATCCATACTCATGGAAAATGGAGACAACACAAAAATGTACAGTGATGTTCCAAGAGTCCTTCTTTTATTGTTTACTTTCTGTTTCAGGAACTTCCTTTAGTCATTCTTTTAGAGTAAGTCTATTGGTAGACAAATTCTCTTTGTTTTACTTCCTCTTATAATGTCTTGATTTCCTCTTCATTACTGAAGGATACTTTTGTTGGATGTAGAATTCTAGGTTGATGGGTGTTTACTTTCAGCACGTGAAAAATGTTGTGCCACTTCCTACAAGCCCTCATGGCTTCTGGTGAGAAATTCTGTCATTTGAATTGTTTTTCCCCTGTAGGTAAGGCATCATTTGTCTATTGCTGCTCTTAAGATTTTTTTCTTTGCCTTTGGTTTTCAAAAGTTTGACTATGATATGTGTTATTGCAGAATTCTTTGAGTTTCTCTTTGGAGTTTGCTCAGTGTCTTGAATATGTATGCATTGTGCCAAATTTGGGTAATTTTCAGCCATTATCTAAAAATGCTTTTTCAGCCCTGCTTTTTTCTCCTGTCCTTCTGGAACTCCAATGACACAAATGTTAGCTCTTTTGTTGTAGTCCCCCAGTCTCTGTCCTTATTTTTTGTTTTTTTTTTTCTAGTCCATTTTCTCTCTGTTGTTCAGATTGGGTTATTTCTATTGTTCTATCTTCAAGTTTACTGATTTTTTTCTTCGTCCTCTCCATTCTCCTGTTGGGCTTATCCATTGAGTTTTTCTTTTCTTTTTTTGTTTATTGCATTTTTCAATTCTAAAATTTCCATTTGTTTCTAATTTATATCATCATTATAAAAACTGCAAGTTTCTATTGTTTTCATTTTTTTCAAGCATGTTCATAATTGTTGAAGCTATATGGCTGCTATAAAGTCTTTGTCAGATAATTCCAACATCTGTGTTATCTCAGTGTTGGCATCTGTTTATTGTTTTTTTCTCCTTCAAGTTTAGATTTTGCTGCTTCTTGTATGACAAGTGACATTCAATTGTATCCTAGACATTTACAATATTATGTTATGAAACTCTGGATCTTACTGAAATCTTCTGGTTTAGGAGACTTTATCTGACACTGTTCCAGAGGGGAAGTGGGTGGGAAGCTGCCTCCTCACTGCCAAGTGGTGGTAGATGCCTAGATTACCAACTTGGTCTCTATTGACACCCAGGGGACAGAGTGGGCAGGGGTAGTCCTATAACTGATAGGTGGGCAGAGGATTCAGGCTCCACCTGTGATCTCTACTGACATTGTGAGGGAGGGGCATTGTTATGGTCAGGCTGGGATGAGATTCTTGACTCCACTAAGGGAGAAGGTGTGCCCAGCAAATCTATAATCCCCTCTCAGCCTTTGCTGACAGTGTTGGGAGTGGGGCTGCACGTTTTTCTGTCACCACTGGCGTGGTGTCAGCAGAGGCCATTTGGACTGCCACCTCCACTTTGTGGTAGCAAGGCACCTCTCCCCCATAGCACTGATGGTAGAGACCATGTGGGGAGCAGTAATGAGGCGCCTCTCTCCCTCAGGCCAAGGTGGCTGGGGTAGTGGCAATTATAGTCTAAATGTTTTCTATCTTGCTTGGCTACTCCTTTCCTAGTCCTTTGGTTAGAGAGAATTGTCTCTTCTTGGGGCTTTTTTTCCTCCTCCTTGTGGGTGCCCGTTGGCACTTACAGGTGACTGCTTCTCTAGCAAAAAGAAAACCCAGGGAACTCACTTCAGTGTCTTTCCCCAGGTCCTGAGCTGGTCTGCCTGCCCTCTACCTTTCAAAGTCTTCTTATGTTTACTTTATATATAATGACTAGAGTTTTAGTTGAACTCCTTTTGTGCCTATCTTTGAGCCATAATTCATAACTATTGAATATATAAATTGGTTCTGACTTTTTGTGTTATAAATGATTCTTCAGTGAACATCTTTATGTCTAAAACCTTAGGATAGATTATTAGGAAAGGAAATACTGACCTGAAGTATGTGAACATATTTAAAATTTTTGATATATTTGCCAAATTGTTTTCCAGAAGGAACATACCCACATGTACTTTTACTAGCAATGTGTAAAAGTACTCATTTCAAAAGATACCCTAGCCAACTTTAAAATTTTCCTAATTTTAAAGGTGCAAATTGATATGAGAGTTAAATTTCTACCATGGTTTTGAAAGATATGAAGGATTAGCATGATTTATTATAAAATAATCCACCAAAGAAAAGGTATAACAATAATGTCACTTTTTTGAATGCTTAAAAAGTGCCAGGCATGCTGCTGAACCTTTAACATTTTATTCTCATAACAACTTAATGAGGTAGGTATTATGATCTTCATTTTTATGAGACTTGGAGAGTGGAGGTAATTTGCCTAGGTCACATAATTAATAAGTGGTAGAATTGAAATGTAAACCATTGTTCTCCAGCTCCAAATCCCTTGCAAGGATTCACTGTGGGCAGCAATAGTGTGCTGATTTGCTTAAATGATTCACAGGCTCATTCATTGTCAGAAATGAAGGGCAGCATTAGAACATTTCCTCGTTCAGTATCAGCAGATGGCATAAAGGAAAAACCATTCAATCTACTGATTCCAATTTCAATATACAACTATTAATAAGTGGTGATGGAGAGGATCAATCAAGTATGCCAAATCTTCACCTTAATTGCAGGCTATTAAAAACCTTCAAATCAATATCTAGTTGTAAAACATGTGAATGATTTCTTTTGTGAGAACTGCATTCTGTAAAAAGTGATCAGATCTGGCAGAAAACAAGCTGAGTTCTGTCAAATTGGGGTTTAGGTGGGGTTGGATGTGACTAATGCTTCAGTATTCTAAGGGATAAAAAAAAGTTCTTTTGCTTTTTAAAAATTTTTACTCAAACCCTTTAAGATAGACTTTGATTACCATTAAAGCTCTACTCTGATGACAATGCTTTGAAATACTCAGCAGAATGAGCCAGCAAGATACTGCCTTTCCAATCGCATCTAATATAATGATTACAACTTGAATCAGAGCCAAGGGGATTATAACAATTGCACAGGGTCAAATGGCAGGAAAACCGAGTTTTATTCCTCACATTTAGACTGTCATTAGTGAAACCCTGTGGACAGTCTTGAGAGTTCGAAGAATGTCATAAATTACTGCAGGTGATCTTATGCAAAGTGGACAGAGGTGCACAATTACTGTAAAAAGAATTTTTATCTAATAATTTGGAAGTCTTGCTTGAGAATATGTCTGTACACAAAGATAAATTAGGCCTGAAAATTCCAGTTCAGCTAATTTACCACAGCTGATTAAGTTGACCCTAAATAGGGAGAGATCAATTATTTCCAGTTGCTGTTCGGTGGTATCATTTGAACAGCCCAGATTTTGCCTTTATGTCACTTGTTGAAAGGGGTGGTATGTGGAAACGATAAGGCCTTGTTAGACATAAATCAGATTATAATAAAAATACTGGAATCCAACTTTAATGCCTGTTGTTACTTGCAATGGGATTTTGATAAAACACAAAGCCTATTATATCTAAAGTTTGAATATTATGTTAATCAGAATTCCTGCTGCTAATTTCTATTTTTATATTGAATTTTTGTTAATTAATGAACAGTGTGTTTATTTAGAGAAAAGACAATATCTTATTAAATAGCTTTTTCATACAAACACAAAGGAAGGATTATTTGACAATCAACACGCAAACAGCATGTATGCATCTGAGAAAGTGTTTGGGGGAATCTTGTGCCCACAAAGTATTGAAAGAGTGTTTTTTTATGCATATATTATATATAAAAATATAAATATATGTATATATATGTTTATTTGTTTGTTTGTTTATTCATTTATTTATATTGCTTGTTCTCTGTTACTCTGGAAACCATTAAACATTTTCTCTAGGTGAGGAAGCCTGTTATCTCCAATTCTTCATGAATTATTGAGAAAAATGATATGAGTAACACTTCAGTTGTCATCTCTATGCTAGGATGACATACAATGCAATTCGTTGTGACCTTGAACTGAAGGTTAATTCAACCCTGATGAAATTTGTTGAAAATAAAGTTAGGAAATATAGTCAAAGCATGAAAAATGCAAAGATTCTGATTAAGTTTTGCTTCCTCTAATGAGATGAGATTTTATGTGTAGGAGCTAAAGTGATTTACATTCAATACGTATGTGTTTGTTGCACTCAAAATTGTAAATAAAGTATTTATTTTTGGAAAAATAAAGAATGTAAAATTTGGAGAAATAATATATACAAATACAATGACTCACAACATATTCAGTGGCAGAGCATACCTGTCCGTAGTTCACAATACTTGTGTACCGTTGGGATATATATATGTATAAAAATGTGTGGATATACACACATACTTTTAACTTTGGAAGATGAGAAAATTTGACACTATGTTTTGTTATATGTATTTTAACCATTTTTGGAGAATCAAAATATTGGTGAGTAGAGCTGTAGAAAAAAAATTTATTTCCATGCTATTGGGAAAATAAGTGAACTACTGGGAGAATATATTTACAACTTATATATTATGTCATACTTAATATAGAAGAATACCTACAAATTAATACAAGGAAAAATAATCCCATTGAAAAATGGGCAAAATATATGAGGTAATCTGAAAAAAATTGAACCTCAACTGTAATCAACTGTAATGAATGAGATATGATATATTGCCCATTGAACTAGCCCCCAAAATGTCTAATATCCAGAGCTGGTTGGTGACAGTGTAGGGACATGGCTGCTATTGATAGAAGTATAGAATAGTATAGCTTTTTAGAAAACAATTTGACAGTATATAAACCATGTAAATGTATATACCCTCTAATCTCACAACTGGACATAAAGAAGTTATCCTATAGAAGTATTCATATACATGCAGTAAGTTATATGTGTATGAGTTTCATTGCAACCTTGTTCATAATACCAAAAGGGGTGATAACTAAATGTTCATTTATAGGGTAATGATGACAAAAATTATGGTTTTATAGACTGCTATGAATTCATTAATCAGACAACTTTACATTAGGACCATACAACTTATTGTCCAAACTAGGCTACTTTTGATAGTGAAAAAGGGCACTGTTAATCCAGGAGAATAGGATAAACCCAGACAAATGTCCAAAACACAGTGTTAGGTAAGGAAAACAGAAAGAAAGAAAGAAAGAGAGAGAGAGAGAGAAAGAGAGAAAGAAAGGAAGGAAGGAAGGATGGAGGGAGGGAGGGAGGAAGGAATATATATTTGAATCTTCCAAAACTAAAACTCTGGATGTGCATATTTGTATAAATGCATAGAAAGAAGCATGGAAAAATACACACTAAACTGCTAATATTTGTTAACTTCTGGGGAGGACCATGGAATTAAGAAGAGTGAAGGTGAACTTATTTTAAACTCTATCTACATGTGTATTTTTTTTTTTTACAGTGAGCAATCATTTATAATTATAAAATGAAATAGCAATAAAAACCTTCCAAAAATTAACTATTAAAAAAAAAACCCAGGCTTCCCTGGTGGCGCAGTGGATAAGAATCCGCCTGCCAGTGCAGGGGACACGGGTTTGAGCCCTGGTCCGGGGAGATCCCACATGCCGCGGAGCAACTAGGCCCGTGCGCCACAACTACTGAGCCTGCGCTCTAGAGCCCACGAGGCACAACTACTGAGCCCACACGCCTGGATCCTGTGCTCCGCTACACGGGAAGCCACCGCAATGAGAAGCCCGCGCACCGCAGCAAAGAGGAGCCCCCACTCGCCGCAACTAGAGAAAGCCTGCGCTCAGCAACAAAGACCCAACACAGACAAACAATGAATTAAAAAAAAACAACAACAACCCAGTTTTGTATGCATCACCCAGTAATTTAGTTTTGTTAATTATGAGGATTGCTTTGGCTGATATGGTCACCTCCAAGTGAAGATCCTACAATGTCTAAGTACAAAGCTGAAGGCAATGGAATCACTTTCAACAAAAACCTTCCTCAATAGTAGTGAACAGTGAGTGTTTTGTTGCTCTCAGATAGAATAGAAAGGTACAATTATGAATAAGCACAAATTTTATATTATGTTAAAGAATTTAACACAGTTTTATAGTCATTAAATGCCAGGTGAAAACTGTTTATAACTTAATTATTCTTATGATCCAAGTTCTAATTATAGTGCCTTATATGAACTTCTGTGTTGATGGAAACAGTTCAGACATATCTGACTTTGCTAGTGACTTCCTGATGGAAAAAACAGTAACTAACTGCAGGGTTCTTTCCATAGTAATGATTTTGCTGGTCAATCCGTTAGGTCTTTGGAACACCACGATTGACAGTTATGTTAGACTAGAAGTTTATTCATTCAGTCTTTTTTTTTTATTTTTTAAAATATCTTATTGCCAGAGTTTTTTTGTTTTTTGTTTTAAATTTATTTATTTATTTTTGGCTGTGTTGGGTCTTCGTTTCTGTGCGAGGGCTTTCTCTTCTTGCGGCGAGCGGGGGCCACTCTTCATCGTGGTGCGCGGGCCTCTCATTATCGCGGCCTCTCTTGTTGCGGAGCACAGGCTCCAGATGAGCAGGCTCAGTAGTTGTGGCTCACGGGCCTAGTTGCTCCGCGGCATGTGGGATCCTCCCAGACCAGGGCTCGAACCCGTGTCCCCTGCATTAGCAGGCAGATTCTCAACCACTGTGCCACCAGGGAAGCCCCATTCAGTCTTTTACCATGTGCCTGGTACTGTTTTAGGCACTGGAGGTTCAGAAAAACATTAAAAAATCCCTGCCCACGAGGAACTTATTTTCTAGCTGTGGGAAAGTGGGAGACAGATACTGAACAATAAGTGAAATAAAAGTCTATTAGATTGTGGTGAGTGCCATGGGAAATGTAGATCGAACAGAGAGTGCTGAGTGGGAGGGATATTTTATTTTTAAATAAAATGATAAGGAAAGGAAAATATCTGAAGGAGGTGAGGGAACAAGCCAGGAGGATAACCGGGAAGCAAGAGGAGCAAGTGCTCAATGTGCAAGCGTACCTGGAGACCTAGGAACAGCGAGAAGGCCAGCACGTCTGCCCCAAAATGGGGGTGGGGAGGGCTTCCCTGGTGGCTCAGTTGTTAAGAATCCACCTGCCAATGCAGGGGACACGGGTTCAAGCCCTGGTCCAGGACGATCCCACATGCCACGGAGCAACTAAGCCCGCAAGCCACAACTACTGAGCCTGCGCACCACAACTACTGAAGCCCATGTGTCTAGAGCCCATGATCCGCAACAAGAGAAGCCACCGCAATGAGAAGCCTGCGCACCACTTGGAAGAGCAGCCCCCGCTCGCTGCAACTAGAGAAAGCCCGCCCACAGCAACATAGCCAAAAATAAATTAAAAAAGAAAAAAAATGAGGGCAGGGAAAGGACTTGAAGAACTGAGATCAGAGAGGTGAGAGCCTGCTCTTGTAGGGCCTTGTGGGTCATAATAAAGACTGACTTTTAACAGAGCAAGGTAGAAAGACACTAAAAGATCTTAAGTGAGAGTGAGATGATTTAACTTACATTTTAACAGGATCACTCTTCAAGCTCTTTCTTCTATCAACTGCTTTCATCCATTTAAGAAGCCAACTCACTAGGGTTCTGATTGGTTATTAAATTCTTTTACAGCATGTACTTCCAGGGAAGAGTAGATAAAAGGTATGTTTAAAGATATACTTATATTTAGTTCTTAATGTCAAATAACCACAAATGAAAATAACATTAGACGATTTTATCCAGTGCACAGAACAAGAAAGTGAAAAGGTTTTACTTACATATACTTAGATTCTAAGGAGAAATTAAAAACAATAGGCATGTTGTATAGAAATTGAGACATCAAATCTCTTAAATCCATCTTTATTTGTTTATTTATTTTTTCATCTCTATTGCCTCAGCCTTGTTTCAGGACAACAGCATTTCTTCCCTGGAGGATTGTGGTAATCTCTTCCTAACTGGTTAGGGTACTTTAAACTAAACTTCCCTTCTGTCGATACCATAGTTCCGATATCATTTCTTTTCTAATGTACTATAATGGCTTTTCCTAACCTGTTTTACTGCCTGCATTCTTGCTCTGCCTTCAGTACTTTCAATTGTGTCATCACAGAACTTTTTCTATTATGGAAATGTTATTCTCAACTAAAATTTTTCAATGGTTATATAGAGGGTTCAGGTTAAAGCTGAACTCCTTAGGATGGCAGAGAGGCTTAATGTGTAGTCTCACACTATCAATGTTATCTTTAAAGAACTACTTAAAGCTTCCTGAATGTGCTATGGTTTACCTTGATTCCATGCCTTTTCACATGCTACTTCCTTGGGTCACTTCTACTTGTCATTCAAGACTCAGGCCATGTGCTGCCTCTTTTTGGGAAGTCAGGGTTACCTGCCTTTCCTATAGGCAACCACAGTACATTTTGTAAATATTATAACTGTTGATTTACTCCATTCGTTTATATACTATTTGAGGGGAGAGTCTAAGTATTATTTGCTTTTGTATTTCCAAGACCTAACATGTAGCAGATGATAAATAAATGATCTCTGAAGGAGATAAAGTACCATGAAGAAAGTAAAGAGGGAAGATTGGTATGTAATTTAAACATGACCTCTGTCCTGGATTATAAAGAGAAATGCAGTAGAGATGCCAACAATTGACTGAAGTTATATGAGGCAAAAGAAACTGAGTCAGCACTGTTCCGTCCCCAGAGTTCATTAGCTACTTAAAATAAATCAGAATATTGAAGCAGAATTTGCAAGTTATAGCTGCCTTTACTATTATTGTCATTAGTGTTTCAAATGAAGATTTTTACAATTCATACATGTATCTGTTAGATCTACATTTTAATGTAATTTTTTTCCTTAAAATTCTGAAGAATATGAAGGCATCACAGTGGCCTCTTGATAGGTTAGACTAGAGGAAGAACTGCTCCTCTAATAGCTGTTGCTACATTGATTGAAGATCTTTCAGTAGATTTGCAAAGGAGATATGGGAAAGTACTTCTTCTTGTGATAGTCGAAGTCTGTGACATTTAAATGGAGTTGGGTATAGATAACAGAATGCATTTATTTAATTTAACAAATATTTGACCAGCTGCAATGGGCCAGGTGCTGACCTACGTACTGGAGATACAATTTTAAACTAAAAACAATGCTACCGTCATGTAACTTGTATCAGAATGTCTTTTCTCATTTCCATTCTGTAAATGAGTATGGGGGTAGAAATTGTGTGAGACCAAAACATTCAACAGGTCTGGTTTGCCCTTGAAAATGGAGAAGTGGAAGGAATCTAAAAGCTTAGCTTTCTGTCATACCCCTGGCAATTCTGTAAAGTCTGAACTGAACAAAAGGAAACTTCATTCATACCAGTTTCCCCTGTGGGTGTGCTTCTCTCATGAAGCAGAGACATGTTTACTTTCAACATAATATTTTGCAATTCTGCTTTGACTAAATTCCTTCTCCCATATATGGTTTTCGGTGTCCGTGTTGGAATTTCCAGAAACTCTTGGTTTTTTGTTTTTGTTTTACAATTTTTCATCTTCATGAATTAGGCCACTCTATATTTGTGTTAAAATATTTGCAAAGAGAGTGATACTTCCAGCTAGTAGAGTGACATATTGAGGACATATTAAACTTCCTTAGTTAATATTGAATTCAGTGTGGAACTCAAAATGCTAAATAACTTATAACTTTTGCAACTGAGTTATAGGGTAAATGAATAGTCTGTTATGGTAATAGAAATTGTTTGTCACATTTTCCCAATTATTCCTTTGGCATTCATAAATATTCAGTGTACAAATCCAACTAAAGTAGGCAGTTGCTAGGTCATCACCATAGCAGTAACTGGAAGTTACAGACCATATGTTATATTAGCGAATGGGTACAAAGATTTGGTCAATTCAGTTGGAGGTATATGAAGTGAATTTGATTTTAGTCTTTAATTTCCAGGGAGAATCTGGTGGGGATATTGCCAAAAAAAGGTTGAAAACAATGATTCAGAACTAGGGTCATAAATAGCAAAGTGTTCTGGAGCTGGTGTTCTTGGCCAGAAGGACAACTTTCATTGCATTACAATATATTTTTTCTATTGCTCTAATATTTTTTCTGTTATTATTACTACCTATTTCTATTTACTAATATATCTCTCTCCATATATATATATCCGTATATGTGTGTGTGTATATATATGTGTGTATATATATATATATATATACACACATTCCCATTATTAGCCTGTTAAGACAGATCAATGGATTTTTAAAAAATGTTCCCAAATTTACCTCTTATTTGAAAGTGTTTGACATCCCACTTATTTTTGTCTCATTGATTTCTCAATCCATAGCAAAATTTGCTCCCATGATCTTAACAATTGCCCATATTTATGTTTTAGTCAGTTTTCTCTCTTGGGCTCAGACCAACACTTTTTATAGCTTATACGGCACCTCTGCTTGAATAGCCTACAGCCACCTCGAAACCTACCTGTGCAAAATTGCATTCATTATTATCAATCCAACCCCCAAAGCTGTTCCCATCTCCTGAATTCCTAATCTCAGACTTCACCATCCATTAGTCTACCCATAACCAAACTGAGAGTCATTCTTGAATACTACCCTTCTCTTATTTCCCATATCCTAATGGCCAGAGAACCCTATAGATTTTAACTCTAAACTGTCTCCCAACCCTGTATTCACCTCTTCATTACTACTGATGTTGCCTTAGTTTAGGCTTCACATGTGTATTCATACCTCTTTGCTTTTGCACAAAATCTTCTGTCTGCTGTATGTACTTTTCTCCCTTGCCTGCCTGGCAGACTCCTGCTAATTTCTAAAGTTCCAGATATCCTCTTCTGTAAAGCCTTCTAACTTGCTTCTACTACTCTGCTACCCACCGGAGTTAGTGTCTTCTTCCTTGCTGCTCCCATATCTTTTTTTAAATTTGAAGTATTGTTGATTTACAATGTTTCAGGTGTACAGCAAAGTGATTCAGTTCACATATACATATATATGACTATTTTTCAGATTCTTTTCTATTATAGGTTATTACAAGGTATTTAATATAGTTCCCCGTGCTATACAGTAAGTCCTTGTTGGTTATCTATTTTACATATAGCAATGTGTATATGTTAATCCCAAATTCCCAATTATCCCTCCCCCCTTCCCCTTTGGTAACCATAAGTTTGTTTTCTATATCTGTGAGTCTATTTCTGTTCTGTAAATAAGTTTATTTGTATCATTTTTTAGATTCCACATATAAGTGATATATGGTATTTGTCTTTCTCTGTCTTCATTTGCTATGATAATCTCTAGGTCCATCCATGTTGCTGCAAATGGCATTATTTCATTCTTTTTTAAGGTTGAGTAATATTCCATTGTATGTGTGTGTGTGTATGTATGTGTATATATATATATATATATATATATATATATATATCTCACATCTTCTTTATCCATCCATCTGTCGATGGGCATTTAGGTTGCTTCCATGTCTTGGCTATTGTAAATAGTGCTGCTATGAACATTGGGGTGCATGTATCTTTTCAAATTATAGTTTTCTCCAGATATAGCCCAGGAGTGGGATTGCTAGATCTTATGGTAACTCTATTTTTAGTTTTTTAAGGAGCCTCCATACTGTTCTCCATAGCGGCTGCACCAATTTACATTCCCACCAACAATGCAAGAGGGTTCCCTTTTCTCCACACCCTCTCCAGCATTTATTGTTTGTAGACTTTTTCATGATGGCCATGAAGCGGTGTGAAGTGGTATTTTGCTGTAGTTTTGATTTGCATTTTTCTCATAATTAGTGATGTTGAGCATCTTTTCATGTGCCTGTTGGGCCATCCGTATACTCCCACATATTTTGTAACATACCTTTATGTAATACTTACCAATTAAAATTATAGATACTATGGCCATACAGTAATAAATTACTATAAACTTTAATAAGTTAAATTTTAACAACTCAGCCCCTGGCTACTAAACAAATATTTGTTGGGTAAATTAATGAATTAATTAACAAATCTGGCAAGTTGGCAAGTTGTTCAATCTTGAACAGAAAAAAGACACTAGCAAAAGAAGAGGGAAACATCTTTAGGGACTGAATTTTTAGGCAGGAAACTAGTGAAGTGTAGGTCATGTTTCCATTGTTTCTTTTTCATTGGAGTAGGACATGTGAAAGATAAAGGAATCTCTGGGAAGGGAACTACTGGCAATGTAGTTAGTATTCATGAAATGGGCTTAGATACCTGGACCATGACTTAATATCCTGGAAAGATAGGCTCTTGGCTAGAGTGAGATGCATATTGCAAAATGGGGAAGAACAAACATGTTTTCCCAGAGGTTAGCTGACCTGTTCAAGAAGGTTCTACTTTGAAAATGTAGAGAAAGCAAAATAAATTCCCAGATAAAGCCATGATGCTGATTTCTTTGGAGGAGAAAAGATAGGATATGGAAAGAAAAACAAGACTGAGGGAGCTTCTCAGGGATTCACATGAGAAAATAATTTAAAAAGACTGAAAATATTACTTAGAAATTCAAATGCCAAAACACATGTAAAACACATGGATTGTAAATAAAACGAATGCACGTTGCAAAATGTATACACATATGGGAAGTACTAAGACTTGTTGGAAATACTTTTATGAAACAGTTTATCTCATGCACCAAATAAATAATTACTAAAAATCTGATAGGAGGGAGTGTATAATAGTATGATATGTCAAGAAAATACACCTTTAAGGATATCCACAAAATATATACCTTACAAGTGGATGAAAGAGGCAGAAATGATGTTGAACTGACTTTACAGAGGCAACAGATGATGTGTTCTTGATATATTTTACAAAACTGGCAGAGAATCAAGATATAGTAGTAATGGGGATATAATCTGGCCATCTGCTGGAAGCCTTAGTCAGCCAAATACAGAGCATCTGACAAGTTCTTGACTTGCTTGATGAAAATTCTGACTCCCAGAGAGTGAAGGAAAATGTCAAAACTCATCCTTGAAGTGGCAGAGCCAGTATGCTAGCATTTTGTATTTTTATAAAAAGAAAAGAAAATGTATATGATTATGTGTTGGATGCATTTTAATACTTATTTTAAAAACCTCTATAGGGACACAGGAGGAACTGGTAACATTGGCTGCCTCTGGGAAAGAGGGCTGGTGGCTGGGGAACAGGTATAGCAGAGATACTTTTAACATTTTTTTTTTTTTACTTTAGAAATTTTGAAGTGTGCAATTCTATTGCTTATTCCAAAGATAAGTTAAAATAATCAAAGACACCCCCTAAAAAGAAAAAGTTCCAAATTAACATTTATTCTGGGTAACAGGGAAGGACCCTTTTAAGATAAAACATAACATTTTGCATAGCTTTTATTAAACCATTTATATTGTATTGCAGTCATATAATATGAGTAGACCTCTTAAGCAATTTACCAGATTAACCAGAGAATTCCCTGCTGTCTGGAAAATATACTATTTGATACTGAAGGCGCACTGGATGCTCCCAGCTGGGGGTCTCCCTTTCTTGTACTCATGCCTTTGCCTCTCTCCAAGTGGGGTGTGTGCTTAACAAGACTCAGTTGTGTGTGTATTCAAACCTGATTATGTCCATTATACTTGATATTTTAAAACATGTAATTTAATTAAATACTAAACTGATGAGATTTTAAGTGTGGAGTGAAAGAGTTATTATTTCTTGTAAACTTATTTGAATGCTTTGGAAAGACTATGAAAATAAGATGTTAAAACAAGTGCTGTCAGAATAGATTTTGAGCAAGACAACTGTAAAAGACTGGGAAAAAAATCACAAAAGTCTACATGGTTTTAGGACTCCAATACTTCTACAGTGTTGTTACATTTTTACTCTATTTTAAATAAACTGAAAATAGAAATGATAGATGATGTGTTATGGCTCCACAAGAAAGACAATGCAAAATTCCAATCAGCAATCGAACAAAAGGACTTGACCCTCTGTGTTAAAGTTGGATGAGTGAATGTATATTTAAAGGTCTAAGTTAAAAATATACACTTCAGTTTTTTATGTGTTATGATTCTCCACTTTAATAGTTTCTGTTTAGCTCACTGACCACAGACCTTATCCTGTGTTGGCTTAAGTACCTGACTCTTCCACAGGACTCTTAACTTTAGAAGAGGGGCCATATCTTGTTCATCTTTGTAACCCTTGTGTATCATATGGATCTTAGAACACAGTAGATGGTCAATAAGTGTTTGTTGAATAATTACTGTGCCAACAGAGTTGAGAGTGGCACATGTTTTTGCTTAGTCCTGATACTGGGGAGTCACCAGGCCTGTCAACAAAACTTGAGAAGAGTAGAGTAAACAGCCCCAGAGGAAAACTAAATTCAGGAGCTGAGTTAAGAGAAAGAATAACCAGGTTGATGGAAGGAGCTGGACAATCTCATCTTTGATCACTGTAAGAGCTAAAATATGAAGAAAATGTAGAGTCAAAGCCGACAGAAAAGGACAAAGAAACAAGAGGAAAAAAATCAATATATTAGGAGTTCCAAAGCAAGAGTAAGTTCATCTGAAGTGTTATGGCCATGTGCTTCTCAACATTCTTCTACTGACCTTCAAGACGAAATACTCAGAGTGAGCTTTCAACAGATGAAATTCTGGAAACAGTTAAGCTAGACCTAATTCTATAGGAGTTTGTCGGTAAGGGGAAATGAAAGTTTTCTTGGGAGAAAATAACTCAGTCATTTTAGAGTTTGTGATAACCAGGGAGGGGGAAACTTTTCTTAGATGCACATAATAGACCAGAATTTCCCAAAGTGTGTTCTATGGAACATGAGATTGCAATATTCTCTGTACTGCACAGAGTACATTTTCTTATTTATTTATTTGTTCTTCTTCTGGAATGTAATCTCCACAAGAGAACTGGCTCTTCTGGCCTGCCTTGCTCACTGCCACAGGCCCACAGATTTAAATAGTGCCTGGCACATATTAAGTGCCTCAGGAATATTTATTAAATGAAGGGCCAGGGAACAACATGGAGAGGCAGGAATCCGGACAGCCCCAGAGACGGCAGGGACAGAGTTGCACAAATAGGATCACAGGTGAAGGTCATTGTGAAGCAGAAAGAGGCATCAATTACCCAAACCTCCACCACCAAATGGGACATTTTATTTATAAACTGAAAATAAATGGAGCTCCTTTTTTGCCCTCTACAAGGCACTGCAGTAGAGACGCAAGGTTCAAGGCATAGATGCCTGGGAGACTGGTGGTAACCTTGTTAGAAATAGAGAAGGCATATCTCTATGGAAGGTGAAAAGGCTCATTAATTACTTTTATAGAAATTCTTATCTGCTTAGTTTATAGCAAAAAAAAAAGTTCGTTAGCTGGTGAACATAGTTTCAATAATTTAAAAATACAATTTATGAGACTGTTTCATAGTAACTGCAGGAGATACTTTATCGTTCCTCTCTAAATCACTCAAACGAACAGACGGACTCATTATGCAATCATCTAAGTACTCTTAATTAAAGAGATAATGTTCATATCATAATCTTTTAAAAAAATGACTAAGTTGTGAAACTTAAGGACAAAAGAAAGAGAAAAGAGTACTTCCTGCCTTTGCAAATATAATTCCACAGAGAGCAGTGGCTCTCAGCGGTGCTAGAATCACCTGAGAATTTTAAGGAGCAAACCGATGGCAAGTCACAGCCCAGAATTTCTGGGGGTGGGGCCCCAGCCTCAGAAATTTTTAACATGCTCTCTGGGTGAGTCTAATGTGCAGCCGGGCTGAGGACAATGAAAGCAAGAGATGTGAAGGAGGGGAGTACTGGAGACTGTCTTTTATGAGAGTAAATCTGAACCGTAGTGGGAAGTTGGAATTGAAATTCACATCCACAGTTTCAAATCTGAATGCTCTAAATATGATATTTTATGTGGAACTCTTTAACTTCTCAAAATATTAGATATTTTTTTCCATTAAGGATTCAATGTACTGATCTGGAAGTAAACCCTTCAGAATGAATAAGAACTGATCATTAGAGACAGAAAGTCATCACACACTGGAAATGGTCACTATATAGCCAATCAGATTTTTTCATCTTTTTGATATAAAGATTGTGAGCTGCTGAAATAGTTTATTAATGGAGTTTATTAATAGAAAATTATTAATTTTAATTTATTAAAATTATTTCTCTACAAATATTTGAAATTAAAGTCATGTTATATATTTTGGGATGTTTAAATTGAACTCTGCCTAGTGAAAGGGAGACAGACCAGATGATTAAGGAAATTATTTTCAAACAAGAAAGCTTACTTATTTTAACCATGATTAAACTTTGCTGTAGGACTCTTGAAGTTGGTTCGGTGGTACGTGTGGTTCTGGTACTGCAACCACACGTTCCATTTTTAGGAAGATGGCTAACAGGCTGCCCAGTGTGGGTGTGGACAGATGCCCATTCCCTGACTGCTGTGACAGTGTGGCTGACTTCAATAAAGGGACACTCCATTTCCTTCTTCTACTCCTCCCCTTCCCTGTCAATCAGCTTTCCCAACATCATTGTCAGTCCACTGGGCTACTGTTCTATCCCTACTCTAGACTGAATACTTAATTATATGCCAGGAACATACAATACTGCTACAAGATGATACTATTATTATCTCCGCTTTCTAGATGAGGAAAGAGGGGTGTGGAAACACAAGACAACTTCCCTAGTCACTCAGCTAGGTTGGTGAGTTGTAAAGCCAACCTTGGAGCTTAAGTCCATCTGGCCCAGAAGTCCATCTCAAAAGCATTATATTTGCTCTTTCATCCTTTCACTGTGGATGGATTCCCAGGTCACACTCTGAGCTGCTGCCCACTGGAATCAGATCCTGTCTAGCCAGTCTGCAAAATGGAACATTTCTGCCCTTTCTTACTTCCCACTACATGGATCAGTCACCCTGACCGTGGATACCACACCCAGGATATGTGGCATCTAGGAAGATCCCACCAAAGGAAAAAACTAGGGATAGCCTGGAAAATCAAAGCATGCCCCGCTGCCCACGACCTGTAGTTTTGCTTGAAGAGTGAGTGCATCGGTACTTTAGTCTCTCTCAGCAACAATTTCCTCTTATTCCCCCGGAGAAGGGATCATGGTTGCTTTCTGGCTATTGCCATTAGATTTTCCCTCATGCAATGGAGCTAGACACTTCTGCTATGATTTCTCCCATTGGAAGGCCCCAAGAGCCTTCTCCATAATCAGTAGATCAGGTCTCCCTGCAATCTTTATAACCAAATATTAAAAAGATATATATTTAAAAGCAAATGATGGCTGTTACCATTGCTTCCCTAAAAGTATTACAGTTCCATAAAAAGGAGGTGGCTGGCTTTTATCCAGCACTACAAATATTTCAAATTAGAACCATTGACTTATTGAATGCCTTTGCATAATTTACTGTAAGAAGCAAAAATTCACCCACTCAGAACCTGGTTAACTGCCAGGAGAAATAAATGTCATGCTCTTTAAAAAAAGAAAGAAAGAGGGGAAAAAAAATGTTAATTGTTGTTTATGCTGACAAGCATGGTAAATTAGTCCCCTAATGGCATAAAGGTATCCAGTGTTGCTTAATCAACATAAAATTATTTGGAGGCTCAGAATATCTGGCTCTGTGAGTCACATTAGACTCCAATCTATTCTCATTTGCATCTGAAATGATACTGTTCACAAATGCAGTAGATCTTGTCTGAGGAGACCCACTTAGGTGAAGAGTTCTCGAAAGAACTTATTACCTTATAGTAAAAATATTTTGGATAAATCATGAAGATGATCAATTATATACAATTAAAATACCTAGGAAAATACAAGTATGACTTTGAATCAGGGTGCTAAATTTGTTTTTGTTACTGACAATTTCAAATATTTTAAAAAGAAACTTACTCAGAAGGTCCAGTTGCCCCAAGTCAATTTTTAAAGAAGTGCTAAGCACATTAGACTCTAGCTGCTGAGTCTTGGGCCTTATACAAGGCTCTTTAGTTGATAATAATATAAGGATTTTATTATAAGTAAGTAGATGCTATACGTAGATTCCATAAAGAAGATCCTTGAAGAGAATATGGTAGCAAGTATACTAAACAGTGTTTGTCCTTTGAAAAGCTTAGTAATAAAGCAAGTTGAGAGTGAGTAGGAAATTTACTGGGATTCAAATCTTAGAACTTGGAAAGTGAACAAAAGAATAATGTTTGCTGATCTATTTATTATCATATTAAATTCCATACTTGTTTTCTTAATGTTTCATCACTGCATGTAATGTACCATACTATGGAAAATATCAAGTCAGTGCCATAAAGTAAACATTCTGGACTCAGCTGCATTAACAGCTGCACAAATAGATTGAATACTAGAGTGTGTTGTTTAGGGACTCAGGTTGATGGAATGCTATCAGGAGTTAGCACAGTGGACACCTGGTGTTTTGCTTGCTCAGTGTTCCTTCTTCTTAAATATAACATGTCTGTCCTTTTGGGGATCACCCCTGCACTCTGAGTCCACATGGTTCCAATCAGGTGACTATATACTTGACATCAGGGGTGGGGTACATGTTCCAGGCCTGGCCAATGAGAATACAAATCCTCTTGACCACTGGGATTCCTTCAGATTTGGCTACCTGACCCAAGTCAGGCCAATTAGAGTCCATCTCAGGGCTTCTGGAGCTGCCAGGAAAGATATGCACTTTTGCAACAATGGGGTTGCTGAATTCATGGGATGTAAAGATGAATGAAGCTAATGGTAATTATTTTTAATGTTACACATAAAATATATGCCTGGAAATAAACCAAAAACGAAGAAGAACTTAGACATGGAGAGAGGCAAATACCTGAGGATGTTTGAACACTTGGATTCTGTTCTAGCCAAAGCCCTTGAATCTCCCAGATATGTGAGTCATCATTTTTGCTTTTGCTTCAACTAACATGATAGTACGTTCTGTCCCTTACAAATAAGTTATCTTATTAATACATGTAATTCAGATAGTGGTAGCAATAAGTAGCTATTTTAAAAGTGGCAGAGAAATGTGATAATTAGGCAGAAATTTTAAAAGAAAAAAGTGTATGCACATCAAATAGCACACAAAGCAAGAATATATTTTTATTAGACCATTTCAAAATTTAGATAGGATTATAGAATGTTAGGACTATAGAGATTACTCCTTTCAACTTTCTAATTTTAAATTTATAAGTATGTAAACTGAGGTCCAGAAGGAAACATCTAAAATGTTCGGTAAAGGTTATTGACAAATGCTTCCATGTGATTATAAAAATGGAAGTGGATATTGGACTGCTGAAGGATCTTAAAAGATTTCAATTTCTCAAGGGCAACTGTGAATATTAGGAACCAAATCAATGCTATTTTTCATGCAGTTTAATCTAGCCTAAAAGAACTTCCGGAGTGAAATAGAATGTGATTACTAATTTTTTTTTAAATTTTTATTTATTTATTTATTTATTTATTGGCTGCATTGGGTCTTCGTTGCTGTGCACGGGCTTTTCATTGTGGTGGCTTCTCTTGTTGCGGAGCACGGGCTCTAGGTGCGCTCAGTAGTTGTGGCTCGTGGGCTCTAGAGAGCAAGCTCAGTAGTTGTGGTGCACAGGCTTAGTTGCTCCGTGGCATGTGGGATCTTCCTGGACCAGGGATTGAACCCACGTCCTCTGCATTGGCAGGCAGATTCTTAACCACTGTGCCACCAGGGAAGCCCCATGATTACTAATTTAAAAACAGTTAATTCTTTTTCCTTAAAAGTGTCTTTGCTCTTCCTTCAACTAGGAAATGTAGCTAAAATTTACAAACAGATATGCATTCAAATACATGAGTCTGTTTATATCATATTAAGATATTAATTAGTTTGTTTACTCTTTAAAGAAATAATAAACACTAACCCTGTTGAAGTGGAACTTTGGTTAAAATTATAGTTAATTATAAATTAACTTTAATTTCTAAGTAACTATCAGTATTTTCCCATTACAGAGTTGATGTAGTCATTAGGAAAAATGGACATCATGGAACCCAAACAGCTGGCTGACATAGATAGCTTTAACTCTTCCATAAATTGACTGTTGTGAAATGCTGGCATCACGGCAGTGGTTTTGAGGACACTGCATCTGTCTTTTAAAATTACACTTGGGGAAAAATAAAACCCAGGTGACTGGTACTTTGAAATATGTTTTGTTATTTATTTTAGTCATTTACTAACTTATAATTGTGAATCTGAATGCTTGTGGAATTATGGGTTGGACTTTTTATGGGCAGATTTGAAAGGTTTCAAAACAGAAAAGGAACCATTCATCCCATCTTTGAAAAACAACAAAACACAATGGAAATATTTCACACCATATGGAGATAATATATAAATATCGAGAGGATTGTGTCAATTCATTGTCAGTATAAACACAGGGCACACTTCCTACTCTTTGTCTTTTGTGAAAAATATACATACTAAAACAAAGCTAAGCCCATTGTTAGCTTTAATTATGAAAGGTAACAGGTTACAGCAAGTATGCTCACCTGAAAAAATAAGGTTATCAAGTCTCATTTAAAATAATCATTGAAAGCTCAAAAATTGAAAAAACACAACAAAGGCATGAACATTGATCAGAAGAAAATATAAATAGACATTGAATGAAAAAGACTGAAGCCACTCAATTCATGTTGGAAACTCCATGATTAGCAGCATTTTTGGTATTGATACATAGACCAGCGACTTGAGCTACTGTAATAATTCGGCAAATGATTGACCACATTCTGTGTTGTTAAAAAGTCATTAAAATTTTGCTTGGCTGATTACATGGTAATTATACAGAAACTGTGGTATGGAAGAGCTATTACTAATAAGCATTGAGAATATAACATGAAAAAATACAAATAGAAGCAAACGATTATTTATATAATAAAAATGCTGGTAGTATTTCCTCTGTTCAAAGGGTCAAATGAAAATCTTCAGAAATTATGTGGAACTCAACATGAAAACCAGCTCAAATATTAACATGTTGCTAGTCTGTAACGGGCCCCGGACTAGAGCAGGTCTTTCACTGCTGTTTTGGTCTCTAATGTTCCCTTAGGTATAGGCTTTAATAAACAACTTGCTTCAGGTCACACCCTTCCTTAAAAAATCAAATAATATAGAAGTGAAAACTGTTAAAATGAAAATACTCCTTTATTCATGTGTGATTATTCTCCAAGAGTTTTCTATATACATGCAAACATATCAGGGCCAGGACTAGGTTATGGTGAGTGAGGCATCTAGGGTCTAAAATTTACAGAGATACTGAGAATTTTATGCCCTAGGCATCTCACTCACTTCCCCATAGTCCTGGTCCAGAAACATGTGCAATTATATGTATACAATTTTATACAAATTTATGTACAATATATTTGAAATCAAAATGGGATCGTAGTGTATGGGTGTAACTTGCTTGATTCACTCAGCAATATATGGCAAGCATCCTTCCTTGTGAGTATATATAGATCTGTATCATTTTTTCAAATATCTGCATAATATGCTATAATCTGAATGTAGTATAATTTATTAAATCCCCCCTCTGCTGATGGACACATATCACTTCCAGTGTGGGAGTACTGCTAATAATATTACAATTTTATACACACAGTTTTGTGCAATTGTGTATTTCGGCAGGACAGATTATTGTCAGTAGTGCAATTGTGCATTCAACTAACGTTCACATTTTAAAGGTTTGTGGGTACTGACAACTTTCCCTCTAAACTGCAGCAATGTCAAATCAAACTTTCGGAGATGATGGAAATGTTCTCTGTGTTGTCCAGTATGGTAGCCGCTAGTGACATGAGGCCATTGGTCGCTTGAAATGTTGTTAGTGAAACTGAGGAACTGAATTTTAATTTTATTTCATTTTTTTAAAGTATTTATTTATTTAATTAATTTATTTTATTTATTTGGCTGCATCTGGTCTTAGTTGCAGCACACCGGCTCTTCATTGTGGCACGCAGGCTTCTCTCTAGTTGTGGCATGCGGGCTCTAGAGCACGCCAGCTCAGTAGTTGTGGTGCGTGGGCTTAGTTGTCCCACGGCATGTGGGATCTTAGTTCCCTGACCAGGGAGCGAACCGGCGTCCCCTGCATTGGAAGGTGGATTCTTAACCACTGGACTTCCAAGGAAGTCCCTTTATTTCATTTTAAATATAAAATTTTCAATTGATTGTCTTTGATTTTCTTGGTTTATGACCACTGGCTAGGGCATCCATAAAAACATTGAATAATAGCTGTGTATAAGCAGACTTTTCTTGTTCTGAGCTTTAATCAGAATTCTTCAAGAGTCACATCTTATGTGTGACATTTGTTGTTGGTTTCTGATAGGTTGTCTTCATCAAAGTAACAGAAAGTGCTGGTGGGCTACCCTCGAAGCCATTCTGTAACCTCTAACTATGGATGCTGGAGAGCCAGTTACTTACTTCCTCTGTTAAGGGGAAGTCTGCTGGCATCTTAAGAGAGAGATCATTTGAATCCTCTTAAGGGTTAGGCATCAGTGCGTGTGTGAGTGCAGAGCTTGTTGGCAGTTCTCCTTTTCCTACATCCAGTCTTGAAGCCTAGAGCTGTGGCAGCCCTCCTGATAATAAGCAACCAGCATGAGAATGAAGAGCTGACAGCTAAGCATGGTCAAAACACAAGGCTGGAATGAACCTGAGTGCCGAGTTATATTTTTAGCTCACTGACCCAGTTCTGAGACTGTCTGCTTCTGAAATTCCTGTAAAATAAATACAAAAACGTTATTATAGCTTAAACCACCATTCACAGAGTTTTCTGTTACTTTCCACCAGAGCATTCTTAACCAGTACTTCAAGTTAAGAACACTTTTTTTCTATTCCTAGTTTTATAAGTATTATTAAAACCAGAAATGAATGTCATGATCAATCACATATCTTTTCTAATGTAAATTTCAAAGAACAACAACAAATACTTAAATAATGCCAAATATGTGGAAGGCATTGTTCTAAGTTTTTACATTTATTAACTAATGTAATCTTTATAAAAACCCTATGGGGTAGATACTATTATTATTCATATTTAAAAATGAGGAAATTGAGACACAGAGAGGTTAGGTAAATTGCCTAAGGTCACATAGCTAGTAAGTGACAGAGTCAGTATTTGAACCTATACAGTTTGGCTCCAGGATCCTGGATCTTAGTCTACCTCTAGCACTTATTATAGTATTGAAAAAATGATACATGGACCACAGTATGTATTTCTCAATTCTATCATTATTTTATTATTAGTTGTCTTTATCATAAGAGTTACCAACAGAGCTATTTGACTGAACTAATGTCAAGTGAATATGAATTATTTTATTACTTTTAATTGAATTATAATTAATATACATATTACATTAGTTTCAGGTATATTACATAGTGATTCAATATTTTTAAATATTATGAAATGATAATAATAAATCTAGTTCCCACCTGTCACCAAAGTTGTTACAATATTATTGACTATATTCCCTATACTATGCATCACATCCCTGTGACTTATTTATTTTATAGCTGGAAGTTTGTACCTCTTAATCTCCTTCACCTATTTCATCTGTCCCTG
Source organism: Balaenoptera borealis (assembly GCF_965194805.1). Classification (NCBI taxonomy): domain Eukaryota; kingdom Metazoa; phylum Chordata; class Mammalia; order Artiodactyla; family Balaenopteridae; genus Balaenoptera; species Balaenoptera borealis. The sequence goes on along the minus strand of NC_138870.1, from coordinate 22,163,425 downwards.
AACCCCCCTCCCCTCTGGTAACCAACTGTTTGTTCTCTATATATGTGAGTCTGTTTCAGTTTTGTTTTGATTGTTCATTTGTTTTGCTTTTTAGATTCCACGTATAAGTGAAATTATACAGTGTTTGCCTTTCTCTGTCTAACTTATTTCACTTCACATAATACTCTCTAGGTCCATCCATATTGCTGCAAATGGCAAGATTTTATCATTTTAATGACCGAGTAATAGTCCATTGTGTATATATATATATATATACCACATTTTTATCCATTCATCTATCAATGGACACTTACGTTGCTTCCATATCTTGGCTATTGTAAATAGTTTTGCAATGAACATAGGGGTACCTATATCTTTTCAAATTGTGTTTTCATTTCTTCAGATGAAAACCCAGTAGTGGAATTGCTGGACCATATGGTAGTTCTATTTTTAATTTTTTTTTTAGGAAACTTTATACCCTTTTCCATAGTGACCGCACCAATTTATATTCCTACAAACAGTGCATGAGACGTCCCTTTTCTCCACATCCTCACTAACACTTGTCGTTTCTTGTCTTTTTGATAATAGCCATCCTGATAGGTGTGAGGTGGTATCTCATTGTGATTTTGATTTGCATTTCCCTGATGATTAGTGACACTGAGCACATTTTCATGTGTCTGTTGGCCATCTATATATTTCCCTTGGAAAAATGTCTATTCAGGTCCTGTGCCCATTTTAAAATCAGGTTGTTTGGTTTTTTTTGATATTGAGTTGTATGAATCCTTTATATATTTTGGATATCAACCCCTTACTGGATACATCATTTGCAGATATTCTCTGGTTCAGTAGATTGCCTTTCATTTTGGTTGCTGGTTTCCTTCCCTGTGTGAAAGCTTTTTAGTTTGGTGTAGTCCCATGTGCTTAATTTTGCTTTTGTTTCCCTTGCCTGAAGAGGCATATCCAAAAATATGTTGCTAAGACCAGTGTCAAAGAGATTACTGCCTATATTTTCTTCTAGAAGTTTTATGGTTTCAGGTCTAACATTTCAGTCTTTAATCCATTTTGAGTTTATTTTTGTATATGGTGTAAGAAAGAAGTCCAGTTTCATTTCTTTGAATGTAGCTGTCCAGTTTTCCCCACATCACTTATTGAAGAGACTGTCTTTTTCCCATTGGATATTCTTACCTCCATTGTCATAAATTAATTGACCATGTAAGTGTGGATTCATTTCTGAGCTCTCTATTCTGTTTCATTGATCCATGTGTCTGTTTTTGTGCCAGTATCATAATGTTTTGATTATTGTACCGTTGTATTATAGTTCAAAATCAGGGAATGTGGTATCTCCAGACTTATTCTTTTTTCTTAAGATTGTTTTGGCTATTTGGGGTCCTTTGTGGACCCATACAAATTTTAGGGTTATTTGTTTTAGTTCTGCGAAAAATGCCATTGGTGTTTTGATAGGGATTGCATTGAATCTGTAGATTGCTCTGAGGAGTATGGACACTTTAACGATATTGTTTCTTACAAATGCAATACTGTTGCATTTCTATATACTAATAATGAACCATCACAAAGAGAAATGAAGAAAACAATCCCATTTACAATTGCATCCGTATATTATTTTTGTATCCTGCAACTTTACTGAATTCATTTATTAGTTCTAATAGTTTTTTTTGGTGGATAGTAATTCAGTATTTTAATGTCAGTTACATAATTTGCTATAAAAAGAGAGCACCAGTAAAATTCAATCGATCAAGCTTCAAAGGAAATCTTAGTTTTTCATACTCAATTTATTTTCTTAAAGAGTTTGATTCACAAATTCATTTCTTAGACTTTTTTTTTTTTCTGGGACTCGCATGAATAATATCCTTTTCTTATTCTTCCTAAAGTTGGAGTTATAATAGATGAATTAAGGCAATTTTTCCCATTTCTTTAACATGTTCTTACTTTGGCCAGAATTTCTTTCTTTTTTTTTTTTTAATAACTTTTTTTGTTTGTTTTATTCTGCATTTCTCATATGACAGTCCCAAACCCAACACTTGTTTTTGTTTTCTGCCTTTCTTATTCTGTCAGCATCTATGTCAGCACACTTTTTCCCAATAGCATATGCAATCTGATCCTCATCTGGTGGGTACACATAGGCCCTCAAAGATCCTGGCTCTCTAGCATGGGAACCTGAGTCCTTCCTTTCGACTACACCCATGTATGTCTGTGCTTGGGGCTCTGCCTTGGTCCCATCACCTTTGAGGTGTCCTTAGGCCAGGAGCACCAAACACGTTATATGCCAACTCTGAATAAATACAGGGGGCTGCTTGGAGCCCAGGGTTGAGGGTAAGGTGGCAGGCTGTGTCTGGGTTCCATTACAAAGAATGCTGTGCTTGACTGGCAGTGTCTGCCATGGCAACACCAACTAGACATGTCTGGAATGAGGATATTGGGAGAAGAGGCTACATGCTGGCCACAGGTTTAGAAAGGGACAAGGTGTACGTTCTATCCCTGCCTTAGGTGGTTGTTCTGTTTCCCAGGCTGTGTTGTCTCACTGGCCAGGAGGCTGAGGGGGCAGTCTAAAGACCATGAAGCTGCAAGTGGCTTCCCCAGGCCCTGGATCGGAGAGCATGAGCCCCAAGCTACAGGGAGCTTGGAAGGGCAGCCTGTGCAGGGCCCTACAGGGGTCTACATGCTGCAGGCCATGCTGGCATTAGCTCCTTGTCCTCTGGAGTCAGTTTCATCCAGGCAAAGCCAGCTGGCTGGCTGTCAAAGAGTCAGATACAACTTGGGGGTAAAAACACTTTTCCATGGCACTTACATAGAAGTGTACTGGCTGTCAAAGAGTCAGATACAACTTGGGGGTAAAAACAGTTTTCCATGGCACTTAATCTCTGGATACACTTTCCAAACTAAAAAGGTTTCTCTTCTATGTGCTACTGAGAAATCAAACTAGAGTAAAAGGACAGTCTTACTTTAATCAAGTTCCAGAATGAGGACATACAGCTTAGAAAAGCACTGTCTCAGCAGAAGATGCAAGGATGTGTGTAAAAGAATGTTTCTAGAAAATACCAAAGGCACCAAATATAACCCCAACTTTGCCTTCTGCTTCTCCTTGATGCCACTCCATACCCCAGGTGGGGAGGCTACTTTGTCCAGCTGACTTTGGGAATGTCATAGTGCTCTGTGAGTGTGTCCAGGTGTCTGTTGAAGTCCTCTTCTCTCTGCTTGTGAGTATTAAATGCTTTCTTCAGGATTTGCCGCTTCTCCTGCATCTTCCATTTGCCGCTTCTCCTGCATCTTCTTGATGCCTGGGCCGGTGCCTACTTGTGCAGGCTGCACCGCTTCTCCTCCTCGTTCTTTTTGCTTGTTCCCATCGCATCCAGGAGTTTCACCTAGTCTTTGTCCTTCTTTTTCTTCTTCTGCTTAGTCACTCTGAGCTCTGCGATGCCTTTCAGCTTCAGAGGCCCCTTCTCCACAATTTCTTCCTTTTTCTCCCCCTCCTTCTTTGATCAAGGACAGTCATGCTTTTTTCCTCTGTCATCCAAGAAAAAGTTGCATAGACAAACAAAAAAAGGGAACAAGGACTTAATACTCCCACCTACTCCTGGGTTTTTGTGTCTCATCTCTTTTGTTCTATCTTTACTGTGCATGACTCAGCATATGTGGACAATATCTTAAAATCCTGTTGGCACTCCATAAATTAAAATAACAGAGCCTCCTGACAGCAGTAGTTATATAAGTAAATGTAAACCAAGATTATCTATGATGCAGGGCACAATGGGAATTACTTTTCAGCTTTGTATAAGTTGACAATAGAGAATTATATTGATACTTGATAATCTTTAAAGGCATTTGTTGTATTTTTCCTATTTCCTATTCTTTATGTATCCATTGGAAGTATAATGAATTCAAATTAACTAAGTATGAGTTGTGAAAAAGATAATATTAGTAAGATGACTCCAGTCTAACCATCATCATAGGCTTATTCTTTTACCATCACCTAAAGAAGATAAGGGTTTTTTTGTGTGTATATAAGTATAGTGACATTTAGTTCATAGATTTGTCATCATCATCTTTATTATCATTTCAATATGATAATGATAATATTATAAATTATCATAATCATAATTATCACCATTATGTGAGATTTTGTATATTTATCATTTAATATAATTCTTTTTCTAGTGATTCTTTAAAAAAAATTATTGCTAGATGTATAATTAAATGTCAGTGAATCAAGAGTGGCCAAGATGGTGGAGTAGGGAGACCCTGAGCTCACCTCCTCCCACAGGCACACCAAAATTACAACTATTTACAGAGAAACTATTGATGAGAAGGACCTGAAGACTAGCAGAAAAGATCTTCTACAACTATAGATATAAAGAAGGAACCACAATGAGATGGGTAGGAGGGGCAGAAATGTGGTATTAGTCAGACCCATACCACCAGGTAGGCAACCCACAAGTGGGAGGATAATTACAATTGTAGAGGTTCTCCCCAAGGAGCTAGGGGTCTGAACCCCACACTTGGCTCCCCACTTGAGGGGTCCTGCACTGGGAAGATGAGCCCTCAGAGTGTTTGGCTTTGACAACCAGCAGGGTTTACTTTTGGGAGAGCCAGGGGACTGTAGGAAACAGAAACTCCACTCTTAAATGGTGCACACAAAATTTCACATGCTCTGAGATCAAGGGCAGGAGCAAGCACTTGAAAAGAGCTTGGGTCAAATGCACTTGCTGATCTTGGAGAGCTTCTTGCAGAGGCAGGAGGCAACTAGGACTTACCCTGGGGACATAAACACTGGCAGCAGCCATTTTTGGGAGTTTATTCTACCACAAGGACACTAGTACTGGCAAATGACATTTTGGAATCCTCCCACTATCTTATTCGTGCTGGGACCCGGTTCCACCAACCAGCCAGTTGGCACCAGTCCTGGGACAGCCCATGCCAAATAGCTAGCCAGACAAGGACACAGCCCCAACCACCAACAGGGCAGTTGCTTTAGGACCGCCTGAACCCCCAGCCTCCCTGGGACCTGGATCCATCCACCAGAGGGCCCAGGACCTGGTTCCACCCACCAGTGGGCAGTCACTAGCCTGGACTCCCAGGGCCCCACAATTAGTTGCCAGGACATGACCCTACCCACCACCGGGCCAACACCAGATCCAGGACCTGTGGGCACCAGCCCACCAGCAAGCCCACAGCAGCTTCACACCCCTGGGCCGCAGCCAGCCACCCCAGGACCTGGCTTCACTTACTAGGGTGCCCTGGGACACCCCCAAGGGCTCTGCAGCCAGCCGCCTCATGACCTGACCTCACACACTAGTGGGCCTGGACTGGGACTTTGTAGGCCATGAACAGCCACTTGTGGCAGGAACTGGCCCTGCTTACCAGTGGCCAGCAGCCTCTGTACTCAGCAAGGCCTGCTGACTAACTGGACTGAGGGTCAGTCATGCCTACCAGCATGCCCAGAGTAGTCAGCCCACCACAACAAAAGGCTCACACAGCCCACATAGATGATGCCTCTAGAGCATATAATGCTGGTGACCAGAGTGGAGTGTGCTGCTAAGCCCCATAGGACATCTCCCATATAAGGCCACTTCTCCAAGATCAGGTAGCCAGACTACCAAATACATAGAAATAAAAATGGAGAATTAAGCAAAATGAAGTGACAGAAGAACAAGATAAAGCTATGGAAGAAGAATTAAGTGAAGTGGAGATAAGCAATCTGCCTGATAAAGAATTCAAGGTAATGATCATAGAGATGCTCAAAGAATTTGGGAGAAGAACAGATGAGAAGTCAGAAGTTTCTAACAACAAGTTAGAAAATATGAAAAAGAACCAAACAGAGATGAAGAATACAATAACTGAAATAAAAATTACACTAGAAGTAATCAACAGTAGATTAATAATACAGAGGAACAGATCAGCAAGCTGGAAGGCAGAGTAGTGGAAATCACCCAAGCTGAACAGAAAAAAGAAAAAAATTTTTCAATGAGGGCACTTTAAGAGACCTCTGGAACAACATCAAGTGTACTAATATTAGCACTAACATTAGGGGTCCCAGAAAGAGAAGAAAGAAGATGGCAGAGAACATATTTGAAGATATAACAGCTGAAAACTTCCTTAACCTGGGAAAAGAAACAGACATCCAAGCACAGGAAGCACAGGGAGTCCCAAACAAGATCAACCCAAAGAGGATGACACCAAGACACACTGTAATTAAAATGGCAAAAATTTAAGATAAAGGGAAAATATTAAAAGCAGCAAGAGAAAAGCAACTTGTTACGTACAGTGGACTCCCATAAGGCTATCAGCTGACTTTGTAGCAGAAACCCTGCAGGCCAGAAGGGAGTGGCACAATATATTTAAAATGTTGAAAGGGAAAAACCTACAACCAAGAATACTCTACCAGCAAGGCTATCATTCATATTTGAAGGAGAGATCAAGAGGTTACAGAGACACAAGAGCCAAAAGAGTTCATCATTATGAAACCAGCTTCACAAGAAATGTTAAAGGGACTTCTCTAAGTGGAAAAGACTATAAGTAGAAATATGAAAATTATATAAGGAAAAATCTCTTTGGTAAAGGCAAATATTCAGTAAAGGTAGTAGATCAACCACATATAAAGTGAGTAGGAATGTTAAAAGACAAAGGTAATAAAATCAGCTATATCCACAATAACTAGCTAAGGGATACACAAAACAAAAAGAAGTAAAATATGACATCGAAAACAGTAAACATGGTGGTGGGGGAATACAAATGCAGGATTGTTAAAATGCATTCAAACTTAAGAGATCAGGAACTTGAAATATATAAACACATATAAATTATATATATATATAAACTTCATGATATATATATAAACTTCATGGTAACCACAAACCAGAATCAAAAATAGATACATACACATCAAAGAAAAAGGAATTCAAAAATAACACTAGTCATCAAATCACAAGGAAAAAGAGCAAAAGAAGAAGAAAAGAACAAAAACGAACTATAAAAACAAGCAGAAAACAGTTAACAAAATGGCAATACATGCATACCTATCAATAAGTACTTTAAATGTAAATGGACTAAATGCTCCAATCAAAAGATATGGAGTGGCTGAATGGATACAAAAACAAGACCCATATATATGATGCCTACAAAAACTCACTTCAGATCTAAAGACATGCACAGACTGAAAGTGAGAGGATGTAAAAGTTATTCCATGCAAATGAAAATGAGAAGAAAGCCGAGGCAGTAATACTTATATCAGCCAAAATAGATTTTGAAACAAAGACTGTAACAAGAGATAAGGACATTACATAATGATCAAGGGATCAATCCAAGAAGAAGATATAACAATTGTAAATATACATGCACCCCATATAGGAGCACCTAAACACATAAAGCAAATATTAATAGACAAAAAGGGAGAAATTTACAGTAACACGATAATATTAGGGGACTTTAACACCACACTTATATCAATGGACAGATCATCCAGACAGAAAATCAATAGAGAAACATTGGTCTTAAGTGACACATTAAACCAGATGGGCTTAATAGATGTATATAGAACATTACATCCAAAAGCAGCAGAATGCACATTCTTTTCAAGTGTACAATACATGGAACATTCTCCAGGATAAATCACATCCTAGGCCAGAAAACAAGTCTCAGTAAATTTAAGAAGATTGCAATCATATCTAACATCTTTTCCAATCACAGAACTATGAGACTAGAAATCAACTGCAAGGAAGAAAACTGCAAAAAACACAAACATATGGAGGCTAAATAATATGCTACTAAAGAACCAATGTGTTGCTGAAGAAGTCAAGGAAGACATTTAAAAAAAGAGAAACACCTGGAGACAAATGAAAACAAAAACACAATGATTCAAAATCTATAGGATGCAGCAAAAGCAACTCTAAGAGGTATGTATATAGCAGTATAAGCCTACGTCAGGAAACAAGAAAAATCTCAAATAAACAACCTAACCTAACAACTAAATTTCTAAAAAAAAACCAAAGAACAAACAGAAGTCAAAGTTAGTATAAGGAAAGAAATCATAAAGATCAGAGCAGAAATAAAATGAAATAGTGACTTAAAAAAATAGAAAAGATCAATGAAACTAAGAGCTGGTTCTTTGAAAAAATTAAAAAATGGGCAAACCTTTAGCCAGACTCATCAAGAAAAAAAGAGAGAGGGCCCAAATCAATAAAATCAGAAATGAAAAAGGAGAAGTTACAATCAACACCACAGAAATACAAAGGATAATAAGAGATTACTATGAACAATTATACACAATAAAATGGACAACCTAGAAGAAATGGACACATTCTTCAATTGTACACATTGTACAATCTCCCAAGACTGAATCAGGAAGAAATAAAAAATATGAACTGACCAATTACCAGTAAAGAAATTGAATTGGTAATTAAAATCTCCCAACAAAGTCCAGGCTCAGACAGCATCACAGGTGAATTCTACCAAACACATAAAGAAGAGTTAACACCTATCCTTCTCAAACTATTCTAAAACATTGCAAGGGAAAGAATGCTTCCGTACTCATTCTTCAAGACCAACATCACCCAGATAACAAAACCAGACAAAGGTATCACACACAAAAAAGAAAATTACAGGCCAATATCACTGATGAATATAGATGCAAAAATCCTCAACAAAATACTAGCAAAGTGAATTCAACAGCACATTACAAGGATCATACAGAATAATCAAGTGGGATTTATCCTAGGGATGTAAGGATGTACAATATCCACAAATTAATCAGTGTGACACACCACACTAACAAATTGAAGAATAAAAAATTATATGATCATCTCAATAGATGCAGAAAAAGCTTTTCAAAAACTTCAACATCTATTTATGATAAAAAACTCTCAAGAAAGTGAGTATAGAAGGACCACACCTCAACATAATACAAGCCATATACGAGAAGCCCACAGCTAACATCATACTCAATGGTGAAAAGCTGAAAGCATTTCCTCTGAGATCAGGAATAAGACAAGAATGCCCATTCTCACCACTTTTATTCAACATAGTATAGGAAGCCCTAGCCACACCAATTAGACAAGAAAAAGAAACAAAAGGCATCCAAATTGGAAAGGAAGAAGTAAAACTGTTACTGTTTGCAGATGACATGATACTATACATAAAAAATTCTTAATACACCACCAAAAATCTACTAGAACTCATCAGTGAATTTGGTCAATTCGCAGGATACAAAATTAATGTACAGAAATCTGCTGCATTTCTATACACTAACAATGAACTATCAGAAAGAGAAATTAAAGAAATAATCCCATTTGTAAATGCATCAAAAAGAATACAGTACCTAGGAATAAATCTAACTAAGGAAGTAAAAGACCTGTACTCGGAAAACTGTAAGGCACTGATGAAAGAAATTAAAGACAACACAACCAGATGGAAAGATATACCATGTTCATGGATTGGAATAATTAATATTGTTAAAATGACCACACTACCCAAGGTAATTTACAGATTCAGTGCAATCCCTATCAAAATACCAATGGCATTTTTCACAGAACTAGAACAAATAATTCTAAAATTTGTATGGAAACACAAAAGACCCCAATTAGCCATAATTTTCTCAATCTTGAGAAAGAGCATAACTGGAGATATCACACTCCCTGATTTCAAACTATACAAATGAGGTACAGTCATCAAAACAGTATGGTACTGGCACAAAAACAGACACATAGATCAGTGGAACAAAATAGAGAGCCCATAAATGAACCCACTCTTATATGGTTAATTAATCTATGACAAAGGAGACAAGAATATACAGTGGGGAAGGACAGCCTCTTCAATAAATGGTGCTGGGAAAACTTGACAACTACATGAAAAGAATCAAACTGGACTACTTTCTTATACTACATATAAAAATAAATTCAAGGGCTTCCCTGGTGGCGCAGTGGTTGAGAATCTGCCTGCCAATGCAGGGGACACGGGTTCGAGCCCTGGTCTGGGAAGATCCCACATGCTGCGGAGCAACAAGGCCCGTGAGCCACAATTACTGAGCCTGCACGTCTGGAGCCTGTGCTCCGCAACTAGAGAGGCCGTGATAGTGAGAGGCCCGTGCACCGCGATGAAGAGTGGTCCCCGCTCGCTGCAACTGGAGAAAGCCCTCGCACAGAAACGAAGACCCAACACAGCCAAAAATAAATAAAATAAAATAAATTAATTTAAAAAAATACCTAGCTCCATCATTTAAAAAAAAAATTAAAAAAAATAAATAAATAAATTCAAAATGGATGAAAGACTTAAATATAAGACCTGAAACCATAAAACTTCTAGAAGAAAACATAGGCAATAATCTCTTTGACACTGGAGTTAGCAATATTTTTTTGGATATGTCTCTTCAGGCAAGAAACAAAAGCAAAATTAAACAAATGGAAATGAGACTACATCAAACTAAAAAACTTTTGCACAATGAAGGAAACTATCAAGAAAACAAAAAGGCCACCTACTGAATGGTCAAAGATATTTGTAAATGATATATCTGACATGGGGTTAATCTCCCAACTATACAGAGAACTCATACAACTTGACATCAAAAAACCCCAAAGAATCTAATTAAAAAATTGGCAGAGTATATGAACATTTTCAAAAGAAGACATACAGGTGGCCAACAGGCACATGAAAAAAAAAATGCTCAACATTACTAATCATCAAGGAAATGCAAATCTAAACCACAATGAGATATGACCTCACACCTATCAGAATAGATATTATCAAAAAGACAACAAATAACAAGTGTCGATGAGGATATGGAGAAAAAGGAACCCTTATGTATTGAGTTGGCCAAAAAGTTCATTTGGTTCTAAGTAAAACAAAAAGACACATTTTTCATTTTCACAAAGAACTTTATTGAACAACGTATTCACTAACCAAACTAACTTTTTGGACAACCCAATACTATTGGTGGGAATGTAAATTGGTGCAGCCCCTATGGAAAACAATGTGAGGTTCCTCAAAAAATTAAAAATAGAATTATCTTATGACCCAACAATTCCACTCCTACGTACTTATCCAAAGAAAAGGAAAACATTAATTTGTAAAGATATATGCTCCCCTATGTTCATAATAGTCAAGATATGGAAGCAACCTAAGCTCCAGTAGTAGATGAATGGATAAAGAATAAGTTATCTATATAAAATGGAATATTACTCAGCCATGAAAGAGAATGAAATATTGCCATTTGCAACAACATGGATGGACCCTAGAAGATATTATGCTAAGTGAAATAAGTCAGAGAAAGACAAATATGGTGTAATTTCACTTACACGTGGAATCTAAAAAAACAAAACAAATGAAGAAATGTAACAAAACAGAAAGATTCATATATACAGAGAACAAACTGATGGTTGCCAGAGGTGGGGTAGAAGAGAAATAGGTGAGGGAAATTAAGAGGTACAAACTTCCAGTTACAAAATAAATGAGTCACAGGTATGAAATGTATAGTATAGGGAATATATCAATAATTATGTAATATCTTGGTAAGTTGACAAATGGTAGGTAACTAGACTTAATTGTGATGATAATTTTGAAATGTATAGAAATATTGAATCACTGCTTTGTGAACCAGGAACATAATATTGTTATACTTCAAAAACAAATAAACAAACTCATAGAAAAAGAGATCAGATTTGTGGTTACCAGAGGCGGGGGTTGGTTGGGGGGTGGATTGGGATGAAGGCAGTCAAAATGCACAAACTTCCAGTTGTAAGATAAGTAAGCACTAGGGATGTAATGTACAACATGATAAATATAATTAACACTTCTGTGTGTTAATACATGAAAGTTGTTAAGAGAGTAAATCCCAAGTGTTCTCATGGCAAGGAAAAATTTTTTTCCTATTTCTTTAATTTTTTATCTACATGAGATAATGGATGTTCATTAAATATATTGTGGTAATAATTTCATGGTCCACGTAATTCAAATCATTATGCCCTACACCTTAAACTTATACAGTGCTGTATGTCAATTACATCTCAACAAAAATGGAAGAAAAAAAAGTCTATGAATCTATACAATTAATCCACATTCTGGATAAACACTACAATCTCAATCTGAAATAAATCCATGAATTATCATATGTCTTTGTATGTCTTTGGCAAATATACACACAAGAGATTATATACCTGTTATCTATTATGTAAATATAGGGTTTACTTTAGCTATGCCAGACAAAGTCAGAAAAATAAAGATGCTGTAGGCAGAAGGATTTATAACATTCACGGGGCTGGGGCAGGGGTGTTAATAATGTTCACAGCCACAGAAGAAATTAGAAAGAGTAAGATGGACCACAACAATGAAAACAGTACAATACAGTGAGAGAAACTGAAAGGCAACAAGATTTAGAGACTTGCAAGGGAGGCTGGGAAACATTGCTTTGTTACAGAATACAATGGAACCAAGTAAAGAACAAAATAAAAATAAGTTGGTTGAAAAAGGAGACATTCTAGGGAATTCAGGTAAGGAATTTGAGTTTGTTGGGTGTGAGGGTATTTGCAAATGCATATCTCTTCTTCCAGTTTCATGCCTGCAGGAACATAGATGGGAACCTAATAAGAAAAAAAAGGCAAGGTCTTTAGTTGGGGGCTTTAAGGGTGTTACCTCGTTATTATTATTCCTGAAGAGTACCAGCTTTCCATGTTCTTTAGTTTTTCTTTTGTTTCATAATGGCATTTGGGTAAAATTGCCTGTGTAATACCCTCCTAGACACATCAAATTTTGGGAAAAAACAATACTTTCTTCTTTATGTCATCGCTTCATGGTGGGCGAAGCTTGGGCTTCTCAGTGTGTTTGGACCATTGTCATGCATAGCTTCCTGTGTGAGGAAATCTAAAATTAACTCTGAGTACAAGAGGGCATGAGTTCAAATCCAGATTCTAGCAGTGTACATTTTGGTTCTGTAAGCTTCTGTTTCCTTATATGTAAAATTTGGAAAACAATTGCACCTAACTCGGAGGTTGTGAGATGTGAAATAAGCATAGTGAATGGAACATAGTGAATGTTCAGTAGCTGATATTGGTTCTTTAATATGAACCATCATTTAGCCATCAACTCAGTCTTTATCTACCAGTTGCTTTGCTTAATGACTGAGTATTGTACTGATGGGAAAGCTCGTTCTGCCTAATCAAATGTTAACTTAATTCCGGGCATGATGGGGTATTTACCTGGTGTGCTAGTTTAGTTTAGAAAGATAAATAATGTTAGTGCATATGGGTGATAATATTAAAATTACTATAAATCTGGAAAAAACTGTATTTTAAAAGACACCTATTGTTTGGAACTGCATAGAAACCAGTCAGTATGACCTTGTGACTCCAGCAAGATGAGGTTTGGAGTGTCATGTAGTCGTGAGACTACAGGATGAAGAGAGGCAGGGCAGGCAGGGGCAGGGGTGATGCCTCTGGGACCCTTCTCACCTAACCAGATCCCACCAATATTTGAAAATGAGAGGAGATCAGTGAAGAAATGAATAATTCACAGGGCTGCATGCAAAGCAGGTTGGACTGATAGCTTAATGGAGTTATCATACTTTCATCATTCTTCAGATCATCAAGTTCACAAGCAAATGCAGACGGGCATAGCTTCTGTGGTTGCTACCACTTGATTTGAAAGACATTTATTGAGAGAGTTGCTTTGGCAAAGAAAGAGCAAGAGATAATTTCTTAACGTTTAGGACCATGGTTCTTTATCCCCAGTACAAATTGTGCATCATAGTCTTTTACAACTGCAATTTTTTTTACTCGTGAAAGAATGAAAATCTTACTTTATTTATTTTTAAAATTTATTTCTTTATTTGGCCACGTTGGGTCTCAGTTGCAGCAGGCGGGCTCTTCGTCGTGGCGCGCGGACTCCTGAGCGCAGGGACTCAGTAGTTAAGGTATGCGGGCTTAGTTGCCCCGTGGCGTGTGGGATCTTAGTTCCCCAACCAGGGATCGAATCTGCATCCCCTACATTGGAAGGCATATTCTTAACCACTGGACCACCAGGGAAGTCCCTGAAAATCTTACTTTAAAAAGACAATAAATTGCTTAGATTTATTTTTGCTTTTAAAGTTCCAGTGATGCATTAACTTTAGTTAAAAGGGAACTTCAAAATCATTCTTTTATTCTATCTTATCTCCCTTGTCTACAGATCTATAATGTAACAACTCAATCTTCATGTGTAGTTTCTGCTAGTTCAGACTCAAGATATATTGCTTCCACTGTATTCTTTAGAACATTCCATGGCAGAGACATCAAATTAGTGTATATATTTTTTCTTCACTTCAACTATATTTAAAGTCTCACCAAATTTTTTTCTTCATCTTAGCTATATTAAATAAAAACATAACAAAAAAAGGGCAGGTACCAAATCCCTAATGCCTACTGTTTGCTTCTTATTTTTAAGAGAACTTCTTACAATAAAATCAGAATCAGAATATAAATGTGTCACCCAGAAATCTCTTAGCAGTATTGGTAGCTTTTCAAACTACACATTAAAATTTAGTCTTGTATTATTTTTTACATATCTTAAGGAATCTGAAGAATTTCTTCACCTTAAGCAATTTGAGTAAATGGGATTTTGTAGGGTTTTTGGTTGGGATTTTCTCAATAGCCTCAAGGAAGATCTGACTTTCTCATCCATCCTTCTGTAATTAAATGACAGGCTTTTAGAGAGATGAGAGGCAGGCTGCCCTCTCAGAAGCACCATCTCACCCCTCAGGAAGAGCTCCCAAATTAAGGATCCCAAAGATTCCATACAAGCAGCTACATAGAAATGAAGCTGGCGCTGCAGAGGTGATCTGGATGCAGTAAGAAATGCAGGAAGATGCCCACAAATAAAAAGTAAGTCTGTAATCTCTAACATGTGCTCTTCCTTGTCTTCTTTGGAGAATTTTAAACACTATTAGAGTTCACTCAACTGCTCTCCTCATCCAAGGCTGAATCATGGCTAACGTTTACTAAGGGAAAGTGGATTCTATCTCTTGGTCTTAAGAAAAATTGTTGAGTTTTTTCTCAGTCTCAGTGAAAATGGTAGTTTTCCTAGTGGAGGAATTAGGTGGTATAAATTATTTTGGGGAAATTGAGTTTTATCTTGCAGTCTTGCTCTCTTCCATTTACTAGCTATTTGATCTCAGTCACTTTCTAAATCTCTGTCCACCAGTTTCCTGATCTATATAACTGAGATAATAATAATACCTATAAATGCTTGATAATTGTTCTATATTAATAATTATTGTTAAATTAATATGCTGGAGTAACCTCTCTACCTGATGACTTTTGGGTATAAAATGTCTTTGTCTGGTAGGTAAAGGACAGTGACATCAACGTTGGGCATTACTGTTGGGCGTGGGATTAAGCTAGGGGTTGAGAAAAATGAAAACATGGTCCTGACCTTAGACACATTAAATTTTATTTTTGTGCATAAAAATATACAGTAAAAAAGTTGTTTTCAGTTTTGAAAATTTATTGAGCTATGCACTTTGTATACTTTTAATGCATTTTATTTATCAATAAAAAGATAGAACAAAAAATAAACAATTTCTATGATAATCCTATAATGTGGAGTGTGAAAAAATGAAGACATTTATAGCCTAGTTGAAATTAGAAATTAGAATTAATAGCTTCCCTTTTTTTGGAACAACCACACTGATAATAAAGTAGAAATCATCATAAATCACCACGAACCTGGTTACCTTTCGAAGATTGGAGTTGGTTCCCAAACTGGATGAAAATATATGCCTATTTAGGGCTTCCCTGGTGGTGCAGTGGTTAAGAATCCACCTGCCCATCATCAAAAAATCTACAAACAATAAATGCTGGAGAGGGTGTGGAGAAAAGGGAACCCTCTTGCACTATTGGTGGGAATGTGAATTGATACAGCCACTATGGAGAACAGTATGGAGGTTCCTTAAAAAACTAAAACTAGAACTACCATATGACCCAGCAATCCCACTACTGGGCATATACCCCGAGAAAACCACAATTCAAAAGGAGTCATGTACCACAATGTTCATTGCAGCTCTATTTACAATAGCCAGGACATGGAAGCAACCTAAGTGTCCATCGACAGATGAATGGATAAAGATGTGGCACATATATATATATATATAATGGAATATTACTCAGCCATAAAAAGAAACGAAATTGAGTTATTTGTAGTGAGGTGGATGGATCTAGAGACTGTCATACAGAGTGAAGTAAGTCAGAAAGAGAAAAACAAATACAGTATGCTAACACATATATATGGAATCTAAAAAAAAAAAAGGTTCTGAAGAACCTAGGGGCAGGACAGGAATAAAGACGCAGACGTAGAGACTGGACTTGAGGACACAGGGAGGGGGAAGGGTAAGCTGGGACGAAGTGAGAGAGTGGCATGGACTTACAAATACTACCAAATGTAAAATAGATAGCTAGTGGGAAGCAGCCGCATAGCACAGGGAGATCAGCTCGGTGATTTTTGACCACCTAGAGGGGTGGGATAGGGAAGGTGGGAGGGAGACGCAAGAGGGAGGAGATATGGGGATATATGTATATGTATAGCTGATTCACTTTGTTATAAAGCAGAAACTAACACATCACTGTAAAGCAATTATACTCCAATAAAGATGTTTAAAAAAAAGAAATGACATTTTCACATTGTAAAAAAGAAAAAAAAAAGAATCTGCCTGCCAATGCAGGGGACACGGGTTCGAGCCCTGGTCCGGGAAGATCCCACATGCCGTGGAGCAACTAAGCCCGTGCACCACGACTACTGAGCCTGCGCTCTAGAGCCCGTGAGCCACAGCTACTGAGCCCCCGTACCACAACTACTGAAGCCCACGCACCTAGAGCCCACGCTTCACAACAGGAGAAACCACCACAATGAGAAGCCCGCGCACGGCACCCCAGCGAAGAGTAGCCCCCGCTTGCCGCAACTAGAGAAAGTCTGTGCGCAGCAACAAAGACCCAACACAGCCAAAAATAAATAAATAAAATAAATTTATTAAAAAAATAGTTTAAAAAAGAGAAAATATATGCCTATCTATAGGACAACCAAAAGAAATGACTTGCTCTTTTGTGTCTACACTATTTGAATATGGCCTCCAAGAAAGTTTCAAGAAAATAAGTCTTCCAGAGGAATTTGCTAAATTAATCTGTGACCCACTAAAAGCAAGAGAGAGTTTTTCTTCTTACTCTAGCAGAGAAGTCCTGGGACAGAATGCCTGACCCTACTCTTATCGTATGCCTCTCTCTGAACCAGGCATGGAGTCTAGGGGGATGGAGTTCTCACTGCCTGGCTTGTAGCATCACGGGAAGTGAGAGCACTGTGACCAAAAGTCCCCAAGGCAGCATGTTTGGGGAAGATGGTTTCCTCAAGGAAGTGAAGATAGGCGGGCAATTCGTGTAGCATGTAAAGAAGTGTAGACGTTCTCCTGCTTGATCACAATTTCATAGTGGAGACGGGGGACTGATTTACAGATGACAGGTGCAGTTTCGGCAGGACCAATGAGGACAGTAGCTATGGGGAGGAGATGTGATAAGAGTGGTCTGATATTAAGATGTAGTGTCTACAGAAGTGACTATGAACTAAAAGTAGGATCCAGGGTTTCCCCAGATATCCAGTTTGGGTGACTCGAGGATAGTGGTGACATTCTTACTGAAAAAAGAGATAAGAGGAGAAGTCAGTTGAGGCAGAAGGAAGATAATGAGTTTAGTTTTGGACATTATAAGCTGTAGAAAATTATAATAAGTTGGGAAAATATAAGTGAAACCATACAGCAAAGTTTTTAAAAAGCTAGATTCTTTCGACAAATCGAAGATTTACGTAATTGAAAACAGAAGGAAAAGAAAAAAGAGAAAGGAGAGTTCAGTAACTGAGTTTCTTCTGGCAAAACAAGTTCACTGTGTAGTCAGCTTTATTTGGGTAATGAAGCAGCTTTAGCCTTCTATCTAGAATATCTTTGTTTCACTGCGCTTTATCATTACTAAGAATACCACTTTAAAGAATATAATGTTTCTCATTTCAAAGTAATTCATACGTTTTAGGGACAATTTGAGAAAAGCAAAATAAAGCAGTTCATCATGTATGATAATAAATATCTTGACACAGTCCCAGGTTTTCAGTTATTAAAAATAACTTTTGCCATTATAAGAAACAGCCTAGCAGTACAGAAGAAGATCACCTAATTAAGATCACTTAAATTTCAATACCTTGAGTAGCCACTGATAGTATTTTGACTATGTTTTCATGCATTTCATACACACACACTTACACACACATATATACACATGTAGATGCAAATTTATTTAAATAGAGTCATATCGCATATACTCTTTTATCATGGACATCTCTATATTTTTTTAAACTATCTTGTTATTATGGTTTTTCTGTGTGTTCCTTCTTCTCTTTTTCATTTCTTTATTCTCTCTCCAAAGCAACTTAATTATATATATATATAATTAGTAAAGTATGTATTTTGTAAATATATATATGTTTATATGTGTGTTTATAATGTGTGATATGAAAATATGGAGGAATCAGTCATTGTTTTAAAATTGTTTTTAAAAACTAGTCATATTATAGATACTTTTTGTACTAAGGGGCTTTTCCCCCTTAATAATACATTGTGAAAGTCCCCCCAAGTCAGTTGCATTAGGTATAACGTAAGAGCGTCTCATCTGCTTGAGAGTAACTTTCCTAAGAGCAGGGACAGTATCATATTTGTTTTCTGTAGGACCTAGTATCTCACAGTATATAGCAGGGACTTGAGTATGAATATGCTGATATTATCAATAGTTTGAAGCCAAGCACTTGAGAATAAAAATATCTGGGCTGAGCAATTTGTCAAAGCTTATTTATGTGAAGCATGAAGTAACTTAACACTCCACGAGGCTGATAATACTTTTACTCCCATTTCACACATGAAGAAAATGAGGTGCATAGACTTAAAATCACTTTTCCAAGAACACAAAACCTGTGCATTGCAAGCTACTGCCCTCCACTCTCACAAATGCCAAATGGTTGTTTTGTAAAGTAAATGGCAACCATGATAAAAATCAACATGCCCCTCTCATAAGAGGGTAATTCATCTTGAGGACTCACACCACATTCTTTGCCTGGAGCTTTTCACGCTTCTCCCATGGTCACAGTTTTCCTCTTTAGAGGTCTTCTACGATGTGTAGCGGACATCAATTTTCACATTCCGTTTACAGAGGAGAAGAATGAGACACAATGAGGTTAAGTTATTTGATCAAATGACGTAGGAGAAGTCAGTAAAGGAAAGAGACAGAGGAAACAGTCCTATTGATCCCCAGGCTAGAATTCTGCCTCCCAATTAAACCTGAATTCTGGAAAACCCCACACAGCTTAAGTTTTGTTATAAATGTGAATCTCAGCACTTAATGTATAGCTTTTAAGGGGAAGAAAAGCAGGAAATGTGGTGCCTGGTTTGGAGCTGGTGCGTAGTTGGGAATGCAGAGCCAGGCTGCATCTCTCCTGAGCTGGGTGTGCTGTGCAGATGGCCTGCATCAGCGTCTCCCAGGGAGCTTGTTGAAAGGCAGAGCCTGGGTCCACCCACTGAATCAGAATCTGGACGATGGAGTCTGGAATTTGGGGGATGCACTCTGTGGTATACACTTTTAATAAACATGTCAGATAACTTTCATGCATGCTAATATTTGAGAACAATTGCTGTGTCCTCCAAAGGACCCTCTTGGGCGTCCTGGCTTAGTGGGAAAGGCAGCCATTTCCCGTACTACAGGCTCTTGGGGAAGTTACTTAAATTCCCTGATTCTTGGTTTCCACATCTATAAAATGGGGATAATAACACTCATTAATGCATAGGGTTATTATAAAATTAAAAGTAATGTATGTAAAGATTCTGGCACTCACTGATTAACTCTGAAGGGCATTCAGCCTAAATCATAATAAGAGCAAAATCTTGTGAACGTATCTTAGAAAACATGAACCTGATTAATTTCGTATGGTTTTCGGTTGGGAAAGAATTTCGAAGAAAGGAAGTTAGAAATCCAGTGATATGCGGTGACTAACCCCTAATGAAGGTCAAGATTTTCAAAACCTATGTGAAGCACCATCACTCCCTCATGGCGTTTTTTAGGAAGAGATGGACGGGTAACGTAACAGGAAAGCAGACCCAGGCACAGGCATGGAGCAGAAGAGGGCAGCTGTGAAGTACATTCAGATGGGGTGGTACTATTCAGATAATGGTGATAAAACTATGTTGAATTAGGTGCCAAAAGGTGAAGCAGTGATGCCAGACAAACTGGAAAAGAGCAGCACAAATATAGGCCTCTGGGAAAAGATTAGGGTATGCCAAATCAGAAAAACAAAAAATGCAGGACCCTCATGAATTATAACTTTGTCAATGCATGTGATAGAAAAAATTCATACGTTTTCTCAAAAAGAGAAGCAAACAAAAAATGAAATTTAGAAGCAATTCTGATGAACAATGTGAGAAATTTTATCAAGGGAGCTTTTTCGATGAGACTAGGAGTAAGTCACCATCTCCCTTTAGCTTTAGAGATCTCAACTGTGAAGAGAGTAACTAATTGCTTCTTAAGACCTGTTTCAGTGGGAAAATCCCCTGATTCCATAATAACATAATAAAATGCCGGCTTTCCTCTAATTTTAAGTCCTATCTGAATTGGGAATTTTAACAAAAGATCATTTCCATTGGTAGGTTTTCCTATGTTGTGCATCTTGTTTTATGTTCTATTATGTGTTGTTCCTTTCTACAAAACCAAGTTAATCAAATTGCGGGAAGAAAATATGAACAGTTACCATTTTTGAGCGCTTAGGCGCTTAGGCTCAACTGACTTAGGCTTAGTTAACTTAGGCTGGGCACTTAGTTAACTTAGGCTTAGTTAACTTAGGCTGGGCACTTAGTTAAGTCCTAAAGGTAAGTATCAATACTATTATTATGCCCATTTTATTTATGAGGAAATTGAGGAACAGGTTAAAAATCACCAAGCTGGTCAGGGTCACAGGGGGCATTGGACCCGTGCCTCAGTCTACGCACTAGTTACAATTTGGAGACAGGGAGGGACCACTCCCTGTTGTTCCAGGTACAGAATTTAGGAGGGAAGGTCTTGATTCCATCAGCAACTGGAGAAACCTTAACTTGTGTTAGATTCTGTTATACATCCACTCCTGTATTTGCCCTGCTTTCTATTCCTGGAATCATCCCCTCAGAGACCCAAAGGGTAACATTACAGCAATGAAATGAGCCATCTGTCCCTGAATGTTTTGGCTACAAAGTTTTATTTTGGATCCAGTAGGCGGGGAGGGGGGGGCGGGGCGGAGATCTGACAGGGATTCTGCAGGGTGAAGTCCAGGGCAAAGGTCTGGTAATGACTTTGCTTCCACCCCTGAAGGGCTTCCACCTGCCTGCTCCTTAAGTTTATTTTGATGCTCTTGGAAATATTAGCAGGAAATGATTCTGTCTACTGTCATACTGCTTCACTTTTGTTATCTGGAATGGAGGAGAATTTACCTGATGACGAAGAGGGAAAAGAAACAAAATATTTTAAGTGATGGGGCTTCCCTGGTGGCGCAGTGGTTAAGAATCCACTTGGCAATGCAGGGGGCAAGGGTTCGAGCCCTGGTCTGGGAAGATCCTACATGCCGGGAGCAACTAAGCCTGTGCTCCACAAATACTGAGCCTACCCTCTAGAGCCCGTGAGCCACAACTACTGAGCCCATGTGCCCAGAGCCCGTGCTCCGCAGCAAGAGAAGCCACCATGATGAGAAGCCCGCACACAACAACGAAGAGTAGCCCCCGCTCACCGCAACTACAGAAAGACCACGCACAGCAACGAAGACCCAAGACAGCCAAAAATAAATAAGTTAATTAAATTTAAAAAAAAAAAGAAAAAATTCCTTAAAAAATATTTTAAATGATGATAAGACAATTTTCAGTCTGTGGCTAAGAATACTTAGAATATTCTTTATTTTTAAAAATTAAAAAATTATGCTTACGTTTAGATTCCCAAAAGTTATTTTTGAAGCGAAGTTTTCTGCTTTGATAAAGATTCCCCATTAAACAAAAAAGTGTGGAGTTTAACAAGGCTTGCATTTCAGCTTAGGAAGCCAAGATAGGTAACACATTTAAAAAAACTGAATGCAGGAAGAAAACTTCATTATACTTGCATGAATACATCAATTATTAATCAAAATCAAAATCAAAATCCATGTTTAATGACTAGGAAAAAAAAAAAACAAAACTTCCTGACACTGGCCTCAGAGATGGGCTTGAGTGTACAGGAACCAGGAGATGTACTTACCAGGAAACTAGCTAGGAGCAACTTTTGTTCCAGCCATACAGAAAAAAGCACCTCAAAATTCTTACTTCTATTAACTTCTCAGCTTTCAGCAACGTGGCTGGTAATTTACCATTTATAAACCTGGGCTCATCTTAATAACCTCATAGGTTTGGGCATTTGGGCAATATATAGGCATTAAATTGGTTTAAGATATCTACCTAGAACACCTCAATACCATGATTGCCATCATCCCTCGGCAGATAATTCACAAAGCATTTTAACATTTGCTAGTACCTTGTTGTCCACCTGCAAGAGATAAAATTGACCCTTGTGATAAAGGAGACAAGTCATTTTAAATAAGCAATTGAGTAAAATAAATAATGTGATATATTTTTATCACATGTAAGTGGAAGAACAAAGTGCATAAAAGTGGCATGGCAAACAAAGGGAATTCAAAAGATTTATAAGGTTAGCCAGGAAAGAACCAATTATTCTTTGCACAGAGTAGGTTTTCTTGTCAGGTGGTGTGAGGCTGAGAGAGCTCAATCACAGGGGTCCCCCATCTCAGCAGAGAGGGAGTTCCTGACACTCTGCTTACAGAGTAGCCAAAAGCAGTGCAGACCTGGTCAGGGAAAAGCTACTACATTAGTCCCAGAGGAGCCTGATGGGTGATAGAAGGCAGCAAACAGAGCTGCGTCAAGGGCTCAGGACCTGGGGAACAGGTCAGGAGATGAAGTGCAAGATGGGTCCAGGCTGATTTCAAGACATTAGCTATGAATGAAAGAGAGGATATAAAGGTATTGTCGAATTAAAAGTATGGAGTCAGCAGGACAGCTGTGGCCTCTTATTTTTTGTAGAGCAAGGTTGGATATTTTAGCACGTTTTCTAAAATCATGTATTCAGGAGAATTGGTTGCTGAAGAATTGTTGCTACTTTCTTCAAAGGACCATGGTTGGTTTCTTTAAGATACTTCTTTGGAGTGTAAACAGTACGCCATTTAAACTTTGCAAGTTTCATGTCCAGAAATTTAGACATGATTCTCAATATTATTTCTTTTTTTTTAAATTTAATTTTATTTTTGGCTGCATTGGGTCTTTGTTGCCGTGCACGGGCTTTCTCTAGTTGCAGCGAGCTGGGGCTACTTTTCATTGGGGTGCACGGGCTTCTCATTGCGGTGGCTTCTCTTGCTGCGGAGCACGGGCTCTAGGCGCGCAGGCTTCCATATTTGCAGCACGCGGGCTCAGTAGTTGTGGCTTGCGGGCTCTAGGGCATGCGGGCTTCAGTAGTTGTGGCGCACGGGCTTAGTTGCTCCACGGCACGGGATGTGGGATATTCCCGGACTAAGGATTGAACCCATGTCCCCTGCATTGGCAGGTGGATTCTTAACCACTGTGTCACCAGGGAAGTCCCTCAATATTATTTCTAACTGCTTCTTCCCGTACTTACAATATCTTTATCTTTTGAGGCTATGACAAGCCTAACAACATTTTTATTAATTCTACTGGCTAAGTGTGGTAGGCAGAAATCTAAAAAGGGTCCCCCAAGATTCCATGGCCCCCAATCCCTGGAACCTGTGAAAGTGGTGTATTATATAGCAGAGTTAACCTTTTGAAAGGGAGATTATCCAGGTAAGTCTAATCTAATTACAGGAACCCTTAGAAGCAGAGAGCTTTCTCTTGCTGATGGCAGAAGAGGAAGAGAGTTGCAAGGCAGGAGCAGGAGTTCATATACTATTGTTGGCTTCACGATGGAGGGGGTCACGTGACAAGGAATGCAGGCGGTCTCTAGAAACTGAGAGCAGCCTTGGGCTAAAAGCCAACACGGAGATGGAGGCCTCCGCCCTAGGTAACAAGGAGCTGTCTTCTGCCCACTGTTTGAATGCATCTGGGAGCAGATTCCTCTCCGGAGCATCCGGATAAGAGCTCAGCCTATGTGGCACTTTGGCCTTGTGGAACCCTAAGCAGAGAACCCAGCCAAAACCATGAGACTCTCAACTTACAGAACTGCAAGATAATAAATGAATGTTGCTTTAAGTTGCTAGTTTGTGGCAATTTGTCACCCAGCAGTAGATAAACGTGTTATCTGTTATGTCTAGACCAATGGGACTCCTGGCTGGCTGAGTGATGGAATAAATAAACCTCATCTAAGCATTCATTCTAAATTTCCATGATCCTGTAGCTTCATCTTCTATGACATTTCTTTTTTTTTTTTTTTAATATATACATTTATTTATTTATTTTTGGCTGTGTTGGGTCTTCGTTTCTGTGCAAGGGCTTTCTCTAGTTGCTGCAAGCGGGGGCCACTCTTCATCGCGGTGCGCGGGCCTCTCTCTGTCGCGGCCTCTCGTAGCGAAGCACGGCTCCAGACGCGCAGGCTCAGTAGTTGTGGCTCACGGACCCAGTTGCTCCGTGGCATGTGGGATCCTCCCAGACCAGGGCTCGAACCCGTGTCCCCTGCATCGGCAGGCAGATTCTCAACCACTGCGCCACCAGGGTAGCCCTATGACATTTCTTCACTGGCATTCATTCTACTTTGTTGGACACAGGAGTATGATGAGGCTTCGGTGTGCTCTTCTCTGACAGCCTGGAATGAGTGAGGCTGCACTTAATTGTGAATCAGCTGGTGCAGGATTTAGCTGCTGAAGTCAGGTTCCCCTGCTGCCCTGTGCAGTGAAATCACCCAGATGGTAAAGATTAGCCTCAACTGTCTCTCACTCCTTGAAATTCTTTTCATTTACTGGGATAAAATGTAAAAAAACAAAAACGAAAAGCAAATTCATCACAGGCTGCTATGATTGGAGTGTTGCAGATGGAAAAACAACTCTTTAATATCAGGCAGATTTTCAAAAGGTTACTGGGGAATGCAGCACTTGCTGCTATTGCACTTGGACAAATGTTCTGGAGAGTTTGTGCTGCTTACATTTTCATGAAGGAGCTGTCATTGGGTACATCTCAGTGTGAAAGAGAGGCAAAGCCAACTAAATCTGGAAGGTTGTCCCACCTTCCCTTTAGAACTGGGGCTTTGAAACCGTTTAAAAATGTGAACAGAAAAAATGACCTGCTTTGTTTTATCGTCCTTCTCTCCTTGTCCTAAGTGTGAAAAGAGGCAAAAGTCCAAGCAAAAACTCTATCTTTGGGCCTGATAAACTAATGTCAAGTTACCCTTAAATGTGCTTAGAAGGACACAGTCCCTATCTACTGGGTAGAACCATGGTGTAGCAATCATGAGTCCCAGTCCCGGATCTTTTCTTATCAGAAAATTAGAATTTTCTCATCTCAAAAATAGGGAAGACAATGCTTATCTCCTAGGGCTGTCGTGAGTGTTAAGCGGGAAGTGTTTGGAAAGCCTTTAGCACTGTGCCAGGCAGTTTTAAGGGCTCCATGGAACAGCTTTTGCTGTTATTTGTACTTCCTGCTTCTCTGGAAAAGGCACAGAGTTGTGTGCCTGGAGCACACTGGTTAATTCCTGATATGGCTCTTGCAGCTCAAGACTTAATTCTTTTAGCTTCCAGTGAGCAATAGCTAAGCAGCACAAGAATTACAGGACCCTCTGAAGCTGGAGGGTTATTAACTTAGTTAAAATGTGCCAAGCACTTTCAAATACAGCACTACTTTAAGGGCTGTGTTTAGAAACGATCCTGATAGACATATGACATTCTGTGTACATGATTATATCTTTGGAAATACACACCTAGTTGACAATCATTCTCAATTATAATATAGGTCGATGTGGAGAGTACAGAGCCTTATAGCAGGATTTTGAAGGTAACTAATGTCTATATCAGATTTTATAGTTTATAAAGTGTTCCATAGCAATTATTATAATAGTCCTTTTAGGTTATAATAAAGCATCATCATCATTATTATTATCTCCATTATATGAATGACATTAAGATTCAGGAAGGTAAAGTGACTCACCCAAAGTTCTTCATTAAATTCCTAGGGAATAAGATTCTAATTTTTCTCTCTAAATATCTTTCTGAAGGACAACTTACTTCTAAGAAATTATTGATACATTTAATTGGGGAAAGACAGATTAATTCTTTTATGCCACCAGAAAACCAAATTAGAGATTATATCTATATAATACAATGATTTATAACAATCTCAACTGGTTATCAAGACAGGTAAATTAAGAAATCAAAGTTACAAACCTTCAATGTATCTGTACATAGAATATAGTTGAAGACTGGAGTGATGTTGTATTTGCAATATTTAGAAAGATGGTGGAGCCACACAATGGGTTTCCTAGGCAGTTCAATTTCTTCCTTTACTCATTCACAACATAAACTTTAGAGAAAAGAGAGACACATTTTGTCATTTACTTTCACTTCTAATTGTATATCTGTGGTTATGGAAAAGTAAACCTCTTGCCTGTAAATTCAGAGAGCTGAAAAAAATTCTGGAGTCGTAGCCACTTAGAAGCTCATTTATAACAGATCCATAATTTCAGCATTGTGAAGTCACTTCATACAGATCTATCTCGTCATCTGTTTTCCTTGCTCTGTCTACATTTTGAAACAGGCGGACTCTCGGTAGTAAAACCACTAAGGGCAATGTTACTACATAAACATTGCAGAGGAAGAAGTCATAGACTGACCCTCTGGAGAGTGTGTTTGAAGAATGGGCAACCTTACCCCATTTCCTTGGTGATACTGTTAGAAATTACAGATTGGTCATGTAATCAAGATATTTGTGTTGTGCACCCCACTAACTAACCAGCTGTTGCTTTTCCTCCAATAGATATATTCTCAGTTGCTACCCAAGCATCAGTGTTTTCTGTGATTCCCAAAGCACAGGGCCTTGGGCAGTTGTTTGCAATTTGCCATAGGTTGCCTTGCGTTAACACATACATTTTGATACCTGTGATAGCAACAGTTCTACATATTTAACTCTAGTGCAATTTAGAACAATACCTCTAAACTTCCGTGGACTTCTGCCTTGAGGTGATGAGATTTAGATAATCTGACACAGTTAGTGAAATCAAAAGGAATCTATCACCTGGGGAAAAGCATAGGTCTTTTAGATAAGTAGAAAAGTAATCATAAACCAGGGGAGTCCAATATGTTCTTTCCTTAGGGGTTGGGGAAGGATGGGGGGTGATTTCAGAGTATTCTGGTTTGCACTGTAAAATGGGTACCCAGAGGAGGTTGTTGCAGGGGGAGGTGAGCTGGGATGTGTGCAGGGGATCCTTGGGAAAGTGAACGGAGGAGCTGAGCTGTCAGCACACATTCTGCCCCTTGGTCTCTCCCTCTCACTCAGTTTGTGGTATGTTTTGATGTTATCAGAGCATCTGAGTTAATGAGGAGTTTTGGTCTTTGTGATGGCAAGGAGAAATGTACTATGTACCACGTCTTATTCTGGAGCTGATGAGGACCAGGGAGTTGCCTGACCACTGCCAAATATCAGTCAGGAGGACTGAGCATCCAACGGCAGGAGCAAGAGTCCAGGACCCCTTCCTCAAGTGGACCAAAGGGCAGGGGGCTGCCTCAGCGACTTGTCCAGATCAGCCCATACGGAACAGGATGTGAAATGGGAGTTTTCCTGTTGCATCATTGGGGGATTAAAAGCACCACGTACCTCACATTCTGCATTTAGACCGACAGCAGCAGGAAGGCCAGCTACTACCCCCAGGGTGTAGTGGGAGGTGCCAGTGCCGAGAACCGGCCCTGTAACCAACCACCTTCCCTGCTTTCCCTCCCAACTAAAGCCCCCAAGTTAACATGGGGGGAGAGGGAGATAAAACGCTGCCTTTAAAAAGGTGCTGTACTTGTGCAGAGAAGTGATTCTTCCTGCATATATACATTATCACCTCCCAAGACAAGGAAGGGAGATCCCAAGATAATTGCCAAGACAGTTTGCGGGGTGGGGTGGAGTGAGGGTGGAGAGTGGAGTGAGGGGAAGGGGTTCCTGAACTCTTCTGCTCTCTCCAACCCCCGCGGAGCATATAAGTTATCAGTTGATTTCATGCCCTGGATGTAAGAAGCAGTGGCTAAATCAATACCACTGAACCCATTTGCAAGAGGAAAGAATTTTTAAGTAAGTTTTCCTAGGCACACAAATAGATGAACTGCCGGGATAGATGATTCCTCTCATTTCTAGAAAACAGAATAGGAATAGATTCTTTCCACTAGAACAGAAAGAGTTTCTTTCTTGTCATTCTTTATACTGTTTAATGCCCAAAGAGTAAGGCAACGTCTGTAGTTATTTGG
Source organism: Balaenoptera borealis (assembly GCF_965194805.1). Lineage (NCBI taxonomy): Eukaryota > Metazoa > Chordata > Mammalia > Artiodactyla > Balaenopteridae > Balaenoptera > Balaenoptera borealis. Next base: position 22,134,961 of record NC_138870.1, on the reverse strand, counting down.
ATAAAGTGTTGCCACTGAGATTGCCTGCTTTTTGATTTAAAAAAATACATTTTCTTTTTTCTTGATCAAGGAAATTTTATCTGCCTTCCTACTTCCAACCTGACTAAATGTAATCATCAAGTTGCCAAAATAAGTTAACTTTAAATTGAGAGTTTTATTGGAACAATCAACATAGATGGCTACCACCATCACAGTATGAAGGGCCACAAATATGTCGCCTTGAATGCTCGGAGGAACTTTCTGGAAGAATATAAATTTTACTCCCACATGCTTTTGATTTTATAGGCAACCATAACTTCTGGAATTCCTAATAAAGAAGAAAAAGAAAGGTTATTTTTAGTGGATGCTTTTAGAAGAAACAATTCGACATACTCTGCCAGCAGCCTTAAAGGCTGTGCAGGTGCCTCATAAATACCCAGGTTTCACCTATGTTAGGAACACATTTCCTGCTTTGATGCTATTAATAATACAGACATTTACTATCCGGTATGACTCCATAGGAGAGCTTACATCAAGCGCACTTAGATCACAGGATCTAAGAAAAGCTGACTTTTGGGTACACTTGAAAAAAACAAAGTGATGAGATACACTCTTGGCTGTGGATTAGTGACTATTCATAGATATCAAAGGTTTTTCTTTTTTCTGCTCAAGATCTTCTTATACGAAATGACGCGTCATTTTTTGACTTTTATATATTTATATATTTGAATATATATACACACACATGATCATTTTCAAAGAAGTTCACCATGTTTTAAAACTACTGTTTTCTAGATTCCTTTTCCATAGACTTTTTTTTTTCTCACACATCAATGAAGGTACTTCTAAAAATAACAACTATAATGAAACATTTGCAGTGAATTACTAAACTCTTCAAAGGGATTCTTTTTTCTCTCTACTTTTGGGTATTCTGGAAGGGTTTGTTTACCCCTGTCTAATCCACCTCTGGATTCGCCAGGCTAGCTGTGAGAGTAACCTCAGGCCACAGCGCCAAACTTCTTTGCTCCTGACTAGAGGAATTTTTTTTTTAAAAAACTATGCACCTTTCGATCATTTTAAAACCGACATCTATATTTTTAAAAATTATATTTAAATAAATTCTTTTTTTTTTTGTTACTAGGAGATAGAAAGTATTGAACATCTTGTAAAATGGCATGAAGATTGAGCTGTAATTGGATAACTATTTCACGATATGATTTGATGAAATACGTTTTAATTACCTTATGAAATAAAGCACACGGTACAGCAAAGAAGGCATGTGAAATTTTATAGCCATGGGGTTTTCCAAAGTATCTTAAATTTTTTGGTAGTCCTGCAAAGCACTCTAACTACAATTAAAAGAATCAATGTCACTGATATATTTCCTCAGTTGTTTTGAATTCAGAAAAATTACAAAATGGGCTAATATACCTTCCTTTTAATGCAAGCCTCACCTTAACGGATAAATATATAAAACCGGGAAAGATAGGAGGCCCTGTTTAAGATGCCTTAATTAATCACGAAGGAGTCTTCTCCCAAACCAGTCTTTCCCTGTATGCCTTTGTTTGGGGACTTGGAGACTTTTACACCCCAGGGAAATGCCCAGTAGTGACATTTGGTGTGTATGTGTGTGTAGGTATGCCTTTCTTCTGTAAAACGGGAGAAAGACTGTGGAGAGGTACCCTCATTCTCAGGGAAACAAGTTTTTAGAAAGAGCACATATGAAAGTTGAAGATCTGGAAATTGAGTCTCTTAAAATTATTTGTGTATACAAACCCCTGAGCATTTGCAAAGCCCAATGTAAAGACCAATTGTCTAGGCAGTATCTTCCTTGATCTCTTACAAATCTCTTACAGTTTTACAAGGCACCAAGGAAGTGAGTCTCAATCTACTCTTAGTCCTTGGTTTCCTTGTTGTAGTGAGGTTGACTAATTAATAAACATGTGAATATGACAATGTCAAGATTCCATGGTGTGCTAGTAAATGTTTAACAACTGGCTCTTGGGGGAAAAGGAAGCCTGATTTATAGCATTTGCCCATTTCTGTGGTGCAAATACTCCCATCATGGGTCTATTTCAAGCTACACCATGAAGTCATCTGGCTTGCAAAATTCCTGAAATTAGCAGTCAGGTCTCAGGCTCTCATGAGCTGGTCCGAGCCAGCTCCAGCACATCAACATGTCATGATTTATTAATTATGCTGTTCTGATCAGAATCAGCTGGAGGGGCAGTGGGTTTGCGGTCCCCCAGTATTTTTCAGTATGCATGCTTACATTAACATACTTATAAAAAAGCAACACCTCTCTTCTGGTTTCCACTTGACACCTCCCTCTCCATCTGTACCATTCTCTGCCCTTGTACCTGGAAAGGTGACTAACCTGTCCTTCCTTGGTGACAGCCCTTACTGTGGTTTCCTCCAAGTGTGTGCAAACCACATTATGCTTCTGGGACCAAAATTAGGCAATTGAACATATGTCTATTTTCTAATATGTTTTAGAAAACATAGTTGTTGTTAAAATGTCTTGTTTTGTTTGTTTCTTTATCTTTGCAATTTGGGTTATATATTTTGTGTACTTGTAAAATACTATTTGAACATGAAGATACCATTATACTTAATGAGTCATGTCCTCTTGATTTAGTCCCTTGGAAGCAGACCCTGAGATAAGTATTTTAGTGCAGCTTGTGCAGTACAGGAAACACCAATAGGGGAGCAGGGAAATAATACAGGGAAAGGAAGGCAGCCAATAAAAGGTGCATTATTAAGGCAGCTACTAAAGTGAGTGACTAGTGCTTGCTTCTCTGGGTAAATTCTAGTGAGCAGTGTAAACACAAGCTTCAGAATTACCCTGCCTGAGAGGCAGGGAGCTGGGACATGGTTGAGGGCTGCTTCGGAGGTTGTTCATTCCTGGTCCTTCCATTTTGTTAGGTATGTGGGCAGGTTGGCCCTCAGTCCTCAGGCCAGAGATGCAAATATTGGCAGTTGGAAAAGGCCCAAGCACACTGAAAGGTCAAAGAGTAAGGGTGGGCACAGACAACGGCTGCTGTGTTTAAAAACTTTCACCAAATATGGGTGTGCTTTTTTAGTATTGTCATTTTGTCTAGAATCTCCAGTTTCTTATACAGCATGTGCATGGCACCTAAGGAGACCAAAATCAAATCAATCACATCTGTTAACCAGGGCTCCTTGCATTAGGTGGATGTTCCTATAAGAATCTCATAGGAAAACAGTACCAAACACAAAAGCCAGAGACCCCACTTATTCTTTTTCGGCCGCGCCGTGCGGCATGTGGGTGGGATCTTAGCTCCCCAACCAGGGATCGAACTTGCATTGGAAGTGTGGAGTCTTAACCACTGGACCTCCAGGGAAGTCCCGACCCTACTTATTCTTTAATGCATCAAAATTTGAGAGTGTTTAGAAGCTGATTCCCAAATACTGGAAGAGGAAAGTCTATTATGAAACAATCATTTGGGGTTCTATGGGTCCTGGGATGCCCTGCAAGACGTCCTTTCTCTGGAGGTGTGGCAACCTCAGAGAGCATGGAAGCTCCGCGCCCCTTCCCACATACCGTGCCCTACGCATCTCTCCCACGTGGCTATTCCTGAGTTTTATCCTTTTATAGTAAACTGATAAACATAAGAAAATGTTTTTCTGAGTTGTGTGAACGACTTCAGCAAATTAATCAAACCCATGGAGGGGGCGATGGAAACCTATAATCTATATATAGCGGGTCAGTTGAAGCACAGGCGACGACCTGGACTTGTGATTGGCATCTGAAGTGTGTGTGGGGGGTGGGGTGGGAGGGGCAGTCTTGTGGGTTTAACCTGTGGAATCTGATGCTTCCTCCAGGTAGATAGTGTTAGAAATGAGTTGAATTGTAGGACACCCAGCTTGTGTCCGAGAATTGCTTGGTGTGAGGGAAAAAAACCCACACATTGGAATTGGTGTCAGAATCTCCAAAGCAGACATGTGGATGTTCACCAACTCTGCTTAGGCATTTTAAAGAGGAACTCTTCTCCCTTTGTCGGTGACACAGTTTAATAATATTTTGCCTCCTCCTCACTCCCATCCTCCAATATATGTCTTCCTAGATTCTCTGCCATAAACATGGCGTATTTTTTAAATTTCTTTTATACAGACTGTTTTCTTAAAAATTAAATTAGAAATCGTGCTAGTTACAGCAACTCTTCCAGGAAGTCTTCCCTGACTTCACATCTCTCTGGCTTCCTATCCTCCAGTAGAGGCTTTCCTCATGGCACTTGCCACTTGTATGGAAATGATGTGTTTTGTAATGGTGGTTCCTGCAAGACTGCAGGCTCCACCAGGCGTGGACCTTGTTTTCTCATCTTTGTATCCTCATCCTTGAACAGTGTCTGGTAAATAGTGGGTATCAATAAATACCTACTAAACAAAACCACATTGCTCTTTAGGAGCATATGAAAGAAAGTCAGGAAGATAAACATTCTTTGTGAAACAAAAACATTTATGAGTCCTTTTGAAAAGTGAATGTTCATTTTATAAGCTATAAAAGCTGATAGACTTTCATAAACTTGCATTTGTCGTTAATTCCTAAAAGGATTGATTTGGTTAGTGTTCCTGCAGCAAAAATATTCCAACTATCCATGACCTTGGACCAATCACCTATGTGTGTCTGTGTGTGCTTTTTTTGTTGTTGTTACGTCAGAGAATGAACATGGGCCTTTTAAAGGACATCGTAGACAGCAATATGATCTATGGTGATCAAGATCATTATAAAGGCAGTTTGACAATAAATCCCTTAATTCAAAGAATTTTTAGTAAAGATTACATCATTTGTTGAAAGGCACTAAAGGCAAGAGAAAATAAGAGAGGCTAAAAAAAAGACGGCGAACTCGTTAAAAATTTCATCCTAACAACTTGTATAAAATTATGCAAAAAGGAAAATGTTGGTCTGATGACCTGAGAAATTCCCCTTGTGGAATACGACTAAGAAATGAAAAATTTTCAAGAATGGTTTATGGAAATATGTTTTGTTTCGTTACTGTAGGGTCACACCCTGTATACTCAAAGCTGCAGAAGTTATTGGGAGGTGTTACAAAGTTTCTTTCCTTGGAGAATCATAAGACTAGGTTTAAAACCCCTCTACCTGATGGATCCTAAGAGTGGTCTGGCTTAGACTGGAGAGCCCCTTGAGTTTTCTTCAGTCCTCAGAATCTGTGATAGTGCCTGTATATTTCAAGTTGGATTAGAATAAATTTATTTCAAGCATAAATTCATCTTTATAAAAAGAGAAAAGTGCTGCATTTCAGTGATAATGCTACATTTATTTGGGGCTCCTGGGATTCAAAGTGATACGGATCTGAATCATATAGAAATCATAGTATGCAAATGAAGTAGTTGAGATGGTGGAACTTGCTCTCATGATATTAAAATTAATCGTATCAGGGGATGCTGAATGTTAAGCCGGGAAAAAATGTTCTCAAAGGAATATTTGATTTCATGTTAGAAAAACAAAAATCATCATTTTGTATCTTTGATTCTGGCTGGTAACTTCTTGGGATAAAACAAGGTTTTCTCCCTCCCCTCAGCCCCCTTTCTTTTTTGCCCTAGAGGTTAAGGTTACCTTGTTAGTTCTTAATTTGGTAATATTTTTATGCTGCCCCTGATAGGAGCTCATAAAAAATAGAGGAACTGCTGAGTCAGTGACAGCGTGAAAAGCACAGTCATCTCCCTTTGTATTTACGAAGAGGAAGAGGAAAAAGAAAGAAGAAAGACTGTATGAAAACATCAGCTTTTAAAAAATGGAAAATGATTAAAGTGCTCTTAAAAATGGCCAGATTTGTAGCCGAAGGACTAACGGCCCCATTTATTCACAGAGGAGACGCGGAGGAGTTATCTGCGCTGGCTAGTGACTCATCCCGCGGAGCTGGAAGGTTCGCCTGAAGATGGGAGAGTAATTTAGTTTCTAGGATGGTTCACTCTTCTTCAGTTTACTCACAAAGGTGCTAATTAAGGGAAATTGTTATGGTGTTATTTTTTCACTTTAACATCTGTTCCTCATGAGCTGGAACACAGAAAACTAAGTGATTACGTAGAAGCAGCCAGGGGAGCTGGATGGCAGTGATTCTGAGTCATTGTCGTAATAAATTAGAGTGTAAACCAGAGGCCTGTGTGTGAAAGGATCAGAACCCTATAAATCATGAATTTCACATGTTCGGGTAAATAAACTGTTCATGCCAAGATTAGGAACCACAGCAGCCAATCCAGTAAAAAAACAGCTTTTGCACAAAAGAGAGATGAGGAAATACTGAGTACATTTTCACTTTTTTTTTTTTTTAGAAATATGAAGAATATTTGTGCCTGGCATTGTTCTAGGTGCTTCACATGTGTGAACTCATTTAATTCCCACAGCAACCTCAGATGTAAGGTAGATATTATTATTATCCCCATTTTACAGAGGTCAAACAAGCAAGCACAGGCATGCCACTTCAATGAGGCATGAAATGGTTAAGTAACGAGTGGTAAGTCTAGGATTCTAACTCAAGCAGTCTTACAACTAAAAATAGAATAAAATATCTTTATGTTTATACTTATATTTAGAAAGAGAAACAATCAGGACATATTGTATAATAGAAACCTGGTAGTCCTTGAATGAAGAGTATACCTCAAACTAACCCAAGTGTATCATTCAAGTTTTGCCTAGCAAGAAAACATATTTAGAACTTGGAATTTAAAACCTCCAGAAACTAGTACTGTGATATTTTGATACTTGCAAGCGTCTCCCCTACTTTATGTGTATTCCTTCCCCCACAGCTTCTCACCCAACATTTTATATGACTTCAGGCGTGAAACACTAATTTGAATGTCCAAACTAGGATCCAGGCGAGAAGCTACTATAAAAGGTTAAAACAAACTCTTGCTTCCGTTGTACGCTGCCTGTGGGGAGCTATCAAATATCTAAGAGAAGTTGTAAAATAATACTATCCTGATGATCTATTTTCCACTACTATATATAAAGCCCATAAAGTGTTAATTGTTATTGCTGTTTTCTTTGCCCATATTGTAGAATGCAGGTCATACAAAGGGACAGTGAAATCTAGTAACTTTTCACTAGCTTTGGAAAAAAGATTGATGGAAAATCGTTTGTAGTACAGAAAAAATGCTATTAAAAAAAATATGGGTCCCATAAGTAACTTATGCAGCAAACTTGGGAATCTATAGAAACTGAAGATTTTAAGTGTTTGATAAAACTCTCCTATAGTGTGCTTTCAGTTTCAATTTCCTGTCTGTAGGAAACTTTCCTCTGCTGTTTCACTGTTTGTGAAGAACGTAAGATTGTATCACCCTTTCATTTTCATTTGTGTCTATTTCTTGGCATAAGGAAATCATTCTCTATTGGTGCCATATTATTCATTGAATAGGAATCAAAAGGATCCTAATTAAGCTTCTGAATTATAACTTTTTAACTTCTGAAAAATATTTATTTTTACTGATTGGAAGATGGTTTGGATACTATCAATCTCATATATAGTACCTACCATCACATATATATCATAGTTCATTCCTACTGTTGCCATAGATGATTACAAAAGGGATGGCCAAAGCTTCTCGTCTAAATTATATATGACAGATACAGAATACTTTTGGAAGCTACATCAAAACTATATTTCCATATCTTCTTTGGCATATAACACTTTTTAAATTTAGTTTTTATATTTATTCATTTCCTTTATTTACTTATCCCAATGTAAGTACTCAGGTCTTCAGCTGTTTCTGTTCCGGGAAGTTGGGAGAGGCTATTTGTTCAAGGTCATTGTGTTACTATGTGATGGCAGGAGATGGTTTCTGTCGCTTACTCCAAAAACATTTAACCTTTCTCCAAGTAGACCTTGATGCAGTGTATGTTTCAACTTTCCTCTATTCAGTCACACACTTCATGAACAGCCCCAACCTGAGCTGAAAGGGAAGAGTCATAGTTGCTTTAGCTGTGGACAAGTGATGCAGTTCTGGCCAAGAAGACAAACATTATTATTCCCATTTCACAGAACAAGTGATGGGGCTCAACTAGAACCCAGGTTCCTGACCCCAAGGCCAGGGGATCACCTATGGAAGGGGTGCTTATTTTTAATAATGTGTTTGAATATTTATTTACCATCTGTACTGTTGTATGTTGCTGCATAACAATCCCAAAACTTTGTCACTTGCAACAACAAACATCTATAATCTTACACAGTTTCTGAGGTGCAGGAACCCAGGAGGGGCTTAGCTGATGGACCTGGCTCAGGCCTTCTCATATAGTTGCAGTCAAACTTGACTCAGTACCAAGAAATTTTGTGGCAGCTTCCAGAAACAGAGAAAAATAAGGATACAGGGATTTGGGTTAAAAGTTCTCTTAAATTTTCTCTCAGTCTTTCTATTATATCAGAAATTTCCCAATTATAATTTGTGAGATCTTAGGGAAAAAGAGAATAGTTATTGTAAATTTCCATATTTAGCATTTATCATACTATATTGCAATTATTTATATAATATGTAATAACCTACATTGTTATATATAATGATGACTCTCCCTTTAGACCAGGGGTCCTCAACACTCCCAGCAAATTTTAATTACTTAGGAGCTTTTAAAAAATGTTAATAACATGGGCCCAACTCCCATCCAATTGAATCAGAATCTCTAGGTATGAGTCCCAAGAATCATTAGTTTTTAAAAGCTTCCTGGGAGATTCTAATATATACCTAGGACTGAGAACAGCTGTTATCTTAATTAATTCCTATTTTTTTGTTTATGTTATACACACTTTTGGGAACCTCAGGAAAACTATGGATCTTTCTCCATCGATAAATGTGATCTGTCCATTCATGAAAATTTTTTGTATAATTTCAAGGGATTGTGTGTCCCTGATTTAGACTGTGAGCTCCTCAATGGTAGTAACTGTGTTTTTTAATCTATGTGTATTTTTGTATGAACTTTTCTCTGCCCTTACCCACCTCTACTTCAAGAAGTGAGACTTTGAGTCTTGGCATAGGACAGACATGTAGACCAATGGAATAGAAATGAGAGTCTAGTAATAAACCCACACACTATGGTCAACTGATTTTTGACAAGGGTGCCAAGACAATCCAGTGGGAAAAGAATAGTCTCTTCAACAAATGGGGTTGGGATAACTGGATATCCACATGCAAAAGAATGAAAGTGTACCACTACCTCACACCATATACAAAAATTAATGTAAAATGAAACAACAACCTAATATAGTTAGAACTATAAAACTCTTAGAAGAAAACATAGGCCTAAATCTTTGTGACTTTGAATTTGAAAAGCATTCTTAGATATGATACCAAAATCAGCAAAAGGAGAAATAGATAAATTGTACTTCACCAGTATTTAGAACTTTTGATCATCAAAGGATGTTATCAAGAAAGTGATGAGACATCCTACACAATGGGAGAAATTATTTGCAAATCATATATCTGATAAGGGTGTAGTATTGAGAATATAGGAACAATTCCTATAACTTAATAACAAGAAGACAAACTACCCAATTAAAACATGTACAAAGCACTTGAATAGACATTTCTCCAAAGAAGAGAGACAAATGGCCAATAAGCACCTGAAAAGGTGCTTAACATCATTAGGCATTAGGGAAATGAAACTCAAAACCACAGAGATACCACTTTACACCCAGTAGGATTACTACTATTTAAAAAAAAACAAACAGACAAAAACCCCTAAAACCCATAAAAACTGAGAATAACAAATCTTGGCGAGGATGTGGAGAATTGGAACGCTTGTACATTGCTGGTGGCAATGTAAAACGGGTACACCCACTGTAGAAAACAGTTTGGTGGTTCTTCAAAAAGTTAAACGCAGAATTATCATGTGATCTAGCAATTAAACTCCTGGGTATATATCCCAAAGAACTGAAAACAGGTACCCAAATACTTGTACACGATGTCCATAGAAGCACTATTTACAGTAGCTAAAAGGTGGAAACCACTCAATGTCCATCCACTGACAACAAACAAACAAATTTAGGATATACGCATAACACAGTATTATTTGGCCATTGAAAGGATACCTGCTACAATATTGAACCTCTAAAACATTATGCCATGATTTCATTTATGTGAAATGTCAGGAGTAGGTAAATCCATAGAAACAGAAGACAGGTTGGTGGTTGCCAGCGACTGGGGGATGTGAGAATAGAGAGCGACCACTTAATGGGTGAGGGAGTTTCTTTTGGGGTGATGAAAATGTTTTCAAACTAGATAGGGATTGTGATTGCACAACATTGTGAATGTATTAAGTGTCACTGAATTGTATACTCTAAATGATTATAATTTTATGTTATATGAATTTCATTTCAGTTAAAAAAAAAAAGAGGCAGTCCCAGACAAACTGGCACAAGCTGGTCATCTTATTCCTATGTGAGAACATTTGTATGCAAAATAACTGTCTTTGAGTTATTCCTTGAAACTACATAAAATACTTACTGGAACACACTAAGCGCTCAATAAATATTAGCTGATATAAAAAAATAGAAGTGGGAGTTTGAGGCAGTTTATAGAGACATGATGCAACACAAACTCTGTATCCTTGGCCCCTAGCACAGTTTCTGGTACATGGTACACAGACTCTTAATGTGTTTGAATTGATCCAACTGGGAAGTCTCTTTTCTCTAGAGACATTCAGGAATGGGCTATATATCGCATCACTTCAGACCTCTGAAGATTTGCTGATGGATGCATCAGGGGACAATGAAATTTGGGCAATAACTATTACTCCATACATGAATTCATGTAAAACATTGAAATATTAATGCAATGGAACAACTGATATGGCAGGAAGAACCATGTTTAGCCTTTTATGAATAATCTTGTACAATAAATCATTTGTCCTCTAGTCGAGAACTTGAACTAAGTAAATCCATGTGTAAACTCTGGGAGTCTCCTCAACTCTAACAGCACAGAAGTCAAAGAAAAGGGGAAGAATCTCATCCCTAAATACAATGGACTTTACTTCAAATAAGGCAATGATACTTTTCCAGATTGTGAGATTTCTGAAATTACTTACTTCCATGCTCACAGACTCTTAAACTAGGCCAGGATCCATGAACAGGAACAAGGTCACTTGTTAATCTGTTACAGATAGTATTTTGTGCAGAGGAAACTATGCTACTATGTTTAGACCTCTACTCTTATTTTTAACACTACTGCATCTAACAACACATTCCTGGGTACTAAATTAATGAGCCTTCCACACATATTCAGTACTATCCTCTGAGAAGCTCAGAATGTGCTGTGCATTAAGTGAGACTCATTACAGTTCTCACATGGTTATTGTTATACCAGGTTGAGAGGAATAATTACAGTATTTAGTTTTGTAATCCCTTCATTTTATAAAGCAGATATTTCACAGCCCAAACAGGATCAGCAATGAGGTTATTTGTAGGTGGATTTCTGCTTATTGCCAATTCTGACAGAGTAAATCCACAAAAAGTGCATTACAAGGAATTTTTGATTTCAGTCACTCTATCCTTCCCTCAAATGTGTTCCCAGTTTCTGGTTTTAACCCATGTCAATGCATGCCACCAGTGGCCACCCAGATGTTCAAGGTTGGAACCCAAGAGTCACTGTTGATTCTCCCCTTTTCTTGCATCCCGACACCCACTCCATTGTCAAGCCTCATCTCTTCACTTTTGTCCATCTCCTCTGCCCCGTCTTAGTCCAGCAGCCCACTTCTCTTACCAAGGCTCCTGCAACAGGCCCTCTGCTTTTGCTTTTGGCCTCCTGCAGTCTGTTCTCTGTAAGTCAACCAGAGCGATCTTTGCAGAACCAGTCACTGGGGTTTCTGCCCCTCACACTCTTTCCAGCTCAGCACCAATTGTGCTGGTTATTTTCCCAAGGAAGTGCTTCCCCATCTTCCTACGTGACCAACTCCTCATTTAGCCTTGAGTATTCTACCTAAAGTGGGTGTCCACCCCCAATGCACAACAGCCATTATTATCTTTCAGCCCTTGTTTCTTTCATAACATTTCCAATTTTATAATTATTTTATTATTATTTGTTTATTTGTTGGCTTTTCTACCTTTAGAATGAAAGTTGCATCACAGTGGGGCTGCATCTTACTGACTGTGGTAACTCCAGCTTGGTCAGTGAGCCTGGTCACTGCTTAAAGAATGAATGTGTCACTTCTCCTGGGTCCTTCCCACTTCCTCTGCCTCTTCTTCCACAACCTCGGCCCTCATGCCTCTGAAGATTCAGTAGGAGCAGGAAGAATGATTGATAGAGGTTAAACACTCTGTCTTATTTGCCACCAAAAGAATTTTCTCTTTTCTTTTCTTTTTCTTTTCTTTTTTTTTTTTTTTTGGTTGTGCCATGAGGCTTGCAGGATCTTAGTTCCCTGACCAGAGATCGAACCCAGGCCCTTGGCAGTGAGAGTGTGGAATCCTAATCACTGGACCACCAGGGAATTCCCAGGATTTTCTTATATATTTTTGAAAACTTTTCGTTCCCACTAAACATATGTGTGGGTAGGAAAGATGAGGGTAGGGAAGAGGAGTGTGAAAGAGTTCACATATTTTCCCCCCAAACCTGGGAGATGTAGAAATGAGAAGGGGAAAATTTTTGTAGAAAGTGTGAAAATTAAGGAGATTGGTTCAAGATGGTGGAGTAGAAGGACGTGCGCTCACTCCCTCTTGTGAGAGCACCAGAATCACAACTAACTGCTGAACAGTCATCGACAGGAAGACACTGGAACTCACCAAAAAAGATACCCCACATCCAAAGACAAAGGAGAAGCTGCAATGAGACAGTAGGAGGGGCAGAATCACAGTAAAATCAAATCCCATAACCAGTGGGTGGGTGACTCACAAACTGGAGAACAATTATACCACAGGAGTCCACCCAGTGGAGTGAGGATTCTGAGCCCCACATCAGGCTTCCCAACCTGGGGGGCTGGCAACAGGAGGAAGATTTCCCAGAGAATCAGACTTTGAAAGCAAGCAGGATTTGATTGCAGGACTTCGACAGGACTGGGGGAAATGGAGACTCCACCCTTGGAGGGCACACACAAAGTAGTGTGCACATCAGGACCCAGGGGAAGGAGCAGTGACCCCAAAGGAGACTGAACCAGACCTACCTGCTAGTGTTGGATGGTCTCCTGCAGAGGCGGCGGGAGGTTGTGGCTCACCACGGAGACAAGGACACTGGTAGCAGAAGTTCTGGGAAGGACTCCTTGGTGTAAACCCTCTGAGAGTCTGCCATTAGCCCCACCAAAGAACCTGTAGGCTCCAGTATTGGGTTGTCTCAGGCCAAACAACCAACAGGGAGGGAACTCAGCCCCACCCATCAGCGGGCAAGGGGATTAAAGTTTTACTGAGCTCTGCTTACCAGAGCAACACCCAGCTCTACCCGCCACCAGTCCCTCCCATCAGGAAGCTTGCACAAGCCTCTTAGATAGCCTTATCCACCAGAGGGCAGACAGCAGAAACAAGAAGAACTACAATCCTGCAGCCTGTGGAATGAAAACCACATTCACAGAAAGAAAGACAAAATGAAAAGGCAGAGGACTATGTATCAGATGAAGGAACAAGATAAAACCCCAGAAAAACAACTACATGAAGTGGAGATAGGCAACCTTCAAGAAAAAGAATTCAGAATAATGATAGTAAAGAAGATCCAGGACCTCAGAAAAAGAATGGAGGCAAAGATCAAGAAGGTGCAAGAAATGTTTAACAAAGACCTAGAAGAATTAAAGAACAAACACCTAGAAGAATTAAAGAACAAACAAGCAGAGATGAACAATATAATAATTGAAATGAAAAATACACTACAAGGAATCAATAGCAGAATAACTGAGGTAGAAGAATAGATAAGTGACCTGGAAGACAGAATGGTGGAAATCACTGACACAGAACAGAATAAAGAAAAAAGAATGAAAAGAAATGAAGACAGCCCAGGAGACCTCTGGGACAACATTAAATGCAACAACATTCGCATTATAGGGGTCCCAGAAGGAGAAGAGAGAGAGAAAGGACCCGAGAAAATATTTGAAGAGATTACAGTCGAATACTTCCCTAACATGGGAAAGGAAATAGCCTCCCAAGTCCAGGAAGCACAGAGAGTCCCAGGCGGGATAAACCCAAGGAGAAACACGTCGAGACACATAGTCATCCAACTGACAAAAATTAAAGACAAAGAAAAATTATTAAAAGCAACAAGGGAAAAAAAACAATATACAAGGGAATCCCCTTAAGGTTAACAGCTGATTTCTCAGCAGAAACTCTACAAGCCAGAAGGGAGTGGCATGATATATTTAAAGTGATGAAAGAAAGAACCTGCAACCAAGATGACTCTACCCGGCAAGGATCTCATTCAGATTCGACAGGGAAATCAAAAGCTTTACAGACAAGCAAAAGCTAAGAGAATTCAGCACCACCAAACCCGCTCTACAACAAATGCTAAAGGAACTTCTCTAAGTGGGAAACACAAGAGAAGAAAAGGACCTACAAAAACAAACCCAAAACAATTAAGAAAATGGTCATAGGAACATACATATCTATAATTACCTTAAACGTGAATGGATTAAATGCTCCAACCAAAAGACACAGGCTCGCTGAATGGATACAAAAACAAGACCCATATATATGCTGCCTACAAGAGACCCACTTAAGACCTAGGGACACATACAGACTGAAAGTGAAGGGGTAGAAAAAGATATTCCATGCAAATGGAAATCAAAAGAAAGGTGGAGTAGCAATACTCATATCAGATAAAATACTTTAAAATAAAGAATGTTACAAGAGACAAAGAAGGACACTTCATAATGATCAAGGGATTAATCCAAGAAGAAGATGTAACAATTATAAATATATATGCACCCAACATAGGAGCACCTCGATACATAAGGCAAATGCTAACAGATGTAAAAGAGGAAATTGACAGTAACACAGTAATAGCGGGGGACTTTAACACCTCACTTACACCAATGGACAGATCATCCAAACAGAAAATTAATAAGGAAACACAAGCTTTAATTGACACAATAGACCAGATAGATTTAATTGACATTTATAGGACATACCATCTGAAAACAGCAGACTACACTTTCTTCTCAAGTGCACACGGAACATTCTCCAGGATAGATCACATCTTAGGTCACAAATCAAGACTCGGTAAATTTAAGAAAATTGAAATCATATCAAGCATGTTTTCTGACCACAAGGCTGTGAGATTAGAAATCAATTACAGGGAAAAAACATAAAAAACACAAACACATGGAGACTAAACAATACATTACTAAATAACCAAGACATCACTGAAGAAATCAAAGAGGAAAGCAAAAAATACCTAGAGACAAATGACAGTGAAAACACAACGATCCAAAACCTATGAGATGCAGCAAAAGCAGTTCTAAGAGGGAAGTTTATAGCAATACAAGCCTACCTCAAGAAACAAGAAAAATCTCAAATAAACAATCTAACCTTACACCTAAAGGAACTAGAGAAAGAAGAACAAACAAAACCCACAGTTAGCAGAAGGAAAGAAATCATAAAGGTCAGAGCAGAAATAAATGAAATAGAAACAAAGAAAACAATAACAAAGATCAATAAAACTAAAAGCTGGTTCTTGGAGAACATAAACAAAATTCATAAACCTTTAGCCAGACTCATCAAGCAAAAGAGGGAGAGGACTCAAATCAATATAATTAGAAATGAAAAAGGAGACATTACAACAGACACTGCAGAAATACAAAGCATCCTAAGAGACTACTACAAGCAACTCTAGCCAATAAAGTGGACAACCTGGAAGAAATGGACAAATTCTTAGAAAGGTATAAGCTTCCAAGACTGAACCAGGAAGAAATAGAAAATATGAACAGACCAATCACACATAATGAATTGAAACTGTGATTAAAAATCTTCCAACAAAGAAAAGTCCAGGACCAGATGACTTCACAGGTGAATTCTATCAAACATTTAGAGAAGAGCTAACACCCATTCTTATCACACTCTTCCAAAAACTTGCAGAGGTAGGAACACTCCCAAACTCATTCTACGAGGCCAACATCACCTTGATACCAAAACCAGACAAAATACTATAAAAAAAAGAAAATTACAGACCAATATCACTGATGAATATAGATGCAAAAACCTCAACAAAATGCAAACAGAATCCAACAACACAGTAAAAGGATCATACACCATGATCAAGTGGGATTTATCCCAGGGATGCAAGGATTCTTCAATATATGCAATTCAATCAGTGTGATACACAGTATTGACAAACGGAAGAACAAAAACCATATGATCATCTCAATAGATGCAGAAAAAGCTTTTGACAAAATTCAACACCCATTTATGATAAAACCTCTCCAGAGAGTGGGCACAGAGGGAACCTACCTCAACATAATGAAGGCCATATTCGACCAACCCACAGCAAACATCATTCTCAATGGTGAAAAACTGAAAACATTTCCTCTAAGATCAGGAACAAGACAAGGATGTCCACTCTCACCAATATTATTCAACATAGTTTTGGAAGTCCTAGCCACGGCAATCAGAGAAGAAAAAGAAATAAAAGGAATACAAGTTGGAAAGGAAGAAGTAAAACTGTCCCTGTTTGCAGATGACATGATACTATGCATAGAGAATCCTAAAGATGTCAGCAGAAAACTACTAGAGCTAATCAATGAATTTGGTAAAGTTGCAGGCTACAAGATTAATGCCCAGAAATCTCTTGCATTCCTATGAGCGAACAACAAAATATCAGAAAGAGAAATTAAGGAAACAATCCCATTCACCATTGCAACAAAAAGAAGAAAATACCTAGGAATAAACCTACCTAAGTAGGTAAAAGACATGTACCCAGAAAACTATAAGGCACTGATGAAAGAAATCAAAGATGACACAGATTGTGAGATATACCATGTTCTTGGATTGGAAGAATCAATATTGTGAAAATGACTATACTACCCAAAGCAATCTACAGATTCAGTTCAATCCCTATCAAATTACCAATGGCATTTTTTACAGAACTAGAACAAAAAATCCTAAAATTTGTATGGAGACACAAAAGGCCCTGAACAGCCAAAGCAGTCTTGAGGGAAAATAACAGAGCTGGAAGAATCAGACTCCCTGACTTCAGACTCTACTACAAAGCTACAGTAATCAAGACAGTATGGTACTGGCACAAAATCAGAAATATAGATCAATGGAATAGGATAGAAAGCCCAGAGATAAACCCACGCACCTATGGTCTCCTTATCTATTACAAAGGAGACAAGGATATACAATGGAGAAAAGACAGTCTCTTCAATAAGTGGTGCTGGGGAAACTGGACAGCTACATGTAAAAGAATGAAATTAGAACACTCCCTAACACCATACACAAAAATAAACTCAAAATGGGTTAAAGACCTAGATGTAAGATCAGACACTATAAAACTCTTAGAGGAAAACATAGGAAGAACACTCTTTGACATAAATCACAGCAAGATCTTTTTTGACCCACCTCCTAGAGTAATGGAAATAAAAACAAAAATAAACAAATGGGACCTAATGAAACTTAAAAGCTTTTGCACAGCAAAGGAAACTATAAACAAGAGGAAAAGACAATGCTGGAGTAGGAGAAAATATTTGCAAACAAATCAACGGACAAAGGATTAATCTCCAAAATATATAAACAGCTCATGCAGCTCAATATTAAAAAAACAAACAACCCAATCCAAAAATGGGCAGAAGACCTAAATAGACATTTCTCCAAAGAAGACATACAGGTGGCCAAGAGGCTCATGAAAAGATGCTCAACATCACTAATCATTAAAGAAATGCAAATCAAAACTACCATGAGCTATCACCTCACACCGGTTAGAGTGGGTATCATCAGAAAATCTACAAACATCAGATGCTGGAGAGGTGTGGAGAAAATGGAACCCTCTTGCACTGTTGGTGGGAATGTAAATTGATACACTATGATACATGATACTCCATGCCACTATGGAGAACAGTATGGAGGTGCCTTAAAAAACTAAAAATAGAACTACCATATGACTCAGCAATCCCACTACTGGGAATATACCCTGAGAAAACCATAATTCAAAATGACACTTACACCCCAATGTTCATTGCAGCACTATTTACAATAGCCATGGCATGGAAGCAACCTAAATGCCCATCAACAGAGGAATGCATAAAGAAGATGTGGTACATATATACAATGGAATACTACTCAGCCATAAAAAGGAACAAAGTTGGGTCATTTGTAGAGATGTGGATGGACCTAGATACTGTTATACAGAGTGAAGTAAGTCAGAAAGAGAAAAACAGATATCGTATATTAACCCATATATGTGGAATCTATAAAAATGGTACATATGAACTGGTTTGCAAGGCAGAAATAGAGACACAGATGTAGAGAACAAACGTATGGACACCAAGGGGGGAAAGCTGGGGTGGGGTGGGGTGGGGTGGGATGAATTGGGAGGTTTAAGGATTTGGAAAGAAAGACATAAAAGAGACCCTTTATGGTTTTTCATAAAGTTTTACCCTGAGTAAGTAGCTGTAAGAAATCTCCTTGTCTTGTGATTAAATATATAGTTTAGAGTTATCTTTATTTTTTAATATCAAAAAGAGGTAAAGTGTTTACTTGCTGTGGATTCTTCCTACTGGTGCAATTTTTGTAACATTTTGCCTACTATCTGGAAAACAAGATTGACCTCTCTAGTTAGAGGCTAATTTTACTTGGGTCATGTAGGCTCTTTGTGGATTCGTTCACTAACCACTTACTATATATGTAAAAATGTGCCAGGCACTGTTGGTTGAGCAAGCTTAACCTTTATGCACTGATACCCACTGTCTTCTGCCAGAGTGACTTCTGTTTTGCCTTAAGTGTGCCAGGTTAGGCATGAGATTTAAACTTATATCAGCTTATCATTTGTTTTCTCTCTCTTGACATACTTTCACCCTTTTTACTCTTGTACTTTCACCAGATGTGGTCCATCTCTTCACTTGGTGATGCATCTCATGTGATTCAGCCAGTTTCTTTAACACCCTTTGTCCCATCAAAAAGCTGTATCTTTTAAATTACTTTCCGAAGAGACCATGTTTCCAGAAACTTTTGGATATGGCACACCTGGTTTAATTCAGAGGATGTATTCCCAAAAATGGTAGGATCACTTCTATGTAGGTTCATTGGAGGACAGCCTTAAGGAGATGGTCTCCAGACAGTCAACACGGACAGTCTCTCTTTGCTGGTTAGTCCTCCAGCTTGCAGTGATGTTTATGAAGGTCAAAGGACTTTCAAATATAAGTAAGTGCCTCATGATATTTATTCTCTGATTCCTAAGTTATTTTCTTGAAGACGCATTGTGGTCTTCTTATCTCCTTACCACATTTTTAGGTGTAAGTATTGCTTGCATACTTTTTGACTTCTGTCAGATGTTATGGGTCAAAACTGTTCACCATAACACACAATAAATAGTAGAAAGAACAGCCATAGCGTAGTAAACAATACATGTTTTAGAACCCACTCAACTCAGGAAAATGAGGTAGAGTACTCTTTGGCAGAGGACCTTTGCAATATGGTGGACTAATGCTCTTTAGCCAGGAATATGTGTACAGTACAGTGTGTTGGCTAGATCTCACTGACCGAGAAGGTACCTAGAGCATGGGTGGGGTGGGGCGGGGTGGAGGAGAGACATATATATGCATAAAGTTTACTGTAATGCATATATGTGTGTGTATTACATAGGCACCCATATACACAAGTTACTTTTTAAAAGAAACTATTTCAGAGATTTATAGAAATTTAATGAATCAGCACTGTGTTCAGCATTATCATATTGGGTCTATGTGTATTCCCTACATATGAATTTCTAGAAAGTGCTTAAGTGAATGCTCCCAACAAATTATAATTAGGTTTAGATTGTCCACCTGATGTTTCATTTCTTTCTGCAATAAAATTAGTTGATGATATATTCATTTACAGTTGACAGCTGAGAAAACAGAAATCTGGCTATATCATCCAAGGGGTTCCCCTGGACCCTGCTGCCTCTCAGAATTCAGTGAAACTCAGGTATTTGGACGATGAAACAATTACTTACAATTTTAGTTTACTTTGCCATGTCATTCCTTACAAATCATCTGTATGCTGCCTTCTAAGTGCCATGTGCTTACTTTTAATTAAAATCCTAAAGAAGAAGAACCAGCAAAGTGTATCATCATTATTATTCATGGTGCATTGTTGGCTAGACCCTTTATAAAAATGTGTAACACAAAATTGTACATTGTGAATACTTATGGAATTATCCTACAGAGAAACTGAGCTTTTAAAAAAATCTAAACAAGCTATACTTCATGAGGAAAAATCTAGTTTATAAAAGAGAAATGTATCAGATAATCTATTGTAATGATTAAGTGAATGAACTTGTTAAAACATGAATTGGCTATAAAATGTCATAAAATATAGCAGATTAAGCTACTTTTTCTGAAGTCTTGCCAGATTTTTTTAATGAGTTAATATATTGCTTTTTAACAAAGAACTCCTGCAGGCAGAAAAGAAATTATATCTGACTTAAAAATTCCCATCATGCTTCATTCTCTGGTGTACTTTTGCAGCCTTGATGGATTTGTTACATAATCAGCTTTCAATGGCTTCTTTTATTATAAAACAGAGCATTATTGCCTAAAACAGCCCCACTCCCATTTTTTTTTCTTCCCTCAGTTTCTGAAATTACAAATGCATTTAAACAATGATCAAGTCATGCTGCAGCAAGCACAGGGAACAAATGAACAACTGCAGCAAGAAATTGCTAAACTTGGGTCTGAAATGCCAGCATTGGAGAAAAACCTGAGATCAATAGTGCTCAAAAGTGTGAGCTGATGGAAAATAGGATATAACTCCATTGGGCTTCCTACCTGCTATTTATGCTTGCTCTTCACATAACCCATGGACAGTTGGCATTATGGAAAACATTATAAAACAGTTACTTGCCATTTCTAACTATGCTGTGTATTTGGAAAGTGTACAGATGCAGCTGTCATACTTTTTTTTAAAACTACTGGCCTATATAATAATTAGAAAGAGAGATGGAATTTAATTAATGCAATAATAACAACTATCTGACTTAAAATTTGCTTTACAGTCAACCCAACATGTAGTAGATAGAACTCGTTAAACTCAAGGTATCCTTGAACCTTCAGATCCCATTGAAAATACGTTGCTGCTTTTTATTTATTTCAGATCAAACATCTTAACCTTTCTCCACGTATTATATTAATTACCCCCAGACTAACTCAATGTACTTTTCTCAGCAACAAAAGCCAGATTTCTCACTACAAAATGAGAGACATTTTCTTATAATCATGAGTTGTTTAGAATTTACCAAAGATATGAAGGTTATATAAGTATCACCAGCTATTGCTACAAACTCTTTTAATCTAATGTTACTAGACAAAAAGAATAATTCATGTTATCTAGTGATAACGATTCCATAACAATGTGGATATGCTTAATGCCACTGAACTGTACATTTTAAACATTGTTAAAATAGTCAATTTTGTATTATATATATTTTGCTATAATTTAAAAAAAACAAAAAAATTTATAGTGTAACTATGCAGTGTTCCGTGGACCCCCACTACCAAGTTTAAGAAGAACACTTTATTTAACTTTGCTATCTTATGAGAGTCCTTCTAAGATCTCATCTTTCCACTTCTGTCTTAACAACCCATCCCTGTCCTGACCTGAATTGTGTGTTCCTATTCCCTTGTTGTATTGTTTAGTCTTGCATGTCAAAGAGCTTTATAAGTGGAATCTCATGCCATGTATTTTTCTGCAATAGCTTTTTTGTTTAATCTTTAATCCCTGAGATGCATTCACATTGTTACATGTAGTTGTATTTCACTATTTTCACTGTTATATAATATTCTATCCCATGGCTATACCATAATCTACTTATATGTTTATGGTTGATCTTTGGGTTGCTTCTCTTTTATCCTTTTTCTTTTTCTTTTCTTTTCTTTTTTTTTGGTTATTACATGGAGTGTTGCTATGAGCCTTTTTTCTCCTTGTATATATGGGCAAAATTTTTTATAGTGGTATTTTAGCTGTCCCTGGAACAAATGACTGCTCCATTGATTTCCCTACCTCACTGTGCAGAGTTTATTCAGTAGCCATACAATCTGACAGACATAGAGATGCCTTATTTTGTAGTCAGACAGACCCAGTTTCAAATACTTCCTCCTTCACTTAGCAGATATATGAAGTTAGATAAGATCTCTGGGCTTCGATTTCCTTATCTCTATCTTAGGACTAATAATAGCTGCCACACAGAGTTTTTGAGTAGATTTAATTAGATAATCTGCTTAAAGAACTAATTATTTAATACATGCTCAGTAAATAGTAATTATTAGTGGTATTATAATTACAGAATAGATGGCTGAACCAAGAATCACTGTGCAGAGATACTTCAATTTTATGCAAACAAAGGAGTAGAAATTTAAACTCCAGGGAAGGTAAAACTTACTGCAGTCAGATCTCAGAGCTAGGAGCAGTAGGACAAATGAGTTGATGCCGAAGCACCAGGGCCGACACCCATAAGGTGAGACAAGGGTAAAAAATGTCCTCACCTTCTCCATTGTCCCCAAATCCCCATTAAACTTCTAGTTTAATCCAGCTGTGCCACAATAAGTAATAGAGTAATTAGGGAGATGGTGGCACAAGAGCACATTTTATTCCCTTATTGCACTTGGAGGGTGGAGTGGAATCCTTTCCCATCTCTCTATTCATGTTGAGCTCATGGGTAGCACAGAGATCTTGTGATTAACCCTAAATCGTGAACAAAAAAGACATATTGCTGCCCTTGAGGAGTTTTTATAATCTAGGGAAGATAGCAATCCCTATGAAACAACTGGAGAGTAATGAAGAAAAGGTAATTGTCCAACTGTGGGGTTTAATTTAATAGCTACATCCTAGAAAAAGCTAATTGATATAATAAAGCATTATTAATTAAAATTGGCTATATGTTTCAAAATTTACCACTTGTTTTTAAAAAAGGCAAACGTGCTTTTAATCCAGTAATTTGTTTCCTATCCGAATATCATCAGTGGTGGTGCAACTTGATGTCATATCCGCTTCAAGTTAATTTGCTGCATTGTGTTTGTGTTCATCATTATTTAAAAAAGTAGTTGTTCATTTGATTGACAGGAAAGGTGGATCAACTCTTTGCAGCTTAAGTGAATTAACCTGGCCAAGGTTACCTACAGACAGGGAGTCATTTTCACAGACAGAGCTGAAATATTTAAACTTGTAGCTCTATACTTCTCCATCGCCCTGCTTTTCCAGCTCAAGTGAATATCTATTTTTGTCTGGGAAGTTTAAGTAAGGCATCGTGTTGGTGACAGGGTGAATGGCTCTCACAAGGAACCTGAACTCTGGCTTCTCAGTGAGAGCCTGAGCCTGCCTCTCCGCCAGGATGCTTTGCTACTTATCAGGGGAACGAAGACAAGTGGATATAGGTCCCACTGTGCTGCAGCGCCTTCAAAAATACAGCACCTGTGAAATATAAATCAAGACTTCCATTTCTGAAGCAATTGCAACAACTCTTTAGCCCAGAGGATGGGTACAGTTTAAGATAATTTGCAAAAGCCTTTCAAGAGTCATTTTACATTAAGATACTCAGAAAACAAATGACTGAAAGAAACAAAAGCATTGGCCACTCCATTGTAAAATTTAAGATGTATCTCTACTTATACAACTTGTTCTGAAATAAGGCTATTATTCTCCCCAGGTGGCAAATATAGATGTAAACACCCAGCTAGTAAAGTCTTCCTCTCTGAGTGTATAGATTGCCTTGTTTCCAAGAATAATGGTTTAGTGAAGGTGTCAGCTGTCATACTTACAGCCGTCACTCATGCTACATTTGAGATGATGTGCTGTGTGCTCATCCATGCTTAGGGCAGGATGCTTATCATTTGACCAGGAAATGAGGCTTCTGACATTCTTTTTGGCTGTTAAAAATAAAACGCCTAAATATGTGTGCTAGCTCACTGCTGAGTAAACATCTTCATTCACAGTACACCTTTGATAATCTTTCCTGAGGTCATTAGAGGATGTGTGCTCCCTCTGACCACAATTGAAAGCGCTTGGGTACAGCTAGCCTGTCTTCATTGCTTAAAGACGGTGACTGCTTTTAGAAAAGGAAATATTCTAATAAAAATAGACACTCTTAAAAAGAGGTAAACCAGAGCATTGATTTCCACTATAATTCTTGTGTTGTGTTCAGCAAAGCAAATAATTCTACAAGTAATTAGGGCATACCACCTCTTTAAGGTTTTCATATATTCAAGTATTTTTCTCATGTGCTTCCTTCTAAAATAATTGCTTATTATTGAATTAAAATCTGTTGAAATCAAATGTGAATCTGAATTTGTTTTATACTAGAGAAAGTGGAGAGGAACTATTTCACACTGATTGGCCCATCAGAAAAAACTTTCGATAGAAATATTTGTTATCATTTTCCCAAAGGATCTATGTTGGGAATCACCATTGGCATATGTGATGGAATGGCCCAATTGTTTATTATTGAGATGTAAATGACACATCACACTGTATTGCTTTCAGGTGTATGGAATGGCGTAGTTCTGATAAAGGCAGTTGGTTAGGTATCTGGTCTTGTTTTTGCTCTTTCACCTCAACAGATGATGTCACCTTGTTATGGTTCTTCTCTAGTTACTTGATCAATGTCCATCAGGTTTCTAGATAAAGAAATGTTTCCAGAGTTTATGCCTCTGCTTGTGGATAAGTCAGTTTTTAGCATCAAAATGTCAGAGAGCTGTTGTGTTAGAAGATGAGGGACTCCAAACGGCAGGTGGCTGGTGGTTGAGTTTTCAGATGTTTTCTGTGATGCTGAGTCAGAGGGCACATGACAGGCTCCCTCCCTACTCATTTCCGAACTCTAGATTCTTCCTCACTACTTGAGTGTGGTGGGGGTCAGTAGCATCCTTGATCCTGGAAGTTTGTTTGAGATGCAAAACCTCAGACCCCACCCTTAGGTCTACTGAATCAGAATCTGCATTTTAAAAAGATCTCCGGCTGACTTATAGGCACGTGAAAGTTTGAGAAGCCTTTCTCTACTGAATCAAAGATTCATTCTATTTGGACTTTGCTAACCCCTCCCTTTGCCCTATTACTTTAAGCCATTCCAAATAGTCTTCACTATTCAATTTAATTACCTACAGATAGGGATTACATGTTAGATTCTGCCTTTTCTGGTAGAATATGAACTCAGGATTAAAGAATGGCAATACAAAAACTGGGACATTTATAAATTAAGTCTTAGACATTCTAAGAGTGTTACATTAAAAATGTATTCTTAATGGATTGGTCTACTCAAAACTACTGGCTAAATACAATACTTCTTAAATAATGATAATTACAATAATAATATTCATACATGAAATAGGAGAATGAGAATTCTTTTTACCTCAGAATTTCTGTATTTTGTGCTTTTGTTGGTATCATAATTGCCATCACATTGGCAAAGGATCATATTGATTTAAACCTGAAGAAAATAGGTAAATAGATGCCAAAGTCTTAGGGAAGGTTCCTGAAGATAATGTCCTCAGCATTTGAAAATTTAAATGAAAATGTTTCTTCTTTTCTCTTCTTGAAGCTGGATACCATGGATAGTTTTTGAGTCACACATGTCTGTGTCACAAAAGGCCTAGGCTTCTTTGGGGGAATGTCGCAGTTCTATTGGCTCAAGCCACATTCAGAATCCTGGGATAGTCTCTTCATTTGACCACCCTAGGATAACATCAGTAATAGTGATTTCAGCTCAAATCTCTGTAAGCATGTTATATTAGATGGGGTCAAAGTTTTATGAAAAGAAAAGAAAAAATTATTCAAAAGTAAGCAAATAGGCAAATTACAGTACTCTAACACCCCACAAGGAAAATTATTTCCTGTATGCTAATCACTATTAATTACTTAGTGTACATTATCTTCAATTCTGTTACATAGGAACCATTATTCTTAGAGTGCGAGAAACTGAGGCTCGGGAATTCCCTGGCAGTCCAGTTGTTAGAACTCCGCACTTTCACTGCTGAGCACCAGGGATCAATCCCTGGTCGGGGAGCTAAGATCCTACAAGCCGTGTGGCACGGCCAGAAAAAAAAAGAATCTAAGGCTCAGAGAAATCTAAAAACTTTCCCAAGCTTATACACATAATAAATGATGGAGCTTTCAAACTGAAGTCTGTACTTCCCACAGATAGGATCTTAATAGGCTACATAGCTGTTAATCACTTGACATATTAATGAGTAATTACCATTTCAGGCATTAGGGAGAGGCAGCTGCAGGTAGGAGGCTCCTACAATACTCCTCAGCCCTGATCACTGGAGTCCTTGGTACCGCTGGCTAAGAGTAACTCTATTGAAATGCTAGATTCAAGTGAGCCCAGGTCTCCGAAGGCCCGGCTTGAACTGCCCGTAAGGGGTTTGTGTTCATTTGGCAATTTGTTTTTATAACTACTGTAACTTTGATCAATGCTGCTCTTATATTCTATTTCCTGAAGGTATTTTCTATATTATTACTCTTTCTCATTTTTATATTCCTCCTCGTAAGTTCCTTTCTTTCCTTGTTATAGGCACACTCAAACCTCCATCCTAAAAAAACAACCACCACCACCCACAAACATTTTTCCTTGACCCTGATTCTCCTTCATACTATTGTTCCTTTGTTCTACATCCCATTACCCTCTCATTCTTCTTGAAAGAGTAGCTTTATCAATTACCGTCTATAAATCATTATTTTTCATTCATTTCAGAACCTGTTACCCTCCAGTTTTCTCTTCCATCACTCATTGAATCAAATGTAACCATGATTAACAAGTTTTATTATGGTAACGTCCAATAGCCTTCCTTATGGAGGAAAATGGAAACGGAAACAGAATATAAAGTATGTTTATGGAACATCTACTGTAAGCCATCTTTATGCAGTGAATTTTATATATATTTTCTCATCTAAGCTTCATAGTAACCTTGTGATATTTTATTTATTTATTTATTTATTTATTTTAACATCTTTATTGGAGCATAACTGCTTTACAATGTTGTGTTAGTTTCTGCTGTATAACAAAGTGAATCTGCTATATATATACATATATCCCCATATCCCCTCCTTCTTGTGTCTCCCTCCCACCCTCCCTATCCCACCCCTCTAGGTGGTCACTAAGCACCGATCTAATCTCCCTGTGCTATGCAACTGCTTCCCACTAGCTATCTATTTTACATTTGGTACTGTATATATGTCAATGCTACTCTCTCACTTCATCCCAGCTTACCCTTCCCCCTCCCTGTGTCCTCAAGTCCATTCTCTAGGTCTGCGTCTTTATTCCTGTCCTGCCCTTAGGTTCATCAGAACCATTTCGTTTTGTTTTTAGATTCCATATATATGTGTTAGTATACGGTATTAGTTTTTCTCTTTCCGAATTACTTCACTCTGTATGACAGACTCTAGGTCCATCCACCTCACTACAAATAGTTCAATTCCATTTCTTTTTATGGCTGAGTGATATTCCATTGTATATATGTGCCACATCTTCTTTATCCATTCGTCTGTCAATGGGCATTTAGGTTGCTTCCATGTCCTGGCTATTGTAAACAGTGCTGCAATGAACATTTTGGTACATGACTCTTTTTGAATTATGGTTTTCTCAGGGTATATGCCCAGTAGTGGGATTGCTGGGTCATATGGTAGTTCTATTTTTAATTTTTTAAGGAACTTCCATACTGTTCTCCATAGTGGCTGTATCAGTTTACATTCCCACCAGTAGTGCAACAGGGTTCCCTTTGCTCCACACCCTCTCCAGCACTTATTGTTTGTAGATTTTTTGATGATGGCCATTCTGACTGGTGTGAGGTGATACCTCATTGTAGTTTTGATTTGCATTTCTCTAATGATTAGTGATGTTGAGCATCCTTTCATGTGTTTGTTGCCAATCTGTATATATTCTTTGGAGAAATGTCTATTTAGGTCTTCTGCCCATTTTTGGATTGGGTTGTTTGTTTTTTTGATATTGAGCTGCATGAGCTGCTTGTATATTTTGGAGATTAATCCTTTGTCTGTTGCTTCGTTTGCAAATATTTTCTCCCATTCTGAGGGTTGTCTTTTTGTCTTGTTTATGGTTTCCTTTGCTGTGCAAAAGCTTTGAAGTTTCATTAGGTCCCATTTGTTTATTTTTGTTTTTATTTCCATTTCTCTAGCAGGTGGGTCAAAAAGGATCTTGCTGTGATTTATGTCATAGAGGGTTCTGCCTATGTTTTCCTGTAAGAGTTTTAGAGTGTCTGGTCTTACATTTAGGTCTTTAATCCATTTTGAGTTTATTTTTGTGTATGGTGTTAGGAAGTGTTCTAATTTCATTCTTTTACATGTAGCTGTCCATTTGTCCCAGCACCACTTGTTGAAGAGGCTGTCTTTTCTCCATTGTATATTCTTGCCTCCTTTATCAAAAATAAGGTGACCATATATATGTGGGTTTATCTCTGGGCTTTCTATCTTGTTCTATTGATCTATATGTCTGTTTTTGTGCCAGAAACATACTGCCTCGATTACTGTAGCTTTCAACCATAGTCTGACGTCAGGGACCCTGATTCCTCCAGCTCCGTTTTTCTTTCTCAAGATTTCTTTGCTGATTTGGGGTCTTTTGTGTTTCCATACAAATTGTGAAATTTTTTGTTCTAGTTCTGTGAAAAATGCCATTGGTAGTTTGATAGGGATTGCATTGAATCTGTAGGTTGCTTTGGGTAGTATAGTCATTTTCACAGTGTTGATTCTTCCAATCCAAGAACATGGTATATCTCTCCATCTGTTCGTATTGTCCTTAACTACTTTCATCAGTGTCTTATAGTTTTCTGCGTACAGGCCTTTGGTCTCCTTAGGTAGGTTTATCCCTAGGTATTTTCTTCTTATTGTTGCAATGGTAAATGGGAGTGTTTCCTTAATTTCTCTTTCAGATTTTTCATCATTAGTATATAGGAATGCAAGAGATTTCTGTGCATTAATTTTGTATCCTGCTACTTTACCAAATTCATTGATTAGCTCTGGTAGTTTTCTGGTAGTATCTTTAGGATTCTCTATGTATAGTATCATGTCATCTGCAAACAGTGACAGCTTTACTTCTTCTTTTCCAATTTGGATTCCTTTTATTTCTTTTTTTTCTGTGATTGCTGTGGCTAAAACTTCCAAAACTCTGTTGAATAACAGTGGTGAGAGTGGACAACCTTGTCTTGTTCCTGATCTCAGAGGAAATGGTTTCAGTTTTTCACCACTGAGAACGATGTTGGCTGTGGGTTTGTCATATATGACCTTTATTATGTTGAGGTAGTTCCTCTATACCTACTTTCTGGAGAGTTTTTATCATAAATGAGTGTTGAATTTTGTCAAAAGCTTTTTCTGCATCTATTCTGATGACCATATGGTTTTTCTCCTTCAGTTTGTTAATATGGTTTATCACATTGATTGATTTGCGTATATTGAAGAATCCTTGCATTCCTGGAATAAACCCCACTTGATCATGGTGTATGATCCTTTTAATGTGCTCTTGGATCCTGTTTGCTAGTATTTTGCTGAGGATTTTTGCATCTATATTCATCAGTGATATTGGCCTGTAGTTTTCTTTCTTTGTGACATCTTTGTCTGGTTTTAGTATCAGGGTGATGGTGTATTTGTAGAATGCATTTGGGAGTGTTCCTCCCTCTGCTATATTTTGGAAGAGTTTGAGAAGGATAGGTGTCAGCTCTTCTCTAAATGTCTGATAGAATTCGCCTGTGAAGCCATCTGGTCCTGGGCTTTGGTTTGCTGGAAGATTTTTAATCACAGTTTCAATTTCAGTGCTTGTGACTGGTCTGTTCATATTTTCTATTTCTTCCTGGTTCAGTCTCGGCAGGTTGTGCTTTTCTAAGAATTTGTCCATTTCTTCCAGGTTGTCCAATTTATTGGCATAGAGTTGCTTGTAGTAATCGCTCATGAGCCATTGTATTTCTACAGTGTCAGTTGTTACTTCTCCTTTTTACATTTCTAATTCTGTTGATTTGAGTCTTCTCCCTTTTTTTCTTGGTGAGTCTGGCTAAAGGTTTATCAATTTTGTATATCTTCTCCAAGAGCCAGGTTTTAGTTTTATTCATCTTTGCTATTGTTTCCTTCATTTCTTTTTCATTTATTTCTGATCTGATCTTTATGATCTCTTTCCTTCTGTTAACTTTGGGGTTTTTTTGTTCCTCTTTCTCTAATTGTTTTAGGTGTAAGGTTAGGTTGTTTATTTGAGATTTTTCTTGTTTCTTAAGGTTAGATTGTATTGCTGTAAACTTCCCTCTTAGAACTGCTTTTGCTGCATCCCACAGGTTTTGGGTCATCGTGTTTTTATTGTCATTTGTTTCTAGGTATTTTTAGATTTCCTTTTTGATTTCTTCAGTGATGTCTTGGCTATTTAGTAGCGTATTGTTTAGCCTCCAAGTGTTTGTATTTTTTACAGATTTTTTCCTGTAATTGATATCTAGTCTCATAGCGTTTTGGTCGGAAAAGATACCTGATACAATTTCAATTTTCTTAAATTTACCAAGGCTTAATTTGTGACCCAAGATATGATCTATCCTGCAGAATGTTCCACGAGCACTTGAGAAGAAAGCATATTCTGTTGTTTTTGGATGGAATGTCCTATAAATATCAATTAAGTCCATCTTGTCTAATGTGTCATTTAAAGCTTGTGTTTCCTTATTTATTTTCATTTCAGATGATCTGTCCATTGGTGAAAGTGGGGTGTTAAATTCCCCTGCTATGACTGTTTTACTGTCAATTTCCCCTTTTATGGCTGCTAGCATTTGCCTTATGTATTGAGGTGCTCCTATGTTGGGTGCATAAATATTTACAACTGTTATATCTTCTTCTTGGATTGATCCCTTGATCATTATGTAGTGTCCTTCTTTGTCTCTTGTAATAGTCTTTATTTTAAAGTCTATTTGGTCTGATTTGAGAATTGCTACTCCAGCTTTCTTTTGATTTCCATTTGCATGGCATATCTTTTTCCATCCCCTCAGTTTCAGTCTCTATGTGTTCCTAGGTCTGAAGTGGGTCTCTTGTAGACAGCATATATACAGGTCTTGTTTTTGTATCCATTCAGCCAGTCTGTGTCTTTTGGTTGGAGCATTAAATCCATTTACATTTAAGGTAATTATCAATATGTATGTTCCTATTACCATTTTCTTAAATGTTTTGGGTTTGTTATTGTAGGTGTTTTCCTTCTCTTGTGTTTCTTGCCTAGAGAAGTTCCTTTAGCATTTGTTGTAAAGCTGGTTTGGTGGTGCTGAACTCTCTCAGCTTTTGCTTGTCTGTAAAGGTTTTAATTTCCCTATCATATCTGAATGAGATCCTTGCTGGGTAGAGAAATCTTAGTTGTAGGTTTTTCCCTTTCATCACTTTAAATATGTCCTGCCACTCCCTTCTGGCTTGCCGAGTTTCTGCTGAAAGATCAGCTGTTAACCTTATGGGGATTCCCTTTTATGTTATTTGTTGTTTTTCCTTGCTGCTTTCAGTATTTTTTCTTTGTATTTAATTTTTGATAGTTTGATTAATATGTGTCTTGGCATGTTTCTCCTTGGATTTATCCTGTATGGGACTCTCTGTGCTTCCTGGACTTGATTGACTATTTCCTTTCCCATGTTAGGGAAGTTTTCAACTATGTCTTCAAATCTTTTCTCAGACCCTTTCTTTTTCTCTTCTTCTTCTGGGACCCCTATAATTTGAATGTTGGTGTGTTTAATGTTGTCCTAGAGGTCTCTGAGACTGTCCTCAATTCTTTTCATTCATTTTTCTTTATTCTGCTCTGCAGTATTTATTTCCACTATTTTATCTTCCATGCCACTTATCAGTTATTCTGCTATTGATTCCTTCTAGAGAATTTTAATTTCATTTATTGTGTTGTTCGTCATTGTTTGTTTGCTATTTAATTCTTCTAGGTCCTTGTTAAACGTTTCTTGTATTTTTTCCATTCTATTTCCAAGATTTTGGATAATCTTTACTATCATTACTCTGAATTCTTTTTCAGGTAGACTGCCTATTTCCTCTTCATTTGTTTGGTCTGGTGGGTTTTTACTTTGCTCTTTCATCTGCTGCATATTTCTCTGTCTTCTCATTTTTTTTAACTTACTGTGTTTGGGGTCTCTTTTTCGCAGGCTGCAGGTTTGTAGTTCCTGTTGTTTTTGTTGTCTGCCCCCAGTGGGTGAGGTTGTTTCAGTGGCTTTGGTAGGCTTCTTGGTGGAGGGCACTTGTGCCTGTGTTTTGGTGGGTGGGGCTGGATCTTGTCTTTCTGGTGGGCAGGGCCACGTCCGGTGGTGTGTTTTGGCATGTCTGTGAACTTAGTATGATTTTAGGCAACCTCTCTGCTAATGGGTGGGGCTGTGTTCCTGTCTTGCTAGTTGTTTGGCATGGGGCGTACAGCACTGGAGCTTGCTGGCCATTGGGTGGAGCTGGGTCTTAGCATTGAGACGGAGATCTCTGGGAGGGCTCTTGCCAATTGATATTACCTGGGGCCAGGAGGTCTCTGGTGGTCCAGTGTCCTGAACTCGGCTCTCCCACATTAGAGACTCAGGCCTGACACCAGGCCAGAGCACCAAGACCCTGTCAGCACATAGCTCAGAAGAAAAGAGAGAAAAAAAGAAAGAAAAAAAATTTTTTAATAAAATTTAAAAAATTTTTAAATTATTTAAATAAAAAAGTAATTAAAAAAAGAAGAGAGCAAGCAAACAAATAAACAAATCCACCAATGATAACAAGCACAAAAAACTAAACTAAGATAATCATAAAAATCAGAAGCAAATCAGTTGCAGACAGCAAACCCCAAGTCTACAGTTGCTCCCAAAGTCCACCGCCTCAATTTTGGGACTATTTGTTGTCTATTCAGGTACTGCAGAGATGCAGGGTACATCAACTTGATTGTGGAGATTTAATCTGCTGCTCCTGAGGCTGCTGGGAGAGATTTCCCTTTCTCTTCTTTGTTCGTACAGCTCCCGGGGTTCAGCTTTGATTTGGGCCCCACCTCTGCGTGTAGGTCACCCTCAGGCATCTGTTTCCTGCCCAGACAGGATGGGGTTAAAGCAGCGGCTAATTAGGGTGCTTTGACTCACTCAGGCCGGGGGGAAGGAGGCATACGGTAGTCACAATTGGAATGCGGGGCGAGCCTGCAGTGGCAGAGGCCGGTGTGATGTTGCAGCAGCCTGAGTGTTCTCTTGGGGAGGTTGTCCCTGGATCTCGGGACCCTGGCAGTGGCAGGCTGCACACGCTCCTGGGGGGGGGGTGTGGGTAGTGACCTGTGCTTGCACACAGGATTCCTGGTGGCAGCAGAAGCAGCGTTTGCGTTGTTCATGCCCACCTCTGGTGTCCACGCTGATAGCCACGGCTCACGCCCGTCTCTGGAGCTCGTTTAGGCGGTGCTCTGAATCCCCTCTCCTCGTGCTCCCCGAAACAATGGTCTCTTGCCTCTTTGGCAGTTCCAGACTTTTTCCCAGACTCCCTCCCAGCTAGCTGTGGTGCACTAGCCCCCTTCAGGCTGTGTTCACACAGCCAACCCCAGTCCTCTCCCTGGGATCTGACCGAAGCCCGAGCCTCAGCTCCCAGCCCCCGCCTGCCCCGGCGGGTGAGCAGACAAGCCTCTCGGGCTGGTAAGTGCTGCTCGGCGCTGATCCTCTGTGTGGGAATCTCTCCACTTTGCCCTCCGCACCCCTGTGGCTGCACTCTCCTCCATGGCTCCGAAGCTTCCCCCCTCCGCCACCTGCAGTCTCCGCCCGCGAAGGGGCTTCCTAGTGTGTGGAAACCTTTCCTCCTTCACAGCTCCCTCCCACTGGTGCGGGTCCCATCCCTATTCTTTTGTCTCTGATTTTTCTTTTTTCTTTTGCCCTACCCAGGTAAGTGGGGATTTTCTTGCCTTTTGGGAGGTCTGAGGTCTTCTGCCAGCGTTCAATAGGTGTTCTCTAGGAGTTGTTCCACATATAGATATATTTTTGATGTACTTGTGGGGAGGAAGTTGATCTCCACCTCTTACTCCTCCACCATCTTGAACGTCCCCCCACCTTGTGATATTTTAAATCATCATCATTATTATAATTTAAAACTTAGGGAACAGGTTCAGAGCCTTTAATAAAAATTAAGTAGAAATCTGATCCAAACCCAGTTCTATCTGATTCAAAATCCCATCTTCTTTCATTACACAAGGAAAGAAAGGAAGAGAGGGAAGAAGGGAGAGAAATCAGGAAGAATGGAAAGAAAAGATGAGAAAAGGACTGAAGGCAAGTAAGGGAGTAAAGATTTGAATTCAGGAAAGTTTCTCTGCAACAAGCAAGAGAGTCAAATTGACCATTCCATTAATTTCGTTGCTCCTACTGTGTTTTAATTTTATTGTACAGGAATACCTTAATATAGGCCTAAACACAGATCATAGAAATAGGGGGGAGAAAAATCAGCATTGGTAACAAAAATGTAGTATACTTAATGGAAAGACCTCTGATTCTCTGTTCAATTATGTTTTCTACTGAAATGAAGGCGACATTTAGGGTATCTACTTGCTAATACTGCCACCTTGCTCAACTTTCTGAGGTTTTCGCTAATGCCCAAGAAACTAGAATATAGAGCTGATAGTGAAGGAATTTACTGATCCATGTGTGCTATTTAAATTTTCTTGAAATTATTCAAATTTCCCTGGCCTAGAAATCAGGGCAGAATCTCAGGACAGATGGCTTGGTAATGAGTTTTTCACCTCGTTCAGCTGCCAAGCAATTTGGAAATTACACGAGGCCAGGCTCTGTCAGTGCAGTTCGGCACTTCAACTTGAAGACTAGTCTGACACCAGGAAATTGTCATCATCAGCTAATGCTTAGCAAGTGTGGCACGCCAAGTGTCATGAAAATGGAAAGAAAAAAAATGCTCTGTTCTGATTATAACTTCCTCACAAGTTTGGGATGCAACTGATTTCTCTGTCGAGCTAGAAGTTCAACTTCTATCTCCAGTCCAGGCACCCTTCTTAGTTTTGTCCCCATGTATTTATCTATTGGACATTTTTACTTGGATATCATGCAGATACCTCAAAGTGCCTACGCTCAAAACTGAGTTCTTGACATTACCCAAGAAAACCCTTCTTGCTCCAGTGTTTCCTATCTTAATAAGTATTAATATCATCCAACCATCTAATGGTTCAGACCTGAAATCTCTCTTGATTAATCCCCTCCCTCCCTGCACCATATCCATCCAATCACCAAGACCTGTTGGTTCTACTTCTTAAACATTTCCTGAATCTGTCCACTTCTCTCCATCCCCATCCCCATCATTAACTTTAGGTCACCATCAAATTTGACCCATACTCGGGTGTAGATCCCTCACTGAAGGTCATTAGCTTTTCCTATTCTGCCCAATCCATTTTCTCTATGGAGCTGGAGTGGTACTATACATCACATCATGCCATTCTCCTGCTGGAAACCGTTCCATGCTTTCCACTGGTTGGGAAATGAAGTCTGAACATCTCAGCATAACCTAGAAGGCTCTTATCCACCTCCTCAGCATCATTTCTTACCAGTTAGTCATTTAGTTAGGAGATATTTATTGTGTTCCAGACCTTGTTTAGGCTCTGGAAATATGGTAGAAACTTACATACTATTGGGAGCACACAGACAATAAGCCTGGAAACAAATAAATGAATAATGATTTTAAGTACTGACAAATATTCACCAGGGAGATATTTGTGGGACCTGCCTCTTATAAGCTTTTCCCTATTCCATCTAAACTAACTTATATGTTTCTGACATGT
Source organism: Balaenoptera borealis (assembly GCF_965194805.1). Taxonomy (NCBI): domain Eukaryota; kingdom Metazoa; phylum Chordata; class Mammalia; order Artiodactyla; family Balaenopteridae; genus Balaenoptera; species Balaenoptera borealis. The sequence continues at coordinate 22,099,153 of NC_138870.1, read as the reverse complement.
GCTCCCCTATAAGCATATGTTAAAATTGTTATAATTTAGCACCCTTTATTTCTTGCTTATCTATCTTCTATGCTGGATCATTACAGATTTGGCAAGAGCAAAGATTCTTTTTAGATATTACTATCTCATCCCAGTGCCTAGCTTTTGCCTGGCATATGTCAGGTGTCTAATAAATATCTGTGAAATAAATGAATGTTACTTCCTTAGTATGAATTGATTGATAAGTTCTTATCTGGGTGAAAATAAAAAATATATGGTGAAATTAAAAATTGGATGAAAATAAAAAATCTAGGCCTTCTGAAATTTGTAACTTTTCAGATATTGTAGGCTTACATGAACTATGTTGAACTTCCCAATATAGAAATTGATTAAACTTATTCACTCCAGATCACTAAATCCTTGCAGGTAATAAAATTCTATGCATTACTGATTTCTTAGCTTTTCTCATTTGCTGAGAAAACCAAATTGAGAAAGATCTTTGGAGAACTGTGAGATGAAAAAAATATGGTCTGTAATTAAAACACTGCAAGGAAGAAACATAGATGGCTTCAGTGGTTGTATTAGCAAAGAAACAAGAAAGCGAGTTGGGATGATCATTTTAGGTGTCGCTATGTTAATAACGTCAGTTTGTTCAGTACATTTATCTTTCCAAGATTTATACCTATTAATCTGTTTTATCAAATTTTAGGTTTTTGCAAGGAGTAGTAGAACGGTGTTACACCCTTCTAACGGGAAATGCAATGATCACATGATCTTCCATTTTCAGGATCTGTGGAGAACATTTTGTCTACCTCTGTTCACCACAAAGCAAGAAAATCACAACAAATATCAGCTTGAATAAAGGTTTGGATTAGCTTTTATATGCTTTTTAAAAAAATAGTTTGTCCCACCCTTAAAACAAAGTATTTGGTTACTAATTTTTACGGTTTTATCCTGCTATGGGTGAAAGAAACTTCTGGGAGACTTTGAGTGCCAGTCCTTTATTATTTTCTTCTTAAATTTTTTCTTACAGCATCCTGTAGTTTTTCTGTGGTGGTTTAGAGTGTGTATCAGAGTTTCTGTTAGAAACATTAGCTTTCAAAAAAAAAATCTTGGCAAACAATCTCCAAGAATATTTGTCTTATCAAATTATTTTAAAGATGAATACTGCTTTTTCAATCACCACCAGTCCTCACCAAGCTCATTGCTTGCAAATATTCCATTATATATACCTATGGTTGGAAATCAGTTACTGGGTTCCCAAATGGAAATAGTTGCAGACAGAATGCAACTAGACAATATTGTGGAAAAACCATGGGCTTTGAAGTTAAAAACCACTAGGCCAGTGGTGTGTGATGCACACCACCCCCTTTTCATCTCTCCTCAGTTCCTTATCTAAAATTTACCTCTTGAGTCCCTCAGTTCCAAACCAGTCAAGGACTTGGTTTTGGTTTCTTTGCTACTGCTGGTTTAGCCAGCTTACTGTCTTTGTAGAAACTCTTACTTCTATACAAACTCAAGTATGTAAACCCTTACTGCAAATAGAAAACCTTCCACATATTTCTCAACAACTACAATGTACCCTACACTTTTCTGTACTTTCCTTTAATCTTAGGTAGCTGTTCTCCCATTCCGTAGCTTAAAACATGAGTGAAATATGGACTAGTAAGAAGAACCTGGCCTGGAAAAATATCTAGCTAAGGAATTCTGCAAACCTATGTGGTAGCCGGGCTTTTCAGACAAAGACTCTGACGTCCCAATTGTTTAAAAAAAAGAAAAAAGTACAAAGATCACAATTACCAGTGGCAACATGGAAAAACCCATAGAGCATGCCACTGGCAAAACTCCTCAGAGAGTTGGTTTCCCAAATATGGAAAATATAAAACAAAACCTTCTTTATTTATGAAAACTATTTGAATTTCTAATTCTTTAGGCCTTACAGGTTTATTATGAAAACCAAATTCAGTTCCCCTATGGGGTGAGAAAGAACCACTTCCTATTGCATCAAGTTATAGAATAGCACATTTTTAAAGCTCCATCATTTGTTTCTGGGGTAGCATTACATTGTCCTCTTCTGGGTTACGTAAGTCTGCCTTGACCTTTCAAGCACAGAAACATTTTACCCTTGACACAGTTTGGAATTTGGAACTGCCTGTGAAAACACGAATAGCTTCATTTTTCCATTTGAAAAGTCCCTAAACACAAATTGATAAATTCTCAAAGAACTTCAGTGCAGAGTTTTCAGACTAGCACTTCAACTACTAAGACCTATATTCAAAGTGTTTGAATTGCCAGAAAAAACACAGCTGTTAGTCTATATCTCAGGCAATCTGTACACCATCTTTTAGGTAGGAGAGATTACAAAATGGGCCAAAGGTTAGATGCAAGTCTTAGAAGAATAAAAAATCAGTACTGGGAGGGCACCTACCCAAAGTGCCAAATATTAGCACTAACTTGGAATATCAGAAGTTTTAAATTACTACCCCCCAAAAAAGTCACAGGCATCCATCAGCCAAAAGTTTTCTCCCAACCTGCAATTCTACTCTTGATAAATGCTCTTGTGTTTTGTTTTCCCTACGATTTAAAGGGTTGTGATGGCCTAGAAACTGGCCACCTGGGATAATTTCATGGCCTTGTGGATGCAGAGTGGTGTCTCATGAGGTCAGGGCGGCTGTGACAGAGACAGTCTCTGACATTTTCATAAACTAAATTGAATTCTTGGCACACTCTGAACTTAGATAGCATGAGTTTCCAGCCCTGCTCCTCCTTAGCTATATCAATTCTGCTTTAATTTCTGCCCTGATAATGTGATAAAATAAAGTGGGCCATTTTTCAGTCGAACTTCAATAATGATCTGAAGTACAACAAACTGCTCAAGTAATAAAGGAGTTTGTTTCTTAAAATGCGAAAAGCATCTTTGGCTTTTCTCAGTGTCTTTTATTATTAGAGTATATGTTCATATGTCTAAGCACCCCCCGCCCCCCGGGTTAGTTCAGATTTTGACGGTCCGGCTGCTATAGAGATAAGATAAGCTTTGGGCTACGTGTAATTTCCTACGCTCACACTCTAACTCCTGTCTTTTCTCACCACTGGTGCAACTCCCCAGTGTGTTAGGATATTCTCATGAGAAACCCTGTCCTAGATATTCTGGGATCTGCTAAACAAAACCAGTTGGTTGCTCATATTCTTTCACTTCAATAAACATTTCCTGAGTCTATATATCTACCTTATGTCAGCCTATATAATGTTTTGATTAATCCTCACATAATCCCTATTTTGCAAATGAAAAAAATGAGTGCAGAGAGTTTAAGTAACTTGGCCAAGGATACACAACAAATAAGTGGCATGCCAAGATGTCAATTCATGCTCTCTGGAACTATTTTTAGATACCATTAATCACTTTGAGATCCCTTAAGCTGACACAATAGTAGCATATATCACAATGGAAGCCATGTGTCTCCAGAGCCCCTGGGACTAGTAACAGGTTCAGTGAGTTCCCAATTATGGCCCAGGGAGTGCGTTCAAGGACCTGATTTGCATTTTCTCCCTGACATTGGGTTTTGTGGCTGCTGAAGATGTAAAAATTTGATCAACAGTATACCAAACTGGTATTTCCATTTCAGAAAACTTATACAGCTTGTAATCAATATTAATTACATCAAATATCAAAGTCCTATTATTCCATAGGCCTCAAGAGAATTATAAACAGCACCTAAACATACACATTTCCTAATTTAGAATTTAATGAACTCCCTCCTAGCTTCTTGTTACTGGCTACTTTATTAAATGTAATGAATGGCTTCTCTTAGGCAGCTCCTTTTTTCAGGATGCAGGTACACTGAGACTCTCTCCTTCTGGCAGCTGTAGCTGTGATTTTAATTGGATTGATGCCACTGTGATCCAAACTTCAGGATCTCCCAATGGAAATCACAGAACTGTTTGAGTAGGGGGAAACCTTAGAAATCAACTAGTCCCAAAGTCTCAAACTGACAGCCCCCAGGCCACAGATGGCCTCGTTGTTTGTTCATCACAGTGATGACCCTAGTTGAATTCTTATAATTTTTTGAATTGGTTGCCAAAATTTTCAAGCAAGTGTATTTCAAATAAAAATCTAAATGTTAGGCTTCTCTTGAAAAATTGGAATATTAGGCAGCACTGGGCCTGCATTCCTGCATAGAAGCCAGCAGCCCCAGTGGATAGCAGGTGCTTCTGCAGATGGGGGCTGATGTCTCCAGTGTGACTCCATCGGGGCATTCCCTGATGGGCTGGCAGTGTTGGAGTCAAGGGTCTGTTGACGTTAATCATTGTGTTTGTGTTATTATTTTCTTGTAGTACAGTTAAGAAGAAAGAAAATATTTCTGTCTTTGTCAGGAATGGGAAAACAAAATATAATCTGAAGGGGTACTGTGTTTAAAAAGAAAGAAGAAAGCAAGTGTCTTTGTGGAAGAGAAGAATGTGCCTTTTGGTTAATATGCAAATGAAGCATCTCAGCTTCAAGTACATTTATGCTATTTGCTTGGCCCTGTAAGCATTTGAGAGCCACAATGGTAGTCTTATTTTAGCGATCTGAACACAGTGATGGAAAGAAGTTAAATGGCTTCCCCAGGGCTAATATTTTTAGGCCATAACTAGAGTGAAGGTTTCCTTACCTTTTAGTATATTGCTTGCCATGTGGGAGATATCAAATACTTGAATTAATTTGTGGGCTGAAATCTAAAAAAATTTATCTTAATGTTTTGAAATGTTTTTAGAAAAAGAAGGTGAATTAAGACATGATATTAAAGAAATTTATATAAATTTAAAATGGGCACACAAACTGGAGGGTGTAAATTTCATTCTGTGTGGACTTTGGAGTTAGCTAAATCTTTCCACTTATCAGGTACTTAACCAAGAGAGCCTTTTACCATCTTCTGTGTCTGTCAGGTATTGTCCAACTACTGCAGAATTGTACTGCAGTGTATCTCAAATCAAACTATTAGGCTAGAATAAATACTTTTAAGAAAAAGGTTTCTCTCTCTCTCTCTCTCTCTCTCTCTCACACACACACACACACACACAAGCTCAGAAAAATAGCCTGCAAAATTTATATTTAATCATTCATAGTTTTCAGGGTCACATCCTTTTTTGTCTTTTTCCTCTATTACTATAAGATTTAAATAGCGCTTTGGTTAAATTAAATGTTTCCCTCCTACCCATAAACACTAACAGAGAGTCTCAGGAAAAATTGAAAAATAAAGACATAGAAAAGAGAGGCCTGTTTTCACACCTTAATTTTTTTCAATCCAAATTAATCACAGGGGTCAGCTCTTCAGGGCACAACTATCTTGAGAAGATATGGGTCCATTCCTTACCTTCTGAAACCACCCAAGAAATCAATCCAGACACTTTTCAAGGTCCTCCAGACACAGTTGTTCTACATCTTAAAGGGAGGTAGGGAAGTTTCTATACATGCCAAGTCTCTAGAACCTGAGTGTACCCTCTTAATATTTCACACTATCTCCCAAATTTTTTATTGATTTCTGTGATTAGTATGATTTTCTTTCAGAGGAAGAGATTCCAAAATGACAACCATGCTTAGAAATCACTCACAACCTTTCTTCATTGCCAGAAAGGTGTTTCTCGTGTTTACCCTAGACACTGCATGAGTACCTTTACAATCATTGCCTCTGTTTAGTCATGTTAAACAGAAAACAGCTGATCACCATCCTGAAAAGAAAATTATTTTTTCCCCTCTAATTAGTCTCACCTCAATCTTCTTTTCTGTCATTCAATAATTGTGGATTTTTAAAAAGTGGTTCAAAGATAAGGCCTGTGTGATGTCAGTGATCCCAAAGGAGGGTTAAAAGGTGGTCAAGGATCCCGGTGCTGCATTATCCCAGCATATCTGGAGGTCCCAGACCCTTGGGTTCTCCTGAGCAAACACCACAGATTTGGTCCACTCCTGCTGCCCTGCCCTGGTGGAAAGGCCCAAAGGCATCAGTAACCTTGACGGGGAGATATATACCAAGATATATATATATCTTGATATATATCAAGATGCCAGCATTTCTTCTTGAGGCAGCACATCATGGCAGGAAGGGCACAGAAGGTGGACCATCCACCCTGGCCTGCATTCCTCCTCTACTACTTGTTTAAGTTTAATCAAATTACTTCCCTTCTCTCAGCCTCTCTTTCCTAGTATGAATCATGGGGAAATAATGATAATAGTAATGCCTACTGTCTTAGGTCCGTTCCTGGGGAAATAGACTCTGAGATGGGGGTTTGCAGGCAGGGGGTTTACTGTGGACACTCCGGTAGCCACATCTGTGGGAGAGTGAAGGAAACAGGACTGGACAGAGGGCGGTGTTGACCTACAGCTCAGTCACAACAAACACCTCAGCTGATGGCACAAGGAGCCGAGGAGCTAAGATGGCCCTTCAGGGTCACCCACCTAGCATCAGTCAGTCAGGGAAGGAAGCATGACCATGTGTGATGTGGCTCTCTTCAGCAGAGGGCAATTCCCGAAGAGTGACACAAGCCCCCAGCACTGCTGGGACACAGGGAAATGAGAGCATCAGTTCTACAGGGGAGATCAGAACGGGATGCCGTGCGCCCACGCCACCTGCCTCGTGCGGTTCTGTGGGGCTTACATAAGAAGCTCCATTAACAGCATTTCATGCAGTGGCTGGCACACAGTTTGCTATAAATATTATTCAGTAGACACTTCTAAAGAATTCACTATTTGAAGATACTAGAAGAGACACTGAGGACGCTTAGGAAAGTATAAAAATAAATAATGAGCAGACTCTGCCCTGAAAAGATCACAGTTGAATGGTGTAAGACCTGAACTAGAAGCTATAGAGAGTCTAACCCTCCTGATCATTGCATACTCCTTTATAATATCCTTCGATGACCAAATGGATACCAAATACTCTCTATAGTGTATTCCTGACCTTAAGCATCTTGTCGTCTCATTGGAGAACCAAGACTTACATGCACGGAGAAACCCAATAACAGCATGCTGTACAATTAAGTGTCAAAATGTGTGGCAGGGACGCTAACTGGTGAGGCAGGTCAAGCTTGGAGAGATGGGGTGCTGGATTCGTCAGGAGAGATTTATGGAGGAATGGATTTGGCTTAGACATCGTCACATGCCTAGACATTGGACGGATGGAGGGAATGAGGGAACTCCAGACTGAAGAAGAGAATGAATGAAGGGTTTGGCCATGTCTGTGTGTGGTGAGGAAGGCAGCTGGACAGCAATGGAGATTTTATATTGACACATGCTACTAAACAGACCTCTACTAATCAGTGGAATCGGACTACTTCTGTGACAAATTGTGGCATTTATGTCTAATCCTACAAGCACTCTAGGAGTTTTGAGTAACATGGATGAAACTTGGTAACAGAAAGATTGATCTGTTGGTACTGAATAAGATGAGCTATACAAGGAAACCAATATTATGGGGAACCTCCCAGGTACTTTTTTCAGTCTCTTCTACTGTTTTTGGTAAGTAATCCAGGGGACAGATATTGAAGCTGAGACTAGAGGCTAGAATTGGACACCCAGATATCAGATGCTTTGTGGGGAGGTTTTGAGCAGAAAGGTAGTTTATACAGAGGAAAAAGCATAGGCTTTGGATCCAGACTTACAATGTAGGAGTTCAAATCATGATTCCACAATTTATATGACATATGACCTTGGACAAGCTTCATAACCACCCCGCACCTTTATGTTTCCATCTGCAAAATGAAGTCAATTGTTCCCACCTTACCATGTTGTAAGGACAAAATGATAACAGATATAAAATGCATCAAAGTTGCCTGCTAGACTTACAGAAGATATTCAATAAATGCTATTATTATTGTTGTCAATATTATTATTACACCCATGTCAGGAGTCTTTCTTCTCTCTCTTCCTTAAACTTATATTTTGGATTTGTCTCTGGTTGTCTGGGAACTCATAGTGCTTAAAATAAAACGTAGCACTTAAATTCCACTCTTAAGGTCTTTTAAGGTCCATCATCCTTTCTCTTGAGTGTTGGAAGGAGCAAGGCTGAAGTTAACTGGTACCTTCTGTTGGTAGATGGAAGTGCCTTGATGAGACGTTACTGGTAGGAGGCACCACCCTTTAAATTTCAACTCCATACTAATTATTCCACCTTGAGAGCATTTATTTTTGCAAGTCTTGAAGTATTTTCTAGAGCAGCCTATTAAACTGTCAACATCTCCGATGGAAGGTCCCGCTAGATATCTCTGTTCAGACAGGTCCCTCTTTTCCATCTCGCCATCACCTTGCCCTGGAAAGGGGTAGAGCCTGGTGGTCAGGAGCAGACCAGCAGGTCAGGAGCTGTGCCTATTAAAATTAAGTAAAATTAAAAATTCATTTTCTCAGTGGCAAACAGCCACATTTCAAATGCTCAATAGCCACATGTGGCTAGTGGCTGCTGTATTGGACAGCACAGATTATAGAACATTTTGATCATCACAGAAACTTCTTTTGGACCTTGCTGTTCTAGAGCCAAACCGACTGGATTTAAATGATGTCTAACACTTATTGTCTGTGTGACTTTACCCAGGTAATTTAAGCTTTCTGTGCCTTGGTTTTATCATCTATAAAATGAGGATATAAGTGTCAACTTTTGGGAGCATTTATGAGAATTAGATGAGTTAATATATATAATATATTTAGAGCAACCCCTAATTATCATCTTGTATTTTCTCAGTAACTGTTAGCAATTACTATTTATCAAAAACCAGAAAAAACAACACCTATTTCAGAAAGAAAACATAGAATGTATAGATGAAGGGTGGGGAGCTCAGAGTAGTTGCCCATTACCTGTGTTCCCAAGGTCCGTATGATACAAAATCATTGTGGAACTCATCATAAGACATTATGATTTTCTATGTCTATGTCTGTTTTCTTTACTAGACTCCATGCCTTGCGAATTCAAGGACTAGTGTCTTATTCTTTTTCATACCCCTGGCACCTGCCATGGGGCCTTGAGCACACATGACACTCAATAAGTACTTTATTTTCAACATTGTTGAACTAACTTAAGTGCTCAAAAACTGGCAGCCTTCTTATTGATTAATATCTTAGTGGGAATAGTAGGATTGGAGTTTTGCTAATTTCAATATATTTTTAACCAGATAGAGACAATGAACTTATAATTAGGTTTAAGGACAATGGGGAAGAATATTTAAAATCAGGAATGGATGAGAATATCCAGAATGGATGATCACTTCACATGTTGGGGACAAATTGAGAGGAGGGAAAAGAAAGAACAAAGAGAGGAAATAGAGTTGATAAGTTGTCTGGGAGAAAGTTCAAAGACAAATTTTCCCTTCTTCAACATTTTACCACAGGCATATCCTGAAACCCTAGATATAATTATCTTGGCTGGAATGCCTGGGCTAGAGTAAACAGAAATCTGAGTGTGTCAACAAATTATTTAATTAAGCAGAGTTAAGTGGCAATGTGAAAGCAAAATCATAATGTGCAACAGGATAATGTGATTGAAAGCTTCAGCTGTGATGGAATGTAGAGAGAGTAAGACAAGAGAGAAAAATGACACAGTCCTGGGGACCAGACTCTGGACCTGGTTAGCCAATGTGAAAAATGAAACAAGAAATAAGATTTTTTTAATGGAACTCTATTATTCCAGAAAACACTTCTTGAGGATAAATATAAATGTAAAAGCAATTGAGATTAAGCCATCACTTTAGTTGAGCAGGGGTCAGGAGCAGGACGGCGCGTGGCATTAAAAAGGGCCTCAGGATTTGTGCCATCAGCATAAAAGTGGCAGTTACAATTAAAAGCAGAAATGAAATGACTAAGGAGTAGAAAAGCTAGAAATGAACAGATGGCCAGGCAGGCAGCTTGCTAGGCTGCTCAAATTGGGTATATTTTATATTTCATTCCAAGTTCACAAATATTAGGACATTAAAATGCATGAAACATGGTGTGTATCTCATCTCGCCATGTTTTTATTACTAAATTAGAAAGAATTAGGCTGCACGGAATGTATGCAAATGCATCAGTCTAAGCAAATGCTGAGTCAGGGGAGATCAGGAAGGTCAGCTGGGTTTCTATTTTCCAAAGAAAAGCCTGGTCAATTGTACACTGAGCAGCCTTTGTGGAGCTATTCCTAAAGTGGCCACCTATGTCCAGAAAGACTGTGAAGAAGGTTAGATTGCTGATGACACTTTCTTTAAAGGTGGCGGTGGCCAGGTCTCCTGTTTGTTTTCAGTAGTAGGATTAAATTTAGGGAGTGTGTGGAATGTTGTCTCTATACATGGAAGATGTTTTTTATTGGACTTTAGTATGTCATTTACCCTAAGCAATCATTAATACAAGGTACCTGTGCTATGATCAGTAGACCATGGGTAACACCAGAGTGTCATTATGAGACTGTTTTTCACACATTTTCTGCTGAGTCTGAAGCTTACTTCATGGGTTGACTGAGGCCACATGGTGAGAACAAGGTTTTCGTTGGTTCACAAGTTTATTGATTAAGAAATATGAGTATGTTTAGACTAAGTGACCTCTCTTCAACTTTTTTGTTTGATCTTGGCCCATGTCTAGGGTTCTGTAACCAGATCATGACTCTGATTGTCTAATGGAAAACTTGTCAAGTTTCTTTCTGCATGATTGGGAAACTGCACATGCGTTCTGGGCCACCAGGTTCTCGTCTCTATCTTCAGAATACATAGTGATGCATCCCTGGAAATGAAGAGACATTTCATCCTCCCCACTTTTCATTTTTACTTGAACCAAGATAGTACTACACTGATTCAGTCAGTCAGCCATGTAATGTATATATTTTGAGTGCCCACTATGTGCTAGGTACTGAGCCAGGAACTTGGAATAAAAGGGTCTTTACACTTATGTTTTAAAAAAAGACCAACTTTCTCACAGCCTGTGTTTATTAACTCTGACTCCTTTTGACATAATCTAAATGCAGTGTAGAAAAACATCCAAACCTAACACCTATGGAGGCCGCAGCTGCACATATAAAGAAATACCCAAGAGAATGTGTGCCATTCCCCTATTTGCAACTCTCACCTGCTCTGAGGTATAGCCTAGAAATACTGTATACAGAAAGGGGATGTCTGTAAAAGGCATCATTTGGCTCCCAGGTTGTAGAGTCACTGGGAGAAGAGTATTTAACTTCCTCTGTGCACCATATTAACAGCTGAAAGGAAAATCACTCTTTGACTAAAAAGAAGGAGACAAAATTTTTTGTGGTCATATATATAATTACATACTTTTATATGTTATACCTAAAGATATAGATGTGTATATAAATTAATATATATTTTTATTATATATGTATAATTTACCTATGTACAAATACAATAGAAAATAACATAAGTTTTTAAACATGGTTAAGGCAGCTTTCATTGTAGGCATGGACTTGAAGAAGTATCATTGTATGTGTGTGTGTGCGTGCACATAGGGGTGCATGGCCCATGTGGGTGTGTTGGGATAGGGATGGAGGCTAGGGGAGGATGGAGATACCATGAGAAGGAAAGCAGAGCACAGAAACACAGAATTCCTTGGCATCTTCCATCATAATTATTGAATGGGTATGGATGGTACAATAATCATGACCAGTAGAGATGGTAATAGAAGGGACAGGATGCAAAAAAATGATTAGAGGATGTCAAGGTGGTACCTTGATTGCATTAGTAACATATACTGCTGCTAATTTAATATGTAATACTATATATGTAATATATTGGCATATATGTACACAGATAATATATGCATAAATTATGCACCAATAGTAAATAGAAATGTCCTTTACATTTCCAATGTTTAGAAACTGAGAGTAAACTTTCTTTAGATGATAGCAGGGTTAAGCCACCTTTATTTATAAATATAAACTATATATCAAAAGTAATTTAAAAATCCACCTGTATGAAATTTGGTATAAAGAATGAGTATATTTTAAAACTGATGAAATATGTATATCATTTATATCCATACCCAGCTATGATTACATGATTTTTTTAAAGCCAATAATTATTTCAGTATTCATCTAAAATATTCTGATTGAATGAGGAGATAAACAAATCTGCGATTAGAAGATGAAAGGAGCATGTATATGTAAAATCATCAGAGAGTGTACTTGAGAAAATTACACAAATGCTTGAAGAAAATTTATGTAAATATCATTTTTTTAGAAACTTAAATGCAAAAAAGTTCCAAAAGTGGCATATTATGTCATAAATATGTATCATTCTAAAAGTAATGCTGAAGGCATAAAGTATTTCTCTTTGGGATAAACAATATTTAATGAAAATAGGAAAACATTTCCAAAGTAACTTGATTGGAAGTGTTTATTTACATCAGCTACAACTGTTTCACTAAAAAATAAGCATAGATATTTCAGTGGAGAGGATAAGTGATGTATGCTTTTTCTTCCACATAACTGGCTTAAGGGTTAGATATTTCAAAGATAGAAATTGTTTTAACAGCTTAAAAATAAGATTTACAAAGTTGAACAATAGAGTATATTTCCTTTCACTAACTCTGCAGTTACTCTCATTCTCACAGTTGTGGTCTCATAGTCTTAGAACAGAGAGAACAGAAACCATGGACAGAAGCATGGTTAAAAGAGACTCTAGGCTTAGGGAATGGCATACCCACTAATGCTATCAACTTGAGATCCACTTCATAAAAATAAATAACTAATACTGAGTGCTCACTACATGCCAAGTATTGTGAAAGATGGTTTTCATTTATTTTAAAAAGTTAATCCTTCCAAAGCCCTAAGAGATTTACAATTATTGCCCCCATGTTGCAGGTGAAGGAACAAAGACATAGCATGATTTATGTGAACCTGCCCAAGGTTGAGCAACTACAAAATGGCAGAGCAGGATGAAACGTAGAAAACTATACCTTTAACCACTGTTATGGACAGCCAACCATATTAAACCCAAGTATAATTCTTTTTTTTTTAAATTTAATTTTATTTATTTTTTTATACAGCAGGTTCTTATTAGTTATCCGTTTTATACATATTAGTGTATATATGTCAATCCCAATCTCCCAGTTCATCCCACCACCACCCCCCGTGGCCACTTTCCCCCCTTGGTGTCCATACGTTTGTTCTCTACATCTCTGTCTCAATTTCTGCCCTGCAAACTGGTTCGTCTGTACCATTTTTCTAGGTTCCACATATATGCGTTAATATACGACATTTGTTTTTCTCTTTCTGACTTACTTCACTCTGTATGACAGTCTCTAGATCCATCCATGTCTCTACAAATGACCCAATTTCGTTCCTTTTCATGGCTGAGTAATATTTCATTGTATATATGTACCACATCTTCTTTATCCATTCATCTGTCGATGGGCATTTAGGTTGCTTCCATGACCTGGCTATTGTAATTAGTGCTGCAATGAACATTGGGGTGCATATGTCTTTTTGAATTATAGTTTTCTCTGGGAATATGCCCAGTAGTGGGATTGCTGGGTCATATGATAATTCTATTTTTAGTTTTTTAAGGAACCTCCATACTGTTCTCCATAGTGGCTGTATCAATTTACATTCCCACCAACAGTGCAAGAGGGTTCCCTTTTCTCTACACCCTCTCCAGCATTTGTTGTTTGTAGATTTTCAGATGGTGCCCTTTCTCACGGGTGTGAAGTGATACCTCATTGTAGTTTTGATTTGCATTTCTCTAATAATTAGTGATGTTGAACAGCTTTTTATGTTCTTCTTGGCCATCTGTATGTCTTCTTTGGAGAAATGCCTATTAAGGTCTTCTGCCCTTTTTTTTTTTTTAATTTTATTTATTTATTTATTTATTTTTGGATATGTTGGGTCTTAGTTTCTGTGCGAGGGCTTTCTCTAGTTGCGGCAAGTGGGGGCCACTCTTCATCGCAGTGCACGGGCCTCTCACTATCGCGGCCTCTCTTGTTGTGGAGCACAGGCTCCAGACGCGCAGGCTCAGTAGTTGTGGCTCACGGGCCTAGTTGCTCCACGGCATGTGGGATCTTCCCAGACCAGGGCTCGAACCCGAGTCCCCTGCATTGGCAGGCAGATTCTCAACCACTGCGCCACCAGGGAAGCCCGTCTGCCCATTTTTTAATTGGGTTTTTTGTTTTTTTAATACTGAGCTGCCTGAGCAGTTTATATATTTTGGAGATTAATCCTTTGTCCGTTGATTCATTTGCAAATATTTTCTTCCAGTCTGAGGGTTGTCTTTTTGTCTTGTTTATGGTTTCCTTTGCTGTGCAAAAGCTTTTAAGTTTCATTAGGTCCCATTTGTTTATTTTTGTTTTTATTTCCATTACTCTAGGAGGTGGGTCAAAAAAAATCTTGCTGTGATTTATGTCAAAGAGTGTTCTTCCTATGTTTTCCTCTAAGAGTCTTATAGTGTCCAGTCTTACATTTAGGTCTCTAATCCATTTTGAGTTTATTTTTGTGTATGGTGTTAGAGAGTGTTCTACTTTCGTTCTTTTACATGTAGCTGTCCAGTTTTCCAAGCACCACTTACTGAAAAGGCTGTCTTTTCTCCATTGTACATCCTTGCCTCCTTTGTCATAGATTAGTTGAGCATAGGTGCGTGGGTTTATCTCTGTGCTTTCTATCCTCTTCCATTGATCTATATGTCTCTTTTTGTGCCAGTACCATATCATCTTAATTACTTTGGCTTTGTGGTATACTCTGAAGTCAGGGAGTCTGATTCCTCCAGCTCCGTTTTTTTCCCTCAAGACTACTTTGGCTATTTGGGGTCCTTTGTGTCTCCATATAAATGTTAAGATGTTTTGTTCTAGTTCTGTAAAAAAATGCCATTGGTAATTTAATAGGGATTGCATTGAATCTATAGATTGCTTGGGGTAGTATAGTCATTTTCACAATATTGATTCTTCCAATCCAAGAACAGGGTATATCTCTCCATCTGTTTGTTTCATCTTTAATTTCTTTCATCAGTGTCTTATAGTTTTCTGCATACAGGTCTTTTGTCTCCCTAGGTAGGTTTATTCCTAGGTAATTTATTCTTTTTGTTGCAATGGTAAATGGGAGTGTTTCCTTAATTTCTCCTTCAGATTTTTCATCGTTAGTGTATAGGAATGCAAGAGATTTCTGTGCATTAATTTTGTATCCTGCAACTTTACGAAATTAATTGATGAGCTCTAGTAGTTTTCTGGTGGCATCTTTAGGATTCTCTATGTATAGTATCATGTCATCTGCAAACAGTGACAATTTTACTTCTTCTTTTCCAATTTGAATTCCTTTTATTTCTTTTGCTTCTCTGATTGCCGTGGCTAGGACTTCCAAAACTATGTTGAATAATAGTGGTGAGAGTGGACATCCTTGTCTTGTTCCTGATCTTAGAGGAAATGCTTTCAGTTTTTCACCATTGAGAATGATGTTTGCTGTGGGTTTGTTGTATATGGCCTTTATTATGTTGAAATAGGTTCCCTCTGTGCCCACTTTCTGGAGAGCTTTTATCATAAATGGGTGTTGAATTTTGTCAAAAGCTTTTTCTACATCTATTGAGATGATCATATGGTTTTTATTCTTCAGTTTGTTAATATGGTGTATCACATTGATTGATTTGCTTATATTGAAGAATCCTTGCGTCTCTGGGATAAATCCCACTAGATCATGGTGTATGAACCTTTTAATGTGTTGTTGGATTCTGATTGTTAGTATTTTGTTGAGGATTTTTGCATCTATATTCATCAGTGATATTGGTCTGTAATTTTCTTTTTCGTAGTATCATTGTCTGATTTTGGTATCCGGGTGACGGTGGCCTCATAGAATGAGTTTGGGAGTGTTCCTTCCTCTGCAATTTTTTGGAAGAGTTTGAGAAGGATGGGTGTTAGCACTTCTCTAAATGTTTGATAGAATTCACCTGTGAAGCCGCCTGGTCCTGCACTTCTGCTTGTTGGAAGATTTTTTTTTTAATTAATTTATTTATTTTTGGCTGTGTTGGGTCTTCATTTCTGTGCGCAGGCTTTCTCTAGTTGCGGCAAGCGGTGGGTACTCTTCATCGCAGTGTGCAGGCTTCTCATTGTCGTGGCCTCTCTTGTTGTGGAGCACAGGCTCTACACGCGCAGGCTCAGTAGTTGTGGCTCACGGGCCTAGTTGCTCCACGGCACGTGGGATCTTCCCAGACCAGGGCTCAAACCCGAGTCCCCTGCATTGGCAGGCAGATTCTTAGCCACTGCGCCACCTGGGAAGCCCCTGTTGGAAGATTTTTAATCACAGGTTCAATTTCATTGCTTGTGATTGATCTGTTCATGTTTTCTATTTCTTCTTGGTTCAGTCTTGGAAGGTTATACCTTTGTAAGAATTTGTCCATTTCTTCCAGGTTGTCCATTTTATTGGCATAGAGTTGCTTGTACTAGACTCTTAGGATGTTTTGTATTTCTGTGGTGTCTGTTGTAACTTCTCCTTTTTCATTTCTAATTTTATTGATTTGAGTCCTCTCCCTCTTTTTCTTGGTGAGTCTGGTTTATCAATTTTATCAATTTTATCAATTTTGTTTATCTTCTCAAAGAACCAGCTTTTAGTTTTATTGATCTTTGCTATTGTTTTCTTTGTTTCTATTTCATTTATTTCTGCTCTGATCTTTATGATTTCCCTCCTTCTACTAACTTTGGGTTTGGTTTGTTCTTTTTTCTCTAGTTCCTTTAGGTGTAAGATTAGATTGTTTATTTGAGATTTTTCTTGTTTCTTGAG
The DNA here is from genome assembly GCF_965194805.1 of Balaenoptera borealis. Classification (NCBI taxonomy): domain Eukaryota; kingdom Metazoa; phylum Chordata; class Mammalia; order Artiodactyla; family Balaenopteridae; genus Balaenoptera; species Balaenoptera borealis. The sequence goes on along the minus strand of NC_138870.1, from coordinate 22,082,486 downwards.
GTAGGCTTCTAAATTGCTATAAACTTCCCTGTTAAAACTGCTTTTGCTGCATCCCATAGGTTTTGGATCATTGTGTTTTCGTTGTCATTTGTCTCTAGGTATTTTTTGATTTCCTCTTTGATTTCTTCAGTGACCTCTTGGTTATTTAGTAACGTATTGCTTAGCCTCCAGTTGTGCTTTTACATTTTTTTCCCTGTAATTGATTTCTAATCACATAAGGTTGTGGTCAGAAAAGATGCTTGATATGATTTCAATTTTCTTAAATTTACTGAGGCTTGATTTGTGACCCAAGATGTGATCTATCCTGGAGAATGTTCCGTGTGCACTTGAGAAGAAAGTGTAATCTGCTGGTTTTGGATGGAATGTCCTATAAATATTAATTAAATCTTTCTGGTCTGTTGTGTCATTTAAAGCTTGTGTTTCCTTATTAATTTTCTGTTTGGATGATCTGTCCATTGGTGTAAGTTGGGTGTTAAATTCCCCCACTATTATTGTGTTACTGTCGATTTCCTCTTTTATAGCTGTTAGCAGTTGCCTTATGTATTGAGATGCTCCTATGTTGGCTGCATGTATATTTATAATTGTTATATCTTCTTCATGGATTGATCCCTTGATCATTATGTAGTGTCCTGCCTTATCTCTTGTAACATTCTTTATTTTAAAGTCTATTTTATCTGATATTAGTATTGCCACTCCAGCTTTCTTTTGATTTCTATTTGCATGGAATATCTTTTTCCATCCCCTCACTTTCAGTCTCTATGTGTCCCTAGGTCTGAAGTGGGTCTCTTGTAGACAGCATATATATGGATCTTGTTTTTGTGTGCATTCAGCTAGCCAGTGTCTTTTGGTTGGAGCATTTAATCCCTTCACATTTAAGTTAATTATCGATATGTATGTTCCTATTACCATTTTCTTAACTGTTATGGGTTTGTTTTCATAGGTCCTTTTCTTGTCTTGTGTTTCCCACTTAGAGAAGTGGGAAGAAGCCTACCTGGCTCTTTGGTCGGGCTAATGGCGGACTCTGGGAGGGCTCACACCAAGGAGTACTTCCCAGAACTTCTGCTGCCAGTGTCCTTGTCCGCACAGTGAGACAGAGCCACCCCCCTCCTCTGCAGGAGACCTTCCAACACTAACAGGCAGGTCTGGTTCAGTTTCCTATGGGGTCACTGCTCCTTCCCCTGGGTCCCGATGCGCACACTACTTTGTGTGTGCCCTCCAAGAGTGGAGTCTGTTTCCCCTAGTCCTGTCAAAGTCCTGCGATCAAATCCTGCTTGCCTTCAAATTCTGATTCTCTAGGAATTCCTCCTCCCATTGCCAGACCCCCAGGTTGGGAAGCCTCAGGTGGGGCTCAGAACCTTCACTCCAGTGGGTGGAATCCTGTGGTATAAGTGTTCTCCAGTTTGTGAGTCACCCACCGAGCAGTTATGAGATTTGATTTTATTGTGATTACGCCCCTCCTACCATCTCATTGTGGCTTCTTTGTCTTTGGATGTGGGGTATCTTTTTTGGTGGGTTCCAGTGTCTTCCTATCGATGATTGTTCATCAGTTAGTTGTGATTCCGGTGCTCTCGCAAGAGGGAGTGAGCACCTGTCCTTCTACTCTGCCATCTTGAACCAATCTCCCCAGCTATAACTCTTAATGATTAATTTTCTCTCTGGAAGTCAAAGAATTGTTAAATAACCTGCCCAAGGTTATTTCACAGATTAAGTGTCAGAGCAGGATTTAAACCCAATCTGTCTGACTCCAAAGCCACCTTCCACTGTGCTTTGCTGCCTTTCATTTGAGATGTTGCCAAGTACTTGTGCCACATACTGGCACCTGCAGTTTATTGGGCTGGCACCATCTGGTCAAGGACCCTCCCAGGGTGCTAGCTCATGAGCAGGGGCCAGAGGAGGACCCTTGCCTAAAAGTCCATCCAACTTGTCCAGCTGCAAGTAACAATCTGTTAACTTTGTGCCATGGTGACTCCTCAAGGGACCTGCATTCTGTACAATACAGAGCTGACCACAGTATCTCAAAATGAGTTAAAATGTGTGAATAGCCATAAATCATGAGAGGTAGCTTAGAGACAAAAAGTCAAACGGGACCTATTATTAATAATAAGAAGAATAAGACTATCTTATACTTACTGGAGTTTCTAGAAATTAATTGGGCATTAAGAAATTTATCTGAATACGTATAATCTATTATGCAACTAAAACATTGACTATTGCTTAGAACCAGATTTTTTAATTAACGTAGCCTTATATGGATAGTAATCATAATACTATCCATTATCATGAATAGTAATCAAAATAAACATTATTCTTTGGAAAAGCATGATGTCAATAATGCACATCCTATATTATTGAAAAAGAATTCTTCTGCTTCAATGCCAGTTATGTCGATCTGCAGATGAATTTCTTCAGAAAGGTCCTTGAGGTTCTAGATACTTAAAATGTGTGTGCATGTTTTACAATAGCTTGAATGTGGGTATGCTGACAATGGAAATAAAAACTTCGGAATTATTACAAATGCACTCCCCCAAACAGATCACTTTTAGTGAGTACAGAGGCTATTTGAACTTGGCCAAAACTGGTGTTTCATACAGAGAAGCCTGCTGAAACCAAATGCTAGGATTATTACGGGACCATTAGAGAGATTCTAGATAGAAAGAGTGCAATGAAAGGATAGAATTTTGTGAGACAAATGACCTTTCAGCATTGCTAAGGAATTCTTGTGGTGGATTTTTCTCCTTAATTCAATAGATAGCAAATAAAGCAATAAATCTGAACATGCCCGACTACTAGGAAATCATTTCTCCTGCTAAATGGAGTTGTAATAGGAAGCAGAACTCAGATGGTCAAGCTGATGAAGTTCTGCTCCCACAGGGCCCATCTTTCAGTGGTGAGCTTTCCCGAGAGCCCCAGGGCTGATAAGCTGCTGACTCCTGGAGTCTTGCCCCTGCCAGCTGACATTGAGTGGCCAGACACAGAGCAGACCTGTCCTCCTGCATCAGCCAGCCTCACCCTCTTCCTTTCCCAGATGGAAGGGGACTCCAGGGCAGTCAATGAAGACCCAGTGTGACACAGGGATTTCTGCTATGCACTTCTTTTTTCCCTCAGTCTGTTGATTCCTTTAAGTCTGTAGAACTGGAAATTATCCCTGAAGAAATAGACCTAACCTCTTTCCTGCCAGGAGACACTATAATTTAAGAAAAATGGTCTTTTCTTCCCTAAAGAGCAGATGTTATTTAGATTGTTTTAGGGCTCCCTTTATTCTGGCAAAACTTGTAAAAAAATACTTGCTACATAAAATAAGCAAAGCCTGTCTAAAGGATACTTTACACCCAATGTTCCCATTATGCACCAATTTACCATTCTTTGTAAGTTATTGCAATAGTAAAGTTGTCACCAAGTGAACCGTTTTTAAGGATAGAGTTATAGCTGGGGTCTAGATCCTGGACCAAGTACTTGTTTCGTTTTCCTGTTTTGTTTTGTTTTCCTTCTGTCCATAACTTCATTCTTCTGTATTTCAAGAAATCTGATTTGGTTAACCATAGAATTAAATTGTACTTTCACCAGGATTACCTGTTTTTTGTGATGCTAAAACATTAAGGGATATGTCCTTTAAGTGATTTTAGTTAATTGCATGAAAGTTCTCTAAATAACAGAAGAAAAGGCTAATGAACTTCAAGTGAGATTCTTGAAGGACTAATTCACTATTAAATCTACTCTTCTGTTCCTTGTCCACGTGTGGTTATCAGACAAATCTTCCTTTCAATGTCTTGCTCAAGGTGCAACCATATCACTGCTTAGCTCTTGAAGTATGTTGTCAACACAAACAAGATCTCTATTAGGAACAAAATTCTTAAAGCCAAAGCCCTAGGAAAAGATGGTGCAAAACAATGTGTTTTCAAGAAACAAACAACCTTGTTTCTAATGAGGCTGATTATCTGACCCATCGGGAGAGGCTCCCTAGTCCACGGGGGTGGAGTTGATTTAGTCTGGAAAAGCTGAGAGATCAACTCTGGAGAGGAGCAACCTGGAGTATTGGGCTGGGAACTGGGACACTTGGGTTCTAGTCCTGGATTTGCCAGTAACATGCCATGCCGAGTTACGCAACGTTACTGTACCCCTCTGGGTTTCAATTCCCTTGTTTATTAGATGAGGAGGGAAAGGCTTTTTAGCAGATCTCCATGGTAGTTGCCAGCCTAACATGCCATGGTCTCAGATTGCACTTGAACTAGCATAAATGCCTAAGTTAGAAATATTGTTTAATAGTAATTGGAAATACCTTTCACGTTCTCATGTACGTGTATTTGGGATTATACAGTGTGTGCACACGAGTGATTTTTTTCTCTAGTTATTTCTAAGTAATCATGAATTTAAGATAGTTTCATTACATTTTTAGTTCTAAGAAAGGAGAATATGGTTGTAGGATAGTTTGGGCAGGTTCTGTATTTAAGGGACAAATCACTTTTACTAAATTCCTACTTAAAATCCTAAGTGGAATATTGTATTTCCAAGCAACTAAAGATCCTACAGGATTTTATAAAAATATTCCTGAATTTTATCCAAGAAGAGGTCTCATTTGAAATTGGTGGGGGTCTATTTCTTAAACAATGATTTTTCTACTTTTTCTTCTAATCAAGTAATTAGAAGAAACTAATTCATTAATTCATTTTGCTATTTCTGAGTGCCTACCAAGTGTAGATCACTGCCAGGAATTGTGGGGATTAGAGAAATAAATAAGACACAATTCCTGCCCTCAGTATAGGATTATGTTTATGTACTCACAAGATTCAGACATTCAAAGAACTAATAGAACGTATCAGTTATTTCCATATTATATTTCTTTTTTTTCTTGTTCCACTTACCTTATATCAAAGAAGGGAGAAGAAACATACCATTTTTGTAAGACCATATTGATAGGGGGAAATGCTTTATCACCAGAAAGAAAGTTTTTGTGGTGCAGAGAGGAGTCATCTTTTGTCTGGTGATGCCAGGGGTTGATACAGTGCACAAACCTTGTCCGTTTTGAAACACAACCTGCCCTAATCCTTAGGCATCTGGGTGTGCCTGACATTCATGCCAGCACTGCTTTGAAGGCTGCTGTTTTGCATCACAAAGCAGCTTAAGAGAACCCTTGCGTAGGAGTAGGGAGCATGGCTATCTATCTCTGCAGCAACTGCAACATGAGTTGTCTTTCCATCTATACAAAGACTGAGGGTGTGAGAAATACCACAGGGCAGAGGGTCTGGGGTCCTGCAACACTGGATGGGAGTCACTTTGCTGTACCCTTGGATGAAGTGTGGATGAAGAATCCCTAATCTAGGACTTCTCTGCTTCCATATTTTTCATGCCAAACTGCATCAGAAATTGGATCGCTACAGCCTATAACCTTCAGACAGTGAAGGCTGGCTACAAACGACACAGTAAACACGAGAAATACATGGTGACCACACCCAGTTGCAGTGAAAGTCTTGTTTTACCGCTCTTTGGTGGTAAGAATTGACTTTATGGAGTAACTTGGAGGAGAAAGGAGATACGTTAGGAAGTGGAGAATTTCCAGCTGATTAAGAATAGTGTGAAGGTAGTATTGGCTACCCATCTGGTGTTCACAGCACAGACAAACCAGGAGTATGTTACCACAGGTTGGAGATGAGGGAAATCAAGTAGCCACTGGGGATTTGAACTGTCCTGTCTCTGTGATTCTGTGATTTAACTCATCTTTCTAAAGGTCTCTACTGGAGACTTTAACACAGATAAGTGTAGTACAGATTTTCCTAAATTCAGTCCCATGCAATATGAGTTCTTGGAGATTCCAGTTATGCCAGAAATAAGAGTTCTGTGACAAAACAGGTTTGGAAAATGCTGGATACCAGACACTAGACCCTTCCATTGGAGATTCACAATGCGTATTACCAGTGCATTTGACAAAGTTGGTAGCAAAGAAACTTGTTTAAACTTTAACTCACTATTTCCCAGACATATTTATTTCAAACATTATAACTCTCATTGTCCATAAAACTAGTGTTCCAAAATCCACGGCTTGAGAAATGTCCTGTGGGAAAAGGAATGTGACTTTTTGAGTCATGTCAACTTGGTGGTAAATCTGCTTAAGCCACGGATTAATTACTTGAGCTTAAAAAAGCTTGTTACCATGGCGAGCTTCAATGCCTTCATCTGAAAAATGGAGGAAATGCTTTCCCATGTAGGGTCTAATGAGTAATAAAATAATTCTTGTAAAGTGCCTAACAGTACCTGGGCAACAGCAAGTGCTCAATAGTTTATTTATAATTTATGACTACTTCTACCAGTTACTGTTATCAGGACTTTTTTTTTTCACTTGGGCACCTAATCATTCCTCTTGTAGTTTAAAATCCACTTCCTTTTGTCTGTCTTTGATAGAGATAGGAATAGTGTCACTAATCATTAAGATAACCCCGATTACATGATTTGGTGAAACAGTTTCCTGGCCCAGCCTTTGGCCATGGGACAAAAGGCCTCAGCTGTGTGATCCCCAACCCCTAGTTTCAGGGAGGAGCTTTACTTTAAACACTCCTCCTCGACAGACCAGAGCTCAGGGGCACAGTATTACAAAGGAGTCCTAAGCAGGGTGCTTGAAGGTAGAAGAACACCCACTCAAATGGTATTTCCCTTCTTTGAACTTCCACAAAATTTTGTTTCAACTCTAGTTATGGGACTAACATCTTAGGATTGGGGGGGGGGTTGTGTACCTATGCCCCCTCCCCTTACATGCATGACATTTATTGTCTGGATCTGGCATTTTAAATATTTGTTGTCCTGAATGCAAAGATGGTCCTTCCAACCAATCCATAATCTGGGTCCCCAGGTTCATCCTCAGAACTTAGGCTATTATCTCTATTTTGGCTTTAGTCCTTATAGGAGCAAAATTCTAGTTGAGAAAGCCTAGTGCTGTACAGTGTTTCAATAATGCTTTTCTTTGCAAAACATGACTTCTTCCTGAAATGAAAGACTTAAAAGAAAAAATGCATTATTATTGTAATGAGGTCAGGAGAATGCTCAGAGTGGGTATCCACTCTGTGGTCAATGTTCGAGGTGCAAACTGAAATATATTTTTTGTTGATGACTACTCAGTGCTCTTGTGTCTGCATTCTTCTCTCTCTCTCTCTCTCTCTCTCTCTCTCTCTCTTTTGCCAAGAGCCCTTTCTTTGGGGAACGCATGGTGATTAAGGGCACAGACAGACACGGGTTCAAGTGCCCTGGGGCAAGCTGCCTTATCTGATCCTCAGATTTCCCATTTGTAATAGGGGATAATGATTCTAGGGGTCATTGTTAAAAATAAATGTGTATGTAGAGCTTGACACATAGGAAGTGCTCAATCAAAGTTAGCTATCATCATAATCTTTTAGAGTTTATTTCTTAACAAATAATCGGATGATTATCATTATATAACTTTTTATATGTGTCATGTTATTGGGTATTGTGAGATGATTAATACAAAGAAAGCTTCATTCCCACTAGGAGTTTACAGTCTGCTCTAAATGTAATGTAGACATGAGTCATTTCATCTAAACACAGGGAGGAGAAAAGTTTTCTTAATGGGTTCACTGAATCTTCACTGAATTAAGAAATTCGGAAGTAGTATGTATTGCACAACTTTTTCCATCAGAGACAAATATAGCCTAAAATTGGAGATACTTAGGAAGGGCTATTTTACAAATTTAAACTTCATTTAAATTTTATACCAGGCCTTTAAAATATTGTATTCATCAGATTACATTAGTGATTCCATAATATTATTATTCTCAGACTGCTTCTGGTAGTTCTTCTATACAGGGGTCAACAAATATTTTTGAATAAAGGGAATCACGACTAAATGAAGTTCAGTGATGTTTAGATGGCACAATATATGGGTATGTCATTGCAAGAGAAATTTAATAGCAATAGCTAAAAGAGGGAAACGTTGATGTTCGTAACAATCCAAATAAAGGTGATAAGAGATTAGCTGACAGTAAGGGAAAGTGGGAAACTGGCAATGCCAGTTTGCTAGAAGGGATTTATAAGGATGAGTTTTCCTACCACTATTGCTGCTACACAGTGCTTTGGATTTTCACAGCTCTGAGCTTTCCACTTCATTTGAGGGAGAAACATTTCTTACGTCAACTAAATCTTTTCATCATTTCTAAATTTAAAAAATGAAGATGAATGATCCATAATTATTCTGGTTTTTTTCTCTAAACCAAAATATGACTTGAATTATGAATGTACCTTTGGTTTTGCTGATTTCCCTTGTAAATTACATCGTTTGGCTCTCTGATAGGAAAGTAGGAAAGAATTGTGGCATCTGGGGTTACAAACAATCAACGTTTGAGAGTTCCTTAGGCTAATATTGCCCAACTTATTTTCATATTGTAAACTGAATAGAAATCCTAACTTGCAGTATCTCAAAATGAATTCTTCCTGGGATTCATACATCCAGGGCAAGGATGTTACATCACTTCCTACCCCCTCCAAAACATCCAGACTTTCCTCGTGTTAATGAACTCAGTATCTTCCAAACTAGATCAGGTCTCTTCAGCTAAAAATTCCAGATTGACTCTGACTCACAGATTAAAGCAATTATGTCACTTAGTGCTTTCTCATACAAACAACATAAAGGGAGCCCATATGTTTTGCGTCTTTCTCAAAACTTTCTAAGTTTTCTCAAAACTTTCAGGACAGACATAGCATATCTAACTTTACTGCAAAGATTAACCAGATTATTTAATTTTTTTCTTTGTTAATATATAAAGACTCACTGTTTCAAAATCACTTGCTTTTCTAACTACAGGTTTACAAGAAAAATAAACGTGTCGTTAAGTACTTAGTAATAGCAGGTGCCAGGGTGAAAAATAACGGGAACTCTCATACGCTGCTGATGGGAGTGTAATTTGGTATAATCACTTCAGAAAGCCATTTTTCAGTATCTGCTAAAGCTGAATATATTCATACCCAATGACACAGCAAGGGTTAAAAAAAAGTATAGCTATGTTCATCAAAAACCATGCATAAGAATGTTCATAGCATCACTATTCATAATAGCCAGAAACTAGTAACTATCCAAATGCCTGCCAACATTGGAATGGACAAGTAAATTGAAATATACTTATGTAATTGAATACCCCATAGCAATGAGATTACACAACCCACTGCTACACACAACCATATGCATGAAACGCAGAAAAATAATTTTGGGCAAAAAAGTACCTGCTGTGTGATTCCATTTATATAAAATTCAAAAACGAAGCCAGGATAGTGATTGCTTTGGGGTGCTAGTGACTGCGAGAGGACATGGAGGGCACTTCTGGGGTGCTGGAGGTGCCCTGTTTCTTAAACTCATCAGGCTGTGCACTTGTGCCTTGTGTACTTCTCTGAACATGTGTTATACTTCCCTTAAAAGTATATTTAAATGCTCTAGTGTCAAAGTTAAGATATTGAACTGATGGCATCCAAATAATGCTATATAAATTAAGATGAAAATTAGTCATAACTTTTTCCAGAAAAATCTTAAATGATTCAGCACATTTATGACTCAAGTTTCATGAGCTTTCCCTTTTACACTGAGCACCATCCTGGACATTTTGATGTCCTATTTCCTTCAATGCATGAATTAGTCTCTTCTCTGTATGTGTCTGAGATGTAGCTCCCCAAGGTAAAGGATAATTAATTTTATAACTTCTGTTTACCAGAAATACCCAGAGGCCATGAATAGCATTTCCACAGTCTTTGCAGAGGTAGGAGAAAGCAATGATGCTCTATATATGACTCCTAACTCAGTTTTGCTATAATTGGATTAAACAAGATGAAGTATGTAAAAATTGCTTTGTAAACTTAGTGCAATTCAGATGTTTGATGTGCTGCATTTTATTATTTCAAAACATCTCTCAGTAAAATATGCAACATTAAGGAATCAATTAAAAAAGCAGTCAGAAGTGAAATCTCCTTTCAATGAAAGTGTCAACTATAAGATAAATCTCTAGATGGTGTTTGCCCGTTCACATACATGCATTGAAAGTGTTTCAACATTTTAAGTGACCATAAAAAGAAGGAAACGAAGGTTCTCAGTAAGGAAAAATCACCTACCTTTCCGTACTTTTTGTACTGTTGACATGTCACCATTGAAGATCAAGCATTCTCTGTTTCACAGGATGTTATTTTATGTGCAATTCACAATTTCAGTGTGGTATTAAAGAATGAGCACCACACTCTAATGAAGAAGTTTCTTGAGCACCAGACGTGCTTCTATCAGTGGCTGGAGGACCTTGGAAAGGAATTTAGAATGATAGAAAATTAGAGGTGAAAAATACTTAGTCTCAACCCGCCATTTTGCAAATGAAGATGCCGAGACCGAGAAATATGGAATAATCATAAAATACTGCTAGTAATGGCTCCAGGACTAGCACCAAATTCTCTAAAAACTAGTATGCCATTATTACTTTGTCCAAAGAGAGCAATTTTTTTAGTTACATAACTTAAAATATATAAATCAAGTCAATCTCAAAGCCTTAAAACTTACATCTGACTTTACTTTTTTCAATTACTCAATCTTTTTATTTTTATACTTCACTTTTACTTAACTTTGAAGAGTTGATATACAACTATCTAGGCTTTTCTGTTCTGCACTAAAGCATACGTTTCTCTGTATTAGAATTTAAGGATTACACAGTCATACGCTCACACACATACAAACATATATATTTTAGCTGAAAAGTAGCTCATTTCATTCCTTGTAGTTGGGATCTCCCATAATTTTGAATTGCGATTCATTCTAGCATTGAAGATTGGTGCAGAGTTGAGGGTCACGGGAGGACAGATAGTACAGGAAAAATACAAGTTTTCTTCCCAATATCATAAAATTTCTTATATATATATATGTCTCATTTTTATCAAAAGTGGAAAAGCAAGTCCCCATCTATTTCACTGCATAGAATGGTCAATGAAACTTTACTACTTTGAAGTTGTAAGAAGTTTGTTTGCTAACCAAATTGAGAAAATGAAGGCATAACTTTTCTTTTTGCCAGAGGAGATGAAATAATATGAGAAAAAGTTTAAAATTAAGATTTTCATCTACACCCTTAAAATATAGTTCATATCTACTAAGTGCAAAATTTTGTGATGACTAAATGACTTGAAGGCTCAAAAATGGTAAAAAAGCAATGAGAGCTGGTTTTGAGGTAGCATCCTGCCATTCATCTTTGGCAAGCCACTTGGTCTCTCCTTCACAGATTTCAAGTGACAATTAGGTAAGATATGTTACATCTGTGAAAGTGCTTTGGAAAGTGAAATATACAATTGTAAGATGGTATTATTGTTATTAACTCATTATATATACCTGCTGAGAGCCTGGCATCATTTTACAGTGCTGGAAAGTACTTTTTATTTTGCACCTTCCTCCCTACTTCCAAATTTTCTTCAACATTTTTTGCAAGAATGTTTTCCTGGCTGGCCAAACGTAAATACTCAGTAGGAGAAAACTTTGGATTCCTAGTACATTACAGAGAAAAATAATTAGTTAAAATGAGAAAATTATTTCACAGTTTTTTTTAATGTGTATTTTTTTTTTCTTATTAGTCACTCATTTTATACACATCAGTGTATACATGTCAATCCCAATCTCCCAGTTCATCACACCACCACCCCGCCGCTTTCCCCGCTTGGTGTCCATACGTTTGTTCTCTACATCTGTGTCTCAATTTCTGCTCTGCAAACTGGTTCATCTGTACCATTTTCTAGGTTCCACATATATGCGTTAATATATGATATTTGTTTTGCTATTTCTGACTTACTTCACTCTATATGACACTCTCTAGATGCATCCACGTCTCTACAAATGACCCAATTTCGTTCCTTTTTATGGCTGAGTAATATTCCCCTGTATATATGTACCACATCTTCTTTATCCATTCGTCTGTCAATGGGCATTTAGGTTGCTTCCATGACCTGGCTATTGTAAATAGTGCTGCAATGAACATTGGGGTGCATGTGTCTTTTTGAATTATGGTTTTCTCTGGATATATGCCCAGTAGTGGGATTGCTGGGTCATGTGCTAATTCTATTTTTAGTTCTTTAAGGAACCTCCATACTGTTCTCCATAGTGGCTGAATCAATTTACATTCCCACCAACAGAGCAAGAGGGTTCCCTTTTCTCCACACCCTCTCCAGCATTTGTTGTTTGTAGATTTGCTGATAGTGCCCATTCTAACGGGTGTGAGGTGACACCTCATTGTAGTTTTTTTCTTTTTTTAAATTTATTTATTTATTTTTGGCTGCGTTGGGTCTTTGTTGCTGCACGTGGGCTTTCTCTAGTTGCGGCGAGTGGGGGCTACTCTTCATTGCGGTGTGTGGGCTTCTCATTGCGGTGGCCTCTCGTTGTGGAGCATGGGCTCTAGAGTGAGGCTCAGTAGTTGTGGTGCACGGGCTTAGTTGCTCCGCGGCATGTGGGATCTTCCCGGACCAGGGCTCGAACCCGTGTACCCTGCATTGGCTGGTGGAATCTTAACCACTGCGCCACCAGGAAAGCCCATCATTGTAGTTTTGATTTGCTTGTCTCTAATAATTAGTGATGTTGAGCAGCTTTTCATGTGCTTCTTGGCCACCTGTATGTCTTCTTTGGAGAAATGTCTATTTAGGTCTTCTGCCCATTTTTGGATTGGGTTGTTTGTTTTTTTAATATTGAGCTGCATGAGCTGTTTATATATTTTGGAGATTAATCCTTTGTCCGTTGATTCATTTGCAAATATTTTCTCCCATTCTGAGGGTTGTCTTTTTGTCTTGTTATGGTTTCCTTTCCTGTGCAAAAGCTTTTAAGTTTCATTAGGTCCCATTTGTTTATTTTTGTTTTTATTTCCATTACTCTAGGAGGTGGATCAAAAAAGATCTTGCTGTGATTTATGTCAAAGAGTGTTCTTCTTATGCTTTCCTCTAAGAGTTTTATAGTGTCTGGTCTTACATTTAGGTGTCTGATCCATTTTGAGTTTATTTTTGTGTATGGTGTTAGGGAGTGTTCTCATTTCATTCTTTTACATGTAGCTGTCCAGTTTTCCCAGCACCACTTATTGAAGAGACTGTCTTTTCTCCATTGTATATCCTTGCCTCCTTTGTCATAGATTAGTGGACCATAGGTGTGTGGGTTTATCTCTGGGCTTTCTATCCTCTTCCATGAATTATATTTCTGTTTTTGAGCCATACCATATTGTCTTGATTACTGTAGCTTTGTAGTATAGTCTGAAGTCAGGGAGTCTGATTCCTCCAGCTCCGTTATTTTCCCTCAAGACTGCTTTGGCTATTCAGGGTCTTTTGTGTCTCCATACAAATTGTAAGATTTTTTGTTCTAGTTCTGTAAAAAATGCCATTGGTAATTTGATAGGGATTGCATTGAATCTGTAGATTGCTTTGGGTAGTATAGTCATTTTCACAATATTGATTCTTTCAATCCAAGGACATGATATAACTCTCCATCTGTTGGTATCATCTTTAATTTCTTTCATCAGTGTCTTATAGTTTTCTGCATACAGGTCTTTTGTCTCCCTAGGTAGGTTTATTCCTAAGTATTTTATTCTTTTTGTTGCAGTGGTAAATGGGAGTGTTTCCTTAATTTCTCTTTCAGATTTTTCATCATTAATGTATAGGAATGCAAGAGATTTCTGTGCATTAATTTTGCATCCTGCAACTTTACCAAACTCATTGATTAGCTCTAGTAATTTTCTGGTGATATCTTCAGGATTCTCTAGGTATAGTATCATGTCATCTGCAAACAGGGACAGTTTTACTTCTTCCTTTCCAATTTGCATTCCTTTTATTTCTTTTTCTTCTCTGATTACTATGGCTAGGACTTCCAAAACTATGTTGCACAATAGTGGTGAGAGTGGACATCCTTGTCTTGTTCCTGATCTTAGAGGAAATGCTTTCAGTTTTTCACCATTGAGAATGATGTTTGCTGTGGGTTTGTCATATATGGCCTTTATTATGTTGAAGTGGGTTCCCTCTATGCCCACTTTCTGGAGAGTTTTTATCATAAATGGGTGTTGAATTTTGTCAAAAGCTTTTTCTGCATCTATTGAGATGATCATATGGTTTTTCTTCTTCTGTTTGTTAATATGGTGAATCACATTGATTGATTTGCATATATTGAAGAATCCTTGCATCTCTGGGATAAATCCCACTTGATCATGGTGTATGATCCTTTTAATTTGTTGTTGGATTCTGTTTGCTAGTATTTTGTTGAGGATTTTTGCATCTATATTCATCAGTGATATTGGTCTGTAATTTTTTTTTTTTTTTGTAGTATCTTTGTCTGGTTTTGGTATCAGGGTGATGGTGGCCTCATAGAATGACTTTGGGAGTGTTCCTTCTGCTGCAATTTTTTGGAAGTGTTTGAGAAGGATGGGTGTTAGCTCTTCTCTAAATATTTGACAGAATTCACCTGTGAAGCCATCTGGTCCTGGGCTTCTGTTTCTTGGAAGATTTTTCATCACAGTTTCAATTTCATTGCTTGTGATTGGTCTGTTCATATTTTCTATTTCTTCCTGGCTCAGTCTTGGAAGGTGATACCTTTCTAAGAATTTGTCCATTTCTTCCATGTTGTCCATTTTATTGGCATAGACTTGCTTGTAGTCATGTCTTAGGATGCTTTGTATTTCTGCGGTGTCTGTTGTAACGTCTCCTTTTTTATTTCTAATTTTATTGATTTGAGTCCTCTCCCTCTTTTTCTTGATGATTCTGGCTAGTGTTTTATCAATTTTGTTTATGTTCTCCATGAACCAGCTTTTAGTTTTATTGATCTTTGCTATTGTTTTCTTTGTTTCTATTTCATTTATTTCTGCTCTGATCTTTATGATTTCTTTCCTTCTGCTAACTTTGGGTTTTGTTTGTTCTTCTTTCTCTAGTTCCTTTAGGTGTAAGGTTAGAATGTTTATTTGAGATGTTTCTTCTTTCTTGAGGTAGGCTTGTATAGCTATAAACTTCCCCCTTAGAACTGCTTTTGCTGCATCCCATAGGTTTTGGATCGTTGTGTTTTCATTGTCATTTGTCTCTAGGTATTTTTTGATTTCCTCTTTGAGATCTTCAGTGATCTCTTGGTTATTTAGTAACATATTGTTTAGCCTCCATGTGTTTGTGTTTTTTATGGTTTTTTCCCTGTAATTGATTTCTAATCTCATAGCGTTGTGGTCAGAAAAGATGCTTGATATGATTTCAATTTTCTTAAATTTACTGAGGCTTGATTTGTGACCCAAGATGTGATCTATCCTGGAGAATGCTTCGTGTGCACTTGAGAAGAAAGTGTAATCTGCTGTTTTTGAATGGAATGTACTGTAAATATCAATTAAATCTACCTGGTCTATTGTGTCATTTAAAGCCTATGTTTCCTTATTAATTTTCTGTTTGGATGATCTGTCCATTGGTGTAAGTTGGGTGTTAAATTCCCCCACTATTATTGTGTTACTGTCGATTTCCTCTTTTATAGCTGTTAGCAGTTGCCTTATGTATTGAGGTGCTCCTATGTTGGCTGCATATATATTTATAATTGTTTTATCTTCTTCTTGGATTGATCCCTTGATCATTATGTAGTGTCCTTCCTTGTCTCTTGTAACATTCTTTATTTTAAAGTGTATTTTTTCTGATATGAGTATTGCTACTCCAGCTTTCTTTTGATTTCCATTTGCATGGAATATCTTTTACCATCCCCTCACTTTCAGTCTGTATGTGTCCCTAGGTCTGAAGTCGGTCTCTTGTAGACAGCATATATCTGGGTCTTGTTTTTGTATGCATTCAGCAACCCTGTGTCTTTTGGTTGGAGCATTTAATCCATTCCCATTTAAGGTAATTATTGATATGTATGTTCCTATTACCATTTTCTCAGTTTTGGGGGGTTTGTTTTTGTAGGTCCTTTTCTTCTCTTGTGTTTCCCACTTAGAGAAGTTCCTTTAGCATTTGTTGTAGAGCTGGTTTGGTGGTGCTGAATTCTCTTAGCTTTTGCTTGTCTGTAAAGCTTTTGATTTCTCCATTGAATCTGAATGAGATCCTTGCTGGGTAGAGTAATCTTGGTTGTAAGTTCTTCCCTTTCATCACTTTAAGTATATCATGCCACTCCCTTCTGGCTTGCAGAGTTTCTGCTGAGAAATCATCTGTTAACCTTATGGGAGTTCCCTTGTATGTTATTTGTCGTTTTTCCCTTGCTGCTTCCAATAATTTATCTTTGTCTTTATTTTTTGCCAATTTGATTACTATGTGTCTCGGTGTGTTTCTCCTTGGGTTTATCCTGTATGGGACTCTCTGTGCTTCCTGGACTTGGGTGGCTATTTCCTTTCCCATGTTAGGGAAGTTTTCGACTATAATCTCTTCATAGATTTTCTCTCCTCCTTTCTCTTTCTCTTCTCCTTCTAGGACCCGTATAATGTGAAGGTTGTTGCATTTAATGTTGTCCCAGAGGTCTCTTAGGCTGTCTTCATTTCTTTTCATTCTTTTTTCTTTATTCTGTTCAGTGGCAGTGAATCCCACCATTCTGTCTTCCAGGTCACTTATCCGTTCTTCTTCCTCGGTTATTCTGCTATTGATTTCTTCTAGTGTAGTTTTCATTTCAGTTATTGTATTGTTCATCTCTGTTTGTATGTTCTTTAATTCTTCTAGATCTTTGTTAAACATTTCTTGCATCTTCTCGATCTTTGCCTCCATTCTTTTTCCGAGGTCCTGGATCATCTTCGCTATCATTATTCTGAATTCTTTTTCTGGAAGATGGCTTATCTCCATTTCATTTAGTTGTTTTTCTGGGGTTTTATCTTGTTCCTTCATCTGGTACATAGCCCCCTGCCATTTCATCTTGTCTATCTTTCTGTGAATGTGGTTTTTATTCCACAGGCTGCAGGATTGTAATTCTTCTTGCTTCTGCTGTCTGTCCTCTCTATTTCACACTTTAAGAGATCTCATCAAAAACTCCTTGGGTGAGAAGAAATCCAATCTCTGAGTCATACATCCACCTACAGATAACACAGTGTAATGGTGTTGTCAAACTATCATCCGTTTTGTAACTGATAATTTCATGAATTGAAATACATGGAGAAATGTGCCTTGTGGAATGTATTTTTGGTGTTGATTGCTATGTTTAGGGATAGATGTATTCTAGGAAGAATATTTGTATTTTTTAATGGAACATATAATAGCATGCTTTGTACTTACAGAAATATAAGGAATTGTCAAAAATCTAAGCACACCTAGAGACAAGGCTAATTCAAAGAAGTTCTATTAATGTTATAATGGATTTTACTACTTATAAATGTCTAAGATTCCATATTTGCAAGTCATATTTAACTAATATTGATTAAGTGCCATGGCAAGGCATTCTGCAAGGTGCTAAGGCTTTGTATAGGTGACGAAGTGCATATTTTTCATTCGACAACATTCCTTTCCATCTTATTTCTGAGTTTCTCATTTCTCTAGTTTAGGTTATAACCTCTGGGCAGAAATCATGTTTTATAGTGCAAAAAAGGCAGATGAGGGGAAAAAAGGACATAAAAAAATTTCTTAGTAGAAAGAAAGAAAGAACCTAAGATAATAAAAGCTACAAGAAGGAAGTTATGGCTCTTAGTTTTATTAATGTATTAAAGGATCCTATGGATAAAGACTCAATATGGTCAAGATATCAGTGCTTCCCAACTTGATCTATAAATTCAATTCAATCCCACTCAAAATCCTGGAAGGTTACTTTGTGAATACTGACAAACTTATTCTAAATTTAATATGAAAGGCAAAAGACCCAGAATAGCCAACAGAATATTGAAGGAGAGGAACAAAGTCAGAGGACTGCTGCTATCTGACTTCAAGATTTATTATAAAGTTATAGTAATCAGGATGATGTGGTATTGGTGAAAGCATAGAGAAATAGAGCAATGGAACAGAATAGAGGGCCTATAAAGAGACCCACAAAAATATAGCCAGCTGATCTTTGACAAAGGAGCAAAGGCAGTACATTAAAACAAAGATAGTTTTCTCAATAAATGGTACTGGAATAATTGAATATCTATGTGCAAAAGAGTAGATCTCAACACAGACCTTACACCTTTCACAAAAATTAACTCAAAATGGATCATAGACCTAAATGTAAAACACAAAACTATAAAACTCCTTGAAGATAACATGGAAAAAATCTACATGACTTTGGATTTGGCAATGGCTTTTTAGATGCAACATAAAAAGCACAATTCATGAAAGAAAAAATTGACAAGTTGGACTTCATTAAAATTAAAAACTTCCATTCTGTGAAAGACACTGTTAAAAGAATGAAAAGAGAAGCCTTGACTGGTAAAAATAAATTGCAAACCACATATCCAGTAAAGGACAGGTATCCAAAATATACAAAGAACTCTTAAAACTCATAATAAGAAATAAGAAAACAACCAGATTCAAAGATGGGCAAAAGACCTGAAGAGACACCTCACCAAAGAAAATATACAGATGGCAAAAAAGAATATGAAAAGATGCTCCACATCATAAGTCATCACGGAAATGCGAATTAAAATAACAATGAGAGGGACTTCCCTGGTGGTTCAGTGGTAAAGAATCTGCCTTCCAGTTCAGGGGATGCAGGTTTGATCCCTGGTCAGGGAACTAAGATCCCACATGCCGTGGGGCAACAAAGCCCACACGCCACAACTACTGAGCTCAACTAGAGAGCCCATGTGCCACAAACTACAGAGCCTATGCACTCTGGAGCCCATGCCACAACTAGAGAAGAGAAAACCCTCACTCCACAATTAGAGAGAAGCCCACATGCCGCAACAAGTGCCACAGTGAAAAATCCCACATGCCGCAATGAATATTCCATGAGCAGCAACAAAGACATGATGCAGCCAAATAAATAAATAAATATTTAAAAAAGAAATAACAATGAGATACCACTATGCACCTATTAGAATGGCCAAAATCCAGAACACTGACAATACCAAATGCTGATGAGGATGTGAAGCAAGAGGAACTCTCATTCATTGCTGATGGTAATACAAAATGGTACAGACACTTTGGAAGACAGTATGTCAGTTTCTTAGAAAACTGGACTTTTACCATAAGATGTAGCAATCACACTGCTTGATATTTACCCAGATGAATTGAAGACCTGTCCACACAAAAACCTAGCAGTTTTATAGCAGTTTTATTCATAATTGCTAAAACTTGGAAGTTACCAAGATATCTTTCAATAGATGGACAGATAAACAAACTGTGGTACATCCATACAATGAAATATCATTAACAATAAAAAGAAAGGATTTGTTAAGTCATAAAAAGACATGGAGGGAACTTAAATGCACATTGCTAAGTGAAAGAAGTCAATCTAAAAAGCCTACATAACGTGTGATTCCAACTATATGATATTCTGGAAAAGGCAAAACTATACAGACTGTGAAAAAAATTAATGCTTGGCAGGGGTGGGGGAAGGGAGAGATGATAGATGGAGCGCAGGGAATTTTTAGGGCAGTGAAGCTCTTCTGTATGGTACTATAAATGGTGATACATGTCATTATACATTTGTCCAAACCCATGGAATGTACAACACAAAGAGTGAAATCTAATGTAATATATGTACTTCAGTTAATAGTAATGTATTAATATTAGCTTACAAATTAAAACAAATGTAACACACTTAATGCAAGATGTAAATAATAGGGGAAATCTGGAAAAGGGTGGGGGGATATGGGAACTTTCTGTACTTTGCACCCAAATTTTCTAAAAACCTTAAACTGCTAAGAAAATGAAGTCTATTCGTTAAAAAAGAAATAAAAGGATCTCATGTTTAGCATTCATTAGGGGCAATTAGCTATTCATTTGGCAAACATGTTTTTAAGGGTCATTCTAAAATCTGCTCAATTGTTTGAATTTAGATGAAGGTCATACTGTCTAATTATAAATTGTAACAGTTCATGACAAGAGAGTTCAAAGTTCTTACTACAGCAGTCGTATTTACTGTTAAATCATCACACTGTCTTTATGCCAGCATTTTCCAAATTAAAAGCCTAAAGAATGTTAATCCTACAAAATGGTCTTGGAAGAAAGTTTCTATGGTCAAACTAATTAGGGAAATACTGAATAATAGTCCTCTACTGGAAATTCACAATGCATATTTGCATATTAAAATCTCCCAGAAGTCCTGCCCAAAAGAAATCAATTAACTGTATTTAGTTCAGACTTTTTCAATTATTAAACCACGGAATACCGTTTTTGAGTAAAATCTATTAAAATCCATGGAATGTTAGTTCTGAGGAACATACTTAGAAAAGTGCTGCATAATGCACTTTTGAAATGCTTTATTTCAAATAAATTGGACCTAAATAATTTTTACAGCTGTACTGAAGTAAAATAAATATACATTATGGTGTGAATGTTCATATACCCCACGTCCACGCCAAATTCACACCTTGAAATCCTAACCCCCAAAGATGATGGCATTGGGAGATGGGATCTTTGGGAGGTACTTAAGACATGAGGGTGGAACCCTCATGAATGACATTAATGCCTTATACAAGAGGCCCCAGGGAAATCCCTAACCCCTTCTACCACGTGAGGACAAAGGGAGAAGGCATCATCTGTGAACAAAGAAGAGGGCCCTCACCAGAATGCAACCATCCTGGTGACTTGATATTGGACTTCCCAGCCTCCAGGCCTGGAAAAAAGAAATGTTTGCTGCTTAAGCTACCCAGTCTATGGTAATTTGTTATGTCGCCCAAACTGACTAACACATAGTATGTACTCTCTTTTTTCTGGCTTCTTTCACCCAGCATAAATATTTTGAGATTCATCCATGTTGTTGCACGTATAGTTCATTCTTTTTCATTACTGAATGTATTTTATTTTATGGCTATACCACTATTTTTTTTTTTTATCCATTAACCGGTTGATGAACATTTGGATTATTTCTAGTGTTTGGCTATTACAATAAAGCTGCTATGCACGTTTGTGTGCAAGTCTTTGTACAGACATATGCTTTCCTTTCCCTTAATACGTAGAAATGGAAAAGCTGAATTATATGGTAGGTGGATGTTTAACTCTTGAACTGTTTCTCAAAGTCATTGAACCATGTTACAGTTCCATAAGCAAGGTATACAAGTTCTTTGTCAATACTTTGTATGGCTTGTTAATTTTTGCCATTTTAATAGATGTGTAGTAGTATCTTGTTGTTTTTTTAATTTTCATTCCTTAATGGGTAATGACACTGAACATTTTTTCATGTGCTTATTTGCCATTTGTAGATCTTCTTTGATGAATGGCTGTTGAAATCTTTTGCTCATTTTAAAAAACATTGGGTTGTTGGTTTTCTTGCTATAGAGATTAGAAAGTTCCTTATATATTTGGGATATGATTTCTTTGTCAAATACATGAAGTAAAGGTATTTTCACTCAGTCTGTGACTTATCTTTTCATTCTCTCTTAACAGCATCTTTCAAAGAGTGAAAGTTCTTAATTTTGATGAAGTCTCATCTATCAACTTTTTTTCTTTTATGGATTGTGCCTCTAGCTTTGTATATGTTGTGTGAGGAATGGATGGGAGTATTTGTTTGGGGTTTTTTTTCACATGTGGGTGTTCAATTATTCCAGCATAATTCATTGAAGATGCTCCCCTTTCTCCACTGGATTGCCTTTACACATTTCTCAAAAATCAGTTGCCCATCTAAGTAACGCACAGAAAACTATCAGAGCTAATAAATGATATCAGACTGTAATTGTGGATTTGTTCATTTCTCCTTGAAGTTTTATCCATTTTGCTTCACATATTTTGGAGGTCTGTTATTAGATGTCTAAATGTTTGGGACTATTATGCCCTCTTGATGAACTGACCCCCTTTATCATTATGAAATGCTTCTCTTTATCCATGGTAACTTTGTCTGCTCTGGTATCAAGGTAACTATGCTAGGGTTCTGATTCACATTAGCAGGCTACATCATTTTGTATCCTTTACATTTAACTTATTCGTAGCTTTCATACCAGAAATATACTTGGGTCTATTTTACCTAATATAACAAGCTCTGCTTTTAATTAATGTGTTCAGATCCTTTACATTCAATGTGATTATTTTAATCTATCATCTTCCTATTTATTTTCTATTTGTCCCAGATATTCTTTTTTTTTTTTTTTTTTTTTTTTTTTTTTGGCTGTGTTGGGTCTTCGTTTCTGTGCCAGGGCTTTCTCTAGTTGCGGCGAGCGGGGGCCACTCTTCATCGCGGTGCGCAGACATCTCACTATCGCGGCCTCTCTTGCTGCGGAGCACAGGCTCCAGACGCGCAGGCTCAGTCGTTGTGGCACACGGGCCCAGTTGCTCTGCGGCATGTGGGATCTTCCCAGACCAGGGCTCGAACCCGTGTCCCCTGTATTGGCAGGTGGATTCTCAACCACTGCACCACCAGGGAAGCCCCATGTCCCATATATTCTTGATTCCATTTTCTCTCTTTCTCCCCAATAGTTTTGGATTGAGTATTTTTTTTATGATTCCATACCATCTCCTTTGTTAGTATATTAGCTATGGCTAACTTTTTGCATTATTTTACTTGTTGCTCTAGGATTTATAGCATATATCTTTAACTTATCACAGTTTAACTTCAAGCACTAGTATACTTCAAGTATAAGATCCTTACAAAACATACCTCCATTTCTCCCCTCCAAGTCTTTGTGCTGTTGTTGTCATACATTTTACTTCTATATCTGTTATAATCTCCACAATGCATTATTAATATTTCTGATTCAATCTGTTAATTAACTTTTACAGAGATTTAAATAATAAGATTTTTTAAAAAAATATTTACCAAGGTAGTTACTTACCAGTTCTGGTGTTCTTTATTCTTTTTTGCAGGTCCAAGTTTTTATCAGATATCATTTCATTCTGCTTGAAGGATTTCCTTTAAAATATTTTGTAGTTGTGTTGTCTGGTTATTTTTTTCTCCTTTTTATTTGTATGAAAAAGTGTTCATTTCATCTTTGTTAAGATATTTTCATTGGGTGAAAAATTATAGATTGACAACTTTTTCTTTTTAGTCCTTTAAAGGTGTTGCTTCTGTACCTTCTGGCTTGTATTGTTTCAATGAGAAATCTGTTGTCCTTTTTATCATTGTTCCTCTGTATGTAACATATCACCCACCCCACCCCACCCCCCTGTGGCTTTTAAGATTTACCCTTTAATTTGGCTTTAAGGAATTTTATTATGATGTACCTTGGTAATCTTGTTAATTATGCTAGGAGATTTTTGAAGCATTTAAATCTGTATGTTTATCATTTTTATCAAATTTGGAAAAAGTTTGACCATTATTTCTTCAAATATTTTCCCCCCACTCCTTTGAGGACTCTAATCACACATATATTTGGCTACTTGAAAAAGTCCCATAGTTCACTGATGGTTTTCTTTTTCTATTTGTGTTTCATTTTGGGTGGTATTTATAGCTAGGGCTTCAAGGTCACTAAGCTTTTCTTCTGAAAAGTCTAATCTGCTCTTAATCTCATCCAGTGTATTTTTTTATTTCAACATTATAAGTTTCATCTCTAAAAGTTCAATTTTTGTCATTTTTATATCTTCCATGTCTTTATTTAATATGTTCAGTTTTTCTGCTAGCTTTTTGAACATATGAGGTATAACTGTAATTTTTTTTTTTTTTAATTTATTTTTGGCTGTGTTGGGTCTTCGTTTCTGTGCTAGGGCTTTCTCTAGTTGTGGCAAGCGGGGGCCACTCTTCATCGCGGTACGCGGGCCTCTCACTATCGCGGCCTCTCTTGTTGCGGAGCACAGGCTCCAGACGCGCAGGCTCAGTAGTTGTGGCTCATGGGCCCAGTTGCTCCGCGGCATGTGGGATCTTCCCAGACCAGGGCTCGAACCCATGTCCCCTGCATTGGCAGGCAGATTCTCAACCACTGCGCCACCAGGGAAGCCCTAACTGTAATTATTGATTTAATGCCTTTGTCTACCAGTCCTATCACCTGTGTCATTTCTGGGTCAGTTTTGATTGTTTGATTTTTTTCTCATTATACATTTTATTTTTCTTCCCTGCATGCTTTGTAATTTTTGATTGGATGGTAAATATTTTGTAATTTGCCTTGTTGAGTGCTGTATTTGTATTCCTATAATTATTATTGAGCTCTGATCTGGGACATGGTTGAGTTACTCAGGATCAGTTTGATCCTTTTGGACCATTCCTTTAAATTTTGTTAAGAAAATGTTTAATCTAGAGTTAATTATTTTCCCCCACTGTTGAGGCAAAACTCTTATTAATATTCTAATTTAAACCCCATGAATTATGAAGTTTTCCATTTTGGCTATTGAAATTAGACCCTGTTCCTGCCCCTTTGTGAGCTTCAGATATTGTTCTTCTAATAATTTCTACTGGAAATAGAAATACCCAGTGTGGATACCTTTCTCAGACACATGCCTAATCAGTACTCAGCTGAATACTTGAGAGGGACCATCTACAGTTCTTTAGAGTTATGTCTTTATGCAGCTCTCTCCTCTTCTATACTATGCCCTGAGGACTGTAGCCACCTTGACTTCCCCAGATTCCTGGCTCTGTCTCCTTATCTCAGGGAGACTGCCAGACTTTGCCTGGGTTCCCCTTCTCTGTGCTGTGGCCAGAAAATGTTCTCCACGCAGTAGGGTGCAGCAATTATACTGCCTCACTTTGCTTGTTTCCTTTCTCATAAGGTCATTGTTTTTTGTTGCCTGATGTCCTGTTGTTTCATATATTTTGCCCATCTTCAAAGTTGTTTTAAGTAAGAGGGTAAATCTATGTCCTTTTACTCCATTTTGGCTGGACATGGAAGTCTGAGTTAACTATTTTTAGAAATAGTATGACAATTAGATCTTCACTGGAAGAGGAAACTAACATTTACTGAGGCCTTCCTGTTTGGAGTACTATATTCAGTTCACATTATCTCAACCACAGTGAGAGATAAATACCAAGAACTAAAACTGTAGGTAAAACAGAGCCTGGAATAGTTCATACAAAATCATATAGCTAGTAAATAGCAGAGCTGAGGTTTAAATCTCAATCTTTTGGGAAAGCCCAATTTGTTTTCTTTTTATACGACACTCCGTATAGACCTCTGCTAATAAATTTTCCTCCTTAAAAGTGAATTTTAACAACCTACCAACAAACAGTGTTCTATTGGAGCCTATGTGTTGAGGCTTGGCTCATAGAAGAATGTATAATATATGCTTTTCCTAATTAAGCCCAGTATGTCACGTTGGTCCCACAGAAAGGATGAGCAAGATACCATAATGCATCTCAATGTGACCACGTAAAAGTAAGTCAAAACCTATTTCCCACTGATGGTGGTTTACTAACATCATCTATATATTCAAAGGCTTGATGCATCATTTTTGTGTACTGCTTGAAGCTGAGACCCTCACACGTTAGTATGCTAGAGAATTTTTACTCTATAGCCAATGTGCACATTTTTTGTTAGAATTCAAAAAGTGGCGTGATAAAGGCTTTAGCTACAATTAGAATTATGACTATTGCAAAATAATTTCTGGATTCAATAGTTCTGGATTTATGATCACCTAAGAAGGTAATTTTTAAACGAGTTTTTCTTATCACAGTAACCCTGTATTGTCACAGGGCAGATGCAGGGTTTTGATCCCCTGGAAAGACCCATGAGTGAGGCTGAGCCACTGAGTAGCCACAGAATATCAGTGTTGGCTCTGCTTCCCCTTAGCCTTCCTTGTGGCATTTTTCCTCACTAGAAACCAGTTCTTCTCTACCATCATGCTGTGAGATATTATCTATGTCCCCTTTGTCCTCCCAAACACCTTCCCACAATGAGGCAGAGCCTGGGAACCCGGTCCTCTTACTATTGGAATGAGAGAGTTTTTCAATTTAGACATTCTCCTCATCTGCTCATCATGTGAAGACGAGAAACATTGACATGAGTTGTTGATAATATGCGCCTATCAAATAAGTTCTAGTAAATTCTTCCTAGATGAACGAAGTCTTCCTTGAACATTTAAATAAACGAAAAAGCTATCTGGGTGCCAGTTTCTACACTGACTTTTATACATTCTCTTATAGCTGAATGCATCTACATCTGGCGCTTAAAAGAAAGCCACTTGGGGGAAAAGCTGTTAAACATAGAATGTCATATAGATCAAGTATAATGTGGAAATGTTGAACATTAAAGAAGAGAATTGGGAGTGAGTCTGTTAAGGGCCAACTGTCTCTCAACAACATTCCACATTTATAAACGCAACTGTTTACATAACTCAAACAACACATGTGCATTACATTTGTACTGTAAAATCCATGACACGAGTAAGCTCTGTGAAAGGACAGTAGCTGCAGCTAGAGGTACAATGAGATAAAAAGTTTCATTCTTTAAAATTACAAACCCCTTATACACCTAGCATAGGTGTCTTGCACAGAGAAAGTGCTAAATAAATGTTTGCTGGATTTGAATCAAATAAGGATTGATCATATCCATGAATACTGAAAAAGTTATGGAGAACTTGACTGCTTGTCTACTGATTCTCCAGGTCACCCACTCCCATGGTGGCCCCACTGAACAACTATTACTCTCATGCCCTTGGGCATTGTACTTCTGACCCTTAGACTGAAGTTGTGGCAAAATCCTCATGTAAGTTAGCCTGGTCAGTGGCAGTCAGTGATGGTGGTCCATACTTGAATTATCCATATGATTAAATATGTGACTTACAGCTTCTCCAATACCTCATTAGGACAGCTTGAAACAGTTCTAGTTGTAGTAGAAACTTCAAATTTCATTTCAATTATATGTAATAGTATAGAAGCTCCCTTCGATGTAGGAAACTGGAAATAGTCTCTTCCATTTACCTTTTAGGAAAATGACCAACAGGCAGAAAAGGAAATGTACTCACTAGTTGATACCAAAAATGATAAAATGTGGTTATATGTATGTAGCAGGCTATTAAGCCAATTACCAAGTCTAATTCAAGAACACATGGCAATGCACCTGGTGATTCCTAGATATTCCTGGGAGGGAGACTGCACTTTCTGCACTCAAGCAAATGGGAATTGGAGACACTGGGATTAGGAAATTAAAATTATTAATTGATTATGTTAGATTGTTATTCCATATCTGTACTTTGACTCCTTCAATTCCTTGAAATCTCTCTGTTTAAATGCCCCTAAGTAGAGAGGTCTTTCTTTTTTTTTTTAATTTTAATAACATTTTATTAACCCAATATAGCCAAAATAGTATCATTTAAACATGTAATCAATATAAAAAATTGTAATGAGACACTTTACTCTTTTGTACTGAAGCTTTGAAACCTAGTGTATATTTGACACAGTATATCTCAATATGGACACTAAATTTTCATTGGAAACTATTTTTTCTTTTCTGTTAAGGCTTATTACAGGATATTTAACATAGTTCCCTGTGCTATACAGTAGGACCTTTTTGTTTATCCGTCTTATATATAATGGTTTGCATCTGCTAATCCCAAACTCCCAATCCATCCCTCCCCCACCCCCCTACCCCTTGGCAACCACAAGTCTGTTAGAGAGGTCTTTCTTTTCTTTTTTTTTTTTTTTTAATATTTATTTATTTATTTGATTGCACCAGGTCTTTGTTGCAGCAGGCAGACTCCTTAGTTGTGGCTCACGGGCTCCTTAGTTGTGGCATGTGAACTCTTGCTTGCGGCATGCATGTGGGATCTAGTTCCCTGACCAGGGATTGAACCCAGGCCCCCTGCATTGGGAGTGCGAGTCTTAACCACTGTGCCACCAAGGGAAGCCCTGAGAGGTCTTTCTTGATCACACTCTATCTGTATCTAGTACCTTACTCTGTTATTCTTCATTCCCTTTCTCCTTACTCTGTTTTATTTTTCTTATTAGCACTTATACCACTTAACATATATTTATATTGATTTGTTTATTTCATTAGAGCAGGGTCTTTGGTTCATTCACTTCTATATCTCTAGCCCTTAGAATAGAAGCACATAGTAGGTGCTCCATCAATCATTCAATGAATCAATATTAATAAATATAATTGAGTTTATGGATGATTTATTATTTATTTAGTACCTGCTCTGAACTAGGCTTTAGGCAGATAGTAAAGAACCAAAAGTTCTAGATCCTGGGTATCTTCATGAAATTTGCCATTTTATGGGATGATCAAGTGAAGCCTAGGTACTCCGTTTTCTCAATAACCTCTCCCTTTATTCTCTCCTTTCAAAACCTAGCAGTACTGCCAAGGAAACAACGCCCTTCACAGGTTCACAGACCCTCAGGTTGTCTTTATGACTTCTTCTTTTGAACTTCAAAGCTGTCTTTGATGTTCATTTTAGTGTCTGGAGAAAGCTAGCACACGGTGAGCTTTGCCCTCATATCTGTTTGGCTGACCTTATTGTTCTGCCCTCTCTGAGGCCAGAGGATCCGTAAAGGACAATGACATATGAAATATTTCTCTGACCCTTTCCTCTTCGAAAACATCCATCCTGACTCACCTAAGTGTCTTGGGTCTGGGGTTAAGCTATTCCCATGACATGGTCTGGAAAATTTCTAAGCAGTTTCTCAGAAGGCAGAGTCCCCTCTTTTCCACAACATCACCATTCCTTCTCTAGAAAATACAGAACACAAGTTAGAAACAGGAAACAGGAAAGCATTTGGCTGACCAGAATAGAATCAGAGTGTTCTGTGTTAAAGAAGAAGGTCGGTGCTGCTGGGGCAGCATGGTACAGCAGAGATAAATCAACTGAGAGACCAGAGGACATGTATTTGAATCTAAGTTCCACACTTGCTGGCTCTATGACCTTGGGCATTTAAACTCTTGACGCTTCCTCTGCTGAATAAATGCCAAGGATAATAGCAGTACTTATCTCCTATGAAAGTTTTGAGGATTAAAAAAGAGAACATATGTAAAATGCACTTAGCACTTGGTACCTAGTCTCACTCAGAAGTTTTCCTGTCATTAACATTAGAATAACAGCTCAGACTTCTTAATATTAGACACTTGAGTAAAGCATAATGTAAATACTAGATTCCAGACCAACTTAAACAGCATCTTCACTTAGATTTAAATTGCAGTGTTAAAAATGAGAGATTTGTTTTGCATTTTCCAACTGTTGTATGTCAGTACATGTCTGTAGCTACTCTTTGTATGTGAATATTTGCACGTTTGTATATCAGCGTGTACATCAATGAACTGAGCAGTTGATTGATTGATCAACCAACAGATGTGTATATCCTGATTCCCCCAATCAAGTAAAAAAAAATTATCATCAGCTTTCTGCATCTCCCATCTCATACATCTCCACACCTTGCACCCCACAAAATGCCCTACTTGCTTCCTTGAGCTATGGCAACATTTAATTCCTCTACATTTATACAAATTAATAAAATTTATACAAATCAAGTAAAATTAAAAGAGAACCACCAATTGAAATGTCCTATAAAGTTTATTACTTGACGTGACCAGTGTCACTTTCTTATTATTTACTGATTTTAAGTGACCAGTGTTTCAGAGAAAAGAAAATGTAATTCCCATTGCTATACCTCAATACCAGGGTGGGGTTTGTTTTATTTATTTTTTACATGAATTATTTTGCATTAAAAGTAAATTATCAAAAAGTAAGAGTCATAACAATGACAACCTTTGCAAGATCTCACTGTTCAAGTTGAACCAAAATAGCACTCTGAGGTAGAATGTGCCCTCTGTACTCTTGACTGTCTGGTTCTCAGAGATTAAGAGTTTCTTAAGGCTGACAGAACAAAGTACTGGAAGCCACATGGGGTGAAATAAATAAGCTAGAGGTTGAGGTGGACATAAAGGAATAAGTAGGAATTTTCTTTCACTGCTAAGCAAAGTCAATTTAAATTATGAGGGCATGACCTGGCAGTTAGAAGGTATGATTGCTGAGAACTCTCTATGATCTTGAGCAAATCATTTAACCTATCTGACTGGGCTTCCCATTCTAGAAAACAGGACATGCGAGCTAGGCACCTGGGAACTAAGAAAATTAGTCAGTACTTATGAAGCTATTGGAATATAAAATAATTCTTGGTAAATGTTACTGAGGTTATTTATATTAGAGAGAAGAAAACTAAAATGATGCAGAAGATTTTAATTAGATAACTCTGGAGGTTCGATTATTGTATTACAAATTCATTTAAATCCTCCCCCTCCCTCAATTATTCTAGAATTATCATTGGGAAGATGACAGTTTTCTTGGTCAGTAAATCACTGAATTGAGGAGTCAAAGACTTGGGCTTAAATTCTTGTATTCCAAGACTATGGGAAAGCCATTTAATCCTTCTGAGTTTACTCATTTTACATATGAATATCAGTGCCTCACCTGGAAAACTATTGAGAGGATCAAATGAGATAATTTATGTGGGAACCTTTCGTAGCGTTTGGTAGAGCAGAAAGAGCACAGACCCTAGAATTAGAAAGACTTTGTTTCAAATTCTCACCTTACCTCTCTCATCCAGGAGACCCTGTGGCCATAATTTGCACATTGTGAATCTTTTTCTTCACCTGCAGAAGGGGTTAAACTATCTACCTGAAAAATAGGTTAAGAAGAATGTCTAAAAATTCATATATATTTGGTCTTAGAATATTCATTCCTCCAAGCAATAAAACAATTACCTGTAGAAATTATAATGGTGCAATGAACCTCAAGAAGGCAGCTCCTTTGTTTTTAACTTTTAAAAATTAAATATTTAATAACAAGAAAGGAATATTTTACATGTGTATAAAAAATTAAGAATTTTAAAATATTAAAATTGACATCTGTATATTGGCCCTTAATGTAAGAAATACAAATTCCATTACAAATATCTTTGAAGTCTTTTGTGGGCCTCTACTCAATCTGATTTCAGCCTCTTCCCCCCAAGGTAATAACAATCTTGAATTTGGGTTTTTCTTTTTACTATATAAGCAAGTATTATCAAACAGATTAGTTTTTTAAAAATTTATATTAATGGATTTTTACCACATGACTACTTCTCAGATTTTTTTTTTACTCAGCCTCATGTTTGTAAGATTCATCCATGTTGTTTAGCTGCAGATCAGTCATTTTCACTACTATATGTTATTTCATCACATTTATTCATTCATTCTTTCACTGATAGACTTTTGGTTTGTTTCCATTGTTTTGGTGGTGCAAACAATGCTGCTACACATATTCTTGTATATTGTGATTTTCTTTAGGGTGTACATGCAAGTAGGAGTGGAATTGGTGTTTTATAGTTTATATATCTTCACCTTTACTAAAAATGTCAAATTGTTTTCAAAAGTGGTTGTACCGATTTAGACTCTCACAAACAGTATGTAAGAAGTTTCCATTGATCCACAATCTTGCCAACATTGGTGTTGTCAGACGCTTAATTTTTGCTAATGTGTTAGATGAGTAATCATATCTTGTGATTTTAAGGTGCATTTTCCTGATTACTTATGAGGTTGAGCATATTTCATATGTTTATGCCCATCCATGATTTAGAAGTTGATATGTTAAGATTTGCTTCTATACATAAATGGCACGACTGACTCAATGTGCCAGTTATTCCCTCTGAATTTGGTAGAAGTCCTTTTAATATGGAGTCATCTTGAAGTATTCCAAAGTCCTTTCATAAAGAAGAGAGGTTTGTAGTACGTTGCCTGTGAATCTTCTGGCATTATTTTCAATTTGTTGTATCCTCAGCATCTAGCAGAGTCAGAGGAGCCATAGCATATAGTAAGTATGTAATAAACTATTACAAGTAAAGCAAAGTTAAGGTTCCTGGATGTAAACATTTAAGTGATGAAAGGATTCAAATTTTTCTTCAGAATCCCCAGTGTGTTCAATGATTCCAAAAAGTTTAAGAACCACTGACACTGTGAATGAGTTATGCCTGCTGAGTGGTTTTAAGGGTTCTTTTCATAGGAAAAGTTAAGAGATCCACTGGAAATGTTTACCTGTTGCAGTTAGAAAAGAGAGAATAAAATCTGTTTCTCTTACTCTGAGCCCAACATAAATTATTGTAGTTTAGGATGAATTATCTTAGAACTAATTCTTTTTCAGTAAACCCACAAATAAAAAGAATTGCGTGGTTTGATGAAAATGTTCAAGGACTGTGCATTCACTCTTTTCCTCTTCCCAAACAATTCTGTCCAAATTTCATTAAATTGGGTTGAGCAAAGTAGGGGAATTGGGGTGGGAAGGTGGTACTAGAATGTCTAGAGCATGGTGTCACAGTCCAAACAGAGCGAGGGGGGAATGTGTATGGGGGGGAGCCTGGTTTGGAGTTTTGGGGTGAGGACATCTGTGCCAGCAGAGGGGACAGACAGTGGTAATAATGAGAGATTGGTTATACATGAAGGATTGATCAAATAAGAAATACATTAAAGATAATGGCAGCTAGGTTCCACACCGTCAATGAAGAGGGAGTACAAAGATGAAAAGAGAAAACTAGAAGGAATGTATGGTATTGGATTGGAATTGGAAATAGCTGTTTGAACTCATGCTTTTCAAAGTATGGAGCTAGATAAAGAAGTAAATATATGTGTATGGATTCATAAGGAGTACGCCTAACACAAATATCTCTGTTTCTAAGTACCATTCTCTACTAAAAAGAACCAGGGCATCTTGAAAAAATGCCTGATCCCAGATTCAGGGCTGGAAAAGTATTAAATGAGTCTGGCACACATTTATGTACCAGAAACAAGGATGGGCTCAAAGAATAATGGAGACATGTCAAAAGGACATAGACAGTCATGTACTGCGGGGGAGGGATGTTGATAATAGGGGACACTGTGCATGTGTGGGGCAGGGGGTATGCGGGAAATCCCTGAACTTTTTCCTCAATTTTTCTGTGAACCTTGAAATGCTCTTTAAAAAAGTCGTATTTAAAAGTAAAAAAAGGACATAGACCAGATTGAAGGAGCTCCCAGGCCAAACCTGTGACAATTTGAGCATCAGAATAAATATTTATAGTAATGGATTAAAACTAATGAATCCATTAGTTATTTATATCCATAAGTCCATACTGATATAAATAAATGAAAAAGTTGATAGTTTGATAAAGAATGTGATATTTATATAGTTTCAAAGTACTTTTCCACAAAATGCTTATTAATTTCAAAGGGAAAAAGAGTAGCTTCACAGAGGAGAATTCTGGCAGACACCTTAATCACTGATTTCACATCACCAGTGACGGGACAAGTAGACATGGATAGGATGCAATGTGAAGAACACGGCATCACTTCCGTGATGTTCCTGACAAAGAATCTAAATCTAATCAGGAGGAAACATTGGACAAACCCAAACTGAGGAGTATTCTACAAAATAATGGACCACCTAGAATCTTCATAAGTGTCAAGATTATGAAAATCCAGGAAAGACTGAGGAACTCTCTAGATGACATGGCAACTAAATGCAGCATGTGATTCTGGACTGGATCCTTCTTCTTTAAAAGAAATTATTGGGACAATTTGCAAAACTCCAATGGGGTCTGGAGATTTGTTTTTTGTAATGCATCAATGTAATTTCCTTAGTTTGTTGGTTTATTGTGATTATGTATGGGAGAATAACCTTACCTGAGGAAATTCCCAATAAAGTATTTGGGGATCATCATATCATATCAGCAGCAAACTGTTAAATTAGTTCAGGAAAATAAAAGTTTTTATACAGTTTTTGAAATTTTTCTGTAAGTTTCAATTTGTTTAAAAAATAATAATGTAGCTATACACTCAAAGAGACAACATAAATAAAATCAAGACAACTTATTTTAATTAAACTTGTACATAGTATTCAAAGTCCAGTGCTCAGAAAATACATATATCTTAATCCAATTAATTAAATCACATCAGAGATGAGTAGTAACAGAGGGTGATATATGTTTACTGAGCATTAGATCCAGGGAAAGGAAACTGTACACTTAAGTATAGACAAAGCAGCCAGACAGTTTGAGTTTAATCCCAGCCCCATCAGTTACTAGCTGTGTCACCTTGGGGACTGAGCCTCAGTCACTCTGATTTATAAAAAGGGAATGGGAATAATGTTTATTTCCTAGGATTTGTGTGGATTCAAGAAAATAATCTTAAGCAATTAGCATAGTGCTTGGCGCCTAACAAGTGCTTAAAATGGTATTTACTATTAATGTCACTGTTATATGTACTTTTATAATCCTACTTTGCCTGTTAGGAAGACTTACCTATGCTTGCATCATTCTCTTTTCCTTTTCCCGTGTTGACTTTTTGGACAGAAAGGTCACATATATTCTTCTAAGTGTTTCTGAACCTAGAAGGTGGTGTAAAGATTAAAAACAATAACAGCAAAATCAACATTTTACATACATCATTTCATTTAACCATTTAATCTGTGAGGTTAAGAATACTGCTTTTATAGATGGGGAAACATGTGTAGCATTCAGTATTTTCATGACCACTTTATATATGCTAAATAGCAACAAAGGTTATGCTCCTTTGACTCAAGGCTTTCTCTCTCTTTTCAAATGTAGGCAAGTTTGCCTCTAAAAACCAAGCTCATTTTTTTTAAACAATAAAATATGTCAAGTTTTATTTAATGGTTTTTGGCCATGTTGAAAGTTAAAAACACAAATGGCCTCTTCTTAAGGGGATTACAATATGAATGAAAAATATGTAAATATATAAAAATGAAATGCCACATGACATCATTAAATTGGGCTACTTCTGTGTTGCTGCTGGATGTCCAAGAGCACAAGCTTCTAAAGTTCATAGAGGAAAGGAAGAGTCAAATTCCTTGGAAGGGAGTAATTGTGTGGTCCATAGAAAGACATTGACCAGAGTTCTCTGAAGTGGGCATAGCCCGGTATCTGTATTGTATCAAGAACCAGTGTTGAGCAGGTGGGGATTTGATTAATCCTTTCAGTGTTATTAGAGGATCCATCAGATGCGACACAGGAGCTGGAAACTGTACACTCCAGGTGGAGTTCAGCAGAAATTCTTTGGTTTATAGGTAAGCCAGGAATGAATGACAGCTCCATCATAGAAAACCTGTATTTCAATTCCAAATTGACAGGATAATCAAATTCAAGTTCATCTGGTTGCACTTCAATTGCCAGACATCCAGTTCCCAGAAATAATTCACAGGACCTACCAATTCATCTTTATAAAATAGTGTTCTTTTAGCCATAGCCCCAAAATTAAAACAGCTACATTCCACCAACACTGGCTCTTGCCCAGAACACATACAAATCAAGGAAACAAGTAGAAGCAGTGGTCCTCCTAACTCCACAGAGAACTTCACGATGCTTCATCCTGGCCTCAGAGCTCCTCAGGCAACAGGAAGTTCATATACATATGAACTTAACTTATACACACTGCTATATATAAAACAGGTAAATAACAAGGACCTACTGTATAGCACAGGGAACTATATTCAATATCTTGTAATAATCTATAATGGAAAAAAATATGAAAAAGAAGATACATGAATCACTTTGCTGTATACCTGAAACTAACACAACATTGTAAATTAGCTATCTTTCAATTTTAAAAATGGCTAAAGAAAAACAAGCTCTGGAAGCTTTTGGATGGATAGTATGTACAAAAAAAGCCTGATTCTCAGTGAGAGCTCTAAAAATATTCATTGCCTTGAAGAGTAATATGTTTAAGTGTTACTAATCTGAGTTACTTACCGTAATACGAATTACTTTATCAGATCTTTTATTGAGACAGATTTGATAGGGAAGGCAAAAAAAAAATAGCAAGAGTCTTTGGTGCCTTACAGAATGAGAAGATTGAGGTTGCTGAATTGGTAAAGAAGTATAAAAAGCCAATGACATGCATTTCTCTAATAATTAGTGACGTTGAGCATCTTTCCATGTGCCTCTTGGCCATCTGTATGTCTTCTTTGGAGAAATTTCTATTTAGGTCTTCTGCCCATTTTTTTGACTGTGTTTTTTGTTTTTTTGATATTGAGCTGCATGAGCTCTTTGTATATTTTGGAGATTAATCCCTTGTCGGTTGCATCATTTACAAATATTTTTTCCCATTCTGTGGGTTGTCTTTTTGTTTTGTTTATGGTTTCCTGTGCTGTGCAAAAGCAAACAAATTAGGTCCCATGTGTTTATTTTTGTTTTTATTTCCATTACTCTAGGAGACGGATCGAAAAAGATTTTGCTGCGATTTATGTCAAAGAGTGTTCTGCCTAGGTTTTCTTCTAAGGGTTTTATAGTATCCAGTCTTATATTTAGGTCTTTAATCCATTTTTAGTTTATTTTTGTGTAGGGCGTTAAAGAATGTTCTAATTTCATTTTTTTTACATGTAGCTGTCCAGTTTTCCCAGCACCATTTATAGAAGAGGCTGTCTTTTCTCCATTATATAGTCTTGCCTCCTTTGTCGTAGATTAATTGATCATAAGTGCGTGGGTTTATTTCTGGGCTTTCTATCTTGTTCCATTGATCTATATTTCTTTTTTTTTTTTTTAACATCTTTATTGAAGTATAATTGCTTTACAATGGTGTGTTAGTTTCTGCTTTATAACAAAGTGAATCAGTTATACATATACATATGTTCCCATATCTCTTCCCTCTTGCATCTCCCTCCCTCCCACCCTCCCTATCCCACCCCTCTAGGTGGTCACAAAGCACCGAGCTGATCTCCGTGCTATGCGGCTGCTTCCCACTAGCTATCTATTTTACATTTGGTAGTATTTCTGTTTTTATGCCAGTACCATAATGTTTTGATGACTGTAGTTTTGTAGTATAGCCTGAAGTCAGGGAGCCTGATTGCTCCAGCTCCCTTTTTCTTTCTCAAGATTGCTTTGGCTATTTGGGGTCTTTTGTGTCTCCATACAAATTTTAAGATATTATTGTTCTAGTTCTGTAAAAAATGCCATTGGTAATTTGACAGGGATTGCATTGAATCTTAAATTGCCTTGCATAGTACAGTCATTTTGACATATTGATTCTTCCAGTCCAAGAACATGGTATATCTTTCCATCTGTTTGTGTCATCTTCACTTTCTTTCATCAGCATCTTATAGTTTTCAGTGTACAGGTCTTTTGCCTCCTTAGGTAAGTTTATGCTTAGGTATTTTATTCTTTTTTATGTGATGGTAAATGGGATTGTTTCTTTAATTTCTCTTTCGGATCTTTTATTGTTACTGTATAGAAAATGCAACAGATTTCTGTGTATTAATTTTGTATCCTGCAACTAAATCAAAACTACAATGAGGCATCACCTCAGACTAGTCAGAATGGCCATGATCAAAAAGTCTACAAACAACGAATGCTGGAGAGGGTGTGGAGAAAAGGGAACCCTCTTGCACTGTTGGTAGGAAGGTAAATTGGTACAACCACTATGGAGAACAGTATGGAGGTTCCTTAGAAAACTAAAAACAGAGCTACCATATGATCCAGCAGCCCCACTCCTGGGCATTTATCCAGAGAAAACCATGGTTCGAAAGGATACATGCACCCCAATGTTCATTGCAGCTCTATTTACAATAGCCAGGATATGGAAGCAACCTAAATGTCCATCAACAGATGAATGGATAAAGAAGATGTGGTACATGTACACAATGGAATTTTAAGCCATTAAAAGAATGAAATAATGCCATTTGCTGCAACATGGATGGACCTGAAGATTATCATAATAAGTGAAGTAAGTCAGAGAAAGACACATATCATATGATATTGCTCATATGCAGAATCTAAAAAAAAAAAATCATACAAATGAATTTATTTACAAAACAGAAACCGAGACTTAGAGAAGGAATTTATGGTTACCCGGGGGAAGAGGAGGGAGGGATAGATTGGGAGTTTGGGATTGACACACTGCTATATTTAAATAGATAACCCACAAGGACCTATTGTATAGCACAGGGAACTGTCCTCAATATTCTGTAATAACCTAAATGGGAAAATAATTTGAAAAAGAATAGATAGTTGTATATGTATAACTGAACTCCTTTGCTGTACACCTGAAACTTAACACAACATTGTTAATCAACTATACTGCAATATAAAATAAAAAATTTTTGAAAAGAGTGAAAAAAATTTTTTTTAATTTATTAAAAAAATGCCAGTGGTAAATTTGACCTGACTCAGCCTCTGGTCAAAACATTTTTTAAAAAAATTTATATACAATTATTTTCAGTAAATATTTTCTTGAGTCTTTTCGAGAAAGAGAGGAGAGGGAGGAGAGGAGGATGAATAACTATCTTCCTCTTGATAACTACCCTTCATGTGCTTGGGAACCATGTGTGAACAAACTCTTTTCTACAGTAAGCAAGAGCAGTTGCTTTCCCCATCTGGTCCATTTTCCAATAATTGAACATGTTTGTCATTTTCCTTCAGGATTGCTTCCAAACCTCTCTCTTCTTTGCATGTGAGGCTCCAGACTGTATCCACTATTCTAATGGAAGCCTTGCACAATCCAAATATAGGACTTGGAGGGATAACCCAAGTTTATTCCTCTGTTCATCTCATTACAATGTGAGCAGCATATATGGTTTGTCATTTATCTTCAGATAATTTTATTAAGTATCAATGGGTGTGATTTTGACATGCTGGGGCAATAAGTAACAAAATAAATGGGTAAAAGCCCTCCTTTCTAAGAAGCAAAAATAAATCAGATAATGTGATTTAAAAGGCTCACAAAAAATATTAAGGAGTTTTAAATGGTACATGAAAAAGAGGGTTACAGAATAGCAAACCTCAAAATTAAGAAGTTATTAAGCACAATATATAATTAGATTCTTCTCTTTTACCTGTAACAAACAACTTCCCCATTTTATATAGAAATAGTTAACATTAAGGGAAATGAATAAGATTGGAATACTGTCTCAAGCTATTGGAAAATAAGAAAATTAGAGCAATATTCATGAAATTGGTTTATCACAGCTTTTTCTGTTTCTTTCCTGATTTATTTCGCAAAGAAAACACTTCGACAATGTATAAGAAACATTTTAACTGAAATAATTATAAATTATAATCACGATTTCCTAAATAGCAAAAACATTAACATTTTTTTCCAGCTTTGTTGAGATACAGTTGACATATAACATTGTGTAAGTAATAATAACGTATGTTAGATCGGAATTTCTCCTCTTTGCAGGTACTAACAGCTTAAGAAGTAAAGCAAAAAAATGTTTATCTATTGTTCAAAGAAACATTTTCTTTATATTGTTACAAGTAAGACAAGTCTTTTATCCGAGGTTACCCAACATTTGGATCTCACATAAATAAGACTTAAAATCCAAAGAGAAGCCGTGTTGTTGTAAACAACAGCTATGTTGGATGAACTTGGTCCAGTTTTTGAAAATCAAGGTACAAAGAGATTCCTTGTCCACAGCAAGGCTCTTACACATGCACGAGGAAAATCAGGCCTATGCCCTTCGTTTAGTTGAAGCCTAGGGTAAAAATCCTAGACAGTTAATTTTGTATCAATGAAACCTATTTGTAGAAATAGTGCACAACATAATGAGCATGATAAGGGCTAAGAACATCATCCCTCTTCCTTTCTTTTTTTCTCCTTTGAAAATCAGCAGCATAAGTGGCCTGTGGACCTCCTCTACTGGGGGAGGTACATTTATCCCGATGTTCATTTATAAAGAATTTAGCTTAAAAGGTAAAAAAAAAAAAAATTATTCCTAGGTAATCATTCCTTAAAGCAGATTTATTATGAATAGAACATTTGTGTTCTATGTTTTTGCGTGTTTGGGAGTGTTGTTTTCCCGGGCACATACAGAAGACAGATTGTTGACAGTAAATGTTTAGTCAAGGGTGAGAATACTTTTGTTTTAGTTACAGATCCTTTTTACCAGCCAGATGATATTTTCTCCTTTCAATCAGTGCCGCAGAAGCTTTTGTGTGTTATATAGCAGTGCTGCTAAATATGATGGAATGGCTGCATCTTTTAATTTAGTCCCAGTAGGAGAATAAGCTATTCTTCTTTTACTAGGCGACAGACGGGGACTTTTTATGCCATGTAAAGCTCAGCTGGGTGAAGCCTTTTGAGAGATGGTGCTATCATGTCGGATTTTCTTGAATCATTTACCAGAGGCAAATTGTTGTCTCCATTTTCTACAAAGCATTGCTTTTGGATTAGAATGCTCTTTGGAAATGAGCCTGTACAGGCAACGTGTACACATTTAGGGCATCATTTGACTGCCTTATACTTAATAGGTGTGATGGGACGAATGTAATTAACATATGAGGAAGGTTCTGGCTTGGCCTGCTCAGTTCCCTATCTTTCATGCAAATGAAGGAAGGCTCCACAAATTCCAGGCAATTCTTTGGGCTTTTATGATGGAATGAAGATAAGATCGGCCAAAAGCAAAGCAGATGGGTTTTTGAAAGTAAAGAAAAGCATAGAAGAGCCCTCGTGTCCAGGGGTCTGTAGACAATGTATATATCCTTTGGTAGGGGCCTCTGGGAAGAAATGATGAACTTTTGGAAGGAATGATGTAGAAACATAATCAGTTCTTCTGAGGAAGGAAAGTGGAAGGCTTCCAGAGGCTTGAGGCATTATAAAATAGGGAAAGAGAGGATTTTAATGAGCTTTGTTGTTTATGTACTTGTATCCTCTTTAAAGATGTTGAAATGTGTACATAAACATCGGACGTCCTATCTGAATTA
Organism: Balaenoptera borealis; assembly: GCF_965194805.1. NCBI lineage: Eukaryota > Metazoa > Chordata > Mammalia > Artiodactyla > Balaenopteridae > Balaenoptera > Balaenoptera borealis. Next base: position 22,041,934 of record NC_138870.1, on the reverse strand, counting down.
TAATTTTTTGAATGTAACAGCCTTCTGGGACTGAGCCAAGTGACCATGGCTTCCTTGGGATTATATCTGTAGGATAGTTATGAGCTTTTATAATGGGCTTTTTCTCTGGGCGTTTCCTACTTAAGACACATTTTGGTACACTGGAAAATTTCCAATGACGAGGGGTTTCTGAGGGTATATGAATATCTGTGAACCGATAGGCTTATTTATCTACAAGGCTATGAAGTATTCTCTGTGTCATCAAGCAGTATATCTGCTGACAATGCTATATCATAAAAAAGATTTGTGATATCGTTAGAGATACAAGATGGTGAGTGATGATGTTGGAGCACAACATCTCAAGAGCTTGAAGGTGAACTGGAAAAATATAAAATCAAGTTTTAAGAGATTTATTTGCCAATATTAGTCTAGAGAAAACTTGGCAGTGTATGTAGAAACAACTAAATAGACAAGTCAGCTATCAAGTCGCTAGTCTTTCTATTGTTCAAAATCTTCCTATTGGGTAGAATCCTAATTGATTACTTGCTGAATTGTATCTCTGTAGTTTTTCTGGGACTTGGACGTTATAGCATTAATAAAAGATTTTCAAAGGAAAAATCTAAACATCTCTCAAGAATAATTTCCATTTCTAAGCATACATCTCTGATTCCATATAATATAATCAGTTTTCTAACTTTTAAAGTCCTCTCTCAGCCCACTTGTTATAGGAGTCACAGGGTACCACCAACGAGCCTGAATCTACCCCAAAGAAAGACAATGGGTTGTAATAATCCCAAAGGTTTAAATCTTCAGCAAGGCTGTGCAGTCACATTGGGAGATCCTATAGCCCTGACTGCAGACGAGGTCCTGGGGGCTCTGGGAAGGATGAGAGGAGCCTTGGAGCACAGACTTTTGACCCCAGGTCACGTTTGCCCTTCCTCCCTGCTGGTCTCCTCATTTTATATAATCTGCTTTCACCCATTTTTGTGTACCGATAGGCTGTGTTGTCAGTCACAATGAGATGCTTTACATGGAGAACAATGATTTCGCATGAGATCTACATTACCCTCTGGCTGTAACAAAGAATTTGGAAAAAGAGATTCATGGAGATACTTTTCCTTCTATGTTCTGAGAGCACATTTACACCAATACTTTATGGATACTTTAGTGCTTGAAGTAACCCTGTGAGGTAGGAGTTTATACTAGTTGGGATAATTCAGGATGCTTTAATAAACACCCCCCGCCCCAACTCTCACTAGTTTAACACAATAAAACAAACACTGGTTTATTTCTGTTTTACACAGAGTCCAAAGTGGTTGATCCTACCTGGCAGTAGGTCTTCCACAAGGTCATTCAGAGACTCAGACACCTTCCAGTCTGTGGTTCTGTCATCCCCTGCAGCCTTGGAGTCCTCTGTTAGATCCTCTGATTTGATCCAGAAAAAAAGAATGTGGAGTGTCCCTTGGAAGGTTTGTACTGGCCAGACCCGAAGGTGGCATCCATCACTTCTGCTCTTATCCTAACAGCCAGCACATCTGGCCACACTCAACTGGCAAGAGAGGCTGGGAAATACAGTCTACGTGTGTGACCAGAAGGCAAGGTAATTGGGTTTGGTGAAAAACTGGCCAGTCTCTGGCGTAGTGTTACTGTCCCCGCCTTACTGATGGGTAAACTGAAATATAAAGGGGTTAAGTAATACACCGAAGTCACCTAACACGTGGTAAGCAAGAATCTGAACCCAGGAATCTGACCCCAGAACAGCCTTTTAAACCTTTTAAACTACAGGGCTGCCTCCCAGATAATTAATACATGGTGTTTCCCGTTACTTCAAATGAGTAAAGCAAGGCTGAGGAAGATAACATGCCTCCTCCTAGTTGATAAAATGCAGCAGACACAGGATTAATATTCCTTTATTCCATGGAATTGCAGTTCCATTTAGGATGAGTGCAGGACCCTCTGATTTCAGTGGCTCTTTTCCTGAGCATCTTTGGGGAAGCGGGGTGTGTGTTCCAATCTCAGTGAGTATTTTAAGGTGAGCCAACTCACTCTATCACCTGAGACCCGTGGTTCCAACAGCATGCAACTAAGGAGGCAAATGATTAAAATTAGGGATCATGGAGTAAAGCAGACAGGCAGAAAGACATGGGGTTAAGAGGCAGAGTCTGGAACCAGGGCTCCCAAATCTGAAAAATCCAACGCTGGCTCTGCCAGCAGCTGGCTGTTCCTACCTCATTTAAATAAATGTCAAGTTTTTCCCTTGGTCTCTGTCTCAGAAAGGGGCATGTAATTCCTTAGTAGGTCCTAGTTTGTTCAAGACAATCTTAGCTTATACTGTTGTTCTAGGATTATTGTTAATAGCACCTCCTTTCACTCTCAGAAGTGTCCTGACTTAGATGATAAATTATATGATTACCCTACTTATGGCACCTGAAGCATCTTCACCCAAATACTACTTGGTAATAAATCTTTCGGGGAGGAGGTCACCCCCTAAATTAATTAAGCTCCATAAGCCTTAATCACAAAGCTTGAAGAAATTTGATTATAATACTGAAGTTTGAATTTAGTTTGATTAGCTTTTTGCTGTATTTTAAAAGAATCCGTGAGTTGCTTGTATGTGGGCAGCTCTGCCCCAAGCCCTGCCTTCTTTGTAGAGGGACTCAGCCATCTCTTCAGCACAGCCTGAGTCAACAGGCTACCTCCAAGCCACACTTTTGCTGTTACATGTAGACCCCCTGGTGGACTGTGAACGCTGCCTCTACAGACAAGGAAAGATCCGGTCTCCAGCTACCATACCAACCTCCCTTCGCTCCCTCTCTGCTTGTACCCCACCTGGAGCGGCGAGAAGACTTACCCTTCAACTCCCCTTTTTGGCTGGGGATTATCTCTTTTCTTCTCCACGTGGGATTTGGGAAAACAGAAGGGAGCCTCTAACCTCACTTGTTTGCACCTACTCACGCCTTGTGGAGCCATGTTCTGTGTAAGATCTGTTCACTGAGAGAAACAAGAAACTACTTCTAGTCTTTAACAGACTTTTATGATCTGGCCTCTGCCTACCTCTTTGACTTCAGCACCTTTCACTCTTTCTCTAGATTGGCCACACTGCCTGCCTTCTTTTTGTAGACTGTGCCAAGCATGATCCTGCCATATGGTTTTTGCTCTTGCAGTTCCTTCTGGCTGGAATGCAGTTCCTTCTGGCTGAAATGCTGTTACCCGGATCTGCTTGAATCAGCTTAAACGTCACCTCTTTGAGAGGCCTTCTCTGATGATCAAATCTAACATAACTTTCACAATCACTTTCTCTGTCAAAATCCTGTTTTATTTCCTTCACAATACTTGTCACTATCTAAAATTATTTTGCTGATTTAATAGCTAACTTTCTTTCAAACTCCTTGATAATAATAATAAATAATAGTTACTAGACTTGCTATTGTTGCCAACCCTCTGGAGTCAGTCCCCAGTAAGGGTCCTTCTGCCCGGTGTCACTTGCGCCAGTAGAACCAGACCGAGTTCAGTTGAGAAGCAAAGGAAAGCTTTATTCTTTGATCAAAGAATGGAGAGGTGTGGGCTCGGGCTCTAGAGAACACGCTCCCACAAAGACCATCAGCAGGGCTGCTTTACAAGGTTCTTGTCTGAGGAGGGAGGGGCAGAATTCTCCAGGGTCCCGTGAGGGCGAGTTGCTCACGGTGCCCCAGATCCAAGCGCTGGGCGCAGCATGTCTGCACACGGACTGCTGCCGCCTTCTTGAATGGAGGGGTCGTGTGCAGTGCTTCTCCATGTGTCTCCAAGTTGGGGTGTCAGGAACATCAATTCCGTGCTGGAAACTCTAATCCAACACATTAGGTGTAAGATCTCTGCACTCTGCTCCCTACAGGCAAGCACAAAAGAAGAGGTAAGACCTTATCACCTAGATTCCATCTTATTCCCCCCTCCCCGGGACCCCAGTGGGCTTTGTTGATGACAATATGAGCCTAACCCTCTTCTAAGTACTCTACATTGACTAATTTTTAAAATCTTGATAGTCATCCTATGAGATAGGCACTATTATCATTCCCAATTTTTATTTATTTATTTATTTATTTATTTATTTGGCTGCACTGGGTCTTAGTTGTGGCACGTGGGATCTTCATTGCCAGGTCTTAGCGGGATCTTAGTGGTGGCATGTGGTATCTAGTTCCCTGACCAGGGATCGAACCTGGGCCCCCTTCATTGGGAGCACAGAGTCATAACCACTGGACCACCAGGGAAGTGTCCCATATCATTCCCATTTTATTATTTTTTTAATTTTTAATTTTTAACAAAGAAACTGAGATTAAAAGAAATAAAGTAACTTACCTAATGTTTCAGAAAGGGAGCCAGGATTCAAGCCTCGGCCGTCTGGTTCCCGTGTCTAATCTGAACCACCAGGCAAGGCTGCCTCCCATCAGAGTCATCCCCAGAGGACAGAACTTCCATGTCCTGTGTCCCACTGTATCACCTTCTGTGATATTGTGATTTATAATAAGAGATATATATTTGGTCTTTGTCTGGGTTCTGGCACAGGGCTCCTAAAACCATTGGAATTTCCTAAGTGTTGAGAACAATAAAAAATGTCTTTTGTTAGTAATGAGTGACTTCTGGAAAGCACCTAAGGATGGGGGCTGGTTGTCAGAGAGTCCAATCATGTGATTAGAGGGTTGGAACTTTGAGTCCCACACCCCCTGATCTTGAGGGAGAGAAGAAGTGCTGGAGGTTGAGTTCAGTCACGAATGGCCAATGACCTAATCAATCATGACCATGGAATGAAGCCTCCATGGAACCCCAAAAGGAGAGGGTTCTGAGAGTTCCTGTGTTGGTGAACATGTGGAGATTTGGGGGAAGGGCATGGAAGCTCTGCACCCCTTTCCACATACCTTATCCTATGCATCTCTTCCATCTGGGCTGTTCCAGAGTTAGAGCCTTTTAAAATAAAACAGTAATCTAGGGAGTAAGATGTTTCTCTGAGTTCTGTGATCTGCTCTAGCAAATTAATGGAACTTGAGGAGAGGGGTCATTGGGACCCTGATCTATAGCTGTTTCAGGGGAGCGGCAGTTTTGTAGGATTGAACCCTTAACCTGTGGAATCTGACACTACCTCCGGGAAGATAGTGTCAGAATTGAGTTGAATTGTAGGACGCTCAGCTGATGTCCGAGAGCTGCTTGTTGGTGTAGTGTAGGGAAACTTCCCCGACTCCCACTCCCACCCCCGCCTCCCGCCATGCCAGCGTTGGCTCCTACAAGACTTGGCTCAATTAATGTTTGTTGAACTTTGAGTGAATAAATGGTGTCATAAAACCTTGACCTTGTTTGATTTTTATAAACAGAGAAGGAAACCTCTCACTTGCCTATCTAATAGAAATGCCAGAGCCGAATATCTTGTTTCAAGAGCAATTGGAGGTAGGGACCCAGCCAGGGATGCCCCTGAAATGCAGATGGGGGAAGAGTGCTGCGTAGCCCAATGGCAGATCCTGCATGGAGCTTTGAGAAATTTGTAGGAGTGGCTTTCCATGGGGTTTCTGAGTTAGTCATAAAATAGGCAATCTGGCACCAGGTTACTAATGCCAAAGGGAGCAAGATGCAGACGTAGAAGCAAAGCATAGAGTGAACTAACAAATCCCCTCACACCTTCCCCACCATCAAGGGTGGGCACAGAAAATTAAGCTGTCTTGGATTGAATTTCTACTACTTGCAGCCAAGGGAACCTTCTCTCTACTTCTCTGGCACACCTCCTTGGCTTCCCAGCATTCTGTACAAAACCTGGATCTCTTCACTCATCACATTATGTAGAATTTCACTATTCATCTGTCTCCCATCCCCTCTAAAAGGTAAAGTCTTTTAACAATACCATGTCTAGTTCATCCTTTACATACCACGACATAGTTAATAACGTATGCTTCCTAATGTTACCTGAGTCAGCCTGACCTGCCTTAGTTCACTTCTCTGAGAATGAAGGAGAGAGTCACACAAATAATCTACGAGTTGTTTTCCAGCTCCATGCGCTGTACAGTCAGGTGAGGACTGTGGATTGCTTTTGTTTTGGATTCAGGCCCTGCTACAAAAAGATGAGTCTTTGTCTGTATGCGCTGTGAATCTGGTCGTGGTCCAACTAGTTTTTAACTAGATGAATACACCCTTTCAATGTCATGTTCCTATTTGTCCCCCTATCTCTTCCCTGCACTGCTGGTTATTTATGTATTTAATATGCAGATAAAGATGCACCAACTCATACATCAGAGGCCTGCCCCCTACATCTCTGGGGCCTATTAGAAGCAGATCTGTATATCTTGACTAGAGCAAGTCCCTTTGAGGCGATTCATCTGGGCTGGCCATGTTATAAGCTGGGGCTTCTCTTTTTTCTTCCCTTTACTTTCTTTGTATTATTGATGTTTGTACAACCCTTGTTCAGTTCTCATTTTTGTGGACATCTGTTATGCAGCCAATCATTAAAAAAAAAAAAATCTAAACTGAGTTAAACATATCAACCACAACACTTCCCTCAGTCCCCAGGGAATTCAGACCTATTTCTATAGCTGCTGAATGTAAAAACACTGTGAATTCTATCATTTGTATTATTCTAAAATTAACTATGAATGTGCTGGGAGCCTTAAACAAGTTCTAGGCTTTCTTAATCATTTGCTTCTTTACCACTGAAAACAAACAAGAGAAACTGAACCACTGTGTTTTTACAACATTAATCCTAATATTCATTAACTAAGTAGAAGGCGTTTAGCTCCACACATATTTTGTGCTGGTCAGATCTTTGTTTCTTCTTCCCTCAAATTCACTCATTCAACAAATATTAAATATATATGTTGAATATCCTATGTGGAGGAAGTAAAACTCTCACTTTTTTCATATTGAGTCCATTTGCTGATCACCTTTTGACATGTGCAATTGTCTAAATGTCTTTGAACACGTTCTGTGCCTCTTTGGACTACCTTAGGTCCTCCATTTCTTTCTTCAAATGTGAGACCCAAACAGTATTCTTCCAGGCCCAGCACAGAGTGTATAGAGCAAGGGCTTAATGACATTCCTTTCTGGGGAAATTGGAGAATATTTTGTTTCCTGGCACAAGGAAGGTAAGCAACATGGAGTTTTGCATAAAAATGAGTGGATGAAATTAAACTCAGAAATTTTCAAGTGATACTGCACAGGCTGCCTACCTTCCCCCTGTTACCATCCCTCTTTTCCTTTGCCATCAGCAGACCCGTTGGTCTGTGTGAGCTGAGAACATTTCTGTCCCATTTCCTCTCCTCATGCCCTTACGCCATTGACCTTTGTGGCTCTCTAGGAACAATATTCTGAAGGTTTTAGACAGAGAGAAAAATTCATGGTCACGGGGTTAAATTTCATGCTGACTCTCATGACAGCTATAATGAGAGGAAGTGGAAAAACAGAGGAAAGCATCCATTTAATTCAACAAATATTTATTGAATATTTTACATGTATCCCGGTTTTAAATACTGAAGTTAAAGAAGTATACAAGATGAACAATGTTTTTATTCTTATAATGGGAGAAGAAAGTAAACAGACCATTATAGAAATAGAAAAATATCAGTAAAGTATCTGGGGGGGATTAAAGTGGAGTGATGTGATAGAGCGTGACTGCTGATGACTTCAGCTTGGGAGATCAGGGAAAGCCTCCCTAAGGAGGTGGTTGGGATATTCATGCTTCTCATTTTCTGTGTTTTATGATGTGTTGACATCTTGGAGCCTTGCTAATCCTGGAGAGACTGCCCCCCACCCCGCCCCCCAGGTTGAGCTAATTCCTGGAGAGAGCAGATGACTCCCCAGGGGCATGCCTTCGCTATGCAAACCTGAGTCCATACCTCCATCACCTCCTTTTATCAGGCTTCTGCAGTGCAGGACATTATTCCCTTCCCCAAATTACCCCAGGGCCGGGTACCAGACAACTAGGAGCCACCCCTATAGCCCAAAGCCTGCCAAAGTTACTCAAACTATCCAATCCTAAATTTACTCATCTGCTTACACTGCCTTGCCCATTCCTCCCCATGAAAACCACAATAAAGGGTCAGGACCATGCTTTCCTCTCGCCCTTTTTCTGTTTCCTGACCAGCCTCGGTGCTTCCCCATGTGGCTCTTTGTGCCATGCCTTCTATTTCTAGGACCTATAAGTATAAAAATCTTCTTTCCTCATAGTAATCATTTCTATGTCTGCATGTCTTACCATACCTAATTAAAACAAATCCTAATTAAAACAGTGACACTTAAGCTGAGATCTGAATGACAAGTAGGACGAGTCACACATGGATGGAGATGAGAGCATTCTAAGTAACAGTGCAGAGACCCTAAGCTTGGCAAGATCAAGGACCACATAGAGGCGTACGCCGGGAGTAGACTCTCCTCTCACTTCCTACTTCTTTTCGTTTACTTTCCAGACACCCATTGATCTATGATAATCCAAAGATTCTTAAAGGCAAATATCTCTGAGGAAGTCAGATGTCCTACCATCCTTTTTATACAAGTCAACGCTTATATAACTACATGACTGATGAGAAGAACTGAAGGTCTCATTAAAGCAATTCACACTAAGGTGTGAAAGAATCTTTGCTAATGTATTTTCATTGAAAGAGGGAATTTATTAACTGAAACACATTTTTTAATCAGTTACACTCAATAGTTTTGTGTCTTAACATCATTCAAATACCCAACATGCACTTATCAAATACATCTCTCATTACACCCAGGTTCTAGGGATGGAGTGAGGAGGAATCATCTTTCCTAAGGAGTAAATGAGTGTTGTGATCACTCTTTGCACTTGTGATTTCTTGTTCAGTGTCCATATTGTCCTTTATGTTATAATCATACCCAAAGCTACATGAGGGCGGGAGGTATGTTCAACTCCATATCACTAGCAAAATGCAGTGTCTGGCAGACTGCAGGCATTCTATTAATGACTTCAAAATGAAAATTATTAAACCAAGTTATACTAAGATAAAGTGTAAATATGATAGATAAAAGTAATTTCCAATATTTTAGTCTCTCAGGACCCAGCAAGGATAAATTTCTTAGACTTATGGGTTTCATTTCTGGCTGAACTTAAAATCAGCCAGGAAGCTTTTAAAATATAACAGTACCAATCCCCATTACAATCAATTGAGTCAGAAGCTAAGGGTGGAATCTGGGTATCAGCATTAAAAAAAAATTTCTCTAGGTTATTCTAACATGCACCCAGGGTTGAGGAACACAGATCTAGGCTAAAAGGCTACAAACAGTAAAGGTTAATATACCTGCTGGTGTCTTTAGGCAATGTGAAGAACAGCTATCAGAATTTGCACAGATGACTAAGAAAGTAGAATTCTCCAGGACACAGAGGTTCACAAAGGTCTAGGCTTCAGGGACAATCAAGTAGAGAAAGTTGGGCAGAGAAGCTTTAGACAGAGACCCAAGCTGTGCAACCAAGAAGGAAGAAAGCAGATTGGCATTTGCAGCAAAATGAGTTCTTTCATATTCATTTTTAAAGTGCTTACAGGATTTCAGGTGACTGAAGTCACTGGCAGTCATCTTTGCAGAAAAACAAATCATAATATTTGAGAAACAAAAAGGTGATGCCCTGAGGGCAAATTTTATATTCATCTTTAAAAAAGTGACCTGGAAAATTATACATCATTTTGCTGCAAGAACTTACTATGCTGACAAATATTTGTAAAATGTTATTTCAGCCCATGAATTTTATTTTAGTAGACATTCAGAGTAAGTCACAGCTTCATAGAGCAAATGCCAGCCTTCCTTTCCATTCCCACATCCAGAGTCTCACCTTTCAAAAGAGAGTACTGGATCTCAGTCGACACTTTCTGGTAATGAAATCTGCCATGAAATTTTAAGCTAACAAATGGCTATGATTCACAAAATCTATCCAAACGAATCCTTATCGACTGGAAGCCTTGTTAACAATATGATATCTGAGTTTATCACTAAAAAATTATTTTGGAACAAATTCAAATACCAATTAAAAATCAAAATAAAGTCTCATCTTCCATGGTTATCTAGATTATCATTCTGTTAGTTGAATATAAAGTTTGCCCTCAACTTCTCTCCTTTTTTGTTTCCTAAATATTATGGTTTGTATTTCTGCAAAGATGCCTGCCAATAATGTCAGTCACCTGAAGCTCTCCAAGGACCTTTAAAATGAACACTAAAGAATTCATTGTGCTGATAAATATTTGTAAAATATTGTTTCAGCCCATGATTTTAATTTAAATAGGACTTAATAACTGAAAGTTGTCTCAGCATAGGGTCATGATTAAAAGCATGATCTCCTGATCAAATCCTGATTCCACTATTTCGTAAAATCAATACCTGTTCAACAAATATTTATTCAGTACTTGCTAGTGATAGGCACTAGATGTTTTAGATGATTGGAAGATATTGGTGAATGAAAGAGATAAAAATCCTTGCCTTCTTGACGCTTACACACTACTGAAGGAGGCTGACAATAAAAACAATAGAATAAACTTAATTTATTAACAGATTGTTTAACACATTAAAAGGTGATACATTGTACATATTTTTTATATAATGGGGGTGGGGATTCTGGGAGGGCTGGGAGTGGATTATAGTATTAAATAGTGTGGTCACGGTAGCTTTCATTGAGGAGGTGATATTTGAGTAATTTCTTGAAAGAGGTGAGAGGGTTAGCCTTGTGGATATCTAAGGGAAGTGTTCTGGGAAGATGGAAAAGCAAGTGCAGAGCCTGGTAGCAGAAGTTTGCTGATGTGTTTGAGGACAGCAAGGAGGCCAGAGTATCTAGAAGAATGTGAGCAGCGGGGAGAGAAGTACAAAATGAGTTCAGAGAGTTTGGGAGAGGGAGGCAGGTCACAGGGTCTTACAGGCCATTGTAGGGACTTTGGCTTTTCTCCTAAGGGAGGATGGGAGTCCTTGGAGGATTCTGAGCAGAGGAATAGCACGATCTGACCTCTGTTTTAAAAGCTTACTGTGGAAGAGAGTTCCACTTCTGGTGTGACAGTGTGAGAAGCTCCACAGATCCCCTCCCCATGGAAACTGGTAAAAATTATTTTTTAAATCAACCATTTAAGGTCTCAGGAAATGGTCCAGAGAGCATACAGCAGATAAAGAAACATTTATTCAAGAAATCTACTAAAACTCTGTAAAAACTACAGGAAGTTGTGGTATTTGAACTAAGATCTCTGAGCTCCCTTCCAGCTCAGTGAGATGAAAACTCTGCTCCAAAATTGTACAGCCATGAACACAGGGTTCCCCCTGCCAAGCCCCCAGTTGGAAGGGCTATCTTTTGGGGAGAGGCAATACATAAGCTCTGCTCATCTTGCCTTCAGTTACCTATTGCTGAAGCTAAGTTCCAGGTGAGTGTGGCTGAGAAATGGAGACTCCTTCTGCCTCACCATCATTGATGGGATGGAGGCCATACTGTGGCCACAGCACCACTGAGAATACTAGAGCCCTGATTGCTCTTTCCTTGGCTTGTGGGGTGGGAATTCTGTGCTGAAAGAGGCAAGCCAAGGAGACCTGGGGTTGCTGACTTTCCAACCACTGAATGTGCAGCTTCTGAAGAGGAATGTCACTCAGAGAAAAGGGTGCCATTGTCCCCATCCCTAGCATCAATGACATGACTCAGAGATTTTTGCCTAAGAGGAGGAACAGGCCATAAAACAGCTTGAAATCCCTCCCCAGTGGACTGATTCCATTTGCGACAGTGTAGACCTCATTTGCAATAGTTCAAGCCTAAGTTCACTCTCAAAAGCAGTGGAAATTTTGGTGAAAGTTCATTGGGAGGAGATTGATAGATTCTTTGGAAGTAAAAGCTAAAAAGTAAAAGCTACATAGGCCAGGTAGCTTTCCAGAGACAAATGGGAAAAGAGACAGCTGCGAAGAGCTTTCCTGGGGTCAGAACAAACCTCACATGCTGACTTTGGGAACTATCCCTTTCAAAGGAACCAAATTTGGATCGAATTAGTCTGTGTAGTAATTTATGTACCAATGCACTGTTGAAAACAAGAAAGCAATCAGTCTATAATTAGTGGCACTTGAAGATTCGGTGTGGTCAAGGAAAGAGACAGTCAAAGAGAGCCCTGCCAAAACCACTGTCATCCCAGAGTAACTGTGGGCCTCAAGAAATGTGGGACAGCTTTAAGTGCACCAACATAGTTGTAATGGGAATACCAGTAGGAGAGGAGATAGAGAAAGGAGAAGGAAAATGTTTGAAGAAATAATGGCTGAAAACTAATGTAATTTATTTTAAAACATTAATTAATACATCCAGGAAGCTTAATGATTTCCAAGTTAAGATAAACACAAAAATATATATACAAGTAAACACATGTCTGAAAGCCAAAGACAAGGACAAAATCTTGAAAGCAGCAAGAGAAAAATGGCTTGTCACTTACAGAGAATTGCAATGGGATTAACAGCTGACTTAGAAAAAATGGAGGTTAGAAGGCAGTGGGATAATATGTTTGAAGTGCTCAATGGAAAAAAAAAGTCAAGAATCCTGTATCCAGCAAAATTATTTTGTTGTAATGAAGGTGAAATAAAGACATAAAGACATTTCCAGATAAAGTCTGAGCGAATTTACTGCTAGCAGATTTGCTTTAGAAGAGATACTAAAGGAATTTCTTCAGGCTGAAAGCAAGTGACCCCAGATGTTAATTAGAATCCACATGAAAAAAACAAAGAGCACTGACAAAGGTAGTTATACAATTATAAAAAACAGTAATAATGCATATTTTTCTCCTTTCTTCTCTTAACTGATTCTAAAAGTAACTGTATAAAATGATATGTATATAATGTATTTGGGGCCCTATAACATGTAGAAATGGAATGTGAGTAGGAGCAAAGATGTATTGGGTTAAGGAAATGACTCCATATGTGAACTCGAATTTACAGGAAAAAATGAAGAGAGCTGATGACAAGAAATAAGAAGATTAATATAAGAAAAGCTAAAAGTATACACTTGCTATTCTTTTTCTCTCTCAGCTTCTTTAAAAGACATAAAATTACATAAAGTAATAATTATAACAATGTAATTTTGGATTTGTAACATTGATAGATACAATTAGTATAACAATAATACCACAAAAAGGGGAGAAAGGGAATAGAACTATATAGGAGTAATGTTTCTATAGTTCATTGGGATTAAATTAGTATGAATCTGAAACTACTTCTAGTAAATTAAGGTAAGCCCCAGAGCAACCACTAAGGAAGTAACTCAAAAAATATGGTGAGAAAAATCATTAAAGAAATTAAAAAGATACTTTAGAAAATATTCACTTAAGACAAAAGAAAGCAGTAAAGGAGGAAAAGAGTAACAACAACAACAAAAAGGCATAATGCATATAGAAAACAAAAAGTTAAGTGGCAGATGTAAATCCGACTATATTTATAATTACCTTAAATGGGAATGGATTTAAAAGTCCCATCAAAAAACAGAGATTGTCAGATTTGATAAAAAATAAACTAGATCCAACTGTATTCTATCTATAGGAGACACTTTAGATTCAAAAATACAACAGCTTGAAGGTAAAAGTTTGAAAAAACATAATCATTCAAACATCAATCACAAGAAATTTAGAGTGTCAGACATAATATGCTTCAAAACAAAAAAAAATGTTACTAGAGATAAAGAGGAACACTGTGTAATGACAAAAGTCAATCTATCAGGAAGATACAACAATTATAAACATATATGCACTTAAAAACAGAGCACTAAAATACATGAGGCAAAAACTGAAATAGGAAATTCAACAGTTATAGTTGGAAACTTCAATAGTCCACTTTCAATAATGGATAGAGCAACTAGGAGAGAGATCAACAAGGAAATAGAAGACTTGAACAACATTATAAACCAAGTATACCTGGCATACATCAATAGAACATTTCACCCAACAATAGCAGAATATGCATTTTTCTCAAGTGTACATGGAACATTCTCCAGGATATATCATATACCAGGCCATAAAACAAACGTCAATAGATTTTAGAGGATAAAAATAACAAAAGAACACAAAACATATTCTCTGACCACAGTGGAATGAAATTAGAAATCAACAACAGAAAGAAATTTGGGAAATCCTCAAATACGTGGAAATTAAACAACACATTCCCAAATAATTAATGCCTTGAAGAAGAAGTCAAGAAGAAATTATGAAATACTTTGGATGAATGAAAGGGAAGATACAGCATGTCAAAACTTTATGCAGCTAAAACAGTGCTTAGATGGAGATTATAGCTGTAAATGCCTATATTAAAAAAAAAGAAATTTCAAATCAGTAACCTGAATTTCCATCTAACACACTGGAAAAAGATCAAACTAAACCTAAAGCAAGCAGAAGAAAGGAAATAATAGAGAAAGGAAATTAATGAAGTAAATAATGGAAAAACACTAGAGAAAATCAATAAAAATGAAAGCTAATTCTTTGAAAAGACTAATAATTTTAACAGACCTTTTGCTAGATTGACCAAGAAAAAAAAAGAAGACTGAAATTACTAGAATCATAAATGAAAACAGGGAACATGTCTACCAACCTTAAAGAAATTAGACAATTTAGATGACATAGATAAATTCCTAGAAGGACGTAAAAACTTACTCTGTTTACTGTGTTTAAAATTTCATGTAGAGTAAGGGTGGAAGTAGAGAGAGCTATTAGTTGTGAATGGCAAGACATGATGCTGGCTCAACAAGGGTGGTAGCAGTGGAAGTGGTGAAAAGTGATCAGAGTCTGAATACATTTGGATGCTAGGGCCAGTGAGATCTCCTGATAGATTCAACATGAGAATCAAAGATGACTCCTTGTTTTTTCCTGGAGCAAAAAGCAGGAGGGCTTTTCCATCAACTGATAGGGGGGAGACCCTAGGTGCAGTTGTTTTGGGAGTGGGAAGGATATCTTTTATTTGCTCCTTATAAATTCACTGTCTACCTTTCTTCATTTTGTTCTGTGCTCCACGAGGCTGACCTCTACAGAGCTCCTCAGCTCTGCTCTCTGGCTTTCCAGGTATGTTCAATTAATTGGGAACACTAAGAGATTCAAGGGTAGGAGGAGTTGCTTTAAACTTCTTGTACTTCTCCACCAAGGATCACAGCTCCTGTCAATTGACCTTCTACGTCTTTCTGTCTCTCTGTCCCTCCCTCTGCACCCCAGTGACAGCTGCTTCCTCCCTTTACTCCTTTACCCTTCAGGGTCGATGGGACAGTAGTGCCTTTGTTAGCACTGGAGTGTTGTGCTATCTTTTGTGGTTTCCCTACACCCTGTAAATAGCTCCTTTATTAAACTGTCCTCAAATTACCTAAATTAAGTGTGCCACCTGTTTCTTGCCAAAACTATGGCTGATATGGGAAGAAGATCAGAAACTTGGTTTTGGACATAATGAGATATCAAAGGGGGGATGAGAGTAGGCAATTGGTTATTTGAGTCTGGATTTCAGGAGAGTGACATAGCCTAGAGATAAGAATTTGGAAGTCATTAGCAGAAAGAAGATATTTAGAACCAGGGGACTTGATGAGATCATTGAGGGAGTGAAAAAGATAGAGAAAAGAAGAAGACTGAGACCTGAATTTTGGACTCTTTAATGTTAAGAGGTTGGATAGATGATGGGGAACCAGCAAAGGAGAAGGAGAAGCAAGGGAGGAAGGAGGAAAACCAAGGGAAGCCAACTGAGGAATGTATATCAAGGAGAGGAGTGATTCACTGTGTCAAATGCTGCTGAAAAGCCAGGTGCAAACGGTACTAAGAATTGACCATTGAATTTAGCAATGTGGAGGTCATTGCTGACCTTGGCAAGAATATGTTCAGTGGTGTTAGGGTAACAAAACCTGTTTAGAGTGTGTTTTAAAGAGAAGAACTGGAGAAAGCAAGTATAGACAAATGAATTTTGCTACAAAGAGAACAGTATATGGTTAGTGGCTAGAGAGGGAAGAGGAATTTTGTTTTGTGTTCATTTATTTTGTTTTATTAAGATGGGAGAATAACAGCATGTTTGTATGCTAATAAGTATGATTCAGTAGAAAAGAGAAAAATAATAATGTAGGCGAGAAATGGGAGAATTGCTGAAGGATTTCCCTGAATAGGAGAGGGTGGGAGTCTAAGACACAAGGAGAAGGGTCCCCTGAGACAGGAACACAGAGCACATAGTTCATCTATAGTAACAAGAGAGAAGGCAGAGTGTGCAGATTCAGAATTTCTCTTCTGATTGTATTTTCTCAGTAAAGTAGGAAGTAATCAGCTGTGAGTGAGCACAGTGGGGAGGGGTAGGAAGTTTGAGACGAAGTTGTGAATGGTTGCCTACGAGTGTAAAAGTTAGTGACCTAAGGAAGTGTAGTATGAATGCTGGCAGCATCAAGAAATTCCTTAAGGTTCACTATCATGAATTTAAAATGGAATAATGTTCAACTGAAGGGATGCAGTTAGAGAGTAAGCAGGGAGTTGGATTCAACAAGGAGTTGCAGTTTTCTTAAGCAAGATGTGTGGCCTCATATATAAAATGGGGATAATAATACTTACCATGAGAGTTGCTATATGCATTAAATGAGATAACACAAATAAAATGCTTATCACAGTGTCTGGTACATTGTAAGTACACAATAAACATGTGCTAGAATTATTGCTATTGTAATACCTAGTAGGGCTAGGAAAACTTCCGAAGTGGAAATTATCTGTTTTAATCGTACCTGTAATGACCAAATGCTTCTGTTGGTTAATTGCAGTTTGGTTCAACTATTCATAGCATGTGTCTTCTTACCAGGTGGGGACCTAGAGACTACATCTATGTTGCCTTTATAACACTTCACTTCCAATAGGCATAAGCTTGCACAAAATAGCTCGGGGAACCATTTGCTCATCTCTGCAATGCTTCAATTCCCATTGTAGAGCAATAGTTGGAAAACCCAGCTCCTTCTGTTTGTTACAGACTTCTGACATTTGATCTTTCTGCTAAATTCTTGGCAATGGCCTTAAGGCAAGTAGGAATCCAATTGCTTAGATTAGTATAACTTTGAAGTTATTCCTCTGTTTCTAACACTGGTACTCTGAGAATAGGAATTCCAAACAAGCTCAGATAGCTTGTATGCCTTTCTTGACCTTTTCAAACATCATTTCTTTCATTTTGGACATTGATTGTACCTGATTAAGCTATCTATATCACATTTTTTGACTATATTTACTGTTATTACATCAGGTGCTGCCTGAAGGAATGATGCGGTATCCCCAAGCCAGGCCACTTGGGTGTCTCTTAGTCTGGGGGGGGGTATGGTGGCATTTTCCCAATTGGTGCCCCCAAGCTGCCTGGTGTTTTGGGACAAGGAAGGAGAATCTTGAGCCCCTGGGGACGAAGAGCCTTCCCAGTTCAGACCATTTGCTGTATAGCTGAGTGCCTTTTGCCAGTTTCATTCCTCCTACTCCTATTCTGAAGCCTTTAGGCAGTAAATACAGTTATACAATGTAAATCATTCTCCCTTTCTAAACAACAACAAGTTTTAAAATAATATGAAGGCCACTGACAGTATAATTAAATAAATAAAAATATAGAAAGCACTTAATTTTTTTTTAAATTTCAAACTCATGGAAAAGTTGAATAAAGAACAATGAACACTCATATACCCCTATCTGAATTTATCCACTGTAGAGTTGCCAGGTAAAATGCAGGATTCCAAGTTAAACTTGAGTTTCAGATGAATCATGAATAATTTTTAAGTATGAGTATGCATGCAGTATTTGGGACATACTTATACTAAAAAATTATTTGTTGTCTCTCTGAAATTCAAATTTAACTAGGCATCTTGTGTTTTTTGGCAAATCTGACAGCCCTAACTTACTGTTAACATCTAACCTCACTTGTTCCCATCTTTTCTCTTATACATTTCTCCTTTGCCAAACCATCTGGGGAACATTAAAAAAAAATCTCAAATAGGCCTTGTATACGTATATAAAGAAAATTCATTTTCATTGGCTTTTTTTTAAAAACTAGTGCTTGCAACTGCGCTTTCCACTTGTTATTATATAGTGCTAATTCCCTACTCTTGCCCAGACTCCAGGTTAGTTCTAAGTGCACGTCCATATGCAGTTACAAAACCACTTCAACACTCATGTCAAAAAACCAGTTGCTATCATGTTGTGAAAATGACTCTACTACCCAAAGCAATCTACAGAGTCAATGCAATCCCTATAAAGTTACCAGTGGCATTTTTTACAGAACTAGAACAAAAATCTTAAAATTTGTATGGAGACAAAAAAGACCCCGAATAGCCAAAGCAATCTTGAGGGAAAAAAATGGAGCTGGAGGAATCAGACTCCCTGACTTCAGACTATACTACAAAGCTACAGTAATCAAGACAATATAGTACTGGCACAAAAACAGAAATATAGATCAATGGAACAGGATAGAAAGCCCAGAGATAAACCCACACACCTATGGTCAACTAATCTATGACAAAGGAGGCAAGGATATACAATGGAGAAAAGACAGTCTCTTCAATAAGTGGTGCTGGGAAAACTGGACAGCTACATGTAAAAGAATGAAATTGGAACACTCCCTAACACCATACACAAAAATAAACTCAAAATGGATTAGAGACCTAAATGTAAGACCGGGCACTATAAAACTCTTAGAGGAAAACATTAAGAAGAACACTCTTTGACATAAATCACAGCAAGATATTTTTTCATCCACCTCCTAGAGTAATGGAAATAAAAACAAAAATAAACAAATGGGACCTAATGAAATTTAAAAGCTTTTGCACGGCAAAGGAAACCATAAACAAGATGAAAAGACAGCCCTCAGAATAGGAGGAAGTATTTGCAAGTGAATCATAAGACAAAGGATTAATCTCCAAAATATATAAACAGCTCATGCAGCTCAATATTAAAAAAACAAACAACCCAATCCAAAAATGGGCAGAAGACCTAAATAGACATTTCTCCAAAGAAGACATACTGATGGCCAAGAAGCACATGAAAAGCTGCTCAACATTACTAATTATTAGAGAAATACAAATCAAAACTACAATGAGGTATCACCTCACACCAGTTAGAATGGGCATCATCAGAAAATCTACAAACAACAAATTCTGGAGAGGGTGTGGAGAAAAGGGAACCCTCTTGCACTGTTGGTGGGAATGTCAATTGATACAGCCACTATGGAGAACAGTATGGAGGTTCCTTAAAAAACTAAAAATAGAATTACCATATGATCCAGCAATCCCACTACTGGGCATATACCCAGAGAAAACCATAATTCAAAAAGACACATGCACCCCAATGTTCACTGCAGCACTATTTACAATAGCCAGGTCATGGAAGCAACCTAAATGCCCATCGACAGACGAATGGATAAAGAAGATGTGGTACATATATACAATGGAATATTACTCAGCCATAAAAAGGAATGAAATTGAGTCATTTGTTGAGACGTGGATGGATCTAGAGACTGTCACACAGAGTGAAGTAAGTCAGAAAGAGAAAAACAAATATTGTATATTAATGCATATATGTGGAACCTAGAAAAATGGTACAGATGAACCAGTTTGCAGGGCAGAAATAGAGACTCAGATGTAGAGAACAAACATATGGACCCCAAGGGGGGGAAGCGGCGGGGGGTGGGGGTGGGGGTGTGATGAATTGGGTGATTGGGATTGACATATACACTGATGTGGATAAAATGGATGACTAATAAGAACATGCTGTATAAAAAATAAATAAAATAAAATTCAGAAAAAAAGAAAACAGTTGCTATCACCAATGAAATAATAATCAAGTGGCCTCTGAACATCACCCTTCTGGAATTAATACTAAAACCATTTTAAGCTAAGGGTAGGCACTCTACAGAAACTCTTTGTATTGACTAAACAATTACCATTGCTTGGTTCTGGTGGATCTTCTAGCTTTTCTCAGTTTCTTTAGTATGAGAAATCTCACCCAAATTCTCTTTTCTTTAGACACATCCATATTTGTAGGTACTTTGATGAAATTGTTAAGAGCACAAGCCCAAGAGTCAGGCAGTCATGGGTTAAAATCCTGTCTTTTGTAGTCTTGGTTAGTTCAAGGAAGTTATTTAACTTTTTTGTGACTCACTTTCCTCATCTGTAACATGGAGTAAAATATATACTTCATGCACCTGTTGCAAGGTGAGCCCTGTGCCTGGCACAAGTATACTGGCAATCATCATGTAGATCTCCACTGTAATTTATCACACTTTCACTGGAGCCAGTTTTGCATTGTGTTTCCTATCTTACCCTGAAAATAATTTCCACACTGGGTATGAATACTTCTAAACCATAGCTACTGCTCACAACCTTCTTGTTACAACAGACCCAAATAGTCATATATAAAAACAGAATGGAGGTTAAAGGGGATGAGGTCTAGTTGTATTCTTAGATCCCTGATGGGGGTCTAAGATACACAGATATGGGTCAGGGACCATCATCTAGATAGAGGTATAGTAGAAAAGGAATTTGACTCCATCATTGACCATATGGTGTGTGTGTTTGTGTGCATGTGTGTGTACTGTGTATGTGTGAGTGTCCACATGTGTGTGCTAGGGATGAAAAATGATATCAAGATATATACAAGTTTATGGGTCATATATGGAAATTGATCTTTCCTCGATACTTCATATTAGATGTTATCAGATCAAAGCGTCCAGCTTGGATCATCAGACCTTTAAAAGAATGTGGAGAAACTGGAACAGATTCAGAGAAAAGAATCATAAATATGCAAATATTATATGAAAAATATTGAGAGATTTGAAACTTAAAGAAAGTCAAGGATGACTTGGTTTGTTTTCAAGAATAAGAAGAGCTTTTCTTAAAGATTCAGATCAGCTATTCCTTGTGTCCACAGAGGACCAAACGAGGGGAAAGGAATACATTAAAACTGTGTACTGCATGTTTTTTATTTTGTGTAAGGAAGAACTTACTGCAAACTTGGTGATAAAATAGTCGACTGGACTGCTGAGTTAGTTATGAGGTCTGTAATGGGGAGTTTTGTCTTAAAGCTTTGTGGATAATCACCAGACCTAGCTATTTTCAATTTGGCATCTACCTAAACCAGGTTGCTGCACCAGACAAATGCTGAAGGTTCTTTCTAGCTTTGGAATATAACTAGAAAATACCAAGGGGCTGCATGTATAAGACATGTTGCACAATTAAAAATCTATCTATCGAAGAGGTAGGTCAGCCACAAAGCAGAGGCGAGCGTTTTAGCACGCTCTGGCTGTTACACAGAGCACAACATGAGACCCATCAGTCAGCTTCTAACAGACAATCCAGGTCAGCCAGACTGATGGGATTTTTAGTGTTGATTGTGTTGGATTTGCATTTGCTGTTACGAAAGGGGCAACCAACAAAGTCTTAGAATAGTGTGCATGCGTTGACCCATAACCAGTGAAACAAACAAAATAAAAAAGGCTGCTGTTAAATTAATAATTCTTAGTATGGATAGGAATGTTTTCCTTATTAAATTCAGAGTGGATTCATTCTAGGAACAATTTTGGTCTAGAGGCTGTCACTTGCTATAGATTACTGACTTTAGTGCTTGGCTGCCAAAATACTTTGGCTCATTCTCAAGCCCCAAGAATTGCATAAATTTTCCCTCTCATCATGCTCCAGAGCCATCAACAATATCTCTAGATGTCTTTTCTTCTAATTTTATTTAATTCTTTTGTCTCAAGTCTCCTAAGAATTTCTGTGTACTATTTATATTGTATTATATTAATTATGAGTCATAGCCATACACTGATTCACATGATCCATATATTAATCACATGATTGTGTGCCTTTGTTCCTTTACTAGGTTTCTATTTTTTCTTAACCTGTCCACAATCTCAGATAAGCATCTTCTGCAAGTCTGTAGTTCTCCTCTCACCTGCACATGGACTGGCACAGATGTTGACAAATGGAATGTATTTTTCAGCCAATGTTTATTGTCTCTGACCAGATCTAAAAGGCTTGACTGTTTGCATGTAACAAACAAAACAGAACAATAACAATAATAGTGAAACAAATCAAAACAAAAGCCTTGTGGTTAAAATCAGCTGGGACTTAATTTTTCTCCCACATGAAAAGGTCTGGAAGTGAGAAGTCCAGGGCTGGTGAGGCAGCTGCAGGGTTACACAGTTTTGGATTCCTTCTGTTCAGCTACCCTGTCATCCTCAGTGCATGGCCTCATGGTCCATGTGGGTTGTTGTAGCGTCAGCCATCGCATCCACGTTCCAGGAGGCAGGATGGAGGAAAAGAAGGGAGAGCTGACTCACCTCCTTCAAGAAAATTTCCTGGAAGTTCCACACATCACTTCTAGTCGATTCTCACTGACTAGAACATAGGTACAAGGCTGCTTCCAGCAGCAAAGGAGGTTGGTAGTTTTTTACTCCGGGTGACAGTGTGCCCCACTATCATGGAGAAAGGAATCAATGAATGACAAACTGGACAATGAGCAGTCTTCAGCCCAGAGCCCAAATGTTGTGTTGGCAAGAGAAGTTCAATACAGATACAGTGATTTTAAATGTCAGCGTGGTGTGGACATTTCCCTGTGGTAACTATGCAACAAAACACTGTGCATAGTTTATTCATTAAGAGCTACATCCAAAATTCTTCCTGAAAACCTGGGAAGAAGGTGCTGCTATTATGTCTCAAGGTGTACCAAGACTGAGAACCGCACAGTTCATGGTAAAGTTGGTAGTTGAACCCAAGCAGTCAGATCCCTGAACCTGTACTATTAACTGTATCACTGTGTTGTCTGTAAAGTAACATAGAAACATTGACTTTCTAGGAATTTTTCAGTACAATCCGTGGCAGAACTCTCAGGGACTCTGTGATGCTGCCTTCATTATGACAACACACGTGCACATATTTGAAAAAACTATATCTGTGCCTTCATTTGGACATGATATGCAATTTTCAGGAGATCCTCTGAACTCATGTAATTTGTTAGTGATGACTTCCTGCTCCTACCTCATCTTTCATTTGTTAAATGTTGTCTTTATTTTTCGGCTTCCTAGAAATTTGGAACTATGTAAAGTTTGTTTTAATTAAGCTCAGTTGATTCAGTGCATTCATTCTTTTGCAGCATTTTATTCTTATAGCTGTAGTTGAGATATATTCATGATTCAAGATGGTGATGTCAGTCTGTTTGGTTGGGGAATGGCCAAATTGTTGTGAAGCACTGTCAACTCAGGTACGTGATTGATGACAGGCTTATTGTAGAAAACAAGATTAACAGGTTTGGGGGGGGTGTTTATTTTAGTTTAGAAAAAGCTGTCCTATTGTTTTGATTGTATGGGAAAAAAAATCAAAATTTTAGTCATTATAGAGTGACAGGTGTTTGGCAAATTGGAAAATATACCTTAGTCCTACTGAATGTCAAATTAATAGAATGTTACCTTAGGGGAAAACTAATCTCAAAACAATCTTTTTTAATTCGTATTTTTTCTAACTCAATTATTGTATTTCCTTCAGATGAAATCAAAACCTTTAAGTCAAGGGTCCTTTCTATAAATATTTCATGTCAGTTGATGCGTGAAATAGCCCTCTTTTTCAATAACTGATGAAGGGTAGGGAAGATTTGATGCTTAGGGAATTCATTATTATTTCAGACTGTTCTTAAAAGGGATTTTCATAGTTCTTTATTTCCATAAGTCATGTCATAGTTTTCCAAAAAGAACTGAAAGAAAATGAAATAAAGATACCAAGACAACTTTTTAAAAATGTTTATTACAGACATTGTCAGACTCATAAAAAATAGGCATAATACTATTATGAACTGCCAAGCACCCATCCCCCAGTTTCGACAGCTATCAACATATGGCCAATTTGTTTCAACTTCCCCTCTACCCCCAACTCCTTCCCTTCTACATGTTGGATTATTTTGCAGTAAATCTCAAACATCATCTCATTTATCTTTAAATACTTCATTATGAACCTATGCAAAATATGGATTCTTTGTTTTTTTAAAAACATATACCCAAACGTAATATCCCTTCTGCAAAAAGTAATAATGATATTGAGAACATGATATGTTTATTCTCTTTTTCTCTCCTCTTTTCAACAGTTGGTATGTTTTAATCAGAATCCCAGCAGGTTCACATATTGCAGTTGGTGTTCTTTTAGTATATAGGTTCATTTTTCTTCTGTTTATTTTTCTTGCAATTTATTAGTTGAAAAAATATTATAAAGTATCTCACATTGTGGATTTTGCTGATTTGTTTTCCTGTGGTGTCATTTATTATGTTCCTCAGTCCCTTGTATTTCTGTAAATTGATCAGAATCAGGTTTGATTTTTTTTCTTTTTTGCAAGAATACTTCATAGATGGTGTTGTGTACTTCTTATTGCATCATATCAGGAGGACATAGTGCTTAGTTGTCTCTCATTTTACGATAAAATTGATCGATTTTTGTTAAGTAATGTCAGCCAAATCTTTTCATTATATAAACTTTCCATTTCATCAGCAATTTTAACAGCCATTTATGATGACCACCTAAATCAATTATTCCATTAGGGATTGCAAAATTGAGATAATCTCATTCTATAATTTCTTCTTCATTTATTAGCTGAAATTCTCCTGTAAAGGATAGTTTTCCTACATCAACTATGTGGTTACCTTAAAGTATAGGAAAGGCATATAAATGCTTGATTCTTTTCTTCATTAATTTTCAGAATAATAAGCTAATTCCATAACATCTGGCAATGTTCACCAATGGACTTTTAAGTATTATTGTAAACAAATGGTTTAAAAACACATTTAATATGTTTCAGTCTACTGTTGTTGTTATTCCTCTCTATGCTCAAATTGTCCTGTCTTTGGGCAGGGAGAGCATCTTCAAATTAGATCTTGAGGTTTTTTTTCAGGACTTTCTGGTTCAACCAGATGATTCACGTTCATCTTGTACATTTCTTGACCTAGATCTTGAATCAACTTCAAGGTTCCTTTTCATGGAGAATGGTATTTAGAATCTCCAGGTAAGTTGCTGGGTCATCATTTGTTTTCAGACCTTTTCGGTAGTCAAAGCTAAGAAAAGAGTTGAGAAGTTCATACTAATATTTTCGATTCAATTTTTTTTTTTTTTGGCTTCGCTGTGCAGCTGTGTGATCTTAGTTCCCCAACCAGGGATTGAACCCAGGCCATGGCAGTGAAAGTGCCAAGTCCTAATCACTGGACCACCAGGGGATTCCTTCGATTCAAATTTTGATTACAGGATTTTTACTTAGTTTGTATTCGTATCTTTTTTTTCTCTTTCACTGAAAACCTTGATTCCTAAATAGAATAATATAATTATTTATTTGCTTTGTCGTATAAAATTTCAGAAGGAAAATATATTTGTACTAACATTATGATTATTGAAAAGACTTTTTATTATTGAAAAGACTTTTTATTTTTGCATTCCTTTTGTCCTTAGAATATATCCCACCAGGGATAAACAGCAAAATTACTGTTTTAAAGTCACCTTGAAATAACCCCTCTCTGAGTGGTTAAGTCACAAAACTCAAAAAATAAGTTACTATTTTCTTTTAGCTTTCTAACTTTAGGGATTTATTTTTTAAGTTTTGATTTTTTAGGATGATATAAAGCCTTTATATGTTTCCAAAGTAAAATCTACAAAATATTTTGAAAATCGAACTTCTGTCCCTATTCCCTCACCCAATTCCCATTCTCACTAAAGGTAAACGTTGTTATTAGCTTTTGGTTTAGCATTTCTAAAATAAACAAGTGTGTGTTTGTATTGCTTCTCTTTCTTAGCTCTAAGATGGCATAGTATGCACACGCTACACACATTGCTCTTCTCATTTAACAATATATCTTTATGATCACAGATGCATAGTAGTCATTTTGTTAGTGTGACCTAAGTTTATTCAAGTAGCACACAATAAATGGGCATTTGGGTTCTTCCTGATATTTTACTATTCCAGAAATGTTACAGCCTTCTTTACCAATTACAATTTGCTTGACAAATATTTTGTTAAGGACATTTGGATTATTTCAAACCTTCCTTTTTATAAACCAAAGTGTGATAAGCATTCTTGCATATGAAACTATGGTTGTCCTACTAGGTTATAAGCTCCCTGAGAGTAAAGCATTTTATTTCTGCTTTGTGCATAACACGAAGCTCATCAATTTGAAGGTATTGATTGATTAAGCTAAATGGATCTTGAAAAATACATCAGGAAAACACATTCATCTTTTTGGAAAACATATGCGCATCAACATGTTACCGATGTTCAAGACCAACAAAATAAAGATTCTTTTCTACCAAATAGATTTGTCTGTGTATCTTGTTTAGGGAAAGTTTCTATAAATAGAAATTATTCCCAAATAAACACTGGATGAAGTTAAAGGAAAGAGTAGTACTATTACTGAGCAGCTACCAGACTCAAATTAGTCAAACAGACCACAAAAATTAATTGTGGTTAAGTAATTCAGGTGTTGGGAATAGTGTTAATTTAAACAGGTGGCATTCTTGTCTCAAAGAGCTTATTTTCTAGTGGGAAGACATAAGTGGAAAACATAGATAATAGACACATAATGAAATACGTAATGTATTTTAGAAAACTGATAATGGCTGGAAGGAAATCCTCAGGAAGGGGAGTAGGGTGGGATTCAGAGCACAAGTGGTGGGTACAGCCTTGGATAGGACCAGGGGTTGGTGGATTTGGGGAAAAGGGAATAAAGTAGTCCCTTTTTATTTCATATGTTTTCCAAGGAAGAATGCAGTGAGAGTGAGTAGTGAGAGGGTACTAGAATGGGTGAAATAATTGATCCAGAGAGTGGGAAAGTAAAGTTACTAGGAGAATATAGTTGATATCATGCTTGGTACTTCACTTATGAGAGATTATTTAACAAAAGTTGTTCTTCCAATACCTTCTGTTAAAGGAAATTTTGCTGCCTGTGGTCTGGCCAGGGGGGTTAAGAACATTTTTTTCCCACCCTCACTAGGCTGATGGGAATAATAATTAGCACTGGACTAGTAGGAAATCCATAGATAGCAATGTCTAGTGTGCAGTGTATCACCTTTGACACGAGTACCTTGACATACAATGATCTTAGCAATCAGTTTCCTTTCTTAGGAATTTGGAACTAGGAACCTGAAAGAATGAGGCAATTAGCAGACAGTGCAGAAACAGAAGGAGAACAGTAAGAGATGCTATTAGGTAGAGTCAGGGCCATAACAAGCTAAGGTCCGGAGAAAGCAAATCTATGCTTAAGCTGAAGAAATCTGTAAGAAAAAACCAGAAAGCATATGCAGAGAGAGGCAAAGAAGGAAGAAAGGTGGAGCAGAGTCTTTCTAGCTGCCTCATTTCCTGAAAACATTCCAGGCCCAATTTCAATTGGCATGTTTCCTTCGAGAAAATCCACTTTGACTTGAATGAGGTTGAGCTGGTACAGTGGACTGCTGCCATTTCAGTGTACCCAACATCTATGTGCTCTGTTTTGCTAGTAGTACACTGATTCTTCTCTAAGAAAACTATTCTTCCTCACTGAGGTCCATGAAATTTGGATGCAACTGATTTGTAGGTAGCTCATCATTCTTCTCCACCTTACTGCAACTTTCTTGTTTCTAAAATAGAAAGCACTAGAGCTGACCTCTAAGGCAGGAAGAGAAAACACCTGGTACTTGTGTTCCCGCCTCCTCTACCCACCCACCTCGGCCTGGCCTGTGAATCACTCAGCCCATATTCTGCCTTAGCAATTTTCATGAGAGGTAAATCCTGTTTGCTTTATCTGCTTGAGGTTTCTTAGAGCCCTCTATTATGTGATACTTCCAAAGAATAATTTGATGGAATTCAGCATTTCATTATCTTTACCTTCATCTCCTGACATTAATTTCTTTTCATAGATAACTGGTAACAATTAGGAGAGAAATTTAATCTTAGAATTTTAAAGTTTGTCTAAAAGCTTAGTATTAGGGTGTAGGCTATATAAATGAATTCTGGCAGCTTCTAGAATTAAGTACAACTAAGATAAAGAAATTGTGCCATTACGGTGATTAATTTGCCAAATATTCTTTTCTTAAGAGCCTTAAGATTTGAAACATAGGCTAAAGTGACTGCATCACCCTATCATAGTCACCCAAGCTTAAAATACGCCATCATCTATGGCTGCTATTAACATCAAATCAGTCACCAAGAACTTTCGCTACATCTGTTCCTTCATGACCATTCCCGTTGCCACCAACCTGGTCCAGGGCTTCATTATTTTGTGCCTAGAACATTGCAATATGGTTACAATTTGTCTCTCTGACTGGATACTTTTTCACTTGCTTCACCATACACACATGTTCCTATGGCCTTGCTAAGACAATAGACTGTTACAGCATCTCCCTGATCAACACCCAAACTCCATTTCTTAGCTCTACAAATCTCCCTAATTTGGTCCATACCTGCTTTTCACTCCTCTGTGTGAGCTTTCTGCCTAGTTCATCAAATAATACAGTCAACAAGTATTTATGGGGTAGCAGGATCTGTGCTATGGCTGGATATGCAACTAGGAATAAGATACTGCCTTTATCAATCATCCCAGAGCAAATATTCTACTGGAGCAGCCAGGCAAGTAAAGAGGAGACAAGGTCCACTGGAGGGAATTCTACCATGGTGGAGAGCATGGAGAATTATATGACACCAAAGCAGTAGCAACTCACCCGGTCCTGGAGGCCCCAACAAGACTTGTTGAGAAGATGACATCTCACTTGCATCCTGTAAGACAAGTAGGCTGCTCTGTTCATTGGCCCAACCTATGAGCAACACCCTTCAAGATGTGGCTCAAACCTCAGCCCATGAAATACTTCTTCACCATCTGGTTAGTGCCTCTGATCTCCTCTCCCCGCTCTGAGCTGCTGTAGCATTCATCTATTCATTCATTCAATCGGCAAATATTTAATGTGTCCTAGTAAGTACCAGGAACTTCTAGGCTCTGAGATACAGCAGTGAATAATTAAGTCCTTGTTCTTGAGAACTTATATTCAAATGGAGCAAGGAGATAGTATCAAACACACAAATATATAATATGCCATGTGGTGGTAGCACCTGTGAATGAAAAGAAAACACAGAAAGAGAAAGTTGGGGTGGGGGAGTGCTATTTTATATAGAGTGAAGTCTCTCTGCTAAGGTAACATTTGAGCAGAAAGATGCATAAAGTTCGGAGAGCTGAGGGAAGATGTTTCCAGGCTGAAGGACCACTGAGCGTAAAGGTCATGCAGCCAGGAGTGTGTGGAGTTGTAGGAACAGTGCTGACCTGGTATCACTCATTTGACTTCTCATTGGCTAGCGCCTCAATTCATTATTGTTCTTTTCACATGGCTCAGAGCTGTTCCTCTCAAACCTGTTTTCGGTTTATAGAGGCTAAGACTGTAACCTCACCTTCTTTATAATGTCTCTACCATTCTTCTCGCTCCTAATGCCCTGCACTCAGTCCAGTGCCTCTATGAGGCTAT
Organism: Balaenoptera borealis; assembly: GCF_965194805.1. Classification (NCBI taxonomy): domain Eukaryota; kingdom Metazoa; phylum Chordata; class Mammalia; order Artiodactyla; family Balaenopteridae; genus Balaenoptera; species Balaenoptera borealis. The sequence goes on along the minus strand of NC_138870.1, from coordinate 22,012,536 downwards.
CAGGAAGTGTTCACTGACCAAATGAAGTGGGATTTACTCATGCTGTTGATGCATTATTTGTGCTATAAGGCACTCGTAATCCCCTTACCTGCCTGATAATATAAGAGCACGCTCCGTAACCAGCGAAAGAAAAGGGGGTGTGGTGGGGAGGCGGGTACAGAAACACAGAAACTATCCTCGGAGTATCAATTTCAGGGGCCTGAGAGTCTGCCTCTAGGGCAAGAACTAGAATACTTCTGGCAGTGTTTCTGTAGATTTTAATGTAGTAGGGATGATCTGGGAACCAGAATTGGATGGGTGACTCCAAAAAACTGATATAGTGAATTGTAGTCTGTAGGTTGATTAAGTATTGATCAGTGACCCAGCTCAGGTTTGAAACAGCCTCAGAACTACCTTCTGAATAAGCCATAAAGTAAAAGAACTGGTCACTGATTTAACTGGCAATCTCATTGGGGAAGCTGTGAAATTCTTTTGGAATAGGAAGTTAAGAACCTTTGAAAATTCACTTAAGTGTTTGATTTTTTAAAAACTGACACTTCAAATATCACTGAGGCAAATAAGATTAATTAAGGAACAGAAGGCCCTGAAATCTCCAGATTCATTCTTATTCGAGGCTCAGGAAGTGCCTGATTCACTTTGCATTAGGTATTTTAGGAAATGCTTAGCATGTAAATTCTTTAGGTGCTGAGTTTGAATAGTGTGGTCTGTGGACCCCTGGGGACCCTGTGACATTGAAACTATTTTGATGTTAAGATGATGATAATGATGCTAAGATGTCATTCTCTGTTTACTGTGTTAACATCTGCACCGATGGTAGGGAAACCTGCTGGTGTCTTTGCAGGAATCAAGGAGGTAACCCCAGATATCGTGTTCTTCACTACCATGTACTCACAGTTAAAAAAGATGCAAGTTCTACCATGTCCTTGATGAAGCAGTGAAAATTTATTAAATCTCAGCCCTTGAGTACACATCTTTCAAATAGTCTGTACACATTAATCACTACTTTTGCATACCAAAAATGGATTATCTATAGGAAAAACCATGGTTTGAGTTGCAAGTTGAACAACATTTTTACCTAAAAGAATAACTACAAACTATCATTGTATCAAAAATGAATAAAGTAGGTCTGTCACTTCAAGGAAAATAACTGACATTTGGTACCAATGATAAAATTTAAGCTTTCAAATGAATATGTATATTTTGGGAAAATTTGCATCTTGAAGCTTCCCAAAATTTAAAATGGATTTTTAGGATGAGATCTGTGTTTATTATGCAGATATTAACAAATGTGATATTTTGATAATCCTTAATGAAATATGTCAACATTTGGGAGATGTGCATAACTCAGGGAACCAATATTTTTCAAATGATCCACACATGTTGTTACAAAAGCAAGCATGGGGGGGCTTCCCTGGTGGCGCAGTGGTTGAGAATCTGCCTGCCAATGCAGGGGACACAGGTTCGAGCCCTGGTCTGGGAAGATCCCACATGCCGCAGAGCAACTAGGCCAGTGAGCCACAATTACTGAGTCTGTGCATCTGGAGCCTCTGCTCCGCAACAAGAGAGGCCGTGATAATGAGAGGCCCGCGCACCGCGATGAAGAGTGGCCCCCACTTGCCGCAACTAGAGAAAGCCCTCGCACAGAAATGAAGACCCAACACAGCCAAAAATAAATAAATAAATAAATAAATAAATAAACCCAAAGTTTAAAAAAAAAAAAAAAAGCAAGCATGGGTAAAAGACCCATTCAAAGTATAACATAGACCAGTGAATTATATTTATTTTTTATTTTTTTATTATTTATTTTATTTTTTATTGGAGTATAGTTGCTTTACAATGTTGTGTTAGTTTCTGTGAATTTTAATGTAAAACAGTATGAAAAGTTCATTGATATGGTTTCAGATTCCACATTGTAATAACCATTCATAAACTAGCATTTGTCAAGTTTTGGTATTGTATCAAAGAAGAATAGCCACAATTATTTGAAAGGCCATTACAATATGGCCTTCCTTTTCCAACTACATATCTGTGTGAGGCCAGCTTTTCTTCATATACTTCAACCAAAGCAACACATGACAACAGAGAGAATGCAGAAGCAGGCATGTGGATCCAACTGTCTTCAGTTCACCCAAACATCAAGATATTTGCAAAAATGTAAAAAAGCGACTCCCTTCTTACTAAAATTTTTGTTTTGGAAAATATAGTTATTTCTCATTAAAAATAGGTTATTTATATTAACATGTAATGGGCTTGTCACTGTTATCTTTTAATTAATTAACAAATATTTAAATATCCTCAGTATTAACTTTTAATATGATAAATATCAATAGACACAAATTGATATAAACATCTCCTTAGGCTATAAACTCTTTAGGATACTTAATCATATAACTGTTAATTATATAATTGTTATATAATAAAATAATATAATAATCTAATCAACAACACAGAAAACCATCTCACTTTCCCTAGTTGGCGTGAATGAATACATAGATAAGAGGATTCTGTACATGCATGGATAAATATTTAGATAGATGCTTTCTCTCTGCTTCAGACTTGAGAGCAGAGGGTTGAGTTAATCACAAGCCTCAGTTCATGATTAATGGTCCCTGTAAAGCTCTGGTCCTGTTTTCTTTAAACTCTTCTAATGTGTTTCCTGTAGATCCTTTTTTGTTTTTGCACGTGTACTTGTAAAACATGTATTATGGTTTCATGTTGCATATATGTTTAATTTACATAAATGTGATTTATTGTGATATGTATGTAATTTTCTTTCTATTTTTCATGTTAACATTATATTTTAAAGATCTAGCCACTGCATGTTAATAAGAAAAGCCATACAGACAGAACATCTGATGTGTACATTTTTCTTATCATATGCAGCTAGAGATTTTATGGCAGCATTAGAAAATTTTACCTTTTAATATGACAAACATGAAAAACTGCCTCTAAGCTGTAAAATTTATATAACCAAATACTAATGACTTTACCGTTTGATCTCAAAGACCATACCACTGAACAGCTTTTATTGATGGTCAGTGTGGGCCGTGTGCTTGTTCACACCATGAGGGTTTAGAATAAACATGAGACAGACTGCAGGGCTTCAGAATCTTGGCTCCACAATTATCTGATTGTGGAGGCAAGTTACTTAACCTCTCTGTCTCTCAGTCTCATTGTCTGTAAAGTGGGGTTAATAATCGTACCTACTTCATGCTGTTGACATGAGGATTAAATGAATTAATATTTGTAAAGTGCTGAGAACAGTACCTGGAACATAGGAAGCATTATAAAGGCATTTGTGAAATGAAATGAAATGAAATGAATGACAAGAATATGCCATCTGAGAGCATCAGCTTGTTCGTATGAATCACAATCTGCTTTTCCCGTTAGAGCATTTCTCCCCTCTGTCTTCCTGAGGAAAATGTTTTGGTAATAAAAGGCCACTGAATGATCATGGATAGAGGTAGAAGGATCATATTCTTGTTATTTTTATAGGCATTCAGTTTTCATATATCGAAAAGAAATTTTAAAAGCTCCGAGAGTGACATCACATCCTTTGAAAATTTTATATAAAATATTCTAAATAGCTATTAGAGTCTCATTATAAGAATGAGGAGCAGAGATTCACGAATCAAAAAGATTCTTGTGCATTTAGACTAAGAAAAGAAAAGGACTGTATACTTCACATCAAATGCAGTAAGTTACCAAGTTCTTTAGGGGCCACAAGCCATCCTCTTTTTCCCCATCAGGACTTCTATGACTTCACTGTTCCCTCCTGGCCACAGAAAACAGAATTTCCAGTCTGGAGTTGTGAAGTCAGAGCAACCACAAGAGCCTCCAGGTGCTTTCCATGACCAAATAATTCCTGGCATGAGGCACTACAGCTTTCACTGCTTTTACCCTTATCACTGATGATGATGTCATTTTGGAAGCACTAACGGAGTATCAGAAAAAGATGAGCATTTTTAATGGGACTTGAAGAAGGCTTTCAAATGAAAAACCAACCATGGGATGAATTTCTTAATTTGAAAACCAAGCTAAATTTAATTGTTCCAGACTGTTTTCCATTATAGGCTATTGTTAACTTCTTTTCCAGGAGTGCTTGCAATCACTTTTCAGACTGGGTGCCCTGGGATATAGCCAGATTAACTCTGAGCTGTGAGTTTTACAAATGCTCTTGTTTAACCTATAATCGATTTAAATAGAGCTATTCCACAAAATGCAAATATGGTAATTGGTGGAATTTTATTTTTTTGCATGAAACAGAGTACAAGAATAAGCTGGCTTTGACTTTCTGGATCTTTGCACAGCCAGAAGTCTGACAGAATAATCACTGAAGTTCAAATTAGAGCCCCAGATGGAAACACAAACAGGGGCCACCACTGTGCCTTTTTCATGCTTCAAAGCTCAGTTCTGGACAGAAATGTGTTCCAGTTAAAATGTAATCCTTTCCAATTCCTTCTGATCACTGGATCATATTGGAAAGAAGCAGCCTGAAGACTACAGTTGCTTTTAATTACCACTGAATGTTGACTGAAATTATCATTTCCTTCCTATGCATTTGTATTTTTATAGAACAAACAAGAATAAAATAAAGACATGGCTTCTTTAAGTATATTTTGAGAAGGATCTTTGCTTAACATTACCCCCTTTGGGTTAGAATTTCTTTGTCAGGATTGGATTTTCCCAACTTACCTCATGATGGATAGCAGAAAGAGCCAGGTCAGTTCAACATCCTTGAATGGTCAAGTTTTAAAATTTAGGTGGCATTTTTAAAATTTCAGTAAGATTCAGGAGAGTTCATGTGCTTCTCCGATTAAAGAATTAATACTGTAAGATACTTTGGACAAGGTTTTTTTCTAAGTGTACCATCTTCCTATTTTCCCACACCATTTTGAAAATGAATGCAGAGATTATTGAGAGAGACAAGTAAAAAAACCAAAAAGCCAAAACACCCTCTTTCACCCTAAAGTCATGGTATATTCAATATTTAAAAGTTTACAATAGTTTTGATCTTCATATATTTTTGAAATGCTATAAATAAAAACGATTCCTCTTCTTAGCTGGAACCTGAGAAATGTATCCTAAAATCCAGTAGTGAATAGTGGCACTAAATTCTGCTCAAAATAGGAATGAATGGCAAACAAGAAGAGATCACAAGCCTGACGTGATTTCTTCTTCAGCGTCTCAATTCTGAACAACCTACATGGCTAAGGAGATGTACTCTCTGATACTTTCCTGATTATTTCAAGATTTCTATCACAAATTAAAAAGAAATGTCTCTGGAAATTGATTCTATTGTAGAAAGACACAATCTCTAAAATGAATCCCGTATTTGGGTTTCCCAAGGAGACACTGGCAATAAAGAGAGAAAATTTATATGCATGTCTGGCAAGATCTCATAAAGCAGTATGTTTAATCGATCCACAGAATGTTAATTAATAGCATAAACTGTGGAGTCAGAGATACCTAGGTGGTTCAAATCCATCATTACTAATTCTGTGACCTTGGGCAAATAATTCAACTCCTCTGTGTTTGAATTTTCTCATCTGATGAATGGCTAATTATAGCCCCTCCCTCCCTCCCTCCCTCCCTCCCTCCCTCAAGAGTTCTAGAGCGAATTAAATCAGATAAAATGAAGTATTTGGCAAAGCAACAGAAACATTGTTGGTCCTGAATAACAACTATTGTTTTTATGCTTGGTATACGGCAATAAACAAAAAAGAATAAACTATTGTCCCTGCCTTCAGGAATATTATCCTCTGAGGTTTTGATACACACATGAAAGTTACATATATTGCAAATTAGGATATGATTCAGTGAGCTTAGTAAAAGCTTTAGGACTCTAGAGAGAAAGAAATTGCTGTGGAATGCAGTGGTGTGATAAGGTTTAATGGGGGGGAGAGGATTTGAGTTGGACCATAAATGAAATGTAGGATTCAGATCTTGAGAAAGGAGATATGGTTTATTCCAAATATGAACAGTGGAGGGAAAATGGTCTTGTGCATGGGACTTTGGGGGATGCCTCTAGACCAATGGATATACACATTTGGCTACAGCATAAGGTCATTCTTGTAAGAGAGAGTATGAGAAGTTGTGGAAAGGTAGGTTCTCTTTAAAGGCCCTGGGGAATTTTGAGTAAGACAATGAGATGATAACCGTTGAGGAAGATTTACTTGGTTGCTTCTTGTTCAATGGGCTGAAGGAAGGATCAGATGGAGGAAGGATGATGAATTAAGAGGTAATTTATGTGTAGACCAAGACGGAGGCCATGAGCTTGGAAAGAGAAGATAATGATAATACTAAATTAAATAATGAAGTTTACAACCATCACCTGGGTCAATCCTGCCAACAACCCCAAAGAATAGATATCATTATTTTACCCACTTTATCGATGAGAAAACCCAGGCTATCAAGGTTAAGCAATTAATAACCTTAACACAGCTAGACTGTGAAAATGATGGGATTTAAAGTCTGGTTTTCTGATTCCAGAATTCAAGCACTTGAACACTGTGCCCTACTGCCTGCTACTTATGAGAAAATTGATGTAGTATTTACCTTACAAAGTACAGTTTCTTCTTAGATCACATCCTACCTTGATTAATACTGTGGAAAAAAAGAAAACCAACCAATGAGAAAAGCAAAGTGGGAAATCTTCATAGTGGAGAAAAAGGAAACGCTGCAGGTGTGCCATGATTGAGTGTTGTTGGCATGGAGAAGCTGTAGGCAAGGCTAGCTAGAAATGGGGCATCTTATGTGATTGATGAGAGGTGCATACCTAACTTTCCTTTGTTGGTACTAAGTTGGAAGTGGGGACAAAAATGAGGGAAGCTGTCAGTCATTAATCAAGTCCTGGCCATCTGGGGCTGATACGGAAGTTATTGTTTAGTTTCCTGTATTGTCACTAGACATAGCAATCTGGTTTCCTCAACCAGACTTATAGCTGGCTGGCTTCCTGAGTTGTTTATTATACATAAAGGGTTTGGTTTCCTAGGCAGGTTGTAGATCAAAGTTCTATTTTTATATATGGTCTGGCCATTTCCTGTTTGTATATTCAACCTCTCAATACTTTTTTAGGGCTTAGTTGCCTTCAAACTCCTCAAGGTACTTTCTGATTCTGGAGAAAAACATTATTCAAGATATATATGTTAGAAATTTAATTGAAAATGTATTTGACAGCACAAAATTGAAACTGAGTATTTGAGGCTTACAGCCGTACAATATTTTATCCCAGAACCAACAACAGGCCCAATCTACACATGCCTGGTTGTATATCTCAGCTTCATGCCCACCCTCTTTCTATATTTTCCTTGCCTCACAGGGGAGGAGCCTGGGAACTACATTTCCCAGAATCCCTAGCCAAAGAAGAAAATCCATTATTCTACTGTGGCAGCCATAAGCAGGCAGGTGGGGATTGGTGGATGGTTCACATGAGGTTTTGCCAGTGGCTTCCAAGCATTCTCCTAGGACCACTTTATCTGTTGAAACAGCTGAGGTCCGTGGAGGCAGCTTTTCTGATAATCTTGTACTTTTAGATTTCCTGAAAGCTTGCAGGGGCTTTCCTGACCTTTGTTCTCCTAGCCCTTGGAATGGTGTAGTAAATCTTTAATTCCCAGTGTTAAACCATGTTTTATTCAAAATCTGTAGAGTGATTTTTGTCTTTCTGACTGACCCTGATTGAATGATCAGACACTATGCCAAAAATAGGGGTATACACAATCCTCTGAGAATGTTCTGGATGAAACTAGAACATGCTTTATTGTTAAACAACCAAGACAATTGAGAGAAAAAGAGTAAATGCTTTAGGTCTCATATATTATACTTAGCATCTTAATATGGGTGTCTTTCCTTATTTTGTCTTCCCAGTGTTCAGCACAAAGCCTAGCACAAATCAGTCGCTCAATAATGTCTGTTAAATCAAGTTGAATTAAATAAACAGATGAAAAGAGGACGAAACAGGAATTTTGAAGCAGACCAAGGCAGAAAAGCAGTTGGTCAAAAATGAAAGTAGATACAAAAAGGAAAATAATTAAATCATAAGTGACAGTAAAAATATAACCCTTCTACAAAGAGGAAATTCAAGATCAAAGCATTAATTAGGAACAGTCTTAGAATTATCCTACGGTTTACTTCTGGTTGTATTTTACCTTTTAATGCTTTACCTCACATTCCTTCATGTCTATTTCTCTTAACTCCTTCCAGACTAGTCTTAAATCCATTCACTTTCTGCCATCTCTATTGTTACTATCCTAATCCAAGCAGTGCTTATCTCAGCTTCTGCAGTAGCCTCCAATCTGGGCTCTTTGCTTGCATTGCAGTCCCTCTGATTCATTCTCCGGAGCTGCACCGTCCATAAGGTAGCCACCAGCCACATGAGGCTACAGAGCACTGGAAATGCTCCTCACTTGAATTGAGATGTTCTGTAAGTTTAAAATACACACTGAATTTCAAAGACTTAGTATAAAAAAAATGTGGGATGTCAACAATTTTTTACATTGCTTATGATAATGATCTGATACTTTGGATATGTTGGGTTAAATAAAATATATCAGTAAAATTAATTTAGTATGTATTTTTTTACTTTAAAAATATGACTAATAGAACATTTAAATTTCCTATGTGGCTGCTCTAGACAATAGTCAGTGATCTTTTTAAAACAAAAATTAGGTTATATCATTACCCTGATTTAAACCTTGCCCATAAGATAAAAACCAAAATGTGCACTGTTGCCTTCCAGCTTCCAGCTGTCTAATGTGGCCCCTGCCCACCTCTCCAGCCCTGTCTCATGCTCCTCACCGCTGGTAATGTCGTCCTTCTTGCAGTCCCTCAAAGGCATCCTTCTCCTCTTAACAGCACTTCCTTTTCACATGTTCTCTCCAAACTGAAATGCTTTTCTCATTCTTCACATGTCTGGTTCCTACTCATCCTTTAGGTCTCAGCTGAAATGTTACTACAGGAGAGAAGCACCACTTGATACCCTGTCTTAGTCGGCATGAGCTGCCATAACAAAATACCACAGACTGGGTGGCTTAAACAACAGAAATTTATTTTCTCAGAATTCTGGAGGCTAGGAGTCTGAGATCAGGGTGCTAGCATGGTTGGGTTCTAGTGAGGGCTCTCTTCCTGGCTTGCAGCCTGCCACCTTCTGGGATGTGCCCTCACATGGCAAAGAGAGAGACACAGAAAGCTCTCTGGTGTCTCTTCTTATAAGGGCACTAATCCTACCATGAGGGCCCACCCTCATGACCTCATCTAAATATAATGATCTCCCAAAGGCCCCAGCTCCAAATACCGTCACATTGGGGGTTATGGCTTCAACATATGAATTTGGGGGAGGCACAGTTCAGTCCATAGCACTCTCTAACTGTATTAGATTCCTTATTATTTTTATCTAACACTGGTGACAACCTGGATTTACAATTGGTGGCTAAAGTAGGGGGGCAGGAGGTAGTTTTGTGGGACTGAGCCCTTAAACTGTGGAATCTGATGCTAATTCCAGGCAGATAGTGTCAGAATTGAATTAAATTGGAGGACACCCAGTCCAGAAAGTTGGAGAATTGCTTGGTGTGGAAAACCCACACATCTGTGTCAGAAGTGAAGCGTTGTGAATAGTAGAGGAGTAGTAGTGTACGTTTTCCATTACTAAAAATATAGTTTAGTTTAAGATAATAAACTAGTTCTAAAAATATAGGACTAGTTTAAGATAATCACAAATATTCTTGTAGGCCTTATGATTCTTTCCCCAATTCCTGCCCTCTCCCTTCCAATATGCACTGTTTTAGAGGTAGTTATTATTATGGTGTCAATTTTTTTAAAAAAGAAAGTTACAACTAATGGGAAAATAATTCCACGCCTCCATGGCTTTTTCTATTTTTCAACCCCCCACTCTTTTCAAAAAGATCTTTCTTTCTTTCTTTCTCCCTTCCTTCTTTCCTTCCTTTTATTGAAGTACAGTTGATTTACAATGTTGTGTTAGTTTCAGGTGTACAGCATAGTGATTCAGTATTTGTGCAGGTTATACTTCATTATAGGTTATTACAATATATTTCTTTCAATTACCCAGACAATTGAGGGACTTTGGAGAAAATTTAAATTAAACTGTGTATTAACCTATTGTCATATTTTATAAGATCAGCTACTTTTAACATAAAAATTACAAACATAATTTATATTCACCAACAATTTTGGATGCATATGTTTTATTGAAAATGAGAATCTCTCTTGAGCACTGTGTACAGCCAGTCCTGTTCAGTACCAGTGACTCACCTCTTATCAGCTCTTTTTAGACAAAAAGATGAAGTTGGTGAAAGAAGCCTTATAATAACCATGATTGTCTATACTACATAAAGTCAAATTTAAAGAGATTATGCTGTAACACAAGGTACCATCTTGGGTGCCTGAAAAAGCACCCAAGATAACATGATATATTATAACACATACGTATGATGAATATGTTAGTTCTAAAACTTACTGTGTTTTATGAACATACACTTTGCCGTCTGCTTATGTGTATGTATTTGTTAAAAATCAGGACTGCAACTAGAAGTATAACCCTGGAATTTCAAAAAGCTGCGTGGAGTTAAGGTTTATATCATGGGAGAGTGCCCCTTTGTCAAAACCTAAAGCCCCACCAGGGCTGAAGGCATAGACATTAAATTTCTGTCACTCAGAATGGGATAACACAAGGAAGTGATCCCTATTTAAAGGTCTGAAGCATTGAGGAAGACTAAAACTTATTTGTACTGTATCTTCTTCAAGGTGAGTATTATGTACAGACACCCCATCTTTTCAAAAGGAAACTTCAGGCCAACTATTCTATTATGCCATTTCTTTGCCAGGTTTTTTTCCTTTCAATACAGTTGTGGTTTGATTTTCCCATGTACTATCTTTTTTTTTTTTTTTTTTTAAACATCTTCATTGAAGTATAATTGCCTTACAATGGTGTGTTAGCTTCTGCTTTATAACAAAGTTAATCAGTTATACATATACAATATGTTCCCATATCTCTTCCCTCTTGCATCTCCCTCCCTCCCACCCTCCCCATCCCACCCCTCTAGGTGGTCACAAAGCACTGAGCTGATCTCCCTGTGCTATGCGGCTGCTTCCCACTAGCTATCTATTTTACATTTGGTAGTGTATATATGTCCATGACACTCTCTCACCCTGTCACATCTCACCCCTCCCCCTCCCCATATCCTCAAGTCCATTCTCTAGTAGGTCTGTGTCTTTATTCCCGTCTTGCCACTAGGTTCTTCATGGCCTTTTTTTTTTTTTTTCCTTAGATTCCGTATATATGTGTTAGCATACTGTATTTGTTTTTCTCTTTCTGACTTACTTCACCCTGTATGACAGACTCTAACTCCATCCACCTCATTACAAATACCTCCATTTGTACTATCTTAAATGAATTGTCAGCAAGATCTAGTCTCAATAACTTCACAACTGGGCACTGTTATAACTCTATTTCTTTCTACTCCATCTCATCACAAAAACCCATGATAGCTACTGAAGTCTATTTTCATCATTTGTCATTCTATCAGCAGCTTTTTGATGGCCTAGGGTCTAACTAAACCACATTGATCCTAACTGTTCATTCCACTGTGGAACCTGCAACAAAATACTCCAGGAGACAGATACAACCCCAAGTTGAAAGCTGTGTATTAGGCCCTCTCCTTTTAAATATGCAGCCAAACAACTTGATACAACCACTCTATAAATTTGATGCATGTCTGCCTTCCAAAAAAAGAGTTCTGATTATTTTAAGTGTCGGAAAGTGACGGAATATTTGTTAATCCAGGTCCTCCCAAATGTAGATGCCAAGATGGGATTAAACGCAAAAATATAATTAGGGAAATGCCTATGAGAGAAAAGGTGAAGGGAGACAGAGAAGGCTGAGATTCCTCTGATCACAATGCAAGGATAGTGAACACGAAGAGGGAAGGAGGGTCGGATGGAAATATCTTAGACTTCCATGTGACCTAAGGTTAAGCAAGGTCCTCAGGGAGTCTTCACGCCAAAACTGGCCATCAGAGGAGTCCTGAATTCCCAGGAATGGCCAGTCTTTGTATCCCTGCTGTGCTCAATCCTTACTGGAAGAAGCCCATGCGAAGCTTGGCCTCAGTACAAACACAGGGATGGATTTGAGAGTATTGCAGCTGGGGCCCTTGATCAAGTTCTCTATGGTTAGAGGTGGGCAAGGTACTTTCTCATGCCCACTACAATTATTATATTAAAATTTTAAATATAGTCCAGGATTCAGGAATTAGTTTCATATAAATTATCCAAATCCACCTAATTACAATTTCTATCACAGGAGGACTTTTATATTATTACTGGATGCAATATGAAGTAAAACAACTATTCCTCAGAACAACAGACTTCATAAGTCCAGAGCAAAGGAATCTTACTGCCAAGGTCCCAGTGATGAACTGATTTCATTTACACCTTAAATCTGACTATGTATGGCTTAGGCAAAAACAGAAATACGTTAGGCTACACTTGTTTTCTTCTTATGGCAAAAGTAAGCCAACAAATGTAACATTGGAGGCCATCTTTCCTGGAATGAAACTCAAGCAGGAATTTGTTACTTCCTTCCCTGTACATAGAACACTCACTAACATAATGGGTCATATCTCCAGTTATGGGTTTACAAAAGGATCAGAAATGCAGTACAAGGACATGGTTCTTGTATCGACCTTCCCTCACATAGAGGACTTAATATTAAACTGTAGCTTGGTCAAAGAATTTCTATGTCTGGCTTTAATAGCATGACTCCTATTTTCTAAAATAGTACTGGGTCAGAACTTAAAGAATTCAGAAAAGATAATAAGCCTGCTCATTAGACTAAGCTAGATGTTCCCAATTACCTAATATAGTGGGAAGATCGTTGGCCAATCCTTAATAGAGGTCAATTTGTATCAGGATTTATAATCAGAGTTTCCTAAATTGCAGTATGTATATCATTCATAGCCCAAGAGAAAATTAGAAATAAATTTCATTTTAATACTTAATATGTTTTAGAAAAAGTGTAACTAATCCATTGAAACCTTGAGTTTACAGATAAGGTTAAGTAAAAAAAAGAAAAATTTAAGAAAAATATTAGTATGTTGGCAGGGATGTTTGGCCTGAGGTGACCCAGCACTGGAGCCTACCCAGCTCTTTGGTGAGGCTAATGGCGGACTCTGGGGGGGCTCACGCCAAGGAGTACTTCCCAGAACTTCTGCTGTCAGTGTCCTTGTCCCCACGGTGAGCCACAGCCACCCCCCGCCTCTGCAGGAGACCCTCCAACACTAGCAGAGGGCAGACAGCAGAAGCAAGAAGAATTACAATCCTGCAGCATGTGGAACAAAAACCACATTCACAGAAAGATAGACAAGATGAAAAGGCAGGGGGCTATGTACCAGATGAAGGAACAAGATAAAACCCCAGAAAAACAACTAAATGAAATGGAGATAGGCAACCTTCCAGAAAAAGAATTCAGAATAATGATAGTGAAGATGATCCAGGACCTCAGAAAAAGAATGGAGGCAAAGATCGAGAAGATGCAAGAAATGTTTAACAAAGACCTAGAAGAATTAAAGAACAAACAGAGATGAACAATACAATAACTGAAATGAAAACTACACTAGAAGGAATCAATAGCAGAATAACTGAGGCAGAAGAATGGATAAGTGACCTGAAAGACAGAATGGTGGAATTCACTGATGCAGAACAGAATAAAGAAAAAGGAATGAAAAGAAATGAAGACAGCCTAGGAGACCTCTGGGACAACATTAAATGCAACAACATTCGCATTATAGGGGTCCCAGAAGGAGAAGAGAGAGAGAAAGGACCTGAGAAAATATTTGAAGAGATTAGAGTCGAAAACTTCCCTAACATGGGAAAGGAAATAGCCACCCAAGTCCAGGAAGCGCAGAGAGTCCCATACAGAATAAACCCAAGGAGAAACACACCGAGACACATGGTAATCAAATTGGCAAAAATTAAAGACAAAGATAAATTATTGAAAGCAGCAAGGGAAAAATGACAAATAACATACAAGGGAACTCCCATAAGGTTAACAGCTGATTTCCCAGCAGAAACTCTACAAGCCAGAAGGGAGTGACATGATATACTTAAAGTGATGAAAGGGAAGAACTTACAACCAAGATTACTCTACCCGGCAAGGATCTCATTCAGATTCAGTGGAGAAATCAAAAGCTTTACAGACAAGCAAAAGCTAAGAGAATTCAGCACCACCAAACCAGCTCTGCAACAAATGCTACAGGAACTTCTTTAACTAGGAAACACAAGAGAAGAAAAGGACCTATAAAAACAAACCCAAAACAATTAAGAAAATGGTAATAGGAACATACATATCGATAATTACCTTAAATGTGAATGGATTAAATGATCCAACCAAAAGACACAGGGTTGTTTAATGGGTACAAGAACAAGACCCATATATATGCTGTCTACAAGAGACCGACTTCAGACCTAGGGACACCTACAGACTGAAAGTGAGGGGATGGAAAAAGATATTCCATGCAAATAGAAATCAAAAGAAAGCTGGAGTAGCAATACACATATTAGATAAAATAGACTTTAAAATAAAGAATGTTACAAGAGACAAGGAAGGACACTACACAATGATCAAGGGATCACTCCAAGAAGAAGATATAGCAATTATAAATATATCTGCAGCCAACACAGGAGCACCTCAATACATAAGGCAACTGCTAACAGCTGCAAAAGAGGAAACACAATAATGTAACAGTAACACAATAATAGTGGGGGACATTAACACCTCACTTACACCAATAGACAGATCGTCCAAAATGAAAATAAATAAGGAAACAGAAGCTTTAAATGACACAATAGACTAGATAGATTTAATTGATATTTATAGGACATTCCATCCCAAAACAGCAGATTACACTTTCTTCTCAAGTGCGCACGGAACATTCTCCAGGATAGATCACATCTTGGGTCACAAATCAAGCCTCAGTAAATTTAAGAAAATTGAAATCATATCAAGCATCTTTTCTGACCACAACGCTATGAGATTAGAAATCAATTACAGGGAAAAAAAACGTAAAAAACACAAACACATGGAGGCTAAACAATATGTTACTAAATAACCAAGAGATCACTGAAGATCTCAAAGAGGAAATCAAAAAATACCTAGAGACAAATGACAACGAAAACACGAGGATCCAAAACCTATGGGATGCAGCAAAAGCAGTTCTAAGGGGGGAAGTTTATAGCTATACAAGCCTACCTCAAGAAAGAAGAAACATCTCAAATAAACAATCTAACCTTACACCAAAAGGAACTAGAGAAAGAAAAACAAACATAGCCCAAAGTTAGCAGAAGGAAAGAAATCATAAAGATCAGAGCAGAAATAAATGAAATAGAAACAAAGAAAACAATAGCAAAGATCAATAAAACTAAAAGCTGGTTCTTGGAGAAGATAAACAAAATTGATAAACCATTAGCCAGACTCACCAAGAAAAAGAGGGAGAGGACTCAAATCAATAAAATTAGAAATGAAAAAGGAGACGTTACAACAGACACCACAGAAATACAAAGCATCCTAAGAGACTACTACAAGTGACTCTATGCCAATAAAATGGATAACCTGGAAGAAATGGACATTTTCTTAGAAAGGTATGACCTTCCAAGACTGAACCAGGAAGAAATAGAAAATATGAACAGACCAATCACAAGTAATGAAATTTAAACTGTGACTAAAAATCTTCTAACAAACAAAAGTCCAGGATCAGATGGCTTCACAGGTGAATTCTATCAAACATTTAGAGAAGCGCTAACTAACACCCATCCTTCTCAAACCCTTCCAAAAAATTGCTGAGGGAGGAACACTCCCAAACTCATTCTACGAGGCCACCGTCACCCTGATACCAAAACCAGACAAAGATACTACAAAAAAAGAAAATTACAGACCAATATCACTGATGAATATAGATGCAAAAATCCTCAACACAATCCTAGCAAACAGAATCTAAGAACACATTAAAAGGAGCATACAACATGATCAAGTGATATTTATCACTTGATGTGATAATATCAAGAGATGGAAGGATTCTTCAATATACGCAAATCAATCAGTGTGATACACCATATTAAGAAACTGAAGAATAAAAACCATATGATCATCTCAATAGATGTAGAAAAAGCTTTTGACAAAATTCAACACCCATTTATGAAAAAAACTCTCCAGAAGGTGGGCATAGAGGGAACCTACCTCAACATAGTTAAGGCCATGTATGACAAACCCACAGTAAACATCATTCTCAATGGTGAAAAATTGAAAGCATTTCCTCTAAGATCAGGAACAAGACAAGGTTGTCCACTCTGGCCACTGTTATTCAGCATAGTTTTGGGAGTCCTAGCCATGGCAATCAGAGAAGAAAAAGAAATAAAAGGAATACAAATTGGAAAGGAAGAAGTAAAACTGTCCCTGTTTGCAGATGACATGATACTATGCATAGAGAATCCTAAAGATGCCACCAGAAAACTACTAGAGCTAATCAATAAATTTGGTAAAGTTGCAGGATACAAAATTAATGCACAGAAATCTCTTGCATTCCTATAAGCTAATGATGAAAAATCTGAAAGAGAAATTAAGGAAACACTCCCATTTACCACTGCAATAAAAAGAATAAAATACCTAGGAATAAACCTATCTAGGGAGACAAAAGACCTGTATGCAGAAAACTGTAAGACACTGATGAAAGAAATTAAAGATGATACCAGCAGATGGAGTGATATACCATAATGTGGGACTGGAAGAATCAATATTGTGAAAATGACTATACTACCCAAAGCAATCTGCAGATTCAATGCAATCCCTTTCAAATTACCAATGGCATTTTTTACAGAACTAGAACAAAAAATCTTAAAATTTGTATGGAGACACAAAAGTCCCCGAATAGCCAAAGCAGTCTTGAGGAAAAAAACGGAGCTGGATGAATCAGACTCCCTGACTTCAGACTATACTACAAAGCTACAGTAATCAAGACAATATGGCACTGGCACAAAAACAGAAACATAGATCAATGGAACAAGATAGAAAACCCAGAGATAAACCCACGCACCTATGGTCAACTAATCTATGACAAAGGAGGCAAGGATATACAATGGAGAAAAGATAGTCTCTTCAATAAGTGGTGCTGGGAAAACTGGACAGCTACATGTAAAAGAATGAAATGAGAACACTCCCTAACACCATACACAAAAATAAACTCAAAATGGATTAGAGACCTAAATGTAAGAATGGGCGCTATAAAACTCTTAGAGGAAAACATAGGAAGAACACTCTTTGACATAAATCACAGTAAGATACTTTTTGATCCCTCTCCTAGAGTAATGGAAATAAAATAAATAAATAAACAAATGGGACCTAATGAAACTTCAAAGCTTTTGCACAGCTAAGGAAACCATAAACAAGGTGAAAAGACAACCCTCAGAATGGGAGAAAATATTTGCAAACGAATCATCGGACAAAGGATTAGTCTTCACAACATATAAACAGCTCATGCAGCTCATTATAAAATAAAGAAACAACCCAATCCAAAAATGTGCAGAAGACCTAAATAGACATTTCTCCAAAGAAGACATACTGATGGCCAAGAAGCACATGAAAAGCTGCTCAACATCACTAATTATTAAAGAAATGCAAATCAAAACTACAATGAGGTATCACCTCACACCCGTTAGAATGGGCATCATCAGAAAATCTACAAACAACAAATGCTGGAGAGGGTGTGGAGAAAAGGGAACCCTCTTGCACTGTTGGTGGGAATGTAAATTGATACAGCCACTATGGAGAACAGTATGGAGGTTCCTTAAGATACTAAAAATAGAATTACTATATGATCCAGCAATCCCACTACTGGGCATATTCCCAGAGAAAACCATAATTCGAAAAGACACATGCACCCCAATGTTCATTGCAGCACTATTTACAGTAGCCAGGACATGGAAGCAACCTAAATGCCCATTGACAGACGAATGGATGAAGAAGTTGTGTTACATATATACAATGGAATATTACTCAGCCATAAAAAGGAACGAAATTGGGTCATTTGTTGAGACGTGGATGGATCTAGAGACTGTCATACAGAGTGAAGTAAGTCAGAAAGAGAAAAACAAATTTCATATATTAATGCATATATGTGGAACCTAGAAAAATGGTACAGAAGAACCGGTTTGCAGGACAGAAGTTGAGACACAGATGTAGAGAACAAACGTATGGACCTCAAAGGGGGAAAACAGCGGGGGTGGTGGGGGTGGTGGTGTGATGAATTGGGCGTTTGGGATTGACATGTATACACTGATGTGTATAAAATTGATGACTAATAAGAACCTACTGTATAAAAAAATAAATAAAGTAAAATTTTTAAAAAAATAGTATGTTGGCAGACATGGCCAAAATCAAATGGTAAAGATGATGTTTTAGGCTGGATAATCCCCACCCTCACCCCCCACCAAATATCCACGTACTAATCCCAGAATCTGTGAATATTACCATATATGGTAAAAGGGATTTTGCAGACATGATTAAGTTAAGGATTTTGAGATGGGAGATTATCCTGGATTATCTGGGTGGGCGCGTTGTTGTAATCACAAGGATTCTTCTAAAAGAGAGGCAGGAGGGTCAAAGACAAAGGAGTAGTGTGATAAGGGAAGCAAGAGGTTAGAGTGATGTGAGGAAAGGGCCACTAGCCAAGGAACACAAGTGGCCTCTAGAAACTGAAAAAGACAACGAGTGAATTCTCCCCTGAAACTGCAAGGAGGAACCACTCCAGCCAACACCCTAATTTTAATCCCATAAGACTCACTTTAGACTTCTGATCTCCCAAACTGTAAGAGAATAAATTCCTCTTGTTTTTAGCCATTAAGTCTATGATAGTTTGTGACAGCAGAAATAGGAAACTAATACAGATGGCAAGCAAATGACTGACATTTGTGAAACATTGCTTTAGCAAGTGTCTGAGTGCAGGTATTTTATGTTGTTGATGAAGGCAATAGTCATAAGCTACAGATACCAGGCTTTGGTGTATTTTGTGTATTCATCATTCAACAAATATTTCTGCATGTTGTTCACTACCCTGGTATATAAATCATCTGGATCTGGAGACGTGAAATCATTTTTGTAATTTAGTGATAATAATTATAATAATTAGGTCAGGCATTGTTCTAAGAACTTTATACATATTACTAACTATGGGACATTATCTAAACTATGGGATAGTGTTTGTTATAATCCCCATTTTATAGATGACCTTGCTGAGGGATGGAGAGGTAAAATACTTAGCCAAGATCACACAGTTTCGGAATCAGCTTTGAAACTCTAGGTCTGTCTCTGTCTGGAGCCTGGATTTTTACCGGGTTTAAGGAGACCTAAATTTTTCTTCCAATGTCCTTGCCTCACTTGGGCTTCAGTTCCCCATTACAATGTTGGATCACTATCCTGGCTGCAGAAGACAAAGCAAAATAAGATTGGAATAGTTCTACATTCCTTCTGCCATCTGATGACATTAAACAATTTCCTATCCATACATGCTGTCAATTCTGAATGCTCGTCACACAATATTTACTAAGACTGTGTTTGCTAAAAATTTTCTCAGTAGGAAGCTACTTCAAATATAAAATAACATCAAGTAAACAGTTTTTAACAATACTAAACAAAAAAAAATCATAGAGAAGTAGTAAAAATGTAATGCTCAGTTAAAACGCCGTTAATTTCCTTTGCAGGAATTTAGACTAGTCTGTGCTTTTGCTCTTGCTTTTTGGAAAAGCGGTAGAGGTTTTCTCCTCTATTTAGGCACTTTGGGCATCAGGTCTCTCTTCTGAAAAGTTGAAGTTGGACTGGAAGATCTCTGTGGCTTCGTTCAGTTCTTAAATTCAGTGACATCAAAATATATTTTTGTTTGTTTGTTTGTTTGGGGGAAAAAATAATTCAGCAGAATCCTGCCTGTTAATATGACATGGGACTCTGGTTTACCAGTAAATATCCCAGCCGTTTCTGACAAGTGCCTTTGATGCTAGACTTCTTGCTGATCTTATAGGCTACTTATGAAATGGGCTTCTTTTCAGTGGGTGGGACCATTTCGTTGTGGTTACTGAAATGATCTACCTTGCTCCTCTGAACTTCCTACTTCTTGGAGAAAATCGGAAACTGAGTTCTCATTTATTTTAGCTTGATCTACTCTTCTCCAAATACTGCCTGCTTCAGCCACATCAGTTATTAACATCACTTAGCTGGCAGGCTGAGAAATGTCCAAAGTCAAGAATGCTGCAGAAGAAATCTGTGCATTAGATATATGGTTGGACTAGATGACTTCTTAGGGTGATGAGCTCAGTTTTCCAGGGACTATCCCAACGTTAACACTGAAAGTCCCCAAACCCAGGAATCTCTAAATTCTGGGGAAACCAAGATGGTTGGTTGCCCTTTCTGAGGTTCTTTAAATCCTAAGACTCTAGATCAAGTGCTGTCCAGCAGAAGTTTCTCCAATGACGGAAATATTCTATAGCTACACTATCCATTTCAATAGCTTATGTGGCTATTGAGCACCAGACATGTGGACAGTGCAATTGAGGAACTGGATTTTTAATTTAATTCCCTTAAATATAAGTAGCCACATGTGACAAGTGGCTACTATATGGGACAGCTCAGCCCTAGGTGCTGCCATGAAAATTCTCATTAGTGAGATGTTTAGTGCAAAATGGTACGATTGCACACGTGTCTGACACAACCCCCCAGCTTTATGACCTGTATCCATTGTTATACTGACAAGGCAGTATAAAAGTTTGTCCGGGAATATTGATAAGACCTACCTTTATCACACTCGAGGTCAAAGGATAGAATGGCCCTTAGAGAAACATGTGATTTAAGTTGTGTAGTAAGTCTGAGTTTCAGTAGGTGGGTAACCACATCCAAATAAAAACACTCTGGTAGTTAGAACTTTGTGGATTTGCTGCTGTGACATAAAAGTGGTTGTGGATTTTAGGTGTATGAAGAGTGAGCCCTTTTGACCTACCTAGCCTGGTGGTTTAGTGAAGTTAGGGATATTATACCAAATTAAGTTCCAACTTGGAATGAAGACTGATTTAAATTTTTCCTCTCTAAGAAAAACCCAGGGAACTGAAGTTTGTTTCATTATATCAAAGTGAGCCTTCAGCAGAGAGAAAAGCACAACATTACATCCTAAAGAAGAAAGAGTATTTTCTTGAATTGCAGAATGTTGACACCATACATCTGTTCAACATCAAAGCTGTTGGTTATAAATCTTGCAGATAACTGATCATCCTGAATCCACAAAGGCACAAGTTGAAAGAGAAGTTGGAACGTCAGAGGAGGCAAAGAAACTCCACAGCCCCTGCACGAGCTGAAGCCAGTTACAGTGTGACATAAATCTTAGGTTTCTGCAGGACAGGGCTGTCTATTTAAATGCTAATGTGCAACCTGGCATATCCTAGGAATTAAAGTGCTGAAGCCGGCAGCAGCACTGGAAATTTCAGAGTGTTGTTGAATATTCAGTATCCCTGTGCTAAAGAGCTCAGGTGTACTTTTAAATGTCAGAGAACAAAGCACAGCTCTCCCTATGCTCTGCTCTGAATTCTTTGGCCACATTCCATTTTTTAAAGAAAGTATGGGTCAAGTTTTGAATTTTCAGAGATTTTTATTCAGTTGGTCTGATAAGCAAAACAAGAGGTCATCGCCTGTGATTTTTACACAGGGTATTAATTAAAAGGCAAATTCAAAAGTTCTTCTTGGTTAAATTTTTTTTAAAGATCTCTTAAAGTCTCAATCATTGTCAGCTGTGAGAACTGAAAATTTTCAGGTATTTTAAGGTGAATTTCAGGGTTTTGTCTATTTTCTTACTCTGTATTTATGCGGCACATTAAAGCCATATTAATATAATATCAGTGAGCCAGCAATAGGCAGGCACTTTGAGAGGTAGTAATAACTGTTATGAAAATTAATGCCTTGAGGAAAGGAAGAAGCTGTCTAAAGGCTGAGTTTCCAGAAGGTCAGTTATATAGGGAAGTATCACTGCTATATGGATAACTGCTACAGTCTCCAGAGAACATGGCTTCTTTGAATTCACTCTATACTTATATAGTCTTCCACATGTCAGACATGGAACTAGGTGCCAGGGATGTGATAATAATAATACTAACGAACACTCGTATACTAACTGCCCTGTGAATAGCACTGTGTCAATGCTTTACATATATTAACTCATTTAATCCTGTAAGGTTGTAAAACACCCTTATGAGGTAAGTATTTATGGATGGGGAAAATAAGCCATGAAGATTATATAACTTGGCCAACCTAATACATCCTGTAAGTGATGAAAATGGGATTCAAGCCCAGATAGTCTAATCCCAAATTCAACACTCTTTTAAAACCTCTCTACATAGTGCCTTAGTCTTTAATATTACATTCTACTGTAGTAACATTTTGACCAATCCTCTCTTCCAAATTTCTTTAGGTTTTTTTTTTTTAAAATAAAATCCTAGTTCTCACTAGCCTTAAGGTTTTCCCCATAGTGACTTGCCTATATTGGATGTCACAAATGTTTGTGGTACAGTGTAGTGTAAGGTTTTGGAGCCAAAGGAAGTGGGATTGGAATCCCAGCTCAGCCACTTCCTCAATGCATGATTTCAGTTTATTCATCTGCAAAATAGAAATAATGGAGTTATTGTGAGGATTCAATGAGATAACGCTATAAGGTTTTTAGTACAGTACCTGGCACATAACCAGCTTGCAATAAATGCTCACTGCTGTTGTTTGAGTGAATTATTTGTTTTAAACAATCCTTAAGCATTACTTCCACTTTGAACTAGAAATGAACCTAGAAATATGGAGCCTGAGAGACCTGAGAGGATCTGAGCCAAACCCTAGAGTTGAGAAGTGAGGTCCAGTCAGACAAGAATCCTGATCACTTAATGTCCACTGGAGTTTCTTTATACAGAGAGATCGTTGCTCCCTCCCTCCCTCCATCCCTTCCTTCCTTCTATTACAAACTCACTCCTCACTCCTCACTCACTCAATATACTTTTTATTAAGCACCTGCAAATGTTCCAGGCTCTGTGATAAGGATAAAGCCAGAGCTGGGTTTCAACTCCTGACTCAGTTTATGCTATAGCAGTGGTTCTTAGAGTGTATACCCTGGACCAGCAGCAGGTTTCCTTGTTGTGATGGTTAATTTCATGTGTTAACTTGACTGGGCCATCGGACACCTAGATGTTTGGCCAAACGTTATTCTGGATGTGTGTGTGAGGGTGTCTCTGGATGAGATTAACATTTGAATTGGTGGACTGAGTAAAGCAGATTGCCCTCCCCAATGTGGGTGGGCCTCAATCCATCAATTGAAGACTTGGCTAGAACAAAATGGCTGAGTAAAAGGGGACTCCTCCTACCTGAGTACGTGAGCTGGGGTATCGGTATTCTCCTGCATTTGGACTTAAACTTAAAAATTGGCTCTGCTTGGGTCTCAAGTCTGCTGGCCTTTGTGGTTTTTTTAGGCTTTTAATTTTTTAAATTTTCAAATTTTTATTGGAGCATGGTTGATTTACAATGTTGTGTTTCTGCTGTACAACAAAGTGAGTCAGTTATACATATACATATATCCACTCTTTTTTAGATTCTTTTCCCATATAGGTCATTACAGAGTATTCAGTAGAGTTCCCTGTGCTATACAGTAGGTCCTTATTAGTTATCTATTTTATATATAGTTGTATGTATATGTCAATCCCAATCTCCCAATTTATCCCTCTCCCCTTTTCTCCCCTGGTAACCATAAGATTGTTTTCTACATCTGTGACTCTTATTTCTGTTTTGCAATTAAGTTCATTTGTACCATTTTTTTAGATTCCACATATAAGCAATATCAAATGATATTTGTCCTTCTCTATCTGACTTACTTTACTCAAATCTCTGGGTCCATCCATGTTGCTACAATGGCATTATTTCATTCTTTTTTTATGGCTGAGTAATATTCCATTATATGTGTGTATCACATCTTCTTTATCCATTCCTGTCTCGATGGACATTCAGGTTGCTTGCATATCTTGGTTACTGTAAATGGTGTTGCAGTGAACATTGGGGTGCATGTATCTTTTCGAATTATGCTAGCCTTTGGATTAGAACTCACATTATCTGCTCTCCTGGGTTTCCAGCTTGCTTACTGCAGATCTTGGGATTTCTCAGCCTCCATGACCACATGAACAAATTCTTTTAAATCAATCAACCAATCAGTCTTACTGGCTCTACCTGAGAGTGGGGCCCTGCAACCTGTGTCTAGCCAAGCCCCCCCGACATAACTCTGATGTGCACTAAAGCTTAAGAACCGCTGTGCTCGAGGCACATGTCCCTGATTGACCTGACCAGTCAGGAGGGCAGAATTTTGACACCAGCAGAGTTAACCTCCTGAGTCATTACTTATTTTCAGATATCACAAATGAATGTTGCTTGCCTGATCTAGTCCATTTTGACAGCATATCTTCCCTTCAGTAACAGCCAGAAGGCCCTGGTTGTCCAATCTCTCTTAATGAGTTTAGTGTATATAAATATGAATGTTGGATAAATAAACATATATACAAATAAATATGTTGGATACTTGTTCTTGGTGTTGTTCAATATAAATATATTCTAAAGACTAACTGAAACAGGCAAGAAAGCTCGCCTCAAAGCCCCCAAGGATTCGAACTGCTTTTATTTTTCATGTGTGATGGACCTTATCTAAGGCAAGAGGGCTACAGGGACGATATGACATTTTTACACTACCCGGAGTTCAGCAGAGCCTGCCAGAGTTGCATGGTGCTCCCTCCCCGGGCGCCCGGGTCTCTATTATTCCTTCCCCATTGATTGAACATGCAGCTCTGTTTTGGGGCTCTTCAAGGGCAATCAGAGGTGCTGCAGGAATTCGCATTCTGCTGTGCTAATAGCAAATCACGTGGTGCGCTGTCCTCAGGGCTGTTCTGGGTTCCTGTGAACTGTTGTTGGTGCCCATTTGCCATTTTCATTGAAAGTAAGAGTCCGTAATGAAAGTCACAGACTTTTTCTTGCCTCAAGGAAGATCATCCAGAAAGAGTTTCATTTCTTTCCTAATAGAAGGAGCACTTGAACAGGTAACAGACCTTTTGTGTCAAACACACTGAACTAATACGTGGTCAATGTATAATATACCCACAGGGGTAAGACAGACCTTCGGTCAAATAGCACACTCTGGAATTCTTTGCAGACAGAGCAGCAGTCTATTTTTTTAGCAAATAACGCATAACAAATAGATTGTAACATATAATGGGCTACTAATCAAATAGTCCAATCTTACATCATTTGTCATCACACACACATATTCATTGAGAGCTGCTGCGTACAAGGCAGTGTCAGATGTCATGCTACAGACACACACACACACAAACCTTACATCATCATCATCACCACCAGGTATATACTAGTGCCTACCATGTACAAGCCAGTGTCCTAGGTAATCATGCACAGACACCCAAAAAATAAAAAGCCCTTTGCTGAGTGCCTTTATTAAGTCACCATATATATGTGTGTGTGTATATATATATATATACACACACATTACTCATATCCTCTCAACATCAATATGAGGCAGGCATTGTTGTTACCATTTTTTAGATGAGAAAGTGGCATACAGAATTGTGGAATAATTTGCTCAACATCACTTATTTTGTGAAATGGAAAAACCAGATCTTAAATCTACGTCTTTCTGAATCCAAACTCTGTAAGTTCTTTCTGTGCTTCCAGCAGTTTTTTATCTAAGTGCTAAGTCATAACACATACGTTAACAAAAACAAAAACAAAGAAGCCCTCAACAGTAATGCAAATCTGCGAATACCAAGTGACAGGTGAGGGGTAAGAAGAGTACGTATCAAAGAAACAGATGGACATGGATACTGTTCTACCAAGGTCCAGCCAGGAAATCAGAAACCACACCAGGCATTTTCATGAAGAAATTGACCAAATGGGTATTGGAGGACTGAAAACGCGAAGGGGAAGGAAGCCAGAGGTAACTGCAGGCGGCAGCTGTAGGAACAAAGATGGGAGTTGGAGTTATCAGGACTTAAAAGCTCGGAGGAGGGGCCCTGCCCAGTAGAGGCAGTCCTCTGAGGAGGGGGCACTGACTGGCTACCTCCTCCGCCCTAACTGGTTCATGAACTTGGAGGCAGGGCCCCATGTATGCGGGGTTCAGTCTCATTTATACCCTTGGCTCCATTTGGTGCGGCTCCACCCATGATCTTGGCTCAGTTCTCTCTAGTGGATTTAAAAAGGTAACATTTGCTGGGTTGTCCACCACAACTCAGTAACCAGTACCTGAGTCCACTGACTTAACTCTTTAATTTCAGGAGTTGCTCCTGATACATTTCCCCCTTTAATAGAATAGATTTTACTCCCATTTGGTATGTATTTCTGATTTCCTTCTCTTTTTACAAACAGAAGCCCCCCAGTGTTTATTTTTTCTTTTTCCACATTATTTTCTTCTGATCAGAACTAGTCATCATTTTTATCCCAAGTTGTGGATGAAATTCCTGGGATCTGGGACTTCAGAGGGAAGGATAGTTATGGCAAAAAGAACCCTCAAGTAAAATAAATCAGCTCTCCAGGCTTCAGGCCAGTGCTGGTTCATGATGAACTTTTCTCTAGTGAAAAATACAGACAATGTCAGGAACTGTGAGAGGCAACAGGGCACCATGGTTAAGGGTGAGGGCCGTGGAGCCAGTCAGCCTGGCTTGAATTCTGGCTCTATGATCTTCTGGATGTTACATATCCTTTCTGCACCTCAGTTTTCTCATCTGTGTAATGGCTGTAATAAAACTAGCTGTAGCAAAGGTACTTATGAAGATCTGTTGTTATTACATGCAAGCATATAGAACAATAAGTGCTCAATAAATGCTAATAATGTTATTATTTTTGGACAGGTTAAAGATGCTAATGGCTCTTCCTTGGGAAGGACTGCTTATACTCAGAGATGACATCATTCCTACTATTTTGATCTGAAAATGCTGTTTCTTGCATAAAATGGACTTGACAGTAAATGCAGTGAAATCAAAGTCTTAGAACACTGTAATGAAATACTCCTAAGATATATAAAGAAATGAACAAACATCAAATGAGAATTTGCTCAGGGCTTTTGAGTTTATAATCTAGTAACTTACTCATTCAACATCAATATACTGGTTGCCAGCCATGTACCTGCCAAACCCTGAGACCGTGCTGGAAATACCATGACAAGCAAGGCAGACATGGTTCCTGTCCTCAGGATGGTAACAGTCTACAGGGCTGTTCACATAACTTGTTTAATTTGACCCCCCATAATCACCCTGGGAAAGGGTAATATTATTATTATCCTTGTTTTCAAGAGAAAACTGAAACCTCATGAAGGGAAATGTCATTCCTTGCACAGCACAGCAGAAAAAATTGGGGATTCTTTTCATCATAACATAATGATATACTGTATGTTGGTCTAGTCCTTCTCCCAGGAAACATATCTCTGCTCTTATAATGGAAGGCTGTGGGAAAATGTGCTTAATAAACTTGTATGAAGCTCAGTTTTTCTGGAACACATCTAGTCTGTGAAATGAGACTGAGTATAGATTTGGAAGTTTTTTCCCAAATAGAACACTTGGCTCTGGAATTTAACAATTAGGTCTCCAACCATCTTACCTCTTACTATTTGTGGACTGAAGGGTGTGAATTGTATCTTTAATGCCTTCTGACCTCTTCTTTCCACCTTCTTGATGACCTTTGTGCCTCTCCTATCCCCCAAGAGGAGACTTTACTATGCTAATATGCCCTGTGGATCTCCAAGTGGGGGAACAGAGCATACGTTGGTTCTCTTCTCTTTCTATCCATTTATTTTTTTCTCCCATTATCTTTTTAAAAACATTTTATTGGAATATAGTTGATTTACAATGTTGTGTTAGTTTTAGGCATACAGCAAAGTGATTCAGTTATACATACACATGTATTCATTCTTTTTCAGATTTTTTTCCCAAATAGGTTACTACAAAATACTGAGTATAGTTCCCTGTGCTATACAGTAGGTTCTTGTTAGTTATCTATTTTACATATAGTAGTGTGTGTATTTTAATCCCAAGCTCCTAATTTATCCCGCCCCTCCCCACCCCACGTTTCCCCTTTGGTAACCATAAGTTTGTTTTTGAAATCTGTGAGTCTGTTTCTGTTTTGTAAAGAATTTCATTTATATCATTTTTTAAAATTAGATTCCACATATAAGTGATATCATATGATATTTGTCTTTTTCTGTCTGACTTACTTCACTTAGTATGATAATCTCTAGGTCCATCCATGTTGCTGCAAATGGCATTACTTTGTTTTTATTTTTTTTAATGGCTGAGTAATATTCCATTGTATATATGTACCACATCTTCTTTATCCATTCCTCTGTCAGTGGACATTTAGGTTGCTTCCCTGTCTTGGTTATTGTAAATAGTGTCACAATGAACATTGGCGTACATGTATCTTTTCTTTCTTTTTTTTTTTTTTTTAATTTTTGAATTTTATTTTATTTATTTTTTTATACAGCAGGTTCTTATTAGTCATCAATTTTATACACATCAGTGTATACATGTCAATCCCAATTGCCCAATATCTTTTCGAATTATGGTTTTCCCTCTATATATGCCCAGGAGTGGTATAGCTGGATCATACGGTAGTTCTATTTTTAGTTTTTAAAGAAAACTCCATACTGTTCTCCATAGTGGTTGTACTGTTTTACATTCCCACCAACAGTGTAGGAAGGTTCCTTTTCTCCACATCCTCTCCAGCATTTATTGTTTGTAGACTTTTTGATGATTGCCATTCTGACTGGTGTGAGGCGATAGCTCATTGTAGTTTTGATTTGCATTTCTCTGATAAGTAGTGATGTTGAGCATCTTTTCATATGCTTTTTGGCCAACTGAAGAAATATCTGTTTACATCTTCTGCCCATTTTTTGATTGGGTTGTTGGTTTTTTTGACATAGAGCTGCATGAACTGTTTGTATATTTTGGAGATCAATCCCTTGTCGGTCACTTCATTTGCAAATATTTTCTCCCATTCTGTGTGTTGTCTTTTCATTCTGTTTATGGTTTCCTTTGCTATGCAAAAGCTTTTAAGTTTAATTAGGTCCCATTTGTTTATTTTTGTTTTGATTTTCATTACTCTTGAAGGTGGATCAAAAAAGATCTTGCCGCAATTTATGTCAGAGAGTGTTCTGCCTATGTTTTCCTTTAAGAGTTTTATAGTGTCCAGCCTTACATTTAGGTCTTTGATGCATTTTGAGTTTATTCTTGTGAATGGTGTTAGAGAATATTCTAATTTCATTCTTTTACATGTAGCTGTCCAGTTTTCTGAACACCACTTATTGAAGAGACTGTCTTTTCACCATTGTATATTCTTGCCTCCTTTATCATAAGTGCATGTGTTTACTTCTGGGCTTTCTATCCTGTTCCATTGGTCATTGATATAGAGGGAACTTACCTCAACATAGTAAAGGCCATGTATGACAAACCCAGAGCTAACATCATTCTCAACAGTGAAAAGCGGAAAGCATTCCCTCTAAGATCAGGAACAAGACAAGGATGTCCATGCTTACCATTTTTATTTGACATAGGTTTGGAAGCCCTAGCCTTGGCAATGAGAGAAGAAAAAGAAATAAAAGGAATCCAAATTGGAAAAGAAGAAGTAAAACTGTCACTGTTTGCAGATGACATGATACTATACATAGAAAATCCTAAAGATGCTACCAGAAAACTACCAGAGCTCATCAATGAATTCAGTAAAGTTGCAGGATACAAAATTAATACACAGATATCTCTCACATTTCTATACACTGACAACGAAAGATTGGAAAGAGAAATTAAGGAAACAATCCCATTTACCATCAGATCAAAAAAATAAAATACCTAGGAATAAACCTACCTAAGGAGACAGAAGACCTGTACTCTGAAAACAATAAGATGCCGATGAAAGAAATCAAAGATGACACAAACAGATGGAAAGATATACCATGTTCTTTGATTGGAAGAATCAATATTGTGAAAATGACTATACTACCCAAGGCAATCTACAGATTCAATGTAATCCCTATCAAATCACCAATGGCATTTTTCACAGAAGTAGAACAAAAATTTTTTTAATTTGTATGGAAACACAAAAGACCCCGAATAGCCAAAGCAATCCTGAGAAGGAAAAACAGAGCTGGAGAAATCAGGCTCCCTGACTTTAGACTATACTACAAAGCTACAGTAATCAAAACAATATGGTACTTGCTCCCTTTATCTTTTAAGCAATGTTTCCTAAGGGGTGAGTTGATAACAGTTTAAGATGATAAAAATGTCAAGTCTCAAAGGAAAGGAATTCTGAAGTGACAGGCAAGAGTGTTGATGATTTTAGTATGCACTCTCCTCTCAAATCATAGCACACATTGGCTTTCTGCTCTTTGTTTTAGCTTTTGTTCCATTAATCTCTCATGAAGCTATAGTCACTGGAATAATATATTCATGTTACATCCACACCATGAACTTTTGAGGTAGTATGGCAGGTGCGTTTCATACACAAGCTTATAAATCCTTACAAGAGCCCCAACAAGTAGGTACCTGGTATACAAAAATGGAAACAGAAATTGCCTTTAAATCTCCTTCCTCCTCTGCCTCCTTTTTTATAACAATGTGGAAATTTAATTAAAGAAAGGATTTACAGGTAGGTTAAGTGAATAAGTCACCCAACTAAAAAGCATTGGAGCTAAGATTTGAACCTAGAGCTCTTTGGCAGCAAGGTCTGTGCTTTTCCACTTATACTAGTACTTCTCAAACTTTATACAGCCAGACATGAATTCCACAAGCTATTAAAATGACATCCATGATCAAATATGCTTGTGAAACACTGAATGCAGTCAATTTATTTGGAGATTCACAGTGCATATTTAGCAAATTTAGACATTAAGGACTGCTAAATAGAAGAAAAAAAACCCTATTTATTTAGCTTAACCTAGAATTTGAGTTTCTATTTCTTTCCTGGTTTAAATACTTAAAACACTCTCTGTAGGATGAAGAAATGGGGCTCTGCAATGCAGCAGTCAAAACAATGAGAAAACCAGGACAACTGCTAGGCTTAGATAAAAGACCTCCCTGTGTAGCTAGGGTCACTGTCTGGGTCAGGATGATCTGTTAAAATCTAGAAGGCAGTGTTAATTATGGTCTTAGGAACAGAAAGTGTCATGTAGGGAATGGAAAAGGTCCTTTAAAAGGGAGAGAGGTCTAGGTGGAAAGGATTCCATTTAGCTGGAAGTAGAGCTACAGTATGCTAAGTGAGCAGGAAGAGGCTGTAATTAAAAATAGAATCATCAGGTTGTAATTTTATATACAGTTATAATTGGGTCCTTTCTCATTTTTCATATCAATACCAACAAGAGAGGCCGATTCATTTTCCCAGGGTGACCAACCATCTCAGTTTGCAGTACTTTCAGTCTAAAATTGGAAGAGTCCTGGGTAAACCTGGACTGTTGGTTACCCTACATTTACTGAAAAATGATTATTTGCTAAGGTTGTTACTAATCCTCAGGTACCACATCCATGTAATCTGAACACATTTTTTTTTTTAATTTTTTTAAATTTATTTATTTATTTATGGCTGTGTTGGGTCTTCGTTTCTGTGCGAGGGCTTTCTCTAGTTGCGGCAGGTGGGGGCCACTCTTCATCGCGGTGCATGGGCCTTTCACTGTCGCGGCCTCTCTTGTTGCGGAGCACAGGCTCCAGACGCGCAGGCTCAGTAGTTGTGGCTCACGGGCCCAGCCGCTCCGCGGCATGTGGGATCTTCCCAGACCAGGGCTCGAACCCGTGTCCCCTGCATTGGCAGGCAGATTCTCAACCACTGCGCCGCCAGGGAAGCCCCTAAACACATTTTTAAAGTTTGTTAATTTCATCAAGGGAGTTCATTACACGGATAATTGATGATAGAGTTTTTATGTAGAGTAAAGCATTCTTGCACATTAGATGCTAATCATATAGTTTGGGATTTATCAGGGACCCATCGAATTTTTATTCTTAGCAAGTCAGACCAGAGGGCAGTGTAATTAATCTGATATTGGCCCCCTTAGTAAAGTAGGCCTGGCCCAAGGAGAACTGTGCCAATTCCAGGGCTGACAGGATCCACCTGGGAGGCAGGAAACACCAAGTTTCAAGGTTGCTGCAGCCTCCAGCAAGTGCTCAGCCCCAGAAGTCCATGACGCAAGTTCATAGAGGCTGACAGCCTGAAGCCAGTTGGCCTATGTAAGAGTAGCAGGGATGTGGGCCCTGAATTGGAATGCAAGGCAAAGCTTCAGCTTCTGGGTAGGAGAACTACCAAGAGCAAAGGAGGACCAGTTCTCAAGGGCAAGGCAAGTGCAGGAGGCCCATGGGAACATCTAGGAGGAGTGAGAGGCAATGTGTGGACCTGCACAGAGGGCCTCACACCCAGATGTAGGGCAGCCTGCAAGGTCTTTACTTGGATTACTAGCCTAATCCAAGCCAGTGGACTCCCTTCAAGACATTTTTTTTAAATTTAATTTTATTTATTTTTTTATACACAAGGTTCTTATTAGTCATCTATTTTATACACATCAGTGTATACACGTCAATCCCAATCACCCAATTCATCACACCACCACCCCCACCCCCACACCACTTTCCCCCCTTGGTGGCCATACGTTTGTTCTCTACATCTGTGTCTCAGTTTCTGCCCTGCAAACCGGTTCATCTGTACCACTGTCTAGGTTCCACATATATGCGTTAATATACGATATTTGTTTTTCTCTTTCTGACTTACTTCACTCTGTATGACAGTCTCTAGATCCATCCACGTCTCAACAAATGACCCAATTTCATTCCTTTTTATGGCTGAGTAATATTCCATTGTATATATGTACCACATCTTCTATATCCATTCGTCTGTCGATGGGCATTTAGGTTGCTTCCATGAACTGGCTATTGTAAATAGTGCTGCAATGAACATTGGGCTGCATGTGTCTTTTTGAATTATAGTTTTCTCTGGGTATATGCCCAGTAGTGGGATTGCTGGATCATATGGTAATTCTATTTTTAGTTTTTTAAGGAACCTCCATACTGTTCTCCATAGTGGTTGTATCAATTTACATTCCCACCAACAGTGCAAGAGAGTTCCCTTTTCTCCACACCCTCTCCAGCATTTGTTGTTTGTAGATTTTCTGATGATGCCCATTCTAACGGGTGTGAGGTGATACCTCATTGTAGTTTTGATTTGCATTTCTCTAATAATTAGTGATGTTGAGCAGCTTTTCATGTGCTTCTTGGCCATCAGTATGTCTTCTTTGGAGAAATGTCTATTTAGGTCTTCTGCCCATTTTTGGATTGGGTTGTTTGTTTTTTTAATATTGAGTTGCATGAGCTGTTTATATATTTTGGAGATTAATCTTTTATCTTATGATTCATTTGCAAATATTTTCTCCCATTCTGAGGGTTGTATTTTCATCTTGTTTATGGTTTCCTTTGCTGTGCAAAAGCTTTGAAGTTTCATTAGGTCCTATTTGTTTATTTTTGTTTTTATTTCCATTACTCTAGGAGGTGGATCAAAAAAGATTTTGCTGTGATTTATGTCAAAGAGTGTTCTTCCTATGTTTTCCTCTAAGAGTTTTATAGTGTCCGGTCTTACATTTAGGTCTCGAATCTGTTTTGAGTTTATTTTTGTGTATGGTGTTAGGGAGTGTTCTAGTTTCATTCTTTTACATGTAGCTGTCCTGTTTTCCCAGCACCACTTATTGAAGAGACTGTCTTTTCTCCATTGTATATCCTTACCTCCTTTGTCATAGATTAGTTAACCATAGGTGCATGGGTTTATCTCTGGGCTTTCTATCTCGTTCCATTGATCTATCTGTGATGGAGAATGTTCCATGAGCACTTGAGAAGAAAGTGTAATCTGCTGTTTTTGGATGGAATGTCCTATAAATATCAGTTAAATCTATCTGGTCTATTGTGTCATTTAAAGCTTCTGTTTCCTTATTTATTTTCATTTTGGATGATTTGTCTATTGGTGTAAGTGAGGTGTTAAAGTCCCCACTATTATTGCGTTACTGTTGATTTCCTCTTTTATAGCTGTTAGCAGTTGCCTTATGTATTGAGGTGCTCCTATGTTGGGTGCATATATATTTATAATTGTTATATCTTCTTCTTGGATTGATCCCTTGATCATTCTGTAGTGTCCTTCCTTGTCTCTTGTAACATTCTTTATTGTAAAGTCTATTTTATCTTATCTGATATGAGTATTGCTATTCCAGCTTTCTTTTGATTTCTATTTGCATGGAATATCTTTTTCCATCCCCTCACTTTCAGTCTGTATGTGTCCCTAGGTATGAAGTCGGTCTCTTGTAGACAGCATATATCTGGGTCTTGTTTTTGTATCCATTCAGCAACCCTGTGTCTTTTGGTTGGAACATTTAATCCATTCATGTTTAAGGTAATTATTGATATGTATGTTCCTATTACCATTTTCTCAATTTTGGGGGGTTTGTTTCTGTAGGTCCTTTTCTTCTCTTGTGTTTCCCACTTAGAGAAGTTCCTGTAGCATTTATTGTAGAGCTGGTTTGGTGGTGCTGAATTCTCTTAGCTTTTGCTTGTCTGTAAAGCTTTTGATTTCTCCATCGAATCTGAACGAGATTCTTGCCGGGTAGAGTAATCTTGGTTGTAGGTTCTTCCCTTTCATCACTTTAAGTATATCATGCCACTCCCTTCTGGCTTGTAGAGTTTCTGCTGGGAAATCAGCTGTTAACCTTATGGGAGTTCCCTTGTATGTTATTTGTCATTTTTCCCTTGCTGCTTTCAATAATTTATCTTTCTCTTTAATTTTTGCCAATTTGATTACTATGTGTCTCGGCGTGTTTCTCCTTGGGTTCGTCCTGTATGGGACTCTCTGTGCTTCCTGGACTTGGGTGGCTATTTCCTTTCCCATGTTAGGGAAGTTTTTGACTATAATCTCTTCATATATTTTCTCTGGTCCTTTCTCTCTCTCTTCTCCTTCTGGGACCCCTATAATGTGAATGTTGCTGCGTTTAATGTGTCCCAGAGGTCTCTTAGGCTGTCTTCATTTCTTTTCATTCTTTTTTCTTTATTCTGTTCCGCAGTAGTGAATTCCACCATTCTGTCTTCCAGGTCACTTATCCATTCTTCTGCCTCAGTTATTCTGCTATTGATTCCTTCTAGTGTAGTTTTCACTTCAGTTATTGTATTGTTCATCTCTGTTTGTTTGTTCTTTAATTCTTCTAGGTCTTTGTTAAACATTTCTTGCATCTTCTCAATCTTTGCCTCCATTCTTTTTCCGAGGTCCTGGATCATCTTCACTGTCATTATTCTGAATTCTTTTTCTGGAAGGCTGCCTATCTCCACTTCATTTAGTTGTTTTTCTGGGGTTTTATCTTGTTCCTTCATCTGGTACATAGCCCTCTGCCTTTTCATCTTGTCTATCTTTCTGTGAATGTGGTTTTTGTTCTACAGGCTGCAGGATTGTCATTCTTCTTGCTTCTGCCGTCTGCCCTCTGGTGGATGAGGCTATCTAAGAGGCTTCTGCAAGTTTCCTGATGGTAGGGACTGGTGGTGGGTAGAGCTGACTGTTGCTCTGGTGAGCGGAGCTCAATAAAACTTTAATCCACTTGACTGTTGATGGGTGGAGCTGGGTTCCCTCCCTGTTGGTTGTTTGGCCTGAGGTAACCCAACACTGGAGCCTACCTGGGCTCTTTGATGGGGCCAATGGCGGACTCTGGGAGGACTCACGCCAAGGAGTACTTCCCAGAACTTCTGCTGCCAGTGTCCTTGTCCCCACAGTGAGCCACAGCCACCCGCGGCCTCTGCAGGAGAGCCTCCAACACTAGCAGGTAGGTCTGGTTCAGTCTCCCCTGGGGTCACTGCTCCTTCCCCCGGGTCCCGATGCGCTCACCACTTCGTGTGTGCCCTCCAAGAGTGGAGTCTCTGTTTCCCCCCAGTTCTGTCAAAGTCCTGCAATCAAATCCCAGTAACCTTCGAAGTCTGATTCTCTAGGAATTCCTCCTCCTGTTGCCGGACCCCCAGGTTGGGAAGCCTGACGTGGGTCTCAGAACCTTCACTCCAGTGGGTGGACTTCTGTGGTATAAGTGCTCTCCAGTCTGTGAGTCACCCACCCAGCAGTTATGGGATTTGATTTTACTGTGATTTCGCCCCTCCTACCATATCATTGTGGCTTCTCCTTTGTCTTTGGATGTGGGGTATCTTTTCTGGTGAGTTCCAGTGTCTTCCTGTCGATGATTGTCCAGCAGCTAGTTGTGATTCTGGTGTTCTCGCAAGAGGGAGTGAGAGCACGTCCTTTTACTCCGCCATCTTGGTTCCTAATCCAGTTTCTGCTTTATAACAAAGTGAGTCCACTATACATATCCCTTCAAGACATTTAATATCAAACTTCTCATGACTGTGAAGAGATCAAGGGCCCCAGGCTTTTTAAATCCTTCCTGTCTGAGAAGGGCATGACTGAACCTATAGATGGGAAGATCATTAGAACCAGCCAGGGGAAGACAAGAAAAGAAGAAATAGGGTCGACTAATTGTCAGGTGCAGCGATGCTCATTCAATTACGGATGACTTGGAAGTTCTGTGAATTAAGCAGAGAAACCAACTTTGAAGTCACAGTAGTCTTCAACCCACTCAATTTGTGAGAAATATATGTGGAACACCCATTAATACTGTGTTTGCATGCGTTACCCTCTTCAACATCCCTTTTAAGCTCTTCTGGAGAACAGATGCTTGCTGTGGGTAGGATTTCTCATAGACAAAGGCTTGGAGAATGTGGGACTTGGGCATTCAGCTCCAAGTCATCTCACATCAGGGCAAATGTAAGTGGTTGCTTTATTCTTAAAGAAAGAAGAAATGTTCATTCTCTAAGTCTGTGAGTCTGTTTCTTCTGTTTTGCAAATAAGTTCATTTGTATCATTTTTTTTTAAAGATTCCTCATATAGGTGATATCATATGATATTTGTATTTCTCTGTCTGACTTACTTCACTTAGTATGGTAATCTCCAGGACTATCCATGTTGTTGCAAATGGCATTATTTCACTCTTTTTAATGGCTGAGTAATACTCCATTGTATACATTTACAACATCTTCTTTATCCATTCCTCTGTCAATTTAAAATTGAATTAAAAATGAATGTAGAATCCAGGCTGAGTATATTCCAGCCAGGTGTGTTATGTCCAGAACAACTGTAAATGAAGCTCACCATATTGAAATCATGACAAAATTGAACTTATTTGATTGTTGAAGGTTTTGTTACATAGGAGGTATACAAAAAGAGTCACTGTGGTTTTATTAAAGGGAAAATGAGAAATATCAACTGAGGGCATAATGATTTCACCAGGAGTAGGAGAAGAGACAGCAGAATCTGAATTTAAATATGGCACATGTGTCAGCTGTATAGAATTTCAGAAGCAAAAGAAGACATTCACCACAAGCTTCTAGATTACAGGCAGAAATCTGTGGAATAGATTTATTTACCTATAGCAGGAATAAGCATTTAATTATTGTAAAGGATTACAGAGGATATTTGAAATAATACAACTTCTCACTACAAAATACATTGCAACTGGTCACCTACAAACTCCCTAGAAAAGCTGGTAAAAAAAAAAGGCAGGGGGACTTGGCAAAGCTGTCATCCTTATTATTTATCATGTAGGACCTCTTTTACAAAGAAAGTAGTGGTCTGTTTATTTTCCAGTTAAAAAATGAAAGAGTTACTTTCTGAAATTTCAGTTTTGGAGTCCACGGTCCTGCGTATCTTCTGAACCTACATAAAAACATCTGATTTGAAGTAGGCTGGTGTTGAATTATGATGCTGAGAAGAGTGCCACCACACTCTAAAACTTTGCAAAATGAAAGCCCTTGTAAAGTCCCTGTTAAAATACTACTTTTTTTCAGTAAGGCATCTTATAGAACACTTCAAATGACTGGAGGGGAAATAAAGAGATTAATCACTTTATAAGCACCAATTAATGTGGCTCTATATGCTATTGGTGTCTTACTGGACAATGAATTTTTAAAAAGAAATAAAAGTTTCTAGGACTTACATTGCTATGCTTCAGCTAATGACTGCTTATTATTTCCTGGCTTAACTACTCACTGATTTATATCCTTAAAGCAAAGTCCTAACAATTATTTCTTTTACTTGAAAGTCCAATTTCAGATTTACTACTCTGTGGTCAGTTTCTCTGAAAGGGAAGATCTAGAAACAAACAAGTGGTATAATTTTCCAAAAACGACTCTGTAGATTAAGTTACAAGTGGGATTTCTTTGGGTAGCAACTTTCCCAGATCTCCTTCCTACACCTCTGGGCTTACCCTGTTATTCAATTATTATTCTATTAAGCTCACTTTTTGCTACTCTTTTTAATATGGATAATGTTAGGGTTTTGCCGTCTTTTTGGCTCTCCTCATGTACTTTCTCTGGACCATCTCCTCAACAGCCATTACTTCAAATGACATCTCTAAGCCAATGGCACTAAATTTATAGCTCTACCCAAGACTTTCTCTAAAGCTCTTAACTGCCTTATTGACACCTTCCCTGGGAGATTTCAGTCATATCAA
This sequence comes from Balaenoptera borealis, assembly GCF_965194805.1. Classification (NCBI taxonomy): domain Eukaryota; kingdom Metazoa; phylum Chordata; class Mammalia; order Artiodactyla; family Balaenopteridae; genus Balaenoptera; species Balaenoptera borealis. The sequence goes on along the minus strand of NC_138870.1, from coordinate 21,973,882 downwards.
ACTTGACATCTCCAAAACTGAACTGGCCATCATCTGCTTCTCTTTTATTCTCTATTTCAGGAAGTGGCACCACCACCCAACACTTATCAGTTGGCCAGGCCAGAAAGTTATGTTTAAAGCCTCTCTCTTTTTTTTTTTTTTTTTTGGCTGCACCGTGTGGCTTGTGGGATCTTAGTTCCCCGACTAGGGATTGAACCCAGGCCCTTGGCAGTGAGAGTGAGGAGTCCTACCCACTGGACTGCCAGGGAATTCCCCAAGCCAGAAATTTATGAATTATCTTAGACTTTACTCTCCCTGCAGAATGACCCTCTACAACGAGTATTGCTCACAGTCTACTGTGAAGTTCCTGACAAGTCCCCTCTTGCCATGTGTGGCTCTTGATGGCTCCTGATCATCCATCTCACACTGGGTGATGCCATTAAAGTTCTCTTGTGGTGCTAAAGCTGCATGAAGGTCTGGAGTGAGGTGAGAGGGGATGTCCCCACTACCCTCTGGGTCATGGTGTCTTAAAAGCCAAATCAAGCCTCCAACTCCTCTCTCTCCCTCTCCACCCCCCTCCTTCACCTCTTTCATCCAGTTATGATTCGTGACGCTGAGCAGAAGACAGCTGCCAAACTGTACTGAGAATCATTCCTATATTCTAACTGCAGATGTGTTTCTGGAAACAGTATAGAGGATCCTCAAAAAATTAAAAATAGAACTTCCATATGATCCAGCAATTCTACTACTGGATATTTATCCAAAGAAAATGAAAATACTGATTCGAAAAGATATATGCACCCCTATGTCCACTGCAGCATTATTTACAATAGCCAAGGTATGGAAGCAACCTAAGTATTCATCGATGGATGAATGGATAAAGAAAAAAAATATATATATATATATAATGCAATAGTACTCAGCCATAAAAAGAATGAAATCTTGCTGTTTGGGATAACATGATACCATGAGTGGACCTAGACGGTATTATGCTAAGTGAAATAAGTCAGAGAAAGATAGGTACCATACGATTTCACTTATATGTGGAATCTAAGAAACAAAGCAAACAAACAAAACAAAGTAGAAACAGACTCATAGATACAGAGAACAAATTGGTGAGCACCAGAGGGGAGGGGAGTGGGGGTTGGGCAAAATAGGTGAGGGGGATTAAGAGGTACAAACTTCCAGTCAAAAAATAAATAAGTCATGGGGTTATAAGGTAAATCATAGGGAATATAGTCAATAATATTGTAATAACTTTGTAAGGTGAAAGTTAGTTACTGGACTTACACTGTTGTGATCAATTTGTAATGTACATAAATGTCACATCACTCCGTTGTGCACTTGAAACTAATATAATGTTGTATGTCAACTATACTTCAATTAAAATTTTTTTATTTGAAAAAAAAGACAGTTCTGAGTTCTCCAAAAGACGCTCTGGGATACCCCTTTGTACACATCCAGGATGTCTAAACCCAGTTTAGGCTCAGGCTGGGATATCAATCATCTACTTAGACAAATGATATGTGCAGCCTGAGATTCTAGACAACTCCTGAATGCCTTTATTTACCAGGTCTGGGACTAAGATTTGAGGAGCTGCCTGAAAACCACTGTTCACTTGTCAAAAAACAGCAGTTCAAGATCATAACATTTGGAAAGTGTTTTGGTGTTTACATAAAGAAGTCAGAAAGAGGCTCCCTTCCCATGGTCCCTGCACCTAAGGCTCTTTGCTAAACAAACATGCTGTTTGAGATATGGTTTTTTAAGCCCTCTGCCCACTAGAAAAGAGGACGCTGATCACCCAGTTTGTATAATGTGGTCTTGAGGCAGCAATAACTGGTCCCTGTGGCCCTGCTGAACAAGGGCTGAGTCACCCACCGAGTGGGGAGATGTGAGAACGTCACTTGTACCTATTGTCTGGTGATCTCACTGGGAGTCATTGCTGAGTTTCAACCAATTTTCAAGGGATTTTTTTCTTCAGTGACCATCCTAAGTGTTATACTACTCTCATGAAACAAAAGGCCTGAGAATTTTTTCTGACATTTTTGTGTGGAAGATAACTTAAGCTTTGCAGAAATTTGTGGCTCATTTCAGAGTCTGCCCTTTTGTACTAACTAGTATGCATCGTCTTCAATGCCTCAGACATTTCACAGATATCTAGAGAAATATTGAACTTACGATGTTATCTGATTAAATGAATGAAAATCTAAGAGTACAACCAACTAAAATTTGGCTTTCTGCTGATAAGCCCACTTGAATCACAATACTTTCAAACACAGGTCATTCCTTTTTCCCTCCCTACTCCTTGGGGGCAATGTCAGCGTTTTTTTTCTTACATTCTACTACTTCCTCTTCTTTTTTCTTTTTCATCCTGAGAGTGATGGGAGCAAGCTGATATTTTAGAAGGACCAGCCCAGTATCTGAGAGGAGGATGGATGGGAGGGGAGCCTGGAACAGGGAATTAGGGTGGGGGCAGATGCCACATCCAGACAAGCTGAGAGCCTGGCTGAGAGAGGACTGGGGGGCCATGTCAGTAGGCTCAGGTGTGGGAGGAGCCAGGACAGCTCTCCTTGGCACAGGTGTGGCTTATGGAGATGGATGGGGGCAGATGGGGAGGAGGGAGTTGCTGGCGTTGAGATGCCTTTGGGACATCCAAGGAAAGTGCTCAGAGACAACTGTCTTGGAGGGTCTGGTGTCTGTGAAGCATCTGGGTTTTACTCCCTAAAACAGATCTGAACTTCCCCACAAGTCCCTAAGCACTGGGTAGCCAGGGTGGAGGGTGTAAGGGAAAGCCAATCAATACGTAAACATCACCATTTTTCTTACTAGTTTAAATTATTCAACTCCTTTGGGTCAGTGCTCGGTCTTTGTTTTGTTTCTTAAAATGTAATTTAATTTTCTTTATTTTTCTCTTCCTTATGAAGTCCATAGCATCTGATTATATAAGAGCCCGCCCCCATCTCTGTCTCTGTGGGTCACTTTATTGTCTCCATGTTTTTGAGGAGCAAAGAGAAGTCCCATGCACCTAGAGAATAGAGAGCTAGGGGAGGGTCTCTGCCAGGTGAGTCTGGGATGTCACAGGGGCTGGATCATAATGACCTGGTGAGCTGAATTGAGAACTTTGTTCCTTATTCTAAGAGAAATCAGAAGCCTTTTAAGGGTCTTAAAAGGGTGAAATGATGCCTGAAGTGTTGGTGTTTTGGGTTTTTTTTTAACATCTTTATTGGAGTATAATTGCTTTACAATGGTGTGTTAGTTTCTGCTTTATAACAAAGTGAATCAGTTATACATATACATATGTTCCCATATCTCTTCCCTCTTGCATCTCCCTCTCTCCCACCCTCCCTATCCCACCCCTCTAGGTGGTCACAGAGCACTGAGCTGATCTCCCTGTGCTATGCGGCTGCTTCCCACTAGCTATCTACTTTACGTTTGGTAGTGTATATATGTCCATGCCACTCTCTCACTTTGTCACAGCTTACCCCTCCGCCTCCCCATATCCTCAAGTCCATTCTCTAGTAGGTCTGTGTCTTTATTCCCGTCTTGCCACTAGGTTCTTCATGACCTTTTTTTTTTTTTTCCCCTTAGATTCCATATATATTAGAACTACCATACGACCCAGCAATCCCACTACTGGGCATATACCCTGATAAAACCATAATTCAAAAAGAGTCATGTACCTGATGTGTTTTTTTAAAGACAAAGACAATGCAAAGAATGGAACTGAGTGAGGCAGGAGCAAATGTGGGAGAGCAGTTAGAGGCCAAGGCAATAGTTAGGGCAAGAGGATGACAGTGGCAACTGTGGTGACAGTGAAGGTGGGGAAGTGTTAGGAGAAAAAGTGGGCAGAACTTGGGGATTGTTTAGATGGGGGTTCATAAAAGAGAGAGAGGAATCTAGCGTGATTCCAAGGTTTCTGCGAAGAGCGACAGAGGGCACGGTGGTAGCTGCCTGCGAGAGATGAGGAAGAAGAGCAGGCTTGGTGGAGTGAGGGTTCCCCTAGATTTCCGCACCCATGACTCTCCCACACCTGCCTGGCCAGTTCGAACTGCCGCCGCCGTTCCCACACAATCAACTGTGGCGACGGAGATAACTGGACCTCTGGCTCCACAACTCACGCAAATTATCCACCCTCAGCTGGGCCTCCCGGCTCTTTGGAAAGATTTGTATTAATTTCAAATTAGATCTTTTTTCTGTTCCTCATATGAAGTTTTAAAAACATTTTTACTCTTTCTATATTTCCAGTTCTATCTTCCTCATCAGTTTTAGCAAACTACCTTGCCTCTTAATTTACTTAAAAATGTAGAGGCCAAATGATGTGATTTTCCTCAAATTTTCTTACATCCACTTTAAAACTTCTCTAAACCTTCATTTTGTTCTCTTTTCTTTCTTTCCTCGTGGGAGAAATGTCCCTGTCCCCTTCCTAAGCTTTTCTCTCCACCTGTGTTCCCATACCACTCCATTCCACTTTTTCTGGAACATTGTCTCTTAGACTGTCCCCAATCTCATATCTCATGTTGAAGGAAATAGTGTTTTTCTCTGAGTCCAGTATTTATACACTCAATGTAGAAAATTTGGAAGATACAGAAAGGAACAAAGATAAATGCAAAATCCACCTACGATCTCATACAACAGAGAAAACCACTCTTGATTTCTAATTTTTTAAAAAAATTTCTCTTGCTACTGCTCCCTCCCCTCAGCCTGAAAACATGTTCAATTCTTCTCTTATTTCTTCTCTTGGTTTTCCTATTTCAGTTAGTGGTATTACCTTTTTAATCTTATTATCTTTTATTCAGGCAAGGTAGACAATAGGGAATCATCTCTGAGGCTTCACTTTCCTCAATTCAACATAAAATTCTGCTGATAATATCATACTGATTACTTACTTGTGTCAGGCCCATTGCTAAGTACATTAGCTGCATTTTCCCAATCAATCTTTCACTGCACTGCATTATTCTTGTTTTATATGTAAGAAAAAAGAAACTTTGAGGTTCACAGCTAAGTGATGAAGTCACAGTTTGAACTCAAGCCTGTTTGTCTCCAAAGCTGGTGTCTTGATGTCTTTTCAATTTGTCTTGTCCTGCCTTTTTCCACTGCCGTTGCTCTAGCTCACATCATCACAGCGGAAGCTCTGTTAGCAGATCCCCAATTAGCCAAATCAGCTCATTAACAACACTTTCCCATCCTCTTTCACACTCATCACTGGAGACTAGTAGGAGATTGTCTGCTACGCTAAACTTTCCTGGTCCCATCAATTTAGTTGTATGTTTACCAAGAAACAGTTGTATTTTGTTCACAAGCCAGTCAATGCAGTTGTACTTTTCAATATGTTACAGCATTTAATTAAATATTATGTAAACCAATGAAACCTGAGTGTGAAAGAGAGCTGTTCCTATGAAAACTAAGTTGTAATTCTTTGGGAAGACTTGGTGAGAGTGAGTGGCTGAAAATATTATAATTCAAATAAGCATGAGAAAGGTGAACCAAACATAATTGGGAAAAGTTTGTAAACATGTCTTTAAGATTCTGCACTCTGGTCTTTGCTGCAATATAAAGAAATGGAAACATGAGTGTGGCTCAGGTAAGAAAAATGATACAATTCCAATTAGCAAACTTATACTCAGAGGAAGGGCCTTGGCACTCTATTATACAATTGCTGGATGAGTGTACTCATATATGTCTTAGGTTAAAAGTGTAATCTCTAAGGAAAGTGTATACATCTTTTCTTAATTCCCTACTTGTTAAAGCAAATGACTGATCAAATTCAGTCCCTGATTTCATTGAATGGGAGACCTTCCACCGTATCTCCCATTAACTCCCAAATAGTAACAGCACGTTTCATCTGATCCCCTAGTCTTCAGTCATCATTTTCTCCATTCAGTTAACAAGTATTTCTAGGAGCCTACTAATTACCAGCATTACCTTCTTAAAACTCAGATCTAAGCCTCTCACTCCTCTACTCGCAATAACTCAATGCCTTTCCATTGTCTACATAATGAAGCTAAAATTACTTAGCAGAATATTAAAGACCTGCAGGGATCTGATTTCCACCCCCCTTTTTAGCTTCGGCTTCTTAACACAGCACTTCATGTCCTTTAACCTCATCACTCACACCCTGGCTCTTGCCCAAACACATGACACCTTTCAGCATTCATCCTGAGAGAGGCTGGGATGAACTTTATATTTGCATTTCTCATCAATTTACTCATTATTGAAAATAGTAGTTAATGGTGAGAAGTATATTGTTCATAGAAATTACATATTACAGAAAATGCTAAAAGCATCTGAATAAATTTTGCTGAATACACTTCAAGTTGTAAAGTCAAGAGTATCACACAATTATAGTCTGGGGGTGGAGGTGGGGGAGTGTTAACTTGTCTTTAAATAAGCAGAAGTTTAGATTTCCCTGTACTCAAGAAAATTTAGTAAAGGTTAAAAAGTCTGCATAGAAATGATGACTTGACTTTCCTTATCCAGTTGTCCAGTCAGGAAAAATATCTAGTTCCTAGGTGACAAATATCAATGGACGGTTGTCATTACTGTCCTCCGTCTTTTGTCCCTCTCACTCACATTCTTTCCCTGGGAGTCTTACTCCTGTGGGCTGTCTCGGCTGCCACTACTGCAGAGAACTCTTTAAGTGTCCATCTCAGCTAGGGCACCTCTGTCAGTTCCACTCTTCTCTTTCCCATTGCCGTTGTGTATTTTCCATGGCAAAACACCATCCAACACACCAGAGTTTAAAATGGAACTTTCCCGGGACTTCCCTGGTGGCACAGTGGTTAAGAATCCTCCTGCCAATGCAGGGGACACGGGTTTCAGGCCTGGTCTGGGAAGATCCCACATGCCATGGAGCAACTAAGCCCGTGCGCCACAACTACTGAGCCTGCGCTCTAGAGCCCACGAACCACAACTACTGAGCCCTCGTGCCACAACTACTGACGCCCCTGCGCCTAGAGCCCATGCTCCACAAGAAGAGAAGCCACCGCAATGAGAAGCCTGTGCACCGCAAGGAAGAGTAGCCCCCGCTAGCCGCAACTAGAGAAAGCCCGTGCGCAGCAACAAAGACCCAATGCAGCCAAAGATAAATAAGTAAAATAAATAAACTTTAAAAAAATAAAATAAAATGGAACTTTCCCAGCAAACTCACTTTCCTCCACTTTTTTGTGGGGGACCACCACCTCAAGGTTTTGGAGTGATCTCTTTTGCTCTGGGGGATCTGTTTTGCTCTTTGCTCTTCCTTAGGCCACTGTTGCCCATTATTTCTTCCTATAAAGGTTGAATGATTAAGGGCTTTGAAAACTGTAAGCATACTTGCCCCTTTACAGTCAAACTTCTTGAAATATTTGTTCACACTCACTGTATTCATGTTGTTACTTCCTGTTCACGTCTCAACCCAGTGTAATACGGCTTCTGCCCCCAAACTTTTACTGAAGCTGTTTGCATCGAGGTTGCCAATTACTGCCCTGGTGCTACATTTGATAGATGTGTCTCAGCTGTCAACCTAATTCCTTGTAGACTTTGATATTTAGACCACTTCTTCTGCTTGAAATAAATCTTCCCCTCAGCTTCTGTGACCCTTCTTTATCTCACAGGCTACTTCATCATATTGTTCTTTTTAGGCTCCTTTCTCCTGCCTTTTAAAAACTGTGTCTGATCTTCAGAGTCCTGAGTCTCCTTGTCTCCTCCCTCTATGTCCTCCTCTAAGAAATCTCATCAATTTCCATGGCTTTCCTCACCACCTCTATGTCCACGACCACCAGCTCTGATTCTCCAGCCCCGTTCTTCACCTGAGCTCTCAAGATGCGCTTATCTAACTGCCTCTTGAATATTCTACATGCACATCGACTTCAACCTGCCTGGGACTGAACTTACAAAAATCCAAAAAGTACTCCTTTTTCTCTTTTTTTTTCTTGGCAAATGGTACCACTGATCATCCAGTTACTCAAGCCTGAAACAAAGATACCAGTCTTGACTTCTCTTTCTTCTTTATTTCCTAATCAATATCAAGGTTGTCAACTCTACTTTTGAAATATTTCTTAAATTCCACCACTTTTTCCAACCTTTCTGCACTATTATGTTTCAACCCACGATGATATCTCCCATCGATTTCTGCTGCAGTCTCTAAACGGGTTCCCTGCCCCCATGCTGGCCCCTCTCCAATCTGTTTTCCAGGCTGCAGCAGAATTCCTCTTTCTAAGCATACAAATTTAATCACGTCACTTCCCAACTCTCCTGTTCATGTGTCTCCACACTGCCTTCGGCATTAATTCTAATCTCTCTCACATGGTTTAAAGGGCCCTTTCGTGATCAAGCCTGCTCACCGCTGAAGATGCATCCTTTGCTACCCACTCATTCCTTCCGCGGTGCTTCTCTAAGTTCCCAGACTGTGTCAATTCTCTACCTGTGGACTCCGGCCATCCCCATCAACCTGCTCATCTCTAATCAGGCTCTCCTCTCTGCTTATGATCTCTGCAACCTCCCCCCTGCACTTTATTCCTCCAACATATTTTTTGAACACTAACTATGCACCAGGCATTGTTCCCCATGCTTAGACCACAGCAAGGAGCAACGCGGGCACATCGTTGAATTCATGAGGCTCAGAGGAGTCCACTGGACACTCAGAGAAGCCAACTTAGGCCATTGCAGTCCTTTGAAATAAGAGGGGACACCGGGAGCTCCAAGAGCCCCGATGAGGGCATCTCACTCAGTCTGGGAGCAGGAAGCTTCCTAAGGGCGGTGTTATTTAGAGTGTTTGTTAGACCTGAGACAACATAGAAAGATAAGAAGCCAGGGAGTTTATGAAAGACCTCAAAATGCAAATCTTTCTTATGTCTTCTGCTTTTCCTTCTCCCTTCTCACTCCTCTAACTCTTCTCCCTCTCCACATCCCACTACCTCCATTCTTTAAATAAACACTTTTTTTCCTTCACTTGTGGCATCCATTTTTCATACAGACATTCCCAGCTCTTCAGCAAACCCACCAGCTCCCTTTCTTCAAGTCTCTCCTCAAGGCAAAAAGGAGGAAACCTCATCCCTTATTGCAGCCCTGTCATCCATCTCTTGGACAAAGCTATCAGCTAACTTATAGCTAACGAAGGGCATGCCCAGATGTTCTCTTTTTATCCTTCTGCTGTACACGTTTTTCCAATTGTCCATTTGTCTGATCATATTTCCTAATTGTCTACAACGTCAAATTGTCTATAAGAAATGGGCAACCCATGATCTCCTCTCCAAAATAATACAGCACACATCAGGTTAAGAAGCCTTCTCTCAGAGCCTTGAGATTCCTGTCAGACCTCAGGCTTGCCACAATAGCATGGTGGTAAGCTTTCTAGACTTTCTTGAGCCATAGTTATACCTCACATACAGGAAAAATTAATGATCAGCTAACCCCACGAATCTCTCAACCTTCTACTTTTAAAGGGTCATATCATGCTAAAAAGAATTAGTCCCCTTAGGGCTTGTCATTTTACATAGTCCCTCCATTCAAGAATGGTTCCCATTTTAAATCTAAAATATGGCACGAACGAACCTATCTACAAAACAGAAACTTATAGACATAGAGAACAGACTTGTGGGCAAGTGGTGGGCAGGAGGGAGAGGGATGGATTGGGAATTTGGGGTTAGTAGATGCAAACTATTACATTTAGAATGGATAAACAACAAAGTCCTACTGTATAGCACAGGGAACTATATTCAATATCCTGTGATAAACCATAATGGAAAAGAATATAAAAAAAGAATGTCTATATGTGTATAACTGAGTCACTTTGCTGTACAGCAGTAATTAACACAGCATTGTAAATCAACTCTACTCCAATAAAAATATACATGTAAAAAAGAATGGTTCCCATTTTAAAAGATTTTAATAAGATGAGAAATATCCTAGGATAAATTTGCAGTCTCCCCACCTCCCATCCTCTCCCAGCGTAAAGAAGAGGGTGGCCTTACCTGTGATTGGTCAGTGGCTGCAGGTGACTCTGCCTTGCATCAGGAATGTCATTGTTTTCCTCACTCACTACAGCCTGAAGATTTGGCAACAGGGCTGGTGCTTATATGTAAAAGGAAGCTAATCATTTCATTCTTTTGTTGGAACATTTTCCTACCCACTTGCAAATAATCTTCCCTTTCCTTTAACGGCTCCTCTCTGAAGAGACCCACAACAGCACTTTCATGAGAAGAGCTGTGGTCGGAGCCCAGGAGGAGACAACGGAATGCTGGGACCAGGGGTCCGGGCTAGAGGTCAGTGTCCACTGGCTTCTGGCTAACTGGCTCCCAGTCTCTCCAAAGGGAGCTCTTAACAGAGGCAGATGGAGACTTCCATTTAATTCCATGTGGTATAAAAAAATGTAATTGTTTCACCCATAAAGGCAGTCATGTTTCTATAACAATGGCTTCATTCAGGGCTGCCGAGAGTCATTATTGCCAGTTCTTTTGGGAACTTTATGAGCAATCATTTTCTTGGTCTGAAGCAAAAGAAGAATCAGAACACAAGGCTCTCTTTTTCCATTTTTGTTTTTGAAATATAAAAAGAGACATCACCTGAGTGCTTTAATCATGAGCACCTTTGTGATGACACTGGAAGCGGGGGGTGTTCTATGCATCTCTGACCTATAAAGTCTTAGCACTTTAATCACTTTTGATGCCCTTTCACAGAGAAATTAACAGGTCAATAAAGACAAGTCACAGAAGGGGCAGGTAATAAACCAAGATGTGGGTACTGTTACATACCATACGGCAACTCTTGATAATACAGAATGGCTGGAAATTTCAAGAAAACGCTCATCCATTCTGAGGGAGATTCTATGTTTATTGTTCTCTAACATTTCCAGTATACGTTTAGAAATTTAAGAGCAGAGCTGCCATATATGGGATCTGATCAGAGGGGTGAGTAGGGCTGAAATCAGACAGGTTCTTTGGCCAGCAAGCTTTACACCCTGACTTCCTCTAATTCATATATATGGGCTAGTGGAAGCTCTGTTTCAGAGAGTAGGTAATAGAAAATTAACAAATAATCTAAATATTCAATAGTAAGATACTGGTTGAAAAATAAATATAAAATCATTGGGACTTGCCTGGTGGTGAAGTGGTTAAGAATCCGCCTGCCAATGCAGGGGACATGGGTTCGATCCCTGATCCGGGAAGATCCCACATGCCGCGGAGCAACTAAGCCCGTGTGACACAACTACTGAGCCTGCGCTCTAGAGCCCATGAGCCACAACTACTGAGCCCGTGTGCTACAACTACAGAAGCCCGCGTGCCTAGAGCCCGTGCTCCGCAACAAGAGAAGCCACTGCAATGAGAAGCCCACACACCACAACGAAGAGTAGCCCCTGCTCGCAGCAACTAGAGAAAGCCCGCTCGCAGCAACAAAGACCCAACAAAACCAAATATAAATTTTAAAAAATCATTAAACAAAATCATTAAAGCAATGGTATATATGAATATAACTACATGGAAAAGCAGGTTAAAAATGGAATATAATATATAACCCCATTTTGTGAAAGAAATATATGTAAATACACAGAAATACAAACATATTCTATATATGTGTATATGTATACAGTCATACAGTCTATTTATCTATTCAAGAAAAAAAATTGGAAGACACACCAAAATGTTGACTGCAGTTGTCTTCATCTGATAAGTTTTTGAGAGACGTGACTTTTTTCTTCTGCTGAAGAAAGTGTACTAACTGTGTGTGTGTGTGTGTGTGTGTAAGAGAGAAAGAGAGAGATGGTTATTTTTTATGTGATTAAAAAAAAAGTTAAAACCCCAAATAATGGATTGGGGCTTAAAAAATAACAACTAATAATACCAATAGTTACTTTAAAAGAGATAATTGTGAACTAGAAACCTGAAATAGTGTTTAAAACTACCTGGGCAAGTTAAAAAGAAAGTGTAAATGGTCTGAGGACAAAGTATTATTGACTGTTTGATTTGTCAGTTTTCCAACTGTAATAACTGTGGCTTTATGACAATATTTTCATAAGCCAAAAATAGCTGTTAAAGTGAATCATCAGTTTAGAAAGGTAATTATAAAGTAATTCCACCTCTGATATTGACTGTGTTCAAAAATTCCATTCAGAAGGGTAATATTATATTCCCGTTACTCTAAGCCATTTTTTACTACAACATTCAAAGAGATATAGTGTATAAAGGAATTAAATATTTTGGACTCTGCATTAGTTTTATTAGGAAAATGGGGGAAAGGAGGTGTGTTTAGATGTGGCTTCCTTTCCCTGACTTCTCCCTTTGGAAGAATTACATTCTGGTTAATCCCTGAGGTAAGAGTCTGAGGCTAATATTTATCAACACATATTAGAGTGTCTACCAGGCATCATATTGGTACATTTAACATTCACACCAATCCTGTAAGATAGGTATTTACCATTTAAGAGACCAAGGCTCAGAGGAATTTCCTAACTTCCCTGTGGTCACACAGCCAGTAAGGTGGTGGTCCCAAGATTCATACTCAAGACTTTCTGACACCAAAGACTCTGCTCTTTCCAATTAGGCCACAGTTATAACAGTCCATGGTGATAGATTGTATTGTTTTTTAATATTATTCAATCTCCCCTTTTCTATAAGATTATACATCCTGCCCCATCACCTTTGGTCCTGGTTGTGTGGCCTGCTTCAGCCACTGGAGTGTGAGCAGATGTGATGAACACTACATACTTTAAGAGGCATCATGGGCTTTTGTGATCTCACTTGCTCTTTTCCCTCTGTCATATGAATGTCTCAAATATGGAAGCTCCTTCAATATGGGTCCCAGAATGTGAAGACTCATGGAGCAGAGCTGAGCAGGGTCTCGGCAGCTGCCAACACAAAGCCGCCAAAATGTGAACAAAATGTACATTCGATTTCTATGGTTGCAAACAAATTACCACAAACTTAGCACCTTAAAACCGCATTGTATCATCTCACAATTTCTGTAGGTCAGATGTGTGGGCATGGGGCTATCGGATACCGTGCTCAGCCTCTCACTGGGCGGAGATCAGGGTGTCAGCAACTGTTCTCACTGGGGTTTGGAGTTCTCTTCTGAGCTCACTGGTCATTGACAGAACTTATTTCCTTGTGGTTGTAGGACTGAGGTCTTGTTTTCTTGCTGGCTGTGGGCCAGGGGTTGCTCTCAGTTCCTAGGGGCTGTTCTCAGGTCTTTTCAGTGTGTCATCTTTCATCCTCAAGCCAGTAGTGGCACTCTGAATCTCCCTCCTGTCAAGTCTCTGACCAGAAGACACTCTGCTTTTAAAGGGTTCATGTAATTAGGTTAGGTCCACCCAGATAATCTCCTTATCTTCAAGTCAACTGATGCATAAAGAGGAGGTCCCAAGGAAGCCAGCAGGGCCAGAGCCGGTGCAACTGCCAGCTCCATAAGGGGGTCTGGTGTGGTGCTCCTGGGGACCCCGGGTGGTGTGGGAAGGAGCTGGGCGGGAAGGGCCAGCGTCAGGACAGAGGCACACGCAGGGGCTGGACCTGGAGGGCAAGGAGCCCAGCACAATCTGCAAAATCCCTTTTCCATGTAAGGTAACACAATCACAGGAGTAACACCAAGGGATGGAGACCATGGGGGCCTTCTTAGAATTCTGCATAGCACAAAGAGAAAACTGTGTTGAAAGCCACAGAGATTTTGGAAGAATACTCTTTACTGCGCCAAAACTGACTAATGCAGCTGGCTACCTGAAATTGTATGTCTGCGCATATAGAAAAGGGCACACGTATGGACACCAAGGGGGGAAAGCAGCTGCGGGTGGGGGTGGTGGTGGGATGAACTGGGAGATTGGGATTGACATGTATACACTGATGTGTATAAAATGGATAACTAATAAAAAAAAAAGATGTTAAAAAAAACAAATTTAAAAAAAAAGGGCACAATTCATAAGGGACAGCTCAATGAATTTTCACAAAATGAACACACCTGTACAACCACCACCCAGATTAAACAAATAAACTAAAACAAACAAATAGACAAAACCCAGAAAATTATTAACAACACAGAAACTCCTTTCCATTTCCCAGCCCCTAAGATAGCCACAATCCTATCTTCTAACACCATAGATTATTTTTGCCTGCTTCTGAAATCTTACAAATGGGTTCTGACTTCCTTCTATTAATACTGTATCTATGAATTTCATTTCTTTTTTTGCATGCAGTTTTAGTTCCCTTCCTGTATAATATTGCATTATGTGGATATTCCACAGTTTCCCATTCTACTGTTGTTGATAGGCATTTGGTTAGTCTCCAATTTTTAGCTATTACAAATAATGTTGCCCAAACTGTTTCTGCTGAGCTTCTCTCTCTCCCTGTCCCTCTCCCCACCCCCCTCCTTCCTCCCTTCCTTCCTTCCTTTTTTCTTTCTTTCTTGCCGTTCTTTCTCTCCCTTTCTTTTTCTTTCTTTCGGATGCCTTTATATCTTAGATCTAACCTTCCCTCTCCCTAAAAAGGAGGGAACCCAATTTCCTAATGTCAATAACTTTCAAAGTTAATGTTTAAGAAACCCTCTCTGGGGCTTCCCTGGTGGCGCAGTGGTTGAGAATCTGCCTGCCAATGCAGGGGACACGGGTTCGAGCCCTGGTCTGGGAAGATCCCACATGCCGCGGAGCAGCTGGGCCCGTGAGCCACAATTACTGAGCCTGCGCATCTGGAGCCTGTGCTCCGCAACAAGAGAGGCCGCGATAGCGAGAGGCCCGCGCACTGCGATGAAGAGTGGTCCCCACTTGCCACAACTAGAGAAAGCCCTCGCACAGAAACGAAGACCCAACACAGCCATAAATAAATAAATAAATATTAAAAAAAAAAAAAAGCATTAAAAAAAAAAAAGAAACCCTCTCTGAAAGATTATTTGGAAAATCCCAACGAATGGATTCAGACCAAGAATGTAGGGAACTGAAGGAAGGGTAAAAAACAAGATATGATTTCATACCCTTGGCTTATCTCAGGGCAGAAACTGCTTGGGCGAGACCAAGATCATTTCAGCCATCACTCTGAGTGGAGCTATGCAGTGTAGTGGGGAATGGGGTAGGCCTGAGGCACCATTTAGGGCTCTGAATCGGTTCCTTCTTCTAGGTGATAACATTGGCAAGTCACTACCTCTCTGAGCTTCATTCCCTCCGTCTGTCATGGAGGCAGTGGTAACCTTCCATTGAGAATGTTTTGGTTCCTTCTAACACTTCTACCCCTTATTTGGAAAGCAAGAACACATTTTGCCCCAGCCCCAGTGCACCATCTGTTCTCTGGTCTTCTCTGCCTTGCTTGTGCCCCAGAAAACTGGCCTCTGTAGACTGCATCACCTGGTTCTCTTATTGATTTGCTTCGAAGTGGGTTCAGCCAATGGAAGGCACTGGCGAGACATTGGAGGGAAAGCAGGGAAAGAGGTCGGATTATTCCCCTGCACACACACAGCTCCCTCCCTGCCTCACTGTTATTCAGGGGTGGCTGCATTCCTCCCAGGCCACAGCTCTAGCGACCGCTTGTCTCCAGACACCTTTGCCCCTCTTCTACTTTTTTTAAAAAATTAAAAAAAAATTTTTTTAAGATGTGCCACGTATTTTATTTTATTTTTAATTAATTTTTATTGGAGTATAGTTGATTTATGATGTTAATGTTAGTTTCTGCTGTACAGCAAAGTGAATCAGTTATACATATACATATATCCACTCTTTTTTAGATTCTTTTCCCATACAGGTCATTACAGAGTATTGGGTAGAGTTCCCTGTGCTATACAGTAGGTCCTTATTAGTTATCTGTTTTATATGGTAGTGTGTATATGTCAATCCCAGTCTCCCAATTTATCCCTCCCCCTTCTTTCCCCCCCAGTAACCATAAGATTGTTTTCTACATCTGTGACTCTATTTCTGTTTTGTAAATAAGTTCATTTGTACCATTTTTTTAGATTCCACATATAAGTGATATCATATGATATTTGTCTTTCTCTGTCTGACTTACTTCACTCAGTATGACAATCTCTAGGTCCACCCACGTTGCTGCAAATGACATCATTTAATTCTTTTTAATGGTTGAGTAATATTCCACTGTATATACATACAACATCTTCTTTATCCATTCCTCTGTCGATGGACATTTAGGTTGCTTCCATGTCTGGGCTATTGTAAATAGTGCTGCAATGAATATTGGGGTGCATGTATCTTTTCAAATTATGGTTTTCTCCGGATATATGCCCAGGAGTGGGATTGCTAGATCATATGGTAGCTCTATTTTTAGTTTTTTAGTCCCTCTTCTACTTTAAACTTAAAGGTGATCATGATTTCTCATTCATTGGTGCTCCACCATCCCTTGTTTTCTTAACCCAGTCCCCATCTCTGTAAACAGTCCCTTTATTATACTGTCTTCAGGCTTAAGCCATTTGAAGTGGATCAGCCTTTCCTGCAATGCCCCTGATACTAGAGGAGGGAGCCTAATCATATTGTCAAACATGATGGGGAACTGGAAACAGTATCAAAAGCTGGAGGCCTACTGTGGAGAACAGTATGGAGGTTCCTTAAAAAACTAAAACTAGAACTACCATATGACCCAGCAATCCCACTACTGGGCATATACCCTGAGAAAACCATAATTCAAAAAGAGTCATGTACCACAATGTTCATTGCAGCTCTATTTACAATAGCCAGGACATGGAAGCAACCTAAGTGTCCATCATCAGATGAATGGATAAAGAAGACGTGGCACCTATATACAATGGAATATTACTCAGCCATAAAAAGAAATGAAATTGAGTTATTTGTAGTGAGGTGGATGGACCTAGAGTCTCTCATACAGAGTGAAGTACGTCAGAAGGAGAAAAACAAATACCGTATACTAACACATATATATGGAATCTAAGAAAAAAAAAAGAAATCGCTCTGATGAACCCAAGGGCAGGACAGGAATAAAGACGCAGGCCTAGAGAATGGACTTGAGGACACGGGGAGGGGGAAGGGTAAGCTGGGACGAAGTGAAAGAGTGGCATTGACATATATACACTACCAAGTGTAAAACAGATAGCTAGTGGGAAGCAGCCACATAGCACAGGGAGATCAGCTCAGTGATTTGTGATCACCTAGAGGGGTGGGATAGGGAGGGTGGGAGGGAGAGGCAAGAGAGAGGAGATATGGGGATATATGTATAGTATAGCTGATTCACTTTGTTATAAAGCAGAAACTAACACGCCATTGTAAAGCAATTATACTCCAATAAAGATGTTAAAAAAAAGAAAAAAAAAAAAGCTGGAGGCCAAAGAAAACCAGGGATTTAAAGAACCAGAGAGATGAGATGGAGAAATGATGAATCGTAGTAGAGTCATGTGAGCAGTTTCTATAGTCTCTGCTAAGTTCTTTACATGCATGGTATTTAAACTTCACAATAACCCTATGAGTTAATATAATTACATAATCTAGAGGTGAGGAAACTATGCCTTACAGTGATTAAATCATTTGTTGAGATCACTCTTTAGTAACTGACAGAGCTAAGATTTGAATCCAGGACCTTTTACCTCCCAAACCCCTGCTCTTACCTAGAACAGAAACTTACTTTCTATTGCAGAAACAAGAGCTGTGGTTGACTGCTAGCTTTACATACTTTCAAGACTTAGTATGTGGCATGACTGTGTCTCGAAGACACAGATGGGACAGATAATTTGGAAATATTTAGCAAGTTTATATGAGTTTGGATGAATACAGAGTTGGAAGGTCGCGATGGGAGCAGCTGGCATCTCTTCTCTGCGTCACTTTCTGCTCTCAAAGCTTTGGCAACTCCCCACTGACCCCAATAAAATCCAGCCTCCTTGGCCTGTCCTTTAGGGTTCTCTGCAATCATACTGTAACTTCCCTTTGGGGATTATCTCCTCCCCATCACACACTCAACTTGCTCTGATCAAACTGACTTGTTCTTTGTGGTTCATTTGTTTCTTCATGAAGTTGCCTTCTTTCTATTTTTCTCCTTTGAAATCCTCTTAAGCCTTTCTGTCCCACTTCAAAGCTACTTCCTCCAGACAGATCTTTTCTTATCACCTCCACCACAAGGTACCACCTCACCCTCTTCTGAACATTGACAGCTTTGTTTACACTACTTTCTCTGCACCTATCATATGCTGCTTGGACTTCTAGTTGCCTACATTCATCTATCTTAGCCATTAGGAGCTTAGAGGATGGGGAACACAAAGATGAGGAAAACAAAGCCCCTGCCCCCAGGGTGGTAAGAACACAAAGGACTGTAAATACCAATGCCTCTGTATATTTGGGGATTTGACTTTAGGCAACTGATAAGAACTGTGGGCAGGTAAAAGAGTAAATGTTCACATATAGTTGAGGGAATCAGGGAGGGTTTCTTGGATAAAAAGACATTTGTATGTACCTGGAACTCTGGTTGGGCTGTCCACCATCATAAGTCGAGGAGGGCTTTCTTTGGAGAGACAGAAGCCTAAGACAGCTTCAAAAATGTTGCTTTCATTGTGCATCCCAGTATCTCTGGTAATTAATGAAACTAGTAATAGTGTCTATCGTTTACTGAGTGCTTAACACATGCCAGACGTTGTGTTAAGTGCTGTTTGTACCTTATTTCATCTAATTTT
Source organism: Balaenoptera borealis (assembly GCF_965194805.1). Taxonomy (NCBI): domain Eukaryota; kingdom Metazoa; phylum Chordata; class Mammalia; order Artiodactyla; family Balaenopteridae; genus Balaenoptera; species Balaenoptera borealis. The sequence continues at coordinate 21,955,336 of NC_138870.1, read as the reverse complement.
CGTAAAAGCCTCCCCATTTTACAAATGAGAAAACCAAGGCTTAAAGAGTTTTGGTAACTTGTCCAAAGTGGCCCACTTAGTCAGTGGCAGAGCTGAAACTTATACCTATATCTAACTGATTAGAAAGTCCAGAAGATGAAATATGAGGCCACATTGCCTTTCTTGTTACAACTTGATATGATATATATTCCTTCTTTATGCATCTACAACCAATATTCCAGAGGAAATTCAAACCCTCAAAGCGGTATATGGAGCCAACATAATCCTCACATAATATTTATAAACTGACATATTTTAAGGATCTAGTTATTTACAATGGATGTCTGAGAGTTCTTTTTAAAAATAATATTTCAAAACAACGTTCCATTTATCTTCTATTATATTGGGGCAATAAAATTATGCCTCTTTAATCTTAGGTACAAAACAAATTCCAAAATGTCTTTGAGTGATATAGGTTTTCTCTTGAAATATTTTCTAAAAATAAAATATGGTCCCACAGTAATTATGTTAATCACCATTCAAATCATGGTCTCTATTTAAATTCAAAACTGTATCTAGTGAGTTAAAAAAAAATTGGTCTTTGATATTTTTATCAGGATAAAAAAATGTCACAGTGCCTCCCAAATTTACAAATGAAATTATAGGATATGGGCAAAATTTACCAAAAACAATGAGCTTCCATTTTCCAGATGCTCAAGCAATGAACATTAACATTGGAGTTTCCTGCGTGCAAGTTATAAACTAGTACAAGCTGAAAAGGAAATGTCAGTATTTTTTTTCTTGTCATAAAACCTTTTTTTCCCAGATGTTATGAAATGTTTCTGTGCCCAGTGTGGGAACAGTAATGAATTTTCATATTAACAAAATATGACCGTGCATCAAGATGTTGACAATTATGTGACGTACAGTCTTCAACCCCAGGATGAATTGAAGAGGCAGTCACTACATTGCACTGTGTTAGCAAAAGAGCCCTGAAGTAAGGTCAGCTTGAGGACAGATTGCTAGCAAAATCTGCCAAAAAAGTGAGAGAGAGAGAGAGAGAGGAAGGCTTCCAGGGGTAGATTATTTTCTACCAATAGGCAGAAGGATGGCAGGTGTTCACAAGTGTGGTACCACCAGTTAGAGCGCTCTCTCTCCGGCCTCTCAGTGGATGCCTTGCTTTGGTGCAGAGAAAGCTCTGGAGAACTACAGGAAATGTTAGCTTTAGTAGAGACCCCGGTGCTAGAGATTTGGGGGGAAAAAGTCACATCTGAAAGACATAAAGTTTGGAATTGTCGGGGCTTTGGTTCTGTTCAGAATTAAAAGTAGCCAGAAACGAAAGGGCAATGGAAAATGGAGTCCTTGCAGTTTTATCCAATCGCTATTGTATGCATGCATCAACGTATGGACTTTTGGGCAATTAACAAACAGTTTTTCAGATCATATATTCTTGTAAGAAATGCAGAGGTCTGAAAACATCTCCCCAGAATGACCACAATAGCCTATTGTTAGACTTGACAGAAATTAGACCATAAAATGGGTAAAAGTTTGATTTGTTTAAACTATTTTTCACTCCCTAGGAAATACCGCCAGCATCATGAACATCAGTGGTCTGATAAATATAATGTATCTCACGGAACAAGACTTAGGGTGACCAACTATCCTGGTTTTTCTGGGACTGAGGAGTTTCCCCAGGACATGTGACTTTCAGTGCCCCTGAAACCACCACTAGCCTGGGGTAGTACCAGGCAAACATAGATGGTTGGCCAGCCAACAATAAGAACAAATGTTTCACTTTCTGTTTCATATGCTAAATTGATATGCAATTTAAAAGTGCTAAGAACAACAAAAAACAGCTCTTTTATTTTTAAGTCACTAACTTCTATTCCATTTTTTAAATTACAGATTTGTTGGAAAGCTAAATGATTTTTTTTTAGAAATAAAATAATGCAATAAAATATTACCTTCTTTTATAAACTGAAGATTTTTTTTCATAGCTTATAAGGAGTGATTCAGTCATTTCATTACTTTAAAGCACATGAAAGCTTTTGCTTTAAACATAGAACAAATAAATAAACCAACCCCAAAACACAAAATGCTATGACTCCTGAAAACTAATACACTGAAAGAGAAGATATAGCGATATGGGCGAGAGCTATTGCAGTGATGGTGATGCCCGTGATTCTGACTGGGGATCTGTCCTGTGACGTGTTGAAAAGAAGAGCTCAAAGAAGCTGAGAAGCAGTGTTGTATTTGGGAATACAGCAGGTATCTGCACATATGGATTGATGAAAGGAAATGATGGGAAGGGTTGAGCTGCTCAATGCCACTTCCTCGCTCTTGGGCCTTCTTGACAGAGGACAAGCTGCAATTGAAGCGGGAAGAATAGGGGGATAGAACCTAGAAATGCACACCAAGACCTGAAGATCATCCTTTTTTTTTTTTTTTTTTGCACTTAAGAGCAGGGCTTCAGGCAATTCTGTTTATTGCGTTAGAATTTAATAATAGCTGAGTGGTTTTAAAAATACATTTTAGAAGGAACATTGCACCTGTTTGTGATTCATGCTAATTTAAAATAGAAGGTGTTCTATTTTCATTCCTTGCTTTTATATTGTGCTAATTGTACCTAAATGGAAAATGTTTAACTTTTGTCAAATGAATGGAGCTGAATACAAAGCAAGATGGCAATCGTGGTTCTGATTTCTTTTAAAGGGCATATTTTTACATACACCAAGAAAAATTAAGTAAATTAAATTTACTAAATGTTATTAGTGTAAGTTATTTCCAGGTTGGAAAATAGCAAATTTTAATTTTATTTTGTATTATTTCCCATTTCTCTAAAATGAATGTGCATCATTTTTAGAGTAGAACTAATAGTCTTTCAATAAACATTCTTCTTCAAGAAAAATGAAACATTTTGATTACTTTCATTTTCTCTATTAGAGAAAGTGATAAATTAATAAGCATTTGACTATTGCATACAAATAAAGGACAAGGCATGATCAATACCCTCAAAAAGTGTAAAATATATCAGGAAAGGCAGACTGAACCTGAAAAAAGAAAATCATAAATATTAGATTGTGATAATAAAAGTCAATGTTATTCAAGGTCATTCATTAAAAAAGCAATCTTAGTATTATTTTGTGCTATGTACTACATCATACATATATTGAAAAAAAATCACTGATTATTAGAATCTGCCTGCATTTTAGAGTACAAAATATGTTCTAGAAAGTGCCCCCTTGCAAAAGCTTTATACCTAATTTCCCAAAGCAGCATTTAGTCTAAAATAACCCAATTTGCGCCAAACATTGATGAATGCTCAGCCTATCTTCAATCACTTACAACTCTCCATTTGTCATTCATCTCACTAATAGGTGTCTGTGTTGAATCTCCTTACTTATAGAGTCAATGGAAAACCAAACCAAATGTAAAAGGAGAAAAGGACCACATCTGCAGAACTTTAAAATCATCTTTGGATTCTAATTGGATCTACTTTGATTACAATTCTAATCATTTGAGTCAGTCATTTTCATTTTGAGCTGAGATAGATCACCCATAATGTGATACTTCTCTTTACTCATCTGTAAAATGGAAATAAAGCTGATCACATAGAATGAAGGTGATGCTATCTCTTCCACTTGCTGAGAAAAATTACCTTCTCTAAAAAAGTCTTTGTGGGAAAATTAAACATCAAAACAATTATAATGATTGGCCACTAAGTTTTTAAAGGATAAGATAGTCTTTTTTTCCCTCTGCACCCAAATAAACGGAAACATAAAAAACAAGAGACTGTTCCCTAAACAGAAGAACTGAAAATAGTTTTTCACCTTCCCTAAGAAATCAAGCTTGTTATTGTTACTATGGCAACAAGTTGTCAGTTGAAGGCTAGAGTTTCTCTGGTCTGCCTGATTATTGAGCAGAAGGAAATAGAACATTTTATTAGTATTATTTTTATTTTAAAATAAAAAATCAATGTCTTTATGCTCTCAAATGGTTGGAATACAGGTACAGTAATAAGAACCACACTGCAAAACAAATTTGGGCACTAAATAAGGGAGCTAGGCTCAAGGCACAGAGTATGCCATCTGTGACCTGCTGGTGGCTGGGCAGTGATCTCTTGGTTGTCTTGACTGGACTCTAAGTCCCTTCACTTGGCCTTGTTGCCCTCTCTCTGGTGGGAAATACTTGGTCAGTAATAACGTGTGGATGAAAATCCATTCCCTCACCAATCAACAAGTACTTATTGAGTGCATACTACATACCGGTACTATTTCAGTACCTGACACAGTGTTTGAATAAATGGACAAAATTACTACCTGGACTCACATTCTTGTGGTAGAAACAGGCCAAAACCAAACAGGTAAACCCATTAAATAATATCAGATAGTAATAGCAGCTATGAAGAAATATAAAGCATATTAAGTATTAGGAAGATTTTTGAAAGAAGAGGGAAATCCTGAAAAAGCTTCAAGCTTCAAGAAAACCATAATATTTTAATTTACCTATAACTAGGCCTGATAGATGTAGATTACATATGCATATACCAGTACATCAGTCATTTTCTTTAAATGAATATAGATTGAATAGGACCCTCTATGTGTCAGGTACTCGGATCATTGTTGGGAAAAGTGAGACATGGACGCAGATCTAGAGCTTAAAATATTCAAAGCCCTAATATTGCTAATGGAATCCCCAAATTTGAGACCTCCAATTCTTTTAGGACTCTATATTTTGTCCGTCTCTTGAGTAAATTCCTTAAAGTTTTCCAAGTATGCTTTATTGCTCTAAAAAATGCCTTTGGGGTATTTTCATGTAGTTTCTTACAGAAAAAAGAAGGTTCAAATTTTCACTGTCTAGCTTACCATTTTACATAGAAAGTTCTTTTGTGGAACTCATGACTTTGGGGGGTAGTAATGCAAGAAGATATACGTGAATTTTGAAAGAATTTGAAAAGTTTTATGAACGGCAGATCCATTCCTAGCAACTAAGAAAAGCTGAAAGGTTTGGAGTGTGCGTTCTGCTAAGGAGCCTATAAAACAGAGATTGCACTGTGGGATGAAGAGAATTGGGAACGGCATACAGTTAGGAAGGAAAACCAAGCCCTCCCTTCCCTGCTGAGGTTGTGCTGGCAATAGATGACAGAGCTGCAGGAACACTGGACCACCCACTGTGTCAGTTCCTGTGTTCTTATCTGACTGTATTTATTCTTTATTGTCTCATAAAGGACCTTGCACTGACTTGGCAACTTTGCTGGACAACACGTAGGCGTTATATTTTTATGCGGCCAGAAAACAACTGCAGCGATTGCGGTAAGCACACTTATCTGCTTTTTTCATGATCAACGTTGGGCATGGATTATAATTGTTGCTTTCTTTACCTGGATTGAGGATCATATTCTGCAAATAATTCTAAGGCGCTTTATGAATACTGTATGCAGCCAAATAGAAATGTTTGTTTTACAACAATAGCCAGGGTTGAGCAAAACAGGGTGTTCACACCGATCTCTTGGGAAATCCTGATTCTAGAAACTTGCACAGATACATTTCTAAGGGTTACAAGCTGTTCCTCCTCTAAAGTTTTTTGTTTGTGAGTTTGGGTTTTTTGTTTGTTTGTTTTGTTTTGTTTCAAGTACTTGTTAATCTTCAGACCATCAGGGTCATGTCCTATTGTCCTCGAGTTAATCTTGCTATCCCGGATTGGAACACGACTGTATTGTGTCAGGTGCCTTTGAGAAAGAACCTCATCAAGCTGAACAGTTGACAGAGTTGAGACCTACAGCATTTCTGACGAAACCTTAGGAAAAAAACTATTCACCTAGGAGCTTGTCGGGCTCTGAGCCCTGTGCCCAGACCTCTCTTTTCCACTCGCAATCCTCCACGTACCCCCATTAATTCTCTTCACACAGAGGCATTTGTGGTCCTTTCCAATTCAGAGAATATTGCAGTAGGAGCACCATTAGCACGAGTTCTGGGTGGTAGAACACGGTGTTTCAGCCCATTTCTTCTGACAGTACGGCCTGTACCGAGGCGGGCAGCGGCAGTCCTTTGGAAGATCCTGCCAGTGGGTTAATTAGTGGCAGAACCCACATGTGCCCAGGGGATATTATGACATTTTCCCTCTGAAAGATGATTTCTATTCACATTCCAAATTCTGAAACATTGAAGTCAAAATGTTAATAAGCTAATGAGTCTGACTATAATTTTTTTTCAGATTTGGAAACTGATTTTATTACATTGTAGAATTAACACATTCTCCTTTTCCCTCTACATTAATTAATTTATTTTGAAATGTACAGACTGTGGAGATTGTGTAAACTGTAATTTACACCATCTCAGCATTGCCCTGTGCTTGCTTCAGGTTTACAGCATTGATCTGCCTCATTCCAGTTTCCTTTGTTTTCCTTAATTTCCAGCCATGCCTGGATATGGGCTCTTTTGCCTTTCTTTTTTATTTATTCACTTCCACAATCCAGACCAAGGCTCAGCTCTTTCCTTTAGCTGCCATTTAGTCCTCAGAAGAGCCAGGCTCTGCTTTGACTTTTGAAATACTTGTCTGCCTTCAGTACTTTACCAGTTTATATTATTTTGGTCAGGTCATCATGACATACTGCATCATTTCTTAAGTTGTTTTCTTACATCCCTGCCTGTAATTCTATTTGATTAGATATAAGTGGCAGAGTCACTTTGGCCTTACATTTGAATAAAATCTGCTCTCTCTCAAGCTGTGTGTGTGTGTGTGTGTGTGTGTGTGTGTGTGTGTGTGTGTGTGTGTGTGTGTGTGTGTGGTGTGAAGGCTGGTGGTGGGATGATGGGGTGAAGAAGAAAAGCTGGGGAGAAAACATTCTTATGCCTGTGGTATCAGCAGCTTCTCCCAATCCAAGGAAGGATTTGAAATATACCCTCAACACCCTTGCCCTTCCATTCCTGAAAGACTCTGGAATCGAATTGGGCAATCTCCTGTTGAGATTTCCCAGAAAATAGGGAGGTTCGCCAGAAATTGCTTACAGAGCAGCCCGGGTTTCTCTCCAAATCTAGGCAGTCTTGGGCTGCTTGGCAAAAAAAGCAGAGAGATTTCTGGAAGTAGGAATTTTCTCTGGTAATGCCCCACACCTGTCCAGGCCGGTTTTTTTTTTTTTTTTTAATTTAAATTTTATTTTAAATTTCAGGCTATTCGAAATGGTTAATTTTTCAAATCTCCTCGGGAACCTGTATCATGTGGGGAGGAGGGGAATAATGGGCCAGAGAGGGATGATATAGACGTTCAAATATGATTGATTGAAAATGTATGGAAGTGAGCAAGTCAAGCTCTTTCTTTTCATTGACGGTGAATGATCTGTACACAGTGGGCACTCAGAGAACATTTAATTTAAAAATATTTAATATTTAATGTTTATTGCTTACCAAAAAAGCTTTTGGTGGGGATAAAAATATATATAAGCTAAAATGTTTTAAAGTAACTTCCAGAACTCTGTAAAGCAACTGTCAGGCAGAGGTGGACTAACCAGCACTCAGCAAGACCCAAGAAAGGGATGGAATGAGGAAGACAGGAAAATCCTGCTTAGCACGTTCTTCAGGGGCCACTGCCTGGGCAGTGAACAGGCATCTCTAGTGTTCCGCCCTAATTTGGTTTCATGACCCCAGGCTTTGAAGGGTCACCTTGAGAGATGATCTCAGCCCCAGATACCATGGTCACTGACCTGGCATGACCTCTCCCACATCTGTGTAGGCCCCTGAGCTAAGGAAGTTTTCGCACTCTCGGATCCCAATAACTCTGCGGGTGTCCCTGTCCTGGTTAGGATCTTCCTGCAGGCTCATGTTCTTGCTGACCCACGCCTAACAGGAAGCATGAAATCGGGCAGAAGCTATTTGCCTCTGTACTGTACCACATCCCTCAGCCCGCCTCCCCTGTACCCCAGGAAGCATGTCCCCTGAAGGTGCAGTCTGGCCAAGTACCAATGCCAATCAAACCAGGAGAGAGAGAAGCTGGGAAGTTTCTGTCCTCTCCTAGTCCTCCCACCCCAACCTCAGCAGATGAGGTCTGGAGTTAGTCTTGCAGATGTAGACAAGAGATCCAGAAATCTGGGGGTAATCACTATGTGACCTGTGCTATACCAGGCCCTTCTGTATGTCTGCGTTTACGCCTTGGACTTCTGTTGAACGTGTCAGTGTCCTGACGTCCCTCCTTACCCTCAGCTCGGCTGGCTAGCTGGGACCCGCCACCCTGCCTCACTTTTACTCAGCCCTGTTGCATTGTCTCCAGTCTTTCAACAGACTGACCACATGGCTCCACTATGAATGCGTGGGTCCCACTCCCCGAGTCCTGCTTCTCGTTGCTTTGGTGCTCCTGTGGGTATCTACCTAGACTGGACGAGAACTTGATGCGGCCACACTCACTTTTGACTGCATATTCAGGCTATTGGCTATTTTCTGGGAGGTCAGAGCCATAGCTGGGTCAGTTTTCAGGATTGTAGTTCTTGTTTCCTCTTCTTGCCTACTGGCATTTGCCACCGAGGTCCCAGTATACATTCATGCATCTGTGTGCAGGGTAAGAGCACACGCCCTTCTTTTCTGCCTGTTAGAGCTGTTATCTGACACGCTGTCCAGACCTCATGCTGCCCCTAGCTGGCTGTAGTACTCGCCAGTCCTCTCCAAGCAGGCTGGCCCCGTGGTCCTGACGATCCTAGCTCCTCTCCTGTAACTAGTTATGTCCTGGCGGGACAGAAGGTCCTTTCAAGTCATTATTGTTCTTAGTGATTTTTTTACTTTACCAGTCAGCATCCTGGTTTATTCCATCATCTTCACATGACCAGGTGAATCTGGCCAAGCTGCATCAATTTACTGTGCTCAGTAAATGTTTGTTGCCAAGATTTGCCCAATTATGGTGTGCCTTGTAAGTTGTGCTCTCTCTAAGAAACTCAGTGAAAATGAACTGAGCTAAGGCAAACAAATTGGGTGATAGTAAATGGCTTTAAAATGGGTTTATGAAAAATATCAACAGAGAGTTCCTTTATATAGTTTTCTGGTGCATTCCTAACTACTGACAGAGATAGAGAGACAGAGAAACAGTGTCAAGAACATTACTGATAGACAGTTAAGCAGACAGAATGACAAAGTATATTTAAATCAATAGGACTTGATTGCCGAAGTTTTATTCAGTCACAGCTAGTCAGTAAGAGCAGATTAAAGGAAAGCTACATTAGAGACTAATTTGTGTATCACAGATGAAAATTTCTATATTCTCCTTAAACCTCCAACTCCATGTCCTCTTAATGCTGGAATAAAAGTAAACCACTGTCAATCTCATCCTCCATTTCTTTTTTTTTAATTAAAATTTTAAAAATAGAAGAATAGTTTGTTTACAATATTATATTAGTTTCAGATATACAGCATAGTGATTCAGTATTTTTACAGCTCATACTCCATTAAAAGTTGTTACAAGATAACAGCTGTAATTCCCTGTGCTATATCCTCATTGCTTGTCTATCTTATATATCATAGTTTGTGTTTCTTAATCCCCTACCCCTAATTTGCCCCTCCCCACTTCCCTCTCCCGTTTGGTAACCATTAGTTTGCTTTCTACATCTCTGAGACTGTTTCTGTTTTTCACATACATTCATTTGTATTATTTTTTAGATTCCACATGTAAGCGATATCATACAGTATTATAATGTCTGTACACTGACTCCTCAGCCTTTTTCTCTGGGATGCAGTGTGGTGAAATGGGGGGATGAATATGGGTTTGGGACCTAAAAGTCTGTATGTGCTACTTGTTAGCAGAATGGCATATAACTAGATAAATTACTCATCTAGGCGTAAAATAAACAGATAATCTGTTGAAGGCATCTGTAAAATGAGGACTACCATGTATCATTGGGACCTTTTTATGACCAAATGATGAAATTTCTGTAACAGAACTTGTAGGGTGTCCACCTCAACACATAGCAGTTTCTTATCCCTTCTTTCTTCCCTTTTCATAGTTTCTCCCAAAGGAAGGGAAGAGCATGTCCAAGGCTGTCAAGCCTCTTGTGCTGACCTATTGCCCCAGCTCTCCCACAGTGGGCTCCCTCACACATCTGCCCCCATCCCCCGCTATAAAGCGTGTTATCTCCTTCTCCCCGGGCACTTTCTTTTCTGCCTTTGATGGGTTCTTGAAAATAAATTCTACCTATATTTTTTTCTTAATTTCTGATGATTTTCGTCTTTTCAAAACCAATATACTAAAATGAGTGGTGTGTTTTCACCACCGATTTTCTCACTACATGTCATCTCCTTAATTCTTAATGGCTTGCACAGACTTTTAAGTCCCTCTAGAAGGAAATTTCCAGAGTCTGGAATGCTGTCCTTCTGGCTTGGTGGGATTACAAGTAACTTTGAAGTGTCGTCCATGCTCATCAGATGATAGGAGTGTTTCTGCATGTACAAAGCGTTAAATACATTAGAAGTATTGTATTGAAAAGGCTGCCTTGGAGAGTAAAAGAAGATACAAGGAATTCCGGTCATAAAATATGAAAATTATGTAATCTTATATTTTCATCAACACTAAAAAATTGTATTTTTGAAGCAAGATATAATCTCTAAATTGGCCAATATAATATCCTATAGGAAATGAACTTTAGATACATATGAACAAGAAAGACAGAAGGAAAGAAAGAGAGAAAGAAGGAAAAAAGAAAGGAAGGAAGTGAATTGTGTTAGTGTCCCTTTAAGAAACATCTGTTATTATTTTGACCTGTTTTGCATAGACTGAAACCCTTCCAGAAGCATCATACATTATACATTTGGTAAATTACAGCACTTTTACCTAATTGCTCCTTTAGGAGCTAATGACCCCATTTGCTGCTTTGTCTAAGACACCTGATGCAATCAGCACAGAAAGGGTGTGCTCAGTCTCATACACTGCCTAGAAAATTTGCATTTTGTTCAAAATTAAATGCAATTTCAAAGTGTCTTTTTTTAAAAAAATTTAATCAATCTAGTATACTGTAGGCATTGCTGAAACAACACATTCGCTAAAATTTGTGAAGGTGACTTTGGTGAACGGATTTTTATCTTTAAATAGACTCAGCTTGCTGTATATGCAAAATGACTACTTGCGCAGAATCAACCATGGAAATTCACTGAACATGCCCTTTGCTCTCATAACACTGAAAATCACAGCATAACCTGAAGGACCTCATTTAGTTAAGAAATCAGTGTGTGATTTATACAGGTACCATGTAGAAACCTTATCATGGGTCTATGCCCAGCGTGCTTTTCTGTTATAATTATTATTTGTAGAGGTCGATTTGTGGTTTGGACTGTCTTTTATTTTTGAATGAATACTTGATTTCTTGGCCAATAAAAAATGTGTAAGCGTCGTATAGTTTAAAAATAACTGTCTGTAAAAAGATGAATAGTATAGTTCAAAACTATTTCTCTATTCATAGAATTTGAGAATTGTAGAGCTGGAAGAGACCTAAAAAAATAATATATTCCAATGCCCTTATTAGACAAGCATGCAAAGAGAGGCCCATGAGAGACCAAGTGACTTGCCAAGGTCTGTTTCTCCCTGCAAACTTGTGACCAAATTAGGATAAGAACCTAGTTTATGAGATACTTGTTTCCACGGAAAATACTTATGAAGGGACTTTTAAAGAATTTAAAAATCACTTTATCCAACTCATGATAATATAATGCATAAGTAAACAGACTTATGTTGGAAAACCATTATTCTAATTAGTTGTTTTTTTTGTATATATAGAGTATCCTTTTCCAACTGAATTTTGTATTGTCACATTTCTTTTAAGTGAAAATGAGTAATTCAATAATTCTTGTCATCTGGAGTCTCACAGACTAAGGATTTAATTAGATCCACTGATAGAAAAAAAATGTCTTAGGCAAGTTTGGTGTATGAAAATTATAATGAGAAAGTTTACCTACATACTATAATCACCTACAAGTATTCGCCATTTATATATAAATAGAGCCAGTGGACTGTTAGTTTTGCTAATTACAGATAATATTTATCTATTCATTATAAGATATTATCTACTACTTTAACCTAGCTTTGGTGGTTATTTATAACTGAAAATAATGAAAGTGGTAGAGTTGAATATAGACTATATTTTAATTCTACCTTTTCACTCACATCAGTCTGTATTACAGCATACAGTGTTTTATAGTATAACAACTGAGAGGATTTGCTTATGGTGATATTTCTCTGAAATGTGTTTTCTTGCTGCATATTTTTAGTCTACTTTTTCCTCCTATAATAATCAAAGCCAGGGAGTATTGAAAAACCAGGCCTTTGGGTTAACACACATGGGTAGCTGACACCATCAGTCTTAACACAGGCGCCTCTCTAAGGGGCTTTGAGAAAATCGCAAGTTACCAAAAAAAAAAAGAAATCCCGGGGCCAGGTTGGGTACTGGCAATCCATCAACAGGAAAGCAGAAGACCATTTAAAAGTAGATTAGATCCTATAAACCAATATGAATTGGGGAAGATAGAACGATCAAATGACAAATTAGGGGCAAATGAGAGATCAGAGCAACAGGAGAGGGCTGTGAGAGATCAGAGGGAGACGAGAGGCAGGTAAAGGCTAGGATGGTTTCTGAGCCCATTTACAAACACTGAACTCTAATTGCCACAGACTATCTGGGAATAACTGACCAGCTCTTGCTGAGCTGGGATAGGTCTGCCACCACACACCATCTAGACCACTACCTTGTCTCCTAGTTTTGGGTTCACCATGTGTCAAAAACATTAATAAACATCTACTGTGTGTATGCGTGTGCAAAGTATTGAGACCACAAAGAGGAATAAGACAAAGTTATAGCTCTTCAGTAGTTCAATCCAGTGGAGGGCAAAGGAAACTCATATATACTGAAAACCTACCATGCGCCAGCCGTGGTGGAAGGATTTTATCAATACATACACCATCTGTGATGGGTTGAATTGTGATCTCCGAAAAGGTTTGCTGAAGTCCTAATCCCAGTACCTCAGAATGTGACCATATTAGGAAATAGGGTTGTTGCAGATGTCATTAGGTACTGGAGTAGGGTGGGACATTAATCCAATATGACTGGTGTTTGTATAAGAAGAGGAGAAAAGACGCAGAGACACAGGAAGATCCCAATGTAAAGACACAGGCAGAGATTATAGAGGGATGCATCTATAAGCCAAAAACACCAAGGATTGCTGGCTGTCACCAGAAGCCAAGAGAGGCATGGAGGAAACAGATTGTCCCTCAGAACCCTCAGAAGGAACCAACCCTGCTGACACCCTGATTTTTGATCTAGCCTCCGACTGTAAGACTGTGAACAGTTATTTGAAGCCACCTAGTTTGTGGTACCTTTTGACAGCAGCCCTCAGAAACTAACATACCATCTAATTTAATCCTTATAAGAATTTACGTGGTAAGTAGTATTAGCCCCACTTAGAAACTAGATTTTTTTTTTATAACTACCCTTATTTCAAAAGAAATAGCTTTGAGATTAGATAGAACTGAATTCACATACTGGTCTGCCACTAACTAGCTAGAAAAACTTGGACAAATGGTTTAAAATTTCCTAAGCCTACATTTGGCCTTATGTAAAATGGAGATCATCCTACTGGGGTTCATACTTCCTTATTTACACTGGCTGCTAGGAAGCTAAAAACCAAATTTGTAGCCGAAGTATACAGGATCCCAGACATGCTATTTTGTGTGTTTAAAAATCTTTTGGTAGCATGTATTATAGGAAGATAAAGAATAACCACCATGGCACACACATATATCATTACAATGACCGCTGCACTCATTAACCTAATATGTAATGTGGAAAGAGTTTACTTAGGAAAATAATTGTCAAAAGTCCTTTGTTTACAGGCTAATTTGTATAAGGTAAAATATTTTAAAATAAATTTTCTGTATGATTAACCTGGGTTATCAAGCAGATAAGATCTCATAAAACCTATAAAACTTGTTAGAGCCTTGCCAGAGCATGAGAGCAGTAAACTCATGGGCTGACTTCCTTTTAAGGTGACTGTCCCTCTGGGTGAGGTAGGAGCACTTCCCACCTCATGCTGGGTGCTCCAAGTCACCACCCCAAGCAGGCACTTCAGGACAGCCATCCTGTCTTTTCACTGATGTGTAGCTAAGAAAAGCTGGCTGCCTGAATTGTTACTAGGACTCTGTGTGCCAGATTTCCGGGTCTGAGTAAAACAGGAGAAAAACTAGGGGAAGTTATTTTCAACAGCCATCAAGAGCAGACAGCTCTGGCATTTCCAGAGCCCAGACCCATCACACTAAATGGGAAATGAATGCTGGATTTTTCCCATCAGACAATTAACTGGCTTACCTCATTGCCTTGCTACACTATAAACACCTGACACCAGAAAATGGTCATATTTGTCATCACCACTGATATGAAAGAACAATATTTCTTCATAAATGTGTTAATGAAATTTCTAAGATAATGAAAATGGCCTGAATTAAAAGGCTGTTTCTGAGCAAAACATAATACAGTCTATTGTGAAGTGAAAAAGAATGTTTAAGAGATATATAGTATGATCCCAGGATTGTAGAAATAAATATGCTATAGAATAAAAACAGGAAAGATGTATGGAAGCATAAACAGAGGTATCTCACAGAAGTGGACTTTTAGGTGATTCTTCTTTTGGCTTATCAGTGTTCCCCAAGTTTTCTCCAATATATACACATTACTTTTATAATAAAAATAGCACTATATTTTTAAAACTACATTCTCTATCTTGAATAACTAAATAATCCTCTGGTAATAATAATAGTAACATAGTAACAGAACAGGCAAAAAAAAAAAAAAAAGAAAGAAAGAAAATGTAGAAACATCCTCTAATTTGTCCTAAAACTTCTACTTTTACTAATTTTCAAAATTATTTGACAGTTGCTATGAAATTGGATGTTTTTACTAAACTCTCAGTCAAGAGGAACCATTTTGGTCAACTGGAGACAGTCGACCCAGTTTCAAGATTTTAAATGAAATAAATTCATTTTAAAATAATAATAATGCATTTTGGGTATATAATACTAGGAACTCAGTAGATCATAGACTAATTTATTTATTCATCCATTTAACTGATGAATGCTGGGAACTAGGCAACCTGCTAGGGATAAAAGAGTGGCCAAGATGGACACAGTCCCTCCATCACAGATTTAACCACATATATGTATGTATATATTTTTACTTATATTGTAACTACTTCCAAAAATGGTTTGTGCTGGATTGTAAAAATTCCGTAAGAAAAATATATATTATTTTTTGGAACACAACATCATGGAATGGCCAAACAATCTATTAGATATAAAGGCATCAAAACCCTACCATCTTAAAAAATGACACTGTCGTACTTGAGAAGGTACCGGAAGAAAATCCAAATTATTCTCATTCAAGAATACTAGATAAGGCATTTAAAAAATATGCCCCTTTTTTCTGCTTTTTTTTAGTTGATGGGTTTTAGACAAGGTATATCAGCCATCTCTCATATGTAATATATACATGCCATGGAGTTTTCATATTAATGAAATATAAAGTTTAAAGACCAAAATGTAAATACTTCCTCTGAAAGCAAAGTCTCTAGAGAAAAGCTGGGTTGCACGTAAACTTTCTGAGCCCTAGTAGATCCCACCTACTTTATAGGGATTTTCTAAGGCCACCAGGACATTATATTTGAAAGTTTTTGCAACTCGCTACTATTGGAATTTTGTTTTGGCTACCTGTTCAGTTAGTGGTGATCTCTCCCTGACATATGGTTGACGCTTCCTTGCTGCATATGTTCAGTCTACTTTTTCCTCCTGTAATAATCAAAGCCAGGGAGTACTGAAAAACCAGGACTTTGGGTTAATACACATAGGTAGCAGACACCATCAGTCCCAACCCAGCTGCCCCTCGAAGGAGCTTTGAGAAAATCACAAGTTAAGAAAAAGAGATCCCAGGGCCAAGTTGGGCACTGGCAGTCCATCAACAGGAAAGCAGAAGACCATTTAAAAGGGAGATTAGATGCTATAAACCAAGATGAATCGGGGAAGTAGAACTATCAAATGACAAATAAGAAATCAGAGCAACAGGAGAGGGCTGTGAGCCATCAGAGGGAACTGAGAGGGAGGTAAAGGCTAGGATGGTTTCTGAACCCATTTACAAACACTGAACTCTAATTGCCACGGACTGTTTGGGAATAACTGACCAGCTCTTGCTGGGCTGGGTTAAGTCTGCCACCACACACCATCTAGACCACCACCTTGTCTCCTAGCTTGGGGTTCATCATTTATTTAAAAAACATGAATCCAGGTACAGTGATTTTATTTCTGATCTCTGAATATCACTAGCCAAAAATTAGACCTTCATCCCTATCATCAAAACGATTATATATAATGCAATAACCAAGCCAGGTTTCACCCTCACTCATGATAACGCTATAAGGAGAATCCTTTCCCTGCCCTTCTAGCTGACACATCCTTTTACCACCTACACTCAGAGCACAAGCTTCCTAAATGGATCCCAAACGTCCATGCAACAGTAGGAACATGGCGCCTTATTTTCCAGAAGTTAATATTTACTGAGGACCTATTCCTTCCAGGCACTTTACATATATTACCTTTCTTCATGTGCATGACAACCCATTGGAGGGAGGTAGCAATACCCCAGTTTAAAAGGATAATCCAGGGCTCGGAGGGGTTAAGAAATATGCTCCAAGGTGTATAGCCTCTACATGTCACAGTTGGGGTCTGAATCAGGTTGCTCTGACTTCAAACCCAAGCTCTTTTCCTTATGCTGTGATGTGGCCCTATTGTTCAGAGCTAATGTTATGTGGTCCATTTGACCATGTCATTGCTGAATTAGCACGTTACCAACTCCCTAATCACATGGCTGCTTCTTAGTCACACGTAACTGTACCCTTTACTAGCAAGCTGGGCACAGCAGGTACTTTGATCTTTTTGAAAAGGCTGCAGTAAATGCAAAGTAATAATGTATGAGCACTTTAACTCTTAAAAGTGGGAACTTGTTCTGATGGTCACGACCCCCTAGTCTTTCAGCTCCCTTACTCTAGAGCCTTCACTGCAATTATTTCTTACTTTTATTGAAGCCTCTGGTCCATTGATGCAGCCACTTTTTCATAATCTTCACTACTCTCTTGGCTTCTCTTTATACCCAGCTTACGATTCATGACCCATTATTAAAATAATCTGCTTGAAAACACGCTCAGTTCAAGTACAGGCCCCACTCTTCCTATACCTGCCTGGCTAGACCCCAATACTACATGAATCTACTAGCCATCTTCTCTATGCCTGTACCTACTGGAGATTATATCACAATTGTCTGCTGGTTGCACTTTAAATTTGTGATCCCAAGCCTCAAATATGCCCACATTACTGCCAAAGAGCCCTACTATCTTTCCCTAATAAAGTTCCCTTTGGAGTCTTTGAAATAACTGTTTCATATTTCCTCTCGCCTCAAACCTCCCACACTCTCTCCATCCTCATTCTTAGCCGATGACTTAGACTCATGCTTAATTGAAAAAAATCTAAGCCATGTTACAGGAATGACTGCATCTTATTAAATCTACACACCTCTCAGTCTCTGTGCCCATATTCTCTCTGTATTCCCTCTTTTTGAAATGGAATAAATATCTTTTCGTATCAGAGGTCAATCCTTCCACTCATACTCAGATCCCACCACTCTCACTTTTCCAAGGATTTTGTTCTTATATTTTGTTCTATTCAACACCATCAATGTCTTTCTCTGCACCGGATCATTCCAGGCAACATACAAACATTTCTATAATCGCTCAAATTATAATAACCAAAACCTTCCCGTGTCATGATTCTCTCCACTATATTTTTCTGTACTTTTCACAGCAAATCTCAAAATATTTCCCCAGCTTTCTTTCATTCTTTGGATACTCTGTCAGTTTTCTGCTTAACCATTCACTGAACCAGCTCTTGTCAGGGGCACCGACAATCTCATTATTGCTAGAGCCTGTGTATACATTTCTCTCAGCAACATCTGACCCAACTGCCCAATCCTTTTTTGGAAAACTTTTCTCTTTTGACTTTTAAGACAAATACTCTCCTGCAACTAGGTCTGGCCAGTCCTTTCTTTGTTTCTCCTCCTTTACCTGATCTCTAAACATTGGGATATACCAGAGCATAATACTGGGCTGTCTTCTAAATATATAAACAGTCTTTCCAGGTGATCTCATCCAATCTGTAACCTTAAATATCAGCCATTTGTGGAAGACCTCATCTGCCAACCATCTGATACCCTTCCCTGAATTCCAGACTTGTATAATTAACTGACTACTTGTCATCTTCACTTGGCTAACATAGGTTTTCTGTGGTACTTTTTCCATCGGAAGCCTACCCAACAGGGATTTCTCCATTCTTCCTTGCTAACAGAAACCTCAATTTTATGTGGTTACCAGGAGACCATACCCCAGGGTGATTAGACATCCAGGTGAAATTTGATTAGTCATGGCGCAATCAAGGTAGCTCCATTCCTACTGTCAGCTATTGGTTTAAAAATAAGAAAATACTAATCCTCCCAGACTTCAGACAATACTACAAAGCTACAGTAATCAAAACAGCTTTGTAGGGCTTCCCTGGTGGCGCAGTGGTTGAGAATCTGCCTGCCAATGCAGGGGACACGGGTTCGAGCCCTGGTCTGGGAAGATCCCACATGCCGTGGAGCAACTAGGCCCGTGAGCCACAACTACTGAGCCTGCGCGTCTGGAGCCTGTGCTCCACAACAAGAGAGGCCACGATAGTGAGAGGCCCGCACACCGTGATGAAGAGTGGCCCCCCACTTGCCGCAACTAGAGAAAAGCCCTCGCACAGAAACGAAGACCCAACACAGCCAAAAATAAATAAATGAATAAAATAAGTTAAAAAACAAAAACAAAAACCCCCAGCATTGTATTGGTGCAAAAACAGACATATAGATCAATGGAACAGAATAGAGAACTCAGAAATAAACCCACACACCCATGGTCAATTAATCTTCAACAAAGGAAGGAGGAATATACAATGGAGAAAAGACAGTCTCTTGCATAAATGGTGTTGGGAAAGCTGGACAGCTTCATGTAAATCAATGAAATTAGAATACTCTCTCACACTATACACAAAAATAAACTCAAAATGGCTTAAAGACTTAAATATAAGACATGACACCATAAAATTCCTAGAAGAGAACATCAGCAAAACATTCTCTGACATAAATCTTAACAATATTTTCTTAGATCACTCTCCCAAGGCAAAAGAAATAAAAGCAAAAATAAACAAATGGGAGCTAATCAAACTTATGAGCTTTTGCACAGCAAAGGAAACCATAAACAAAAGACAGCCTATGGAATAGGAGAAAATATTTGCAAACAATGTGACGACAAGGGATTAATTTCCAAAATATACAAACAGCTCATACAACTCAATATCAAAAATAAAAAATAAAAAAATGGGCAGAAGATCTAAATAGACATTTCTCCAAAGAAGACACATAAATGGCCAATCGGCAGATGAAAAGAAGCTCAGTAATAATCACTAATTATTACAGAAATGCAAATCAAAACTACAGTGATCAGGATGGTCAGGATGGCCATCATCAAAAAGTCTACAAATAATAAATGCTGGAGTGGGTGTGCAGAAAAGGGAACCCTCCTGCACTGTTGGTGGCAATGTAAGTTGGTGCAGCCACTATGGAAAACAGTATGGAGGTTCCTTAAAAAACTAAAAATAGAGCTGCCATATGATGCAGCAATCCCACTCCTGGGCATACATCCAGAAAAAAGAAAACTCTAATTCAGAAAAGGTACATGCAGCCCTATGTTCATAGCAGCACTATTTACAATAATCAAGGCATGGAAGCAACCTAAGTGTCCATCAACAGATGAATGGATAAAGATGTGGTGTGTGTATGTATGTGTGTGTATATATATATATATATATATATATATATATATGCAATGGAATATTACTCAGCCATAGAAAATGAAACATTGCCATTTTCAGCAACATGGATGGACCTAGAAGTTATCATACTAATTGAAGTAAGTCAAACAGAGAAAGACATCATACCATATCACTCATATGTGGAATCTAAAAAATGATACAAATGAACTTATTTACAAAACAGAAACAAACTCACAAGACATAGAAAACGAACTTACGGTTACCAAAGGGGAAAGGGAGGTGGATAAATAGGAGTATGGGATTAACAGATACAAACCACTACACATAAAATAGATAAGCAGCAAGGATTTACTATATAGCACAGGGAACTATATTCAATATCTTGTAGTGAACTATAATGGAAAAGAATCTGAAATATACATACATATATATTCAGTTATATATATAACTGAATCAATTTGCTGTATACCTGAAACTAACACAGTATTGTAAATCAACTATACTTCAATTTAAAAAAGGGCATGTGATACAATTCTGGCCAATGAATTGAAAGGAAAGTCTGCAGCCAAGCCTCCAGGGAAATTTTCCTTGCTATTAAAAAATAATATGTAAATCAGATCCTATCTCTTCCCTGTTTATCCCATGCCCTAGTGTCTACAGGCCCTCTACAATCAGTCCCTTGCTTACGTTTTTCATTTCATGCCATTCTTTCCTTTGCTTATTCATCATGCTCCTGTTTTTCCAGTACACCAAAGTTTCAGAGTCTTCACCCTGTCTGGTTCCTCCAGTTCTTTGTATGTCTTGCTCCGTCATGTCACGCATGACTTAAATGTCATCTGCTTCCCTTGTTTCTTCCATTATGACTCATTTACTGTTTAACTCTTATCACAATCTAAAATTGCTATTTTTATATGTCTATATTCTTTATTTTCCATCTTATCCACTTATCTTGGAATATACGATCCTTGAGAAGTATATTCTTGAGGGAATATTAATCTTTCTTCAAGGCTATTATCTTGTGTGTTATTTCCAATCCCTAGAACAGTGCTTGGCATATTGTATTTGCTGCATCACTGAATGTTTTTTGACCTCTAATACTGAAAATATGTGATAGACATGACATGACCAAATAGTACACTTGAAAATACAGTCCTGAGAGGTCTGATTTGCAGGCAGTATATATATATTATTTCAGTTGACTGAAATTGAGCTCAGATTGAAATTAATCCAGATATGGCACCAGAATGAAATTAATCCACTAAACATCAGCTCAGGTAGCTCTGTCTCAAAATAGAAATTCTTAAGAAACAGTTTCTCAATGCTTTTCTTTTCTGAAGTGAGGAGGGGAAAGGAGATCAAAAGATAGGTTTGTTGTTTATGTATTTTTTGAAAGAAAAAGTTATGTTTGGAAGATAGAGCTAACATAAAAGCCAGCTATTCTCTGGCACCTGTCAGCAGACATAGCCAGAGAGATGGGGTGTCTTAGTCTATTCAGTCTGTGATAACAGAATGCCACAGCTTGGGTGGCCTAAACAACAAACATTTATTTCTCACAGTTCTGAAGGCTGGGAAGTGCCAGCATGATCGGGTTCTTGCCTGGGCCCTACTCCTGATTCACGGACAACTGCCTTCTACCTGTTTCCTCACATGGTGGAGTGAGAGAGCCCTGATCTCCTCATCCCCTTCCAAGGACACTAATTCCATCATGGGGGCTCCAGGCCTGACCTAACCCTAATTACCTCCCAAAGGCCCCATCTCCAAACACCATCATGGTGGGGATGAGGGCTTCAATGTAAGAATTCGAGGAGGACACAAATATTCAGCTTATAGCATGGAGGTACTGTGAACAACAAGCTTCCTTATCTCAAGATTCAAAAGAAACAAAAATTACCCTAGATTCTTTCACATATGTTATTTTCTAAATGGTATCTAAGTCATAAAATTGATTTGGTTAACACTGGGGAAATTTTTTTAAATTATAGTTGACTTACAATATTAGATTAGTTCCAGGTGTACAACATAGTAATGTGATCATTTTATTTTTTAAAGTTTTGGAAGAAACTTGGTAGTTGGGTTAAAGAGGAGATTGTGCAGTGAGCAAAAGCCCTTGGGTAGCAAAACTGAGTTTTAGAGTTTCTGATCGCAAGTGCACAATTTTTTAAATATAAATAATCCCAAGCTACTTAAAAAAAATGGAAAGTCCTATTATAATTATATGAAACAGTACAAATAATAATGATATATTTACTACTCAAGAGTAAAGAAGATTAAAATGGGAAAGCAGAGAAATCTCAATGGACCAGGTTTTCAGCAATTGTTTAATTTCTAAATTGTATATCTCAAATTATTTTCTGTGGAATTCTAGAGTTACATGATGTTTCTCTTTTTTTTTTTTAATTTTTATTTATTTATATATTTTTTATTTTTGGCTGTGTTGGGTCTTCGTTTCTGTGCGAGGGCTTTCTCCAGTTGCGGCGAGCGGGGGCCACTCTTCATCGCGGTGCGCGGGCCTCTCACTATCGCGGCCTCTCTTGTTGCGGAGCACAGGCTCCAGACGCGCAGGCTCAGTAGTTGTGGCTCACGGGTCTAGTTGCTCCGCGGCATGTGGGATCTTCCCAGACCAGGGCTCGAACCCGTGTCCCCTGCATTGGCAGGCAGATTCTCAACCTCTGTGCCCCATAATGTTTCTCTTATTGTTTATCACAAAGCTTCACGTGACATAGCAAATATGCATTTTAAATGCTTACCATTGTGGACAGGTAATAATACAAACAGTTATTATATTACTTGCTGAATTAAGGCAAATTCATTTAAATTTAATGAAGATAACTTCCATATTTTGAACGTTATGCTGCTTTCTAAACATACAGTATAGACAAACCTCGTATTATTGCTCTTCACTTTATTGAGCTTTGCAGGTATTGCAATTTTTACAAATTGAAGGCTGTGACACCCCTGCCTCGAGTAAGTCTATCGGTGCCATTTTTCCAACAGCATTTTCTCCCTTTGTGTCTCTGTGTCACATATTGGTAATTCTCACAATATTTCAAACTTTTCATTATGATTATATTTCTTATGGTGATCTGTGATCAGTGATTTTTGATGTTACTATTGTAATTGTTTTGGGGGCTCCATAAATTGCACCCATATAAGGTGGTGAACTTGACAAATGTGTAGGTCCTGACTGCCCCACTGGCTGGCTGTTCCCCCATCTCTCTCCTCCTCAGGTTTCCTTATTCCCTGACACACAACAGTATTTAAAGTAGTCCAATTAATAACCCTACCATGACCTCTAAATGTTCCAGTGAAAGGAAGAGTTGCGGGTCTCTCACTTTAAATCAAAAGAAATGATTAAGCTTAGTGAGCAAGGCTTGTTGAAAGCTGTGATAGGCTGAAAGCTAGGCCTCTTGCACCAAACACTTAGCCAAGTTGTGAAGGCAAAGGAAAAGTTCTTGAAGGAAATTAAAAGTGCTACTTCAATGAACACACAAATGATAAAAAAGCAAAACAGCCTTATTGCTGATACAGAGAAAGTTGCAGTGGTCTGGATAGAAGATGAAGCCAGCCATAACATTCCCTTAAACCAAAGCCTAATCCAGAGCAAATGGATTAACTTTCTTCAATTCTATGCAGGCTAAGAGAGGTGAGGAAGCTGCAGAAGAAAAATTTGAAGCTAGCAGAAGTTGGTTCGTGAAGTTTAAGGAAAGAAGCCAGCTCTATAACACAAAAGTGCAAGGAGAAGCAGCAAGTGCTGATGTAGACGCTGCAGCAAGTTATCCAGAAGATCTAGCTCAGTTAATTCATGAAGGTGGCTACAGGAAACAACAAATTTTCAGGGTAGAGGAAGTAGCCTTCTATTGGAAGAAGATGTCATCTAGGACTTTCATAGCTAGAGGCGAAGTCAATGCCTTGGCTTCAGAGCTTCAAAGGACAGGCTGACCCTCTTGGTAGGGGCCAACGCAGCTGGTGACTTTAAGCC
Source organism: Balaenoptera borealis (assembly GCF_965194805.1). Lineage (NCBI taxonomy): Eukaryota > Metazoa > Chordata > Mammalia > Artiodactyla > Balaenopteridae > Balaenoptera > Balaenoptera borealis. The sequence continues at coordinate 21,931,476 of NC_138870.1, read as the reverse complement.
AATGTTCACTTACTATTCTGAAAATCCTAGTGTCCTTCAGAATTATGCTACCTCCACTCTGCCTGTCCTCTATCAATGGAACAACAAAGCCTAGATGACAGCATGTCTGTTGACAACATGGTTTACTGAATATTTTAAGCCCACTGTTGAGACCTACTGCCTGGAAAAAAAGATTACTTTCAAAATGTTAATGCTCATTGACAGTGCACCTGGTCACCCAAGAGCTCTGATGCAGACAAACAATGAGATTCATGTTATTTTCCTGCCTGCTAACACAACACCTATTCTGCAGCCCATGGATCAAGGAGTAATTTTGGCTTTCCAAGTCTTACAATTTAAGAAATACATTTCCTAAGGCTATAGCCACCATAGACAGTGATTCCTCTGATAAATCTGGGCAAAGTAAATTGAAAATCTTCTGGAAAGGATTCACCATTCTAGATGCCATTAAGAACATTTGTGATTCAAAGGAAGAGGTCAAAATATCAACACTATCAGGAGTCTGGAAGAAGTTGATTCCAACCATCATGGATGACTTCCACAGTTCCAAGCCTTCAGTGGAGGAAGTAACTGCACACGTGGTGGAAGCAGCAAGAGAACCAGAATTAGAAGTGGAGCTTGAAGATGTGACTGAATTGCTGCATGATAAAACTTGAATAGACGAGGAGTTGCTTCTTAATGGATGAGCAAAGAAAGTGGTTTCTTGAGATGGAAACTACTCCTGGTGAAGATGCTGTGAAGATTGTTGAAATGACAACAAAGGATTTAGAATATTATGTAAACTTAGTTGCTAAAGATGTGACAAGAGTTTGAGAGGATTGACTCCAATTTTGAAAGAAGTTCTATGAGTAAAATGCTATCAAACAGCATTGCATGCTACAGAGAAATGGTTCTTAAAAGGAAGAGTCAATCGATGCAGCAGACTTCATTGTTGTCTTACTTGAAGAAATGGCCGCGGCCACCCCAGCCTTTGGCAACCACCGCCCTGATCAGTCAGCAGCCATCAGCATCCTGGCAAGAGCCTCCACCAGCAAAAACATTACAACTCGCTGAAGGCTCAGATGATGGTTAGCAGTTTTTAGCAATAAAGTATTTTTAAAATTAAGGTGTGTACACTTTTTTCTAGTTTATGGCACACTTACTAGACTACAGTTTAGTGTAAATACAACTTTTATATGCACTGGGAAACCAAAAGAATTTGTGACTCTATTGCAATATTCACTTTATTGCAGTGGTCTGGAACCAAACCCAAATATCTCTGAGGTATACCTATATTAACAATCTTACCAAGTAAGGAATATATTATTATTATTCCCCTCCAATTGATGAGGTAACCAAGACTCAAATAACTTATCTTAGGTCACATTGGTAGTAAGTGCCAGAGACAATATTTGAAACCATTTCTTCCTGACAATAAGCCCCAGAACATTTTCATTGCACCTAGCTTACTATATCAGCTAATAATTTTGTTAATTGCTGTTTGTTTTTGCAGCCAAGCTACTAGTTTAAAACACCTAACTTGTAAAGGAAAGGAAATTAGGACATAAACATTATCTATTCTTGGTAAAATTACATTTTTGATACCTTAATATAGTTTTATAAAAATAAATACAAACAGAACACTCTTACTTTCCAGACCCATTCTATGGTCATGTATCCATCCATTCAAACCTTATTTGTTGAGCACATAGTATACGCCAGGCTTAGTAGTAGGTGCAGAAACTATTTTTTGTTTAACTTCCCAGTACTGAGCACTTCCTGGTGTCCCATAAATGTTTGCAGTATGAGTATGAACAGAAAACTAAAATTAAAGATATCTTCTTTCAGTAGGCTGATATGTTATTACAACTGTGATGTTTTGGATAACTACTAAAATTTTTAACAATTTTATTGAGATATAAGCAATGATCCTTAGTATATTCACAGAGTTGTGTAATCATCACAATATCATTTTAGAACATTTTAATCACCCCCAAAAGAAACCCTGTACCCATTAGCCGTCACTCCTCATTCCCCTCCTTTGTCCCCTAGCTTGAATCAACCACTAACCTATTTTCTGTCCCTATCGATTGGTGTATGCTGGATATTTCATATAAAGGAAGCTTATAATTTGGGGTCTTTGTGGCTGACTTCTTTCACTTAGCATAATATTTTCAAGGTTCATCCATATTGTAGCATGTACTAGCCCTTTATTTCTTTGTATTGCTCAATAATTTTCCATTGTATGGATGTACTACATTTTGTTTACCCATTCATCAGTTGATGGACATTTGGATTGTTTCCACTTTTTGGTTATTATGAGCAATGCTGCTATAAATATTTATGTACAAGTGTTTATGTGGACATATGTTTTTATATCTCTTGGGTATATATCTAGGAGTGGAATTGATGAGTCATAAGGTAACTCTATGTTTAACACTTTCAGAAACTGCCTGTTTCCCAAAGCAGCAGCACCATTTTTCATTCCCACAAGAAATGTACGTGGCTTACAATTTGTCCACATACTAACCAAAACTTATTATTGTCTCTCTTTATTAAAGCCATCCTAGTGTATGAAATGGTATCTCGTTGTGGATTTAATTTTCATTTCTCTAATGACTAATGATGTTGAGCATCTTTTCATGTGCTTGATGGCTATTTGTATATTGTCTTTGGAGAAATGTCTGTTCACATCCTTTGCCCATTGTAAAATTGGATTATTTTTCTTTTCATAGTTGAGTTGCAAAAGTTCTTTATGTATTCTTTGTATGAATACTGGTTGTATTTCCATATAAATTTTAAGATCAACTTCCCAATTTCTGCAAAAAAAAAAGAAGGGTGGATGGAATTTTCATAAGATTGCATTGAATCTGTAGATCAATTTGGGGAGTACTGTCATCTTAACGATATTAAATCTTCCAATCCATGAACATAGGATGTCTTCCATTTATTTAGATCTTTGATTTCTTTCAACAATGTTTTTTTAGTTTTCAGAGTACAAGTTTTGCATTTCTTTTGCTAAATTTATTCCTAAGTGTTTTATTCTCTATGATACCATTGTAAATGGAATTGTTTTCTTAATTTTGATTTTGGATTGTTTATTACCAATGGGTAGAATTACAATTGTTAATTACTAATGGAGAAAAATACAATTGATTTACATATATTGATCATGTACCCCGCCACTTTGCTGAACTCATCTATTAGTTCTAATAGGTTTTTAATGGATTCCTTAGTATTTTCTATATACAGACTCATGCTATTTGCAAATAGGGGTAGTTTTACTTCTTTCTTTCCAATCGGAATGCCTTTCATTTTATACTGTTGCCTAATTTTCCCTGACTAGACTGGGCTGAAGAAAGAAAGATGACATCCTTCTTGGCCACACCCACCCAGATTAGAGCTTCCATTTCATTGAACTGGGGGGTGGGGAGCAAGTCATAGCTCAAATGCTAGAGGCTTGATGTTCTTCATGAGATTTAGTAGATTTTCTTAAATAACTATTTCTCCATTTTCTGTATATCTTTAGGAAAATTTCCAGATGCTTTAAAATGTTGTTGTTTGTATAATTTTCATTAGGGATGATTTTTTTCACTGAGCAGTGGGTCCATAGAGCTCCTCACACCACCAATGAGAAGTGCTTCTCCCTAATATGGAGCATTAATTTCCTACAGCTGCTGTGACAGATTACCACTAACTTAGTGGCTAAAAACAATGCAAATGTATTCTCCTACAGTTCTGGAGGCCAGATGTCTGAAATCAGTTTCACTGGGCTAAAGCCAAGGTGTTGGCAGGGCTGGCTCCTTCTCAAGGCTCAAGGGGAAAATCCATTCCTTGCCTCTTCCAGTTTCTAGAGGTTGCTGGCATTCCTTAGCTTGGGACCACATAACTCAGATCTTTGCTTTCATTGTCACAAAGCCTTCTCTCTGACTCTGACTCCTCCTGTACTCCTTTTAAAATGACCTTTGTGGTTATATCAGGCCCACCTGGATAATCTAGGATAATGTTATTGCAAGATTTTTAACTTTTGATCACATCTGCAATTTTCCTCTTGACATGTAAAGTAACATTCCCCAGGTTATGGTGATTAGTACATAAACATCTTGGGGCAGTGAGCAAGGGGGAGAGGTGCAATTTTTCAGAATTGTACAATTTTAGTGTTTGGAAGGAGTTTCACCCTTTGTGGATGAAGAAACTGTAGCTTGGATTGTTACAATCATAGTGAAGGTCTTATAACTAGTGCGTGACAGAGCTAGAACCAGATCCCCAGACTCCTGTTTTAGAACATAACGTCTGAATGACTAAACAAAAATAAAAATATTATTTGTGGATTCTAAGCCATAGATATAAATTTTAAATCGGCAAATTATGAAAACACAAAATTAGTTTTTATCAAAACTGGCTATCTAAAGACAACTTAAAAATAATATATTCGATTCAATCATTGTATTCAAATTTTACCTTTTATAACATCCCTTGCCTTTTAAAGATAAGGGTTGGTTGCCAGCAAGATGTTTTCCCCGGGACTTCGCTGGTAGTTGGAAGACTCTGTGCTTCCACATCAGGGGACGTGGGTTCGGTCCCTGGTCAGGGAACATCCCACATGCTGCAGGGTGTGGCAAAAAAAAATAATAGTTAGAAAATTAGGGGCTTCCCTGACGGTCCAGTGGTTAAAACTCCATGCTCCCAATCCAGGGGGCATGGGTTTGATCCCTGGTCCGGGGAACTAGGATCCAGCAGGCCGCACGGCACAGCCAAAAAGAAAAAGGAAAAAAAATAAGATGTTTTCCCCAAGTTAATTTAATTCATGTTCATGAATATATGCAATAAAACACAGTTATTACCATATGCACTGTGGAATAAACATATGCACATTTAGATAATTTATGAAGAATGTGTCCTTTGGTGATTCCAAATGAGAGAAATTATCCACAATTTCAGAAGAAATCTGAAAAATTTAATTGAATGAACTGTGTGTGATGTGAGAGGGTCTCTTTCCAAAAAATATTTGCACTAATTTAAATTTATAAAGTGTGATTCTCTCCAGTGCTTTTTTTCTAGGGCTGTTTTTTCCCCCAGCTCCTGAAGGACGTTCAGAGCATGTTAACATTTCTCTGTGACATAAAATGACCCATAGAAAGAACTGATTAATGATTGCACATAGTACTTTGAGGGAAAAAGTCATCGTGAGAGCTGGAAATGTTCCTTTAACAACAGTGTCTGCGCTTAGAGTTTTTCAAAGCTATTTCACTTAAAAAAAAACAAAAAAAGAAAGAAAAAAAAGAACACACCTCCTTCCCTCCCTCCCTCCCCCTCTCCCTCCACAGATGCCTTTCTCAGGCACATCATCATCACTCAACAAGAAGTTGAACAATAAGCTATTGTCGGTTATAAGCAGTAGTTACAGAGAAAGAATCTGGCCCTTGAAAGGGATAGATTACACTGCCAAAGAGATTTGATCTGACCTTCTCGTTAGCATGTAAAATTCCCTTTGTAGTATCAGTTCAGAGAGAGGAAAAAAGGTAGCATGGGAGTGTTTTCTGGGCACAGAATTTGGGTTCTGTAAAATAGATCCTTCTTTTATTGTAGCATATTCTTTACTAGACTTACAGATTTACTACTATTCTATAAATGCAGTGCAAAAATACATCAAAAATTTTCTCAAATGACTGAATTTAAAGGCTCCCTTTAAAAGAATCATAAAACAAATCTCTTTAATCAAGAAAAGCCATTGTTTGATGTATTCTCAAGGGATGTTCAAGCTCATTGAGAATGTTTTTGAGGTTTCAGGTTGGGTAGGAGCAATTTCTTATGATTATTCTGTTGAAAGTTCTATCAGGCATAGAACTCCTCAGCCTGGAAATAATCATGGAGAAATAGTGACACAGTGCAACATTTGTTTAAAAATTATAGAACAATGTTTCCAATCTCTATTGTACTCTACCCTTTAAGTAATATGCGCCTTGCCTTTTTAGTGGGAAAGGACAAACCTCTTGGGTTCCAGTAAGTGCTGTTAGGAAATTCAGCCCAGAGAATCACTAGATATATTAATCAAATTGTACTTAATACATGTTCACAAAACATGAATTTTTTAACAATTCCTACTCCTCTGGAAAAGGAGTTTTACTTATTGTTTACATAAGGGAAAAATATCATTGATATGGAAGCATTTTAAAAATCATGGTCTGTTCACTTAACTTAAAAAATATTTGTTGAATGCACCCCAATGCTCATAGCAGCATTATATACAATGGCCAAGATATGGAAGCAACCTAAGTGTCCATTAACAGATGAATGGATAAAGAAGATATAATACACACACACACACACACACACACACACACACACACACACACACAATGGAATATTACTCAGCCATAAAAAAGAATGAAGTTTTGCCATTTGCAGCAACATGGATGGACTTGGAGGGCATTATGCTAAGTGAATTAAGTCAGACAGAGAAAGACAAATACTATATGACATCACTTATATGTGGAATCTAAAAAATACAACAAACTAGTGAATATAAGAAAAAGAAGCAGACTCACAGATATAGAGAACAAACTAGTGGTTACCAGTGGGGAGAGGGCAAGATAGGGGTCAGGGAGAGGGAGGTACAAACTATTAGGTGTAAGATAGGCTCAAGGATGTGTTGTAAAACACGGGGAATAGAACCAATACTTTGTAATAACTGTAAATGGAAAGTAACCTTTCAAAATTGTACAAAAAAATTTTTTTTAAATTGTTGAACTCTAACATATGTACAAAAAAATATAGATATCATGAGTATTCAGGCCTATTAATTTTAGCAAATTTAACACACCTATGTAACCAGAACCCAGAACAACCAGTTTGTGAAGAGGACTGAATTATTAGTTTTAAACTCAGACTCTTGAAGACTGTAACTTTAAGGAACAAGTTCTGTGCACAGCCCAGGCTGCTGGAGGCCACAGCTAGAGGGCGGCAGAGTCACCACCCAGGCTCAAGCTTCTCTGGGGCCATCACCTGGGCCTGTCCTGCTGGTGGTGAGGCCAAGGCCCAGGCAGGGCTCTGCCAACCGTCAGGCAGAGAAAGTCTTTCTGGACAAAGAAAGTTCACTGCTCAGATGATGACAGGAAGGTAAGGAGTAAGCAGAGGGGTCTGAAAAGAGCAGGTTTAAGAGAATAAGCAGGAACTGAAAAAACCTGAGCTGGAAGAGGCAGAGAAAGCTCTAGAATCCCTCAGAGGCGGCAGACCAGACTCTGGGGTCCATTTCACAGAAATTGTTCAGTGACTTCCCTAATATTATCAGTAGAGAAACAGAGGCCTGAGAGGTGTTCCCGGTAGTAGGGATATAAATTGTGGAGCTTGGACCAAAACATCCGTTTCCCAGTGTTCAGAGTTAATTTTGTTGTTTATTATTACTCAAGTCAGATTCTTTTACTACTTTGTATTCCTGAGTTGTGTCGGAAAGATGTGATGGTTCAGGGCCCTGAAAAATACAAGTTGAAAATTAGAGCCAGGCAGTTCTGAAAGCTGTTGGTTGAGGGTTGCTGTGAAATCAGATATGTTATTATCCAAACAGAGCTCATTTTGCTCAGTTGGCTAGGAAAAATGAGGAGTAATGTAAATGTAAAGGACCTAGCTACAGAGATATGTCCATTAACACTCTGCCCTGGTGGGGTCATGTGTGTGTGTTTGTGTGTGTGTGTACATGTGCGCCCAACACTCTCAGATCTATTGCGGTTATTGTAATGCTATTACGTATTTACTTTTGGTCTACAGAACTCACGTTTTTCCATAGCAACTGAAAAATAGTAGAAAGAAAGTTTCAATTGCAGGGGTAATGTGTGGACACTGGAATGTTTGCCATTTTATTTGCCTTGAGACAGAGGTTATAGATAACTTCTTTTATAAAAGTGAGTTTGTGGTCTGTATATGTTTTGAAATCCAGGTCACATGGTTAAATGTAATTAGTTTTAAGCTAAAGAACACACACGTGAATAATGCAAACAATGGTCACTTAATCCTCCTTTACCCTGGACAAAAATTAACATTATTAAAAACTTGTAAAATCTAGTGGATTGGTTTGGGTTGTTCACTTAGCTCCACAGTCAGGCTCTCTAGCTGTGGCTGGCTAGCTCTTTTTTCTACTTTAAACAAGCAAAGGTCACTGGTTTAATCCTTACATTAACTCCTTAGCTATAGTCTATGTCACAGCTATGGACTGAGTACCTCTTCCTAGGTTTCTGTTTTGTAAATGAATATTTCCGAAGAACAAGGGAAACCCATGAAAACTGGAAGAGTTTAGTAACTTTGCAGACAGCATTCACGTTAAAACTGATGGCAAACTTTAAGGATAATTTAAGCCTAAGATTTATGATTCTATGAGTTAACCACTTCTAAAAAGAAAGATCACTAACTCAGGAGCAACTCAAATTGCATCCTCACTGATGTTGTGTTGGTTATGTCCTTTTCATATGTGAAAGGTGTTTTCTGTGCGTGTTGAATGTAAGAACAGTCATGGCAAGCTCCGGGGGTCCAATCCAAGTACAAGTCAAGTTTGGGCTAAAGCTGGGGTGGGCTCTGCAGTGCAAAAGCCCAGTGAGAACTGGTGGGTACCTGATGTGCACATTCCAGGGAACTCCAAAGGTCAGATGCAGGGAAGCTACATTCTGTCATCAGGTCCAACTATGAGTGCAGGCAGCAAAGGGCAGGCCAGAGCTTTGGAACAGAGGCTGGCTGAACGCTGGAATGGAATTAGGAGGGAGAGAGGGGGCAAGTGATGTGGGAGGGTCTGGGGCAGTTGCTGAAAACAGGAAAGCATGTCTGAGGGTGTGTTTTTAGTGTCTGTTCACCATGTATGTGGGCATGTATGTGACACACAAGCCAGAGTCCTGGATCAGAGCAGAAACCCAACATTATTGGAAAATGAGGTATTTCACTTTGACAGATTTTCCAAATACCTGAAGCAAATCCTTCTAAATGTGTGCATTCAACATTTCCAGAGAAATCTTTTAAATGGATTGTATGTTTCCTGACTTTTTAAGGCAGAGCGTATGAGTTTAATGTAAACCTTACTAGATGACCATCGCTGACTGTACTGTGCTTTAAAGTAGTGAAGCCTTCAGGTTTATTAAGTTTTAACAGACTTCTTGTCCATATAGAAAATATGAAGTCTCCCCCGACTTCCACATTTTTTCAAAAATTGTGTTTATTTATTAATTTTTGTATGTTTTTCCCTCTAGCAGTGCAGTGGTGTTTCTTATTACAGCTAACCCTTCTCAGTGTGCCCATCTCTACTACTCTTCTTCCCTTCTCCTCTTCTGCCAAATTATTTCTGATTTATCTATTTTGGGCTACAAAACAGATGTTTGGATTTGTTAAAATTATGTGTGAAATAAGAAGGGGGTCCTGAAAAAATGTCATATGAATTAAGCATATAAACTTTAATGCATGAATGCCCAACTTCAAACATCTATTTAAACTACTCAGAATCCTCTTAGAGGCTTTATATTTTGTTCTGGTTTTTTTGTTTTGTTTTGTTTTTTAATTTTTTATTGGAGTATAGTTGATTTACAATGTTGTGTTAGTTTCAGGTGTATAGTGTTTTGTTTTTCTCATAATTGAGGTTGTCAGTGGTTGGTTATCTCTGACTACCTGAGGTAGTAACATAATCTGAAATGTTATTTGGGACTATCCATTTGCTGTCATGTCTTTTCTAGAACTGTGAGTGGCGGAGTGAGGGTTTAACAAATATTTGTTGTAAGAATAACAACATTCATCAATGAATGAAAGCAAGATGTGCAGTTTCTATCCTACAAAATTCAGCTACATGCCCAGTTTAGCAGAAGGTACATATCAGTATTAACTAAGAATGATGTGGATGAAAGCCAGTGATGTCTGAAATCATTTTGCAGGGCTCGTAAACTCAAGGTCAAAGGCAACACGGGCCAGGGCAACTTTTTGTTTTATGTCAGTGCCGGTGGATCATGCATGAATTCTCTAGTTCAGAGATCTCACCACTGCTTTGCTGTTTTTGTACTTGGCCATGTCATATGGTTGGGTTACCTGCTTGGTATACCCTAAGGGTGTTTAGATTTTCAGGTCCCTGAGTTGCTGTCTTATATAATCATTATTGAATATGCTCAGCATACGAAGCAGTACTAGATGGTGAGAAACATGTTCAAAACCCAAGCTCTTGATTTCCCTCCAGTTCCAAGCCTACTCTTCCCAGAGCCTTCCCAATTCAGTAAATGCCCTGCTTCAAATGTCTAAAATCTAAGGGCTGTTCCTCTCTTTCTTTCATATCCCACATTCACTCCACCAGCAAATGATACCACCCTTGAAAGATATTTAGAATTTAAGTATTTCTCATCAACCCTATTGCTACGACTTTGGTCTAACCTACCATTGCCTCTAGCCAGGACTATTGTAAGATCCCCTGACTGGTCTATCTGCTTCCATGTGTGCCCTCTTACAGTTCTCCCCACAGGGAGATCCCTTTATTAAGGAAGTAAATCTCATAAGTTCTCTGTTCAAAACCATCTATTAGTTTCCCATCTCACTCAGTATAAAAGCTGAAGTTCTCTCCATGGCCTATAAGGCCCAGCACTTTCCTTTCCTCCACTTCTCCGATCATCTCTCTTATTACCCTCCTCCTTTTTCACTTGAAGCATCCACTCTGACTCCCTCTTTTCCCTGGAACGCGCCCAACATGCTCCCACCTTATGGCCTTGGCACCTGCTTTTTCTCCTCTTTGGGCCCCCTCCCCCTGGAAAACCAAATGACTCATTTCCTTCCCTCCTTCAGGTGTCTGTCCAAATGTCTGCATTTTAGACAAGCCTTCCACAACTACCCTAGCTAAAAGAGCACTCCCCCATCATTTTCTAGCCCCTTTACCCTGCTTTTTTGTCTTCACAACAACTCATTACCCAATTATTAAATATTTATTAGTCTGTCTTTTCCATCGAGAATGTAATCTTCTTGGGCGCTCCCTAGTGGTCTAGTGGTTAGGATTAGACACTTTTATTGCTGTGGCCCAGGTTCAATCCCTGGTCAGGGAACTAAGATCCCACAAGCTGCATGGCCTGGCCAAAAAAAAAAAAAAAAAAAAGTAATCTTCTTGAGGGGAGGGACTTTGTTCATTATTGCCTCTCGTGTGTGTAGAATAAGTCCTGGTGTTATGGGCTCAATCAACATTTGTTTACTAAACAAATGAATAAGTGAAAGGAAAAATTAACAAAGAGATGCATTCATTCAAGAAATATTTATTGTGTGTTAACTACATGTAGGCATTGTTCTAGGCCCTTGGAGTACTTCAGTGAACAAACCAGAGGGACCCGATCTTGTGGAGGTCAGATATAGCAATGCATGGAGATGGAGGATACAGACAGGAGGCAGCCCAGGACAGTGGTTAGGAGCCCGACCCTGACGGCAGCTCACCTGGCTTTGAGGCTTCTCCCTGCCACTTGCCTATCTTGAACAAGTTACTTAAGCCTCTGATGCTTCAGTTTCTCTCCATCTGTCAAATTGGGGTGAAATATCTGTTGCATAAGTTTGGGGAGAATTTCATGACAAGGTGCACATAAAACATTTGACACATGGCAAGGATTCAATAAATTTTGACCATTATTAGAGCAAATGAAGACATGGAAGCAAATAGTAATGGCTTTAGAGATGAATACAACCCACACGAGGTTTTGTGAGAGGACCAAGGTGACCTGGTGCCTGAAACTGCTGCGCTGAGTTTAGACTTTTGTGTTCAACGCAAGAAGAGGAGTCAGTTCAGAGAAAAGGCACAGAGAAAAAAGTCAAACTGAATGACTTGCTCTGTGAAAAAGCTAGCATGTCCCTAGAGACCATTCAGATGGACCACTCACATAGCAGCAGCAGCAGCTTTTGTTTTGCTGTGGTAGGAAAAGCTAGTAGCTTTACTCCTATCGTGTTGAAGAAAAAGAAATATTTACATTGAAAAGGTACATTTTATCATTTTCTTATGCTTTAGAGAAACAACAACAACAAAACAGATCCATTAAATTTATTTTGCTCACGGTGACAATTAGAATTGAATACGTAGAACTAAATGGAGTTAGACTGAGAGGGTGCTGAAGTTCCTGTTAACATTAAAAAAGGCCTGTTTGGGGTATTTTTTCTTGTTTTTCTGAAATGTCCTTTTAAATCCTTGTATGGAAAATTGCCATAGGTATTGCTATTCCATCTAAAATACGATCGTACACGGGAACACATGGTTTCCTCTGGAAGGGCAGCTCTGCCATAACTGGAAGTAAACTATGGCAATAGCTAAGCTTTTTTTTTCTTTTTCTCAGCATGGTACCCCCGAATTTCAAGTAGAGTTAAAGTCGAGTCTACATCATAAAGTACACATGGTCACCTATATATGTCTTCCACATCTCTCGAATATTTAAAAGCTAAAGCTTTTGGAGATACAGAGTTCAAAGGATTCCCTGAGAAGGGTCAGACACTTCTACTCTGAGTTATTTGATTACAGAGAGAATTTACATATTCGGACAAAAATCTTATAATGAGTGCTTCAAAAAAAAGGGGGAATTAGCAAATCTGTCTATGATCAGCCTTGGTGAGAATTCTCTTGCATTAGTTATGCCCAGGAAAGCTTGACGGTCCAGTTTGCTAAAACTAGTCTGTCCCTGAGGGGTGAGCAGGAGGGAAAGGCAGGCATGCCAAGGAGGGGCTCCAGGTGGCCCTGCGTTCTGCCCCACCCGCCAAGGGCCGGGAGTTTGCTTTGGAAAAACGGCAGAATGATCACCTGCAGTCTTAGATCATTCTTTCCTGGATCTCGGCTGCACTACCCTCAGCCAAACTGCCCTGAAGAACCATCTGGAGATGTGAACATTCTCCTAAACAGCTTCTTGGGCAAAGACAGACACAAGAGGGGTGGGATGCTAGTCTTTCTTAGCCATTTTATGAGCTGATTACAAAAGGGGAACGTGGAACTTTAAGTTTGTTTATTATATTGTTTACTTGTACTGGAAAGAAGTGAAAAGAGCTACAATATGTTTTAGCTTGTTTATTGTATGTTTTGTCATTTAGAATTTTTATACTTTAAATCAAGTTGATAATCTTTTTCTTCATATTTTGCATTTTGTGTATTATTTGGAGTACAAAGTTGGAAAACTAGTTCACAATGTACAAAATGTTGATGAGCACATCCCACCAACCCAGCAATTCTACTTCTTTGGATATATTCTGGAGAGACTCCTCTGTGAATGCACAGGCAAACATATACAAAGGTGTTTTTTGTATTGTTTTTAAGAGCAGAAAGTTGGGAACAATCCAAATGTCACCAAATAGGGAAATGGATCAATAAATTGGAGCAAGTTACGTAATGTTCTCACAATAGTGTGGCAAAGACTGCGAATCAGTCACCAAACTTGTTTTCTCTTCTGGGGCAAATCATTTCACACGGATGAAGATGGATGATGAATTTCACTCATTCACCAGGTGTGTGATGAATGGCTACTAGGTGTTAAGTACTATGCTAGGTGCTGTGGATACAGCGACAGAACATCTGCTTTCACGAAGCTTATAGCCTGGCCATCCTCGTACTTTACTCACCAAAGTATGATCCTAAAATTTATTTAGAGTTATCTTTAGATCATTTTAGCAGTTGGTTTGGTCTTGGGGTCAATTATTAAATTACACTGACAAATATTCAAGTTAATGTCAAGTGATTTTACTAAGAACAGAGCAAACCCTTGGCTTTCTAGTCAACCTTGGCTTCTCTGATTCTACTGCTGGCCCTTCCTGAAGGTCTCATCACAAGGAGAAAGGAGAGTTGATAAAATCACTCCCACTAGGATCTTTCTAGAGACTAAACGTGTTGCTCCAGACTCTTAGAGCATTTCCTTTTTAAGAGAGAAAATTCTTAACCCAAAGCAATAGTATTGCAAGTATCAAATTCTTTTATCTACCCCTCAGAACTCTTTTCTTTCCGTTGAAGTCAGTGATTCTCAGCTCCAGCTGCACATTAGAATGACCTGGGGAATGATTCTAAAAAACACTGTTGCCTGAGCCCCAATCAAGACCAATTAAATCACAATTCCCAAGGGTACAGCCTGGGACTTGGAATTTTCGAAGAGCTCCCCTGGTAACCCTAATAGGCAGGTGTGGTTGAAATCAATCAAAATGTCCATCTCAAGTAAAATCTTGCAGTTAGCTAATGCATAAACAACCACAGAGGGACAAACAGGAGATTGAAAAGGCAGTTCTTAAATCGTGATGGTGTTCATCTATAAATGTTAAGATTGGGGAAGTGATTGAGAGAGCAGGCTCTGGAGTCAGACTAGGCAAGTGTGTGTCAGTGATGCACACATTAGCTGTGTGGGCGCGTACATCAATCCCTTGACCTGTGAAATGGGGGCAAGAATAATACCTACCTCTCATAGGACCGTTATGAATAGAAATATTTAGAACAGTGTCTGTCCATTACCATTATATCCTTCCAGCGCTGCTTCAAATTTCACCTACTCTGTAAAACTTCCTTTGAGTCACTCAGAAAGCGTAAATCACTTGCTTCTCTGGCCTCACACTTTCTCCACTGAGAATAATATTATTTAGCTATTTATCACTTGGCATTGCGGTTGATGTTCTCCCTGTCTATCTCCCTCTTAGGATAGTTTTCTGTTAAGTCTGAGGAAGTGTTTCACACTAGGGCAGATTACTTTATCACTAAAGAAATAAACATCAATCCTTATTTTACTGGTTTTTTTAAATCACTTTTCCTATTTTAACTCTCTGAGAAAGGAGAAGCCACCAGAAGAGTTCTGCAAGCTACCACCCCCACCTCTACCCACCACCTGCATCCATGCCAATACACCCACCTTCCCTCTGTTGCCACGGATACATGACCCACTCTCCAGGTAAAGGCCACCACCGCCACTGGTCCATGAGGTCTCATCCGTTCGTGTCTACTGAGATACCTGCCTTCTAGGCTTGACCAATATCAGTGCAGTGTCTGGTGTTTATGGTGACTCTAAGAGGCAGATGGTCCTCAAGATTGCACAGGGACACTGGAGTTCTATAGAATTCACTTCTTACCTAGGTGTTACTCATTAAAAATACAGGAAAACCCTATACCCAGAAGGCCTCAACTTTAATATTAACAATAATGTTAATATTAATTTGGGGTCATTATCCATCCATTAACATTAATGTTAATATTAAAGTTAATAGTAATATTAATAGCAGCAAGGGAAAAAGCAAGTCTCAGCCAGAACTTGTGAGTCTTACCAGAATGTGTAAGTTACTGGGCAAGTTATTTAACTTCCATGATCCTCAGTTTCCTCTTTTATGAAGCAAATCATTGTAAAGATTCAATGATACAGAGCTTAGCACAAATGTCTGGCACATAGTAAGTGCTCAATAAATATCGGCTATTGTTCATCCAAGTCTTTCCTTAAATATTTCTTTCTTAGAGAGCCCTTCCCTAACCACACTGTCTAAAATAGTATCAGTCATGTCACTCTCTTTTAACCTGCCTTATTTATCTTCTTCACAGAACTTATCACTACCTAACATTATGAGCGTGTGTGTGTGTGTGTGTGTCTGTGTGTGCATGTGTGCGTGTTAGCGACTTCAGATAGAGATGATTAATTATAGGGAATGACATGATTTTCAGGCAATTTATTCATTTATTTTAACAAGAAACATTTGAGTTTCTCCTAAAAATGCTAATTTTGCTGTGTTTCTATCAAATGCCATGGCGTTTTTCTTATTTCTGCAGTTAGCAGTGGAAAGAAAAGCTCTACCTCATTGAACACACACAAAAACCTTTGAATAGGTCCAATTATGTTAAAGGCTAAAATGGTAAAGCAAGCTTAATAGGCATGCTCTACTCCTGAACTGAAGTTTTGCTGTTTCAAGGAAAAATATCTTTGACTGATAAACATTTACTCTTTAATCTACCACATACAATAAAGGGAAAGTGGCCAAAATGGTGAGGAAAGGAAACAAATTTATAAAGAACCATTTAAATAAGAAATCAGGTTGGCACAAAATGAGTCTCATTCTAATCTCGTATTTGATGCAAAGCTCTTGTTCTCTCAGGACCTAGGATTAGGATTCAGCACCAAAAATGTTTGCATTTTACTTAACTTACCTGCCCATGTGAAATAATTTCATGGTCGATATGAAGTTAAGTTGGCTTATCAAACCACTTGCCTGGGAAATAGAGTCAAAGAAATGTTTTGGAAGTGCTCATGGCTCTTTGTGTGTGTGAGAGACAGACAGACAGACCGAGATGGCAGGAAGACACAGAAAGAGAGGCAGGAAAGGCAGTGCTCTATTTCTCAATCATATTTTGGGAGTTTTTCCATTAAATTTTTGTCCTTTAAGGTAATATGCTGTAAATGTCCTCAGGTGGAATACTTGAATACTAGCGCTAAACCATTATGTTTGAGCAAACCATGGATAGGATATACTTAACTATCTCAACTCACTTTCATAGTCAAGGATTCCACAGTGTACATGCTCTTACTCCCTCCCTCTTCACTTCACTCCTTTTCACTGCCTGTGCTCAGGTGTCCCTATGCTAAACAAAACCAACAACACCCTCACCAAAACTAACAAACCTCTTCCTTCAATCTTGTTAATCTTCTCCTTCACTTGAATAGCAGTGTTCTTTAACTCATTTATCTTTGTGGTCTCCTCTTCCTTGTGACCTACTCATATCCTAACATCTTATATAATTTCTGTCTGATACCCCACTAAAATTGTCCTTTAATAATATGTATTCTTAATCACCAAATGCAATAGCTTCTCCTCAGTTTTTATTCTCCTTGACTTCCCTGGCATTTGATGATTAAAAAAACTTGACAGTTACAGATGTAGAGAACTAACTTATGGGGAGGGATAAATTGGGAGTCTGAGATTGACATGTACCCACTACTATGTATAAAATAGATGACTAATAAGAACTTACTGTACAGCACAGGGAACTCTACTCAATACTCTGTAATCGCCTATATGGGAAAAGAATATAAAAAAGACTGGATATATGTATAACAGATTCACTTTGCTGTACACCTGAAACTAACACAACATTGTAAATCAACTATACTCCAATAAAAATTTAAAAACAAACAAAAACTTGATCCCTCGCTTAACACTCCTACCCTGGATTATAGTAGTTCTCTTCACTCTCCTTCTCTGCTTCTTCTGACTCCTGTAAACCCCTAAAAGGAGGTGTTTCTCAAGGTTTTCTTCTCTTTTTAAAGACTTTGCTTTGAGGGTCTTACCCACTCTCATGGGTTCAACTGTTGAAGGAAGATGGCTCCCCAATTTTCCTTCATTCTTAGCCTCTGCTGCCACCTCAAACTTCTTATGTCCAAAACCAAGCCCAACATTTTCCCCTGAAGTTGTGCCTTGAGACTTTCTCCTCATATCTGATTAATGAGACCACTATTTTCCCAGTCCAAATTAAAAGACTTCTGTGGCTTCTCCCTCCCCCCATCTAATGAGATGTCAAGCGCCATGGTGTCTACTTCCCTATACCCCTCCCATCACTCACTGTCTGCATTATCACCACTCTAACTCAGCCTCTCATTGCCTTTTTCCTGGGCCATTATCTTAATTTCCTAATAATCTGCCCCCCACCCCGGCCTCCATTCTCTCTTTTTTTAATGCAACTGTAGCCACTGGCCGCTGTAAGCCTGTGCGCAGAAGCCTTCAGTGTCCTTGCATTGCCTACTAAACTAAATATAAATGAAGGGGGCCTTAGTCTGCATCAGTTACATTAGGATGTCTATGAAAAGAGAAAGGGGGTTAGTAGACTGCTCCACTGCACATTAATGTCATCGGAATTGTGTCCTATGGAAGTGTTTCACCTAAAGGGGGATATAAGGGACACCAACTTTAATCAGAATACAGTGATCAGGATGGGGAATGACCAATGACCATATCATATAACAAGTGGTTTACAAAAATGGAGATATTCTGGCCATAAGGACCACATCTGGAAAAAAAAAAGATAGATGACTTTGGAAATGGACTTTGTTCTGTGTGGCCATAAGAGGTAGAACTTGAACAAATAAGATGGAGCCATAAGAAAAATGATTTAGGCTTACCATAAAGAGAAAATAGAACCAAACAAAGTTGGAACAGGAACTCTCAAGAAGTAGCAGATTCTGTTATCAGAGGTCGTTATTTAAACTAGATGCATGTGTGAGAATGTTATAGAGTTGACTCAAGAATATAATTCTTTTCAGTCAGGCAGTTGTTTGTTTGTATAGCTCTTTCTTAGTCTAGCAGGCAAGACCAGCCCACTTTTCCAGCTTTCTCTCTCAATTTCCACACATATCTATGCTATTTCCTAGCTGTAATTTCCTTGACTTACAGTTTCTCCTATCAAAATTTTACTCATTTTTCAAGGGCCAAATCTTTTTTTTTTTTTTAATTGAAGTTTAGTTGATTTACTATGCTGTGTTAATTACTGCTGTACAGCAAAGTGACTCAGTTTTACACATAGAGACATTCTTTTTTATATTCTTTTCTACTATGGTTTATCACAGGATATTGAATACAGTTCCTGTGCTATACAGTAGGACCTTGTTGTTTATCCATCCTATATATAATAGTTTACATCTGCTAATCCCACACTCCCAGTCCTTCCCCCCCAACCCCCCTCCCCTTTGGCAACCACAGGTCTGTTCTCTATGTCTGTGAGTCTGTTTCTGTTTTGTAGATAAGTTCATTTGTGTCATATTTTAGATTCCACATATAAGTGATATATATGGTATTTGTCTTTCTCTTTCTGACTTACTTCACTTAGTATAATAATCTCTAGCTGCATCCATGTTGCTGCAAATGGCATTGTTATGTTCTTTTTTATGGCTGAGTAGTATTCCATTGTCTATATTATATGTACCACATCTTCTTTCTCCATTCATCGATGGACATTTAGGTTGTTTCCATGTTTTGGCTATTGTGAATTGTGCTGCTATGAACATAGGGGTTCATGTGTCTTTTTGAATTATAGTTTTGTCCAAGTATATGCCCAAGAGTAGGATTGCTCAATCATATGGTAATTCTATTTTTACTTTTCTGAGGAAGCTCCACACTGTTTTCCATAGTGGCTGCACCAACTTACATTCCCACCAACAGTGTAGGAGCGTTCCCTTTTCTCCACACCCTCTCCAGGATTTATTGTTTGTAGATTTTTTGATGATGGCCATTCTGACCAGTGTGAGGTGGTACCTCATTGTAGTTTTGATTTGCATTTCTCTAATAATTTGTGATGCTGAGCATCTTTTCATGTGTCTACTGGCCATCCATATGTCTTTTTTGGAGAAATGTCTATTAAAGTCTTCTGCCCATTTTTCGATTGCATTGTTTGTTTTTTTGTTGTTGAGTTGTATGAGCTGTTTGTATATTTTGGAGATTAAGACCTTGTCTGTCGCATCATTTGCAAATATTTTCTCCCATTCCGTAGTTTGTCTTTTCACTTTTTTTATGGTTTCCTTTGCTGTGTGAAAGCTTGTAAGTTTGATTAGGTCTCAAGGGCCAAATCTTATGTTACCTTTTTAAAGAAAATTTCTCTCCTCCCTTCTCAGACCCCACCATGAATTTTTGAGTTGTTCTTCCACTCCAAAACTTCAGTGCTTCATGTATCCATTTTGAGGCATTTAATATTCTTGCTCATGTTATTGGTGTATATTTCTCCTTTTGCCTAATAGGATGTCAACTTCATGGGGCAGGAATTACCTTTATGTCCTCTATAGGACCTGGTATAATAAAATTCCTTTCTTAATCATTCATCATACATTTCTTTTTCTTTAGAATTAAAAGACTATACTAAAGCATCTCTAAAGAGCCTTCTAACCTAAAAAAAAAGTCTATGAATCTGGTTCTAGAACTTATTTAATAATGAATGTACAAAGACCTCCTTGTGCCCATATTGACTATGAGTGCAAAGAGTCACATATGCTGATGTCACACTGGTGTTGTAAGAAAGTTTTTAAAATCTGATTTTGAAAAGTAGGTGACTTTATTTTTTAAGAACTTTTGCAACATTCCTATTGAAATATACAACATATGTTCCTGATATAATTTTGAACATTAAAAGAATTACACATCTGTTTATATTTTTATGAAATTAAGTGACACTAAACCAGCGCTCCACAAAGTTAAAGGTTGTATAATTAAGAACATCCAAAAGGTAAACAGTGAACTCTGGCAAGACTTAAGAAAGGGAACATCTTATTGTGATATATCAGAAATTTTTATCACTCATCTTTCTCTACCATTTCTTCCTGCTCTTTGTAGCAGTACAGGTCATTTCCATTGTTGCCGATTTCTGCTTGGCAAATTGCTGCCAAGAGTCCAGATGTTTCTCACTGTGCATTTATAGAAACTTGTGCTGTCCGAATTTCAGAAGAAGGGCTCTAAGACTAGGTTAGATAAAAGTAGGAAAAAACCAAAACAAAACCCAGAGCAACTTAGAAAACTAAGCCTGAATTTTTTATTTGTTTCAACTATTTCCCCCCTTTCTTCTTCCCATCTGTGTTCGGTTCTCCATGACTCAGATTAGTGGGGCTAAAAGCCAAATTTGTTGAAAGTCATGACCTCCACCTCCAGGAAAATCCAAGTATATGGGAGTCTAGTGGGTTGGTTTGATCAGGTCAGAAGTGTCTTTTACTTTTGGTCCTTCTTAGGAAACAATCTTTGGAATCTTTTGACTGTTAGTCATTAAAAGCCCCTTAGAAAAAGTTTGAGAGAAAACTCTTCCATGCGGGTCTGAGGCAAACGTGATGCCACAAAGAAGAGGAAGTCCTGCAACTCCCTAACCACGTGGGCACCTCAGGAATGAACAAAACTCAGTGATTTTCCTCAAGGCACGGCTTATGCTTTCTGCTGCTTGCCCCTCTATCCTCTGACTTCCCCTCCCTCTCAGCCTAAACAAGAGAAAGTCATAATGATATGGTCCAAAAACAATCAGCAAGAAGGTTGCGAGTATTTTTCTTTTCACCTCGATGATGCATGCTCTAAAGAAAGAAAAATTTAGGATTAACAGGTTGCAACCAGAATCATGCTGCCCAATTACAAGTCTGATTTCACACTTTTCTGATGAATTGATGAAGAGGCTAAAATATACTAAAATTTCTTATGGCCCCCCTTCCTGCTTTTTCTGGTATTATTAATTAATTAAAATAAATTTCTAGATATAAAAGGAGCATGGTTAAAAATAATCAAACTTTCTGATATTACCTAAAACATGCTTTCTAACATTATGGCATAGGCATTAAAGTGTTGACAGACCATTCAGTAAAGAATTAACTTGGTTTTCAGCAAGAGTAGAACATGAGGACTGATGATTAAGTATTGATTTTCTTTTCTTATAAACTTGTATCTTGTGTTTCAAAAGCATTAGCTTTGTTTTGCAGGAGAATTGAATCTTCTCTTGAGCTTTAATCCCCACACATGTATGATTTCTCTGTAGTAACGTGGGTAGGATAATGGTGGCTGCTTTGGGCTCAGCCTTGGTGTAAAACACTTCTGCCAGTGCAGAGACTTACAGAGTAAGTGGATGTGGGGTATCTGCACACTGAATAATTGCTGTATGCAATCTACACTCTCTTAAGTCTAATTGGTAGACCAGAAAGCATTTTTTATAATTATTCCATGTGGAATAGTCTTGCCATAAAGATTTTAAACCTCGTAATCCCTTCCTGGAAACTTGTCTGGTGTCTAGAACATCAAAGTAATAATTAGACTCTTTACTCTTTTTTTTTTTTTTAATTTATTAATTAATTTATTTATTTTTGGCTGTGTTGGGTCTTCATTTCTGTGCAAGGGCTTTCTCCAATTGCGGCGAGCGGGGACCACTCTTCATCGCGGTGCGCGAGCCTCTCACTATCGCGGCCTCTCTTGTTGTGGAGCACAGGCTCCAGACACGCAGGCTCAGTAGTTGTGGCTCACGGGCCCAGTTGCTCCGCGGCATGTGGGATCTTCCCAGACCAGGGCTCGAACCCGTGTCCCCTGCATTGGCAGGCAGATTCTCAACCACTGCGCCACCAGGGAAGCCCTAGACTCTTTATTCTTAAAGTAAACAATTTATAAAATGAAAGATGAAGCATAATCAAAAAAGCTTATGTAAAGTATATGTAATTTAAAAATAAGTAAAATGGGGACTTCCTTGGTGGCGCAGTGGTTAAGAATACGCCTGCCAATGCAGGGGACATGGGTTCGAGCCCTGGTCTGGGAAGATCCCACATGCCACGGAGCAGCTAAGCCTGTGTGCCACAACTACTGAGCCTGTGCTCTACAGCCCGCGAGCCACAACTACTGAAGCCCGTGTGCCTAGAGCCCGTGCTCCGCAACAAGAGAAGTCACCGCAATGGGAAGCCCACGCACCACAACAAAGAGTAGCCCCCACTCACCGCAACTAGAGAAAAGCCCACGCGCAGCAACGAAGATCCAGCGCAGCCAAAAATTAATTAATTAATTATAAAAAAATAAGTAAAATGAATGAACTTATATCTACCACCCAGCTTAAGAAATAGAACAAATAGAGCATTAACAATGTCTTGAAGTCACCTGTGTGTCCATCCCCAATCCCAGCCCCCAGTAGGCACCATCAACCATTACCCTGAGTTTTGTGTTTATCAGTTCCTTGCTTTTCTTTGCAATTTTACCACTTATGTGTGTACATATCTCTAATGTGTGTGTAATTTTGTGAATTTTTAATTTTATATAAAAGAAATCATACTTTTTTCCTGGTGACTTGTTTTCCTTAACATGTTTATGAGATTCATTCATGTAGATGTGTATAGCTCCAGTTAATCTATTTCTGACAGTTATATAAGTAGAAATGTTCTTCTTTCTCCTGTTGATCAACATTTGGATTATTTCTAAAATTTTGCTGTTATAAATGATGTTGCTATTTACAGCCTTACATATGTATATCTTGGACAGTAATTGCCGGGTTGTAGGGTATACATGCCTTAGCTTTGCTAGATAATGCCCCAGTTGTTTTTTAATTTGGTTTCCAGCAACTTATAGGAGTTTCTGTTCTTCCATAGCCTCACCAAGACTTGATATTGTCATACTTTTTAAGCACATTTGGTGGGTCTCAAGTGGTATCTCGTATTTTTAATTTGTATTTCCCTGATTACTAACGGTGTTGAGCGTATTTTTAATGTTTAATGACCACTCAGTTCTGATTTTTTGCCCATTTTTCTATTGGAATGTTTCATTTTTATTTATTGACATGCAGACCTTCCTTTTAAATTGTGGAATGTAGTATACAAACAAAACTACACAAAACATCTATGTAAAATTTAATAAACAGTTTCAAGGAAATAATCATGTAAGTCCAACCTATGTCAAGAAATAAACATTTCCAGTATATGTAGGGAGGAGATCAAGACGGTGGATGAGGAGGATGCTGAGCTTACCTCCCCCGATGCACACATCAAATTTACACCTACGTGTGGAGCAATTCTCACTGAAAACAAACTGGGGACTGGCAGAAAGACTCTTCTACAGCCAAGGCTGTAAAGAAAGATCCACACAGAGTTGGGTAAGAAGGGAGGAGAAGCAATCAGGTCAGGGCCTGCACCCCTAGGAGGAGACAGAGAAGAGGTGGGGAATTACACAAGATCAGAGGTCCTCCCTGGGGACTGAGGGATTCAAAACACATATTGGGCACCCCAGCCCTGGGATCCAACACCAGGAAAATGAGTCCCCTTTGCTGGTTTAAAAACCAGTGGGACTTACAGGAGGGCCGTAAGAAACCAAGGCTCCATGTGTGAAGAGTGGTCACACACTTGCTTATTTCCCGGAGCAAGGTGGGAGAAGCAGATGGAAACTGCCCAGGGCTCTGGCCAGCAACCCGCCCCCATCCCCAGTGCATGCCCCAGCCCCTCTAGCTTCAGTGCATGTCCTCACTAGGGTGAAGTCTGCCATGCCAAGGAGAGTGAACACGTGGAGGGAACAGAGACAGCTCGGACCCAGTACTGCATCTGAACGGGGTGAGGGCAGCCATTGCTGGTGTTCTCGGGGGAAGTGGATCTGGAGCAGTCTGGATCTCAGACTGGCATTCCAGGACCATACCAGCATGTACCCTGGCCCACACTGGGTGCCCACTCTGGCCCCACTTCCTTTAGCACTGTTCCTCTCTGGGGTGAAGGTGCCATTGCCAGGAGATAGGAGCGTGCACACTTGGAACAAAACCAGCTCAGACCAGAACATCAGGGCTTCTGATCCAGCACCTTGGAACACAACCCCAGCCCAGAGAGGGTGGTGATAGCCACTGAGGATAGGAGAAACCCCAGACCACACATGGCTCTAGCTCTAGCGTCTCCATCTTCAGCCCCATCTCCCACCAAGGTGAGAGCTGCAAGTACACCCTGGGGGAAGATGTGACCCATGCTCACTTTAGATCCAGCTCTCCACCAAAGCCACTGGGGATATGCAGACTGCATAGGGATGCTCCCACACAAAGAAACCCCTTCAAGACCTGGATAGATGACTGTTTAACCTAATAGAGACAAAGAAAGCTAAACAAAATGAGAAGTTGGAGGAATTCATTTCAAATGGAAGAACAAGAAAAACCCCTGAAAAAATAACTAAGAAAACAAAGATAAATAATTTACCAGATAAAGAGTTCAAAGCATTAGTAATAAGAATGCTAACTGAACTTGGGAAAAGAATAGATAAATACAGTGAGAATTTTAACAAGGAACTAGAAAATATTAAAAAGAACCAGTCATAGCTGAAGAATACAATAACTGAAATGAAAAAGAAGGAATTAACAGCAGACTAAGTGATACAAAGAATGCATAAGTGATCTGGAAGATAGACTAGTGGAAATCACTGAAACAGAAAAGCAAAAAGAAAAAAATAATTTTTAAATGAAGACGGTTTAAGGGACCTCTGGGACAATATCAAGTGTACTAACATTCACATTATAGAGGTCTCAGAAGAAGAGAGAGAGAAAAGAGTGGAAAATGTATTTGATGAAATTATGGCTGAAAACTTCCCATACCTGAAGAAGGAAACAGATATCCAGGTACAGGAAGCACAGAGAGTCTCAAACAAGATGAACCCCAAAAGACCTGCACCAACATATCATAAGTAAAATAGCAAAAGCTGTTAAAGAGATAATTCTAAAGGCAGCAAGATAAAAACAAAGAGTCACATACAAGGGAACCACCATAATGCTATCAGCTGATTTTTCTGCAGAAACACTGCAGGCCAGAAGGGAGTAGTGTGATATATTTAAAGTACTGAAAGAGAAAACCTACAACCTAGGATACATTAGCCGGCAAGGTTATCATTCAGAATTGAAGGAGAGATAAGAAACTTCTCAGACAAGCAAGAACTAAACGAATTCAACAAAACTACACCATCCTACAAGAAGTAAAGTGAAAATGAAAAGCTTACCATAAGAAGTAAGAATTTATAGGAAAGGAAAAATCCCACTAGCAAAGCAAATATACAGTAAGGGTTGTGGATCAACAACTTAAATAAGCTAGTATGAAGATTAAAAGACAAAAATTGTAAAATCAACTATAAAAGGCAAAAATTGTAAAATCACCTATAACTACAATAAATAGTTAAGGGATAGGGGATAAATATGACATCAAAAACACAAAACATGGCTGGGGCGGGGAGTAAAAACGTAGATCTTTCAGAATGTGTTTGAACTTAAATGACTATCAGTTTAAAACAAGTAGATATAGTTATAGGCCAACATGTATGAACCCCATGGCAACCACGTATCAAAACCCAACAATAGATATGCAAAAACTAGAGAGAAAGGAACACAAGCATACCACTAAAGAAAATCATTTCATGTGTTTGTTGGCTTATGACCCAAGATATGATCTATCCTGGAAAATGTTCCATGAGCACTTGAGAAGAAAGTGTATTCTGTTGTTTTTGGATGGAATGTCCTATAAATATCAATTAATTCCATCTTGTTTAATGTGTCATTTAAAGCTTGTGTTTCCTTATTTATTTTCATTTTGGATGATCTGGATGCTCAATATCACTAATCATTAGAGAAATGCAAATAAAAACTACAATGAGGTACCCCCTCACACCAGTCAGAATGGCCATCATCAAAAAATCTACAAACAATAAATGCTGGAGAGGATATGGAGAAAAGGGAACCCTCTTGCACTGTTGGTGGGAATGTAAATTGATATAGCCACTATGGAGAACAGTATGGAGATTCCTTAAAAAACCAAAAATAAAACTACCATATGACCCAGCAATCCCACTACTGGGCATATACCATGAGAAAAGCATAATTCAAAAAGAGTCATGTACCACATTGTTCATTTCAGCACTATGTACAATAGCCAGGACATGGAAGCAAACTAAGGGTCCATCAACAGATGAATGGATAAAAAAGATGTGGCACATATATACAATGGAATATTAGTCAGCCATAAAAAGAAACGAAATTGAGTTATTTGTAGTGAGGTGGATGGACCTAGAGTCTGTCATACAGAGTTAAGTAAGTCAGAAAGAGAAAAACAAATACCGTATGCTAACACATATATATGGAATCTAAAAAAAAAAGCAAAAATGGTTCTGATGAACCTAGGGGCAGGACAGGAATAAAGACATAGATGTAGAAAATGGACTTGAGGACACGGGGAGGGGGAAGGGTAAGCTGGGACGAAGTGAGAGAGTAGCATTGACATATATACACTACCAAATGTAAAATAGATAGCTAGTGGGAAGCAGCTGCATAGTACAGGGAGATCAGCTCCATGCTTTGTGACCACCTAGAGGGGTGGGATAGGGAGGGTGGGAGGGAGACACAAGAGGGAGGGGATATGGAGATATATGTATACATATAGCTGATTCACTTTGTTATACAACACAAACTAACACAACATTGTAAAGCAATTATACTCCAATAAAGATGTTAAAAAAAGAAAAATGAAAACCATTAAGCCATAAGGGAAGAAACTAAAAGAAGAAGAACAAATAAAAACTACAAAAACAACAGAAAATAAGTAGTAAAATGGAAACAAGTACTTACCTATCAATATTCATTTTAAATGTCAATGAAATAAATGCTCCAACCAAGAGACATAAGGTGCTGACTGGATTAAAGAAAAAACAAGACCCATCTGTATGCTGCTTACAAGAGACTCACTTCAGAGCTAAGATACACACCAGACTGAAAGTGGATGGAAAAAGATATTTCCTGCAAACAGATACAACAAGTTTTGCTGTGGTAGCAAAACTCACAGCAGACAAAGTAGACTTTAAAACCAAGTCTATCACAAAAGACAAAGAAGGGCATTACATAATGAGAAAGGAATCAGTACAAGACGACAATATAACATTCTTAACATATATATACCTAATATAGGAGCACCTAAATATTAACAGACATAAAAGGAGAAATTGCCAATAATACATACATATAGACAAATAATTACCATATAGTTTAAGGGCAATAATAGAAGCAGGAACAAGGTGAAAGTCACGTAGAGGAGAAAGTGATTAACTCAGAATTCAGGGTTTTAGGGGAAGGTATCACAGAAGAAGGAAGTGTCCAAACTGGTTTTTAAATGATGAGTAGAAAATTTCCAACCAGAGGAAACAGGATGGGCAAAAGCCTGGAGG
Source organism: Balaenoptera borealis (assembly GCF_965194805.1). Lineage (NCBI taxonomy): Eukaryota > Metazoa > Chordata > Mammalia > Artiodactyla > Balaenopteridae > Balaenoptera > Balaenoptera borealis. The sequence continues at coordinate 21,903,888 of NC_138870.1, read as the reverse complement.
TTACAATGAGTTCAGTGATTCATTATTGCTGGAGCTTTAAGCACAAAGTGGAAGCATGAAGGGAGATGAGGCTCCAGAGAAAGTCCAAGGTCAGATCACAAAGGGTACCCTATGGCTTATCAGGGAGTTTGAACTTTATTCTACAAGCAGTAGGAGGCCCTTTAAGTATGGGGACATGATCAAATCTATGTTTCAGGAATATTACCTTCAAGCTATTGTGGAATTTAGGTTGCTAGCTGTATAGTGGGTACTAGGGTTGGCTTGATTGATAGTAACCCAAAATAACAATACTTTAAAAAACTATGTCCAGAGATCCATATGGCATCAAAGTCCCCATGGTGTCAAAGACTCAGCCTCTTTTTGTATTGTTGCTCTCATGTGTGGCCCCAATCTAATGTCTAAGATGGCAGTATCCACAATACAGGCAGCAAACTTAAGTAGGGACACAGTAAAAGAGGACAAACTGTGCCCACCAACTGTCTTCTTAAGAAGATTCCCAGAAACTGCCACATGACTCTTCTACTTACCTCCCATTGGCCAGAGCTTAGTCACATGGTCACACCCAGCTGCAATGTAAGCAGGGAAGTGAGGCAGAACAAAACAAAAACACAGGCAACTGGTAGTTTTTGCCACTGAGAAATAAGACACTGGAAGCACTGGAAGGGGGGTGGCAATAAAGAGACTACTGCAGTATTGCAGTGAGAAATAATGTGTTTGTGAAGATGAAGAGTGAAGGCAAGATCTGAGAGCTGTTTGGGAAGCAGGTAGTTTAAGAGTTTGTGATCTAGTGAATGGGGTGATGGCTCTTGGTTTCTGGCTTGAGTGATTGAGTAGCTAGAAGTATCACCATGGAGAATTTTCACCATCATAAAACAGATAGAAGGAAAAAAACAAAATGAGAAACAAAAAGCAAAATAGTTTGGATTTGACTTAAAAGCAAAAGGGGAGATACAAGTATCCAAATAACATAGGATGCTGGGTATTTCCTTCCATTCAAGACAGTGGGATAGGAAAACTTCCAGACCTAACTGACACCAACTAGAAGAAGGACTGAGGGCAAGTGAGTTCATCCTCTGGACCTTAATTTTCTCATCTGTAAAATACAAAAGTTTCACTAGATAATGTCTAAGTTCTCATCAGCTGTAAAACTGATTCACTAATCAGACCAGTCACCTGTGCTAACCATCAGGATGAAGTACACAACCTGGCATCACTCCAGTCCATGCGCGTTCCTTGCCAATGGAGAAAAGTAATTGAGGCGATATAAGTTCAAGTAAACACAATTTCCTGTGTAGTTGTTTCACATCTCTTTTCAACCTGGCTGTTGGAAACCTGGTTTAGTGCAGTCTGGTGGTATTAAACTTTGGCAAATTTACAAAATCTCTCATTAAGGTGGAGGTGGTTTTGCAAATTTCATTTCAAGATCACTTTAAAAGGTTTTACTTGGGGGAAAACGATTACTTTTCCTATTATGTCCGTAAGTCTACATGTGGTAGCCGAAAATATCTCCCTTGAGTTAAGAAGTATTTTCCCTTTTGGTTGGTCAAGTACACATTGTTCCACCTACTACAAAGGATTAAAATGACTTGTTTCATCACAGAGCAAAGTAATGGCCACAGCATGTTATTTTTGGCAGAAAGAACACTTTGTAATTGCTAATTTCCTATATCCAAATTCAGCTGAAGATTGCAGCCTGAGTCTACGGTACTTTGCAAGTCTTAACAAGCAGGACCCAAGGATGCTACCAGGCTTTGTAAAATGCCAGTGAATCTAGACTAGCAGGGAGTTTGCTAAGGATGAGCTTTTAGAAAGGAATGTTCAAACCCAAGACCCCAAGTGCCTTATGGAGATATGAAAGAGTCTGCAGGACACAACTAGTAGACTCAGATGTTTGCTTTGGCCGGTGTCTCTCTTCTCATCTTCATTGTGTTCTGTGCCTACAGGCAGCTGTCCTCAAGGTCAGACTCTTTTTTAAAAAATCAGCAACTTAAATGAGAACCAGTAGTGTTTTCAGCAGGTATAATCCATTTTACTTGGAAAGTGTTTCAACTACTATTTCTTTTGATACAAAAAAGTTTGGAAATCTGATATAAATATAATATTTTTGAACTCATCTCTTAGCACCAAATTTACATTTCTCAGCCAAAGAAAAATATTCTTTACTGAATAAGTATTAGATCTCAGTCTACAGTGAAAACACACATTTTCCAAGTGGCCAAAAGAAAACAAATGCTAATAAAACTATGATGATATAATCAACTTTGAAGCCACAGTTTTATATCCCTCTGGTTCCCAAATAATCTTCAACCCTGTCAGCTGTATTTTTTAATTAATTATTCTTTGCACTTGAAAAACAGACCTTAAAATGCAAATGTCTTTACTCTTTATCAAAGCATTACATTTAGGCCCATTTTCAGGATATGGGACCTGGAGTTCAGGGTTACAGCTGATACCACCGAAATACTGCATACCTGATTAGGTTTATAAAATATCTTGAATTATGTAAAATCTGTGAATTCTCAAAATCCCAAACACTGTGTAGGACTTTTTGCCAGCCAAAAACTTGAGGTGTGTGCAAGAGCCACTGTGCTATTTGGCAAAAAGAACAGGCTCGTGTAACCACTGAGCAACACTCAAGGCCAGGGGTTCCCAACCCCCAGGCCACGGACTGACAGTGGCCTGTTAGGAACTGGGCCGCACAGCAGGAGGTGAGCGGCGAGCAAGCGAAGCTTCATCTCTATTTACAGCCGCTCCCCATCCCTTGCATTACCGCCTGAGTTCGGCCTTCTGTCAGATCAGCAGCTGCGTTAGATTCTCTTAGGAGCTCAAACCCTACTGTGAACTGTGCATGTGAGGGATCTAGGTTGCGCGCTCCTTATGAGAATCTAACGCCTGATGATCTGAGGGGGAGCTGAGGCGGTGATGCTAGCTCTGGGGGGAGCGGCTGCAGATACAGATCATCATTAGCAGAGAGGTTTGCCTGCACAGAGACCATAATAAATCAATTGCTTGCAGACTCGTATCAGAACCCTATCAGTGAGTGGCAAGTGACAATTAAGCTGAATCTGGTGGCAGGCTTTATAGTGGCAAGTACTACAATTGTACAGCTGCATCTTGTGGCAGCCTTTAAGTCAGAATCTGACACGTATTTTAGTCCATGCTTGGCCCACCCATTATTTTATTTACCTCTTCCATCCACTCCTCTTTCCCACACTGCGCACTTGTCTCAGTCACAGTTTTGGTAAGCCCACAAGCTAACCCTAGCCAAAATGAGTAAAAAACAAATGTTGCTGGAGAGCTTCTTTGAAAAGGGGAAAGACCTAATGATGAGACAGGAGAAGACTCTAAGACTGCCAACAAAAAGAAAGCTGCATTTAAAAGAAAATACCGAGAGTCCTACTTAAATTATGGGTTCATTGCAACAGGTGATTCACATTCTCCAAGCCCACTTTGTATAATATGTGGTGACCCGCTATCCAACGAAGCCATGAAACATTCAAAACTACTTTGCCACATGGAGACCAAGCACCTGCATTAAAAGACAAGCCTTTGGAGTTTTTCAAAAGAAAAAAAACATGAACATGAAGAACAGAAGCAATTATTGAAGGCCACCACCCCATCAAATGTGTCTGCACTGAGAGCATCATTCTTAGTGGCTAACCGCATTGCTAAAGCTGAGAAGCCCTTAGTATTGGTGAAGAGTTGATCCTGCCTGTTGCTAAGGACATTTGTCGTGAACTTTTAGGAGAGGCTGCAGTTCAAAAGGTGGCATGTGTTCCTCTCTCGGCTAGCAACATAACTAGACAAATTGATGAAATAGCAGAGGATACTGAGGCACAATTTTTAGAGAGGATTAATGAGTCACCAAGGTACTCAATCCAGGTTGATGAGTCTACCGATGTTGACAACAAGGCAGCAATGTTCGTTTTGTGCAGTATCTTTTTCAGGAGGGCGTGCGTGAGGATATGTTATGTGCACTTTTGTTGCCAACAAACACTACAGCTGCAGAACTATTCAAGTCTGAATGATTACATAACAGGAAAACTGAATTGGTCACTTTGTGTCAGTATATGCACGGACAGAGCGGCTGCCATGACTAAACGGCTTTCTGGTTTCACTACTCAGGTCAAAGAGGTCGCTTCTGAATGTGAGTCTATGCACTGTGTCATCCATAGAGAAATGCTGGCTAGCTGAAAAATGTCACCTGAACTTAACAGTCTTTTGCAGGATGTGATTAAAATTATCAACCACATTAAAGTACATGCCCTTAACTCACATCTGTTCGTGCAGCTCTGTGAGGAGATGGACGCAGAGCACACACGTCTTCTCTGATACACAGAAGTGAGATGGCTTTCTAAAGGTAGATCACTGGCCACAGCTTTTGAGTTATGAGAGCTGCTCCAGAGATTACTTTTAGAAAAACAGTCACCGCTGGAAGCACATTTCAGTGACACAGAATGGGTCGTAAAACTTGCTTACTTGTGTGACATGTTCAACCTGATCAACGAACGCAATGTCTCTTCAGGGGAGAACGACAGCTGTATTCAAGTCGGCAGATAAAGTGGCTGCATTCAAAGCCAAACTGGAATTATGGGGGCGACGAGTGAACATTGGGATTTTTGACATGTTTCAAACATTAGCAGAGATTTTGAAAGAGACTGAGCCAGGGCCTTCTTTCTCCCAGCTGGGGCATGATCACCTGTCTCAGCTTTCAAAAGAGTTTGAGCATTACTTCTTAACCACAAAAGACACCCAAAGTGGGAAGGAATGGATCCGCGACCGATTTGTGAATAATCGACTTTGTCCGTGCTAGAAGAGGATCAACTGCTTGAGATCGCCTTAGAAGTATGTGTGAGACAACTTCAAATCTCCATACGTTCTGGATTGAAGTCAAGGCGGAATATCCTGAGATTGCCACAAAAGCACTGAAAAGCCTGCTTCCGTTTCCAACATCCTATCTTTGTGAAGCAGGGTTTTCTGCAGTGACGGCAACCAAAACAAGATTATGGAGTAGACTGAAGATAAGTAACACACTTGGGTGTCACTGTCTCCCATTCCCCCCAGATGGGACCATCTAGTTGCAAGAAAACAAGCCTAGGGCTCCCACTGATTCGGCATGATGGTGAGTTGTATAATTATTTCATTATATGTTACAATGTAATAAGACTAGAAATAAAGTGCACAATAAATGTAATGCGGTTGAATCATCCCGAAACCATCCCCCCACCCCGGTCCGTGGAAAAATTGTCTTCCACGAAACTGGTCCCTAGTGCCAAAAAGTTGGGGACCGCTGCTCAAGGCCAAGCTTGTCCCTTCCTAGCAAGGTGACCTTGGGTAAACCACTTAGCCTCTCTCACACAATTAATTTCTGATTGTTTCAATTGTTCTTTAAGTGAGAAAAATCATGAATATGTTGCATATGTTAGATAGATAGTCTATCTATCCAATCTATACCTATCTATCATCTATCTATCTAACTATCTATCTAACATCTATCTATCAATCAATAAACTAGCAGCTTAATTCCTGTAGTTGCTGAAGCCTAAATCCCAGGAGTCATCTTGTCTCCTCACCTCTCACAGCTCACTTCTAATCTACCACTGAATTCTGCCAGCATTTCCTTCCGAATGTACCTGGAATCTGACCTTGTCTCATCGCCTTCATTGCACATTGTTGAGCCCAGCACCACGAGCTCTCCTTCGATGGTGGCATTCTTTTTTTTTCTTTCTTTTAGCTCCTTCAAGCTATTTTCAATACAGAAGCCAACGTGGGCTTTTTAAAGCCGAAGTCAGATTGTTACCGAGTCTAAGCTTATACTGCTTGTCACATGACAGGCAAATAATCGAGAGATGAGTTGTTGGGAAAAGGAATAGTGACTTTATTTGGAAAGCCAGCAAGCTGAGAAGATGGCGGGCTCATGCCCCCAAAGAACCGTCTTGCCTGAGTTAGAATTCAGGCTCCTTTTATGCTATAAGGGGAGGGGGTAAAGTCAGACACTTCCTGGTTCCCATCTGCTTCCCGAAGGATGTGTTCATTTCTTCCTTCCTGCAGTCATTCACAGGTGGGCCTGGTGAAGATGTTTCCTGTGAGCTAAACAAAGGTATTTTAGCTTAATGCTCATTACCTGGGAGGCAGGGTTCCCAGAGATGGGCCATTATGTATAATGTAAGCCTATAGGCAACATCCCTTTAGTGATTAACTTGTAATAGAATACAAATGTTCTTCCTTATTACAAGATCCTGTCAGCCCTTGGCTCAATGACCCATCAGACCCTGAGGATCTGGACTCTCCATCAGTCTCACTCCTCTCCCATCACTCTCTAACCCCTCCCCCCACCTCTGGTCCCTCTGCCCCAGCCTCACCAGCCTCTTGCCAGACAGCCCTTGCCTCAGATCTCTGTATTGTTGCTTCCTCTGCCAGCAGAGGCTGGTTTACTAACCCAGGTTTGAGTTAATAAGGACAAAATATTAGCATTGAATCATTGGGAATGAAAAAGGTACAGTAAATCTAGAGCACATTTAAGAGTGAGATATTATAAAACTCAGTGACAAATTGGAGCAAGGGGATTAAAAAGGGTAAAAATAAATCTATGTTCCTATATTAACTAAAGATATTTAAAAATATTTTGTTATATTATTAAATAACATTATATATTATGTAACATAAAGTTTTTCAGGTATGGAATTAGTATGCATTTCAAAGTCAGCATTTTCAAAGTATCTCCTAACTCTAAATTCTATAATTAACAAGTACTAAAATATAATTATGTAAATCAAATACAGATATGCTTTCCCACATAACTGTGCTTATAGAATATTGATGCAGTCTTAATTAAATACCAGATTTAGGTTACTGTATGTAAGAAGAAAATTTTTCAGCTATGTGGTCTTATGAGAAGTATTTTTCTACTTCCAGAAATAATTTATTGAGAACCAATGAACTTTTAATTTTCTTGCCTAGTGAGATCTCATTTTGAGCATTCCACCTTTCTCTTGGATGTGTGTGTTTGTGTGTGTGTGTGTGTGTGTGTGTGTGTGTTGTATGTGTGTTTAATGAATGCACTAGTTCATCCACAAGCCAAAAAATTTAAATGGGTCACCGATTTGGGGCAACTCAGCTACCTATTATTTCTTGTATGCATAAAGTAAGACTGGTATTTTTTAAAAAAAGGAACTTGTATTTCAACCTACGTGGATCAGATAAAGAAAGGCTCTCCCTGCCTGTCCCATGACCCAATGCCAAGGAAAAAAAAAAGTTTAAATAGTTCTAACTTATTAATAGCCTATCCAGAGAGCAAGGCTTCTGCCTTTGGATCATGCTGCAGTTTCTTTAAAGCAGTATGTGCACAGCACATTAGAGGAACACTTGTTCAAAATGCAGATGCTTGAGCCTCATCCCAGACCTTCTGAAAGGGATCTCTAATGCTGGAGCAGGAATTTGCTCCCCTAGTTAACTTACATATGTTAAAATTTGAAGATTACTGCAAAGAAAGTATATTCCACATTTGGTATGAAAATGAGCACCTAATGAGCATTGATTGAGGATTCTAAGTCAATATATAGAAAATATTCCCTTAACGTATCAGGCATATGTTTTGTGCTAGGCACTAGGCACTGTTAAGAGCTCTGGGTGTACAGTTGTTATTATATTTATTGTTATTATTATTGTTATATAGCAGCTTTATTCAGAGGTCATTTATATATAATACAATTCACCCATTTAAAGTGTGCTATTTAACGGTTTTCAGTATATTCAGAGTTGTGCAACCATTCCAACAATTAATTTTAGAACATTTTGATCATTCTCAAAAGAATCTCCATAGCCTTTAGCTATAACCCCTCACCTCCCCAGCCCAAGGCAAACACTAATCTAGCTTCTGTCTCTGTGGATATGCGGTAAACATTTGCGTACAAGTTTTTGTGTTGACATATGCTCTTAGGTTCTTACATAGAGTGCAATTGCTGGGTCAAATTGCAACTCTATGTTTAACTTTTAGAGCAACTGCCAAACTGTTTTCCAAAGTAGCTGCACCATTTTACATTCCTACCAGCAATGTTTGAGGATTCTGATTTCTCTACATTCTCACCAACACTTGTTATTATCTGTCTTTTTGATAATAGTCATTCTATAATGTGTATGAAGTGGTATTGATCTGAATTTCCGTCATGACTATGTCAAGCATCATTTCATGTGCTTATTGGCCACTTGTATATATTCTTTGGGGAAATGCCTATTCAGATCCTTTGCCAGTTTTTTAAATTGAGTTACTTATCTTCTTGTTATTGAGTTGTAAGTGTTCTTCCATATAGTCTAGATAGTCCCTTATCAGATATATGATTTGTAAATATTTCCTACCATTCTATGGATTTTTTCATTTTCTTGGTAATGTCCTTTATTACACAAAAGTTTTTAATTTTGATGAATTCCAATTTATTTTTTCTTTTGTTGCTCATGCTTTTGGTGTCATATCTAATCATCTGTTTCCAAATCTGAAGTCATGGAGATTTACTCCTGTATTTTCTTCTAAGAGTTTTATAGTTTTAGCTCTTACATTTAGATTTTTGATCATTTGAACTAATTTTTGTATATGGTTTGAAGTAGGAATCCAACTTTATTCCACTGCATGTGAATGTCCAGTTGTCCCAGCATCATTGGTTGAAAAGATTATTCTTTCCCTCATTGAATAGTTTTAGCACCCTGTAAAAAGTCAATTGACCATAGATGTGAGAGTGTATTTCTGGATTCTCAATTCTATTCTACCTATCTATATATCCATCCTTATGCCAGTACCATACTGCCTTGACTACGGTGGCTTTATAGTCAGTTTTAAAATCAGGAAGTGTGAGTGCTTCAACTTTGTTCCTCTTTTAAAAGATTTTTTGGCTATTCTGGGCCCCTTGAGTTTCCACATGAATTTTAGGTCGGCATGTCAATTTCTACAAAGAAGCTAGGTAGGATTCTGATAGGGATTATGCTAAATTTGTAGATCATTTAGGGGTGTATAACCATCTTAACAATGTTAAGCCTTCCAATCTGTAAACATAAGATGTCTTTCTATTTATTGAGATCTTATTTAATTTCTTTCAACAATTTTTTATAGTTTTCACAGTGTATGTTCTGCACTTCTTTTGTTACATGTATTCTTATGTATTTTACTCTTTAATGCTATTGTAAATGGAATTTTTCTTAATTTTATTTTTAATTGCTCATACAAGTACATAGAAATAAAATTGACTTTTGCATATGGATTTGTATTGTGCAACCTTGCTGAACTTCTTTATTCTAATAGCTTTTTAGCAGATTCTTTAGGATTTTCCATATATAATATCATGTCATTTGCTAATAGAGATAGTTTTACTTCTTCATTTACAGTTTGGATGCCTTTTATTTCTTTTGCTTGTCTGATTGCCCTGGACAGTACTTCTAGTACAATGTTGAATAGGCAAGAGTGGACATCCTTCTTATATGGAGATCTGACCTTAGGGGGAAAGCTTTCAGTTTTCCCCATTAAGTATGACTTGAAAACAAAAAACACAAACAAATATAAAAAGAGTCTTACCCTTATGGAGTTTATAGTCTAATAGAGGAAACAGATAAGAATCAAGTATTTGCAAACTCTCTCCTTTTGGGCTTTTTTGGAGGTTTCATTACATATGCGTGATTGATTAAATCATTGGCCATTGGAGATTGAACTCAATCTCCAGCCCCTGCCACATACCCAGAGGTCTGAGGGGTGGGAATGAAAGTTCCAACCTGCTAATCACACAGATGGCTCCCCTGGCAACCAGCCCCCATCCTTAGGTGGGGTCCAAAAGCCACCTCATTAACATAACAAAAGACATATTGATCACTATCATAACTTAGGCAATTCCAAGGGTTTTAGGAGTCAGTTCTGATTATACTGCTGAGAAATGACCATATGGCTGGTGTTATGCACTAGAGGTAAATTAAAGGCCAAAGCTTTCTCTTTGTCAAAACAGGAACTACTATTTTTTTTGTCCCTAAAGCATCTGGTTTTAAAACATCTGAATTCATCTCCAATGGAGGCATCTCTTTTGCTGACGAAATATGAGGAGCAACTAGGCAGTACAGTTAGTTAGTCAGTTGTCAAGATTGGTAATGTAATCATAGTTATTTTATTTCTCTGGCCCTCTGAACCTATTAGGACTAGGAAGGATCATTCTGAGACAAAGAAAATTTGAATACCTCTAAGTCACAAAATTTAGTAGAAAACAAAAATTGTCCCAAATTTATCACTCTTTTGATTAAATTCTATTATTCTAGGCATCTACTTCTAACATGGAAACTTGACAGATAGGAATAATTGATATTAAAAGGCGTTAAATCTAGGTTAGAAAATGTATTGACTTTTATTTTCCCCTGACCTCTTTCCCTCTCTTGAAGGAGTGGTCTTCTATAATTTAATCCTGATTCAGCACCCTTCCATAGTTACTAAGATTTACTTTTAAGTCTTCAGATAATGCTACATTTATATACAGCGTCTTTTTCAGCTCTGAATTTGGAGAAATTCCAAAGTCTATGTATATCTGTAGATTCCCAAGAGGTAAACCACAAAGTCAAAGGAGCTTAGTGCAAAGAATAAGGAGGGCAAGTAACCTGAGGCCTCTGTGCCAACAATATTCACTACTTTGGCCAAAACTTCTCAATTATAGGACCTAGGTTGGGGCAGGGAGAAGGAGCAAGGATCCTAAGGAATTTTTCAGAATTATGCAGATTTTTCTTTAGTTCATACCTGTTTCTTGCTGAAGCCGACAATGAGATTATTCTTAATTATAGAATCTTTTAAGTAAGTGACTGTTGTGATTTTTTATAGGTTCCAGAGCAATATTGTCATTTGGCGACAGACCTCCCTAAAGTGAATTATGTCTTTGTATGCAATCTACTGATGAACAGGTATGAAAATAACAGCTGATTTAAGTTAATTGTTAAATTGTAGAATGATAAGTTTGAAAGTAAACTTTGCACATCAACTTGACCATCTTCTGTTGATACAGATATATAGACTGGGCTATTTAGATCTGAATAAATTGTGAAGCAGATGGTACTTAAAGGTGAAGGGAGGAAACCACCAGGTTTTTTGGCCACTCTAGCATCCTTGTTAAGTCTTGAAAAACATGGAGCTAACATATAATCTCCTTTTCCTCAGTAAGGAAACATTTGATATTTGTTGGCTACGGGGCCCATGATGCCAGGGTTTTTATATCTTCACCTGGACAAGGAGGGATAAAAGTAGGGTAGCGAAAGAGATCGGGGGAAATAAAAGTAAACACATTATCCAACCTAGATTTAATCCTTTTTAATATCAATTATTCCTATCTGTCAATTTTCCATGTTAGAAGTAGATGCCTAGGATAATAGAATTTAATCAAAAGAGTTTGGAACAATTTTTGTTTTCTACTAAACTTTGTGACTTAGAGGTATTCAAGATTTCTTTGTCTCAGATCACCCTTCCTAGTTCTAATAGGTTCAGAGGTCAGAGAAATAAAATAACTATGATTACATTACCAACCTTGACAGTTGACTTACCAACTGCACTACCTAGTTGCTCCTCATATTTCGTCAGCAAAAGAGATGCCTCCATTGGAAATGAATTCAGATGTTTCAAAACCAGATTCTTTAGGGATAAAGAAAATAGTAGTTCCTGTTTTGACAAAGAAAAAGCTGTCTTTGGCCTTTAATTTACCCCTAGTACATAACACCAGCCATATGATTATTTCTCAGCAGCATAATCAGAACTGGCTCAGTAACAGGCATGTTGTCCATCGTGATAGCTTATGTACAGCTTCTCTGGGATGCTACCAGTGAAACTGTATCTCATATGCCTTTTCTTGCTCTTTTTCTGGTTGGAGAGGTTGGTATTCAAAATGGAAAATTTATCTACTAACTTAAATTAGTTCCAAGGAGACCAAAGTTCACTGTTCATGCAGGATTATATCCCATGTCCTTAAATACATGATCTCACTTAGTTCTTGTAACAACTTTGTAAAGGAGGTATCTATTTTCTGTTTTTGAAGAAGAGGAGATAGATCTCGGTTAAGTAGCTAACCAAAGTCACATAGTTTTTGAGAGACAACTCTCAATTCAATTTGAGGTTTGTCTAATTCCAAAGGCCAGGCTTTTCCAACCTAGTTTCAAGAAGGAAAAGTCCCGAGAGTACCCAAACCACTTGTTATATCTGGCCCCCGAACATATCAAATCCATAGTGTAGCTTCGATCATAAAAGAGGTTGATGGTCATTCGGGTATAAATCAGGCACACTTCATAGTTATTAAGGTAAAAGTAATTTTTTAGATAAAAGTAATCTATTTTTCAAAGAATTACTATAAAGACTGATTGTCTACATATTATCAACCTCACCAAGCATACAGGGCATATCTGTGGTATTATGCCAGTCCCTGGAGATATGAGGATAAATAAGATAGCCCATACCCTTTATCTCACAGCGTCATGATAGAGATAGATCTGAAATAATGTCTATAATCAGGAGTGTCATTCAAGATGTTTACTAACTATACTGAAAAAGCACCAAGTAATCAGAATAGACACTGACTATCTATAGCTAGTATGGCTGAAGTGCATACTTATTGCCTATCAGCTTTGCCTTTAATAATGTAATTGATACTCAAATAGAGAAATGTGGAACATAGATGGAAAGGGATGGAGGACAGGGATGAAGGTGGTCATGTACAACTACAAATGATCTGAACCTTGAAGGATAAGTGGGAGTTTCCATTGGACAAAAGAGGACAGGACATTTTAGGCAGAAAAAACAACTATAATAAAAAAAGGCTGCATATGAGGTATCTAAAACAGTGAAATTTATAGAATCAGAGTGGAATAGTGGTTGCCAGGGCTGGGGAGAGGGGGATGGGGAGTTACTAATCAACAAGCATAAAGTTTCAATTAAACAAAATGGGTGTGTTCTCAAGATCTGCTGTACAACGTTGTACCTATAGTCAACAATTGTTGACTCTATTGTACACTTAATTTGTTAAGAGGGTAGATCTCATGTTAAATGTTATCACAATAAAATAAAATTAAATATAAGTAAATAAACAAGCAAACAAACCAAGGATGGGCAGCACTGAGAAATATCTAGTAACCTGCTGTGGTTAGATTATGGGGCTTGTGGGGAGAAATGGCTAGAGATGATGGTGGAGAGTCATTTAGGCCAAATCATGAACTAAGCTAAGGATTTTTTACTTTCTTCCCTGGGCATCAGAGAACTCAAACAATTACATCTCTGCTTCAGACAGTTTTGGTGATACTGTAGAGAATATACTAGAGGGAGACCATTTAGGGGCTATTTCAATAGTTTAGGAGAAATAGGATGTGAGTCTATAATGGTATTGTTGCAAAGAGAAGGGGCTGGAGGCAAGAGACATTTTTGACTATCTGTAATGGCTGATTGGGTATATTGAGGTGGAGAAGAAATAATCAAGGAGTCCAAAGCACTTGGCTTGAGCAACGTTATTGATTTTACTTGAGATTTTACAGGCAGATGGAGATAATATCTCCAGTATGTTTGGAAAGTGAGCAAGATAATTATCCTGGTTCTGTGCATAGCATGTCATGCGGAACACCCAGATGGTGAAATGAAATAGGCAATTGGAAATACAGATGATGGACAGTACCTGTTCTATACCATATGGATGGATATCCATATATATCCTTATATATATGCATATACATATTTTTTAACTTAATAGACAACTCACAGCCTAAGGAGGAAATACTTTAAAACTAAGATATGTAGTTTTATCGTTTGAGTCCATTTATAAATCGCATATCATAATTTATAAATATCAAAAGTATTCAAAAACTAAGTTTGGCTTATTTGGATATCTCATTGAGCTAACAAGTCCAAGGTTAGATCTTGATTGCCTTACAAGTGAGTTTGATTAGCAAATATTCCTGAGACAAGCCTTTGAAAAGTCTTTTTATTATTTTGCTCTAGTGAATTTCAAGATTGCGTGTTGTCGTATAGTAACAGATGGCACATAAAACTCCAGTACTGACTCAGCAAATGACAACCACGGGAATTGCTCAATATTGATGCATGGTCTGAATCGGCTCTAGTCTACTCCAATGGTAGTGAATCTTCATTGGAGTATTAAACAGCTTCCTCCTTTACATGGTTTGGCATTAAACCAATTCACATATACATGTAATATGTTGTGTGATCAGTATTTCTAGTCATACGGAAAGCATATTCTATTGTATTTGGTTACCTGTCCTCATGGGGCTCCCCAAGGAAAAAGACTACAGAGTTGAGTTGTTTGTTTTTGGCACATTCTCACCTACCAGTGTCACTGCTTTCTCAACCTTTAGGCACCTAAGTCGTCAAACTTACTCTGCTTGCCCAAAGGCACCACTAAAGTATTTCACTCAAACCTGCCCTTTCCGTGTGCCTGGACCACCTTTCCTCATCCTCTCTGGTGTCATTTAAACTCCCATTTAAGGAAACATCATGTTTTAGGGATTTAGGTTTATTCACAGTAGTATAAAAATGATCAGCTAATCTTCCCAGTGTGTGTGTGTGTGTGTGTGTATGTGTGTGTGTGTGTACATGCACACATGTACACAGGTGTGGCCCATGATGTAAAATGTCTGTTGCATAAATGACCTGCTTCCTGTTGTGCTCTGTGAGATGGGGGAAGGAAGACAACTAAGCAGGTGGACAATCAGGCAGGTGAACAGAGCAAGAAGCCTCTCAGGGGAGTGAAGTTGAGGCCCTAGTGTGTAGAAGGAGTCAGTCCATTGGGACTAGAGAATGGGTTCTCACCATCCCCTCCCCAACCCCAAATAGTCTCCCACCATGGGCTTTATAAGACAGGACAATGAGACCAGCACAGACCCTGAAATGCCCTACCCTCTCGGAATCTATTTTCTGAATGCAGGGGTACTTCCTAATGGGTCTCTGGAAGAGAAGCAATTGGCCCCGGTCAAAATGTCAAAGAAAGAGAGGTTTGGTTTTACTTTCTATCTCCTTCACTGAGTTATTTGCAGACCTTCTCAATACTTAATGGAAACAACGTATTACATCAATTCTACGATGATATTTTTTCACAATTTAACACCTCTGAAATTGAGATGCATCATATGCTCAATGGCAATCTGTGACATTGGTGTTGCCTGGATTGAATTTCTTATATAAACATTTACTTCCAACAGTTACCTAGGACCACTACCAACCTGAGACCACTTTACATTAAATTACATTCTGAGTTTTTTTACAATACATTGGTGGTGTGAATGCAGACCTCATACCTATGTGAGTAATGGCTGTGGTTCAAAATCTCAGGGGAGAGTTTTCTTTTCTCTCTTACCAGGCTAAGGTTGAAAAATTCAAGTTGTCCCTTGGGGATCCCGGCTTTATGCCGGGGTCTTTTATTAGATTCGCTTTCTTGGTGGTAGATAAAATAATGGTATATCTTATAGCCAAAAGAACTGAAGAAATTTGATATTGGAATTGAAAAGGTTCGCCAGGGACAAACATTCTTCCCAGTTTCTGACTTCTGAGCAGCAACACTGCCTTCTTCAGGTCTTCACTTGTCTTTCAGAGCCTGCCAACACCTCTCAAAAAGAATCAGGTAATCACCCTCCAGATGAATGATTCCCTGTGCAATTTGTAGGTATAATGGGATTTGTTAATTTGTAATTTCATCAAGATGTAATTTGTGAGTAAAGAATGTGATAAAGCTATAATTACCACTGTGGTGAATCTGTTCATTGCTTTTGCAGATACTTATAAGGTATCTATTCTGTTCACTGGAGAAGGAGCAAAGATGACCAAGAAATGGCCCCTGACCTCGGGGAGCATAGAGTCTATTATGATTGGATAAGGCATGTGCTAAACAACTGTAATGTAATGTAATGTATGTAATGTAATGTAATGTAGAATGTTATAATGCCATGGGAAAGAAATGGAAAACCTATCCCATGGATATTCAGGAGAGAAAGAAATCATTTTTAGTTTGGGAGAATCAAAAAATACTTTATGGAAGATATGGGTAATAAATATTAAGAATAAAAATAATAATGATTACCATTTAAAATGCTTTACTTACATTATTTTATGTAGTCCTCTATGAAATAGATGTTAATTCCATTTTACTGCTGAGAAAACTAGTTTTGAAGACTGAATAGATTTTTAGAGGCAGAAGCAGTGTTGGGAAGGGTGATGCTTATCAGTGGGAAAAGTCAGAACAAAGGCATGGATGTGGGAAAGCCAGGGGCACATACAAAGATACCACATAGATCAGTTTGATTGGAGCATCAGATAGGTAAAGGCAAGTGATAAGAGAGATAAAACAGTATTTTGTTTTAGCTGGGTAATGGAGGAATCGATGAGAGTTGTCATGGAGATAGAGTAAAATAAACTGATAGATGATTTATTGAATTCTAACAAAGGAGGAATATTTGTCAAAGATGAGGAAGTGATTCGGAGATTGAGTGTCTGGGTGAAAGTAATACTAGGAGAAGAAATAGTGAGCACAAGAGAATACAGGACATCAAGGTCCTGTCCTAATGAGCTCAATTATAAATGTCCTAATACTGTCTGTGCCAATAGAGTAAGAGCTTGGGGGGAAAGGCCAAGCAAGGTGTGGGATGTAATCAGTGGTGGTAGGGTTTATAAGGTCCTGAACATCAAGGCTAAAGTCCATGGAAGGATAATCTTAACCAGAGTGCTTCAAACTCAAATCCGGTTCAGGGAGGTACCATGATGTACCAAAAGTGATCCCCATAGCATGGACCTTGGTGACTCATGAAGTAGGGGAAGACTGACTCTCATCAGGGAAGACTTTCAGTGTCCAATGAGAGAAGCTGAGAGCAAAACTGAGCCACAAGGAAAAGGACTGATTTATGCTAAAAGGGTTGATTAAAGCCACTTTTGCCCCACTTCTAGTTACCAATCTCCTAGTGTACAAGGTTGACCTTTAACAAGGATACTCTGCATTCTAACATCTGGTAAACTGGCATAAAAATTGGGCATCAGAGACCTAAGCAGAAGGACCAGCCAGAAAGGCTTCTGCTGGGGCTTGTGGTCTTTCAATGAAAGACTGAAATGTTATGCTCTCCTCCTATTTAGGGATCTGTTAATTTCAAAGCACCCTGACCTCAGGCACGAGGAAGTCAAGAATTACATTATTTCTAGACCTTGTTTGTTCACAGGGAAGGTAGCTGGTATCTCCTGCCAGCCTGAGTTCTCATTAATTCTAGGACTGGGTTGAGCTCTATTTCCATCAGGGAGGTCCTTAGCAATTAGGGGCAACTGAGTAGGGTTGGAAAAATCTGAAACTTGCAGTAGGCAGTTGAAATTGCTGGATTAGTTTAAAGAGGAGAGCATAAACTAGAGATTTTAGAGTCATAAAGATACAATGGTTGCAGGTATATAAAAAAAAAAGGTGAAATTGTTGAAGGAAATAGGAAAGGGAAAAAGCAAAGAGAGGGAGGGCCAAAGACTAACACAAGGGGATCCTCTGAACTTGGAGAAAAAGAGGAGGAAGGGGAGTTGGACAAGAATTTGGAGGAAAAGAGGCCAAGAGAGAAGAGAATGACATCATATAGAAACAGAGCAGGATTAAAGCCGTTAGATGGGTCTACTAGGAGGTCATTGTGATCCCTAAGAGCAGGCATGATTTATCCATGAGGGAACAAATCATATCACAGTGGATTTAACGTGAATAAGCAGTAAGGAAATGAAAGCAGTATAGCTTTTCCCCCCCAGAGATATTTGGCTGTGGAAGGAAAGAGGGAGGGAGGGAGGGAAGGAGAAATATGCTAGCATAGTAGCTCAGAGTTGAGAGAAGTTTTTCTTTTTGATTTTCAAATCTTTGAAATTTTGTCTTTGAAAATAATTTTCTCGAATTTTCATTGTCTTACTGCTTCTATTTCATGCCATGGGATTAGATTCATAGGGTCCTGGATTCAGTCCCTGCTGCCATGTATTAGCTTTACCTTTTCCATTAAGCACAAGCTGTATGATTTTGACAAGTTACTTAATCATACATGTTTCATGTGCAGATGAACCGTTTCACTTTGTTTACTTTGTGATTCTTCTTCCCAGGAGAAGATCTGAATAAATCAGTTGTCATCATTCAGTGCAGAACAATACTTCTGCCAAGAATGGCCCACCAAAACCTTCTCAGAGGTGCTAAAATATGTGTACAAGGTTTTTACAAGATAAACAATGATGAATCTAGAATAATAATACCACCTTATACGTATATTGTTCTTTAAACATTTACAAAGACCTTTCACAGGCATTTTCTTATTAAATTTGCATAACACACTGTGAAAGCAGGAGGAGAAGAGTGAAGTAGCCATAAAAAAGCTAGATAATGAGGCCAAATAAAAATTGCCAAGTAACAAAATAAATTTGAATCTCATCTTAAATTTGTCATGGAACATACAGGCTCTAGGACCAGCTCTTTTGTCTAAGCACAATACTAAAGAGAATATTTCTTTTATTGACTGAAGCCACCAGTACAGTAAATAGATGAACTAAAAGGCATAGAAATATTTTATTTAAACAATATGAGGATAAGGATTTAGTAAGGGCTGCCCAGGTAATTTGGACTAATTCTCCTACTGAAAACAAATAGAAAAGCTGGGAAAATGTAACAGAACTAAAGACACCAGAAAACTATCAAGTCAGTCAAGCATCATGATTCCAAGACCCAGAAGAATGAAAAGACCCAGAAAGATAACCCATCTTTACAGCCATATTTGCCCTAAATTTGTCAGGTTATTTAGGAAGAATTGGTTGAGAGAATGAACAGAGATTTTACAGATTTATGGACATGGAGGACAAAAGTTGAAGTTCAAGGTCCAACAAAGAGTAGAAGCACTGGTAACACCCCCCTGCAGACTTCTGGTTGGAACCTTGAAAGTCAAACCGTTGGAACCTTAAAAGTCAAACCCTAGGAGTAAGAAAAAACCAGACATAGATTGGCCTTCACAGAAACTGAAACCCAGCTTCAAATTGTCTTAACCCCTGACTGAATTGATTTAGTTAATATGGACTTTCTAGTGTCCCTAGCTGCCTAATAGATACTCTCTAAAGGAATGTATCAATTTAGGCCTAAATTACATCTATAATTTTTTCATAAACTATGTTTGTTACTCAATCAAGAATACTCAAGGGCTTCCGTGGTGGCACAGTGGTTAAGAATCCGTCTGCCAATGCAGGGGACACAGGTTCGAGCCCTAGTCCGGGAAGATCCCACATGCCACGGAGCAAGTAAGCCCGCAAGCCACAACTACTGAGCCTGAGCTCTAGAGCCCACAAGCCACAACTACTGAGCCCGTGTGCCACAACTACTGAAGCCCACGTGCCTAGAGCCCGTGCTCTGCAACAAGAGAAGCCACTGCAATGAGAAGACCACGCACCACAACGAAGAGTAGCCCCCGCTTGCCACAGCTAGGAAAACCTGCGTGCAGCAACAAAGACCCAATGCAGCCAAAAATAAATAAATAAAATTAATAAATTTATTTAAAAAAATAAGAATACTCAAAAATATGAGGAAACAAGACAGGTGCCTGAACACAGACAGAAATAATAGATATAAGGAACTTATACTATTCAATAGCAAAAATATATATATATATATAAAATAATCTGGTAAAAAAAAAAATGGGCAAAGGACCTGAATAAACATTTTCCCAAAGAAGGCATACAGATGGCCAATAGGCACATGAAGAGGTGCTCAACATCACTAATTATCAGACAAAGGCAAATCAAAATCACAATGAGATGTCACCTCACACCTGCTAGGATGACTTTCATCAAAAAGACAAGCAATAACAAGTGTTGGTGAAGATGTAAGGAAAAGGGAGTCCTTGCGCACTGTTGGTAGAAATGTAAAATACAGACAAAATTTGCAAAACAATGATGAATTTTCATATACTTCTCTCTGTAATTTTTATAATAAGTAGGGAAAATCAGTAAGGATAAAAATAATTTGAATAACACAATTATTGCAATTAGTCTAATTGAGACATATAAAACACTATACTCAGCAAATTCAAAGTATGCACTCTTTTCAAAAATACAGAAAAATTTTTACAAAAATGGACCATATGCTTACCATGAGGTAAAATCAACAAAATTTCAAAGAGCTTAAATTATTCAGAGTATGTACTCTGACCACAGAGGAATTTAGTTAAAAATCACTAACAAAAAAATAACTTGAAAATCTTCATATGTTTGGAAATTAAGCAATAGCTATCTAAAAATTATGTAAATTTTTAAAATATATTTAAAGAAATGATAATTAAAATACTACATAGTAAAATTTATGGAATAAAGCTAAAGCCATGCTTAGTGGGGAATGCCATTAGGCCTTAACTGCCTATATCAGAAAATAAAAATAGGCTGTAAAGTAATTATCTAAATAGCCATCTCAAGTATTCACAAAAATAATAGCAAACTGAACCCAAAGAAAGTTTTAGAACGTATAATAAAGAGGATCAAAAGCCAGTGCTTGGTTCTTTAAAAAGACTGATTAAATTAACAAAGGGGAAAATATATAGAAGAGGCAAATAACCAATATCAGTCATGAAAAGGGAGATAACATCACAGATTCCTTTTGAAAAAATTTTGGTAAAAACACAGCCTACCAGAAATCAACAAAGAAGAAATAGAAAATATAAACAGTCCTAAAACTACTGAAGAAATTGAATTTTAAAACTGCCCAGAAAATAAAGTCCAGAACCAGAATGTTTCACCAGTAAATTCTGCCCAGGATATAAGGAAGTAATAATGCCAATCTTGCACAATTTCTTCCAGATAATGGAAAAAGAGAAAACACTTACCAACTTGTTTTATGAAACCAGCATGATCTTTCGTTCGTTCTTTTTATTTTATTTTTTTACAAGGTAATGGCTACAATTCCCTGTGCTATTCAATATATTTTTGTTGCTTATCTATTTTATACATAGCAGTTTTTATCTCTATATCCCATCCCCCTAACTTGCCCCTTCCTCTTCCCTCTCCCCACTGGTAACCACTAGTTTTTTTCCTGTATCTGTGAGTCTGTTTTCTGTTTTGCTACATACATTCATTTGTATTATTTTTTAGATTCCACATATAAGTAATATCATGCAGTATTTGTCTTTCTCTGTCTTTTTTCACTAAGCACAATATTCTCCACATCCATCCATATTGCTGCAAATGACAGAATTTCATTTTTTTATGGCTGAGTAATATTCTATTGTGTATATATACCACATCTTCTTTACCCATTCGTCTGTTCCTGGACACTTGAGTTACTTCCATATCTTGCCTATTGTAAATAGTGCTGCTAGGAACATTGGGGTGCATATATCCTTACAAATCAGTGTTTTCATTTTTTCCAGGTATATACCCAGGAGCGGAATTGCTGGATCATATGGTAGTTCTATTTTTAGTTTTTTGACCATAACGTTTTCCACAGTGGCTGCACCAATTTACATTCCCACCAACAGTGTACAAGTGTTCCCTTTTCTCCACATCCTTCCCAACATTTTTTATCTGTAAACTTTTTGATGATAGCCATTCTGACAGGTGTGAGGCAATAGCTCATTGTTGATTTGACTTGCATTTCTCTAATAATTAGGAATGTTGAACATCTTTTCACAGGACTGTTAGCCATCTCTATGTGTTCTTTGGGAAAATATCTATTCAGGTCTTCTGCCCATTTCCTTATTGTGTTATTTGTTTTTTTGATATTGAATTGTATGAGCTGTTATATATTTTGGATATTAACACCTTGTTGGTTGTCATTTGTGAATATTTTCTCCCATTCTGTAGGTTGTATTTTCATTTTGTTGATGGCTTCCTTTGTTGTGCAAAAGCTTTTAAGTTTAATTAGGTTCCATTTATTTATTTTTGCTTTTATTTCAGAGCCCAGCATAATCTTCATACCAAAACCTGACAAGAATATCACCAAAAAGCAAGATTAGAGATAATCCATTCTTTCCAAATTGATCTGTAGATTCAGTGCAATCCCAAAAATCTAAGCCGGTATTTTTTTTTTTAATTGACAAGATGATTCTAAAAATTCACATGGAAATCAAAGAACCTAGAATAGTCATGATAGTATTGAACAAATTTTTTGAAAGACCTATATACTATACTATAAAATTACTCTAATTAAGACAGTGCAGTAATGGCACAAGGATAGACAAATAAATTAATAGAACAGAATAGAGACCCAAACACATATGGCCACATGATTTACAACTGAGGTACTATTGTCTTTCAATGGGAGAAATGCTGTCTTCTGGGAGGAATGCTGTCTTCTCAGTAAAGAGTGCAGGGTCTACTGGATAACTCTGTGAAAAAAAGGACTAAACCTTGAATCCTTCTGCATATTATACACAATAATTAATTTAAGGTGGTTCATAAATATTAAAGGTACAAAAGTAAAACTTCCAGGAGAAAAAATAGTCTAATATTTCCATGGTCTCAATTTAAATAAATATTTCTTGAATAGGACACAAAGTCATTAAGAAAAAAGATTGATAAATTGGACTTCATTAAAACCAAGAATCTCTACTCATAAAATGCACCTTTCAGAGAGTAAAAAGACAAATTACAATCTGAGAGAATATAATTGTAATACATAAATCCAGCAAAGAACTTTGATCTGGAATAAATAAAGAACTCTTATAAATCCAAAAAAAAAAGAAAGAAAAGAAAAACATACACACACACACTCTTACATACAAATAGAAGCAAGAAACTCCTGAAATATCCAGTAATTAATATAATTATTGAGCCATTAGGAACAAGTAAATGGCTAGATAATGCATACTGAGAATGTATTCTACTCCTTGGCCTGGTTCACAGCCCTCCCTGATCTGGTCTCCCCTATCTATCTGACTCTACCTAGGACTGCACACCCAGCCCATCTCTCTGCCTCAGCCATTAATATGCCTACCCCATGTCTACCCCTGGATTTTGATGCTCACCAGAAAAGTACATTCAACACTGTCTAGTCACAACAGACAATTAATATGTATTTGTTGAGTGAACACATGCATGAAAATATAAGATAATAAATGCCTTCCTTCCTGTTCTCTGCTTTTCCAAATCCTATCTATCCTTTAAGGTCCACACATATCTCATCTCTTCTGTGAAGTCTTTTCTAACCACAACAGCAAAAGTACTAATTCTTCCCTGAGTTCTTCTAGTTCTTAACAGAACTATCCTTTGATTTTTATCACATTCTGTCATGCATTATTTTTTTCATATTCACAGATACTACTGTCCCATCAAAAGAATAAATTCCAGAAGAGCAAGGAACATGGCTGTCACCTATTTATACCATTATAGAGTATCTGTCCAATAGTCTTTTAAACAGTGGTGCTCTGTATTTTTCAGGGAATGATGGAGTATAATGATGAAGAATACAATCTCTAAAGTCAGACAGACCTGAATGCTGGCCCTGGTTCTGCCACTTCATAGCTGTGTGACTCTGGGCAATTATCTGACTGCTCTAAGTGTCAGTTTCATCATCTGTGAAAGACGGATAATTACACATCCTTAAAAGGATGAAATGAAATAATATACATAGAGTACTTAACACAAATAGGAAATATATGTTAAATGATAGCTAGTAGTAGTAGTAGTAGTATTCACTATCGATTATGGCTCTGAATTGTAAAAGCATTTACTCAGAAAATAAGGGAGAAACAAGCATGAACACAGAACAATAACAACAAAACTAAGGATAATAGAACAGCCAAAGAAAATTTCCAGTGTATAAAAATGTCCAGCTTGTCTTTCTTCTACTACAGACTAATCTACATGTGGCCAAAGGTTAGAGAGTTCCATTCCCTCACACTGCATGAATTTTCTCATTCCATCTCAGATGTCTGGTTTCTCACCTCTTTCTAACATGCAGGGTCTCAAACAAATGACACAGGATAATTTCAGACACAGTATTATCCACCCTGATAATTTATTTTCTGTTCCTAGTGAAGGTTAGAGGTGTCCTTTTCTTGCAAAAGACATAACGTGGACCTCGGAGTCCTTAATATCCTAGGAGCCTCTCAATTTCTTCTGTTCTCTCATTTGCACATGAAGAGAAGAGCTGCTAACCAACTTAAATTTAATTTACCAGTTTAAATTTGCTTGTACTTCGAATTGTTGGGAGAATAATGAAAGCAGCTTCATTTATGTAGACAGAACTATCAGGGGGGTTCTCAAGAGTAACGAATCCACCCTTAGTGAACTGTACCCCTCCTTGCCACCTATTGCCATCATCAGTCATGAATAATGCTGACAGTAGCTACAACTGATCAAATTTGTTACGTGTGCCCTAGCCAGGGAAGAAGGGTTGAGGCCCCTCCTTGCCTGGGTGTGCTTCCACAGTGAGCTGGGCCAGGCTCCATTCAGTCTTATATTTGTGCCTGATGCCATGGGTAGGGCTCATATTCAGGCTTCTAATAACTCTCTTTCATACTCCTTTAAGCCACTGCTGCTCGTACTTGTTCCACGGGGCACTAGTGTCCCATAAGCTGTAGAGAGGGAGCGTTCGACTGTAATATTGAATAATGATCGCCTTTACCCTGTGTGCAAAAGGAACAAAGTTAATGGATCGCATTTTCTCAATTGAAATTGTTCTCCAATCCTTTTTTACAAGTCTTTGGCTCCAGACACCACTTTTCTGCTTAAGGTTGCCAGTCGATGAGAGAAGAAAATGAAACTGCAAATTCATATCAAATAGGAAAACTCAAAACCAATCGTTTATTCTTGGCTCAACAATTTGTTGGGTGTTTTATTGTGTTTTAAAACGTGTGAGCCGGTGGTTATGAGTTTACATGGTATCCAAATAATATGAAGTGCATTTCTTGTTCCTAGTAAAAATATATAAAAACGGTGTGTAGAGGAAATAAAAAAATATATTGATTTGTATTTTTAAAAATATTTTACAAGAAAATGGTGTTCTGCAAATAAGAGCATACGTTCTGGATCTCTGCCTTTCTGAAAAAGTCTGAGATGCCCTGTCTTAGAATAAGTATTTTATTCCTCTAAAGAACATGTGTAGAAATGATTCGTGGATAAAGGCTGAGCCTCAATACGTGTACCCTGTGTGTGAAGTAACCGTGCAGTTATATATGAACCATTGCTAAAACTGGTACGAATGTCTGAGGATTCAAACCACTGTTTGACGTTTAGTATCACATATGCAGATATTCTTAGTGCTGTTTGGCAATAGAGTTTTGTGATTGGGAAGGGCCATGAAGGTATTTGAGCAAGCTATCTGAAACTCGAACCTCCCAATAAATGGTCCTTTATCCTCTCTGTGAACACCTACTGTAGGACCTTCACATGACCCTGACGTCAAGGTGAAATAATAGCATCTCTGTTCAAGGCTGTGTTATTTACATGTGGTTCTGTGTGAAGGAAATGAAGAAACACAGTATATTTTTAGACTAGTAAGATGCTTTACAATAGGAATTTATACTATAATATGGGTGCAAATGTGAAACTGTATTCCTATATATACAAACTCTTTGAATCTTAGTGGAACATGTCATGTTTTAAATTGTAATCTTCAATTGCATATTACTCAGTTTGGAAATTTCCACCCATGGCCTGAGAGAGGAAGAAAATTCTCTTTATATATACAACCTTCATTCACACAAGACATTTTATTTATATTACTGATTTAATAAAAAAATCCCCTACTGTGCAAATGTTCTCCATATGTGGAGACAGAGGACCAGGATGCATAAAGCCAGTTCTTTGTGTTTTTCAACTTTTAAAAAATTATGGACATATAATATTTTGTCTTTTTTTGATTACTGAATATGGTGGTATTTTGCCACTTTTAATTTTTTCTTAATCAAGGTAAAAGCTCATAATATAAAACTCAGTTTTCATCATCTTATTTTGCCCTGTATCTACTCTTATGGGGCTTCAATTTCTCATGCAAAATTCTGGTGTTTTCCCAATAGAGGATAAGGCCAAAGAGAAATGACACAGAGTCCGGAAGTTGGGAGAGAGTGATTTGAGACCAGTGCAAAGAGAAAGATCAGGACAAAGCTGGTTCGGGAGTAGGTAAGTGGTTAGGCAGTTATCATGGAAGGAGTTAGGAAGACATTGGACAGGAATTACAGCGGAGAAACAGGGAGTATAGTGAAGGGGATTTTGTAACAAATGGATGTGAGACCAAGTCCTGGCTCTGCCATCTATTGACCATATAACCTTGGAAGAGGTATTCATCTCTCTGAACTCCCACTTCCTCATTTGGGAAAATGGGGAGATGCGGGGTTACATTCCCCCCATCTTCCAGAGCTGTGGTGAAAGAACCTGTGTGAAGGCTACTGAACCTCATAAACAGTAAGTGTTTCTGCTTTTCCCTCTCAGCTCTATCTTGACTCTGTCCTTCCTGAATTAGAGACAGCCATGAAGATGATGCTATCAATGTGTGGAGTCTACACATCCCCAAATGATCCTCCCTTTTCACAACAGAGAATTTCAAACATTTATAGAAAAAAATAAACATGATGTATAACAAACCTCCAGTACCCATTACCTAGCTTCAACTATTACAAGTCACTTCCCATCATTTTCATCCACAACTCCATCTACTCCCTACCCTCTGTATTATTTTGAAGCAAATCTAGACATCGTATCATTTTATCTCTAAATGTTTCAGTATGTATTCTAAACAACAAGGCATCTTGTTTAAAAAAAATACAATCATAATACCGTAAAACACCTTAAATATTTAACATTTATTCCTTAGTATCATTAAATATCCAGAGTACTTAAATTTCCAATGTCTTATGCATTTTTTACAGTTTGCTTGAATTAGGTTATAAATTATATCCACAAATTACAAAGGGTGTCTTTTAAATCTCTTGATCTATTAGCTAACGTGCTCTTCTGTTCTCTGTATTTTATGTAAGTTAGAGGATTCATCAGATTCAGGTTGATTTTGTTATTGTTGCTACGGTTATTACCTATATCAGATAAGTTATAACAGCCACATGAATACACCAAGTGGTATTGCCATTGATGATGTAATTTTTCCAAACTGATGAACAATTCTTGGAAAAGGTCTGAACAAACCAATCTATAATCTTCCCTCAATGTAAGTAATTGTGTACAAAATAATTAAAAGGGTACAAAAATATTTTGTATTTATATGTAATATGGAGCTAGGCTTTAGGCTCAAATAATTATAAACTATTTTTCATCTACATGAATGTCTGGCAAGTCATGTGGTACATGGGAAAATTCTTTGCCAAGTAGGATTATCTGCCACATTTCAGAAAATCTAGCATTTCTGGATCCTGTCCGCTAAATGCCAGTAGCACCCCACCAAATCTTTATGACTAGTATTAATGTCCCCTAATATTTACAAAATTCCCCTTATGATTCACTTCATCTCCTTTTGAAAACCACTGGCTTAGTTTGAGAAGCAGTAAAAGAGGAAATTGATTTTAATTGCATATATGCTCTAATTTGGGGAAGGGAAATAAGGAAAATATCCTGTGTGGGAAATAACTATTGAAACGTTCACAATTTCAAAGCTTTTCAAAGTTGTTCTCAGTTGGCAGAACTTTGTTTCTCCAAACTATGCTGGAAAATGTGGATAGGCGCTCTGATAAAACAAATGAGGTCATAATGACATCATGCTAACATATGTGGTTCAAGTACAGAAATTTTTACAGCTAGGAAACCATCCAGACAGGTAGATTTAGGGAAACTGGGACAGTGGCACGAAATAATAAATCCATTTTTAAATCTTTTCTAAACATAAGTATAAATTTATAAATCTCTTTATGCTGTATTTATGCAATTGGCCTATAATGCTGATAAGGAATTTCTCTTCATCTCTGAGATGAAGAAAATACAGTCAAATGTTTACTCTCCTCTCGTTTACTTGCCTCATTATGTGATATACTTCTTGCCTTTTTCTTTTATTAAAAGAGTTACTTTCTTCATTGTCCTTTGTATTTAAATACTGTTCATCATTCCAAGATGGAAGCCATTTTCCTTTTTTTTTTTTAAGATATACATCTATATATTTTATTTTAACATCTTTATTGGAGTATAATTGCTTTACAATGGTGTGTTAGTTTCTGCTTTATAACGAAGTGAATCAGCCATACATATACATATATCTCCTCCCTCTTGCGTCTCCCTCCCACCCTCCCTATCCCACCCCTCTAGGTGGTCACAAATCACTGAGTTGATCTCCCTGTGCTATGTGGCTGCTTCCCACTAGCTATCAATTTTACATTTGGTAGTGTATATATGTCCATGCCACTCTCTCACTTTGTCCCAGCTTACACTTCCCCCTCCCCGTGTCCTCAAGTCCATTCTCTACACCTGTGTCTTTGTTCCTTTCCTGCCCCTAGGTTCTTCAGAACCTTTTTTTTTTTTTTTTTTTAGATTCCATATATATGTGTTAGCATACAGTATTTGTTTTTCTCTTTCTGACTTACTTCACTCTGTATGACAGACTCTAGGTCCATCCACCTCACTATAAATAACTCAATTTCATTTCTTTTTATGGCTGAGTAATATTCCATTGTATATATGTGCCACATCTTCTTTATCCATTCATCTGTCGATGGACACTTATGTTGCTTCCATGTCCTGGCTATTGTAAATAGAACTGCAATGAACATTGTGGTACATGACTCTTTTTGAAGTATGGTTTTCTCAGGGTATATGCCCAGTAGTGGGATTGCTGTGTCATATGGTAGTTCTATTTTTAGTTTTTTGGAAGCCATTTTCTAATCTAAATTGGAAGATATTTTATCATTATTCCTTGAAGTGGGAATTATTTGTTCATAGTAACTTGCTGGTTCCTGGTACACAGCAGATGCTTATTTAAATATTTATTGAATGAACTTACTCATCCAGTAATCATCATCATTCTATATCTTATTACTGTGTACGATCATTTACTTTCATATGGGTTAATTTTATTCCCATGCCATTATTATCATGACACATTGTGTGGATCTTTTACTCAAGATAGAACCTGAATTAAGTGATTTCTTCTAAATCATATTGCTGGTGTAACTAGAAGAATTTAGAACTCCTGGCTTTGATTTCACTGTTTCTACCAATAGGTTTCTTTTCGCCTTAAAAGTATACTGTTCCTGCTGCCTAGCTGTTGCCATGTGCTCAAAGAGCATTTGTCAAAACAAAACAAACAAAAAGACAAAAAACAGTGATTAACTCCCCCAATATTTGCATACTAGCCTTAATCCTAAGAAATCCAAAATAGGATATCAAACATTTTGATGGCAAAGTTTGTCTGGTAGGATAAACGGCTCTCTTAAAAGCAAGTTACTGTTATTTGATGTCTGCAAACTGCAAAGCAGGTGCAGCATTAACATAGTAATTATTCAGAGACTGGAACTTTGTAACTATGGAGACATTACTTCACAGTGTTCTAACAGGCAGTGTTGGCCAGATGTGAAAGTTGTAATCATAAAGGTAGCTTTGCTGGGTTACTGCGCTGCCTCTTGAGTTGCTTCCAATGAGTGCTACACACCTTCATCTTGATTTGTTTAATATTTTTAGCCAATATCAGTATTGGCTATATCAGTGCTTACATATTCATATTAGAATCCTGGTTCTGGCCCCAGCTTGGTTAAGAAATCATGAAGTCTGGCAGGTGCTTTAAGGTAGTTAGATTAACAAGTGAGGTCACTCAAAAAAGAAAATCTGCCTTGAAGCTCAGCTCTATTCACTGACTAATGTCATGATTTGTTTTCCCAGAAAAGAAAAAAGACTTCTCTTCCAGCCAAGATGAAAGACACACAAGCCACTCAGGAAATTTCAGCGGTCCTGCAGAGTGAAGTCCATGAGCAGGAAGATAAAATGGAAAATCAAGCGCAGTAAGACAGGCACAAATGAGTTTTAGAAGTTGAGGATGGAGTATCTGACCTCTTTGTTTCAAAACAGCTTATAAAAAGTTAGAACTAGAATCGAGTCTACAAATTTCCTAAAATTAATTAATGATAACATACAATTTCCCCAACCACTGTTTTATAAGGTTTAGTCTTTGAGTAATGTAAAAATTCAGCTAGACAGATCTCCATCATATCAGACCTGGTTGAGATTCCAAAGCTCATATCTAGCATGTTAATTGTTTCTTTAAGGTAATTGGCAGGCAGTTTCTTTAAAACTGCTTTATTAACCTGGGGACAGAGAACTGCTAGAGAATTTTGGTTTGGGAAATGTCTGTGAGGATGTTAAATAAAAGCGACAACTCTCTTTTTACTACTAATGTAAATCATTCTATCAAATAAAGCATTAGCATTGGTTTTCCAATGTTTTCTAGAAAATGATCTCTAATACTGAATATACACAGTTTAAGGCTAATGCTACTTTAGATCTAGATGCCCTGTGTTTACTGATCAGTTCAAGTCTGTTTTTTTTATTAGTTATCTGTTTTACACATATTAGTGTATACATGTCAATTCCAATCTCCCAATTCATCCCACCACCACCACAATCCCCCACCCCCAGCTTTCCCCCCTGGGTGTCCATGTGTTTGTTCTCTACATCTGTGTTTCTATTTCTGCCTTGCAAACCAGTTCATCTGTACCATTTTTCTAGATTCCACATATATGAGTTAATATACGATATTTGTTTTTCTCTTTCTGACTTACTTCACTCTATATGACAGTCTCTAGGTCCAACCACATCTCTACAAATGACCGAATTTCATTCCTTTTTATGGCTGAGTAATATTCTATTGTATATATGTACCACATCTTCTTTATCCATTCGTCTGTCGATGGGCATTTAGGTTGCTTCCATGACCTAACTATTGTAAATAGTTGTGCATTGAACATTGGGGTTCATGTGTCTTTTTGAATTATGGTTTTCTCTGGGTATATGCCCAGTAGTGGGATTGCTGGGTCGTATGGTAATTGTATTTTTAGTTTTTTAAGGAACCTCCATACTGTTCTCCATAGTGGCTGTATCAGTTTACATTCCCACCAACAGTGCAAGAGGGTTCCCTTTTCTCCACACCCTCTCCAGCATTTGTGGTTTGTAAATTTTCTGATGATACCCATTCTAACCGGTGTGAGGTGATACCTCATTGTAGTTTTGATTTGCATTTCTCTAATAATTAGTGATGTTGAGCAGCTTTTCATGTGCCTATTCGTCATCTGTATGTCTTCTTTGGAGAAATGTCTATTTAGGTCTTCTGTCCATTTTTTGATTGGGTTGTTTGTTTTTTTTAATATTGGGCTCCATGAGCTGTTTATATATTTTGGAGATTAATCCTCTGTCTGTTGATACGTTTGCAAATATTTTCTCCCACTCTGAGTGTTCTCTTTTCGTCTTGTTTATAGTTTCCTTTGCTGTCCAAAAGCTTTTAAGTTTCATTAGGTCCCATGTGTTTATTTTTGTTTTTATTTCCATTACTCTAGGAGGTGGGTCAAAAAAGATCTTGCTGTGATTTATGTCAAAGAGTGTTCTTCCTATGTTGTCCTCTAACAGTTTTATAGTGTCTGATCTTACATTTAGGTCTTTAATCCATTTGGAGTTTATTTTGTGTATGGTGTTAGGGAGTGTTCTAACTTCATTCTTTTACATGTAGCTGTCCAGTTTTCCCAGCACCACTTATTGAAGAGACCATCTTTTCTCCATTGTATATCCTTGCCTCTTTGTCATAGATTAGTTGACCATAGGTGTGTGGGTTTATCTCTGGGATTTCTATCCTGTTCTATTGATCTGTATTTCTGTTTTTCTGCCAGTACCATATTGTCTTGATTACTGTAGCTTTGTAATATAGTCTGAAGTCAGGGAGACTGATACTTCCAGCTCCATTTTTTTTCCTCAAGACTGCTTTAGCTATTCGGGGTCTTTTGTGTCTAGAAGATGTTTTGTTCTAGTTCTGTAAAAAATGCCAGTGGTAATTTGATAGGGGTTGCATTGAATCTGTAGATTGCTTTGGGTAGTATAGTCATTTTCACAATATTGATTCTTCCAATCCACGAACATGGTATATCTCCATCTGTTTGTGTAATCTTTGATTTCTTTCATCAGTGTCTTATAATTCTCTGAGTACAGGTCTTTTACCGCCTTAGGTAGGTTTATTCCTAGGTATTTTATTCTTTTTGTAGCAATGGTGAATGGGATTGTTTCCTTAATTTCTCTTTCTGATCTTTCCTTGTTAGTGTATAGGAATACAAGAGATTTCTGTGCATAAATTTTGTATCCTGCAACTGTACCAAATTCATTGATTAGCTCTAGTAGTTTTCTGATGGCATCTTTAGGATTCTCTGTGTATAGCATCATGTCATCTGCGAACAGTGACAGTTTTACTTCTTCTTTTCCAGTTTGTGTTCTTTTTATTTCCTTTTCCTCTCTGATTTCTGTGGCTTGGACTTCCAAAACTATGTTGAATTATAGTGGCAAGAGTGGATGTCCTTGTGTTGTTCCTGATCTTAGAGAAAATGCTTTCAGTTTTTCACCATTGAGAATGATGTTTGCTGTGGGTTTGTCATATATGGCCTTTATTATGTTGAGGTAGGTTCCCTCTATGCGAACCTTCTGGAGAGTTTTTATCACAAATGGGTGTTGAATTTTGTCAAAAGCTTTTTCTGCATCTATTGAGATGATCATATGGTTTTTATTCTTCGATTTGTTAATATAGTGTATCACATTGATTGATTTGAGTATATTGAAGGATCCTTGCATCCCTGGGATAAATCCCACTTGATCATGGTGTATGATCCTGTTAATGTGTTGTTGCACTCTGTTTGCTACTATTTTACTGCGGATTTTTGCATCTATATTTATCAGTGATATTGGTCTGTAATTTTGTTTTTTTGTAGTATCTTTGTCTGGTTTGGGTATCAGGGTGATGGTGGCCTTGTAGAATGAGTTTGGCAGTGTTCCTTCTTCTGCAAATTTTGGAAGAGTTTCAGAAGCATTGGTGTTAGCTCTTCTCTAAATGTTTGATAGAATTCACCTGTGAAGCCATCTGGTCCTGGACTTTAGTTTGTTGGAAGATTTTTAATCACAGTTTCAATTTCATTACTTGTGATTGGTCTGTTCATATTTTCTATTTCTTCCTGGTTCAGTCTTGGAAGGTTACCTTGAAAGGTATACCTTTCTAAGAATTTGTCCATTTCTTCCAGGTTGTCCATTTTATTGGCATAGAGTTGCTTGTAATAGTCTCTTAGGATGCTTTGTATTTCTGCAGTGTCTGTTGTAACTTCTCCTTTTTCATTTCTAATTTTATTGGTTTGAGTCCTCTCCCTCTTTTTCTTCATGAGTCTGGTTAAAGTTTTATCAATTTTGTTTATCTTCTCAGAGAACCAGCTTTTAGTTTTATTGATCTTTGCTATTGTTTTCTTTGTTTCTATTTCACTTATTTCTGCTCTGATATTTATGATTTCTTTCCTTCTACTAACTTTCGATTTTGTTTGTTCTTCTTTCTCTAGTTCCTTTAGGTGTAAGTTTAGATTGTTTATTTGAGATGTTTCTTGTTTCTTGAGGTCGGATTGTATTGCTATAAACTTCCCTCTTAGAACTGCTTTTGCTATATCCCATAGGTTTTGGATCATCGTGTTTTCGTTGTCATTTGTCTCTAGGTATTTTTTGATTTCCTCTTCGATTTCTTCAGTGATCTCTTGGTTATTTAGTAACGTATTGTTTAGCCTCCATGTGTTTGTGTTTTTTGCGTTTTTTTCCCTGTAATTGATTTCTAATCTCATAGCATTGTGGTAGGAAAAGATGCTTGGTATGATTTCAATTTTCTTAAATTTACCAAGGCTTGATTTGTGACCCAAGATGTGATTTATCCTGGAGAATGTTCCATGTGCACTTGAGAAGAAAGTGTAATCTGCTGTTTTTGGATGGAATGTCCTATAATTATCAATTAAATCTATCTGGTTTATTGTGTCATTTACAGCTTGTGTTTCCTTATTAATTTTCTCTTTGGATGATCTGTCCATTGGTGTAAGTGAGGTGTTAAAGTCCCCCACTATTACTGTGTTACTGTCGATTTCCTCTTTTATAGCTGTTAGAGTTTGCCTTATGTATTAGGGTGCTCCTATGTTGGGTGCATATATATTTATAATTTTTATATCTACTTCTTGTATTGATCCCTTGATCATTATGTTGTGTCCTTCCTTGTTTCTTGTAACATTCTTTATTTTAAAGTCTATTTTATCTGATATGAGTATAGCTACTCCAGCTTTCTTTTGATTTCCATTTGCATGGAATATTTTTTTCCATCCCCTCACTTTCAGTCTGTATGTGTCCCTAGGTCTGAAGTGGGTCTCTTGTAGACAGCATATATATGGGTCTTGGTTTTGTATCCATTCAGCAAGCCTTTGTCTTTTGGTTGGAACATTTAATTCATTCATATTTAAGGTAATTATCAATATGTATGTTCCTATTACCATTCCATTTTCTTAATTGTTTTGGTTTTGTTTTTGTAGGTCCTTTTCTTCTCTTGTGTTTCCCACTGAGAGAAGTTCCTTTAGCATTTGTTGTAGAGCTGGTTTGGTGGTGCTGAATTCTCTTAGCTTTTGCTTCTCTGTAAAGCTTTTCATTTCTCCATTGAGTCTGAATTGAGATCCTCACTGGGTACAGTAATCTTGGTTGTAAGTTCTTCCCTTCCATCACTTTAAATATATTGTGCCACTCCCTTCTGGCTTGAAGAGTTTTTGCTTAGAAATCAGCTGTTAACCTTATGGGAGTTCCCTTGTATGTTATTTGTCATTTTTCCCTTGTTGCTTTTAATAATTGTTCTTTGTCTTTAATTTTTGTCAATTTGATTACTATGGGTCTCAGCATGTTTCTCCTTGGCTTTATCCTGCCTCGGACTTTCTGCGCTTCCTGGACTTGGGTGCTTATTTCTTTTCCCATGTTAGGGAAGTTTTCGACTATAATCTCTTCAAGTATTTTCTCGGCTCCTTTCTCTCTCTCTCCTCTTTCTGGGACCCCTATAATGTGAATGCTGGTGCATTTAATGTTGTCCCAGAGGTCTCTTAGGCTGTCTTCATTTCTTTTCTTTCTTTTTTCTTTATTCTGTTCATGGCAGTGAATTCCACCATTCTGTCTTCCAGGTCACTTATCCGTTCTTCTGCCTCAGTTATTCTGCTATTGATTCCTTCTAGTATATTTTTCATTTCAGTTATTGTATTGTTCATCTCTGTTTGTTTGTTCTTTAATTCTTCTAGGTGTTTGTTCTTTAATCCTTCTAGGTCTTTGTTAAACATTTCTTGCATCTTCTCAATCTTTGCCTCCATTCTTTTCTGAGGTCCTGGATCTTCTTCACTATCATTATTCTGAATTGTTTTTCTGGAAGGTTGCCTATCTCCACTTCATTTAGTTGTTTTTCTGGGGTTTTATCTTGTTCCTTCACCTGGTACATAGCCCTCTACCTTTTCATTTTGTCTGTACTTCTGTGAATGTGGTTTTTGTTCTACAGGCTGCAGAATTGTAGTTCTTCTAGCTTCTGCTGTCTTCCCTCTGGTGGATGAGGGTATCTAAGAGGCTTGTGCAAGTTTCCTGATGGGAGGGACTGGTGGTGGGTGTAGCTGACTGTTGCCCTGGTGGGCAGAGCTCAGTAAAACTTTAATCCCCTTGTCTGCTGATGGATGGGGCTGTTGGTTCCCTCCCTGTTGGCTGTTTGTTTGGCCTGAGCTGACCCAGCACTGGAGGCTACAGACTCTTTGGTGGGCCTAATGGCAGACTCTGGGAGGGCTTATGCCAAGAAATACTTCCCAGAACTTCTGCTACCAGTGTCCTTGTCCCAGTGGTGAGGCACAGCCACCCCCTGCCTCTGCAGGACACCGTCCAACACTGGCAGGTTGGTCTGCTTCAGTCTCCCCTGGGGTCACTTCTCCTTCTCCCTGGGTCCTGATGTGCACACTACTTTGTGTGTGCCCTCCAAGAGTGGAGTCTCTGTTTAACCTAGTCCTGTCTAAGCCCTGCAATCAAATCCCACTAGCCTTCAATGTCTGATTCTCTGGGAATTCCTCCTCCCATTGCCAGACCCTCAGGTTGGGAAGCCTGACTTGGTGCTCAGAACCTTCACTCCAGTGGATGGACTCCTGTGGTGTAATTGTTCTGCAGTTTGTGAGTCACCCACCCAGTGGTTATGGATTTTTATTTTATCGTGATTGCACCCCTCCTACCGTCTCATTGAGGCTTCTCCTTTGTCTTTGGATGTGGGGTATCTTTTTTGTTGAGTTCCAGTGTCTTCCTGTCGATGATTTTTCAGCAATTAGTTATGATTCCACTGCTCTTGCAAGAGGGAGTGAACTCACGTCCTTCTACTCTGCCATCTTGAACCAATCTCCCTCAAGTCTATTTTTTAAATATTTGTTCTTAGAGGTCATCTGAGAAATAACTGTTGTCAGTATTACCAATGCAGCATTGAAATAACATTGAAATGCTGGAATTAAACTTTTATAACTGCCTCTGGTTTAGTGCTAATCAATTACAGAGGGAGCAAAATACCAAGTAAGGGCTTGTAAAATTCCACATGGGAAAGGGAAACCTAGCTAAGCACTAGGAAGAAAATCTCTCATCTTCCAAAAGGAGTCTAATAGGTGGGTGAGTGCAGGGCTCAGACAATGGGCTACATCATGCTCATCTCTTCCTGAAATGTTTCAGCTCTTCCAACGGTGTGTGCTGCCATTAGAAATTTCTTATTCAACTACAAAAACAAGAATCCCCTGTGGCCCTAAACTGAAGTTCTTTGATCACAACATTTGCAAAGGCTTATTGGGAATCTTTTGTGGAATTAAATTTATTTGGAAATGCTATTGTTTTACCAGTGGAAGAAAAAAATTCAGAGCTTATAAAATGAACATGCTGAAAAGATGTAGCCAGTTGTCTGTAATGAAACCCAGATGTAAGGAACTTTGAAAGAGAAAGGTCCTTTTCCTGCTTATTCTAGACAGTGTCAGGGAAAAATTATGTCATATGATCTGTCTCAGTTTAGACAGAGATGAAATATTTGTCATTTGACAATAGACCTCTGTAGTCTCCTTTTCGTTACCACCACAATCATACTCAAGAGCATATCTTCATGG
Organism: Balaenoptera borealis; assembly: GCF_965194805.1. NCBI lineage: Eukaryota > Metazoa > Chordata > Mammalia > Artiodactyla > Balaenopteridae > Balaenoptera > Balaenoptera borealis. The sequence continues at coordinate 21,866,823 of NC_138870.1, read as the reverse complement.
GTTAGAGGTTTTTGACAAAGATGAGTGGTTGGGGAGTCGGTAGAATGGCACGTGCTCAAGCTTGATAAGTACTGGGCTAATAATAATGCAGTTTCCAAAGCCAATGCCATTTAATTATTTTTAAAAATTGCCTGAGATATCTGTGCCTTGTGAGAGGCACACTTAGAGAATTCTGATTTTGCATACAGAGCTCTCCAGATATAATATTTCTGATGAAGGAACTTACAAATTATAGAACAAAACGATTGTGAATACCTCTTGGTAAACAAAGAGATTGAGAGTAACATCAGCAAGATGGCAGATTAGGAAGCTTCAGGCCCTTGTTCCGTTATGGAAAGATCTGGAAAAACAAAACCAAAGAACAGAAGACTGGCTAAAATAACATTATAGGAACTCTGGAAAACAAAGAGATCAAAATAGAGACAGTGCTTGGAGGCAAAACACTTAGCTCCGGACTTATAGTGGATAGACATTTGGCCCCCAGGAAGGGAGGGCTTGGGCTGGCCAAGTGTCTTCTGGTTTTTCAGAGAGCCAAAGGGTTGGACCCCAGGACTTTGTTCACAATTCAAGCATTAAACACACACACATTCACACACACATGGATTGCTTTGAAGTTACAGAGAAGAGCCTCAATGTGACTCATAAAATGCAGTTGTCATAAGCCTTTTCATGAGCTACTCCATGAGAATATTGTTTTACTTATAAAATAAGTGCACTGTACCTTAGGGATTTTGTTCAAATGCTTGCACACTATACTTTTACATTTATAAAAAAGAAAGAAAGGAAAATCTTTATTCATATAGTAGAATTTACTTACAAAAATAATACCTGGAAAGTAAGTCTTTCTTCTCCCTCTTTTGTGCTAGTCCCTTCATCATTCACACATATACATACACAGATACACACAAACATACACATGTGAGCTGTATTTATAGTTATTAATTTGTAAAGTGCATTTGATAGCACACATTAACTCTAGAATCTTTATAAATACAGGAAAAATAAACAGCAGGAGAAATTAAAGGAAAAAGTATAGTAAACCATTACATATTAAACAAAAATGATAATCATGTTTTTCATGTTAATGGAAAGGGGAAATATAATAAGTGATAAAAGTGGGATATAAACAGTTTATAGAGTCTCAATTTTGAGTGAAAAAAATGCATTAAAAGGCGTGGAAGGAAAAAATATTGAATCACTATGTTGTAAACCTGAAATTAACATAATATTGTAAATCAACTATATTTCAATAAAAAAATTTTTAATAAAAAATAAAAAGCATGGCAGGAAATGGTAAAATTTTTATTTGGTGGAATATAGTAATTTTTCTTTTCTTCTTTCAGCATTTACACTTTTGCAAAACTATCTGAAGTAGGAGTTTATTGATTTTTAAATAGAAGAGAGAAAAGCATGACTTGACACCAAAGTGTTTTATTTAGATTGTTAAAACTAGAAATATAAGATGTTCTTGTGCTTGTGTTAGATGCATAATATCTTTGAAAAGCAAAACCCTGAGTAATAATGATAATTAATGCTTCTTGTACTCACAGTCTATCATTTTGACTTTCTCACTTTGTTTATTATACTAATTTTTGTACACAGACTTGAAGACACACGTGACGAACTCCCAAAGACACAGCAATCTTTAGTACATTTTTTTCCAACGTCAACGGATTCAGATACCACTACACTGCCATGTTCACAGTCATTATCCAATGAAACACCTCTCAGTTACTATCTGTCTAGCCCTCAGGATAGTGGAGTAACTTTATCAACAATTGGGCCAAAGCCTCTTAAACCTGCTCTAGTGAACCATTCCCAATCAGAAGACAGCTTGGGTAAGCAAAACATGTACCAAGTTTTTTAGACTACTTTTAAAGCGTATAGTTCAATAGAGTCTTTATGTGCCTAGAAGCCAGAATGATGTTTTATTATTTGTCTCCAATAATACTAATTTTTAATGTCATATGCAGAATAACTTGACTCTGCTCACCATTGATTCTAGCACTGGAGTCATAATCAAGTCACATAAACATATGTGGCCAAGTACATCATCTCTATGATTAAAATATCTTGAGGACTTCCCTGGTGGTCCCGTGGGCAAGACTCTGTGCTCCCAATGCAGCAGTCCCAGGTTCGTTCCCTGGTCAGGGAACTAGATCCCACATGCATGCCACAACTAAGAAGTCCACATGCCGCAACTAAGACCCAGCACAGTCAAAATAAATAAATAAATAAATAAAATATCTTGAGTTATCATAATGATTCATGGGTTGACCACTTAGATGCTCTAGAATTGCTAAATGATTAAAAAGTCTAATGTATAGCATTAACTGCCCTTCCTCTGAATGCTACCAGAAAGATTAACAACGTTTTATGTATGTTATGCTTTAGGAGACTATGGCTTAAGTAAGGAAAGACGGGTAGATAAGAGAAAGAAGAAATATAAAGTAGGTAATAAAATGGTGGAGAGAAAAGGGAAAAACAATAAAGAATTTGGAGAAGAGGAAAATGAAAACAGCAGTAAAGTTTTGACAGTTGCCAATGCACTCAGCAGTGCTCACACTATGAGGTGTATGTTCCTCACCATGTTTAGGGAACTCTGAGGGTATGTTATCAAGGTTTACTGAAAAGACCACTGTCCTTGGAAACAGAGGACCTAGGTTCAAACCACCTTTCTAGTCCCAATAACATGGGACATTAAGTAAGGTATTTAGCATCTCTGAGTCCCATTTTCCACACCTACAAAATGGGGATTAAAATATCAACTTCACAGGGCTATCCTAAGAATTAAATGAGATTTTATGAAAATCACCTAGCACATAGTAAGTGTGCTCAATAAAATTAGTTGTGAATCTGAATGTATCTGTAAGTACCTTCTCATAGAATAGGCTAGATTTGGGGTCTGTATTACCAATCAACTAACAAGTTTCAAAACTATTAGCACGAATACACCCATGACTACCTGATGTCTTCATTTTCCTCTACCATTCTGTGGACATTTACAGCCTTGCTCCTTCCTATCTACATTTCATTTTGTTCCAGGTATTTTCCTAAGCCTTTGACACAGTGTTATACAGGATTTTGATCTACTGCCATTATTGTCATATTCTCTGTGCTTCATTGTTTGTATGCCTAAGATACATTTTTCGAAGAAGCTTCCTAAATTCACAATGACCTTTAGCAATGACCAAAATCTATATGCTTAGATGTGAAAATACACATTTTATATCTAAGGAGGTAATATTTCTCATCCTTTGGCACTGTATCATTATGGTATATGTTCTATATTTGAGTTGAACTGTGAAAGCTCCTAGTATTGCGGGGGTGGTGGTGGGGGAACAAATATACTGGTTTCACCTTGCAAGATGAGAGTTGTGCTGGGTTGAAGTCTTCTTCAGTTACTGTAGGTTCTGACTCTGTAGATAGATGGCTGAGTCTACCAAGACTTGTTGCATTTGGTTCATTTCATTTCTAGATGAGATAATAACTGGAACTAAAATCAATATGTCTTCTTTCCTTTTAGAATACAAAAATTTTCATCCCTCAGGATGAGCTATTAAGGGTGCTATATATTCTCTTTCCCCAAAGGAATTTAAAGATTAAGCAAATACTCACTTGAATGGGAATGAACTAATTTAATTCCAAATATTTCTTCTAAACAAAATACTCTGAAGAATCCTCTTTAGGAACTATGTGTTTATTTTTTTCCATCTTTCACATTGCTTTGGTTTTGTTAAAGACACAAGAAGATAAAGCACACTCTAGATTGTCTTAATCCTTTGATGATTTTGGATTCAGGGTCACATTGACCAAAGTCCCTGTGCTACAATAACAGCTATCATTTATTGAGTACCTGCTAAATGCCAGATACTGTGCTAGACACTTACCTATACTATCTTCAATCCTCACATCACCTCACACAAAGTAATATTATCCTTATTTTATTTTCAGGAAAACTGAGAATTGGAAGGTTTAAATCATTTGGCTTAGTAAGTGACAGAGCTGAGGTACAGGTGTGTCTAAATACAAGACACATTGCTCTATCTATTTCATCATGATGCCTGTCTGTAGTGTTACTCTCTCTTTGCAGATACATAATTAGATTTATCCAGCATGATTCTTTCTATGCAAAATCTTGAAACTTATTTTGTATTTGAATCTTACTACTGAGAATTTTAAAAGAGTAAGAGGTCACTAGAATCTGCTTAAGCATTACTTTATCTTTTTAATAAAGTATTTTAGTTAATTAGAGGAAATTTAAGTCTTTACCTGGCAAAATACAAACCATTGGTAGGAAAGGACTCATTTGAGACTTTAATTTATGAGTAGCAATTTGGGGAGAAAAGCTAATACAAAATAGAATAAAGTTGTACTTACATATAACATACCAAATTTGAGAGACTCAAATGTTTTACCTACTCAAAAACTTATGATGCTTCTAGTACAACTTAATCAGTTAAATTGTAATTATGCTGATGATACAATTGATAGTTTAAGATAACTGCAATAATCTCTAGGAATTGAGTGTCACTAAAAATAATCACTTACTCGTTATTTTATAGACTGGTTTAAAGCTTCTAACTATCCTCACTTAGTTTGACTGTGACAGTAAAATGTATAAAGAATATCATTTTGTAGAAGCAAAGAATAAAGATAGTAGCTTTGGTTTCTTTTAATATTTTATTTACTTCTCTCTCTATTGTTTCCTTCTTTGGTTTCTTTGAAAGGACTCAACAACTTCAAAATTCCAAAGAAACACACTATGCCGGTCCTTGCTTCTCAGCCAGCTGTGATTGGGGAAGGGGAGGATTATTTCCTGTCTTTGTTTGGTGATTCAAAGAAACTTGTGCACTCATTCCACACCAAGAAAATTTGGAAGCACTTTTCTATGATTCTTGAAGAAGTGGGCCAATCTAGATCCAGGTAAATACTCTATTTGAATTATTTAATATCTTCTATTGGGGTAGGAGTAATAAGTTCGTAGGAAATAAAGTTCTAAACTGTTGTTAGATCCATGATCTCATCTAAGACCCTAAGCAATCCATTAAAATATAACTGTTTCATATCCTAGGCAGTTAAAAGGAATCAATATAACTTTCTAGGGAACCAAACAAGGAAAGTTAATTCTTCAAAGATGCCAGAGAAAACAGCACTACATAACGCTTACCAATAAAGTTAACCCAATTGTTCAAGAAAATTTTCATTATTGGCAGATCATTCAGATGGATTTAGAATCTTTTTTTATCTGTCTTGAGTTCAAGACAGAAGGAAAAAAGTGGACTTATAACTTACTGATCCATTTTTATGGTTATTAGTATCTGTAGAAAAAAAGAATTGATCAGGAAGAAAGTTGATATTAGAACTAAAATAAAAGCTGACTCATCTATGCATTTACTTAACCCTGCTTTTCTTGTTGCACAAACAACAGATTAAATTGTGAATTTTTAGTAATAAACACACATTTAAAAAAAATTTTTATTGAAGTATAGTTGATTTGCAATGTCGTGTTAGTTTCAGGTATACAGCAAAGTGACTCAGTTATACATATATATACATTCTTTTTCATATTATTTCCATTATGATTTATCACAGGATACTGAATATAGTTCCCTGTGCTATACAGTATGACCTTGTTGTTTATCCATCCTATGTATACTAGTTTGCATCTGCTAATCCTAAATTCCCAATCCTTCCCTCCCCCACCTCTCCTCCCCCTTGGCAACCAAAAATCTGTTCTCTATGTCTGTGAGTTTGTTTCTGTTTCATAGATATGTTCATTTGTGTCATACTTTAGATTCCACATATAAGTGATACCATATGGTATTTGTCTTTCTCTTTCTGACTTACTTCACTTAGTATGATAATCTCTCGATCCATCCATGTTGCTGCATATGGCATTATTTCATTCTTTTTTTATGGCTGATGTATAGATAGATAGATAGATAGATAGATACCCCACATCTTCTATATCCATTCATCTGTCAATGGACATTTAGGTTGTTTCCATGTCTTGGCTATTGTAAATAGTGCTGCTATGAACATTGGGGTGCATGTTTCTCTTTGAATTATAGTTTTGTCTGGATATATGCCCAGGAGCGGGATTGCTGGATCATATGGCAACTCTATTTTTAGTTTTTTGAGGTACCTCCGTACTGTTTTCCATAATGGCTGCACCAATTTACATTCCCACCAACAGTGTGTGAGGGTTCCCTTTTCTTCACACCCTCTCCAACATTTATTATTTGTAGACTTTTTAGTTATGGCCATTCTGACCGGTGTGAGGTGGTACCTCACTGCAGTTTTGATTTGCATTTCTCTAATAATTAGCGATGATGAGCATCTTTTCATGTGCCTTTTGGCATCTATATGTCTTCTTTGGAGAAATGTATATTTACGTCTTCTGCCCATTAGTGATAAGCACATGTTGATAGAGGGTGTTTGAGGACTAAAAGAAGTGTTAGCCAAAGTTAAGGGTCAAACATAAAGGAAAACTTTTCCCCCTTATGTCAGATTTCTTAAAATCAACCACTTTTGCCACTTAATTGTAGTGAATACCCAAGTGTTCTCTCAACCATCTAAAAACACTTCATCAAATTATTCATACAGTATTTACCATGTTAAAAATGATGACTTATTTTCAGCAAAACTTCAAAAAAAAAACTTATGAATATGGTTTTAAGAAATTTTACTCAAACAGATCATGAAGACCTGCAGGTAAGGATCAAGAGAGAGGCAAGTAAGGTAACAAGGCATTCAGAGGAGAGCTTTCTTCCCAGCAGAGATTGTCTGGGAAGATTTTGTGAAGGAGTTATCATGAAAAGCATCTTGGAAAGATAAGTACATTTTGGATATGCAAATTTGGAGTCTCTGAGAATATTCTAGACCATTGGTTTTCAACTCTACCCACAAAATTGAATCACCTGGGGAGCTTTTAATGTCCTGACTTTACACCAGACTCTTTGAATCAAAATTTCTAGTGGAATTGGGCATCATATTTTGTTTTTTTGGTTTTTGTTTTAAATGCCATGGTAATTCTAATGCACAGCCAGGGCTGAACAAAGGAGCAGCATAAACAAAATTAAGGAGGCAGAAAAGCTAAGATCAGATATGAGTATAAGCATGGCTATACTGAGCAGTGCATGAAGAGGTATAACAGGGTTGTAGGCGTCAGGGTTGGAGACAGATCACAGTGAGCGTTGAATACCAGACTATTTAGACTTCACTATGGGCAATGGGAAGCAATGGGAAAGTTTCAAACAAAGGAGTGACAGGATTCTGATTCAGAATATTTGATCTGTGGCAATGAATATATGAATGAATGCTGGATTTTGTCAAATGCCTTTTATACCTCTGTTGAGATGATCATATGATTTTTTATTTCTTAAGTGTTAAAGCAACCCCGCACTCTTAGAATAAACCTCCCTTGGTCAGAATGTTTATCTTTTTCATATATTGCTGAATTCAATTGGCTAAAATTTTGTTTCAAATTTTTGCATCTATGTTTGTGAAGAATATTGGCCTGTAGTTTTCTTTACCTGTTAATGTCTTTGTCTGCTTTGGTATCAGGGTAATATTCAACTCATTAAATGAGTTGGTATATATTCCCTCCTCTTTTACTTTCTAGAAGAGTTTGTGTAGAAGTAATATTATTTTTTCCTTAAATATTTTATAGAATTCATCATTGAAGCCATCTGGGCCTGGAGTTATTTTGTGAGAAGGTTTTTACCTACAGATTTTATTTCCTTAAAATAGATGTCAGGATAGTACGGTTACCTATTTCTTCTTGAGTGAAGTTGAGTAGTTTGTGTCTTTCAAGGAATTTCTCCATTTCATTTAAGTTGTCAGATTTATTGTTGTAAAATTATACACAATATTCCCTTATTACCCTTTTAGTATCTATAGAATCTGTAGTGATGTCACCTTTCTTATTGCTGATAATGGCCATATGTGTCTTCTCTCTTTTTCCTGATAAATCTTGCCCAAGAGTTATCAATTTTGTTGAGCTTCAAAGAATCAGTGTTTCATTTAATTGATTTTCTCTAATTTTGTTGCTTTGTTTTCTATTCATAGATTTCCATTCTGATCTGTATTCCCTTTCTTCTGCATACTTCAGGTTTCATTTGCTTTTTTTTCTAGTTTCTCAAGGTGGAAGTTGAGATCATTGATTTGAAAACATTTTCTCTTCTAATACAAGCATTTAGCCCTGTAAAATTTCCCCTAACTACAGCTTTTGGTGGAATCCCACAAATTTTGATGTGTTTTATTTTCATTTTCATTCACTTCAAAATACTTTTTTTTTATTTAAGTAGAGTTGATTTACAATATTGTGTTAGTTTCAAGTGTATAGCATAGTGATTCATTTTTTAATATATTCCATTATAGATTATTACAAGATATTGAATTCCTTGTGCTATACAGTAAATTTTTGTTGCTTATCTATTTTAGGTGTAGTAGTCTGTATCTGTTAATCCCATACTCCTAATTTGTCCCTCCCCTGCCCTTCCTCTCCCCTTGATAACCATAAGTTTGTTTTCTTTATCTGTGAGTCTCTTTCTGTTTTGTATATAGATTCATTTGTATTATTTTTTAGATCCCACATGTGATATATTATTTGTCTTTCTCTGACTTACTTCACTAAGTATAATATTCTCTAGGTCCATCCATGTTGCTGCAAATGGCAATATTTCATTCATTTTTATGGCGGAGTAATATTCCATTGTGTATATATATATATATATATATATATATATATATATATATATATACCACATCTTCATTATCCACTCTCTGTTGATGGGCACTTGGGTTGTTTCCATCCCGTGGCTATTGTAAATAGTACTACTATGAACATTGGGGTGCATGTATCTTTTCAAATTTGAGTTTCCACATTTTCCAGATATATGCCCAGGAGTGGGATTGCTGGATCATATGGTAGCTCTATTTTTAGTTTTGAAGGAACCTCTGTACTGTTTTCCATAGTGACTGCACCAATTTACATTCCCACCAACAGTAGGAGGGTTTTATTTTCTCCACACCCTCTCCATCATTTATTATTTGTGGACTTTTTTTTTTAATGCTATTCTTGTCTGCTTACATTCTTTTTATGTATGTATGTATGTATGTATGTATGGCTGTGTTGGGTCTTCGTTTCTGTACGAGGGCTTTCTCTAGTTGTGGCAAGCGGGGGCCACTCTTCATCGCGGTGCGGGGGCCAATCTTCATCGCGTTGCGCGGGCCTCTCACTATCGCGGCCTCTCGTTGCCGAGCACAGGCTCCAGACGCGCAGGCTCAGTAATTGTGGCTCACGGGCCGAGTTGCTCCGCGGCACGTGGGATCTTCCCAGACCAGGGCTCGAACCCGCGTCCCCTGCATTGGCAGGCAGATTCTCAACCACTGCGCCACCAGGGAAGCCCTATTTGTAGACTTTTTAATGATAGCCATTCTAACAGGTGTGAGGTGATTCCCCATTGTGGTTTTGATTTGCATTTCTCTAATAATTAGCGATGTTGAGCATCTTTTCATGTGTCTTCTTTGGAAAAATGTCTGTTTAGGTCTTCGCCCATTTTTGGATGTGGTTTTTTGTTTCTTCACTATTGAGTTGTATGAGCTGCTTATACATTTTGGATATTAACCCCCTGTTGGTTGCATCATCTGCAATTGTTTTCTCCCATTCCATAGGTTGTCTTTTCGTTTTGTTGATGGTTTCCTTTGCTGTGCAAAAGCTTTTAAGTTTGGTTATGTCCCATTTGTCTACTTTTGCTTTTATTTCTTTTGTCTCGGGTGACTGATCTAAGAAAATATTGCTACAACCTATGTTAAATTATGTTCTGCCTATGTTCTCTTCTAGGAGTTATATGGTGTCATGTCTTACATTTAGGTCTTTAAACAATTTTGACTTTACTTTTGTATATGGTGTGAGGAAATGTTCTAATTTCATTGATTTACATCCAGCTTTAGCTGTCCAGCTTTCCCAATACCACTTGTTGAAGAGATGGTCATTTCTCCATTGTGTATTCTTATTTCCTTTGTCATACATTAATTGATAATAGGTGTGTGGGTTTATTTCTGGGCTCTCTATCTTGTTGCATTGATCCATAACTCTGTTTTTGTGCCAATACCACAGTTTTGATTACTGCAGGTTTGTAGTACAGTCCGAAGTGTGGAAGAGTTACACTTCCAGCTTTGTTCTTTTTCCTCAGTATTGCTTTGGCAATTCTGGTTTTTTTGTGGTTCCATATAAATTTTAGGATATTTGTTCTGGTTCTGAGAAAACTGTCATGGTATTTTGATAGAGGTTGCATTAAATCTGTAAATTGCTTTGGGTACTATGGCCATTTTAACAATACTAATTCTTCCAATCCAAAAACATGAGATATCTTTCCATTTCTTTGAATCATCTTCACTTTCCTTTGTCACTGTGTTATAGTTTTCAGCATATAGGTCTTTTACCTCCTTGGTTAAGTTTATTCCTAAGTATTTTATTCTTTTTGATGAGATTTGAAACAGGATTTTAAAATTTCTCTTTCTGTTACTTTATTATTAATGTTTAAAAATGCAAGAAATTTCTATATATTAATCTTGTATCCTGCTACCTTGCTGAATTCATTTATTAGTTCTAATAGTTTTTGTGTGGAGACTCCATATAGAGTATCATGTCATCTGCAATACTGACAGTTTTACCTTCTTCCCTTTCAATTTTTCTTGTCTGATTGCTGCGGTGTTGAACATCACTTCAAGAGGTGTTTTTATGTGGGAACATCCCTGTGTAGACTTTGTGTGTCCAGGGTTTTTGGTGTGAGGACTGCTTTTGGTATGGACATCTGCCATGTCTTTCCTAAAGGTGTGCTGGCCGTTATCCCCTTGATAGGGGTGTGGTTGGTGTTGTAGTGTGTAGAGCCTGTGCACGTTGTGAGGCCGGACTTCCTCTCTGCTCCATGGCTGTTGCTGCCCTGTCAGGAGCAGGGTCTACTCCCCAGTTGTTGGAGCAGAAGCCCTGAGGATCAGGTTCAGTCAGACTCTGTTGCCCTTGAGTGCATGCCCTGCCCCAAAGGAGGTGATTGCTGAAGCAATGAGGTCTGTGCAGTCACGGAGGACCTATGCACCGCTTGTGTAGGTGTCCATGGTTCTGCTCAGAAGCAGCACCAAGGTCACTTACCTTTCTTTGTTGTGTTTGTCCTAAATCTAGTGCAAAGCTGTGATGTGAAGTAGGCTGGGGCTGGGGGTTGAGGTATTGTGGCTGCAGGAATTGAGGTGGTTCAGCTGCTGCCTGAGATCTGGGCTGCCTCTGTGGCAGTCTTCTTCCAGGACCCAGATCTAGTGCTAAGCTGCAGTATGGAGTGGGCAGAGCCCAGGGCACTCTCACTGGGAGAGCTGCTGTGTACTCCTGAGTGTGCTGACAGTGGCCACCGCCGCTCCACACAGAACACACTCCAGGCTCTCCTTGCTATCTCTGCATAGCTAGATTGAGTCCCCTCCCAGGGACAGTCTGCCCAAGATTCAGCACTTAGCTGTGGCATCAAAATACTTTCTAGTTTCCATTTTTATTTCTTCTTTGATCCTTGAGTAGTAAGAAGTCTATTATTTAGTTCCCAAATATTTTACAGATTTTTCTAGTTCTGATGATTTTCCGGATATCTTTTGTTATTGATTTCTAATTCAGTTTCATAGTGGTCAAAGAACACAATTTGAATGACTTGAGTCCTTTTAAATGTATTGAGACTTGCTTTATAGCAGATATTGTCTATCCTGGTAAATGTTCTGGTAAATATATTTATCGTTGAGTGGAGTGTTTTGTAAATATTGATCAGGTCAAATTGATTGATGGTGTTAAGTCTATTGTCTTTCTTGTTGATTTTATGTCCATCAATTATTGAAAAAGGGATGCTAAAATTTCCAACTATAATTGTGGATTGGTTGATTTTTTCTCGCAGTTCTATCAGTTTTAGTTTCATGTATTTTGGAGCCCTGTTTTTAGGTGTATAACATTTAAGATTGTTATATCTTCTTCCAATATAGAATTGATGTCTATATCATTATGAAATAAACTTCTTTATCCATGGCATTATTCTTTGCTCAGAAACCTACTATGTCTAATATCAATATAGCCATTCCAGCTTTCTTTTACTGGTGTTAGCATGGTATATCTTTTTTTATCCTTTTACTTTTAGCCTATTTGTGTCTTTATATTTAATATTATGTTTTGTATCAATAGGTAGCATGCAGTAGGCTTGCTCTTTCATCTTCTGACAATCTCTGTCTTTTAATTTGGGCATTCAAACAATTTAGACTTAAGGTAATTTTTAATATGGTTGATTAATTCTGTTATCTTGTTATTTGTTTTCTATTTGTCCCAACTGTTCTGTTCTCTTTTTCTTCTTTTTCTGTCTTCTTTGAAATTAATCATTATTTATATTCCATTTTATCTCCATTGTTGGCTGATTAGCTATAACTCTTATTTTAGAGGTTCCTTCCAGGTTTATAGGATACATCTTGAGCCTATTACAGACTACCCTCATGTTATATTTTACCACTTCACAAATAGTATAAGAGCCTTAGAATACTATAATTTCATTTGTCTTCTGCCAGCCATTATGCTTCTGCTGTCACATATTTTACTTCTACATATGGTGTAAATCCCATACTCCATAGTTATTTTGGTTTAAATAATCAATTTTTAAAAGAAATTTAAATGATAAGAAAAATATTATATATTTACCCTTATGTATTCTCACTGCTTTTCTTTGCTTTTTAGTTCTTTTTATTTTTTTGATCTATAAATTGTATTTCCATCCATTATAATTATGTTAGTACCTGAAAAGAACTTCCTTTAACGTTTTTTGTAGTATGGATCTGCTTATAACCATTTCTTCTTTCACTTTTTTTAGACAGTTTTATTGAGATACATTGAGATCTCAATGATATCTCATTGATATTTAAGATGTACAACTTCATTTTTTTGCCTTTTGGGGTTTTTTATTGAGGTATAATTGACAAATAACATTGTATAAACTTACACAATAATGATTTGATACTCATATGTATTGTGAAATGATTACCATAATAAAATTGTTAACACATCCTTCACATAATTACCTTTTTTTTTTTTTTCTGGTGAGAACATTTAAGATCCACTGTCTACTGTCTTAGCAATTTTCAAGTATATAATACCATATTTTTAACTATAGTCACCATGCTGTTCATAAGATTCCCAGAACTTATTCATCTTATAACTGGAAGTTTTTATCCTTTGACCAATATTTCCCCCATTTCCCCTACCTTCTATCCCCTGGCAAACACTGTTCTAATTTCGTTTCTATGAATTCAGCTTTTGAAAACTCCACATATAAGTGAGACCATACAGTATTTGTCTTTCTCTGTCTGATTTATTTCACTTAGCATAATGTGCTCAACATCCATCCATGTTGTCACAAATGGCAGGTCGTCCTTCATTTCATGGCTGAATAATACTCCATTACATACATATATATATGTGTGTGTGTGTGTGTGTGTGCATATATATATATATATATACATATATATATATACAGTTGACTCTTGAACAACACAAGTTTGAACTGCATTGGTTCACTTATAGGTGGATTTTTTTCAATTAATACTCCAGTACTACATGATCTGTGTTTGGCTGAATCTGTGGATGTGGAATCATGGATATGGAGGGCCGACTATAAAGTTATATGCTGATTTTCCACTGTGTAGGGGGTCAGCACCCCTAACCCCTGCACTGTTCAATAATCAACTGTATTTATAAAATAAATGCCACATTCACTTTATCCATTCATCTGTCAATGGACACTTTGTTTCTGTATCTTGGCTACTGTGAATAATGCTGCAATGAACATGGTGGTGCAGATAACTCAACAAATGGTAATTTTATTTCCTTCAAATACCTAGAAGTGGGATTGCTGGATCATACGGTAGTTCTATTTTTAATTTTTTGAAGAGCCGCCACACTGTTTTCCATAGCACTGCATCAATTTACATTCCCACCAACAGTGCACAGGGTTCCCTTTTCTCTACATCTTCACCAATACTTATTGTTGTTTCTTTGATAACAGCTATTCTTACAGGTGTGAGGTGATATCTCATTGTGGTTTTGATTTGCATTTCCCTGTGATTAGTGATGTTAAGCCCCTTTTTATGTACCTGTTGGCCATTCACATATCTTCTTTGGAAAAATGTCTATTCAGGTCCTTTCCCATTTTTTAATTGGATTATTTTATTTTTTGCTATTGAGTTGTGTGAGTTCCTTATATATTTTAGATATTAACCCCTTATCAAATGTATGATTTGCAAATATTTTTTTCCCATTTTGTAGGTTGCCTTTTCATTTTGTTGATTGTTTCCTTTGCTGTGCAGGAGCTTTTTAAATCGAGGTAATTCCATTTTTCTATATTTGCTTTTGGTGTGTTAGCTAAGAAATTATTGTCAAGACCAATGTCAAGAAGGTTTTCCCCTATATTTTCTTATAGGAGTTTTATGGTTTTTAGTCTTACCTTTAAGTCTTTAACCCATTTTGAGTTGATTTTTGTGTATGGTTTGTGAAAGAGGTCCAATTTCATTTCTTGCATGTGGGTATCCACTTTTCCAGCATTTATTAAAGAGACTATCCTTTCCCCATCGTGTGCTCTTGGCACTCCTGTTGAAGAGCAGTTGACCATAAATGTGTGGGTTTGTTTCTGGGTTCTCTAGTCTGTTCCATTGGTCTATATGTCTTTTTTTATGCTGATACCACACTGTTTTAGTTACTTTAGCTTTATAATATAATTTGAAGCCAGGAAGTGTAATACCTCCAGCTTTGTTCTTGCTCAACAAGAGCTATTGTTTGGCTATTTGGGGTCTTTTGTAGTTTCACATAAATTTTAGGATTTTTGTTTACAGCTTCTGTTTAAAAATGCCATTGGGATTTTGATAGGGATTGCACTGAATCTCTAAATCACTTTGACCGGTATGAACATTTTGACAATACTTCTTCCAATCCATGAACATGGAATGTCTTTCCATTTATTTGTGTCTTTTTAAATTTCCTTCATCAGTGTTTTGTAGTTTTCAGTGTATAAATCTTCTGGTTTTTTGGTTAAGTTAATGCCTAAGTATTTTGTTCTTTTGTTGTTAACGTAAATGGGATCGTTTTCTTAATTTCCCTTTTGGTTAGTTCATTGTTAGTGTACAGAAATGTCACTGATTTTTGTATGTTGATTTTTGCATCCTACAATTTACTGAATTTGTTTTGTGGTGTTCTTAGGGTTTTTTACTTATATGATCATGTCATCTGCAAACAGAGATAATTCACTTCTTCCCTTCTGATTTGGCATTTCTTTTTCTTTTTCTTTCCTGATTTCTCTGGGTAGGACTTCCAGTACTAAGATGAATAGCAGTGGTGAGAATGGGCATCCTTGCCTTGTTGTGGATCTTAGAGGAAGTTTTTCCTCACTGATTGTGTTAGCTGTGGGCTTTTCATATATGTCATTTACTGTGCTGAGGTATGTCCCTTCTTTACCTATTTTTTGAGAGTTTTTATAGTGAAAAGATGTTGAATTTTGTCAAAAGCTTTTTCTGCATCTGATTAAAAAGTGTGATCATGTGGTCTTTGTCTTGTCTTGTGTTAATGGCAACTATAAACACAGGTGCCTATTTTCATAGATAATGTTAGGTAGATGCATATTGGAAGAACTGAAATGCTAAAGATAAGTTTAGTTAACTTTAGAGTAGCAAAAATCTAAAGGCAGATAAGTAAAGTAGCATGGAGCTATCAAGTAGACTCCAACAACTAGAGAAATCAGAGCTTAAATAATGAAAAATTGTCATTTTTAAAAAAGTGATATAGCCATTTGTCTTTTCAATCTCTATAAATCAAGACCATGCAAAGGCTACTGACAGAATGATTGGTACATCACTCTACACTCTCAGCCAGTCACAACTTAGAGGTTTCAAGTCATTTTCCTACTAAACAAAAATGGGAAGGCTCACAGGGAAGAAAAAAAGATAACTACAAAAGGCTGTGTGATAGCAGATTAACAGCCCTGGCTCGGTGAATTTCCATGTATTATGTGAAGTATTTTCCTGTAACTTTTGGCCTTATATCAAAAGGAAGGCAAATGAAGTGGCTAGCCCTGATATGAACAATGGTGTTTTTTTCTTTCAGACAAGCTAATTTATTCTACTTATGTGCATAAAATAAAAATTTAACATCAATGAATAAACGTTTCACTTGAATAATGAAATGTTTTTGAAAAGCAACTATACATATCCAATTACATATATGATAACAAAGGGATAACTGAGCTATTCTAGGGTCTTATCTGGTTAAAAGAAAAACTAAACTACTGCTCATCTTCCCAGGCAGAAAAAGCCAGTCTCAAAAACAAAAAGGAATTCTGTCAAAAAATAAAAACATCCCACAGAGAATTCAGTAACACTAGAATGAGGATGACATAGAGAAATTCTAGGGCTATCAAATAAGAGTAAAAATGTTATATCTACAATTTAGTAAGAACCATAACAGTAATGTAAAAGAAAGGAACAGGTATATACATTGCTCAAAAGTGAACCTCTCTACAAAACAGGCAACCTCATACAATGTAGTACGGGTATAAAGTGAGACCACTGAAGGCAGTTTGGTAGTGTAGATCAAGGTTTCAGATTGGGACTTACCTGGTGGCACAGTGGTTAAGACTCCACACTCCCAATGCAGGGGGCCCCAGTTCAATCCCTGGCCAGGGAACTAGATCCCACATGCATGCTGCAACTAAGAGTTCTAATGCCACAACTAAGGAGCCATGTGCCACAACTAAGGAGCCGGTGAGCTGCAACTAAGGAGCCTGTGAACCACAACTAAGGAGGCTGCTTGCCACAACTAAGACCTGACACAACCAAATAAATAAATAAATACATAAAGATTTCATAGATTTTACATTTTTTTTTTAATTTATCAGTTCCAGCTCTAGAGAGCATTTTTTTACTCATTGATTGAGAGGATCTTTTTTTTTTAAATTTTATTTATTTAGTTAGTTATTTATGGCTGTGTTGGGTCTTCGTTTCTGTGTGAGGGCTTTCTCTAGTTGCGGCAAGTGGGGGCCACTCTTCATCGCGATGCGTGGGCCTCTCACTATTGCAGCCTCTCTTGTTGTGGAGCACAGGCTCCAGACGCACAGGCTCAGTAGTTGTGGCTCACGGGCTTAGTTGCTCCGTGGCATGTGGGATCTTCCCAGCCCAGGGCTCAAACCCGTGTGCCCTGCATTGGCAGTCAGATTCTCAACCACTGCGCCACCAGGGAAGCCCGATTTTACATCTTATATTCTCACAAGTCCTCTTCTAGGAGAGGAAACTCAGAGTGACAGCCTGACATTTGGAGCCACTTTTCTTCTCAAAACAGTTGTCAATTTGAAAGCAGCAACTAAGAGGCTGAGAAATTATTCAGAGATTTTGGCAGTCTCACAGGACTGGGTGAATAAAAATTGGCTTGATTCAGGGCCTGTCAAGAAGGATGGTCACTGATAAACACCCCAGGCTTTCAGTTGTAACTTCAAAGGTACACACAGTATTAAGGCTATCTTCAAAATAAACCAGCCTAATTGGGGCCAAAGCCTAGTGTCAAATTATTTCACACCCTGATTGGGTTAAAGTTGTTTCCCCCCAACGTAGATGGCTGCCAGAAGTTAAAGTAAATCCTCTCTGGATCAAGAAAACATTATACATAGCTTTAAATTACCTCTGCAATGTTTAATCTATCATACTAGGCACTAAGTCAAAAATAACAAGGCATACAAACAATAAAAGTTGACCCAATAGTAAGATTAAAAATGGACAATAAAAACAGGCCTAGATGATCCAGATATTATGGTTATCTGACAGGGATTTTTAAATAACCTTGACTAAAATAGTCAAGGAATTAAATGACAAGATAAAAATTTTTAGCATAGAACTGGAAACTAAAAACAAAAGAATCAATAGGAAATTCTAGAAAAAAAAAATCCAATAACAGAAATTACTATTTCAAAAGTAGATGAGTTTAACAATATATTTGATGCAACAGAAGAGAGAATTATTGAACTGGAACATTCTCAGAAGAAAACATCCAGGCTGAATTATAGAGAGCAAAGAGATTAGAAAAAACAAGCATAAGGAAAAATTAGGGCAAGATTTTTAAAAATCTAAATGCTTGTAATTGAAGTCACTAAGGAGAGGAGAGAAGGACTGAGGTAGAACAGTATTGGTGGAAATACTGGCAGAGAATTTTCCCAAAAATGAAAGACATCAAGCCACAGGTACAAGCAACACTACCAACTCCCAGCAAGAGAAAACATGCGGGTTGGGGGGGGGGAACCCTAGGTACGATGTAGAAAAACTTCTAAAACAGGAGAAGTAAGGAAAATCTTAGTCAGCCAGAGAAAAAGGACACTTACCTTCAAAGGAACAACAAAAAGATTGGTAGCTGGTTTATCAACAGAAAAATAGAAAACAGAAAACTCTGGAATAAATCTCTGGTGAGGGCATTGGGACCAAAGCTTCAGGCAATATTTTTAGCACCGTGATTCTACAATTCATAAGAAGTGTATGTTTTCTGTTGCTGTCATAGCAAGTTATTACCAACATAGCAACTTAGCATGGATAATACCCACTTATTACCACACAGTTCTTTCAAAAATTTCTGTATATATTTACATACTATACTATAAATCCATCATAAAAATGTAAAACAACCCTATAGAAATGGACTAAATTACATGAAAGACAATTTTCAAAAGAAAACTGAGTAGCCAATAAGTAACTTACTCAACTAACTATAAACAGGGAAAATCAAATTAAAATAACAATGAGATATTTTGTACCCAAGATATTAAGTATTAAGAAGTCTGAAAATTTCAAGTGTTGTGGAACAAGAAGAAGGAATAGCGCATGCATAGGCAATGGGTGAAGCATGCAATGACATGAATTATCACAAGTCTTGTGAGAAATTCTTGTGGTTGCAATTTAAGCAAAGATAGGAAGTAGGGAAAAAAAGAAATTAAAGAGGCTGATAGATTACCTAGGGCCTTGTTTCCATGCTGTGACATTGGTGTTTTCTCTAGAAAGAAATGGTCAGACTTTGAAGGATTTATCCTTGTACAAAGATTGCTCTGGAAGCAAAATGTTGAATGGTTAGGAGGGAGCAAGACTGGAGAAACCAGTTAAGACACTGTTACACTGTGACACAGAGGTGATGAGAGCCTAATGAAGACAGCAGCAATAGGGATGGAGAGAAGGAAATATATACAGAAGATACTAAAGAGTAATATTAATAGAACATCATCACAGATAAGGCAAGAAGGATAAGAGAGCAGGAAAGTAATAGAAGTTTCAGGCATGGCCAACAGGATAGATGATGATGAAATTGCCTGGAATAGGTTTTCTACTTTCCTAAAATTATGAATTCATTTTGGGGCATGTTGATTTAGAGGAATCTTTGGGGTCTTTCTTTCTATGGGGTCAGTTGTTTCTATGGGTCTGAAGCTCAGCAGGAAAAGGATTAGCAGTCATCAGTGTATTAATGGTTACTGAAAGCCCTGTTTGTGGGTGATATCAAGTATATAGAGTGTGATGGGAATAAAAGAGGGTTAAGGGCAGAATCCCAGGGATTCACATCTGAGAAATGGCTGAAGGAAGAGAAATCTGAAAAAGAGACTATAAAGGAGCAACCAGACTGCTAGAAGAAAAACAGTGGACTTGGGGAAACAAGGAGAGAAGGACCTATCTGGCAGAGGCAGATATCACAGAGACATTAAGACTAAGACTGAGTGGTGGGAATGTAAATTGAAACACTGTGGAAAACAGTATGGAAGTCCCTCAAAAAATTAAAAACAGAACTATCATATAATCCAGCAATTCCACTTTTGTGTATTTATCTGAAGAAAGCAAAACCTCTAATTCAAAAAGATATATGCACCGCCATGTTCATTGCAGCATTATTTACAATAGCCAAGATATGGAAACGACCTAAGTATCCATCAATGAATGATTGGTAAATAAAATGTGGTATAAATATAAAATGCAATATTATTCAGCCATAAAAAAAGAATTACATCTTGCCATTTGCAACAACATGGATGGACCTCGAAGGCATTGTGCTAAGTAAAATAAGTCAGAGAAACACAAATACCATATGATCTCATTTATCAATGAAATCTAAA
Source organism: Balaenoptera borealis (assembly GCF_965194805.1). NCBI lineage: Eukaryota > Metazoa > Chordata > Mammalia > Artiodactyla > Balaenopteridae > Balaenoptera > Balaenoptera borealis. Next base: position 21,846,634 of record NC_138870.1, on the reverse strand, counting down.
AAAAAAAAAAAAAGAACTCATCGATACAGAGAACAGAATGGTTGCCAGAAGCAAGAGGTGGGGGGGGGGTGGGCAAAATGGCAGAAGGGGGTCAAAAAGTACAGATTTCCAATTATAAAATAAACAAGTCATTGGGATGTAATGTACAGATAAAATAAATAAGTCATTGGGATGTAATGTACAGAATGGAGACCACAGTTAACAATACTGTATTGTATTGAAAGTTGCTAACAGAGTAGATCTTAACAGTTTTCCACAAGAAAAAATAATTGTAACTATATATGGTGATCAATGTTAACTAGACTTATTGTGGTGATCATTTTGCCTTATATACAAATACTGAATCATTATGTTGTACACCCAAAACTAATATAATGTTATATGTCAATTATACCTCTATTAAAAAAAAAGACAAAGACTGAAAAGTTACCACTCAATTTACTAATTGATGATCAATTTAAGAGGGCATTATTCATCTTGGTCTAAGGCAGAAATATACGGTCGTGGGTTGAGGGAGTGAATAAGAGATGAAGAACTCATGCTGTAGTCTTTCCAAAAGCTCGGTTGTGGTGGCAGTAGGAAGTGGAAGCCAGAGGAGGATTGTGTTTTTCTTTTTTAAGGTTATAGCAGTTGGAAGATATGTACATATTTGGGGGAAAGAGGCAGTCTAGAGGGAGAGGTTGGTGTGAAAGGAGAAAAATGAATGGGACTGAAACACCAAAGCAGCAGCAGGAGGTGGTAAGCAGAGTTTCACTTTAGATGGAAGAAGAGTTCCTCTTGCACTGAAACGAGGTGGCTGGAACGAAGAGGTCAGTGTGGACATGGGTGAACCTGCTTCTAAGTGGAAAGCAGGAAAACACACTTCTCTCTGATGGCTCTATTTTCTTAGTGAGATCATTTTCTGACAATAAAACTGGAGATGTGAGGCAGGGATTTGAATGTTGTTGAGGGAATGACAGAAGGCGCTGGCTCAGCTTATGAAGAACACAGTTTGCTGCCAATCACTAAGGGCCCACATGTGGCTGGAGACCACTAATTCATTTGGTGGCAGCAGTCTATACTGTGTGTGTGTGTGTGTGTGTATTTTCTAGCAGTGCTCAACCACCAGGGTGTATACAAAATTTAAACAATTTGAATGGTTGGATCAAACTTCTTTGAGACTTTACTAGTTGAAAAAGAAGAACAAGAGCTAACATTTATTGAGAGAACTTGGACATGGCAGTTAATCTCTCTAAACCTCAGTTTCCTTTTCTATAAAGTAGGACTAAAAATAGTACCTGTCTCACTGGGTTGTTGTGAGAATTAAATGAGATAATACAGTTTTTTTCAAATTTTTGATGGTGAACTTCAGTAAGAAATATGTAGCCTTTTGTGAGAATTAAATGAGTAACTACCAGTCCACAATGCCTTTACCAAAACATTTGGTGATTTACATGTTTCCAAATTCAGAATTTGGAGGATTTTAAGAAAGTAATATGAAAAAAAAAAAAAAAAAGAAAGTAATATGGTGACTAGAACACATATTACATAACACCCCAATAGGGCTTGGAGAAGTATCCAAAATCAAACAGTAATCTTTCCACAGCCAAATTTATGAATAGTCACACAAGTCATGAACGAAGACAGTAACTAGCCTCTCCTCAGTTTCAGGTCAGGTTTTGCCACCAAAGGAATTCAGGTCAGATTTTGCTTCAAGCGTGTTTTTTAAAGAAAGCTTTTGGTTTTTCAGATATTTTTGCATTTCGGAATTATAAATATGAAATCATAGATATATTGATAATATTTTAAAAGTGTCTGGCACACCATAAGTATTGGTTCCTATTATTGGTAGGGGTATATTTCATTTTTAAAATTATGGCCCTAACCCACCAAAGGGATTTCATGGCGTATTGGGTTGGCCAATAGTTTCATTCGTTTTTTTTCCCTTAAGATGACTCTAGTAGCACTTAGTTGTCTTTAACTTCATTCAAAACAATTTTGTTAGATTGTATGTGACAGCTGTCATATAAGCATGCATTTAAAAAAAGACATCAAAATTGGTGAATTTTTGTGTAGCCATTTTAATATTGAAATGGAAGGAAAAAAGCAACATTTTTGGCATATTATGCTTTATTATTTCAAGAAAAGTAAAAATGCAACCCAGATGCAAAAAAAGATTTGTGCAGTGTATGGAGAAGTTGCTGTGACTGATCGAATGTGTCAAAAGTGGTTTGCGAAACTTTGTGGTGGAGATTTCTTGCTGGACAATGCTCCATGGTCAGGTAGACCAGTTGAAGTTGATAGTCATCAAATCGATACATTAACTGAGAGCAATCAACGTTATACCACGCGGGAGATAGCCGACATACTCAAAATATCTAAATCAAACATTGAAAATCATTGCACCAGCTTAGTTATGTCAATCACTTTGATGTTTGGGTTCCACATAAGTTAAGCAAAAAAAACCTTCTTGACCGTATTTCCACATACGATTCTCTACTGAAACGTAATGAAAACGTTCCGCTTTTTAAACAAATTGTGATGGGCCATGAGAAGTGGTTACTGTACAATAATGTGGAATGGAAGAAATCGTGGGGCAAGCGAAATGAACCACCACCAATCACACCAAAGGCTGATCTTCGTCCAAAGAAGGTGATGTTGTGTATATGGTGAGATTGGAAGGGAGTCCTTTATTATGAGCTCCTTCCAGAAAACCAAGTGATTAATTCCCACAAGTACTGCTCCCAGTTAGACCAACTGAAAGCAGCACTCGACGAAAAACATCCAGAATTAGTCAACAGAAAACACATAACCTTCCATCAGGATAAGGCAAGACCACATGTTTCTTTGATGACCAGGCAAAAACTGTTACAGCTTGGCTGGGAAGTTCTGATTCATCTGCCGTATTCACCAAACATTGCACCTTCGGATTTCCATTTATTTAGGTCTTTACAAAATTCTCTTACTGAAAATTTTCAATTCCCTGGAAGACTGTAAAAGGCACCTGGACCAGTTCTTTGCTCAAAAAGATAAAAAGTTTTGGGAAGATGGAATTATGAAGTTGCCTGAAAAATGGCAGAAGATAGTGGAACAAAAGGATGAATACGTTGTTGAATAAAGTTCTTGGTGAAAATGAAAAATGTGTCTTTTATTTTTACTTAAAAACCGAAGGCACTTTTTGGCCAAACCAATACTTATAGGTTGTGACCCACACTCTGAAATATGTTAATATATAAATGTTTAACCTGGTCCTTGATACATACTAAGCTCTCGACACGTTAGAAGAGGAAAAAATACCATCTTATATTTGTACGTTTTAAGTTTGCAGAATTCTTTTAAGCACATAGTTGCAATTCATGTTCACAGTAACCTTATGAGAAATAAACTAAATAGTTTAACTTTCCTCTTGACCTACTTGAGGGTTTCATGTCTCAGTGTTTCTTGTGAAGAACAGTAGGAAATTTAAATAATAATAATAGTACCTCCCAATGGCATTTTTACCTTGATACCTAAAACATTTTTCCCCCCCGCAAAGGGCAATCCTTTTTTTTAAAAAAAAATTTTATTTATTTATTTATTTATTTTTGGCTGTATTGGGTCTTCGTTTCTGTGCGAGGGCTTTCTCTAGTTGTGGTGAGCAGGGGCCACTCTTCATCGCGGTGCGCAGGCCTCTCACTATCGCGGCCTCTCTTGTTGCGGAGCACAGGCTCCAGACTCGCAGGCTCAGTAGTTGCGGCTCACGGGCCCAGTTGCTCCGCGGCATGTGGGATCCTCCCAGACCAGGGCTCGAACCCGTGTCCCCTGCATTGGCAGGCAGATTCTCAACCACTGCACCACCAGGGAAGCCCACCTAAAGCATTTTTACAGTTCTCTTTATTTTATGTGAAAGATCATTTTGTTGCACAGATAAACAAACAGAACTAAGAAATCAAGCCATTTGCTTAAGGAGCAAAATACACTATTTCTACATGGAATTTGTCCAACAGAATATACAGCTTAGGAACAACTTCCAAAGCATATTTATTATACAGTCCTTCAGAGCTAAAGACACGCTCTTCTGAAGGCACCTTATAATCTTTGGGTTTTATTTTCTAGTGCTCTTGGAGACATTAAAATAGCTGACGTGAATGTCAAAGGTTTATGCGTGAAGCTCATTAACTCTTCCCTTGACAAAGAACTGGAAATTGGAAATCATATTCTCCAACAAAATGTGGATGGACAAACAGTCTCTCTGTACCAGTTCCTTCCCAATATCATAATGCAGGCCAATTCCACGGTAACAGTGAGTATAAGATATAAATACTATGAACTAGATTTGTTCAGGAAAAACTCATTTACCCAGTCAGACGATGGCTTAGCACCAGTGGTTTCTTCATCCCTTGATCTCTCTGTTAAATGTGATTTTTTGGTTGTTGTTGGTTAATTGTGCCACTTTGTCCATCTCTGGATATAAATTAATACCCATAATTAAATTTCCATAGCTTTCTTCAATTTGGCATACAGTACTTTGTGCTTTTATGATTTAACTATCAAAATAAAATACCTAAGTTCCTAAAACTAAACAAACATAATCTTTAAAGAAAAAACAAAGAGAGGGTTTGCTTAGGTGACACTGGAGAGTTCCCCCCTTTTTCTTGGGCTTTTCTTTATACCACATACAGTAGCTGTTCAGTTATACAGCTTGACATTACATATTATACAGTCATTATATTTTAAAAACCTCACCTGTTTAGAAAGATGTGTTGCAATAACCCTCTGACATTTATAAAACTATGTTGAACTCCAATGGCAATTGTTATTAACAAACTATTTTCTCACAGGTCTGGGCAGCAGCATCTGAAGCAAAGCACCAGCCACCGTCAGATTTTCTTTGGAAGGAACAAAACAGATTTAGGACAAGCCCAAATTGTACAACAATCCTGTGCAAACCTAATGGTGAAGTCAGTGTCCAGTTCTTTTTTTTTTTGGCTGCGTCAGGTCTTCGTTGCTGCACGCGGGCTTTCTCTAGTTGCGGCGAGCGGGGGCTACTCTTCATCGTGGTGTGCAGGCTTCTCGTTGCGATGGCTTCTCTTGTTGCAGAGCACGGGCTCTAGGCGTGCGGGCTTCAGTCGTTGTGGCAAGCGGGCTCAGTAGTTGTGGCTCGCGGGCTCTAGAGCGCAGGCTCAGTAGTTGTGGCTCACGGGCCCAGTTGCTCCGCGGCATGTGGGATCTTCCCGGACCAGGGCTCGAACCCATGTCCCCTGCATTGGCAGGCGGATTCTTAACCACTGCACCACCAGGGCAGCCCTGAGTCTACTGATTTTTAAACAGGGCTAGATATTTTTCACCAACCACATTGTTGTCCTATATGATTTGTAGCCTCTATATTATATGTCAGAAATTTAATAGACATCTTATATGGTTCAATGCCTGGGACTTTCCCAATACACTGTTTTCTATTAGAGATTCAGATATGGAACAGACCATTCCTGTGCAGTAGGAACTCATTGAAGGGCTATTTATATGTACATTATCTCCTTTGATTCTCAGATTATTTAAGCATTTTACAAAGGAAGAAAATGGGGCTTGGAAAGTTAAATGGCTTGCTCAAGGTCACATGATGGGCAAAATGGCAAAAGTAAAATAAAACCAGACAAAAGAGCCTACAAGGTTCATATGGTCAACATTCCAGAGGTGAAATTAAAACTTATCATTTTATCACATTATCACTGTTATTATCGTCAGATGTTTTTAAGCCCCCTATAATACAGGAAGAAATAAAATATTGCCCTTGGCTAGGAAAGGCTTACAATCTAATTGAGAGAAATGGCACTCTAAAGATCATAAACATATTTGCCACGCAAATATCTATGTTTGAGCTGCAAAAAAGGAGAATCCCTAACTGATGAACTGAACCAAAAGTGGGGTTTTCCTGCTGTGATCCATGAAATTAAACCTTTTAAGAAAGATTTCATCTTTCTCTTTCTTTGCTGTAGGCCTAGCCTAGCTGAACTTGCTTTGTGTTGCTTTTATGTCTATTTAGCTGGCAAACAAAGGGTTTTGCAATGGTTACAGCATCAACCCAAACCTCTAATTTTATAAACTAAAAACAGATCACGAGAACAAGTAGAATGATAGGGCACACTTCAGTGCCTAACTTTTCTCATGTTGAACAAAAACATAATTATTAGTCCCTACACATGATTTTTCTGAATAATTTTTGCACGTGTATGTGCACATATATGCCACATATTCAGGAAACCAAAAAAAAAACAAAAACAAAACCTGCCCACCTAGGATTCTAGCCTGGAGAATGTGGTTTCCTCTCCATATCTTTAGTTCTAATGCCCATTTCCCCATCTCAAATAAGATTAGATAGATAGATAGATAGATAGATAGATAGATAGATAGATGATAGATTCTTAACTATTAAAAATTTAACTTATTAATATTACAACTACTGTTTGCATAGTTCTTTATAGTTACAAAATTCAGTAGCTTAACTGAATCTCACCACACCGTCATATAACACCCTCACCACCACCCTCCCCATTTTACATATGAGGACACAGCCCAAGACAGTAGGTGACTAATCTGCCTGAGGTTATGCAGCTTGTAATTTTCACAACTGGAAACTAAGGCCAGGATGTCTTACTACAGCCTCATCATGTGTTTCACTAATCCTTACACAGTACGTAAATGACACTACAGTTTGACTTTGAAATTTTATTGCAACAAGCCTATGTCATTTAAAAAAAAAAACCTATCTAACTCCAATAGTATTTCATGTTAATAAATCATTTTTGTTAGGCTGTTGCCTGGTACACTCCTATTCACTGGAAGCAAGCATGGGAGAAATTAGAGACTGACATTGAATGTGACAGATGCTCAGTAGTAAGTCCAACATCTCAAAGGCACATGTTTCATTGGCCAGCAGCTACAACTACAACTAAAGAAAAACAAGATCAATCTAAGAAAGATATCTCAAAATATCAGGTGGAACGAGTTCGAGCTTCTCTTACAAGGTAAAAGTTGCTTGTTTTCTTTTTTTTTTTAATTGAGTCCTTCCCACAATTAATAAGGGCTGAGCTGGTGGGAGTGACTGGCTGACAAGTAGATATATGATGAATCGGTAAATCAATAAAGACCAAAAAACTCCTATTTTGAATAAGACCATAAAAACCATAATAGCTTTTATGTTTTAAAACATAAAAACACAGAGCAAGTAGGGTGTACTCTTGGGACGATAAAGGCTGGCAATTTCCACTGGGTGATATTAAGACCCCTCTGGTCATTTCATTCCATAACAGCACTGCTGTTAGAGGTAAGGCCGTGAAGTAGTGCAGAGATGAAGTTATCACCACACCTTTAGCAGTGCTTAGGTGGAGGAAGATTTGCATCATCTAGAATTTTCATCTTGGATCAAGAGCTGGCTGTGGCTGAAAGAACAGAATTTATGTTATTCATTTGTAGGCAAATGCTTCTGATGTGATAATGATGCTGCCCACAAAGTCTAGAAAAGCCATATTCTCTGGTCTTGGAATATTCACTCTAATTGAGCTTTCATTATTAATGCCACTGTATGAAGTGCCTTTGGGGTTCAAATTGGGCTTAATTTTTCTTTTACAGAGAAAAAGAAATCCCACCAACCCTTTTCCCCAATCGCAGCCCTTGGTGCCACAGTCCCAATGTCTCTGCACACCCTTACTGTCCCCTGATTGATCCTCACAACACCTACATGACTGAACGCAGCTTAGACAGACAGCCCAGGTCTCAGTCAGCCAAGCCTGATCCAGCCAGGTAAGTCAAAGGGATACTTGTTCCAGTGGAGAGTAAGTGGTGAGTGTGTGTGTGTGTGTGTGTGTGTGTGTGTGTGTAGAACTGGTGAAAAGGTGGTTAAGTTGTAAAAGTCTCTAAGTATTACAAAGTATTCATATCCTCAAGAACAGATGGCCTCTAAAGCAAGTACCGTGAGCTGTTCACTTATTTTGCTCTAGCACAGTATCTGAGTGCATCAACGAATCCAAAGAACAGCATGGCCAGCAAGAGTACGTAGGCTTCTTGAAGTCTGGTCAAAAGTATATTTTGTTTTTCATTAGGCAGGATAAATTGGTCCGATAAGTTAAGCTGTGCTAAAAAATATCCATCTTTTCCAAACACACTCTAATATTATTCCCAAATTCTTATTCTTTTTCACCCAGAAATTTCTTATTTAAATCCTGTAAATAAAGCTTTTAGAGTTGGTGTTATTAGCCTAGGATCTGTTAATGGACTTCAGGAAGTCCATGAATCTGGCTAAACTTGGAGAAAAAGATGTATGCCTATATGATGTTTTCTCGCAAGAAAGTCCATGAGGTTCACCAGATGCTGCCAAATGATTAAGAACTGATTAGACACAGTGCAGATTCTAAGCTGTGGAGAAAGACTTTCATGGAGCAGCTGTATCCTGGTGAGGTTATAATGATTTGCAAACTTATACTTAGCAGAGGGATGCTTTTTTAAATGAAATCTTTGCAGAATCCCAGTATATGAAATGGATAAAAGGAGACCTGTCCAAGATGAAGAGTGATTCCCACTACCCACTACACCCATCTTCTTCTTTCCTCCTTCCCTGTGACCTTTGAGACATCTCTCTGGAATCACAGGATTCTGTACACACAGTATAAGAACCACCATGTTAGTATGCTAACACATGTTGGGAAATAGCACCCTCCAAAATAATACCTTTTAGAAGTGGAGTGATGGAAATTCTGTAAATTCCTGAATGTATTCTATCGCATAAAATTAAGTATCCTATATCTTTGTGCCTGAGTGTCTTCATCTGTAAAGTAAGAGACTTGTGTCTGATATTTAAAGAGCTCTTTCAGCAATGTTTTATATACACATATACATTTAATATACATATATATATTTTATAGACACACGTATTTAGTACTTTATGAGTTAGATTTGAGATTTCCAAGAAGTACATTCATGTTTTTCACCAACTAATGATAGCCTTCACTGTTTTACTTATTTTGAACAACTTGTTTTCCAAAGAAATTTGACTTCAAATTTTCTTGTTGCACCTTTCTATAGTGATGGCAACTCACCTTGATTATTCAGTAATTTTTACTTGTTTAATTGTTTATATTCCAGGTCCATAACTCACTATTCAGAAAGTTTACCCTGTGATGTGTCAAACAGCACCCTGATTCATTGGATTTAGAAACCTATTAGTGGCTGAGGGAAACACTGTGTTAAATAGAAACACCCTGCACTTCTGTTACTCTTCCCTGCCAATCACATTTTCACATCCAGCTTCTGGATATTGTTTATTTGTAATCAAATACTAGAAATTTCACTTGATAGTTCTTCTTCTGAGCTCACAGAGAAAAAGAAAGGGTTGGGTATAACTGAAGAGCTTTCCTGTAGTGGTTTTTTCCAGAGAAGCTCATTGTTGTCTGTACCTAGAGTATTATTTTTCTTCCCTTTCATATTTTACAAGAATAAAATAACATCTCATTGCTGGGCTGGAAGTAATTTGTACTTGGGGTCATCCATCCAGCACTATTTCAGCGTGATACACTTTTTTTTTTATGTTGGAATTATATTCAACAAAGTGACTTTCAATCCCTGCCTAAATATATGAAAGTGAGGGAGGCCACCACTCTACCCTGGTGATGAATCAGCCACCTCATTCATCACCAGAGTAGAGCCGCCAAAATTGGCCGGCTAGGCGGTGTCTGCTTCTGTCCACACATCTCCTTGTATATCCCTCCTGATGAAGCCTTATTCCTGTACCTCCCTTCACTAGCTACTTCATCATTGCGGCTGCTGGAATTGTAGAAAGCATTTGAGGAATTTTACAGGCTGGTAAAATTATTCTGCAACTTCAGTTTTAAAAAATATATCTTCCAGATATTTCTTCTCTCAAAGTTTTAATTATATCTTGAAATTTATGTTTCCTTTTAAAATGACTCATTGAAAACTTGGACTTAATAATCAAATAACACTTTTCAAGTGGTATTTAAACCCTTTAGTTCAAGTTACCATTATATACTGTCCTTAAACCTTAGATTTCTTCTTCAAATGAAAGATAATCCTTTTGTTGTTAGTTTATTCCATGGTTTGTTTTAATGCGAAAAATCAATGCTTGGCATATAAGACTGGATCCTGCCCATCCCCCTAACCGCCCCCCACCCTCCTTTTTGGGTTTGCAGAGATCAAGGAAAAACAGGACGTCTGAGTTACAAAAGCAATAGGCAGTCAGTTCAACTTTTAAAGGTAAGTATATAAAGATATTGCAAATTTGCCTTCTTTGCAGAAAACTAATGACTAAAATAATTTGTAGATACATCTTTAAGAGCCATCAGAACATGGATTGTTCTCATATATCCTGTAGTGATTAATTTTCTGTTAAATATTTATGTTGCTTTTGGAGTCATCAGTTTTTGTCGTCTCTGTTGTATGATAAACTTTTGAAGAATGGGAAACAAAGAAATATCACATCTTTACTTTTTGCCCTATATCCTCATCCTACCCTTGTTGATGGACAAGTAAGAGTGACTGAAATCCAGACTCACTTCAAATACTAAAAAATCAATTTTACAACTATACCAGTACATTTTAATTCCTATGAGCAACAGATTATTAATAGCATAACAGAAGTTATTCTGGTTAAAGAGACTGCAGAAGCTCTCTAGTTGTGTGTCTTTTAAATGGTGATGAAAGGGAAGATTAAGAACTCTGGCCTCTGCTACTCAGTTGATAAATGACTTTGCATCATTTAATCAGTCACTTCTTACATTGCCTCATCTTTTTCGTGCTGATATCAACATCTATGTAATTGAGGAAGATTTCAATGGCTTTCTGTTTTGTAAGTGGTTGTGTTTAACTCTTCCCCAAAGTGCTGATGACAAGGTGATTTTTGGTCAAGGAATCCTTTTGGTCAGTGTTCTTCTCTAGCTGACATCCTTTGTTGCCCTAGTCCATGACTAATCTACTTATATGTCTTCTTGCTCTTTTTTTTCTGACTAAGCTTTAGATTCACTCCTTGATTTAAGAATAAAGTTACAGCCACCCGATCCCCAACTTGTTAGTATTCTAAACTCTGCTGGCAGAAGTGACTTTACTTCTCTACACAGCCTGCTGGCCTTGCACGGTCCCACTAGCTACCCACGTCTGTGTACCAACCTTTCCAGTTTTCTCCGATTGCTCAGCTGTTCAACTTCTTTCAGCTTGTCTCTTCCTAGGTTTTTCCTAATCAACATCTATTTTTCTGAAGGTTACCTACTTTTTTACAAGCCCTCTCTCTCCATTTCTATAGCCTCATTATCCTTGAGCTTCCAAACTCTTAAAAAGGTGATTGCTACCTCTTCCTATTCTTCTGAGAAACTTTCTTCTCAGACACTTCTCATAGAACATTGGGACTGTAAAGGGGTTTATTACAGCCACTTCATTTTAGAGCAAAAGAAACAGAAGTCTGTAGAGACAAGTTACCAAAATTCACCTAGTAATCAACCACAGGGCTAAAATTAAACTAAAGATTTTTTAATTGCAAAAAGCTGAAGAATCCAGCCTTGGCCTCCACTGATATAATCTCTGCTCTCAGAAGTCTTAGAGTTTTATCTATACCAAGATCCATTTCTTCCAGTTGGCATGGCCCTGAGCAGCATGTCGTTGAAATGCAAAGGATGGGATCTGAAATCTGCCATAGACATTAGCAACCAGCCCTTCTACAATTCAATTACCCTTCACTTCTGTAGCCAGAAGGGAATTATACTGAATACTGAATGTGCAGTTGAGTTTTATTATATACAAAAACAAGGATTTTTTGTTGTTGTTGGTTTTGGTTGGAAAAAAATGTTCTGAATCCTCTCATGGGATATTGAATAACATAATTTTGGCAAAAGTCTTTAGCCTCTGTTGGTCTTCCTCAGTCATTATTCTGCTTAACTACCATGGTCACAGATTTGTTCACTGAACCTCTCTATGGGAGATTCTTTGGTGTTTCTGATTTTTTTTTTACCCACTCTGTTTTGAAAAGTTCTAGGTTCCTTGGATGCCTTACTTTTGTCTTCTCAGAGCCTCCATCCCCATCTGGTGACATCTTTAGGATGGACCATCAGTGTGCTCTCAAAATATTTCTGAGGTCGTTACTAGGAGCAAAGTTTTACTTCATTTGTCAGTGAATAATTTCTGTATTACAGTCAGCTCCTGACTCTGGTATATCTATTCATGGGAAACTGTTCAGAGACAAAGTCATCATTCAGTTCTCAATGATATTCAGGACCATTCCTTGGTGATTTGTATTGTTACACATTTGTACAGGATTTCACGGTTTTCACATTATCTTCTTTGAACCTATGAGGTAGGTAGGGCTGATATTATCCCCCTTTTATGGCTGAAGAAACTTCAGCTCAGTGAGATTCAGTGACTTTCCTAAAGTCACTTAGATAGTAACTGGCAAAGTGAAGACTAGAATCTTAGCCTAACGCCAACACTCTTCCACATCACTCTGCTAATCAAGCATTAAGATTGTCTTGATTGGGACTTCCCTGGTGGTGCAGTGGTTAAGAATCCACCTGCCAATGCAGGGGGCATGGGTTCGAGCCCTGGTCCGGGAAGATGTCACATGCCGCAGAGCAACTAAGCCCGTGCACCACAACTACTGAGCCTGCACTCTAGAGCCCACGTGCCACAACTACTGAAGCCCACGCGGCTAGAGCCCGTGCTCCGCAACAAGACAAGCCACCACAATAAGAAGCTCGCACAATGAAGAGTAGCCCCCACTCACCGCAACTGGAGAAAGCCCGCGTGCAGCAATGAAGACCCAATGCAACCAAAAATAAAGAAGAAAGAAAGAAAGAAAGAAAGAAAGAAAGAAAGAAAGAAAGAAAAGAAAGAAAGAAAGAAAGAAAGAAAGGATAGAAAGAAAGAAAGAAAAAGAAAGAAAGAAAGAAAGAAAGAAAGAAAGAAAGAAAGAAAGGAAGAAAGAAAGAAAGAAAGAGAGATTGTCTTGATCTACAAAAAAGGAGTTGGCTACCATGAGAATCTTAAGAGTTCTCCATACACCAAAAAAGATTCAAGTCCTATTTCCAAAACTTCTAAGTTAAGAGTGTCAATTATTGGTACAAACACAGAAAATCAAAGTTCAATCTCTAGATTCTTTAACTGCTAATCACATGTCTATGCTACAATTGAATGACTCCATGCCATTGCACTTGGAGTCACAGCTCTCAAACGCTCTCTTTGCTTAGTTTTTTGCAAGGAATGTGTGAGAGTTCTGCTGTCTGACTAATGGGCAGTGCAGATGGGTAATGCCACAGAATGCTGCAGAAACAGAACTTTCCACAGGTTAGAGTAGAGAACTCTAGCAAGGCCACATCATGTCCCACCTGCCACATGAACTCTCAGATTGCTAGGAGACATGAGCAATCTAGGATGGAGAATAAAGAGGGAAGAAGGATCAGGGGCAGGAGTGGGACTTGTTACGTATCACCAGCACTGTCCTCAAGAGTGTGCAGTTGATTAGGACCTGGGAAGACAGCACCAAAATTGCAAGCATGGGATATTGAGTTCACAATTGGCAAAAGTTCTTACACTTACGAGATACTCTCGTGTATTGTATTAGGACTCCTAATAAAGTACCAGTGATAGCGTCCTTCCATGAACTGATATGTGTTCACACAATACTTATTGTTCTGAATGGACCAAATTGGACAACTCAAACATGGGGTGTCCTTCTAGCCCTCCACTGAACCTTCCTTAGCACCCTGACAGGAACATTCCATAACAATTTCTCCTCCTGGGGACAGTTTTTATGAGTGAGTATTTAACTCATAAACAGTGAGTTTTAAGAGTCAGTATTTAACAGCATAGAAAGGAGGACTAATACTTAATATTTTTTAATATGAAACCTTGCTAAAGGAGTTTTGAAAGTCTAAAGATTAAATTTTCTGATGTCAGTATTTTCTATCTGTATTTTGTTATATATTCCTTCCATATATGTACTAATATCTTTCTCCTCTCTGCCCTCAAAGTGGTCTATTTCCAAAATTCTTCAGTCAGTTGAAATTCCATGAATATTTGTTTCCTATAACTTCTTTCCTTCAAAGTCTGTCAGCTACCCTGTTCTCTGTCTTCCCAGCCTCACCTTACTGTGCCATGGCTAGGCTGTATGGGAGGAATAAAAAGACCTGCAATCTAGACTTTTCACCATGCTGGGTCAGAGGTATTCCATAGTTTAAAGGAAACCACATGCCCATGTGGATGTCTCCAGCTCCATTTCCACAGAGGAGGGTAGCACATAAACATCTCAGGCTGAGGAGTCTCCTGCTAAGTCTCCTAGAGAAGCCTCAAGCAATTGCAAACAGAGAAACAAAACTTTCTCTTCTTTATTACATTTGTGTGCATGTTACCTGGTATATTTTAAATCTGGGGCTCATCTTAGATATTTAATGGCAAAGATAATTAGGTACTACTTAAGTACCACCAAGAAGGAAATGAAGGGTGTGAACATTTAGAAACAAGTCATTAAGCTGGTTGTCTCAGAATCATTTTGATCTTCGTATTTAAGACCAGAAGTAAATAGTATCCATGACGAGTTAGTGAAATAGCTACGCTGCTTAGGAGTCAAAGAAGCCTGCACATCACAAATCAGCATAAGAACCATAACCTGAACAAGCACACAAGTTACAGAGTTGAGTTAGAAGGAGAGAAAAATGAATAATCCTTTCACCCTGGCAAAAGGTGAGGCATCAGCAAATAATTTCCTCCTTCCTATTATTGTCCCCCATCCATGAGTATGATCTAGATCTGCTATTTCCTGGTCTTCATTTAAGATTAATGAGAATTAATCATCTCTACTTTATATTGCTATGACAATTTCAACATACTTACAGTTTGTATTATATTTCACCATGCATTGCTGTTTTATCTTTTGTTCAGGACAATAATATCCAAGTCTAGAGAACAACACAAGGATGCCTGACATGACGCAGCCTGCCTTCCACACAGGAGAGGAAGCCAGCAGCAAGCGAGAACGTGGTTTCTTTTAGAAAAGATAATTCCTCAGGACTTTCCTGTAACCATTTCTTAAAGCAGGAGAGAGAGTTTGTGGACAAGTTAAACATTTGTTTTCTAGGCTGTTATGAAGAAAAACATTGGTCAAAAGCAAAACCATCACTGTTTTCATTTTATGCACGTGAAGTTTCCCAGTCACTAATTTCAGTCTTTTATACCCTGCCCAGCTGTTAGGTCGACAACTTCTGCCATTTCTGCAGATGCATTTTCCAAAAGCACATGTTTCAGGAATTCTGAATCTTGTGGTCTGATTCTCTACACTTGGAATCTGTCTCCCGGAAGCATGCGTTAATCTGGTTTCCTAATGGCTGGAAGTAATAGATGAAGTTTCTGTGGAGTAACTAGTTGGGAGTTTTTAAACCTGCCTACATGCAACTCAAATTCAGCCAAAATAATCTCTTCCACCTCGTGATATTAGGTACAAAATTCCACAGATAGGAAATGCCAAGAGTGTTTTAATTAAATAATCTGATAGAGCTACTTTTTTTTTTTTTTTTTTTTTTTACAATTCTCACTTCTTAGTCTTTGGAGTTCTTATTCTATACCCATCAAGATACAGAAGCTGAAAAACTAATGAGCTTGCTCATTTTTAATGTTCACCCTCTTTATAGGCAGAAGGTATGATTGCTTCAGTTTCTGAGAACAAATCCTCTCTATACCTGGTAGCCCAGGTTAATTTAATTTAATTTCTGTTTATTTATATAACATATGCAGGAAGATGGGGCATATACAGTCTTGGAATGTGAGAAGGAGCAAGAAAAGTGAGGACCTTCCCCCAATATACTCTGTTTAAAAAAATAAACGTAAAATAACCCAAAAAATGATCATTAGTGGTGATCATTGAGTTTTGTTTTATTATATCCAAATATCAAGGGCTAAAAATACTTTATTTTTAAAAAGTCATGTGCCAAGGAACTCAAACATATACGTATACCAATATTAATAGCAGCATTATTCATGAGACAAAAGGTGAAAACAACCCAAGTGTCCATCAGCAGATGAATGGATTTTTAAAATATGATATATACTCATAACAGAATGTTATTCATCCATTAAAAAAATAAAATGCTAATATATGCTACATCATGGGTAAACCTTGAAAATATTATGCTAAGTGAAATAAGCCAGACACAAAAGGACAAATATCCTGATTCCATTTTTCCGAGGTATTTAGAATAGGCAAATTCATAGAAGTGGAAATTACAATAGCTTTTACCAGGGGTCAGCAAGAGGAGAATGGGCAATTGTTGTTTAAGGGGTACAAAATCTCTGTTCAGGATGATGAAAAATTTCTGGAAATAGTGCACAATATTGTGAATGCACTTAGAAACAGTTAAAATGGTAAATAAACAAAACTCTAGTAAATCAGATTGGTATTTCCAAGATGGAAGGAAAGCCATATGCCAGTCTAAAGCATCTGAGAAGAGTTATATTTCTTGACAAAATAATTTGTCATATGCTTTTTGGTTTGAGATAAAAAGGATTCACATTTAACTCATACGTAATGATGAAGCACAAATATTTTCTAGTCACCAAGCCACACTGATCACATTATTTCTTTAGTCTTTGGACACATAGGAGTAGACTTCTACCTTTTCAGACAACTCTCAATAACACCTTATGTCACTTTGAACCATTATGTATGATCTTTGAATCACACGTTGGCTAAATTGTGTAGGCTCTTCTCTTTCATAGTTACCATAGAAACTATGTAGTCACGGTATTTCAGGAGACAACAAGAGCATCCGAGAGTGTACAATCAAAGTTAACTTATTTCATGGTTCATAATTTCTTCCAGCTGCCTCCATCTGTGATTATCATGTTCAAGTTGGGAGTATAAATGTACAACCCAAAGGGCTCTGGGAACTAAAGCCAATAAGCGAGCTCACCCGTGCAGGCATCCCTCCCAACCTCCTTCCCTCAAAGATTTGTGATAGAAACACATAAAAGAAATGGCATGTGAGCCTCAGGTGTTTCCAATTATTCCCCTCGAATGAGGAGAGGTTTCCTAATCCAAAACATATTTCAGCTCAAATAGTCTTCCTTATAGTTGAAGATTGTGTAGCTTCAGAAGAATTTCATCTACATATCTGATTCATTGACACTTCATCAATAATAATATCCCCTCTGAGATCTTCTGTAAGAACGCTTCCTCTCTGGGTGGTCAAAAATATGGTGCATTTAAGTATTGCTTGTTTTTGTGAAGCGAACTCTCAGAAAGTGTATAACCTTTTGCTCTTGCAAGAAAAAGAGAAATAAATGCTCAGTGTGGTAGATTTCTTGTCAGTGACATCACCATGGAGTGTTCTAGCACAAGCCTCAACTATCTTCCTGCTCAAGGGCTATCAGTCTCTCTAGAACAGTATAGGAAGGGGAAGAATGACCTACCTCTGCTGGTATAAATCATTAACTACCTAAGTGGTAATACTCAGGCAAGACTATTCAGGGATTACAAAGAAAGAATGTGGGTTTGGAGCATTTTGTTTTCCTAAGTTTCTGAATGAAAGGTATAAGATTGATCATTTAGGCTTCAGCAGCCTTAGACAGCAGTGAGCTTTATCTCATGGTCCCAGAAATTTGCTACTTCGTTGTTGCCTCTGCAAGTTGGCGGCAGCACTCTGCTTATAATCATCTTACAGCAGTAGTGAGGGTTATTTCATAAAACATCCGAGTAATGATCATTGTTAAATAATATTCACTTGGTTCTGAAGAACCTAGGGGCAGGACAGCAATAAAGACGCAGCCCTACTAGAGAATGGACTTGAGGACATGGGGAGGGGGAAGGGTAAGCTGGGATGAAGTGAGAGGGCAGCATGGACATATATACACTACCAAATGTAAAATAGATAGCTAGTGGGAAGCGGCCACATAGCACAGGGAGATCAGCTCGGTGCTTTGTGACCACCTAGAGGGGTGGAACGGGGAGGGTGGGAGGGAGACGCGGGAGGGAGGAGATATGGGGATGTATGTGTATGTATAGTTGATTCACTTTGTTGTAGGGCAGAAACTAACACACCATTGTGGGGCGGTTGTACTCCAATAAAGATGTTAAAAAAAATAATAATAATAATATTCACTGTTTAGGGAAACAAATTCATCTACAGATGGATGAACTACATGAATTACAATGAAAATAAACCCAAAATTTTACCTACCGCTGAATACGCCCCAAAATAGGTGAACATTTTAAGCTCTACCCCAGCACTTTTCTTCTCTCTCTCTCTCCCTCTCTCTCTCTCTCTCTCTCTCACACACACACACACACACACACACACACACACACACACTTTATTATTTTGGCATGAAATAGTGAAAGAAATTGTGAAAGGATAAACACTGTTCAGATGATGAAGTATTTTTGGTTAATTGCCAAAGAGCTTTGTAGAGGGATCCAAATTTTCAGATCAGTATCAGGGCTAGAGTTCTTTTCAGGGATAAACTCCTACCCTTGGCACTTAATGCCAAGTCCAAGTAGAGGAGGCGTTAGAATCTAGCCATCTGAGTAAGTTTTAAAATGCGTGGTAGCAATACAACTTTGTGCTCAGATAATATAAATGTTTACCACTCAATTATCTATGTTTACAAAAATACTGACTTGAAATATATCCATATAGACATATCCATAACGTAGCCATATTCTTTGGAATACATTACAAGACAAAAACAGATGCAATAGAAATTTTATTTTTAGAGGAGTTTTATTTTTCCTAATATTTTATTTTTCTTAGGCTAAAGACAGTTTCAGCATGTTGAATACCGTGAAATTTCATATAAGCCTGTTGCTTATATTTTACCACAGCATGAGAAATGTAAAACTTTTGGAATTGTTTGAAAACAGTATTGTCTGTTCTAAATAGGTTGTGTTTGTGTCTGTACTGTGGTCCTGAGAAAGAGGGGAAAAGGTTCTCTAAGTAAGAGGCCAACAGGATTGCCAGGCAGCCAAATTTTGCCTTAATATCAACAGATTGCCAAGGTGACTAATAATACTACCTTCTGCCTGAATTACACATTATATTTATATTAGTCAACCAATAATAATTTTAGGTCTAGAAGGAGGAACATTGTAACCATGAGCAGAAGTACCATAGGAACTGCTTTCCAAGCTTGTGTCTCATACTTCCTGCTCCGCTGAAAACAGGGGAACCACAAGGGGCTCGGGGACTGCGGTGGGGTGGGGAAGACATCCATTCCCAAGATGGTTCATTCACATGGCAAGAAATTTGGTGCTGACTGCTCTCCGCAAGGCAGCTTGGGCTTCCTCACACAAGTTACTTAGGTTCCAAGAGTGAATGTCCTAAGAAATAAGAAGTGGAAGCTACCAATTTCTCAAGATCTGGACGCAGAAAATGACACAGCATCCTTCTGCCATGTTCTGTTAGTCAAGTAGTTATAGAGCCCATACTCAAGGGGAGGGGGCATAGACACCACTTCTCTATAGGAGGCTTTATTTTAAAACAACCACTATGAACATTCTCCAGGATAGATCATATCTTGGGTCTCAAATCAAGCTTTGTTAAATTTAAGAAAATTGAAATCGTATCAAGTGTCTTTTCCGACCACAACGCCTGTATGCAGAAAACTATAAGACACTGATGAAAGAAATTAAAGATGATACAAACAGATGGAGAGATATACCATGTTCTTGGATTGGAAGAATCAACACACAGGGAGATCAGCTCCGTGCTTTGTGACCACCTAGGAGGGTGGGGTAGGGAGGGTGGGAGGGAGACGCAAGAGGGAGGAGGTATGGGAATGTATGTATACATATAGCTGATTCACTTTGTTATACAGCAGAAACTAACACACCATTGTAAAGCAATTATACTCCAATAAAGATGTTAAAAAAAAAAAGCACTATGTATAAATCACCAAGAAAAAAAACATACTTCTTTTTAACTTGATCTTTCCCTTTTAATCTTAACTGAGCATGTCTGCCCCAATCTTGGAAAATTAAGACATCCCCAATTCACCATCATTCAGCTGGTGAATCCTGATGTTTCAAAGAATCCCAACAAAACAGGCAAGAAACTGTGACCTTACCTTTATTGGGGGTATATTTTCAGCTTACCTGAAACAAGGGAAATCTGAAATATTGCCCTGAAGCAATAATTGGCTCTAGAGATTATAAATTTCCTCTTAATTTCTAGAACCACCTTTCAGGAACGCCTTAACCTTTTCCCCTCTTCCTTAAATCACGAAAATCTATGTGGATTAGCTGGAGACATGTCTTGAAGGGCTTCTAGTTGTCTGTTGAGTTTGTATTTTGCAAGCTTATTTTTCCCTGTCATGCATTCTTAATCACTAATTTTTTTGAGTGCCTATTATACGCTAAGCACTGGAATTTTTCAAAATATAATTTGTGCTTTTATGGGAGTCACAGACCAGGGGAAAAGATACTTGTAATAAAATAAAGAATCAAAGAAGTACTACAATAAAGCTAAATATAAAATCTTGTGTGTTCTTTGGAGAATGAAGAATACCAGATAGGTGCCATGGAGCTGATTTTAAGAAACAAGTGAAGTTGGTTCAAGCAAATGGAGAAAAGGAAGCTGATCACACACAGAAAATAAATGGAAGCCTCTGGGTGGCTCTGAAAAATGGTCATTCATATTGGTGTGAATTTAAAAGATGGAATAAAAGAAGGAACAAGGAAATGAGGCAAGAAAAGTAGAGTGAACCAAATCATGAGCTTTGTGTTCTGGGGCCAAGTGTTTGAACTTGCTCCCATATGTTATAGAAGGGAAATAGTAATTCCAGATTCTCCGTTGGAATCTGGCAGTACGTTGGACGGTGACATATAGAGATAGAATTTATCCCACTATAATACGGCAGTTATTTTTCTAAGAAACCTCAACTTTTCCAAATTTGCTTTTTATAAGACTGGCTTTAAAAGAAAAAAAAAACTTTTCAATGAGAAAAAAACAAATATGGAGTAGAGCATTTCTACCTATACATGTACATTATAAAACCTAAAAATCATTAAGCAGATATGGTGGTTGATTACACTGAGCTTTGGCTTGAGTAAAGGTCTGTCTCTGTGGTCAGCATGGGCCTCTTAAAATGCTTCTCACCTTCATCACCTACTGTTAGAACAAAGCATACAAATACTCAGAGAAGGCAGCCATGGTCTGTGTAACAGTTCCCCCCGACCCTGCCCAAAAATTCAGTGTTAAGGCAATATCAACCTGTACAATGTAATTCATGTTCCCTAGCTAATAAATGGCATATTGTCAATCTTCATTATGAAAATACGCTATTGGGAAATTGTTCAATGAGCTGTCTCAGGAAGTGAGGAAGGTATCCTATTAAGGGAAAGGATGGGAGGTATGAACCTAAATTGAATAATTGGCTTGAGCTATTCTAAACCTATGTTTTATAAAATTTTCAGGTAAAAACTTCATGGGGGATAGGGAGATATTCTAATTTTAAAGACTGTTGAAAAATGTCCTAATAAGATTGACCAATATGCTTTTCTAAAGCTGTCCTATTAGTTTTGCCAAAGTGAAAACCTACGAAGTGAAAATTAAACACATTACAGTCCAAGATCCCACGATGGCTCTTACTCCCCTATAGTTTGAAATCTCAAGTGAAATCTAAGGTGTGTTAAGTTTTCTAGTTGATTTCTAGTCACATGATGTCTCTCCCTTCTATATTTTTGTGCACATTACTGCTTCAATTAACACCTTATTTTTATCTAAATTGTCAACTCCCTAAATGTTCTCAAGGACTCATTATCCTGCTTCCAACATGTGAAACCCCCCATCTCTCCAATATCTCTGGGGATTGTTGATTGTTTAGGGAGTTAAGTCACTAATGACCTCCTGCTGAATTCAACATGGGCTATTCTTGTCTGGCCTTCTGCTGTCTTTTCCCACAGGCTGAACACAACCGTCAGGCTGGACATGACCAGAATCCTCCACACCCCAAAGTGCTTCCTACACAAGGCTGTATGTGTCCAGCACACATTGCTTCGGGGCAATAGAGAGGATTTGTGTCATTTAGCCTACAGCATAGCAAGTAACTTAGAATTGAATGTCTAACATCTCTGTTCTGAAGTCTTTTGAGCATTCCCATATAAGACTCTGCACCCAATTGCAAAGTGTGGGTTTTTTCCCCACACCAAGCAATTCTCAGACACCAACTGCGTGTCCAACAATTTAACTCAATTCTGACACTATCTTCCTGGAGATATCATCAGATCCCACAGGTTAAGGGCTCGGTCCTATACGATGCCCTCTCTCACCACCACTTCAGACGCCCATCCCAAGTCCAGGTTGTCGCCTGTGCTCCTGACGAACCGGCTATAGATTAGAGTTTCCAATGACCCCCTCCTTGGGTAGATTAATTTGCCAGAGTGGCTCACAGAACTCAGAGAAACATTTTACTTACTAGATTATTGGTTTATTATAAAAGGATATAACACAGGACCAGCCAGATGAAAGAGATACATAGGGCAAGGTATGGGAAAGGGGCTAGGAGCTTCCATGACCTCCCCCAGAGCACACCACTCTCCTCGAATCTCCATGCGTTCACCAACCAGAAGTTCTCCAAACCCCATCCTTCTGGCGTTTTATGGAGGCTTCACTACAGAGCCATGATTGATTAAGTCATTGGCTGATGGTGATTAATTCAGCCTGTCTTCCCTCCTTGGAAGTCAGGGGGGTGGAACTGAAAGGTCCAACCCTGTAATCACGTGGTTGGTTCCCCTGGCAACCAGTCCCCATCCTCAGACGGTTTCCAAAAGTCACTTATTAACATAACAAAAGACACCTTTGCTCTCATCACAGGAAATCCCAAGGGTTTGGGGAACTCTGTGCCAGGAATGGAAGACCAAATCTATATTTCTTATTGTAAATCACAATATCACACCATCTCCGGGAACTTCTCAAGGACATTCCACCTATAAAGGCACATTGCTCCATCAACCTTCCTTCTTAGCCCCATTTCCTTAGCTTCCTAGTCCATTTCTAACTCTCCACCCACCCACCACGTCCACAGATGACTTCCCTCTTACTTCTCTTATGGAAAGTCACTCTTTCCAGCTTTTTTTGTTAAATAAAGCCAGTCATCTTCCAAAAGCAACACTGATTTCAAGTATATCAAGTAATGTCTTCTGCACACTACACGACACCCACTGACCCATTCTCTAATCAGCATTTGATTTTATCAGTATAAAATGCTGAAATGTTACTAGGTTGTGTTCCCTAACAGTTTCATTTGGTAATTATTTTTATAGAGAGAAGAGGAAAACACAGTTACCTACCTGGCACCAGCCACTGAACTAGATACTTTAAGCTCTCATTTCATCCTCAGGCAATATCAGCCCCCAATACCAGCAGTCGGCTGGAATTTGGTTGCAGCTGCTTTACTTACATCTGGCCAAGTGCACGTGGGTTTACTTCTGCCAATTGTCTACTGTATTTCACTTTCTCAAAGGCATGCAAATTTGCCTTTTGGTGTTCTGTAGTGCTATTCAAAGGTTAGTCTCTAGAGCAGTTGCATTGAGTCACCTGGGAGCTTATTAGAAATCCATCACCTCCGAATCCACCCTAGACCCACAGGATTAGAATCCACATTTTAATTCTATCCCTAGGTTGTCCGTATGCACATTGAAGTTAGAGAAGCACTAATTAGAGTACTCAGTATATTTCTAGGATCACAGAAACTTCACAAATGCTTGTTCATTAAGTTCTGTATTCAACTAGGACCGCTGGCTCAGCGTTAAGAGGATGTCGATGGCCCTATATCTGCCCCCCCCCACCACTAAAAAGCAAAATAGTTTAATAGTGCAAAAATAAAGAGAAAGAAAAGGCTTTAGTTCTAAACTGAAGCTATTCACAAAAACTTTAAAAAAGTGATGTCTGTATTTCTAGTTCCCTTCCATAGCCCCATAAAATAAGGTTTCCTTTTTCCCATACCTTTATAAATCCTTCATTTTTAAATTTTGTGAATTTATCTTCTCCTTCTAGATAATAAATTTGTTACTTTTGTTTGTTGGCAACTAAAGAATATACACCTCGTTAAGATCTGAAATTGCCACATGTTTTAGAAATGACGTCCTTGGAGGAAGTATTACAGTTTAAACTTCACTTATGTTAGGAACACTTTATGAACATAAGTAAATGCTCTTTGAAATTGCCAAATGGAGTTTTTGCTAGTTCTTTTGCAGCTAACAAAAAACATTGTAGATGTCCATCATTATCCAGTGTTTCTTTGCTAACTGTGGGTTTATTTGCTTATTTTGCTATCTTTTTAGAAAGGAGAGATTAGAAAAAATATGGGATAGCATTACAGAAGAATAAATTACACATTACAGGCTTATTCAAAACCTTTAAATGTTGAACAAATGTCGGGGGTAGGTGGAGCAGGAAGTTCAAGAGGAGATTTGCTGAACTGGTTTTTAATTTAAACTCAAATAGTTTTTTCAAAAACAAACTTTCTGGTTTCCTTTAGATTTTATCAGAGAGGTTTTCACAGACCCTCTTTGGTATAAAAATAAGTCTAATATATTACTTTGAATTAAATAATAAATTTATAGCCATATCATAAAGAATTTGAAAGCTATAGAAACAGGTACACTTGAAATCAGTACGTAAAAATCTTTATATCCTATTTTTTCCTTCTTTTTGTTTTTCAATAATATCACTGGATTTTCTTATGTAATTTTATCATAAGCATAGTACATGTTGCTTCATAGTCTTCATAATAAACTAAAATGGCCATTGGGTCGAATCTCATAATTTCTTTATCTATTCACCTATAGGACATTTAAATCATTTCCCAAATGTTTCCTATTATAAACAATGCTTCAAGAAACATATTCATGCATGTTGCTTTTCTACATGTTGGATTTTTTTGAGGGGTGTCCAAAAATGCTAAAATAAAATAAATTAAATTAAAATAGGGAGAAGAATTTAATTGAAAACTCTAATTGGATAAAATATTTTCTAAATATTTTAGAAATGACTCCCCCTTTCTAAATGACTCCCCCATTTTCAAATTAAAAAATTAAAAAAACAAAAATCCAGAAGAAAAACTCAAAAGTAACTACCCAGGTAACTTAAACACACTTGCTTTTTTCTCAACAATTACCTGGTGAGTTTGAGGTTAATTCCCTTCCTGACTGAACTTTGCTTTGCGTGAACATACACAGTCTTTAGGGTTAGTCAGTACAGTTAAAGCTCTGGGTCCTCCAAGTCTCAGTTAGCTCTTCAGATTACTTATGTCAGCAAAGAAAAGTTTTAACCAAGAGTTAAATGGTTAGAATTCTGATTCATAAATTTCACAGGGTTACTACCAAGGAACTTCAGCTTCATCCATTAACTATTCATTCTTAGAGGACCACACTGATATTTCTTATACCCACCTTATTCTCTGCTGTCGGTCTTCCATTTTGAAGTGGTATGTCAAAATCCAATGGAAATAAAATATCAGACAAATGATAAGCAAATGCTCTAAAGTTAAGAGAAAAAGATTAGTGGAGTGTGGGACAATAGTTTTACAAAGATACTGTCACTGCTTTGAAAACCTTAAAGCTGCCTTCCCAAACTAGATGGGTGATGTCAGTGCAGGCACATTCTGAAGAGCACCGTGGCCTGGCAGCGCTCTCTTCTGTGAACACAGAATTTCGGAGCTCAGAATGCTGTTGACAAATGATAATTAATTTAATTGTGAACAGCTGTTTCCTAAGCCGGTGCCTTTTCAAGTGAGGGGCCTAAACATAAACACAGTCACCAGGCAGGCGCTGGGAGGATGGAACTTCAGAGAACACGCTGAGCTTGCTCTGGAGACATGAGAGGTACGTCTTCTGAAAAACAGGGAAATGAGATAGATTCCACTTTACTTCCTGTCTCTTCATTTTAGGAGGAGCCATTTGCCTGTGCCTCTTGAGTTTCAATACTGATTGTCACTTGGGAACATTAGCAAAGGATCTATCCAAAATGTAACTGATTTTGTCCATAAGGAAAAGAGATAAACCCAGATCATTCTCAAAAAGTATAACGAGTCAACAGATAAGTATTAATAATTCCTTATCATGGCAGTTAGATTTGTGTTAAGTCCTGGGCTTTAATTATTTTTTTCTCATGAATGTAGACTGTCTTAGAACTTCAAGATTAATGATCTCTGACAACCATAAAAAATATAATTAGTGGGAAATGTACAGTTAAGGATGCTGGAGACTTATTGAGGCTAATGTGGTTCTGGGATCAATATGCAGTGTTAAGTTATTGGGTCCCAACGTTATCTCCTGTTGAGACTCAGCCAATTAATCACTTTACCTCATAACTCAAATGTGTACTGCTGATAACAGCCATTTTACAGCCTGAAGTTTAGAGAATGTGGATTCTTCATTGTTGTTGTTTGTTTTTGCCTCCATTTTACTCTCAAACTTATTCTGAACTGTTTTCCAAATTACTTCACTTTCATCTAATCATCTACAATCAGCTATCTTCCATTACCACGAAGGAAAATACCACTGAAGAGATTTGGGTTTCAAAAAAAAAGTATTGCTTGACTTGGGGCGTTTAAATGGAACCCCAGAGGAATTTATTTTCAATCATATACATACAATATAACACATATATCAGAACATATATATATATATAAAAGAATGTATATAATCAGAAGAAGAAATAATGTATGAATATATGTTGGTGACTTAAGTACATATCCACTGACCTAACTTATTATGTAAACTGAGTGGTTACTTAAGTTTTGAATTGAAAGAAGTCTTGGGAAATCTGGCTGCTGAAGAATCTCTCTACTGTCAACAACAGTTACACCAGATACCCTTTTAGGATTTAAAGGATTTCTACTAGGATTTAGCTATTGTCTATCCAGGCACAGTTTAGCCATGATAAGTTCTAGATTTTACAGGGCCATCCTGATTTCAAATCACTATTCCATTGTCTTTGAATCATAACATTTCTCTAAAAAAAAAAAAAAAAATGCAGCATTTGTGCCCAAACTCTACAATTTGTGATTTACAAATGTCAGACCAAGTTTTGATTTAGAAAATACTTTGGTCATTGTACGTATGATTTAGGAAAGTAATATATGAAACAATTTTCAAGCAATGTATTCAACATAGAATGACTGAGTGCCGGCTCTGTTCTCATGGGCTGTTCACCATGCTGTGGGGTATCCTGGACCGGAGTGGGGGCAGGAAACAGGCAAAATCTCTGCCTTCACGGGGCTTATATTTTAGTGGTGGGAGACTAACAATGAACAGAATATGTAAGTACATCAACGCAGCAAGTTAGAAGGTACTTTTAGGCTGGAAAACAAAACAGGGAAGGGTGATAAAGAAAGACTGGAGTGGGTTTATTGCAATTTTAAATAGGTTGGACAGGGAAGGTGTCCCTAAGAAGGTAACATGTCAGCTGATACTGTGAAGATGGGGGAACAAGCCAAGTGGAGACATGGAGGGGTTTCAGCAGTAAGGATGGCAAGCACAGGGACTCTGGTGTGGGACTGTGCCTGGTGTGTGTGAGGAGCAGGAGGGAGGCATGACTGGAACTGGGGAGCATGGAGGAGAGTAGAGGAAGGTCAGATCAGAGAGGCAAGGGGTGAGTGGGTCTTGTAGAGCCTTATGGAATAAGGTACCTTGATGCCTAAAGATTCCTGGTTATTTTATTTTTTTTATTTTATTTTTTCTTTTCTTTTCTTTTATTTATTTTCTTTTCTTTTATTTATTTTATTTTATATTTTATTTATTTTATTTTATTTTATTTTTTATTTTATTTTTTATTTTATTTTATTTTATTTTTTTATTTTATTTTATTTTATTTTATTTTATATTTTATTTTATTTTATTTTCCACACCAAACCGCTTGCAGGATCTTAGTTCCCCAAACAGGGATCGAACCCGGGCCCCCTACAGTGGAAGCACGGAGTCCTAACCACTGACCGTCAGGGAATTCCCAGATTCCTGATTTTAAAGAATGTCACAAGCCTCACATATCTTCAGGCAACAAGGGAGACAGGTTGCCTGAAGAGGAAGGGGTTCTCTAGCCCATGACTGACCATCATGGACCAATGGCACCTTAGTGGCTCCACTGTAACTCTGTCATTATTCACAGATTTCAAATCATTTCAGGATTATGAAGACAAATATATCTAATAATATAGTAATAAATATATATATAGTAATAAAACATAGTACCTTGTGAGTAGCAGACAAGGTGCTGGCAAATAGACTTCAGCAGAAAAGAAAATCAGGTATTGAACTCAGGAGAGGATTTAGGAGGAAGGGAGAATGGGGCTAGGTTTTCAGCAATCCATGGTATTTGCAAAAGAGCAGCACGAAGTCGGACCATTCTGCATTAGCTGAGGCAGAAAAGCACAGGTCTGTTCTGCAGAGGTCTGGTTTTTTTGACTTGCATCTTAGCACCCACCACATTATTTCTCTTACCCCTCTACACTCAGAGCCGCTGCTAGACCATACGGCACCTTTCTGCCAATTTGAGAAAGGCTCCCCCTCCTCAAGACACTTTGCTTCCATTGGTTAGAAAGTTGTAGCATACTGATTTTGTGAGAAAAAGATGCTTTACTGCCATCTGCCAGAACGCCAGGATAAAACACACGCCCTGCGTCTACAGTGGGAGCAAATCCTCCCGAGTTGCACAGTGCACAAGCTGTACACCCGCTTGTGGCAGCTGTGAAGGTAGAAGGAGTCGTCAATAAGGCAGGGCAGCAGCACTTTAATCTGGGGCTGCCCAGAATGACTGGGGGAAATCTCATGACTATGTTCATTGGTTCCAAAACAAATCCATGTTTTTCCATTCCAGCTGGGCCTCCGTGCCGGTTGCATCCCCCAAGGCAGCTTTTCCAAACTCATGTACTTTTCTCCCGACCCTAGTCTTATCCCTGACCTCTGACTTTTAACCGGTAATTTATCTTTCAACTTTTCTTCCTTCCAACTCATTATTCCCTGTCTTCCCCATCCGCCTCTCTCCTCACCAGAGAAGAAGTTGCCCCTGCTGCTTTCTTCCACAATCTGAGATCTTGATTTTGTCCCTACCCATCCCCATTAGAACAATGCTCTACTGGTCATTCTTCTCTGTGTCCTCAATCTTTCCCCCTCTGTTGCCTTCTTCCATTGAGATGAAAGACGTGCCAGCCTCCTTCGTATATTAAAATAGACGTATGCCTCCTCTCTCCCTTCAAGATATCTTTACCATCTAACTTTCTCTTTAATGCCAAACTTCTTGGAAAAAAACAAAGGTAATGTTTCCCCATAGGAAAGCTATGGATTTTCCCCTCAGAATAAAATGTTCATATCACCTACATACAAAATTTTCACCTGACTTCAGGAGGTTAATGAATCCCCTGAAGCCCCTCCATGGACTCCAGGGTTCTGGAGATGGGGGCAGAGGGCATATAAGTTGCGCTGACTTAGGTCACTCACCTTAGTACAGCGGTGATGGCACTGGATGAGTTTGGCCACCGGTAGTAGCTGCACCTCAGCTACTTTTTAGATTAGCACTGGAAATCCTGAGAGAGTCCCAAAATATCATTTATGTGAATCAGTCCAGTAAATGACACTGAGGACCATATTCCATTACTCAGCCATCCAGGGGTGTGTTTCCTGTTTTCAGTCAGGAATGCTGCCCACCATGCTCACAGACGACTTTCCAATGTGGTTTTAACATCCATGTAAACGAAATATAGAGTCCAAGGAGGTCAGAACAAGGAGAAACCCTAGAAATATCTAGTCTAGATCTCTTAGTTCTACCAGGTCAACCCCACAGCATCCATGTGACCTTGTACCAGTTTTTAACCTCTTTATTCCTTGGTTTTCTTACCTGTAAAATGGAGAGAGTAAACATACCTACCTCGTAGAGCTGTAGAGCTGATGCATTAAATTACTTGAGAAGGAATGTGAAGAATTTAGCTCAGCGTCTGACACATGGAGCTCAGTAAGAGGTCCCTCTCCTTTTTGTATGATTCTTACTAATCTGGCCCACCCCCGCCCATTACTAGCAAAGTAAGAAAACTCAGGTCCACAAGGCCTATTCCAGTACCCTCCCCACTGTACCACGAGAAGGGAGAAATATCACATGTTTATATGTAAGAGGGATCCAAAACTTTGTAGTACTGTATAAAATTGCTGCATGATAGATACTTGATGAAATGGAGAGTTCTGCCACATTTGCCTTCCAAACTCCTGAGAAAAACAAGCTTATAGCATTGTTAAATGGATAAAATTATTTGCCCTAGATTTCTCTTTTTAGTCAAGTTATTTTGGGTACAAACCTCACAAAAGGAGAGCATGTGCAATTGCTTAGCCATTTTACACTGAAGTATGTATCTTCCCTCATAACTGTGCCACATTTCATTAAATATTCAGTGGAGGCTTTGATTCCTCCATGGGATCCCTGCCTAACCACAAAGCTGAGTGAGTAATACTCTTCCCTGATTTTCAAGATTATTCTTAGCCTACATGCCCATTTTATTTAAATGATAATATTAAACTCGCATGGTTTTATCATATTTATTATTGTTGTTGCGGTTATCGTTATTATTATTATTACAAACACACCAGACAGGTTCAGAGAATGAGTAGTACAGAATCCGAGTCACTTTTCAAAGAAGACTAAGAAACAGTGAGAACTGTATTTCAAAAAAATTTGAATGTTTTAAAGTTTTAAAAATGTGAGCATGCTATATGCTGTAATAGTTATAGTTATTCACTATGTCATATTTAAAGAATAGTCATTTGGTAAATATAAAGTAAATCCAATAAGAGCCATTTAAACTATTGTTTATTTTCCATTAGTAATTTAAAAAATCTATTAAAATGTAATTGGTTCATCCTCTTACTTTCAGGCAGGACCACACTTAGAAAAACTTGGCCAGACTTTCTTTCCTTTATCCATGAAAATCACCAGAGGAGGCTCTGTCATCTTCCTTTCTTTGCCTCACCAACAAAAACAAAACCAGCCAACAAACCAAACACACTGTCTCTTCATACTCTTAATGAAAGTTAAGGACTTATTTTTCCTATCTTTATCTTTTACATTTTGCAAAAACATACTGCTAAATAAAGTGCTCCCAAGAGAATAAGGAGTTTGTCAAGTCAGGCAGGTCTGATGCCGGCGTTTCTCAGGTACAGTTTTTTGTTTAGGGTCCTCCGTGCCCTTCTCTGCTGTCTACCACATTGCTGCACCACCTCTGAGCAAACCCAGCATTTGCCTAAGATCTTGAAAGTGTCGCACACACTTTAAATGCCTACTCTACCCAACACCATTTTTTCTCCTCTTCCTTAACAAAGCCCCAATTTATACGCAGCAGCAATATGACTGGATAAGGACCGTATTTCCCAATGACATTCTGGCTTTGAGAATGTAATGGAAGTGCTTGTGACTTTCAGGAACTATTACTAGACAGAGGTCATGCCTTTTTTCTCCTTCTCCCTCCCCCTCCCCCTCTGTCTCCTCCTCCTCCCTCCCTACCTCCTTTTCTCCTCCTTCTCTCTTGCTTCCAGCCCATAACATAGACATGCTATCAGCTGGGTCACTAGCAACCATAGTGAACCATGGGGTAAGCGTAAGAATGGAAGTCATGTGCTTAGGACGACAGACAAGGGAAACAAAAGCTAGGGTCACTGATGCTATCTTAAAGATATCATTTTATATCCCCAGACTGCTTAAGGGAGAAATAAACCATATCAAGTTTAAGTCCCTGTTATTTTCTCTTGTTTCATATTGTTGTTTTGTCATGTGGAGCTAAACCTGATTCTAACAGCTACGTAGAGGCAGCATGGACGTTACAGGACATGCAGAGAGAACAGCAGTGAGATAGCGCCATGCACCCCATCCACCATGCCCTCGCCAGGACAACACCAGCATTAGAACACACTCATGGGGAAACAACACTTTTAAATGAAACTTTAATTGAGGGTTATAAGATATCATGAATTGGTTTAAGGATTTCCTATCATGAAAAGATCATCCAGATTATGGACTATAATGAAATACAGAAAACTACATTATAAATTTCTCTTCTCAACCTAAGTGTCCATTGACAGATGAATGGATAAAGAAGATGTGGTACATATATACAATGGACTATCAATCAGCCATAAAAAAAGAATGAAATAATGCCATTTGCAGCAACAGGGATGGACCTAGAGATAATCATACTAAGTGAAGTAAATCAGACAGAGAAAGACAAATAGCATATGATATCACTTATATGTGGAATCTAAAATAGGATAGAAATGAACTTATTTACAAAACAGAAATAGACTCATAGACATAGAAAACAAATTTATGGTTACCAAAGAGGAGGTAGAGAGAGAGATAAATTAGGAGTTTGAGATTAAAATATACATACTACTATATATAAAATAGATAACTAATAAGGAGCTATTATACAGCACAAGGAACTATACTCAATATCTTGTAATAACCTATAATGGAAGAGAATGTAAAAGGGAATATATATATTATACATATATAACTGAATCACTTTACTGTACACCTGAAACTAACACAACATTGTAAATCAACTCTACTTCAATAAAAATTTTTTAAATAAATTTCTCTCCTCAACCAAAGGAGCCTTGCCCATAAACGTAATTTCTTGATACTTAATACTTTCTCAATCCTCTAATCATGTGTTTACAGTTTTCTCCCACTCTTCAAAAAGTCAAGGAGAAGATTGTGATGAGTACCATTGATAATATGCGTACTAATATTTTACTGTTCTATGAAAAGAAAATGGTAGTGCTGAAGTGTAACTTAGTGGCCAGAAAATATTTTGCCATGCATTCAATATGTTCTTCTAAAAGAAAAATAGTTGATTTTTTTGAAATAATATAAAGATAATAATAAATAAGGATTTTTTTTGAATTTTTGAATTTTATTTTATTTTTTTAAACAGCAGGTTCTTATTAGTTATCCATTTTATACATATTAGTGTATATATGTCAATCCCCATCTCCCAATTCATTACACCACCACCACCACCCTGCCACTTTCCCCCATTGGTGTCCATACGTTTGTTCTCTACATCTGTGTCTCTATTTCTGCCCTGCAAACTGGTTCATCTGTACCATTTTTCTAGGTTCCACATATATGTGTTAAGATATTTGTTTTTCTCTTTCCGACTTACTTCACTCTGTATGACAGTCTCTAGATCCATCCACGTCTCTACAAATGACCCAATTTCGTTCCTTTTTATGGCTGATTAATATTCCATTCGTCTGTCGACGGGCATTTAGGTTGCTTCCATGACCTGGCTATTGTAAATAGTGCTGCAATGAACATAGGGGTGCATGTGTCTTTTTGAATTACGGTTTTCTCTGGGTATATGCCCAGTAGTGGGAATGCTGGATCATATGGTAATTCTACTTTTAGTTTTTTAAGGAACCTCCATACTGTTCTCCATAGTGGTTGTATCAATTGACATTCCCACCAACAGTGCAAGAGGGTTCCCTTTTCTCCACACCCTCTCCAGCATTTGTTGTCTGTAGATTTTCTGATGATGCCCGTTCTAACGGGTGTGAGGGGATACCTCATTGTAGTTCTGATTTGCATTTCTCTAATAATTAGTGATGTTGAGCAGCTTTTCATGTGCTTCTTGGCCATCTGTATGTCTTCTTTGGAGAAATGTCTATTTAGGTCTTCTGCCCATTTTTTGATTGGGTTCTTTGTTTTTCTAATATTGAGCTGCATGTGCTGTTTATATATTTTGGAGGTTAATCCTTTGTCCGTTGATTTCTTTGCAAATATTTTCTCCCATTCTGAGGGTTGTCTTTTTCTCTTGTTTGTAGTTTCCTTTGCTTTGCAAAACCTTTTAAGTTTCGTTAGGTCCCATTTGTTTATTTTTGTTTTTGTTTCCATTACTCTAGGAGGTGGATCAAAAAAGATCTTGCTGTGATTTATGTCAAAGAGTGTTCTTCCTATGTTTTCCTCTAAGAGTTTTATAGTGTCCAGTTTTACATTTAGGTCTCTAATCCATTTTGAGTTTATTTTTGTGTATGGTGTTAGAGAGTGTTCTAATTTCATTCTTTTACATATAGCTGTCCAGTTTTCCCAGCACCACTTATTGAAGAGACTGTCTTTTCTCCATTGTGTATCCTTGCCTCCTTTGTCATAGAATAGTTGACCATAGGTGCGTGGGTTTATCTCTGGGCTTTCTATCCTGTTCCATTGATCTATATTTCTGTTTTTGAGCCAGTACCATATTGTCTTCATTACTGTAGCTTTGCAGTATAGTCTGAAGTCAGGGAGTCTGATTCCTCCAGCTCCGTTTTTTTCCCTCAAGACTGCTTGGCTGTCCGGGGTCTTTTGTGTCTCCATACAAATTTTAACATTTTTTTGTACCAGTTCTGTAAAAAATGCCATTGGTAATTTGATAGGGATTGCATTGGATCTGTAGATTGCTTTGGGTAGTAGAGTCATTTTCACAATATTGATTCTTCCAATCGAAGGACATGGTATATCTCTCCATCTGTTTCTGTCATCTTTAATTTCTTTCACCAGTGTCTTATAGTTTTCTGCATACAGGCCTTTTGTCTCCCTAGATAGGTTTATTCCTAGGTATTTTATTCTTTTCATTGCAGTGGTATATGGGAGTGTTTCCTTAATTTCTCTTTCAGATTTTTCATCATTAGTATACAGGAAAGCAAGAGTTTTCTGTGCATTAATTTTGTATCCTGCAACTTTACCAAATTCATTGATTAGCTCTAGTAGTTTTCTGGTGGCATCTTTAGGATTCTCTGTACATAGCATCATGTCATCTGCAAACAGTGATAGTTTTACTTCTTCTTTTCCAGTTTGTGTTCTTTTTATTTCCTTTTCCTCTCTGATTTCTGTGGCTTGGACTTCCAAAACTATGTTGAATAATAGTGGCAAGAGTGAATGTCCTTGTGTTTTTCCTGATCTTAGAGAAAATGCTTTCAGTTTTTCACCATTGAGAATGATGTTTGCTGTGGGTTTGTCATATATGGCCTTTATTATGTTGAGGTAGGTTCCCTCTATGCCCACTTTCTGGAGAGTTTTTATCATAAATGTGTGTTGAATTTTGTCAAAAGCTTTTTCTGCATCTATTGAGATGATCATATGGTTTTTATTCTTCAGTTTGTTAATATGGTGTATCACATTGATTGATTTGAGTATACTGAAGGATCCTTGCAACCCTGGGATAAATCCCACTTGATCATGGTGTATGATCCTTTTAATCTGTTGTTGGATTCTGTTTGCTAGTATTTTGTTGAGGATTTTTGCATCTATATTTATCAGTGATATTGGTCTGTAATTTTCTTTTTCTGTAGTATCTTTGTCTGGTTTTGGTATCAGGGTGATGGTGGCCTCATAGAATGAGTTTGGGAGTGTTCCTTCCCCTCCAATTTTTTGGAAGAGTTTGAGAAGGATGGGTGTTAGCTCTTCTCTAAATGTTTGAAAGAATTCACCTGTGAAGCCATCTGGTCCTGGACTTTTGTTTGTTGGAAGATTTTTAATCACAGTTTCAATTTCATTGCTTGTGATTGGTCTGTTCATATTTTCTATTTCTTCCTGGTTCAGTCCTGGAAGGTTATACCTTTCTAAGAATTTGTCCATTTCTTCCAGGTTGTCCATTTTATTGGCATAGAGTTGCTTGTAGTCATGTCTTAGGATGCTTTGTATTTCTGCGGTGTCTGTTTTAACTTCTCCTTTTTCATTTCTAATTTTATTGATTTGAGTCCTCTCCCTCTTTTCCTTGTTGAGTCTGGCTAATGGTTTATCAATTTTGTTTATCTTCTCCAAGAACCAGCTTTTAGTTTTATTGATCTTTGCTATTGTTTTCTTTGTTTCTATTTCATTTATTTCTGCTCTGATCTTTATGATTTCTTTCCTTCTGCTAACTTTGGGTTTTGTTTGTTCTTCTCTCGCTAGTTCCTTTAGGTGTAGGGTTAGATTGTTTGAGATTTTTCTTGTTTCTTGAGGTAGGCTTTTATTGCTATACACTTCCCTCTTAGAACTGCTTTTCCTGTATCCCATAGGTTTTGGATTGTTGTGTTTTCATTGTAATTTGTCTCTGGGTATTTTTTTATTTCCTCTTTGATTTCTTCAGTGATCTCTTGGTTATTTAGTCACGTATTGTTTAGCCTCCATGTGTTTGTGTTTTTAACGTTTTTTTCCCTGTAATTGATTTCTAATCTCATAACATTGTGGTCAGAAAAGATGCTTGATATGATTTCAATTTTCTTAAATTTACTGAGGCTTGATTTGTGACCCAAGATATGATCTATCCTGGAGAATGTTCCATGTGCACTTGAGAAGAAAGTGTAATCTGCTGTTTTGGGATAGAATGCCCTTTAAATATCAATTAAATCTATCTGGTCTATTGTGTCATTTAAAGCTTGTGTTTCCTTATTAATTTTCTGTTTGGATGATCTTTCCATTGGTGTAAGTGAGGTGTTAAAGCCCCCCACTATGATTGTGTTACTGTCAATTTCCTCTTTTATAGCTGTTAACAGTTGCCTTATGTATTGAGGTGCTCCTATGTTGGGTGCATATATATTTATAATTCTTATATCTTCTTCTTGGATTGATCCCTTGATCATTACATAGTGTCCTTCCTTGTCTCTTGTAACATTCTTTATTTTAAAGTCTATTTTATTTGGTATGAGTATTGCTACTCCAGCTTTCTTTTGATTTCTATTTGCATGGAGTATCTTTTTCCATCCCCTCACTTTCATCTGTATGTGTCCCTAGGTCTGAAGTGGGTGTCTTGTAGACAGCATATATATGGGTCCTGTTTTGGTATCCATTCAGTGAGCCTGTGTCTTTTGGTTGGAGCATTTAATCCATTCACGTTTAAGGTAATTATAGATATGTATGTTCCTATTACAATTTTTTAATTGTTATGGGTTTGTTTTTGTAGGTCCTTTTCTTCTCTTGTGTTTCCCACTTAGAGAAGTTCCTTTAGCATTTGTTGTAGAGCCGGTTTGGTGGTGCTGAATTCTCTTAGCTTTTGCTTGTCTGTAAAGCTTTTGATTTCTCCATCAAATCTAAATGAGATCCTTGCTGGGTAGAGTAATCTTGATTGTAGGTTCTTCCCTTTCATCACTTTAAGTATATCCTGCCACTCCCTTCTGGCTTGTAGAGTTTCTGCTGAGAAATCAACTGTTAACCTTATGGGAGTTCCCTTGTATGTTATTTGTCGTTTTTCCCTTGCTGCTTTCAATAATTTTTCTTTGTCTTTAATTTTTGCCAATTTGATTACTATGTGTCTCAGCGTGTTTCTCCTTGGGTTTATCCTGTATGGGACTCTCTGTGCTTCCTGGACTTGGGTAGCTATTTCCTTTCCCATGTTAGGGAATTTTTCGACTATAATCTCTTCAAATATTTTCTCTTGTCCTTTCTCTGTCTCTGCTCTTCCTGCAACCCCTATAATGCGAATGTTGTTGCGTTTAATGTTGTCCCAGAGGTCTCTTAGGCTGTCTTCATTTCTTTTCATTCTTTTTTCTTTATTTTATTCCTCAGCAGTGAATTCCACCATTCTGTCTTCCAGGACACTTATCCGTTCTTCTGCCTCAGTTATTCTGCTATAGATTCCTTCTAGTGTATTTTTCATTTCAGTTATTGTATTGTTCATCTCTGTTTGCTTGTTCTTTAATTCTTCTAGGTGTTTGTTCTTTAACTCTTCTAGGTCTTTGTTAACCATTTCTTGCATCTTTTCGATCTCTGCCTCCATTATTTTTCCGAGGTCCTGGATCATCTTCACTCTCATTATTCTGAATTCTTTTTTGGAAGGTTGCCTTCCACTTCATTTAGTTTTTTTTCTTGGGTTTTTTCTTGTTCCTTCATCTGGTACATAGCCCTCTGCCTTTTCATCTTGTCGATCTTTCTGTGAATGTAGTTTTTGTTCCACAAGCTGCAGGATTGTAATTCTTCTTGCTTCTGCTGTCTGCCCTCTGGTGGATGAGGCTGTCTAAGAAACTTGTGCAAGTTTCCTGATCAGAGGGACTGGTGGTGGGTAGAGCTGGCTGTTGGTCTGGTGGGCATAGCTCAGTAAAACTTTAATCCGCTTGTCTCCTGATGGGTGGGGCCAGGTTCCCTCCCTGTTGGTTGCTTGGCCTGAGGCGACCCAGCACTGGAGCCTACCCAGGCTCTTTGGTGGGGCTAATGGCGGACTCTGGGAGGCCTCACGCCAAGGAGTACTTCCCAGAACTTCTGCTGCCAGTGTACTTGTCCCCATGGTGAGCCACAGCCACTCCCTGCCTCTGCGGGCGACCCTCCAACACTAGCAGGCAGGTCTGGTTCAGTTTCCTATGGGGTCACTGCTCCTTCCCCTTGGTTCCAATGTGCACACTACTTTGTGTGTGCCCTCCAAGAGTGGAGTCTCTGTTTCCCCCAGTCCTGTCGAAGTCCTGCAATCAAATCCCACTAACCTTCAAAGTCTGATTCTCTAGGAATTCCTCCTCCCATCGCCAGACCCCCAGGTTGGGAAGGCTGACATGGGGCTCTGAACCTTCACTACAGTGGGTGGACTTCTTTGGTGTAAGTGTTCTCAAGTTTGTGAGCTATCCACCCAGCAGTTATGGGATTTGATTTTATTGTGATTGCGCTCCTCCTACTGTCTCATTGTGGCTTCTTCTTTGTCTTTGGATGTGAAGTATCTTTTTTTGGTGATTTCCAGTGTCTTCCTGTCGATGATTCTTCAGCAGTTAGTTATGATTCCAGTGCTCTCGCAAGAGGGAGTGAGCATACATTCTTCTACTCCGCCATCTTGAACTCCGTCATGCAAGATTATTTTTAAATAATCAACTCAAACAAGTTCATAGCAGCAGTGTTTGTAACAGCAAAGAGCTGAAGATAACCTAAATGGCCTGACAACAGAACAGAGAATCTGTGGTACATCCATAGGATGAAACATGATACAGTCAAAAAAATGAGCAGCTACACACACACACACACACACACACAAGTAGGTGAACTCACAAACACAGTGCAGCACAAAAGAAGGCAGATACAAAAGAGTACAGACTGTATGAGTCCATTTATGTAAAGTTCAAAAGTAGGCAAATCCCCCATGTTTGTAGTTAGGATAGTGGTTTCCTTCGTGGGAGCCAGTGATTAGGAGGAAGCAGGATGGTGCTTCCAGGGAACCCTTAATGTTCTACCTCTTCATCCTGCCTCACTTTATATAAGGGTTATGTTTGCTTTGTAAAAATTCACCTAACTATAAATTTATGATTTTGTACTTTTATGTATGTAAGACATATATCAATAAGAAGTTTACTTTGATAAAAGCAAATTGAAATAAACAAACACCACCTGATTTGATTTTCCCATCCTTGCTTCCTGAATCTAGCTGAGAAGTTAGAACATTCACCATCTTACCCTGCAGCCAGCACCAGGATTTTGAGTGACACAGTAATTACCTCTTCTCCATCCTTGTTTTCCTGGATAGTTCTATTTTTGAACAGAAATCATCTGGTCCCTACAAGTTCCTTTTGTATCTTGTCTAACTTCTCCTCCAGTATCACATTCAAAGGATTATTTTGGGGGCACTCAAATTCTAGCTTTCTTTCCATCCTGGTTCTTCTTTTTCCATTTTTTTCCATTTACTCCCATTGGCAGACAGGGAGCCTCAACTGTACTTTCATCCCACTAAGCGGCAGCCCTAAATGAAAAGATCTGCCTGGTCACTGGTGCTGGCTTTAGCAGTACATATTCTAGATGTGACCAGTCAATGGCTCATACATTATCCTAGCAGGTATTACACTTGGAACACTCACTTTAAATTAGCTCATCTGAAGAGGTTAATAGACTATTTGTCTGTTATAGCCTTGGCTTTTAAAGTTCTTTTTTATTATTATTACTATTGTAAATGTTCTCTGCACTCTTGCTATGCTTTTAATAATTGGGAACAGAGCTCTAAACGCCTCCAAGCCAGGCCCAGAGGACCCTCTAGTCAGAAGGGCATAAGCTAATCCACGGCAGAATCTCTTGGGAGCCTCAGGAGGCCTGCGGATGCAGGCATGATGCTGGAAAGCACAGAGCAACAGTGTCACAGCTGCACCGTCTCTTCTTCAGGGAACGAAGAGAGGACTTTGGCCTGCAAAGCTCTTGCCAGGGGTACCCTCATCCTCACATAAATTCCTCTGTGGATAAAATAAATGACAACCATTGTAAAGCAATTATACTCCAATAAAGATGTTAAAAAATAAAATAAAATAAAATAAATGACAGAGCAAAGGATGTGGTTGATAATGGTTGATACTATGGAATTGAGAGTGGTTTGCTAAACTTTCTTGACCTTGGAATACTTTATGCAAGTCCATTTAGGTAGAAGGGGGTCTGTCTGCCTGAATGAAGGACAGGAGAGGTGCCTTACCACCTAAGCTGCTCCTCTTCCATCAACAGCTTCTAAATGGGCTCCACTGGGTCACTTGGACACCACTGCACTGAATCATTGATCTTATAAAGTGATATACTTCACAGGCCACTGGAAGAGCACTTCTAATCCTCCAATGTCAAATCTAATCCTCCAGTGGATGCCTGACTGATTGCATAATAATCCCTGGGAGAGTTGGTCAATATTCAGATTGCCAGATGTGATCAAATTCAGTAGTGGGTCCTGGAAATCTGTGTATTTAACAAGGTCCCTAGGTAGTTCTGATGCACAGACAAGCTTGGGAAGCATGGACATGGCCTGGACAAAAATCTACACCCATGTTTCTGAAAGCGAGGACCGAGGACCATCTGCACCAGAATCACCCTCGTGTCTAAGATGTGCACTTTAGGACTTGGGAGGCTACGCTGACACATGGAGCATGGGGGCCACTTCAGTTGAATTGAATGAGGGTTCAGGCCTTCGCTGTACTGAAAGCAGGATGCTCTTGGATCTGGAAACCTTTACATGTGGATCCAAGTTCCAGTCCACAGTTTCTCTGATAGAGGCTGTGAACTTAGGGTTGGGCCAAGGCCCCTTCTAGGAGACCCAGTGATGTCTTTGCTCGATTTGCTTACTTTCTTCTCTCCTCTTCCCCCATCCAAGAATCCTTTATCTAGGCTTAGGGTTAAAAAAAATTGGCTCAAATTGATTCATGGTCTTCTAAATCTCTCATCTTCTTGGATCTCTGTCAAAAAGTCAAGTCCCTTTTCTCTGTGATCTGCAGATGCCTCCTTTACCCAAGACATGAAGTTGGAAAACTCTACCTACTTGACGTAGAGAAAGGACCTCAGGGTACAGGTAAACGCAGAGGGAATGCACACCAGTTCATGGAAACATCCATTTCTTCAGTTACCTGTTAGGCACCCAGGTATGTTCAGCTATAAAAACACACCAATTTGTGCAAAAGTACACTTATGATCTGTGCATTTTTCTGTCTGTATATTATACTTTGATAAAATTCACAATAAAAATTGGTTAATATCTCAAAACATTATTATGGCCATAGATAGACTGGTAGATCAGTAGAGACAAAGATAGAGATACAGATATATTCTGAGCAAAGATCGTTAATGGAAGGTGTCTCAGTATTGTAATTACAAGTGATTTTTATTTTCTTCAATTCATTTATCCACATCCTTCAAATTGACTATCATGAACACTTTAAATTTTTTTTAGCTCGCAAAGTTTCTAGTCTAAATGTGGACAATAATTAACAGCAAAAGCAACTTCCCTGTCACGTTACCTGGAGGTGACCTTTGGGGACTGCTCCAACAGGGAATTGTGAGCATATTGTCTTTTCCAATTGTGAGCATATTGTCTTTTCCAACCATCACTTCATGGTTGTGGAGTTCATTTGCACAGGAACACTTTCCATCTCTGGATATATCTGCACACACTTGCTGGAGCCAAAATAAAACTTCAAAGAATTTATA
Source organism: Balaenoptera borealis (assembly GCF_965194805.1). Lineage (NCBI taxonomy): Eukaryota > Metazoa > Chordata > Mammalia > Artiodactyla > Balaenopteridae > Balaenoptera > Balaenoptera borealis. Next base: position 21,804,782 of record NC_138870.1, on the reverse strand, counting down.
AGAAATAGAATGCTTTTCAGAGGCCCTTGCAAAGTCAGGACTCTGTAAGTATTTGTATAAGAAGTCACTTAATGTCTACTTGACTGATGGGAACTTCAACTGCAATAAGGCAGTTGCTGAATAGAAAGGAAAGTGTTCTTAAAGATGAAAGAGACAATACTCCTGTCTGCTCTCTCCCAAGGGTCAGAGCGATACATCCATGCCAAAGACTCACATGAAGTCCTCCTGAATGACATTTAAGGCCAGCGTAACAGAAATTGGAAGCAGTCAGCACCGGCTCTGGTGCCCAAGCAATTTCCCCCTCAGAGCCCCTCTCCTTCCCACCCGCATCCCTTCTCCCACCCAACCACACACAATGTAGTTTCCTATTCTGTTTCCCTTTTTTGCCCTCAGCTGGAGGACATTACATGCAATCTTTTTGACAAACACACGTGAAGCAGGGACTCCAAGGGATGAACCGATTAGTGTTACCTGAAGACAGTTAACATGGTCCCTGTGCCCTTCCCTTTGTAAACAGGGAATTCTAGAAACAGAGGCGTTTTCAGACAGGTGGTAGGATGGATATTTCTGGGCATAAAGGAGCCGTCTCCACCTCACCTCACTGTTGAACGAAGAGGCCTGTCTCCCCACGAAGCCGGCTCCATCCCTCTCTCTTGCTTTTAATCAGTTCACAGGAACGCCAGGCACCCACCTCCTCCGCTAACAGGCTCAGCAGCGAGGTGGCCTCTTGTGGCAGTGGCTTCCAGGGAAGGGTAAGGAACGTGTCTGCTCCCTCTCCACCACCACACACCTTCCGCGCTCTGCGAACAGGCAGGGGCGGGATGCACCCTAAACCTCTGCAAACCTCTGTAAAATGGGGAGAACCTCTGAATTTGCAGAGGCTTAGGGCGCATCCCGCCCCTCCCAGACCAGGCAGCTGCCTCCTGAATCACAGTCGAGCCTTCAGCACGTGAACGCGATGGTCGAGGGAGCTCTGCACCCCAGCCCACAGCCATACGGCCCTTCAACACCAGTCCTGCCTACTGCTCAGAGCAACGGGATTTCACTTCTCTGGGCCTCTGTTTTCTCATCTGTAAAATGGGAAGAACGACAGCGCCTATCTTACGGCATTATTAGCGATGAAATAAGTTAAAACAGGTGAAGTGCTCAGCATGGCATCTTGCAAATTGTACTCAACACGTTAGCTGTTTAAGCATCCAAAAATCATTCCTTTCAGAAAGTGCTCCACACGACAGGGGTGAGAACTCCTGGTTAACACCTTATTAGCATTTTGTATTAGGATCTACGTCCTACAGTCCTCTACGCGAATGCTGTTCACCAACATGTCATAACTCCATTCACTAGTGCTCCCTATGTGCCCGGCATGCTTCACCTGCACTGTCTCCCTTAATCCTCATGACAGTCCTCTGAGGACAGTGCTGCTGTTCTCCCCATTTTACAGATGACAAACTGAGGTGCAGGGAGGTTAACTAAATGCCCATGGTTGCACAGCTACTAAATGCCAGGACTGGGATTCAAATCCAGGCAATCTGGCGCCACACGTCTTGGCCACTGAACTGTTCCACGCCCTGCACTGCCTACTGTGTGCATCTGGGCCAGAAGATGCAAATACACGTGGTGGTCTGAGAGCCCGCCTAGCTTTAACACACCTGCCTCCTGCACTAGCCAGGGCTTGAACTCAAATGATGGCCCACTGATGGAATGTTGAATGTTCTGAGTGCTTTGAAAATTTCAAATATGTTTAACACCCATAGTCTGTAAACTCTACCCTTGGACAGTCGGGAAAAAAAATAGCATAGCTTTTAAACAACAAATCTTTTTAGCAGTTATAGGGGAGGGAACATAATTTTGCCTCTACCCACCTACGTTCTTTGGTTGAGACCCCCCATAATAAAAGACAGGTTAACAGGAAAAAAAAAAAAAAAAACAATTTTAAGTATGTACATACAGGAGTCCCACAAAAAATATGAGATACCAAAAGTGGCCAGAAATTGAGGCTTACTTATATACCATCCTGAGCTAGGAAAAGCATCGGGGAACTGGGACTTCAAAGAGAAGTAAACAAAGCCTTCCCTGTTATGCACAGGCAAAAAACTTATCTCTGCTGGTAGCTCTCTTCCTGGTACAGGCGCCCTTACTAATGTAAATTTCCCTTCTACTCTGTTTTCAGAGTTTCTCCTGTGTCTGCAGTTTTTCAAAATAATCCTTATGTCAAAGAGGCATATTTTGGGGTGGCATATTCTGTTCCCCTTCACGGTTAATGTCTTCTAGGAATTGGGCTGAGTGCTTTACATTGATCCTATCACTTAATTTTCACAAAAACTCTCTGAAATAGGTACTGTGGCTCCACTCATTTTACAGATGGGATTCAGAAAGGGTAAGTAACTTGCCAGAAGTCACATAGCCAGTGATAGCACCTACCTTGTAGGGCTGTTTTGGGGATTAAAGGAGATAATGCATGTAAACAAGTGCTTAGAATAGAGCCTGGTGTATCATTTGTGTTGTTCCCAAACTGTTTGATGAGTATTAGTAGGATTCTTTGTCTCACTCTCTTAGGTGAGACCATTCTGATTCAGTCAATGTGGAAAGACATCTTTACCAACTAAAACAACCGCACTAGTCACCAGCTAGCAGAAAGATTTTTAAATCAGCGGCCTATGAAGAATATCCTGATTCAACAAATTCTCCTTTTAACTCATATTAGCTTTTGGATCCCCAACTTATTCAATTTAATAAATCTAACAGTAGGAATTTTCAGGGAGAATAAAGTATAGTCACATATCATATATTTCTCTTTTTTCATTTAATTATATTCTTGTTATTTAAAAATTCAGGATATTTTATATCCTGAAATATGTGAGTTCCAACAGAACAGACACTTTATTGGTACTTCTTCCTTTTCTATCCCTTTTCCCACTCAAAGGCTCTGGCTCCATCCTTCCCACCTCTCCAGAGCCAACTCAACTATTGCTCCTGGTTCCAACTGGGATATAACTGGCTCCCAACCTCTCCAGTGGGATCGTTGACCAAAGAGGCAGGCAAACCTTCCTCCTCCTAATATGGACCACCTCTCACAGCATAACTTGGATATGTAATCAGATTAGAAGCCTCCTTCCCATCAGGGGTGAGGCTGAAAGGAAGAAGAGTACAGAGAAAGAACACCCTGTCTGGCCACACTCTGTGTTACCTTCTCCCAGTGTGTGGGAGGGTCAGCACTCAGACCCAGAGAAGGAGAAGCCGGGGTTGGCTCCTTAGTCCCCCTCCTGACCTCTTCTGGGAACCTGTGTCTTTAAGCTCCTAGAGTTTTCCAGAAACAGACTCACAGACATAGAGAACAGACTTGTGGTTGCCAAGGGGGAGGGGGGAGGGAGAGGGATGGAGTGGGAGTTGGGGGTTAGTAGATGCACACCATTACATTTAGAATGGATAAACAACAAGGTCCTACTGTATAGCACAGGGAAGTATATCCAATCTCTTGGGATAAACCATAATGAAAAAGAGTGTTAAAAAAAGAATGTATATATGTGTATAATTGAGTTACTTTGCTATATAGCAGAAATTAGCACACCATTCACCCTACTGTCCAGGGAAAGGTTCCTGTCCCAGGGTTCTGAGGGGACGACCAAACACATGACACCCAATCCTGGACAGATGGGATGAACAGTCCTAGTCACATAAGCTCACAGCTCAGGGGAAGAAGACACAGCACCCACACAGGGCCACACGGAGTCTGCAGTCAGGGGCGAGTGAACAACCAGGGGGGGTGGGAGGCAGGCTTTGTAGTATCAAGAGGTCGGGGTGCCCCCTGGTTCCCACAGGAGAATGAATAATCCCACCGTCTGGCAGGAAATTAAAACCCATCCCTTGAGGATAAGCTGAAACTGCACCTGGTCCCCTTGATAAGGACAGTTGTTTGGCTAGAGGGCCTTATCCGTGAGATCACAGTGGGAAGGGGGACATGCATTAGGCCACTCAAGGTCCTCCCAAATTTATCAGCCGTCAGGGTAACACATAATATTAATTATAGGCTTTACATCGCAGAAGGTGAGCGCAAAGGGGAGTCTGTGAAGACAGCTTTGGCATACACAACTAGGTGAAGAGCAGGTTAAAAACTTGAGAGGCAAAGTCTGTCCTGCAAGCTTGGATGTCCTTCTTCAAAGCCAGAAACAGAGTGTGATGTTCAAAAGCAAAGCTCTGCTCTCAAGTCTTCAAATGCTTGTCTTATTGTTTTCTTCTTTCAGAAGATTCTTGGGACTTTAAACTTAGGTAATTATTTGGGAGAAAATATATTGTTAGGATTATATATGACACAGATATGGAAAGCACATGAATTATAAAGCCTTATATCAATATAGGGTTACTACTTGAGCAGGCCAAGAACAATAGCAAGTGTTCCCGTCTCACTCCGAACTTACTGTGTGCCTCTTGTACACCACCTCTCAGTTAATTCTCACCCCTGTCCTGCAAGGTACATGTCGTCCTCAGAAGGGAAAAGGCCACAGGGTCAGACAGTTACTAAGTGAGAGCAGGGATTTTACCTCAAGCCTGCAGACATCTAAACATAATTTTTTGAAGTTTTACAATTAAGTGTCCAGTCTGGGGAAATGAAAAATACTACTGTATCTTTAACTATATAGTATTCATTCATTTTGTCTTTCAACAGATAATATTTGAACAACGGCTGTATGCCAGGCAATATCTCAGATGAGAAGTCAAGACCCTCAGCTACCTGATTCAAAGAAGTGTGTGGAAGTCTGAACATCCACTTTTGACCATGACAGAGTAACAGGCTGGATTTACCCTCCCACCTTAAAAACTAAAAAGTGATGAACAAAATATAGAAAACAGTGGTTTTTAGACCCTGCACAACAGGCAGTGGAGGGCAGGGATCCCTTAGAGAAGGGAAACAAGCAAGGGGGGCCCTACGACAGCCTGGCTTCCAGGGCTCAGCACTGGGAGAGGGAACCCAAACACCGAACAATCTCCCTGAGCTGCAAAGACAGAGTCGAGACTTTGGGGAGACCAAGGCAGCTACAAGTCACAGGAAAGAACTAGCTGAATGGAAAGGAGGAAGGTGCACAGAGAGACATTTCTGGAGATCTCTTGAGGGCTCCTCGAGTCTCAAGCTGAATACTGATCAGTGCATGCACGTGAAGAAGCTACCAAGACCATGAAAGGACCACCTCAAGAAACCAGCAGGAACATCCCTGGGACTCACGCAAGACTAGGAGTACTTTGTGTTCCCACCAGCCAGAGTGGGAAAATGCCCTAATATGCAGGGCATCAGACAGGGAACACAGCAGAAGAATAGCACCTCGGTAGTGAGCCTAAAGGCTGCTCTGGTCCCGCCTAACAAGGTTCAAAAGCAAGCCTCAAAAGGATCAAACTATTTTCATACAACTTAACTGCAGAAAAAAAGGCTCCAGAATATTTAAAGGAGTATTGCAATATCCAATAAGCAAAAGGTAAAATTCAGCATAACTGTCATCCAATCCAAACTTACTAAGTATGCCAAAAGGCAGGAAAATACAACCCCTGATGAGGAGAAAAAAAAAACAATCATTCAAGGGAAAGAGTCCCAGAAATGACACAGATGATAGAATTAGCAGACTTGAACATTAAAACAATTATAATAAATATATTCCATATGTTCAAGAAAGTAGAGGAAAGATTTAGCTTGTTAAAAGGAGACATGGATGATATAAAAAAGACTCAAATTAAACTTTAAGACACGAAAAATAAACTGGATGGTATTTCGGGTGTCCCAGGACCACCCACATGTTGGGTGACTCACTAGAAGGGCTCACAGGCTCATTACCACAGAGGCAGTATAGTCACAGCTATGGTTTATTACAGCGCAACAATACACACCAGGCCCGGCAAGGGGAAAAGACACATAAGGTGGAGTCTGGAGGAATTCAGACACAGGCTTCCCAAGTTCTCCTCTGGGGCTGGAATGGGGAGAGCCAGAAGGATAGTCACACAGAACATGCTCCTTCTTAAACAAAGATCAGTGTTTCTTCCCAGGGAAACCAGTTTAAGACTCAAAGTGCAAGGTTTTCATTGGAGGCCAGTCACGTTGGCCCTCTCTGCCTGTGTGACGACCCACAACTACCAAAATTCCAGACTCCCAGTAGGAAAGCAGGCGTTCACCATGAATGCACCATCTGTACAATTAATCTAGGAAAGCTGGTAGAGCAGGGTCAGGGCCCAGGTAGGCAAAACTGCCTTATCAATGTATCAATTCCAAAGCCAAGTTCCAAGATAGCGTCCAAGGGCCAGCCCCCCAAGTAGTCCTTCTAAAAGGTGTGCAAACTCTTTCCTGCCCAGATGAGATTAACATCAGATCAGTGAGGAATAGAAGTCATCCAAAACGAAAGCAAATGAATATGATGACCCCTAAATTTCCGCCTTGAGCAATCTAGAAAGTGGTGGCACTAGCAACATAAGAGAGAGCAGGCTTTCTATAATTCTTCTTAAAGTATAATTCAAGCACCAAGATAACCCATAATACAGTTTTGTGTAGTTACCAAGCACTAGCCAGGTCTTCAACTGAGTGTTAATTTCTGAAACATCCATAACTGAAGCTTGATAAGGATATCTCCATATAACCAAAAAGCAAGAACAGCAAAAAATTTAGTAAACATTTTAGTAAATGGCCTCTGTCAGAAATAATCAAAGAAAAAAAGAATATAAAAGGATACAATGTATTGGTGAATATGAGAGAGGGATGGAGGGAACATTCATCGTCTGTCAGTAAGGCACTTCCTATACAATTATCTGACTTACTCTTCACAACAATTTAAGTAAGAATTATTTTACAGATGAGAAAATGGAGGCTAAAAGGAGGTTTAGTAAATATTACACAAGAAAACACAGTTAATTTGATGGAGCAAAAAATAGAAACCCATAACTCTGTCCCCAGATTCTTTGTGCTTTCCATTGTCCTCTGCTTTTATTCGAACTAAGGACAGACAGAATGAAAGAGGCAATTTTTTAAAACAAATATAAAGATAAAGGTCTTCAAATGAGTCATTTGAACTGATAGAGGAAGCATGTCAGTTGATAGGAAGGTGGTAGACCAAGAGTGTGAATTCAAAAGCCTGAAATCGCCCTAACCTCTGCTCTCTCATCTGCCTCCTGCAAAAACAAAAACAATAGTATAAGTAAACTCTATTCCACCTACAGAATTTTCTTTTATCTTTAGAGTTTTATCCCTTTGAAATGAACTAATTCTAGCATAACTAAAACCGTAAGGCCAAGATGGCAAATATGCAATCACTCTTTCCTTTCACAGAAGGGAGACATTGTTCATATATCATGGCCCTTTTCCCCTCTAAAACCAGATATAGCCCCAGAATTCTTCTCAAAGCATCGTTCCAGGCAGCCCTTTCCAATGATGGGAATTAGAACTCAGAATGAAGCTTCTTTGGCAGGTTTATGCTCGGGGGCATCTGTTATCGCATAACGGTTTCAGTTCAGGTTCTAAACCTTGGCTGCCTGGGCTCAGACGCTAGCCCCACCACTTGCTAAAACTCTAAGTGAATTTGAATAATTAACTTAACCCCTCTGTGATTCCATTTTGTCTCTAACTTGGGGATAGTAAGGGTGTCTACTTCAGAAGGTTTTGCGAGAGTTAAAGGAGTTCAAATAAATGTAGTGCTTAGACTAGAACCTGGTACCCAGTAAACACTATATGCCTCAGCTGTTGCTGCTGTTGTCGTTTTTATTAAAACCAGATAGATGAGGTTTTGATAATTAGTTTTGGCAATAAACAGAGAGAGAAGGGGCTGAAGGTTTTGGGCAACTGAGCAAGAAGAGGGATAAAAGGAAATAGAGTGGAATAAGTCCTTTTTACGATTTTACTGTCTCAGTCCGGCTTATAGGGATGATTAAAGGGTAGTACATAGAGGCGTGGACCAGACCATCTCTTAAGGCCCTTTCTATCTCTCTAAATTCTATAAGAGTTTTGTAAAGAAAAAGGAAACTTATACAAGCCCCCTTATCTAAAACGTTTCAAATGTCCAACAACGAAGTATTTGGTTAAATATAAGCTCTGACCTGTACATACAATGAAATACTGAATGTCTCCATTAAAATGCATGTTTTAGAATCTTTGATAACTTAGGAAATATCTCATAATATATTAAGTTAAACAATAATACTGCAAATCATATATAAAATATGTTTGTGTTTTATAAAATATATACAGATATTAATATGTGAAAAATATTCTACATGTTTACTTGATGTATATATTGTCATATTACACATACCAATATAAAATATATAACTGGGCTTCCCTGGTGGCGCAGTGGTTGAGAATCCGCCTGCCAATGCAGGGGACACGGGTTCAAGCCCTGGTCCGGGAAGATCCCACATGCCGCGGAGCAACTGGGCCCGTGAGCCACGATTACTGAGCCTGCGCGTCGGAAGCCTGTGCTCCGCAACAAGAGAGACCGCGACAGTGAGAGGCCCGCGCACCGCGATGAAGAGTGGCCCCCGCTTGCCGCAACTAGAGAAAGCCCTCGCACAGAAACGAAGACCCAACACAGCCATAAATAAATAAATAAATAAATAATTTAAAAAAAAAAAAATATATATATAACTAAAACTATATATATGTAAAATATATACATATTCTATCCATAGGAAACATGGGTAGACATATACCAAAATGTTAACATGGCTGTATTTGGATGGTAGGATTATAGCTGATTCTTAGTTTTTATACATTATTGTATTTATCAAGTTTCCAGATAAGTATGTATTACTCTTATTTAAATTTATTTTATTTTAACTATATATTTAGCCTTGGTCAAAATGCCAATATTTGTCGGATAAAGCTGACATTTTTTACTTGGCCACAACAGGGTGTTAATTCAAAAGACATATCCTATTAGTAAAGGCAGAAATCAATAAAATAAAAGAATCAAGGTATTTCAACAAATTCATTCACATAATTTGCTTCACAAAAAATCCCAAGTTAATTCCTTTCTATATAATTTAGAGAAAAGTTATTTTTCCTAAATAATTGTGTCTAACTTACATTTCCTTGTATCAGACCAAAACCAATTTTTTAAAAAATCCTTTCCAAAGCCCACAAGTCAAGCACTGACTTCAAATAGTGCTTCCCAATTTTTGGCACAAAGGACTATTTATAACATCAGACACCCATGCTTCTAAACCAGGCTATATCCCACCACCTCTTGGCTCCGGTCCCCTAGAAAACAGAGCCTGATGTACAGTTTATGTGCTACCACTCCTATTCCCAGGACGGCAAGAGCCTGAGGGCAAAGGTGGAAGGGAGACAGTGAAGGAGAGAAAGCAAACACAAGGCGGTACATTACAGAGATGGCCGCAGCCCCACAAGAAGACCTAGTCCGTTGCTTTGCTGCACAGACTTCTCTGAAAAGGCCATTGGAACCACTGAGCCTCAGAATTGATCAAGGGGAGGATGAGAGAAGGATTTGTGTTCTGGCCCTCTTCTGTTTCCTGTCCAAGTGAGCTGCACAGAGCACCACCTCCCCCTGTACTCCCGGGTTGTGTTTCCACCCCACTGGGGCAGCTGCCGGGGAAGCCAGATCTCCTGTCCCATAGCAAGTACTGCCTCGGAACCCGGCAGTGGCAGCAGGAGCCAGAGCCCTTGTGAGACACTCAGTCAGACAAGGATGCCTGAGGAGTCCTCACCCACAACAGACTGAGATAGCAGGGGACAGCAAGTGGCCAGGGTTCCTCCCTGAGCAAGTTGCAAAGGCCTGAGGGGCAAGTGGGGCGACGTGAGTCGGGGAGATGCATAAGTGCATATGGTGCCCCCACTAGGCCTGGCCCACCAGCCTCAGGCCACAGTTTCTTCATTTTCCACAGTCCTTAAGAATGAAACAACCACTGCTAAAATGAGGGTTTCATGGAAACTGCTTTGAACTAAGTCAACTTCACCTACCAGGTGTGACTTGGCAAGTCACCTTCTCTGGAATTTCTCAGTAGAATTTTACTGTATTCACCTTCAATAATGTTCTCCTCAGTAAATTCTTCTTCAAATATTAAAAGAATGACATGTTGCCACTGAAATCATGAAATAATGCAAAAGGAAAATTAATAAGCTCACTCCCCTACTTAGTCCCCTTCTGTGTCATAACCGATATTTACAGCCCAGCCTTCATGTACATGTTTTGTCAGCACAGAGAAAGATGTGGAAGGAAGAGGTCCAGCCTGTATGAGCCTTCTATTATTTTCTTCTTATTCACGAGAAATTATAACACCAAGTTACTCTAAAATTTGTTTTTCTTACTTAATTATACATCAGAGATTTCCCTCTAGGCAAACACGTACAGCTCTAACTCATTCGAGTACGGTCTTCAAATTAATCCTGAAACATTCTCTTTTAGTGACTGCAATTTTATTTTCCAATGTAAAATTATTTATTCTGTTTCATTAAAATTATCTCTAGATTATCTTCCTAACATAAAATAGAGGCAATATAGCATAGTGTCTAAGCATGCAGCCTCTGATGATAGAATGCTTGAGTGTAATTCCTAACTCCGCCACTTAGAAGCTGTACGGCAGGATACGTTTCTTAATGTCTCTGTGCTTCAGCATCCTTATCTGTAAAAGAGATTACAGTTCTTACCTCCTGAATGGTATTGGAGAATAAAATGAGTTAATACAACTAAAGCACTTAAGACAGTGCCTAGCACATAAGAAGCACTTGGAAGAACAAAATTGGAAGCATCATGCTACCTGATTTCAAACTATATTACAAAACTGTAGGAATCAAAATAGTATAGTATTGGCATAAAAACAGGCACATAGATCAATGGAACAGAATAGAGAGCCCAGAAATAAACCCATGCATATGTGGTCAATTCATTTACAGCAAAGGAGCCAAGAATGTACAATGGGAAAAGGACAGTATCTTCAATGAATGCTGTTGGGAAAACTGGACAGCCACATGCAAACAAATGAAACTGGACCACTATCTTACACCATACAAAAAAATTAACTCAAAATGGATTGAAAACCTGCACGTAAGACCTGAACCATGAAACTCCTAGAATAAGAAGCTTTTGGTAAATGTTAACTATTACTGTTATAAGTACTAGCATCTCATGGTGCCTACATAAACAGAAACACACCCATTTAACAAAGAAACAAAGGTCAATTGAGGGACTTCCCTGGTGGTCCAGTGGTTAAGAATCTGCCTTCCAAGCAGGGGATGTGGGTTCGATCCCTGGGCGAGGAACTAAAATCCCACATGCCACGGGGCAACTAAGCCTGCACGCCACAACTAGAGAGCCCAGGTGCTGCAACTACTGAGTCTGCGTGCTCTGGAGCCTGTTCACCACAACTAGAGAGAAGCCCACGTGCTGCAACAAAGAGCCCACACACTGCAATGAAAGAGCCCGTGCGCCGCAACTAAGACCCGACACGGCCAAAAATAAAATAAATAAATAAATAAATATTTTTAAAAAGTGAATCGAGCCCTACTATATGTCACATTCTAAGTATATAAGGACAACTAACACAAGGTCTCTGCCCCTGAAGAATGATGAAGAAGATAAATACAAAGGCAGGTAAATCACAGTATCACACGATAGATGGCCTAATAACAGTAGAAACCAACAGCTGTGAGGCTCCGTGATGGGAGTGAGTAACTGTGTCTCAAGAAACACTTCAGGCCTGAGATGGGTCTTGAAAGATGAGTAATAGGAATTTGCAAGTCAGAGTGGTAGCATTGGAGTGGGTGTTCTGAGTCAAGGAAGCAGTATACACAAAAATGAAAATATTCCTCTAGGCAGCTGACAGCATGTTCCATGGGGAGATAGTAAGATATCACAATTTTCTTCCTATTTTCCAAAATGTCACATCTCACTAGCTCAAACCAGAGCATTTGGTCATCTGTCAATAGGCACTTTGCAAAATGTTTTGGTTCCAGTGACTCACCACCACCATAGACTAATCAACTACTATGACTCATTTCAACCCTCTTGGAATTGTTGCTCTGCAAAGCATATCTCTACATGAAACATGCCAAGTGAGTGACTAAATACTCTTGTTAAGGACTACACCAGAGAGTCACTAAGCATAACTGTCACACTTGCTAGAGTCTGTGCTCCAACGCTGATTTCTGTACTGCCAGGGGATTTGTTAGGGAGCAAGAAACTGACACTGAGCCTAAGCAAAAGGTATAGATGAGCAGTCTCCAAATGAGGCAAGGAGTTTCATCTGGCTACTTTTTGATGTGGGCACAAGGCACTATGAAGCAAATACTGCAATGGCACAATTTAAAAGCCAAAGACTCACAAGTAATTATTAACGTTGATGATTCCCTTCTGTCTCCATGACTTCATATAGTCAGAAGGGATGAAGAATTTGAGAAAAGCCTGTTCATCTAAAGTGTATGATTTTTTGATCATTTAGAATCAGACTTTTCTGTTTTTAGGGTATGTGGACCACATCACTGTTAAGTAACTGTCTTACAAGAAAATATAAAGAGGTGAAAGATATTTTTAAAATATATATGTTGTCTTAGCTTCGTTAAAATTCAAGACTCAGAAAGCGTTCAGAACAAGAGGAGCTTATTATAGTATTGACAGCATAGAAGTAATGATACCGAACAATTGGAAACAACCTAAATGCCCATCAGTAGAGGAACATATTAATACAAAATGGAATAATCAACCAGGAAACACTACGAAGCAGTTGAAGCAATTGAATCTGGATCAACTTCAAAAATGTGATGCTGAAGACAAACATGCAAGATGGAGAATACGTACATATGATGCTGTTTTTAAAACACAAAAAATGTTACTACATACTTATATGTAAAATATGGGTTGGAAGTATATAAACAAACTCAATAGGGTCGTTTTTCTGGGAAATGAGGAAGGGAATGGAAAATGATGTTGGGGGCATGATGAAGATTAAAGTAAACTTAGCTTTATCTTTAAGGTTAAAAAAAGACAGTGAAATGTTGACCGTTATGACTTTCCTGTAATTTTTCACTTTTAACTAAAAATATGTGATTCTTTCTTCTGCTTTACAGCTTACTTTGCATCTTCCTATTTTCTTTACTATCAGAGATATAAATCGATCCTACCATTTGAACTTCAGACATGGACACTAAGTACAACTTTTTATATCAGAGTTCAATTAGAAAAACAGAAACTACTCTGTGCATTTCAAACAGAAAAGAATTAGTACATTGAAGTAGATGCTTTCAAAACCACTGGAGGAGCTGGGAGTAAAAGTTGCAGGGGTTGGGGGATCATTAGCCTTCAGTATTTAGGTGTAGTTTTGGTCCAGAGAATCAGCAGGTTCCTGCTGCTGCCCATTGGTCTAAAAACTGCAGGAAACCACTGCTAAAAGTCACAGCTGCCTGCAGCCCTGGGGAGGGTAGCTGGCAGGGAATTATAGTAGGCAACTGCAAAAACCCACATTTGCTGAAGTTCACACACCTGCCCCTGATGCCTGAGGAAATTTCCTTTACCTTCTAAATCTCATATGAATGCATCTCGTTTTCATTATTTAAATTGAATCCAAACCTCTGCTGGAAAGGGAGTCTGGAGATGTAAACCACAGTCTTCTCAGCTCCAGAGGTACAGGGGCTAGCACAGAAAAGGATGGAAATAATGCAAAGTGCCAAGACAATATGTGGAATGCCTTTATTTTGTAAAAAGCTCAGACATTCAGTTCTTTACTTCAGTCACCATTTTTTCTTAGCCGGGGTTAAGAATAAATAAATAAGTGCTTCACTAACCATTTATCCTGGGTGATCAAATCAGCAAGGAGCCATCCAGTGACAACCCCCGCCCCCAGCCAGAACAGAGTCTTTCTTCTTACCAAGAGTTATAGACCACCTCTTCTCTCTGTGAAGCAAAACTGATTACTAATAAAGCAAGCTTTCCTCTGTCTTAAAATAGGCAAATCCTATATCTTTCCATATTGCCAAATAAATGATGTTATTGTGTCTGCTGACCCAGTGCTGAAGAGCACACAAAAGCAGGATGGCATCAGGGTTTGGTGGAAAGGACACTGAATCCATAGTCCAGAGACCTATATTCTGTTTCCAGCCTTACCACTCACTAGCTAAGAAACATTGGGAAAATCAGTTAGTATTCCTAGAAAGATGAAGTATATCATTACTCAGTGTTTCCCAGCTCTCTAACTCAGCTCTCAAGTTATACTGTTATAGCAATGCAGTAAAACTAAATGTCACTCTTATATGCCATCATTCTCACCTTATCACAATTAATCCAGACTCTAATACCATATTTTTCTTGCAGAGAATGAGTAGTTAAATATTAGTTCCTCTTGGCACTTATAAACTGAATACATCAGATGTGACTTCTAAACCCTGATGAAATACTAGATCTAAGTAACCATCATCAGTGGTTGCTAAAATGATTGGGTAAAAGGCTGATGGTGAACTTTATAACAGATAATCAAGTTAACAATATCTTAATGCATTGATCATTCTTAACATCACAAAAAGAGAGATGTGTAGACACTATGTGTTTCTAGATGGAATGTCCTAAGTACACAACTCTGCCTATGAAATATTAGTGTCCTCTTCCTCCTCCCATCAAATCTGCTTAGGCTTCTAGATCTAAATACAAGATTACAAGAAATACAGACTACAGAAATACTGGATTATAGGAAATACAGAGAAAGAAGTAAGATATTAAATATCAGTAAAATCCAGCAAATGGAAAATTCTATAGGACAATTTCTGTAGGAAGAAAATTGTGTAGGAAGAAATGCAAATGAAGCATATCTTCAAAAAATAAATGGCAAGGTAGAAATGAGAGCAGAAAACTATAGATTAAGAGAAACTTAATAGTTATATCAGCCAGATTCAATGGGTGAAACTTGTTTATATTTGGGACTCAAACAAGCCAATAGTAAAATAAAACATTTATGAGATAATAGAAGAAATGAACATTGACTAAGTATTTGATAATATTAAGGAATTATTGTTAATTTTAGGGGGGTGAAATGGCCTTATGGGTTGCTTTTACTTTGTTATTGGAGTTTTGTGCTATTTTGGATTTTATAAATCCTTAGAGGGGTGGGGAAATAAGGTGCTGACCTAAATAACTTTGGAAATGAGTGAAGACTGTAAGACTGAAGATGAAAGAAATTATACATAAGAACTATATTTTAGTTGATAACGTTGTTTCCATGGAGGTTGGGTTAACATTTTGGAAACCATTATACATGTATACGGGAATTAAATTACCATATAAATGGATGGCAGATGGCAAGAGCCAGGCTTCTCACTGATGGAGGGGAGATTACAAAGGGGAAAAAGCCTGAATGGGTTTATGTGGTATTGAATTAGAGTTGGAGACATCACTATGAATTCATTTTTAGCTTAATCTATATACAGATGGTTACATATAGAAATACTTATTGATATGTGTATACACAGGTGTACTTCTTTGCTCTGTCAGCTGAGAGAACCTTGAAGCAGTGACACCCCAGTAGTGATGATTACATCTAGCACCCAGTTCTAGTACCGTCCCCCAATAAAGGAACGAGAAATGACTGATTCTGGGACTGGGGCTGGAAATACACAATATGGGCCTAAAGCATAGTAAGGAAGTGCTCAAAAAACAGTCATCACATAAAAAAACCCCACAGTGATGGCTCTATGTCAAAGGGACACAGGAACCTACTGAAAGAGCTCCCAGTGGCTAAAATTGGAACAATTGGAGCAACAAATAAATAAGTTAGTATGGGATTGTAACTCAAGATATAAGACAAATACCTATGAGTACATACTGCTATAAATAAATGATTGAATAACTAAGTAAATAGGAGAGAATGGACAAACCTCCCAGCCAAATTCCAGACAATCTACGTAGATATTTCCTTTCAAGAAGGTGGAACATAATTCCCCTCTCATTATGTAGACTGCACAGAATGTCGTCCTTTCGAAGAGTACAGTAGGGAAATCGCGGGGGAAGAGTAGCTTTACAGTGAAGGAAATTGACAGCAGTATGTCAGCCAGGTGACCAAGGTTAACCTCTATCGCGATACATGGTTTTAAAAGTATACACCAGTGATATGATGTGATAAGAAGGGCGCTTCACCTCTGTAGTTTTCTTCCCCAAATTCCATGGTCCCAGTCTACTTCTGAGAAAAACATCAGACAATTCCCAATTAAGGAATATTCTGCAAAAATACTTTGACCAGTATTAAAAAAAAAACAGGGAAAATTTGAGAAACTGTTGCAGTCAAGAGGAGTCTAAGGACACATGATAACTAAGCATAATGCAGTGCCCTGGATAAGATCCTAGAACAGAAAATGGACATTAGGTAAAAACTAAAGAAATCTGGGGCTTCCCTGGCCATCCAGTGGTTAAGACTCCATACTTCCACTGCAGGGCTGTGGGTTCAATCCATGGTCGGGGAACTAAGATCCACATGCCGCGCGGTGCAGCCAAAAAAAACAAAAAACAAAAACTAAAGAAATCTGAAAAAACTGTGGACACTAGTTAATACAAATGCATCAGTATTAACTCAGTAATTGTGACAAATGTACCATACTAATGTAAAATAATAATAGGGGAGACTGTCATAGGGTATATAGAAACTCTGTGTACTATGGAAACTCTCTGCACTATCTTTGCAAATTCTCTATAAATCTAAAACGCTTCCAAAATAAAAGGTTTAATTTTTCTAAAAAAAGTAATGTACAGGAAACAAAAAGTCCTAGAGAATCATTCTGAAGTGCAATGTCTAGTACTTGCCTTAAAATAATCCACTTGGTGGTGGAGGGATTGGAGATAGTGCAAAATGGGAGGAAGCATACATAAAACAAGATTAGCCAAGAGATTATAATTGATTTAGCTGAAATTGAGTATGCCAGGGGTCACTATTTTTCTGAAGTAAAAGTCATGTTTCTATATTCCCTGTAACAGGAACCACTGATCAGCATTTATTCATGTAACAGTGGGAAGATGAATGAAGTGTGGATTTTTTGGTCAAGGGTAGCCACCTGTTTCTCAGTAAACATTTGGTATTCAGGGTAAGGGAATATAGCATCATGTCCTGGACATAGTAACTGCCTGGTGCATCTGAGTCTAATACACTGAGCTTTCTCACCCAGCAGATCATGGCCATGATGCTTTTAAACCATGTAAAGGACTCCTATCTCAAAGAACAACATGGACATTCATTTACCCTGGAATCTGGTTGAAATTCCAGAAGATCCAGGGGAAATCAATTTGATTTTTATTTCATGAGAAATTTTCTATCATGAGTCTTAATCAAATTAATACACTCTAACATATTTCCTGCAACATACATATTTTATAAGTTTTATTTTAACCTTTACAGTGAAATCCAGGTAAAAATATTAATGCAAGATAGTGATATCCAGTGAATCTACCTAATGGAGAAAATTCTTCTGTTTTTATGACCTCTGTCTGGACAGCTGTAAGTTTCTCAGTCGTTGAAGTTCCTTGCTCTTTTGACATAAAATATTTCTAAAGTAGCATTTCTATATGTTGCAGAATGATTCACTATTGATAAGGGTAGAGCAACTTGCTTCATGGTTCAGGTAAGAGAATATATTTTAAATAAAACAATATAATTTATTATGCTAACTCTGTTCTCTCATATTTACCTTTTTTTTTTTTTTGTAAAGGCATGGCTTAAAACAGATTTATTCTGAACATTCAGTTAAATGTGTATTTCTTCTATAGGAAATAATTAAATTAATAAAATTTAGCGCTGCAGTCTTCGTCAAATGCTTTGGTGAATTAATATAAAATAACGCCTAAATGACCTTTTTGGAAGACATAACCAGCAGAATCAGGAGACAGAATAATGTAGTGCTGTTCTGTGCAAAATGCACTCCACACAACTCTAGTCTGTGGAGTGTTACTCTCTATTATTTGCTGAGGTGGGGGAAAGTCCTGAAGTCAAACAAGTTTAGAAAACATTGTATTAAACAAGTTATTTACTGCAGGACTTTAACATGCTGGTGGATGTCATGAATCTTAAAGAGGGGAAGATAGCCTGCAGCATTTCTTAGATTAATTTGACCACAGAACACTTTTCTTTTTCCTGAGTCACCTTATAGCAGTGCCTTTATAGTGAAAGGGGTAAAGTGCAGGGTGGGGAAGGGAGGTGGCACTAGCTCTGGAGGCATGGCAAGTTCAGCCTGCAGTGGAATTCGGACTCTGTCCTTTCAAATAGGATAATGTCAGGTAAGTGGTCCATTCTAAGCTTCATCTTAATCTTTAAGATGATATTCACCTTCAAATAAAGGTGATAATATCTAATTTGCATGGTTTTCATAGGGGTTACAAACAATTTAGATGAGTTCTATTTTAGGTTATGATGTAAAAGTCTATAGAAAATTATAGCTCTCACTGTAGGGGGAAAATGGATAAACTGAAAAGAAGAAAAAATGGATGCCAAAAAGTCTAAAGGAATTAACTTCCAGACAGGGAAGAACCTTTTCCTCCCTAGTAGCATCTGCTAATCTTGGGATAAGTAGATAATTGAGCTTGCCATGAGAAAAGGGATTCTTCTTCCAAGGGAAAGGAAAATCTAACAGCGTCTATAATAGCCACAGTAGCATGAGTGATATATTTGAATCTAGAGGAATCCACAAAAGAATAAGCAGCTCTCCCCACCAGTCAGTCTTTGCCCATGAGACTTTTGATGAATGCTGGCCAGCTTGGGCAGCTGAGGCACTAGGTTGGAAAGGTGGAGAGAGCTCCCCATAGCGTGAGTGATTAAATCTCCAAGTCAGATCGGGGGAGCAGCTGTACTAAAAACAGGACAGATCTCATTCTCAACACATTTGAAGCCAGATGGGAACCAAAGCAACCTAAAGCTGTAATCCATTCCCCTCCCAACTCAATTCCTGATGGATGTGAAGTGATTAGTCCCTCAAACTTGCTGCCTGGTAAAGGAAAATGTGCCCACCTGAAAAGAAATATAGTTATGTCAATATCTACAGGTTTTTAATACAACTTCCAGAATAAAATTTTAAAAATTAACAATAAAAAAGGACATGCAAAGAAGTAGGAAAACGTAACTTGTAATCAAGAAAATAATAGAAGTAAAACTAGAGATGACCCAGATGTTGGAACTGAAAGTAGATATAAGTATATGTATGGCTGATTCACTTTGCTGTACAGCAGAAACTAACACAACATTGTAAATCAACTATACGCCAATAAAAAAATTAATTTTAAAAAAGAAGCAAGCTAAAATAAACTATTATAAACATGTTAAATAAAGGAAAAGATGGACAAAGTGGCTGAAAATATGAAGAATTTAAGCAGAGAAATGGAATCTCTAAAAAGAACTAAATGAACTTTCTAGGACTATACAGTGTACAAAATTAGGATTTCATGGAATGAGTCAGTGAATTCAAAGACAACTCAAAATAAATTATTCAGACTGAAGCACAGATAAGAAAAATAATTTTCAAAAAGAAAAAAACAGTGTTAAATGGTCTAACCTGCGTTCTGGAGCTCTAGAAGAGGAAAAAAAGAATGGAGAGAAGGAATATTTAAAGAGATAATGTCTCTGGATTTTCCAAAACTGATGAAAGACATCACCACAGATACAAGAAGCTCAGTGAACCCCAAATAAGATAAATACAAAGAAAAAACTCCCAAAAACATCATGATTAACTGCTCAAGACTGAAGATAAAAGGAAATTTTAAAAGTAGCCAGAGGAAAAAAAAAAGATGTCATCAAGGGAACAATTATACAAATGGTGGAAGCCAAGAGACAATTAAATGACATCTTCAAAGTGCTAGAAAAAAATAAGAAAGAAAACTGCCAACCTAGAGCTCTTTACCCAGTGAAAATATCTTTCAGAAGTAAAGGTTAAATAAAGACATTTTCAAGCAAAGCAAAGCGGAGGAACATTTTGCCAGCAGATCTGCAATACAAAACATTCTAAAAGGAGTCCTTCAGAATGAAAGGAAATGATTACAAATGGAAGCATGAAATTTTTAAAAAGAATGAAAAGCTCCAGAGAGGATAAACATACGGATAAATGTAAAAGACTAATTCATTTAAAACTTTTTAGAAGACTAGTGACTATTTAAAACAACAAAAATAATTTTAAAAATAAGATGTGGTAGAGTTTATAACATAGGTTGAAGTAAAATACATGACAATAAAAGCAAAAAGAGTAGTCATAAGGGCAGTTTTAGAGATAAAAGCTTTTTATATTGCTTATGAAGTGGTAAAATGCTACTTATAGACTGTAATAAGTGTAGATTATGCATTTTATAATCTCTAGAGCAGTGGCTTTCAAAGTACAGTCCCCAGACCAGAAGTATCAGCATCACATAGAAACTTGTTAGAAGTGCAAAGTATTGGTTCCTATTCCAGACCTACTTAATCAGAAACTCTGGGGGTTGAGCCCAGCAATCTATGTTTTGAATAGCTGTCCAGATAATTCTAATGCAAACTAAAATTTCAGTACCTCTGTGCTAGACCTGGAAAGACAACAGAGAGGAAATTCTTCTCAATGGTAGACCTGTGAACAGTGCAATTGCTCATTGTCTTTGGGTGAAAGGAGAAGTGATCCAAGGTGAGGATATATATAAATCCCTGGGCAGCATCCAATGGCCTGACTGTCTGGCTGGGGAACTGGAAGATGAGAAACAAGGAGTCTTGTGGATAGACATATGGGTGACAGCATGAAGTGTGAAAACTCATGCATTATATGTGAATACTGACCAGAAAGCATCTACCACAGAAAAAGCCCTGAACAACCAAGGAGACAAAATGAATAGTGACTTGACATTAGCCAGTCTTTGTCATCGGTCACCCAGAGCAAGCAGGATAGACACACAAACAGAGCAAACATGGTGGTAGAAACAGAAGTTATGTGTGAGCCCAAGAGCATGGACCCCACTTACCGAGACCAATCTAGCTACTGCTGCCTTTGAATATCCAACTTGTCAGCAACAGAGACCACTAGTGAACCCCCAATATGGCATTATTCCTCAAGGAAGTCAACCAGCCACTTAGTAGCAAGTTGACTACACGGAACCCCTACATCCTGGAAAGGCCAGCCATTCATCCTCACAGGGATACACACACACATTCCAGAGCCCCAGCCAGTACTACACTCAGGGGCCTATGGAGCATCTCAACCACAGGCCTGGAAACCCACACGAGGCATCCAACCAGGAGACCTACTTCACCATGAAGAAGATGTGGGAGTGAGCCCATGACCATGGAATCCACTCATCACTTCAGTATTGCACCATCCAGAGGGAGCCAGCTTCACAGAATACTAGAACCACCTCTTCTTGAGAAGCAAGAGACCTTTTGTCATTTTTACTCACTCTATTGACATATTTTGCCATGGAGATGCAAGACGTAGAGAATAATGATATACAGAGAGAACAGAATGAAGTAATGACATAGACAGCAGCAGACACAAGACACTGAGAGTATCCTGATAGATGTCTAGCTTCCAGTTCTTGTATTGGCCACAGTCCATAAGACATCTCTGTTTCCTGACAATAAATTACCATCACCCCCTATTTTTTGCATAAACATGCCTGACTTGGCTTCTATTACTTGCAACTAAAGGATCGTGTCTAATACAATGAATTCTAGAGGCAAACTTTGCACATGAAGAACTTCCAATAAATTATACAATTGTCCCAAAATGGAAAGAACTTCTCTTATCATTTTTAGATTTCAACATCTGTGTGTAAAATAGACTTCGCCTGTTATAAGTAGGCCCCTGACCCTCTGACAAATATCAGGAAAAGTATGATACGGAAAATGGAATTCTTTCAACTGTTTAGCAAATAAAAAATAAGAATGAGTCCCTAACTGTGCAATGATATACCAAAAGAAGATCTGCAAGAATATATAACATTTGAGGAGAAAAAAATAACAGATCTAGATTCAGAATTTGTTAGAAACCTGAAAAAAATCTTACAATTTGTTTTTTATTAAATTAATGCACCAAAAAAAGGCTAAAAGTTAAGTATTTGGGGTACAAAACAGAAGAAAAAGATAGCAAATAAAGTATGCTTTGAATGTACATTATTATTAACTGGCTGAAATGAAAACTGAAAAAAATCTCAAAACAAAAAAGACAAAATTCTTTGTTTTACTTTCTCTTGATATCCCTGCCAACAATGCCCTCTAGTGGTAAAGTAAGTAGGCACTGAAGAATGGAAAAAATGAAACATAACTAAGCATTGCTTACTTGTTTATGTTCAAACTCATTGCTAAGATTTTCATGAAAATATGAACTTTTACACTTCCAGTTGGTAACTGAATGTTATATTTGGCAAGAAAATGAGTCTTTACAAAGTATCACAGCATATACCTTACAGCACAAGTATTTCAAAGCCAATTTTCCCCTGTGGTTTCCCTGAACATATGCCAAACAGCACATGAAAATAGCCATCTGTAATGTCTTAGAGGGGCATTTCTGGGTCACAACTTCCAATGTGTACCTTAAAAGAAAGTAAAATCTACTTTTATTGAGGATGAAATCAATCTCTGAAATACTTCTGCTTTTAAACCCAATTACCTTCAAGAATTATAGCTTCAGACAACAAATGACTCTTGTTACCACTTTCAAGATCTTATCTGAATTCTGAGCTCATCAACTAGACAAAATCCCTTTGCTTGAGAATTCTTCAAACTACAGCTCTCAACTGCTGGGGTGAGCCAGTCAAAACAACAGTTACCGTTATGGGAATGAAATTTCTCCAACCCAGGCTCAGCAAAGAGCTTCCCAAAGGAACTTCAGCTGAAGGAAGAGAAAGAAGACACTGTACATAGTTTACTCTCCCCTAATTCAAACCACCCAATTGCTGGCTCTAGTCTCTGGCTCAAGAGTTCTTTGTCTCTGCAAATTGTTCTCCTTTCTCTCCGCTCCAAGCCTCCTTTCCTCACACCTTCCAACTATCCTATGCTCCCTTCAGTAACTAATTATGTGTGTGATTTTGAGAGACACTTAGACCCTTTTGTGATAACTATATACTTGCATGAGAATATTTGCTCTGATGCTCTGAATGACTTTCACTAAGGCAATCTGTTCTGAGATTTCATTTACTTAAATAGAAAGAAACACATCCTCGGATAGCTATGCTGTGCGTTGATAAGGGCCATTAATATTAATATTAATTCCCTTAGAAAGACTGAGATGACCACATTCCGTGAATGCTAAACATTTCCTGGGTCTGCATTGATAAAATGGAATCCAAGTACTAGAAATAAGTGTTTGAAGAACTCTTGCCTTTATGAGACTTTAGACAAAATCTCATGAGGCAACTTGAACTTCAATAACATTTTCTCCGTTACCATTGCTGATGTACTAGAAATACCTCAGCTTTTGGAGTCAGATGACTGGCCCAGGTGTAAACCCCATCATTACCATCGACTTGGCTGTACTTTTCAGTAATTAATGTATAGAAACCACTTAAGAATTTTTGGGAGGACTCACAAGATAATTAGCTGACAATTTCACCTGCACCTAGCACTAGGACAAATGAAAAAATACTATATGCTGCCATTACAAGATGGCAGCATATTGTACTGTGTTTCACCAAATATGCTCTTGAGAATGATCCCTAATTTATTTGACCTTGCAACTCTTTTTTTCTCAGAGCATTTCAGGAAACCAAGGTATGAAAAAACTCTTTAAGAACTGGTAGTTTCTCTGGAAACTTTCAACTTCAAATGTTACCCCTTAAATTTTCTCAGTTGCACTAGCCACATTTCAAATGGCTACCTATTGGACAGTGCAGAATTGAACATTCCATCATTACAGAGTGTTCTATAGGACAGCACTAGTCTATAGGACAGTCTATAGTCTAGAGTTTTCCTTCTAACCTTGTAATCATATTCAAACTCCAACCCTTAAAAATATTCACAAAATACGAACTTTACAGTAGAGAAAACTGTTAAGCAACTCCTTACCTGAGTGATCGAAGATAACAACCCAATAATGTTCCAAATAGACATCATGTACCCCCTGTAATACACATTAAGAAGAACACAACATCTCATGTGGTACTTCTGCCAACAATATATAACCTGAGTCTAATCATGAGGAAACATCAAACACAAACTTAAAGATATCCTATAAAACAATTGGTATGTATCTTTAAAATATCAAGGCCATAAAAGACAAAGAAAGACTAAAGAACTGAGCCAGATTAAAGGAAAATAAAGAGACATGACAACTAAATACAATGCATGCTCTTTGGATAGATCTTTAGCCAGGGAAAAGAATAACTATAAAGGAAATTATTAGGGCAACTGATAAAATTTGAATATGGACTTTGGTTAGATAGCAGTATTATGGACATGTTAAGTTTATTGATTTTGATTATTATAAGGTAGTCACATAAGAGAAAGTCCTTCATCTTAAGACATATTACGTTGAAGTACTTCAGAGCAAAGAAGAACTCTCTGAGTTCCAAATGAAATGGAGATAGCATACCCTACCCTCTCTCTCCCACTGAAAGCAACTAAGCCCCTTGGAAAGGATGTATGGAGGACTTTGAAAAGGAAATGGTAGCAGGTAGATTGGGAAAGACAAACAGATATCTGAGAGCCACTAAACTGGGGGTGAGTTTCTGTCTTCCTGAAATCTAGTTTCTCCCAGCCTGGACTCAAAGGCAACCTAAAATCCAGAATTATGTACCAGAGCAGATGGAAAGTGCTCCCAAAACAGTCCTCTCTTTCTTGTCCAAGGAGCAGGAAAATGGCCTCTTATGGGTCAGAAAGATCGAGGGAAATCCTCTGCGTTTTTCTTTCCCTCTCTTGCCCCAGCCCCTGGGTAATCCTACAGTGACGCAGAGGCAACAATAGCAGAACAAATGCCTAAAACTTAGAGAGAGGAAACCCTTGTCTCTGACCAGAGGAACCATTGATCCAAGAGTGTAAGGGGGAATCCCTGTTGTTCTTTTCTCTCTGATCTCTCACTACTTGGTCCCAGTAGCAGACACAGTTGTGGGAAGAGCATAACAGACCAGGGAAATGAGAGCCATGGCTTTCTAGTTAGAAGACCAGGAAGGGGATGCCTAAGAGCAGGAAAGATTTCCCTGGGAGAAATCATAGAGAGAAGGAAGTTCCAGAAAGCAATGCCTTCAAACTATGTATGAACTCTTGGGCTCATCTCTGAGTTCTGCATATATGGACCTGACCCTAAATAAACAGCATTAAGAACTGATGTACAAGATGGACCACTGCCTAAGACCCAGACTGGTCACTGGTTGTTACACACATGAGACAGACACAAGTAGCACAGCAAAGGCTTTGAAAACTGCACTGATGTTGGAGTCACAGCCAAAAGGAGGCAGGCTAAGAACTTGCAAGCTAAACCTAAACTGTTCAATTGCCTACTACACAGATTTAAACAAAACCTAAAATCCCATAACATAATATTCAAAATATCCAGGATCAAATCCAGAATTATTCAACATATAAAGAATCAGTAAAATCTTGACATTTCTCAAGGGAAAAGACAATCAACATCCAAGAACAAAAATGTTGAAATTAGACCAAGATTTTAAAATGGTTATTAAAATCATTCTCTAATCAGTAAATGCGAAAACTCTTGAAACAGATGAAAAAATAGAAAGTCTCAGGAGAGAAATAGAAGGTATAAAAATAGAGCCAAAAGAAAAGGTTAGAACTGGAAAAATACAATGACTGAAATAAAAAACTTACTGGATGGGCTCACTAACAAACTTCAAGATATCAGTAAAAATTATCCAATCTGAACAATAGGGGTTTTAAAAGTTTTTGTATAAGCAGAACCTAAAGGACCTATAGGACAATACCAAAAGGTCTAAGCTTTGTGTCATTGGAGTCTCCAAAGGAGAATAAAAGGAATCATGTAGAAAAATACTTAAAGAAATAAATGGTTTTAAAATGCCCAAATTTGGCAAAAGATAAACTTGCAGATTCAAGAAGCTCAGTGAACCTCAAACAGAATAAACAAAAAAACAATACCCAGATAATACCATAGCCAAACTGCTAAAAACAAAAGACAAATAAAATATCCTGAAAGCAGCCAGAGAAAAATGGTACCTGATATATAGGGGAATGATGATCCAAATCACTTCATATTTCTCATTAAAAACCATGAGAGGAAGGACCTTCGAGATGGCGGAGGAGTAAGATGTGGAGATCACCTTCCTCCCCACAAATACATCAGAAATACATCTACACGTGGAACTGCTCCTACAGAACACCCACTGAACGCTGGCAGAAGACCTCAGACCTCCCAAAAGGCAAGAAACTCCCCACGTACCTGGGTAGGGCAAAAGAAAAAAGAAACAACAGAGACAAAAGAATAGGGCTGGGACCTGCACCAGTGGGAGGGAGCTGTGAAGGAGGAAAGGTTTCCACACACTAGGAAGCCCCTTCGTGGGCGAAGACTGCGGGTGGCGGAGGGGGGAAGCTTCGGAGCCACGGAGGAGAGCGCAGCCACAGGGGTGCGGAGGGCAAAGCAGAGAGATTCCCACACAGAGATTCCCACACAGAGGATCGGAGGCGACCAGCACTCACCAGCCCGAGAGGATTGTCTGCTCACCCGCCGGGGCAGGCGGGGGCTGGGAGCTGAGGCTCGGGCTTCGGTCGGATCGCAGGGAGAGGACTGGGGTTGGCGGTGTGAACACAGCCTGAAGGGGGCTAGTGCGCCACAGCTAGCCGGGAGGGAGTTTGGGAAAAAGTCTGGACCTGCCGAAGAGGCAAGAGACCATTGTTTCCTGGTGTGCAAGGAGAGGGGATTCAGAGCACGGCCTAAAGGAGCTCCAGAGATGGGCGTGAGCCGCGGCTATCAGCACAGACCCCAGAGACGGGCATGAGATGCTAAGGCCGCTGCTGCAACCACCAAGAAGCCTGTGTGTAAGCACAGGTCACTCTCCACACCTCCCTTCCCAGGAGCCTGTGCAGCCCACCACGGCCAGGGTCCCGTGATCCAAGGACAGCTTCCCTGGGAGAACACACCGCTCACCTTAGGCTGTTGCAACGTCACGCTGGCCTCTGCCGCCGCAGGCTCGCCCCACATTCCGTACCCCTCCCTCCCCCTGGCCTGAGTGAGCCAGAGTCACTTAATCAGCCACTCCTTTAACCCCTCCTATCTGGGCTAAGAACAGACGCCCTCAGGCGACCTACATGCAGAGGCGGGGCCAAATCCAAAGCTGAACCCCGGGAGCCGTGCTAACAAAGAAGAGAAAGGGAAATCTCTCCCAGCAGCCTCAGGAGCAGCGGATTAAAGCTCCACAAACAACTTGATGTACCTGCATCTGTGGAATAGCTGAATAGACAATGAATCATCCCAAAATTGAGGCGGTGGACTTTGGGAACAACTGAAGTCTTGGGGTTTGCTGTATATGACTGACTAGTTACTGATTTTTATGTTTATCTTAGTATAGTTTTTAGTGCTTGTTATCATTGGTGGATTTCTTTATTGATTTGGTTGTTCTCTTCTTTTTTTTATTTTTTATTTTAATAACTTTATTTTATTTTTTTCTTCCTTTTTTTCTCCCTTCTCTTCTGAGCTGTGGCTGACAGGATCTTGGTGCTCCAGCCAAGTGTCAGGCCTGAGCCTCTGAGGTGAGAGAGCCGAGTTCAGGACATTGGACCACCAGAGACCTCCCAGCCCCATGTAATATCAATCGGTGAGAGCTCTCCCAGAGATCTCCATCTCAATGCTAAGACCCAGCTCCACTCAACAACCAGCAAGCTCCAGTGCTGGACACCCCATGCCAAACAACTAGCAAGACAGGAACACAACCCCACCCATTAGCAGAGAGGCTGCCTAAAATCATAATAAGTTCACAGACACCCCAAAACACACTACCGGATGTGGTCCTGCCCACCAGAAAGACAAGATCCAGCCTCATCCACCA
The DNA here is from genome assembly GCF_965194805.1 of Balaenoptera borealis. NCBI lineage: Eukaryota > Metazoa > Chordata > Mammalia > Artiodactyla > Balaenopteridae > Balaenoptera > Balaenoptera borealis. The sequence goes on along the minus strand of NC_138870.1, from coordinate 21,776,889 downwards.
GAACACAGGCACCTGTCCCCTCCACCAGGAAGCCTACACAACCCACTGAACCAACCTTACCCACTGGGAACAGACACCAAAAACAATGGGAACTACGAACCTGCAGCCTGCAAAAAGGAGACCCCAAACACAGTAAGTTAAGCAAAATGAGAAGACAGCAAAATACGCAGCAGATGAAGGAGCAAAGAAAAAACCCACCAGACCAAACAAATGAAGAGGAAATAGGCAGTCTACCTGAAAAAGAACTCAGAGTAATAACAGTAAAGATATCCAAAATCTTGGAAATAGAATGGAGAAAATACAAGAAATGTTTAACAAGGACCTGGAAGAACTAAAGAGCAAACAAACAATGATGAACAACACAATAAATGAAATTAAAAATTCTCTAGAAGGAATCAATAGCAGAATAACTGAGGCAGAAGAACGGATAAGTGACCTGGAAGATAAAATAGTGGAAATAACTACCACAGAGCAGAATAAAGAAAAAAGAGTGAAAAGAATTGAGGACAGTCTCAGAGACCTCTGGGAGAACATTTAATGCACCAACATTCAAATTATAGGGGTCCCAGAAGAAGAAGGGAAAAAGAAAGTGACTGAGAAAATATTTGAAGAGATTATAGTTGAAAACTTCCCTAATATAGGAAAGGAAATAGTCAATCAAGTCCAGGAAGCGCAGAGAGTCCCATAGAGGATAAATCCAAGGAGAAACATGCCAAGACACATATTAATCAAACTATCAAAAATTAAATACAAAGAAAAAATATTAAAAGCAGCAAGGGAAAAGCAACAAATAACATACAAGGGAATCCCCATAAGGTTAACAGTTGATCTTTCAGCAGAAACTCTGCAAGCCAGAAGGGAATGGCAGGACATATTTAAAGTGATGAAAGGGAAAAACATACAACCAAGATTACTCTACCCAACAGGGATCTCATTCAGATTTGACAGAGAAATTGAAACCTTTACAGACAAGCAAAAGCTACAAAAATTCACCACCAACAAACCAGCTTTACAACAAATGCTAAAGGAACTTCTCTAGGCAGGAAACACAAGAGAAGGAAAAGACTTACAATAACAAACCCAAAACAATTAAGAAAATGGGAATAGGAACATACAGATCGATAATTACCTTAAATGTAAATGAATTAAATGTTCCAACCAAAAGACGTAGACTGGCTGAATAGATATAAAAACAAGACTCATGTATATGCTGTCTACAAGAGACCCACTTCAGACCTAGGGACACATACAGACTGAAAGTGAGGGGATGGAAAAAGATATTCCATGCAAATGGAAATCAAAAGAAAGCTGGAGTAGCAATTCTCATATCAGCCAAAATAGACTTTAAAATAAAGACTATTACAAGAGACAAAGAAGGACACTACATAATGATCAAGGGATCAATCCAAGAAGAAGATATAACAATTGTAAATATTTATGCACCCAACATAGGAGCACCTCAATACATAAGGCAAATGCTAAGAGTCAGGCTCCACTTCTAATTTTAGTTCTCTTGTTATTTCCATCACCTCTGCAGTTATTTCCTCCACTGAAGTCTTGAACTTCTCAAGGTCATCCATGAAGGTTGGAATCAACTTCTTCCAAACTCCTATAAATGTTGATATTTCGACCTGTTCCCATGAATCACAAATGTTCTTACTGGCATTTGGAATGGTGAATCCTTTCCAGATGGTTTTCAATTTACTTTGCCCAGATCCATCAAAGGAATCACTATCTATGGCAACAGTAACCTTACAGAATGTATTTCTTAAATCATAAGACTTGAAAGGCAAAATTAATCCTTGTTCCATAGGCCCTAAAATGAAGGTTGTGTTAGCAGGCATGAAAACATGAATTTCATTGTACATCTCCAACAGAGCTCTTCTTGGATGACCAGTTGCTTGTAAATGAGTAGTAATATATTGAAAGGAATCTTTTTTTTTCTGGGCTAAAAATATTCGGTAAACCATGTTGTCAACAGATGTGCTGTCATCCAGGCTTTGTTGTTCCATTGATAGAGCACAGGCAGAGAAGATTTAGCATAATTGTGAAGGGTCTTTTCAAAATGGTAAATGAGCACTGGCTTCAGCTTAAAGTCACCAGCTGCTTTAGCCCCTAACAAGAGGGTCAACCTGTCCTTTGAAGCTTTGAAGCCAGGCATTGACTTCTCCTCTCTAGCTACGAAAGTCCTTGACGGCATCTTCTTCCAATATAAGGCTATTTCATCTACATTGAAAATCTATTGTTTAGTGTAGCCACCTTCATTAATTATCTTAGGCATATCTTCTGGATAACCTGCTGCTCTTTCTACGCCAATACTTGCTGCTTCACCTTACACTTGTACGTTATGGAGATGGTTTCTTTCCTTAAGCCTCATGAACCAAACTCTGGCAGCTTGAAACTTTTCTTTTGCAGCTTCGTCACCTCTCTCAGCCTTCATAGAATTGAAGAGAGTTAGGGCCTTGCTCTGGATCAGGCTTTGGCTTAAGGGAATTTGTGGCTGGCTTGATCTTCTATCCAGACCACTGCAATTTGCTCCATATCAGCAATAAGGCTGTTTTGCTTTCTTATCATCTGTGTGTTCACTTTTAATTTCCTTGAAGAACTTTTCCTTTGTATTCACAATTTGGCTAACTGTTTAGTACAAGAGGCCTAGCTTTCAGCCTATCTCGGCTTTCAACAAGCCTTCCTCACTAAGCATAATCATTTCCAGCTTTTGATTGAAAGTGAAAGATGTGTGACTCTTCCTTTTACTTGAACACTTAGAGGCCATTGTACGATTGTTAATCGGCCTGATTTCGATACTGATGTATCTCTGGGAATGGGGGGTCTAAGGAGAGGGAAAGAGATGGGGGAGTGGCCTGTCCATGGAGCAGTCAGAACACACACATTTCTCAAGTTCACCATCTTATATCAGCACCGCTTGAGGCTCCCAAAAACGATTACAACAGTAACATCAAAGATCACTGATCACAGATCACCATAACAAATATAATAATAATAAAAAGCTTAAAATATTGCAAGAATTACCAAAACGTGTCACAGAGACACGAAGTGAGCAAATGCTGGTGGAAAAATGGCACTGATGAACTTGCTCAATGCAGGGTTGCCACAAACCTTCAATTTGGAAAAAATGTATATCTGCAAAGTACAATAAGGTGAAGCACAATAAAACAAGGTAAGCCTGTACATGGTCTTTAACCCATTAACATAGTCCCAAACAGCTCTTTTAGAGATAGCTTATAATGCTGCCTTTACTTAAAATCTTGTATCACTTACTATTTACCTTTTCACATCTCTACATTTCTTTTTCTACTTTCTTCATCCAAATATAAATTCTTATTGGATTTTGCCTAAACAATGAACTTCAATCCATCGTACATTCAGTGGCTTCCTGAAGCATAGATTAGATCGTACTTATTGACTGCCTATGAACCAGAGTGTATGCTAAGCATGGAAGATGAATAGTATGAGGGTTCAATGCCTACCCTCACAAATTCAGGTCCAGAGGAACAGACCAATATGTAAACAGATGATTATAATACACTGAAAATTTTCTACTACAGTTTTCTTATCTATAAAATAGAAACAATAATTATACTTACTTCCCAAAGTGTGGAGAGGATTAAATGAGTTAATAGCTAGTTAAATGCTTAGCATATGGTCTGACACATAGTAATCATATATTAAATACCAGCCATTAATATAATTAACTCCCAAGTTCCAAGTACAGTGTTATGAACTACAATTGTTCTAATTTTCAGTTAGTGAATTTAAATTATTTTTTCAAACCACCGAATGTGTCAAGGAATCTTGAACAAAGCCAAAATTTTGAAGTCTATTTACCCAGATCTCCCATGAAGGATGATGATTTTACAAATAAAATAAACTGTGTCCTTTTAATTTAATTATCTTTTTCCAATATGCTTTTGAAGGTATTTCCATGAGGAATTTCAGCAGAAGATGATTCCCATTCTCTTCTCAATCATGTGGTTTATACAGAGGAGCACAGTGACATAATCCCCACATTCTATTTCACTATGCCATGCCCTATAATTCTTGCCAGGACTCACAGCTCAGGCATTTTTTTTTCCTCTTCCAATAGTCATACATATTTATTGGCATAAAATGAAATCTCTTCTTCAACAAAATGAATTATGAATATTAGATTTAAAAAATAATAGCTACAATGAAAAGGCAGTCTGGAAAAATAAGATGTAAAACTCCTAATACCCTGAGGATTTGAAAAATAAAATGACATTATGCTTTCCTGAATCCCAAAGATAATCTCTGAAAGTGTCCCAAGGAAAGCCTGGAGGATATGGCTAAGAATCAAAAACGATCATCCATTTCCAAACATGCCCAGAAAAATATGTTTTCTCCAACCTGCCAAGACAAATGCAAACCAGAAGTTTTTTCTTTTTTTTTAATCTCACATTATGGCTTTTTAAATGTGTTCCAGAATAATTTAAAAAATAGACAGGCTGCCCTTATAAATAGGAATGCATCAGATTCTTGCAGTGCAGTGGGGTGGAAACAACAGAATGCAAAGACCTGTGTTCTGAAGTGAGCAGAGCACATAACTGGCTGTGTGATTCCGCACATGATACTTAATCATTATGCCAAAGCTACAAAAGTTGGAGATAATGACATCTATTTTGCCTATCTTGTCTATTGTTGTTATTGAGAACAATAGCATTTGTGCAGCAATCTAAAAACTTTTTCCTCACAAATACTGTTTTATTTAGTTACTACAACAACCCTGTGAACCAGGTATTATTATTATTATTATTATCATTATCATCACTACCATTATGTTCTTTTGAAAAATGAGGAAGCTGACATTCAAAGAATTTTTAATCTACCTGCCTAAGGTCAGAGTAAGTGATAAAGCAGGACTCAACCCAAATCTTCTATCTCTACACCTGTGCTTGACTCACTGGATTATAATTCTTTGAATACAGGACTTCTTGTCATCATATCCTCAGTCTAAGCATCATCCCTGGCACATAATAGCTACTCAGTAAATATCTGATAAACTGAGAGGAACCATACCATTGTGGGAGGTCTGGTTCACCAAATGTCACCAGAAAGACACTAAATTCTATAGGATATGAGGGAAGGATCTGGATTTTTTTACATTTCTATTATTTAAATCTAAAATATTCTAGATTTAAATAATATTCTATTATTTAATCTAAAACATCATACCAAAGGAACATTTATCTCCTTCATGGCTTTTAGGCCTTCTGTTTTAGGGCACATTTGGTTGGTTGTGAGCAACAAAGACCTACTCAATGGGGAAAAAGTGACAAATCTTCCTTACAGAAGAATTTCAAAAATCTGTAGACACTCTCCCAGCCAGGAGGTGGAGCTTAACCGCCCCCCCCCAATCTTGAAGGTGGGCATGATGGCTAATTTTAAATGTCACCTTGACTGAGTCACAGGGTGCCCATATATTTGGCCAAATATTACTCTGGGTGTTTGCATGAGGGTGTTTTTGATGAGATTAACATTTAAATCAGTAGACTGAGTAAAGCAAACTGTCCTCCCCAGTGTGGTTGGGCCTCACCCAATCAATTGAAGGCCTGAATTGAACAAAAAGGCTGACTACCCCTTGAGTAAGAGAGAAGACAGTCAACATCAGTCATTAGGGAAATGAAAATCAAAACCACAATGTGAACACACAATTGAAAGAACACAGAAAATCAGTAAAAATAAAGATGACCTGAAAAACAAAAACAAAAACAAACAAACAACCACAACATGATATCACTTCATACACACTAGGATGGTTATAATAAAAAATGTAAATAACAAATTTAGAGAGAATGTGGATAAATTAAGCTGGTGGAAATGCAAAATGGTGCAGGCACTGTGGAAAGCAGTTTGGTGGCTCCTCAAGAAGGTAAACATAGAGTTATCATATGACTCAGCAATTCCACTCCTGGGTATATACCCAGGAGAATTGAAAACATATGTTTAAACAAAAACTTGTACACGAATGTTCAGAGAAGCATTATTCATAAAAGCCAAAAAGAGGATACAATCAAAATGTACATCAACTGGTGAACAGTAAACAAAATGTTGTCCAACTGATTAATGGTTGCCAGTGGCTGGAGGAAAGGTGGGATCGAAAGTGACTGCTAATTGGTATAGGGATTCTTCTTGGAGTGACGAAATATTCTGGAGTTAGACTGTGGTGAGGGTTGTACAACCTTGTAAATATACTAAAAACTACCGATTTATTGTACATGCTTCAAAAGAGTAAATTCTAGGGTACATGAATTATATTTTGATTTTTTTTAATCGTGTGATGTCAACAATGCAGTGCTTGGAGGGAAATACATAACTTTAAATTTATAGAACAGAAGAAAGGTCCAAGACAATGTTGTAAGCTCCAATCTTATGAAGCAAGAAAAAGAATATCAATTAAAACCATAGTAAAAGGGAACAAGAGGAAAAATCAAATCAATAAAATAGAAAATAAACAATAGGGAACATCAATGAAATAGAGACTACAAATTGGGAAAATATGGTATTTGAAAAGAAAAATAAATTTTATGAACCTCTTGCTCAGTTGATCAGGAAAGTAACAGAGAATACAGAAATTAACTGTATCAGAAACAAAACGGGACTTGCTACAGAGCGTACAGACATTAAAAAGGTAATAGGAAAATTACACAAAACTTTTGACAATAAACAACTTATAAGAAATGGACAAATTCCTTGAAAGACTCATATTACCAAAACTGGTTCAAAATGAAACAGAAAATCTGAGTAGGTATAACTCTAATATAGGAATTGAATTTATAATTGAAAGCCTTCCCGGAAAGAAAATGCCAGATCCAGATGGCTTTACTGGTGAAGTAATAATATCAATCCTACCTAAGGTCTTTCAGAAAACAGAGGAGGAGGGAGCACTTCCCAACTCATTTTATAAGGTCAGCATTACCCTGAAACCAAAACCAAAAGTATTAAAAGAAATTACTAATACGCCATATGAACATTAGCGCAAAATTCTTTAATAAAGTAATAGCAATCCGAATTCAGCAAATAGATCTGGAAGAAGGCAATGACATCTGCTCTCACCACTCCTATCTAATATTGTATGAATGTCCTAGCCCATACAATCAGGAAAGCAAAAGAAACAAAAAGTCTACAGATAGGAAAAGGTAAAGAGAACTGTTTTTATGACAATATGATTACTTATGTAGAAAATCTTAAGAAATCTAAAAAAAAAAACTACTAGAATTCATAAGGGAGTTTAGTAATGTCACAGAATACATGTAAAATATCAACTGCTATATATTAGCAATGAACGATTTGGAACTTAATATTTTCAAATAATGTTTAAAACAGCATTAAGAAATACAAACTACTTAGGAATCAACTTAAAAGATTATGAAAGAGTGCTACATAATATTGTTTAGAAAAATTAAAGAAGACCTAAATAAATGGAGGGACATATCATGTTCATGGGTTGGAAGACACAATATCGCTGGTGTCAAGCCTCCCCAAATTGATTAATAAATTTAATGCAGTCTCAGTCAAAATCCTAGCTGATTTATATAGAAATGCAAAGGAACTAGATAGGCCAAGACAATTTTGAAGAGAACAACAAAGTTGCTTTTTCTACATGATTTTAAGACATACTCTAAAGCTAGAGTAATCAAGACAGTGTGGTATTGGCGTAAGAATAAACATACAGATCAATGAAACAGAATAGAAAGTCCAGAAATTGACCTATACATATATGGTCAATTTTTGACAAAGTTTCCAAAATAATTATGTATGGAAAGGATAAGCTCTTTAACAAATGGCATTGAAACAACTGGATATCCACATGAAAAGAAAGCAAACCTCAACCCTTACTTCATAGCAGGTATCAAAATAAACTCAAAATGGATCACAAACCTATGGATAAAAGCAAAGACTATATGAGTATAAGAAAAAAATAGGAGAATATTATTTGACCCTGGGTTAAGCAAAGATTTCTTAGATATGACAGAAAAAATCATGAAAAAGAGAATTTTAAAATTGATTAATTGGACTTTATCAAAATTAAAAACCTTTGCTCTTTAAAAGATGTTAAGAAAGTAAATAGGCAAACCACAAACTGGGAGAAGTGTTGGAAAAACATATATTTCATAAAAGACATACATTCAGAATGTATAAAGAATACTTTTAAGTCAATAATAAGAAGACAACCCAATTAACAACATGGGCAATATCACTATACACCTATTAAACCAGCTAAAACAAAGAAAAAAGAAAGAAGGAAGGAAGGAAGGAAAGAAAAGTGACAATACCAAATACTGGCAAAAATGCAGAGAAACTGGATTTCCTACACCTTGCTAGCAGGAATGCAAAATGGTACCGCCATTCTGGAAAATAGTTTGGCATCTTTTTGTGAAATTAAACATGCACTTACCATAAACCCAGAAATTGCACTGTTGAGCATTTATCCAAAAAAAATAAAAACCTGTGTTTACATAAAAATCTGTACATAAATGTTCACAGCAGCTTTATAAATAGCCGAAAATTAGAACAACTCAAATGTCTTTCAATGAGTAAATGTTAAAACTCTGATACGTCTATCATATGATGGAATACTACACAGCAATAAAAAGGAACAAACTACTGATAGACACAACAACGTGAGTAAATCTCAAGGGAATTATGCTGAGTGAAAAAGCCAGTCTCAAAAGGCGGCATACTATATGATTCTATTTATTCTCAAAGTGATAAAATCATAGCGATAGAAAACAAACACTGGTACTAAAGGATAGGGACAAAGGATGGGATGGATTGTGTGATGGGGTATGCATGAGAGAGTCATTTTGTGGTGATAGAACAATTCTGTCTCTTGATTGTTGTAGTAACTGCACAAATCTTTGCGTAGGATAAAAATGCATAGAACACGCATACACATCCACATACCAAAAAAAGGCAGGTTTATTAAAGATAAAGCTGAATAAAGTCTGTTAACAGTAATACCAATGTAAATTTCCTGGTGTTGATACTATACTACAAGCTACATACCATGTCACTATTGGAAAACTGGGAGAAGTGTACATCAGACTCATTGTACTATTTTTGCAACTTCCTATGAGCCTAAAATTATTTCAAAATAAAAAGGTGTTTTTTAAAAATAAAGAATTTGAATAGACACTTCTCCAAAGTATACCTACAAATAGCAAATAAATGCCTCATTTAATAATGGCAAATAAGAAAATAGCAAAATGCTCATCATTAATCATCAGGAAAATGCAAATTAAACCACAATGAAATACCACTACACATGCACTAAGATAGCTAAAATTAGAAAGAATAACAATATCAAGTATGGACAAGAATGTGGAAGTAACTGGGCCTCTCATAAATTGCCGGAGGTGTAGCCATTTGGAAAACACTGGCAATTTCTTATAACCTTAGACAAACATACTCTTACCATATGACCCAGCAATCCAAATCTTAGGTATTACTCAAGAAAAATAAAAACTGTGTTCACACAAGGACCTGTGCATGGCAAGTATATAGCACCTTTATTTCTAAAAGTCCAAAACTAGAAACAATTCAAATATTCATTCATTAACAGGAGAGTGAATTAACAAATCATGGTATATCCATACAGTGGAATAATTCAACAATAAAATTGGTGAATCTCAAAAACATTATGCTACGTAAGAGGATCCAGACATAAAAGAGTACATATTCCACAGTTCCATCTATATGAAAGATTTTAGGAAAGGCAAATTTAATCTACAGTGGTAAAAAGAAGACTGGTGTTTGCCCAGGACCAAGGGTCAGCGGGGAGCAGGTGATAGATGTGGAAGGAGCACAAAGGAAATTTTTGGGTGATGGAAATGTATCTTGATTGTGTTGATGGTTATATAGATATGAGCATTTATCACAACTCATTGTACTATACATATATAATGTATGCAATTTTTTTGGTAAACTATGCTTCAAAAAAATTGATTTTTTAAAATGTAGACCTTAAGGTCTTCCTGGATTTTCAGAAATGATAGTGAGAGGTAAGCCAAAGAAGGTAATAGTTTTAAGTCTCACTTATTAGCGGAAATGATAGTGCCATTAACAGACACGTGTCTTTCAGGAACACTAAACTCAACATGAGCAAAATTGAACTAAAAACCTCCTTTCACCACTAGCCCAAAACTATTCTTACTTGGGTGTTTCCTGCCTTAGTGAATGGCATCCTCAGATATGCAAGGTACAGAACCAGCCAATATTTTTGACACTCCCCTTTTCCCTTCACCCCCCTATCTAATCAATTGTTCAATCCTTCCAATTGTATCTCCTAAACAGATTCCAAGTGTGTTGGCTTCTCTCCACCTCTATTAAGACCACACTAGTCCAATCATCATCTCTCACCTATATCACTACTACCTACTGAATCCATCTCCCTGCATCTACTCTTACTTCCAGTATTGGTCTGGACTCTGATTGCAAATGACAGACATTCTATTCAAACTAGATTACTTTTTTTAAAAGGAAGTATATTCATTGCATCACATAACCAAGAGGGAATGAACTATTTATGATTAGATCTATAGATTTGCCTAATTTATTCAGGAATCCATCTTTCTCTCCATCTCTTAGTTATACTTCCCTCTAGGTTGGTTTTAGTCTCAGATGGCTCTCTCCAAATAATAGAAAAGATTACTGATTGGGCTTCCTTGGTGGCGCAGTGGTTAAGAATCCGCCTGCCAATGCAGGGGACACGGGTTCGAGTCCTGGTCCAGGAAGATCCCACATGCCGCGGAGCAACTAAGCCCATGCGCCACAACTACTGAGCCTGCGCTCTAGAGCCCATGTGCCACAACTACTGAAGCCCGCGCACCTAGAGCCTGTGCTCTGCAAAAAGAGAAGCCACCACAATGAGAAGCATGCGCCCTGCAACAAAGAGTAGCCCCTGCTCACTGCAACTAGAGAAAGCCTGCATGCAGCAGCGATGACCCAATGCAGCCAAAAAAATTAAATAAATGAATAAATAAATAAATTTTTTAAAAAAGATTACTGATCTTTTCCCTATTGATCTGACCTGATCCTTACAGCTGACAATCCCAGAGAGACAGGGTTTATCTCCTTCCTGAGAATTTGAGCAGATGTCCTGGAGAGGATGTTGATTAGTCTGACTTGGGTCATTGCCCACTGCTGAACCAAACCCTGAGGCCAAGAGAACAGGAAACTCTGATTAGTTACATTTAGATGGATTATGTGCCCATCCCTGTGATGGGGGATGAGGGAGAGTCAAACCTTACCCAAATCACATGGAAGGGGTTCTCCACAACAGAGGGGTGCTGGGACTTCCCTGGTGGTCCAGTGGTTAAGACTCCTTTCTTCCACTACAGGGGACCTGGGTTCGATCTCTGGTCGGGGAACTAAAATCCCACAAGTCACGATGCAGCCAAAAAAAAGAAAAAACAAAAACAAGGAGAGGTGTACTGTTACCAGAAGTGGAGGGCAAGAAGTGAGCTAGATGAACAAAAATCTTAACTACCAGAGTTTGCTTCCATTCTCCTGACAGCAGTCAGTTATTCTATTTTATTCTATTTAAGTTATTCTCCTGGTTCAAATCTTTCTATGGCTTTTTACTACTCTTAGAACAAAATTCAAAATCTCCCAGGTGGCTCAAAGGCCTTCATGCGCCAAGCCTACCTCACCAGACTAAATTTTACATCACTCTCCCTTCATTCTCTATTCCAGAAACCATAGCTTTTGCTCAATTTCTTTAACACATGTTTCCTCACAATCACTTTCCACAGCTATTGATTCCCCTGGAGACACAGTACCCCATAGTGGATATCTAAGCATCTTTAGAGCTCAGCCTGGACACTTCTTCCTTAATGAACTTTTCCTGATCCCCCAGATTAGGACAGATTCCTCCAGTTAAACTCACTCATAGCACCTGTGCATCTCCTTCATCGCATTTGTCTCCGTTGAAATTATAGTCATTAAGATCATTATTGTTAACTATCTGAACTCTCCTGTTCAAATGGAAGTTCCATAAGGGCTGAGAATTACTGCCTCTTCACCACTGTAGTCCAAGCACCTAGCCCAGTGCCTAGAAGAAAACACCCAATTTTTTCTTCAACAAATTCAGTGAGGGACCAGAGAGGGATGATAAATTCGTTTTTAGGCAGACTGAATCAGAAATAACGACAAGGCAAGAAGTTAGAAAATTTGTAATAGTTGAAAATGTGGGAATTCCATGGTGAATAGAGTCCATTGTTCCATGGGACTAATGTTGTTCAAAAAAAAAAAGAGCAAATATCAAAATATCAAAAATGTATTTTGTTTTCCCAAATGAAGATTGATTTCCACTGAGGTGGTGTGAGTTGATGAATCTGAGATTATAAAAAGCCCCAGTCCATTCCGGAACTATTTACTGTCTACACACCTGGTGCTTTACTTATAAGCACAACCCAAACTGGAATGCCAACCATGGGCAAAAAAAGGAGGGAAGAATATTGCAAAAAGAAACCTGAGGTAACTTCAATTTTATTTACACAGGTCATTCACCTTAGAAACTGAAGTCAGATTTAGAGATTCAAACAACCCCTGTAACGGGTACATTTTCTACCACCCCTCCCCTCAGTAAACAGCTTTTAGAGACACTAAAAGCACAGAGACTAAAAGCACAGAATTTCTTTGTGAGAAGAGCCCAATGTTCTGCGTCTTTCTCAACACCCTCTTCTCCTCCAGATCCACTCTATGCTAAACACAAAGGTTTTACTTGTTTGGGGCTTAAGGAGTACTTCTCAAGAGAGTAGTCAAAAGGGTGTTTCTGTATTTTCCTTCCTGAGGTGTGTGCAGGGGAAAGAAAAAAAATTCCACAGCTACACTCCCATTCAAAACAGTCCAACAATCATTTTTCTTAATAATATGTAGCAGTGAGTGGCTAGAGTCCTGGAACTTTCAGGCATGTCAGTTCTTTAACAAAGAAAAATGAGACTGATGTTTTCAAAAAACAGTTTTGATTGTAAAATACAGATATTTGGCTAAATTTTTAAAATAGTAAATGTCCAAACTTATAGGAAAAAATGATGGGGAGGAAGAAAAGGCACAAGAGAAAGGAAACAGCTGTGCTTTAGCTTTACTCCAAAGTTAAACCAAACCCTTACTAAATTCATAGTTTATGTTGTCAGCAGCAAATGAAAAAACCTCACGACCAGGAGAAAAAAGCAGATGAGAAACCCTTAGAAGAGAGGGATGGTGCTGGGAGGAAAAAAAAGAAAAGATGTGAGCCCTACTTTGAAGCTGGGTTTGGACTTCAACATCTTTTCATAGCTTGTCTTCCGAGAATTTTCTCCATACACAAGCCACATGTGTTACCTACTGTATTTCCAAAGGGCAACAGGAGAATGAAGATTTAACTTGAGCTTAGAAATTTGTGAGGTGCTCGGCCACTTGTCCTCTCCCCTCCTCCATGTTGAAATGTCTTCTTCCTTCCCCTTTCCTGGCTTTTAATTTGGACAGAGAGAGGGGGAATAGGTCACAAGTGCCTGAAGATCAACCATCATCAGCACATCATATATGTGCACAGCCTAAGGGTTTAGAAATGGAAGGAAGGTAGGAAATACCATGCTAACCAGGCCCATACAGGACTAGAGGTCATCTGTATCTGATTTTTAAGTGCACTTGGACTGGTCCTTCATTTTTCCAAACCCTCCTTTTGTCTGCTCATTAATGCCTAAAATTTCAGGCTTAAAAAGCAAATTTTGTGAATGAAAAGGTAATTTGGTTAAATCCTTAAAATTGTGTGAATTATTGTTACTACAGTCTTTTTCAGAAAAGAAATTTTGACAGGTATGTGAAGAGAGAGAAGAAAGGAATGAGGGGGGACTTGTGATGGGCCAAGAGAAAGGGTATAGAAAGGCCAGGCTGGAAGTAGAGAAGACCAACTCTGTTTTTAGTCTCTGCTATTGAATCCATGGTATTTGTAGCAGCAAGGTGTGGCTGTTCTCTAAGATGTCAATGTCAACAGATGAACAATAACACACATTTACACATAATTGTGATTAAAATGCCTAGGCAGTATAATAATCGCTATATAAGGAAGTGTGTTACTATGGATCTTGCAACTCAGCGCCAATCCCCAAAAGAGACAGTATTTCTCCTGGTTACACACATTAAAATAATGCCAACCAGGGTAATTTGGAAGTGAATCGTGTATCATATACGTACTGCTATGGACCAAATTATGTACCACCAAAATTCATATGTTGAAGTCCAAAGTACCAATGTGATGGTATTTGGTGATGGGACCTTTGACAGGTAACTGCATTTAGATGAGGTCATGGGGCGGGGCCCTAATCTGATAGGATTAGTGTTCTTTAAGAAAGTGACACCAGAGAGCTTGCTGCCTCTTTTTCCACCATGTGTGGACACAGCAAGAAGGTAGGCATCTGCAAGCCCAGAAAAGGGCCCTCACCACGAACAGAATTGGCTGGTATCTTGACTTTGGATTTCCCAGCCTCCAGAACTGTGAGAATTAGATTTCTGTGGTTTAAGCCTCCAAGTCTATGGTATTTTTTTATGACAGCCCAAGCTGACAAATACAAATTTTGGCACCAAGAAGTGGGATGCTGCTATAACAAATACCTAAAAATGTAGAAGCAGCTCTGGAACTGGAGAGTGGGTAGAGGCTGGAAGAGTTTTGAGGTGCACGCTAGAAATATGGATGTTAAACATGATTCCAGTGAGAGCTCAGATAGAAAAGAGGAGAGATGGAGAGAAAGTTTCCATCTTCTTAGAGAATACATAAATAATCATGAACAAAATGTTGGTAGAAATATGGATATTAAAGGCCATTCTAGTGAGGTCTCAGAAGGAATGAGGAATAGGTTATTGGAAACTGGAGGAAAAGGGACACTTGTTTTCATGTGGCAAAGAACTTGACTGAATTGCGTTTTATGTTTTGTGGCAGGAAGAATTTATAAGCAATGAAATTGGATATTTAGCCAAGGAGGTTTCTAAGCAAAGTGTTGAAGGAGCAGCGTGGTTCCCCCCTGGCTGTTCATAGTAAAATGCAAAAGGAAGGCAATGACTTGAAAAAGGAATTGTTAAACAAAAAGGAACTTAAGAGATTTAGAAAATTCTCAGTCTATTCATATCACAAAAAAAAAAAAAAAGAGAAAGCTCGTTCTGAACGGAACACTAAGGGTGTGGCTGAACAACCATTAGATAAAAAGATCAGGGGTGAGACTCATGGATTTAATCAGCCATCTCAGCAGAAGCCAGGAATAGAGATGGGATTACTAACAGGTGGGACTAAAGGAAACAGGAAAACGTGGGACAGAATGAAGGAAGGCTATTGGACTTCTTAGATCCTACAGGAACGGATCATGAGCTATTTGGCTGAGAATATATACTATTCTTAAAGAAAAGGAAAAAATAATGCCAAAGGTGATTCAGATCTTCTTCGGGGTTGCCTCCTCAGTTTCAAAGGCTGGGGCTACCACCTTGGTTTCAACCAGCCAGATGGTCTCTGCCTGAAGCCTCAGAGGTGGGGCCACCCTGCAGAGCCATGGGATTAGGGGTACCTGGAGCCTTGGGAGCACACCTTGCCCAGGAGAGCCTGATGGGTGGGACCACCATGCCAGTGGGTCCAGAAGGCAGGGCCCTGCCCCTGTGGGTCTGGAAGGAGGGCATTCAGTCAAAGAGGAGCCTTAAGATTTAATGGAATTTGTCCTTCTAGGTTTTGGACTTGCTTGGGACGCATCATCCCTTCTTTCTTTTCTATTTCTCTATTTTGGTATGGGAATGTCTATCCTATGCCCATCCCACCATTTTATTTTGGAAGCACGTAACTGGTCTGATTTCACAGGTTTATAGCTGGAGAGGGATTTTTGCCTCAGGATGAATTATATCTCAAATCTCACCAATTTAGATATTTAAACGAGACTTAGACTTTAGAGTGGATGCTAGATGAGTTAGAACTTTTGCGCCTGTTTGAATGATATGAATGTATTCGGCATGCGATAAGGACATGCATTTTGGAGGGCCAGAGGCAGAATGCTATGGACTGAATTATGTCCCTATAAAATTCCTATGTTGAAGCCCTAACCCCCAAGTGTGATGGTATTTGAAGATGGGACCTTTGGGACCCTAGGGTTAAATAAGGTCATGAGGGTGGGATCCAAATCTGCTAGGACTAGTGTCCTTATAAGAAGACACACCAGAGCTTGCTACCTCCCTCTCCACCATGTGAGGATGCAGCAAGAAGGAAGCTCTCTGCAAGCAAGGAAGAAGGCTCTCATCAGGAATTGAATTGGCCGGCACCTTGATTTTAACTTTCTAGGCTCCAGAGCTGTGAGAATTACATTTCTGTTGTTTAAGCCTCCCAATCTATGGTATTTTGTTATGTCAGCCCACGAAGACTCATACACATATTAACATGCATCATACACATATACAATGATTCATAATTGCATTCACCCTACAGAAATAACAAGAAGGCATAAAGCTGTGTGTATAAGAATGTTCATTGTAGCAATCTGTAATAGCAAAATAAAGAAACAGCATTGTATTAGTTTCCTAGGGTTGCTGTAACAATGTATCACAAACTGAATGGCTTAAAAGAACAAATGTGTTATCTCACAGTTCTAGAAGTTAGAAGTCTGATATCAAGATGTCAGCAGGACCATGCTCCCCCTGAAATTTGTGGGAAACCTTCCTTGACTCTTCCTAGCTTCTGGTGATTTGCTAGTAATCTCTGGCATTCCTTGGCTTGTAGATGCAGCACTCCCATCCTCTGTTTTTACATGGAGAATATATGTCTTCATATCATCTTCCTTCTGTACATGTCTGTCTCTGTGTCCAAATTTCCTCTTTTTATAAGGACACCAGTCACATTGGATTAGGGCCCATCCTAATGACCTCATTTTAATTTGATTACCTCTGTAAAGACTCTGTTTAGAAATAAGGTCACATTCTCAGGTACTGGGCTTTAGGACTTCAACATATCTTTTTGGGGAGAGAGGGGAAAGGATGGTGCCATTCAATCCATAACAAACATAAATGTCTATTAACAGGGGAATGGAAGTCTACATCCCTACCATGGATAACCCTACAGTCTTTAAGGAGGGTTGGGGGGAGGGAGAGAGAGAGAGAGAGAGGGAGAAATGTACTGACCTGGAAAGCTGTCTGAGATATATTATCAAATGGAAAAGGTAAGCATTTCAGACCAGTATGTATAACATGGTCTAAAAGACCATGGAATCCTTATCTGAAATCTGGACTTTGTCTTGACATACCATTTGGAAAAAGTGCACCAAAATGTTTAATGGTAGTTAAATTGAAGAAAAGTAAGGGAAGTACTTACACTTTTTACAATTATACTTTTTAAGATAATTGTAGATTCACATGCAGTTGCAATAAATAATACAGAGATCACATTTACTCTTTACCCAGGTTTCCCCACTGGTAATGTCTCACAAAAACATAGTACAATATCACAACCAGGATGTTAATATTGATATAGTCAAAACACAGATTATTTGCATCACCATAAGCATCCCTCAAATTGCCCTTTTATAGCCACACCCACTTTTCTCCCACCCCTATATCCTCCTTAACCTTTGGCAACCACTAATCTTTTCCCCATATCTATACTTTTGTCATTCCAAGAATGTTACATAAATAGAATCCCACAGTAAGTAACCTTTTGGGATTAAGCTTTTTTTCACTCACATAATTCTCTGGGTATTCATCTAGGTTGTTGCATATATCAGTAGTTCATTCCTTTTTATTTCTGAGCAGTATTCCATGGTACCACAGTTTATTTAACTATTCACTTGTGGAAAGACATCTAAATTATCTCCAGATTTTGTTACAAATAAAGCTACTATAAACATTTTTCTACAGGTTTTTGTGTGAACAAAAGTATTTACTTCTCTGGGATAAATGCCCAAGAGTACAATGTCTGGGTCATCCAGTTATTGCATGTTTCATTTTTTAAGAAACTGCCATACTGTTTTCCAGAGTAACTATACCACTTTACATTTCAACCAACAATGTATGAGGGACTCAGTTACTCAGCATTTCCTCCAGTAGTTGTCATTTTCTAGTTTTTATTTTAGCCGTTCAGATAGGTGTGTAATAATATACCATTGTGGCTTAAATTTGCATTTCCATAATGGCAAATGATGTTGAACATTTCTTCATGAGCTTATTGACTATCTGTATATACTATTCAGTGAGCTGTCTCTTCATATATTTTTGGAGTGTTTTGTTTTTTTACTGTTGGCTTTTTAGGTTTCTCTGTATATTCTAGTTACTAGTCCTTTTTTTGGATATGTGTTTTGCAAATATTTCTCATATTTACAACTTATCTTTTCATTCTCTTAACAGGGTCTTCTGCAGGGCAAATTTTTAAATTTTGGTGAGGTATAATTTATCAGTTTTTTCCTTTTATGAATTTTACTTATGATTTCAAGTCTAAGAACTCTTTGCCTACCAAACGGTTAAGAGCTAAGAACTCTTTGCTCCCAAAGATTTTGTCTTATTTTTTTCTAAAAAATTTACTGTTTTACATTTGGCATTTAATTTTGTGGCCCTTTATGAGCTAATTTTTGTATAAGGTGTGATCAAGGCTTTTTTTTTTTTTTTTTGCCTATGTATGTCCCACTGTCCTACCACCATTTGTTGAGAAGGCTGTTTTTCCTTAATCAAATTGCTTTTGCACTTTTGTCAAAAATCAATTGGGCATATTTGTGTGATTGAGGCAGTTTCTAGGTCCCCTATTATGTCCCACTGATCCATGTGTCTATCCCTCCAGACAGTCTTGATTACTGCAGGTACATCATAAGTCTTGAAATTAGGTAGATGGATTCCCCCCCCTTTATTCTTCTTTTCCAAAATTGTTTTAACTATGCTTATTTCTTTACCTTTCCATATACATTTTAGAAAAATCTTATATAAATCTATAAGAATTCTTGTAGGAATTGTTATATGAATTATGTTAAATCTGTACATCAATTTGGGATTTTTGTTTTGGGGGTTTTTATCAATGCTCTTTGGTGTTTCTGAGTTGCCGGCTTTTCAGCTCCAAGTCTAGGATATATGAAGCAAAGAGAAAACTCAGAATACTTACCACCATGCTGGTCCTTGGGTTCCAAGGTCCCTAGTAAGCCTGCCTTCTTATCTCTACCTTTCAGATTCTTATGTTTGTTTTACATATAATATCCAGGGGTTTTAGTTGTACGTAGTGGGAGGAATAGGGAAATGTACATCTACACCATCTTCCTAGAAATGTATGTTGTATTTTCATTTTTTTACTTTATATAATAATTTTTTTGTATATGGCCAAATGATTTTTGATGAGGGTGCCAAGACTACACAATGAGGAAAGGTCAGTCTCTTCAAAAAGTGGTTCTGTGAAAAATGGATATCCACATGCAAAACAATGAACTTGGACCCTTGCCTTATACCATATACAAAAATTAACTCAAAATGGATTAGAGACTTCAATGTAAGATCTAAAATTATACAACTCTTAGAAGATAATATGGGAAAAAGCTTTAGCACCTTGGACTTGACAATGATTTCTTGAATATAACATCAAAAGCATGGCAACAAAAGCAAAAATAGACGAATGCGACTATAGCAAACCTTAAACTTCTGCATATTAAAAAAACCCAATCAGCAGAGTGAAAAGGCAATCTATGGAATGGGAAAAAAATCTATAAATCATATACCTGATGCAGGATTAATATCCAAAATATATAAGGAACTTTTACAAATTAACAACAACAAATATGAAAAGTGAAAAGGCAATCTATGGAATGGGAAAAAAATCTATAAATCATATACCTGATGCAGGATTAATATCCAAAATATATAAGGAACTTTTACAAATTAACAACAACAAATATCTCTATTTAAAAAGTGGACAAAGGGGCTTCCCTGGTGGCGCAGTGGTTGAGAGTCTGCCTGCTAGTGCGGGGGATGCGGGTTCGAGCCCTGGTCTGGGAGGATCCCACATGCCGCGGAGCGACTCGGCCCGTGAGCTACAACTGCTGAGCCTGCGCGTCTGGAGCCTGTGCTCCGCAACAAGAGAGGCCACGATAGTGAGAGGCCCGCGCACCGCGATGAAGAGTGGCCCCCACTTGCCACAACTGGAGAAAGCCCTTGCACAGAAACGAAGACCCAACACAGCCAAAAAATTAATTAATTAATTAATTAATTAATTAATTTAAAAAAAAAGCAAGTAAGAGAAATCCCTCTTAGAGCTAATATAAAAAAAAAAAAAAGTGGACAAAGGACTTGAATAGACAATTCTCCAATTAAGATATACAAATGGCCAACAAGCATATGAAAACATTACTAATCCTAAGAGAAATGCAAATTACAACCACAGTGAGATATCGTCTCACATTCATTAGGGTGTCCACTATTCAAAGAACAGAAAATAACATTTTCATTGGAAGGATGCAGAAAAATTGGAACCCTTGTGCAGTACTGATGGGAATGTAAAACGTTGCAGCCATTATGGAAAACTGTATGGATGTTCATCAAAAAATTAAAAATAGAATTACCATATGATCTAGCAATCGCACTTCTGGGTATATATCCAAAAGAATTCAAAGAAAAATGTCGAACAGATATTTGCATAAAAATGTTCATTGCAGTATTAATCACAGTAGCCAAGAATGTCCATTAACAGATGAATGGATAAAGAAAATGTGGTGTATACATACCACGGGTATTATGTAGCCTCTAAAAAGAAGGAAATTCTGTCACATTCTACAACATGGATGAACCTGGAGGACATTGTGCAAAGCAAAGTGAGCTAGTCACAAAAGGCCAAAATCGGTATGATTCAATTCATGTGAAGTGTCTAAAGTAGTCAAATTCATAGAAACAGAAAGTAGAATGATTGTGCCAGGGGCTAGCAGGGAGAGGAAGTGGGAATTCGTGTTTAATGGGTACAGATGAAAGAGTTCTAGAGATCTGTCAAACAACAATGTGAATATACTTAACACTACTGAACTGCACACTTTAAAATCTTTTTTTTTTTTGGCCAAGCGGCATACAGGATCTTAGTTCCCCAACCAGGGATCGAACTGGCTCTCCCTGCAGTGGAAGTATGGAAACTTAACCACTGGACTGCCAGGGAAGTCCCTCTCTTGAACTGCACACTTTAAAATGGTTAAGGTGGGACTTCCCTGGTGGCGCAGTAGTTAAGAATCCACCTGCCAATGCAGGGGACATGGGTTCGGTCTGGGAAGATCCCACATGCCGCGGAGCAACTAAGCCCATGTGCCACAGCTACTGAGCCTGTGCTCCAGAGCCTGCAAGCCACAACTACTGAACCTGTGCACCACAACTACTGAAGCCCGCGTGCCTAGAGCCCATGCTCTGCAACAAGAGAAGCCACCACAATGAGAAGCCTGCGCACCTCAACATAGAGTAGCCCCCGCTTGCTGCAGCTAGAGGCAGCCCGCACGCAGCAACGAAGACCCAACACAGCCAAAAATAAATAAATAAAGTAAATAAATTTAAAATAAATAAATAAAAAGGTTAAAGTGGTAAAATTAAGGTTATGTGTTTTTTACCACAATAAAAAAAGAAGCAAAAATAATATAATTACTCATAAGCACAGGCAACAAAAGCAAAAATAGACAAATAGGATTTCATCAAACTAAAAGGGTTCGGCACAGCAGAGAAAACAATCAACAGAGTGAAGAGACAACCTATGGAATGGGAAAAAATATTTGCAAACCATATATCTGATAAGGGGTTAATACTCAAAATACAGACGGAACTCAACTCAACAGCAAGAAAACAAATAATCATATTTTAAAATGGGCAAATGACTTGAATAGATATTTCTCAAAGAAGTCACACAAATGGACAAGAGGTCTGTGAACAGGCGCTCAGCATTATGAATCATCGGGGAGAGAGTGAGAGGGAGGAGAAAATAGGAAAGGAAAAGAAGGGAAGGGAAGGAAGCAATTGTATCACCTTATTATAATGTGTGATACTTAATAGCTGAGAGTTTTATGATTAATTAATAAAAGAAAACTAAGCAAGCAACAAAAAAGACCATCATGAATGCCAATGGAAACAAAAAGTTGCTCAAAGAAGGAAATGGAATCATAATCCCCTACATGGCTCAATTGTAAGTAATCTTTACATAGTCCTAATATTATCAACACTGAATATCATCTAACCAAAAATTATGGTAAAATTATATCAATATGATAAGAAAGGGGAAATGGGAGTAAAGTATTGGCTGTAAGTGAGCTAAATACTTACCTTCCACGGTAGGAAGTCAATTGGTAATATTAAACATTTATTAAAAATCAAGAAATAACAGTACAAGCAGGTTATTCCAATTGTAGAAGTAAATACTAGAAGCTCTAAGAAAATGTTTGCCTCTGGGGAACTGGAATCAGATGTAGGGAGAGTGAGAGATTAAAATCATTTTTAAAAGAATATCATTATTAAATCTTTTTTAAAGTTTTAATTCTTGCTTTTATTATATGAAATCTCAATTCAGAGAATTGGGTTAACTTATTTTAAAATCTCTTCAGTGGGAGTAATTATTATATACTCACATATCTAGTGCTTATATCCGTTTAGCCTTCTGATCCTTAGATATTCTAGGCAATGTTACACAATTATCTACGTCAATATAAATACAATTTAAATTTAGGTGCCATTTTCCACCTTCACTCAAATTTAACATCTATTCAGAAGGTATTCACAACAATTTACTTGACAAATTCTTATCCTAAATAGCTCAAAAATTGCTGTCATCATTATAGTTAATCATTTTATAATTATTTATCTGTGGTAAATGGTCCTTGTATTGGCCCCCAAATCATGACACAACATTTTCAAAGAGTGTTCCTCTATCATTTTTGCCTAAACCATAGTATGATTATTAAGAAGCACTTAAATAATAATCTGATTGAAAGTTTAACTAACCACCTGGTTCCTTAAATGAGTTTTGGAGATGTGCCATGGTTTTAAACTAGTGCTTCAGTCTGAGCTGTGATCTACTTTTAAAGACTGTATAAATTCTAGCGCATTGCAGCACCTGAAAATGAATGAAAAAATCAATTTATGTTCTGGTATCAAACAATTTGAATTTTAGAGTCTATTGTCACATAATGTGATTATATTTGTAAGTTCTTCTGAAAATCCAACAGTTATTCAAAATTTTAAAAATAGGCTTCCCTCTGTAACCTTGGCCAAATCACTTAATCTAAAAACGATGTAGTTTCCTTTTCTTTAAAATAGGAATAATAACCTCACATTGCTCTCTCTCATACTCTGTGTGTCTCACAGAATGATAGTACATAAAATATTAAGGGCAGGAAGTTTCCTTCCCTTCCCCACTTCTGTTTTAAGGTATCACAAAACAATCACGAAGCAGAGAACAATCTCCCTAAGGCTATTTATCTATGAAGGGAAAAATAGTAATATTATACTGGAAAAACCCAGTAAGATGACATTATCAACATTATGTGTCCCCTGAAATGATAAACAGAGAAAGATATAGGATCATTTCTGGGGTATTCTTGCCAAAAATGCAGAATCTCAATTTAACCTTAAGAAAAACCCAAATGAGAGGCATTCTCCAAAGTAATTGGCCAGTACTCATCAGCAATGTTGAAGTCATTAAAGAAAAAGACAGAATGAGAAAACGTCACTGATTGGAGAAGACTAGAGACAACTAAATTTAGTGTGGGATCCTGGAATAAAAACAGGACTTTAGGGGGAAGACTTGTGAAATTTGAATAAATTTAGTTAATAGTATTGTAACAATAGTAGTTTCCTAGTTTTGATACTTACATAATTATAAGTATTGACCTTAGGGGAAGCCAGGTGAAGGGTATACAGGAACTCCCTATCTTCTATTTGCAACTTAAGAAAAAAATTATTTCCAAATAAAAAGTTTAAAAAGAAGTATCAGTGAACAAATTCCTAACATTCTTTTTTTTGTCTATTTTTTCTTTTTTTTTGGAACGAGATCTCAATTTTATGGACTAAATTTTCTTCCAGAATTTCTATGCTGAAGCTTTAATCCTCAATGTAATGGTATCTGGAGATGAGGCCTTTGAAGGATAATTACAATTAAATGAAGTCATGAGGGTGGGGCACTAATCTGATAGGATTAGTGTCCTTAGAAGAAGAGAAAGAGGTGTCTCTCTCTTTCTCTCTCTCTCTCTCTCTCTCCCCTCACCCCCCTTCCCAATCTCCACCACCCCCACCCCTAAGCATGCAGAAAAGAGGTCACAGCAAGATGACAGCCATCTACAAGTCAGGAAGAGAGCTCTCACTAGAGCCCAACCCTACTGGCACCCTGACTGTGGCCTTCTAGCCTCCAGAACTGTGAGAAAATAGATGTCTGTTGTTTAAGCCACCCAGTCTATGGTATTTTGTTATGGCAGCTGGAGCTGACTCACACACCAATTAAGCTACTAAGTGGTGATATATACCAAAGTGCCTTTTCACTGTAGTTCAAATCTAAAATAATGTTCTATAGATCTCAGCTATTTCCTAAAGTATTGCCTTTTATTGAATATAGCTGTGTTCCTACTAAATAATGGAGACTTATTTGGCTCTAAATTACCACTCTTAGGTCTGTCCTTGATAGATAACTGGCTGTTTTTCTCAATTTGTCCCCAAATCCATTCTCCATCCTGCTCTGTGCCCTAGAAGGGTGACCTCTGTGGTAGGAAACTCCTCACCCCGACCCCAGGCCCTTGCCCCCTGGCTTCTGGTTGGAGTGTTGATTCCTCCTGTTTATGTGTCTGCTCACCCCCTTCTGGCCATGGCTGGTCCGGCAACAACTATAACTCTTGTTGGAGGCCACTTCCAAGATCACCACTCTCACCCGCTCTGATAACAACCTTTCCTATCCTGCCCTCCAGATCTATGAAAGTAATGGCTTCCTGCTGTTACCCTGGGTATCTTAACATCCCTTGTTGGGTCCCTTAGTCCCTTAATCCACCCACACCTCTGTAAATAATTATTTTGATAAACACACCTGTTTAAAAAATTCCACTGTTACGCAGGATGAATAAGTCTGGAGATCTAATGCACAGCAAGGCGACAATACTTAATAATACTGTATTAAATACTTGAAATTTGCTAAGAGAATTGATCTTAAGTGTCTCACCACACAAAAAAATCATGACCATGTGAGGAGATGGATATGTTAATTGGCTTGATTGTGGCAATCATTTCACAATGTATATGTATATCAAAACATCAGATTGCACACCTTCAATATATACCAAATTTTTTTAGTCATTTATATACCTCAATAAAGCTGGGGGGAAAAAATCCCAGCTGAGTATGCTGTCAGGATTCTGACACAGATATGCCACTTAAAATCATTGAAGGGTTTCGATAGGCTTTCTTTTCTTTTTCTTTTCTAAAAAGTCACAAGTACTCAACGCTTTTGGTTCAAGTCACATAAAACAACATCATGAATAGCACTCATTGCACTATAGATAACATCATTTATTCTTATCATTATATAGTGATTTTGAGATAATCTTTTATGGAAATTTGAAGTTTCTCCTACCCTAAAGACATTTCCCTAAAGCTCTCTGGAGAAATATCCAGTTCTAGTGACAATCTCAGATCCAAAACACAGCAAAAATGAAAATACCTACTGAAAAAAATGAAAATATCTACCTAAACAGAGGGTTGTGTGTTCAGGGGTGTGGTGGACTTGGGCTCCTATCCTAGTCCCAGGAATTAATAATTGCATGATCTAGGGCTACTTATTCTCTCTGTGTCTCCGTTTCTTCATCTGTAAATTAGACAACAACCTACTTCAAAGAGATGTTACAAGGATTAAATGAGGTAATCTAAGGTTTGCTCTTAGCATAATGCCTTACACATAGTAAGTGTTCATTTTCCTTTTTATTTATTAAATAGGCCTGTTTTATCTATAGTTGATAAAGTATGACCCAAGAGGAAGCAATATTCAGCCTAAAGGATTGTTGAATTATTTACTCAAAGATTTAGTAGATCATGCAGTATTTGTCTTTCTCTGTCTGACTTATTTCTCTTAGCATAAAACCTTCAAGGTCCATCCCTGTTGTCACAAACGGCAGGATTTCCTTCTTTTTACAGCTGGATAATATTCCAGTTTATATATACCACATTTTCTTTATCCATTCATCTGTTGTTGGACACTTAGGGTGTTTCCTTGTCTTGGCTAATGTGAATAATGCTGCAATGAACATGAGGACGCAGATAACTCTTCAAGATAGTGACTTCATTTCATCCGCCAGAAGTGGGATTGCTGGATCATATGGTAGCTCTATTTTTACAGGAGGAATGGGGAGATGTTGGTCAAAGGGTACAGATTTTCATTTATAAGATGAGTAACTTCTGGGGATCTAATGTAAAGCCTGGTGACTGTAGTTAACAATACTGCATTGTATACTTAAAAGTTGATAAGAGAGGGCTTCCCTGGTGGCACAGTGGTTGGGAGTCCGCCTGCCAATGCAGGGGACGTGGGTTCAAGCCCTGGTCTGGGAAGATCCCACATGCCGCCGAGCAAGTAAGCCCACAAGCCACAACTACTGAGCCTGAGCTCTAGTGCCCATGAGCCACAACTACTGAGCTCGCATGCTACAACTACTGAAGCCCGCGCACCTAGAGCCCATGCTGTGCAACAAGAGAAGCCACCACAATGAGAAGCCCATGTGCCACAATGAAGAGTGGCCCCTTCTCGCTGCAACTAGAGAAAGCCCATGTGCAGCAACGAAGACCCAATGCAGCCAAAAATAAATAAATAAAATTAATTAATTTTAAAATATATTTTAAAAATAATAATAATAATATATTTTTTTTAAGTTGATGAGAGTAAATAGACCTTAAATGTTCTCAACACACACACACACACACAATGATAACTATGCAAGGAGATGGATCTGTTAATTAACCTTAATGTAATAATTGCACAACGTATACATATATCAAATCATCACATTGTGTACCTTAAGCTTATACAACGTTATTTGTCAATTATGCAGGAATCCCTGTTTTCTGAAAGTTTGCTTTAAGCCACTTAGTTTTTACAAAAGACCTACATTAGTACCTGTTTTTGCCAACTGAAAGAAATCCAAAGAGGATTTTCACTTTTATGAAAAAAGGAGAAAAGCAAAAACAGCGATCAGTGTTTTTCAGTGAGCCATTATAGAGGCCCAGGGCACCCAGGGCAGTGAGAGGGGCCCTGCCAGTCTCCTTCCCTGGAACTACACTCAGTGTCTCAGCACCAAGCCACCATAGCTTTGTACTGTGTCTGTGAGCATCTGTGCTTTGCCCCAATTTATTTTGTGCATCCATCAGCAAGATGTGTCCTAAGGTAATTGCTTCCTCGCTTTACACCATTTTGGCTTACGAAGGTTTCATAGGAAAGCTCTACTTTCGGATAGTGGAGGAAACCTGTATCTCAGTAAAGCTGGGAAAAACAAAACAAAACCAAACAAAAAAGACTTGGTAGAGCTCACTAGCACAATACACAAGTGAGTCAATTACTTAGAAAGTGGGAAACAGAGGGAAGTCTTTTTTCTCCTCAGAACTCCTATATACCCTTGCTTAATATGGGTAAATATCAAAGAGAACCTGGATATAATATGGGAAGTTGTTAGAGCATCTTGTTCTGCAAAGAGATAGGGGCAGCTGCTCAAGTATTTGGAGAAAATCCAACCCCAACTCATGTTTGGGTAGGGAGATGGAGACGGCAGAACAATCTTAAAAAACGTATTGACTATTTTCCTTTTCTGAAACTCTCCTACTCCAGAATAAAAGGAAAATTGTTCAGGATATCCATTTTAATTTTTGATGGCCTTATTTTCAGATATTTTTGGTAAAGAAAAATAATTCGTTTTCCCCTTTATTATAAAAGGAGTACTTACTTGTAATAAATTAAAAAATACTGACACGTATACAGTAAAAAATAGTTGCCCTCTGAACACATACTTTTAAACTAAGAAGTCTCTCTTCTACTTCCAACTTTGATCCTTATGAGTGTATTGAAACACAAATCACAGTATGAACAAAGGGAATTGGAATGCATTACTTTAAAATTAAATTAAAAGATTAAGTTAAAAATTATTCAAAATAATTCTATCTATATGAAAATTCAAGGGACTTCCCTGGTGGCACAGTGGTTAAGAATCTGCCTGCCAATGCAGGGACACGGGTTCGAGCCCTGGTCCGGGAAGATCCCACATGCCGTGGAGCAACTAAGCCAGTGTGCCACAACTACTGAGCCTGTGCTCCAGAGCCCGTGTGCCACAACTACTGAGCCTGCGTGCCACAACTACTGAAGCTCGCGTACCTAGAGCCCGTGCTCCACAACAAGAGAAGCCACTGCAATGAGAAGCCCGCTCACAGCAACAAAGAATAGCCCCTGCTCGCCGCAACTAGAGAAAGCCCGCGTGCAGCAACGAAGAGCCAATGCAACCAAAAATAAAATAAATAAAAATTTAAAACAAAGAAAATTCAATATTTATTCATTCATCAAAATGATGTTTCCATCACAGTCTTGGCTTAATTGAACTCTGGCTGCTCCTGGGAACACAGCTCCCCACGGTCCTCTCACCTCCTTTTACTTTTTTATATTTATATAAACTGCCATTTCCAAACCATTTCTCCTCCTCTGTCTCAGAAACTCCATCCTCTATGAAGTTATTCCAGCCAGCTTAACCAGCACTTGCCCCTCCTCATGCCGTCACCTATGATCTCTTCAGTTGCTTCAATGAAGAGCAGCACAGAGGTCGCTGTCTTCCTCTTCACTCTGTCTCTGTCTCCATCTCCAATGACTGCATCACCCACACGCTGCCCCATTCAACATCAGGCCCCTCAGCGTCTTGATCTTTTTCTCTCCAATAATCCTTTTATTTTCTTCCATTTAATCCCCTCAACCCTAAAGTCATAACTTCTCCTTATTATTACCAATCATTACATCACCTCCTAAAAAGTGATCTCAAACCTTTCCTCTCCTCCCAGTGCATTTCCTCTGGTACCCATTTCAAAAGTGCTTTGGCCTCACTGCGAATTCTGATCTACTAACCCTACAAGTTTTTCAATCCATTATGCACTTTTTTGGCTTCACATCCCTCTTTCCATTTATTGTCTATTTCTCCCCAATAAAATGTAAGCTCCATGAGGACTTTTTCACCCTTATCTCTAGCGTCTGGAACAGAACCATGCCTGGGTAAAAGAAAGCACTCAATAAACACTAACTAAATGCATAAATGCCTTCTGTGGGCCAGGTGTTTGGCAAGGATAAAGAAACAAAAACTGCCTCTCCTCTCAACAAGTTTAAACGAATGTGTATTATGCATACGTATTAGTGCGTGCACACATATTTCAAGTATTTTTACTGAACCAACTACTTATTCTTAGCCTACTTAAAAAATAATTTTAGGGACTTCCCTGGTGGTCCAGTGGGTAAGACTCCGTGCTCCCAATGCAGGGGCCCTGGGTTTGATCCCTGGTCGGGGAACTAGATCCCGCGTGCACGCTGCAACTAAGAAGCCTGCATGCCACAACTAAGAGAGTCCGCATGATGCAACTAAGACCCAGCGCTGCCAAAATAAATAAATAAATAATAAAAATAGTTTGACATTTCGTTATTCCAATGTCCTTATACTACATTTGGGAAGTCTCTTACTAGCAAGAAAATCTTTGAACTTTCCAAACATATCTTTTAGGTGTAACAAGTAATAGTGTAAGGCATTTAGAACCCTAAAAATAATTAGCTGTTCTTTTAAATCCATCTGATACAAATAATCTGTCAGTTCAAAAAACACCAGAAAGTGATGATGTGAGCAATGCACAAAAGGGAACAGTACCCAGTTGTTAGGCGTTTCATATTATTCCCACCTGTAGCGCCAATGAGAGTTCAAATGGCACCATTGTGCAAAACAGAAAGACATGTTTTTGCCATCGCCTGGAAAAATGCTGTAATAACTATACAAATCCACAATGACTACAAGCATGAAAGGCTCCCACTAACGTTGCACAGTTCTACAGTTTAAAAATATTCGTTTAACCCATTATTTCCAAAACATTTGATCATGGAACTTTTCTTTTTCTTCATGCCATTCACACAGATCATGTGGAACTAACATTTTCTGATATATAATTTGGGAAGTATTGCTCTAGGATACCATAGAAAGTGATTAGTATTAAGCCTATGGCTTTCATTTTCAATTTTATATGTTTGCAATATTCTCTGAGGGTTTGACCTGGAGTCAGATGGACTTGGGTTTGAACCCCAGCTCTGACACTAACTTTGAGCAAGTTATGTACCCTCTCCAAGGGTCAGTTACCTTCTTCGTAAAATGCAAATAGCAATAGGACTGCCCTTATAAAATAAGGGTTACAAGAGACCTTGGTTGGTCCCTGATATTTACTAAATTCTCATTAAATCGTAATTCTACTAATAATATTCTTCAGGCCATGTGATGTATAGGGCAAAATTACATAACGGGGGGGTGTATTTAAATGAGGAAGTGTAACTGTGAAGGAGTAATTTAAAAAGATGAAAGTCAACTGGATTTTTGTTATAAATTCATTTTTACCAAAACAGAAGTATTTTTGGATTACAAGCAGAATTTATGAGCTCCTCAATAGACAGTGTATACAAAACTCGAGTCCTATTTTAATACAGAAAGAAAACCACTTTTGCCAATAGTGAGTATACGGACTCCCATATTCACGTGCTATGGGTCCTATAATCTCCCTGTCAAGCAAGGACATTGGTAACACGGTTTAGAGACTACCCCTTGGTCAATGGACTGAGAAGCCAGCACTGCAGTCCACTGCAAATTAATTAATTCATTAATCACCCCAGGATCTCAGGGATGTGTTGACCTAACTGCAATGAATTTGGGCCAATTCATAAGCCTTTTGTCATGTATCCAGTCTGCCTCCTAGCTTGACATGTTTATCAACTATGTGTGCACAGTAGAATGTGGATAGAACAATTTGTAATTACCACTAAATAAATGGGGGAAAATAGACACACGATTGCCAGGCGTATTCCCATGGCAGCAACTTCCAACGTTTATTTTCCACCTTTAGAAATGGCTTGAGATGTGGTGATCATATGAGCATCCATGTGAAACAGATGCAGTCCCTGCACCGTTAACTGGGAAAAGGGAGCCCAATTCACAGAGCATTTGGAACACGTGACTCCTGTGACAGTACTGTGCTGCTCACCCCCGGCTTACACAAGGACACAGTCGCTCTCTAGCCCTGGAGACTACTTTTTCTAAGTACATTTCTCAGCATCATAATGGTCTCTATTTCCATTTCTGCCTCTGCTACTGAGAGAGAATTGAGAACCACAGACTGATTCATGATCATTATCTGTATGTTTCTATAAAGAGTGGTAAAATGCTGATTGTGAGGAACGGCAGCTGAAATGCCCATATTAGCATTCACAGCAGGAGATAGACACCTCCCTTATCTCTTCATTTGTGGTTTACCAGTTATCCTCTTACCTCCTAGTGACTCAAAGCTGTACCAGCAGCTAACCTCTGAATGTGTAGCTCTTTCCTCCTCAAGATGAGCAGCTCTAAAAGAGAACCAATGGAAGTAGCAGTCAAGATGTGCAGTTTTCAGTTTACACAGTTACTTGGGACTTTTTAAAATCTGTTTTCATCTGAGCATATTAATACAGACAACAAAGAAATGAATTAGTAAAAGAAATGTAACATTAGAAAAAAACTTAAGGAAAAAGGAAAATACTGTGGAAGTATAATAAATTAATACTATAATAAAATGACAGTCTTTATGGTGAAGAGATGATAACCAAAAAGTCAGCGATTATAAGTGCATTTATACTTGGCCTGGGACATCAGAAACACTAATTAAGACAGAGGGAAATAAGGCTGATGTAAGATGATCGCCAGTAGTCTGTGTTCAAATCAGTCCATTTTAATGATTCATATGACACAGAGCTGAAATTATTGGAAAAAGTATTTCGATGATTAAAGCGTTTTTTTCTTACTTTGGTATCTGTTAACGCAGAGAATAACGACTGTAAAACAGGTCTATCTTCTGTTTTAGTATTGTTTTTAAAGCATAAACTGGTATGAATTACTATGGAAATGAGAATGGTATTTAAGGTGGTATTCACAACTGAATGATTCTGCTAGCTTGGCAGTAATGATTAAAATGGCTAGAATTACAAAGTGACTTACAAAAAAGATATTAGTGAAAAATATCTTAAAGTTCACCTTGCCAGCTTTGCGATGGGCATACCCCCAAGTGTTTCACTTTTCGGGAGCGTTGCCCATAAACTATTCGGCAGCAGAGGGCGCTCTTCTGTCAAAATCCGAAGTTCTTTTTTAAAAGCTTTTAGAGCCGCATACTCGCTAGTATCCAAATGACAGTAGTTAAAAGTGTCAAAAAACGAGTCCGTATGAGCTTTGAGTTTTATTTAAGGGAGAAGGACATCGAAGTAGAACATTTATGAAACATAACTGAATGGGACCTTAGATTTTTTAGCAAAAAAAAAAAAAATCTCTTCTAAATGATGTATTTGTGTGATTCACGCCACTATTTTCTGAGGACCGACTAGGTGTAAGACACCAACATATACTTTCAGCGTCATCCCCGGATATTGTTACGGGAAGGCTTGTAACCTTAGCATGTGTTGTGTGCGCTTTAAGGGGAGGACATTTTAAAACAAAATGAAGAAACTGGAAGTCATCGTATTTCTCGCATTCAAAAGTAAGGAATTCACTATGTCACAGATTTTACCTAAAATGTTTGCAACAAACGGCAGATACAGTTCCTATTCTCAGTTTACCTTCTGTAGAGATAAATGATTTTGTAACAACTGAATACTAATATAAAACAATATCTGCACATTTATCACCCGCTATCAATGAATGGCATCCTCCCGGCAGAATCCTGGGTGCCAATATACTCCGCAACATCTGGTTGCTTCCCGAATTTCAAAGCGTGGTCTTTTTCTCCCTCTCTGACCCTCTCCGCCACCACCCGCCCTCCCAGAGCCAACCAGCTCCGGTCAGGGCCAAGTTGCTGAACATTTCCAGTCGCTACAAGAGATTCTCTTCCCCTATAGAACCACACTGGGGAAACTTTCCGCATCGCCGCTTCATATTGGCTAATTGGTGCTTTTTTTTTAAAACTTAGCTTTAAACATTTTGCATTTTCCGAACACGTCTTGTTTCGTTTTCAAGCTAACGAGATCTTACTAGTGATCGTGCAAAAGCCTTTTTTGAACACCCCAAGTCGCAAGTCATTGGACAGGGCTCTAGCTGCGTGTCCAGGTGTCACGTGGTGCCTCCGCGAGCCACCCAGAGCGTTTGCTCCGCTGAAACCCTGCAAACTTTTTCTTTCTGTGGAAAGCAAAAAGACCCAGTCTAAAAAGCGCCGGCCCTCGGCTTGCCAAAACTGATCCTCTGGGAGGCAGCCGGCCTCCCGGAAGACCGGCTGCATGACTCAAGGCTCGAAAGGTTCCCGAGTTCAAGCCACTCTGGACGTCGCCGCCGCCGCCGCCGCCGCCGCTTCGCACTCGTCGCCCGGCCCGCGCAGCCGCCACCCCGCTGTCCCCGCCCGCCGGCCCGCGCGCCCCGCGCGCCCGCTGAGGGGGAGGGGTGCGCTCGGCCGATGTCGCCGCCCGGTTGAGCAATCCGACTATGCAAATAGCGGGGTTACGACAGCCAATCGGAGGCCGGCTCTGCCGTGACGCGCGCGCCGAGAGCCCGTAGTATTTATAGATCGTATTTAAAGAGCCCTTGGGAGTCTCCCCAGGCTCAGCTGGGCGGCGGCGGCGGCTGCGGCTGCGGCTGCGGCTGCGGCGCTGCAGTTGGCCCTGCGCGAGTGCGGTGGCGGGGCGGTCGCTGCTGGTCTCTTCCCTGTGGGGGTGTTAGGCGTGGAGGAGCGTCCGAGCACGTTCCTCAGTAGTTTTTACCCACTTCCCAGCTCGGCTTCTGGAGATGGGGAGGCGATGCTGCAGCTCCGACAATAATTTTGCTTAAAACAAAGCCAGGGATATGGAATCTCAAAGCTGTAGGGCGGGTGGCGATGGGGAGGGAGACAGCAGGTTTGAACGACCCCGCCCCGGCCCCACATTTGAGCCACAAACCGACGCCGTTTCCTGGTGCTGGGCTATGTGTAGAGGCGGCCTTCCTGGGGGGAAGGGAGAACAATACCGCCTGAAAAGCCAAGAGTCGTGGAATTTGGGGGCGGGGTGTATTCGTGGAAAATAAACTGCAAGATAGTGGCCGTGATTATCTTGGCGTTCAGTCCATTGATCTTCAGACTTCCAGGCCAGCGAGCTGCACACTGCAATGCGAAAGCAGGAAACTGGCATTACGTCAGAGGAGAGAAAGAGACCCAAATTGCAACGGTTGCATCTGCAGGGCTGGCTCTTCTTTTTTCCTTGGAGAGGTTCCGCGGGCTCGGGCTCTCGGTGCTGCCTCGGCGCGGCACTGCAGGCTTTCACGCGTAGGGCGGGCGCTGGGGGCGCCCAGGGGACCCCCGGCCCGGGTGCCCGGAGCCCCAGCCCTGGACCACCACATGCCGTCCCCGGGGGGCTCTTTAGGAACCACGACTAATTCCTTTTAAAGCTAGCCCCGCGCTTAGCTGGATGTCCTAAATTCCAGGAGGGAGGGGGGTGGCGAAGCGCACCAAATGTCAGCTGCTGCCCTTAGGAAAGCAGGTGGCCAAGGGGGAGGAATCCCAGCCGTGTGTAGAGCGGGACGGCTTCTCCACACCTTATCAGGGATCTTTTCTCAGTATTGAGGGACATGGTCACAAGAAACTTGTTCTCTGTCAGGGACCCTGATCCTGAGGCCTTGCCACCGCTTCTTAGAAATCTCTTGAGGACAGACACAAAGCAGGAGAATATCGTGAATTACTACATTCTCTTGGAAAACGTTGAGCAGCCTCACCTGCTCCCTCATTCCTGGCTCAGGGTCATTATAAGGTAAGGGTAGTTACTACCCTTAGTAACCCTGGTAGGGTTACTACCAGTTCTCCTAGGGTCCAGGCCCACTCCACCGGTGAGCAAGCTTAGCACAAAAAAAGGTGGTGACAGCAGCTCATGATTATCTGTGCTGTGTGCTGAGTGCTTTGGCAGACTGTCTCGTTTAATTCTCACAATAGCTGGATGAGGTGAGTGCTATTATCCCCATTTTGCAGATAAGGAAACATTCTGAGAATCAGTGTGTTCCCTACCGTGAATGGGAACCAGGCAATCTGACTCCAAAGCCTGCACTGTCTGTGGGGGCCGGGGGCTGGCTTTGATCAGGGGACCTTCCAGGCCCACCTCACATCACACCGAGAAGGCAAGAGCCTTCATTCATCCCTGCTACCTGTCAACTACAATAAACCTAGTCTTGGGTAAACATGGTGGGTGTCAGGTGGCATGTTTAATCCCCTCAAGTAAGAGAGACTGCTCCTGGACACCCAAATTATTTAAGCCAATTTTCTCATTGCTCCATGTTTGCAACAGTCTCATAAAAGTCGTTTAATGATTAAACTTTACATAGCACTTCATTCCCAGCTCAGGCCATTGGATAATGTCAGATCTAAAGAACTGAGTGAGTTACCATGTAAATTAAGAGAGGGGCCTAATTCAAGGTCGGGTGAGTCCTCTCTTTGCTTTTCCCTTTGGTTGCATTATTCCCCCATCATTATCATCTAGGCAGGAGAGAGAGCCATGGAAGGGAAACTGGTTTTGGCAGATTGTCTGTGATTAGTGTCTGGGAAGGCAAATTCAAAGGAGGAAGAGTTAAAGAGGAGAAAGTTATACCTGTTTATACAATTACAATTTTGTATACTAGAAACAAGTGATTTGAAAGCCAGGAACCTGATGGAGGTTGAAGACAGTTTCTGCCTCATGCCAGCTGGAAAGCCGTAGACCATCTGTGGAATGTGAGACCCAATTTCCCCATCTGTAAAATGGAAGTAACCTGCTACCCATCTACTCCTAGCCTTGCTCCTGACATTTTCCTCTGCTGCCTCTTCTTCCCCCTCTAGTTTTCTGCATGCTCGTGTTTCTCAAAGTTCCCTCCTAGGCTCAGTCTCTTCCTACTCAACACACTCTCCTGGATGGTTCTACCCAGGTCATGTCCCCTGTTACCATTTGAAGTCTTTCTGTCTTGCCCTGGTCTCTTTCCTGAGCTCCAGATCTATATGCAGGACATCCCCACTTGGACACTTGGACACTTCAAACTTAAATGTTCCAAACTGAACTG
This sequence comes from Balaenoptera borealis, assembly GCF_965194805.1. Classification (NCBI taxonomy): domain Eukaryota; kingdom Metazoa; phylum Chordata; class Mammalia; order Artiodactyla; family Balaenopteridae; genus Balaenoptera; species Balaenoptera borealis. The sequence goes on along the minus strand of NC_138870.1, from coordinate 21,740,629 downwards.
CTCGTTATCCGTCTCCCAGCCACCTAGGATGAAAGGTCAGCCCTATCTCTGCACATCCCTACTCAGTTATTCAAGCCAAAGCCTGGCTAATTCCACTTTCTCTTAACCCATATATCCAACTAATGGCCAACTCCTACCATGGGTCAGGATCTTAAGTGCCTTCTGTCTACCAACCCCTAAAACCTCCTCCACCATGCAGCCATATCCCCTCCGTCAACCCCCTTCAGTGGATCCCATTGCCCTTGGAATGAAGCCTGGCACGGCTTACAAAGCCACTCAAGAGTGGGTCCAGACCTAGGTCTCTAGCTGCTTCCCTCGCTTACACTCCACCCTTCAGCCATTCTTAAATTCTTGCAGTTTCTCTCTTTTTTTTTTTTTATTTATTTAATTTATTTATTTTTGGCTGCGTTGGGTCTTTGTTGCTGCACGCAGGCTTTCTCTAGTTGCGGCGAACGGGGGCTACTCTTCGTTGCGGTGCACGGGCTTCTCATTGCGGTGGCTTCTCTTGTTGTGGAGCACAGGCTCTAGGCGCGTGGGCTTCAGTAGTTGTGGCTCGCAGGCTCCAGAGCGCAGGCTCAGTAGTTGTGGCACATGGGCTCCGTAGTTGTGGCTCGCGGGCTCTAGAGCGCAGGCTCAGTAGCTGTGGTGCACGGGCTTAGTTGCTCCGTGGCATGTGGGATCTTCCCGGATCAGGGATGGAACCCGTGTCCCTTGCATTGGCAGGCGGATTCTTAACCACTGCGCCACCAGGGAAGTCCCTTGCAGTTTTTCTAATGGCGCCAAATTCTTTTGTTGTTTCTCTGAGCTTTAGCAGAGGCTATTCTGAGAATGCTGCCTGCCGTACCATGTCATCTCATCCACAAGCCCCTTCTTCTGACTAGAAGCTCCTACTAATGCTTTCAGTTCTCATTGTGTCACTTCCTCCAGAAAGCTCTTTGAGCTCCACCCAGCTCCACTGTGGGTGCACCTCCAGCTTGTTCAAAGAACTGTGCTTTCCCATCACAGCACTGCTACCCTGTAGACTGAGTGTCTTAACTTAGCTGAATCTGTGTCCTCATTCGTGTAGAAGGGGACTACATCAGAATCATTCAGGGTACTTCATCAGCCTGCACCACAAAACCCCATCCACCCCTCACCACTCCCAGTCTGCCATGAGTGTATCCTAAAAATCAGAACACGATGAGCCCTTGGTACTAATGATGTTCTGTATCCCTCAGGTGTATTAGGGTGGAAGAAAGGTTGAAAACCGCTGCACTAGACTGGCAATTCCGTAAGGAAAGGATCATTATTTCCCGTGTACCTGGTTCAGTGTGAGGCACAGAGTAGAAAACACTCAAGAAGTACTTGTGTGATTGATTGGGGATGTGGGGATTAGATCAAATATGTATATTGAGTCCCCAGGACATAACAGGCATTGGGTAAATCTGCATTGCCTTGCCCTCCACTTGCTAAAATAGAGCTTAGGAGTTATCATTTAATGCTTCATGTCTGCCATCCTTGTCACCCTTTATCCCCTGGTGAGTGAAAGTAAAAGATATTTACAGTAGCTTCCTAGAGCCCTGCCACTTCACTGCAGCTGTTAAAAACAAACAAACAGTGGGAGGGAGGGAGATGCAAGAGGGAAGAGATATGGGAACATATTGTATATGTATAACTGATTAACTTTGTTATAAAGCAGAAGCTAACACACCATTGTAAGGCAATTATACTTCAATAAAGATGTTTAAAAAAAAAAAACAAAAAAACAAACAAACAAACAAAAAGCAAAAACAAAACAAACTAAAAAACATCCTGTGGAACCTGGGCCTGATTTTTAACTGACCCTGTTATTAGTAAGCAAACTGCCTCATATTTATTGTTTCTCTGTTGCTGTGGGGTTTTTTTGTTTGTTTCTGTTTTGTTTTGCTGTTTTTTAAAGGAGAAATATGTCTCCCCAAATCCTTTTTTGAGGGGGAGCCATCTTCAGAAAAGGAACTTTGTTCAGATTGTCTTTGAAGAAGTAGGGGGAGTCAAGACCGGAGATAGAAGGGTGTAAGTTGGAGGCAGATGAGAGCCATGGCTCTTCCCTGAGTCTGGGCGGGGCTCTGCCAGCAGATGGGTGGCTGCGAGGAATTAATGGCCTGGGGTAGTTCTACCCAAAAGAGAACAAGATGCAGCTGGCTTTGGAGTCAGGTCTGCGGTTGAGCTTGGCTATGTGGCCTTGGTCAATAATAGTACAGCTTCACTGGGTCCATCCTTGGTTTCCTCCTTGATAAAGTAGGATTCCATTTGTCCTACAGTATACCCCATTGGTTGACCAATGGGGTATATTTGCAGAAATACCGTGTAAGATGTAAATGTAAAGTACTATATAAATGCAGGGTATTGTTCATATACTAAATAATTATAAATATAAGGTATTAAGTTATAGATTGGAAGTTAATACACATTTATTGTGTATCACGTGGTTAAGTGATAGGGCACAAATATGAGTGAAAGAGAAAAAGAATTTATATTTATTGATCCTGCCAACTTCTGTTCCAAGTGTTTTATAGTCATTATCTCTTCTAACAGCACCAAGATTCTGCCCTCAAGAGGCTCATATTCAGAAAGATGACACAGGTACATATAAAAATTCATATGAAGCAACTACGATAATGTCAAATTGTCAAATGGGAATACAGATGATAGAGCTGTTAATCTGCTAGTCTCTCAGAGGTGAGGGGGAAAGGTGAGGGAGACAAAAAGAAATAACGACATTGGTACTTGGGCCTTGAAGAATAAAGTAGGATAAACAGACCCATAAGGAGGGGAAGGGCATGTCAAGTGGAGGAAACTGCAGTGATAAAAGGATGGAGCTAGGAAGGTGTCAGTCAGTGAGGGGAGAGGTAAAAGTTGCAGGGTATAGTGTGGAGGGTGATGGCAGTGGGTGGAGATAAGGGTGAAAAGTGGAACTGGCACCGATCCTGGTCCTCTTTATATGTCATGCCAAAAAATAAGGATTTTATTCTATAGGTAGTGGTGTCAGACTCCCAGGACATTTTTTTTTTTTTTTTTTTTTAGGAGGAAAGTGACATAGGTTTGTCTCTTTTAGAAAGGTAGTGGCCTAGAAACCAGACAGGAGACAAGGAGGCAAGTTGGGAAGTAATTGCAGTAATTCAAGCACGTTATCGCGAAAGCCTAGAACAGTGGTTTTCAAATTGTGGGTCACAACCCATAAGTGGATCTTAAAGTAATTTTCATGGGTCACACTTGCATTTAGAAAAAATAGGGTTAAATGGAAAAGAAAATATTAAAGATTCTTATGAAATAAGGATCAGTGTTCCATAAAGCTTCTATTTGATTTATTCGTTTGTTATGCATAAACTTTCTGGGCAATTTGAATTTTTAATAAATTCACTTCTACAATAGATTTAAATCTTCAAAATGAACAAAGTGGATTTATTTAAAATTTAACATGTTTAAGTTTCTATGTTTTAACATAGACACCATTGTTTTAGATACAAAGCATGACAGGGTTGAAGCCATTGAGTATAATGTAGGGTTTATTACCCGGAAAATAAAGGAAAAAAATGAGAAAAAATGGGTGATTAATTATTAGATTTCAGTCTTGAGTAAGTTTTCTCTTGGTTGCATTTTGCAAATTATCTGTGTCTTAGACGTGACTTTATTAAAAACTTGAACTGCGGAATGCATGTCCTGTGTCATGATGCAAAATGTATTTATCAGCGTGGGTCATGGTCAAAGAAGCTTACAAACAATGACTTAGAAGACTGGGGCAGCGGCTGTGGGGTGAGAAAGAAGGATCAAGGTACCAGAGCAATTTCTGAGGTAAAATAAAGATTAGTTAACTAATTGGATGTGGGGATAAAGGAGAAGGAAATTGGGATAACTCGTGGGTTCCTAGTTTGGCCTGCCAGGGTGCAAGGGGGTATAGCTCAGTTCACTTCAACGAGTATCTCCTGATAGGAAGTACAGAAACCCAGACGAATGAGGAAGACATGGCTGGGGCTCTTGAGGCACTCCAGCTAGATGAAAGAGACTCATCACAGGGTACGTTCATAAAATAGGGTAAATGTAGGCAGAGGAAGCATGGCCTGGGTCCTCACAGAAGCTTTCCAGAGGAGACATCTTTGAGCGGAGTTTTGAAGGAGAGTTAGCCCCAAGTAGGTAGGTAGGAGAGGAACACTGTAACAAAGACCAGAGAGGTGGAACAGCCGGATGATTTCGTGTGAGTGGGTGTGTGACCCAATGTTGTAAGCAAGTTGGTGTTACCAGAACCCTGAGAAGCTAGAGATCAAGTTGGCAAGGGTAAGGAGACAGGTGGTGCAAAGCTTTGTCTGTCGCGCTAAGGAGCTTAGCTCTTGTGTGAGAGGAAGAGCCACTGAAGGGGGGTTTAAGAAGGTTAGTAACAAGGTCACAATAAGATGACCGTGTTTTAGAAAGCTCACTCCGGCTGCAATGTAGAAAAGGTCTTTAAGGGGAGCTCGACTGAAGATATTAGATCAGTCCAGGTGAGAGATGTTGCCTGCATTAGGGCAGTGAGAAAGGGATGAAGAAAAAGAGAGTCAAAAATTGGCAAGGCATGGTCACTAGTTGGATAGAGAAAATTCTGTCAGTCAGTGTCTTGATCAGGAAAGCAGAACCCAGGCCAGAAAGTTTCATAGAAGAAATTTAACATGGGAATTATTGTAAAGAGTGTTAGAAAAATGGAAGGGCAAATAGGAAACAGTTGGAAACCCCAAGATTAGGAAGAGCAGGGATCCTACCCCTAAGACTAGAGGGACCAAAGGGAAAGGTGGTGTCACCAGCGTCCAGGAACCGTGGCTGCTGGGGGGAAGCTGGGCCATGAAAGAGATGCAGTCACCTGAAGCGAAGAGAGGGAAGACATGCCCTCCCCTGGCCCTGTTATCTCTGTTGTCCAAGCCTAGCTAGGAGCTAGTTGGCAAGGGGGCCTGGGAAACGTGGCTTGCTGGGTTTGGTCTTTTGCAGGAAGAGCAAAGCAGAAGGTGATGAAAAAATAGATCCAAGCATAAACAGTCGAATTAATAAGGCACGACGGTAAAGGAGAAGTAGAGTAATTCCTTCCTGCCATCTTGCTTGGATTGAGGCTGGATGGTAGTGTCGGAACCTGAGATTAGAAAGCTGGTGGGGATGGAAGGGGTGAGGGAGGAGAGACAGATAAGGACAAAAATAACCTGACTTTTCAACACTCCTTCGCAGTAGTATTGCTATATATACACAGGATTCGTAGGTAGAATTTATTTTAAAAGAATAGTTTTAATAAGTGTTCGGAACAGCTTTGTGTTCAGAACAAGTGTCTTTTACAGTAAGATGGGGGAAAGTCCTCAGTGCTTTGAAATGCACAAAGTTTTTTCCCCAGTACTTTAACCTTCCCCTAGGTCTCATTTGTAACGTTAGTGTTTGCTATCTATTTAAAAAAATAGGAGGAATTTATTGAATCCTTACCATGTGCCATCCACTGGATGGTTTACAGAGAGTTTACAAACAAGAGATGACATATACTATCTCATTTAAGCCTTACAATAATTTGATGAGGTTGGGGTGATTATTCTTCCTTTTTTACAGTTGAGAAAACTGATGTCTGGGGAGGTTTCCCTTCCCACCTAAGCCTCTCAGCCGATAAGTGTCAGTTGGGACTGGGACTTTTGGGCTGTCTGACTCAAAGCCTATGCCCTTCACTTGTGTACTACAAAACCTCGCACAAACTCCAAAAGAGTTTAAGTCCAAATAAATAAAACTGTGATAATATAATTGTGTCCACACATCCAGTTGCTTACGGATTAGTGAATATTTCAGTGGGTTTTCTCACATCTTGTTCACGATAGATTTTAACAGTTATGGTGCTTTTGTTTCCCAGTCTGTAAAATGGAAGTGTATTAGTCAGGACTTTTGGTGGCAAGTGACAGAAATCTAAGTGCACATAGATTAAACAAAAAAAGAAGCTTATTTGGCTCACTTGAAATAAAAACTCCCAGGGTTGGTTTGTCTCTGCCATGGCTATACAAGCCTCAAACATTGCTATCAGGCTTCTCTTTTACTCTCCATCTCTTGGCTTCATCTCTTCCTTGGATTCATTCTCTTGCAGACTCTTTCCCAGTGGCAAGAAAGGTCATCTTCCATCATCCCAGGTGTACATAGCCTTGCTAGCTGGTTGTCCCAGAAGGAGAAATGACCTCTATTCCCCCGAAACCATGCTAATCTCCAAGGCCCAGCCTGAACCTGTAGCCACCCTGGACTAACCACTGTATCTGGGGAAGGCAGTCCTCTGATGCTCAGGCCTGTGATGGGGCAGGCAGAGCTCTCTGATTGACAGTCCTATCAGAAGCCAATGGAGTGGGGAAGAGAAGCAATTGCTCAGAGCAGGGCCTATAGGGCAACAAAAAATGTCACAGATTTCCACAACAGGGAACCTGTGGAACTCTCATTCTGCCTGCTTGTCCAAACAGAATCCTGGAACTATTTCAAGACCATTGGATAATTGTGCATTTTTTCCTTCATTTGGACTAAGAGGACATTTCCTCACACTTCTTTATTTTAGTAACACTTTTACTTGGAATTGTAAGGTTCTGTAAGGGCAGAGTTAAAGCATCAGGGTTATATCTAACTCCAGAAGACATCCAGAACCTCTCTAGCAACACCACTTTTCTACTCCCCACTCTGTCCCCTCCAGACTCCCCTCCCGTCTTCCTTCGAGGAATCTAAATCGTGATTCTATAGAAACACTGGGTTTCTTGATAAGTGTGGTCATTAGGGTGGTCTAGGGTCTAAGACATTGTTCTGGCAATCAGTCCTGCTTTTTTTGAGGGGGGTCAGGAGGAAACAACTAAAGACTCTCATTTTATTATCAAAATATTTCAGAAGATTTCAAAAGAAGTAATAAGTAACATTTGATACAGCCATGTGCTGTTTTGCCATCTTTAATCCTAGCCTCGTTTATTTTAGAAACCAGCCTAAAATGACCAAGTTTATTCTTTAAAACGCTGAGACTGTGGCGAGGCAGATACCTCACAGAAAGTAGACAGGGACCCACGAGCCAATCATTTGTTTTTCTCCTGTTGGCATGGAGCCTAGCTTTAAAGCCTAAGTGCTACTACTGGATGTTCAAATCTGTCAGTACCTGTTAAGTATGCCCTACGCAATTATTCACAAAACTTGCTATAACTTGCTAATACAGCTAGCTAGATGTCTATGTGAATTAGCTATTCTACTTCTGGAAATATCTACAACGGGTACAGTATGCTAGTCTCTCCATTCATGGTTTTCCCCATAATAAATAATAGTTGGAGTATTTCTTCTTATAATGAAATATTTGAATATTTATCTAGCAATCCATGGACACCACAGGAGTTCCATCATTCAGCCAGAGTTCCACTTTCCTGGTGTTTTTGCATTGTAGAGATTCTCTCAGCTGATCTGGCCAGCTATTTTGGAATCAAAAGGTAGAACCTGTTCTCACTTAAGTGATTTTTGTGGCAAATTTTATGTTCCTATTTATTTAATTCTATGCTGTTACTGTCTAGGTGGTTAGGATGTCTAGATGTATTTGTCTATTTTATTTTTATAGCCAGCTAAGTTACATATTAAGACCATTTAACCTTCTTATGGCTAAATAAAACCAGTTCTCATTCCTTACCATTTTTATGCCCTATTTTCTAGCTCTTTAATCAGTCTTTGTGCTATGCTCTGTTCCCTTTCTGGTTTCTCCACATTCTTTTAAAAATATGAAGCCTCAGACTGGATGTGAATTTCTAATATGGGTTTAACCATCCCTACATATATTGGGAAAAATTACTGCATGGTTTTTGCATGTCCTATTTTGGTTAGTATACAGTAGGATCCTGTCAACTCTTTTTAAATAGCAGGTCCACACTGCTGACACATTCACCATGACATAACCTGCACACCTAGGTGGTACTGTAAGACTTCCTTTTAACTGTTTTAAGTTAAAGCATCATGAAAGTTGTTATGGCGGCTGTAACTACCCTTCAAGAAAAATGTGCTTCAGAATAGGTCATCATCATCATAGTCTACATTGTAAGGCTATTTTTACTTCTAATAGTTCAAAATCCTTTGCAATAAGTTGTCTAACATCAATTAATTATATGGTTTCAAAATAAAATTTTACACTTATATTCCGTAGGTGATTTTAGACCCCCAAGCAAAACTTTTCATGAAGGGCTCCCCTTTTCCTCTAGTACTCTCAAATACTTTGTCCATTAGTTCTCAGGGGTTCTCCTTTTTGGGGGGCTTTGACTTCTCACAGGCCTTGCTTAAGACTTCTCATGACTAAATAAAATCAGTAGACTTTCATAAAATTAGCATATCTCAGAAAATTTTCTCTTCAAAAATATTTTTCACGTGGTTCAATCATTTATTGTCCCCTCCTACTTCTTCTTTTTTTTTTTTTTAAAGGAAGCAAGTTCTTTTTTTTTTTTTTTAATTTATTTATTTATTTTGGCTGTGTTGGGTCTTCGTTTCTGTGCGAGGGCTTTCTCTAGTTGCGGCAAGCGGGGGCCACTCTTCATCGCGGTGCGCGGGCCTCTCACTATCGTGGCCTCTCTTGTTGTGGAGCACAGGCTCCAGACACGCAGGCTCAGTAGTTGTGGCTCACGGGACTAGTTGCTCCGCGGCATGTGGGATCTTCCCAGACCAGGGCTCGAACCCGTGTCCCCTGCATTGGCAGGCAGATTCTCAACCACTGCGCCACCAGGGAAGCCCCTCCCTCCTACTTCTAACAATCATGCCTAAAATCACTTTTAAATAGTGCTTATCAAAAGGAAAATAGAGTACATTAAGGGTCCTGATCCATGCTTTCTTATTTCAGGCAATGTTCAGTTTGCATGCAATATCTAGCCTTCTCTTTGGAGTTCATTAGATTACAAATAGACAATATCCATCTAAACAATGTAAATCTATTCCTTTTAGCTAGGCTCAGGAGTCATTTTGGTCATTATATTGATTGACAGTATTGTGCCATCATCCATTTAATTTTTGTCTACAGATGACTATAACCCATTTCATTTCTCTATTGGTCAGGGTTCATCAGCCGAGAATAAAATCTACTCAAGCTAGTTTAAGGAGGAAAGGATTTATTATGGGGTATTAAATGGCTTAAGAATCATTGAAATGACTGAAGAAACAGACTCAAGGTTGCACTTTAAGGACAATTTGCAAAGCCACTCCACTGGACCAGCTACACTACCACTGCCAAGATCAGGGAGCTACTGCCACAGCTGCTGGCTTCAGAACCCCTTCATACCCATTACAGCCCAAACCAGTAAAATAGATGCTCCAGCCCCTGCCTTTGAAGCTAGTGACTGGACAGCAGGGGTGCTGTACTGATGCTGCCCCAGAAAAACTCAGCACCTCCAGAACCGCACTTGCAAGCAGAGGCAAGAGAAGGATGATTTGCTCTTACAGAACTACACCAGGGAGGGACTTTCCTGGCGGTCCAGACTCTGCGCTTCCACTGCAAGGGGCGAGGGTTCGATCCCTGGTTGGGGAACTAAGATCCCGCGTGCCACGCAGCCTCTCTGGCTGACCCTAAAATTCTAGGACCCAACTGCAAGGAATCTGGGAGACTTTCCAGCCTCTGTAGAATCGGCAGGCACGTTAGAAAGATGATGGCAAGGATGCTGAGCACCAATCTACAAAAGCCATTGCAACCACAATCAAACGGCATCTTAAATTCATTGCAATGGAAACAAGTTATACCTCCAAGCCTTGCATGATAAGTGGAACTACTTTTTTAAAAATAAAACGACCGTCACTTTCAGGGATAAATTATAAATCAGTTTTGTTATGGATGATGGGAGAAGCCCTTCTTTGTAACTCTTAAATATACCTCCAGAAAGATTTTGATATAAGATTAATATTACATTAGCCTACAGCTCTCTGTGATGACTGTTAATGGTCAGTTCTGTCCTTGTGCAACAGTATATGCACATCTGCTCTTTGCATTACGCTGAGGTAGGTATAGTAGAGATTGGAAATGAGTAAACCCACATTGCCCCTTCCTACAACTCACATTATAGTGGGAAATAGAAATAAACATGAAAAGATAGGTTTTTGCAATTGAAAAATCTAGGTTCAATCTCTCCTATTTTACTTAACAGATGTGTAACATTGCCATAGATGTATACACATACCAAGAATAATTATAATGTACGTAGTCTACTACCCCAATAAACAGTAAGAAAGTGTTTACATCAAGGGAACTAAGTCAAATGAACTCTTGTTAAAAATTGCCATATATATATATATATATATATATATATATATATATATGCACATAGAGCGAGAGAGGGAGAGAATGAAAAGGAAAATAGTGAGAGAATGGCTTAGTAGGCCTTTAATAAACTATAGCTATTAAGTAGTTGTAATAATAAAAGCAAAGAGGAATAGTAAGAGGATTCAGTAAATGATAAATAATCAAGTAAGTGATGAAGGTTAAGTACCCTGTAAAACATTTGGTCATCTGCATTGTAGGAGCTAATTTTAGCCTGTAGAGTTAAACCATCCAGATTGGCTTTTAAAAACTTTTTCTCATCAAGTTTTCTACAATGAAGATAAAAAGTTTTTGAACATCATAAAACCCCCAATACCTGTAGACTCAATTTTTTTTCATGTCATAATGTATTTTCAGCATCACTCAGTTAACTCTAACAGCATACTCCTTGTTCAAAATTGCTTAATATTTATAATATATTTACTTATATTAGAGTTCAAGCTATAATTTACTTACATTAAAATTCATCTCTTTTAATGTACAGTTCCACTTTGTGAGTTTTGACAATGCACAAAGTCAAGGAATGACAACCACAATCAAGATACAGAACATTAAAAAAAAAAAAAAAGATACAGAACATTTTCTTCAGCCCAGAAGGTTCCTAATGTGTCTCTGTAGTCAGTGCCATTCTCCCACAGCTCCTGGGAAACACTGATCTATTTTCTGTTCCTCTACTTTTGCTTTTCCAGAACCTGATATCAATGGAATCAACCAGTAGCAGTCTTTTGTCTCTGGCTTCTTTCATTATACATATTATATTTTATTTTAAATATTATATTTTCATGATAAATTTTATATTTTTAAATGAAATATACAGTTGGGCCTTGGATATTTAAGATGCTTTTAACTAACTTGTAAATGTATAGATGGAGTTATAGTTAGGGTGCCTTTAGTTAGCTTTGGCCTTTTATTTAAGAACTAACCCTCAAAAACTTTTACATGACAGGCAATCAACAAAGTCTAATTAACAGGATTTTTTTGTTGCTGCTGTTCCAGAAGTAAAAAACTGAACTGAAAAAAAAAAAAAAAAAAAAAAACTGAACTGAACAAAAAACTGGGCTTTTGCATATTTTGGAGCCACTGTTACATATATAAGGTAACCTATAGAAAAACAATTTCCTCATAATCCTTTGAAAGAATTGAAATGTAAAATATCTGGTACACTTTGTTGCGGTGACAGTAATGTCTACGAAAAGCATGTCTTTTTCACTTGTAAGAGTTTCAGTTTTGCACTGTAGATTTGTCTTGATAGTAACTGCAAACAACTGTAGCTATTCTCTCTTCAGTTTTGAGGGCAAGTTCAAAGTCTGTCAGATTTCTTGTCCGAGCACAGGGTGAAGCATAACTTTCAGCTTAAAAGAGCTTCCTAGTTGTATTTCTTGTTCGAGAATTTCTTAAATGTACCACTGGGGCATCTCAAAATTTGATTTCAGCTTTGGTTGTGAACATGCAACTGCTAAGAAGCAGGAGGAAAACAACATTTGAACTAGAACCATTCTTTTGGTGACTTTTTGCACGCTGCTAATCCTTTAACTGAATGTTTTCAGGGTCATCCATGACGGTTTTTAAAAACAGCTTCATTGAGATGTGTTTATATTTCACAAAATTCACCCATTTCTAGTATGCAATTCAGTGATTTTTAGTATATTTACGTAGCTGTGCAACCATCACCATAATCTAATTTTAGCACACTTTCATCACCCCCAAAAAGAAACCTTGAACCCATTAGCATTCATTCCCCAGTCCTCACACCCCCAGCCCTAGGCTAATCTACTTTCTGAATAACAATGATTTTTAACGTAAGACTTTTTTTTTTTTAACCCTGTAGCTAAAAAGAGGCCACATTTTAATATTTACTCGTGTTAAATTCTGTCATTTTAAATATTAACTTGGCATAATTTGTTGTTACCTTTGTTAGAATGCCTAGATCAATTTGAATTTTTCTGAAACTAGTTCTTTTTTTAAAAAAAATAGATCTTTCCCTTTCTTCCTTCTTTGCAATTTTTAATGCTCTTTCTTTGAATCCTTTGAACATGTAGCTGAGGGACGGTTGGTGCTCAGGAAAGCAAATATTAGCATGAATATTTCCCAAAACCCCTTCCTTTAGCAATTAACAAGAAGTTTACATAACTAAAAATATTTCAGTAACACACATTTTCTCAACAAGTTACTTAGTGAAAGTAAACAACAAAAATTTTAAAATATATGAACAGCATTTTTGTTAAATGTGCTTTTAAAGGTTTATTTCTGTTTAGTGTTTAAAGGAAAACCTGTTGGGTGGGGTGGAGAGATGTTGCCCAACTGCTACTTTGTATTCTTTTACTAGTGACCTCAGCTGGCGCCTGAATTTTTACTACTGGCAAAGAAAACAGTGTTTGTAGTTCTCTCTGTAACAGAGATCTCATTGGCTGAAGACAAATGCTTAATTATTAGAAATAGAGTGCCTTAGGGATATGCCTTGCTCAGAATAGTAGACTTAGCAGGAGAAAGGAATCAGAAAACATGTTCCTTTTGTGGTAACGTGGTCCAATTTGACGTCTTAAAGGGGACTTCAGAGGAAAAGTGGATTTCAGAAGAAAAGGTTGCTATTAAACTTAACTGAGATACATTTGTTAAATTTATTTTGGTTAGTTTGTATATTAGTTATTATTGTTGTATAACAAATAACCCCCCCCCCCCAAATTTAGAGGCTTAAAACAACAATAAACATGCATTTGTTCTCACAGTAGCTATCCGTAGACCAGGAATTAGGGAAAGGCCTCCCCTGGCAGTTCGGGCTCAGCCTTCTCAAGAGATTCTCTCAGCTGTCCCGTGAGGCTGACCTCATGTAAAGGCCTGACTGGGGCTGATGGTGACCCACTCCCGTGGTTGTCAAGTTGGTGGCAGCTGTTGGCAGGAGACCTTAGTTTTCCCCCCATGTAGGGCTCTCCGTAGAGCTATTGAGCACCCATGACGTGGCATCTGACTTCTCCCAGAGTGAATAATAAGAGGACAAGGCACAGCTTCAGAGTTTCCTAGTCTCAGAAACCATTACCTCTGTCTTACTTTATTGATCACACAGAGCAGCCTTGGTTCATTGTCAGAAAAGGCTATACAGGGGCGTGAACACCAAGGAGGTGAGAATCCCTGGGGCCCTCTTGGAGCCTGGCTACAAAGCTTATACCATAAAGCCTTGCAGATAATTTTTGAATGTTACCACAATGCAAAGGCATTATTTTCTTTTCATATATAAAAAATATGTATTTATATTATACATTAACTATATATATTACATATTAAATATATGTAGTCATTATATATTTTACATATGTGTAATATAATGTGTATTATATTACACATATGTAAAATATATATGTAATATTTTCTGTATATATATATAATGTGATCTCCCCAGTGCACAACAAAGGCCTGGTGAAAATACATACCTATTTTAGATTCCAAGGCAGTTATCATCTACTCATTGAAAATATGCTATTCGCCTAGAACTAGGCTAGAAACATATGTTAAGGGATGTGGCAGAAGTGACAGAGTCATCTCAGAATTTTATCTGAAGGATATCTTTGTAACATCTTTTAAGAATGCTGTCCTCTGCCAAAAGTTAGACAGGGAATTCAACCCCAGTCCTCAGGTTTATGCCTGTAGCTCCAAATTCTTTGGGGAAGATTCTGTTTTTCTCCTGGTCCTGAAAGAAGGCAGAATGCCACCTATGAGAAAGGAGGACATTTTGTCCCTACATATTAACACCAGATATAGTATGACATGTCCCGTTTTCACAGAGAAACGTCGATTCTAGACACGCTTTGTTTTGAATATCGGGATGCATCCAGCATGAGTAGATACACTGGAATTTTCCTATGTTTCTACATTTGCTCACAAGAGAAAAGGAAGGTATGCATCAAACTGCTAACAGAGGGCATGTGAACAGTAACTGCTTATCTGCTTCCCACCTTTCTTTTCTTCTAGAAACAACAACCCACTCTATCTGATAAACCGCGCCTCTTCTTGCTCTTGTCAATTGTTCCAAATGGAAGCTGCCATTTTCCTCTCAATTCTATTTCTTTGGCTGCAGGAATTGCTCAACTGTACTACCCCAGGGCCCCTGGCCACAATGATTAGTTCAGATTTTAGACTGTGACTCAAGTCCAACTAATCAGGGTCCTTGCTGAGGGTTTTTGTAACTGGCTTCTTTTAAGAGGAGAAAGACCTCTTCTCTCCCCAGTCCCAAAATGATTCTTGGGCTGCCAGTAGCCAGCTTCATTCCTGGTGGAAAAGAATCAGTCTGAGAGAATGCAGTTAACAAGCAGAGAAAAGTGTAGATGGGGCAGAGCTAGTCATGCGTCCTGGCTTCCAGAGTCCTCAAGGCCAGCTCACACACTTGCCCCTCTGAAAGCTTGGTTATAGGAGCAAATAAATCTCCCTGTTTGTTTAAGATGGACCGGATTGGGTTTCTGTCACTTATATCCATAAGCCTTGACGAATACCTCTTGAGAAGGGGTTTAGGAGGATTCCATTTTCAGTTTTATGTATTAATTGTACGACTCAGAATTTTTTTGGCTGCAAATGATAGAAACCCTATTTGAGCTAGCATAAACAAAGAGAGAGTTTACTGGATCACGTTTCCAAATGTATCAAGGACATGGGTAAAGCAGGCCTGAGGAATATCTGGAATCAAGGATCTAAATGCCATCAAAACTCTCTGCTATTTTTCTTTCTGGATCTCAGCTGTATTCCTCCTTAACTATGGGCTTGCTTTTTTCACCCAGTGGGAACATGGTCATTGCTGGCAGATTCTAGGCCCACATGTTCACGGTATCAGAGAAGAAAGTTCTTCCTGTCCCATCTTAGGTCAGCAAAAATCTCAAGAAAGGATTCTGATTGGCCTGGTTTGGGTCACATGCTCATTCCTGCACCATTCCTGTGGCCAAGAATGTAGGTACTATTATTACCCAAATTGGTTTGCATGCCCTCTCCTTGAGCCTGTGGCCAGGGTTGTGGGATCACTCAAGAACTTGGCAGTTACTGTTTAGAAGCAATGTCTAGGGTGAGGGAGAAGGAATTGCCCTTTAAATAGAAAGAGAAATAAGGAGAAAAACTGGCTCTGACATAGTCACTGGGGAAATCATTAAAAGTATGGCAACAGATGCCAAATTTTTGTGTTAACCACAACTCTATATTGTTCATATACTTTATAACAGATAGGTAACACTTTGAAAAGACATTAATCTATATTATATGCTTGTTTGGTTTCAGTATTAAATGCTTTTCTCCTGAAGTAATATCAAATTTGTAAGAAACCTCAGAAATCATCTGGTTTGACTACTACTAATACAAAATACTTTCTTATGTTGTCCTGGACCAGGGGCTTGAATATCTTCATATCTTCAGTGATGATGTGAAAAATGAGTGAAAATACATTTCTCTGTGAAACAAAAAAATTAGGACATGAGACCTAAAGCATAAGTTGACAAAACCAGGAGCTATTAATTGACCTGCAATCTTTGTATTACCTTGGGAAAATCACAATTTATCTGATTTCCTTTTCTTATTCAAAAATGAGCATAACAATACCAATACTATTAAAGGTTTAATATACCAGTGCGGGGCGGGGAGCGAGGGCTCCAATATCAAATAAACGCAAAATACAAGGAGCGGTTTTAATCATTTCTTTCTACTGTTATGAAAATGATATCATTCCATTAAGGTATAAAATTAGCCTGAAATGTTTAATGCTAATTTAAGTTCAATTGGTGTATTCTTGAGTATTTATTGAACACTAACTTGTTCCAGATCCCTTATAGGGTACAAAATGTAGTCTGTATTCTCCTGCACAATTCTTCAGCAGGAGTTTTGTTTGCTGTTCAGGGACACTGTCTTTTGTCAGTGAAGTGCTTTCCCATGAAGTAAACTGAAATCTTAAAGGTGTAAGTGGCATTCACAATCGTGAACATTTGAAAGAATGCAGATCGACTATAGCTGTCGTAAGTGTTGAGAAGAATATGACATTAAGTATCAAAGCACTAAGAAAGTAAAAATCAATATGAAAGTGAAAATTAAAGAGAGCATTTTTTGCAACATTATGTTTGTCCTACTTGAGTATTTAGGCAAAATAATAATAATAATGAGAATAGTAACAACAACAGCGGTCAGTCTCTATAGGTAGGTAAGAAAAGCTGTTTCATCCCTGAAATTCCAGAGGGACTTTTGTACACCTAAGACAAGCTTTGTAGAAAATGGCCTGGGTCCGAGGTAAGGTGGGCACTAGTTGGCTAGGGATTTGCCAAGCGTGCACTTCAAGTATGGGACAGTGGGGACAAACATGAATAAATGTACATTTCAGTCCTGGTCTATCTACTGGCAGTGTGAATTTTGACCTATGTGACTTAACCTTCATAGACCTCAGTTTCCACATCTAAATTTAAATATACGCACACATATATATTTAGGTATATAAAAATGAATTTAGATATATATAAAACACACATACACATATTTTATAGCAACAACAACTAATTTGCAGACTTGTGTGGGCTACATGAGACGATTATGTGAACTATGGTGCCTGGAATGTAGTAGGCATTCAATAGATATTAGCTGGACTGTATTTATATTATTCTGTCTTGAGATAGCCTCACCTCTCTGAAGGGTAATATGATGAAATCAAGTTGAATTGCACAGCATTTGGATAGATTCGCCATTCAACAGCTGAATTTAGGTGGCTAGAATCAGTTATAAGCAGATTTGCAGACAATTTTAAAAATGTATCTTAATGACTTGGTACTAGATTTTTTCCCCATTTCTTACTGTGTATGGGGGAAAATTTTTAGATTCTATTATCCCTAATGATTCCCATCGCACAAAATTAAGTGGCTGTCGCAAACTATAAGGAGTCTGTGTGACCTCAGGATAAAGAGGATTCCAGGGAAGCTCCTGGGTACTCTGTTTAAATTACCCCATGATTGAAATAGCTATTTTTTAAAAAGAACTCTATCAAAACTGGGAATTTTTAAACATTAGAGTAACAAGTAAAAACGGAGCAAACTCTTGCTTCCACAAACTGTGATAAAGGTTGGGAACCAATGTGTGCCATATAGGAGCTAGCCAAAGTCTAGACATAACAATTATTACATAACAGTGCAAAAAGTACGCGTTCTACTACTTCTTGTTTATTTTTGCCCACCTCCCAAATCCACTTTTTCTTTATTTCATACTAATACATAATTTTGGCTAATTATTACATTCGTTCCTCCACAGCTTAATTTGTAAATTCGAGAGCTAGTAACATCCTAGGTCTAACACGCTGTAGTTTGTTAGTCTTTTCCCCAGATCACTCAGTAGCTCTCTCTACTTCATAGCAGGATACCCAGTTGTTTGAGCTGATTCTGAGCACTTTTAGTATCAGAGAATCTTTAAAGTATACAGGTACAAACACCTCACTGTATAACAAATGAGAAACAATGCTAATAACCAGTGATCACAATTAATGACAACATTGTGTTTCCTGTGATTGAATCAGGATGACAATCCAACAGCTCAAACCTGTAAAGTAACTACATCTGTGCCCTAGTTTGCATAAGATATTGAACAAATCCCCTTTCTTGAAATACCGTCTATGTAAATCAGTTACAGTATATCAAGTAATAAACTCAGTGCCTCTTTGAAGCATTTTTTTATTTTTTTCAATTTAAACTTTTAGTTGAAATAATTTCAAATTTACCAAAATGTTTCAAGAATAATACAGAGAACTTTAAAATACACTTTATACAGATTCACCAAATTTTTTAAATTTGCTACATATTTTATCACTCTATTATTTTTTGGACCATTTGAATGTAGGTGGCATACATCATGCCCCTTTATCCCTTTACACTTCAGTATGTATTTCCTAAGAACAAGGATATTCTTTGTGTTTAGAATCACAGTATAGTT
This sequence comes from Balaenoptera borealis, assembly GCF_965194805.1. Taxonomy (NCBI): domain Eukaryota; kingdom Metazoa; phylum Chordata; class Mammalia; order Artiodactyla; family Balaenopteridae; genus Balaenoptera; species Balaenoptera borealis. Next base: position 21,722,412 of record NC_138870.1, on the reverse strand, counting down.
ATCAAATGGAGGAAATTCAGTATTGCTAGAATACTTTAATCTATAGTCGGTGTTGGAACTCTGTCAATGTGTAGCATCTTCTCTCTTCAATACAGGACTCAGTGTAGGGCCATGCATTGCCTTTGATTGTTATTTCTCTTCGTTCTCCTTTAACCTGAAATAGTTCCTCAGCTTTCTTTTGTCTTTCATGATGTTGACATCTTTACTTTACAGATGTTTGTTTTATGGAATATTCCTCTACTTGGGCTTGTTTGATGTTTCCTTATGATTAGATTCAGGTTATGCAACCTTACATAAGAGATGTTATGTTCTTCTCAAGGTATTCCATCCATGATGGACACGTGATATCCATCTTTCTTCACTGGCAATTTAACTTTGGTAAATTAGTCAAGGTGTAGTCTTATTTCTCCCTGTGTAGTCACTGGTTTTCCCCCATGTGACTAGTACACAACCTATGGGGTCACACCTATCTTTTAGACCAGGGTTTGCACCATATGTCAAGACCATTATAGAATTGTCAAAGTTTCTTTTCTCTAAGTATGTAATGATTCCTGCTATGTTTGTGTAAACAAAGTTAACATATCCATATATAGCATTCATACCTAATAGAAATCCAGCAGAATATCTAATAGAACATATCCATATATAACATTCATATCTAGTAGAAATTCAGTAGAAAACAGAATATAGTCCTGAGACTATAGCCTCTGGACTTGGATGGCTTGGGTTTGAATCCCTAGTCCACCACTTTTCTGCTAGAAAGCTTTGGTAAGTTATCTTACCAACCTGTGCTTCAATTTTATCATCTATAAAATTTAGAAGGTAAGAATACTGCCCTACTTCATGGTGTTGTAGTGGAATTAATTGAGTTGATAATATATGCCTGGCACATAGTAAGCACACAATAAATATTGGCCTTTGTATGTAATATATATTTATATTTTACCCATAATACATATTTTAGGGTATTCTTTTAAAAAATACAAGATAGTAACTAAAAATCCAAATAATGAGGCAACATTTTTAGATGTAGCCATCATTCTTCCACTACCAGATCCAAGACAAAACTTAGCCAGGTGTATATATTTTTAAACCTCTAAAGCAAGTGTTTTGACTTTCTTATTTATTCATTTCTTGAATAAAATTTACAACAAGCTCCTACAAGGTGCCAGGCACAGATGTGGGCACCGGGTGATGAACCAGACATCTCCCGTGGAGATTATATTCTAGTAGAGAATATAGATAAAACACAGCAATGTATAAATTAAGATAATTTCAGGTAGTTCAAAGCGCTCTGAAGAAAACAAAACAGGGCAATGCAATAGAGAAAACCTGGGGTGACAATAATAGACGACTTGGTCAGGGGAAGCCTTTTTATGACCCACATTGAATGTCTCTTCACTGCTTATCTGACAAAAAATGTTATAGACTTTTGATTTGAACTGAAACAAGATCGAACAAATCTTTCCTAGTACATTAAGCTCTCTATGAATAAGACAGTATCATGACTATGTAATGTGTTTCAGTGTTGGGGACCAGGTGTCAGTTGCATTGATATTCAATAGTGCTGCTCTTAATTGAAAACGTGCCCCTATATCATCATCTCTTCTTAATTAAGCTGCTGATGTTGTTGATGACATAGTTCTATTTAGAAACTAGTTGCAGGGGCTTCCTTGGTGGTGCAGTGGTTGAGAATCTGCCTGCCAGTGCAGGGGACACGGGTTCGAGCCCTGGTCTGGGAAGATCTCACATGCCACGGAGCAACTAGGCCCGTGAGCCACAACTACTGAGCCTGCGCGTCTGGAACCTGTGCTCCGCGACAAGAGAGGCCACGATAGTGAGAGGCCCGCGCACCGCGATGAAGAGTGGCCCCCACTTGCCGCAACTAGAGAAAGCCCTCGCACAGAAACGAAGACCCAACACAGCCAAAAATGAATATAAAAATAAATAAATAAATAAAAGATTACTATTAATTAAAAAAAAGAAGAAGAAGAAAGAAACTAGTTGCAGAAACACCTCTTCCTTCCCTCGGGCTATTTTCTGTCTTAGCTGTTATGAATGCAAGTCTTCCTTTAAAATATGCTTCATAGTGTCCAAAAGCAAACCAAAAGCTGAAACTGACCTCATAGCACACATCATCATTCCTTAATTTCTGCAGTCTCCCATTGGCCACCTCCACTGCTACACTGGCCTTAGGCATTAGAACATCCCCAGATTATTTTTTGTGCCTTTTGAGATCTTATTCAGGGTTTCTCCTGTGACCCTCTTGGATGTAAGGTATTCTGGGCTTGAAAGTCAGACAGACTTTCATTCGATCCTGGGATTTACCACTTACCAGCTGAGTGAACTTGGGAGAATTGCTTAACCTCTCTGAGCCTTATCTACAAGGTACGGTAATTGCAAGGCTTGGATGAAATTAAGCGGGACTATATATGGGAAAGCCTGATAGACTGTCTTGTCTGGAGTTCAAGGTACTCGTCAAATACGACGTCCTCTTGCTCAGCTCATACCTGTGGGAACCTGTGTAGAGCTAATGAGTCTCTCTCCAAGGAGTCCCTGAAACTGGTCCAACTCCCTTCAGGATAGACTTTCTTATCCTGGGAAGACAGCAAATATCTGGATGATGAGGTATTTTCCAAAACTACCTCAACAGGCTAGTCCAGGTTTTCTTTCTTTCTTTTTTTTTTTTTTTTAAAATTATTAGATGAAGAAGGTTAGTAGCTTTATTTATTTATTTATTTATTTATTTTTGGCTGTGTTGGGTCTTCGTTTCTGTGCGAGGGCTTTCTCTAGTTGCGGCGAGCGGGGGCCACTCTTCATCGCGGTGCGTGGGCCTCTCACTATCGCGGCCTCTCTTGTTGTGGAGCACAGGCTCCAGACGCGCAGGCTCAGTAGTTGTGGCTCACGGGCCTAGTTGCTCCGCTGCATGTGGGATCTTCCCAGACCAGGGCTCGAACCCGTGTCCCCTGCATTGGCAGGCAGATTCTCAACCACTGCGCCACCAGGGAAGCCCAGGTTTTCTTATCCTGAGAACCATACACCCTAAAGCCCAGGAACCCTGAAGACTGCCTGGAGAAAACTGGGGTTTCTCCAGCTGTCTCCATGAAGGGAAAGCCATGAAGAGCGAGCTTTGCCCGTCCTGATGGGTACATTGCTGTACGGGCTGACACAGCAGACATTCTTGCCCTTTCTAGTTCAGCTCCACAGGAGCTCTGCTCCGAGTTCTTGATAAAGTATTCATACAGCAGTGCCTTTTAAATCCTAATAAATTAGAATCTAATAGTTTCATCACAATCCTTAGTTCACAGTACTGATGCACCTACCACTTGCATATCTTTTAGTGACTAAAATTCAGTAGGAAATCATAGGATATGTTGGGAATTTTGGAAAGTATTTATGGTAGCCTAAGGCAGCAGCTGGAATAATTTTCTTTTTGTTAAAACTAGATGTTTGGTTCTGATTACAAAATAACACATTCTCAAAACTAGAAAAATTAGAAAGCAAGAAAAGTGATTGTGTCTATAGCATTCCAGAACAGTAATCCAGAACAATATTCCTCAAAAATGTGATCTGCTTCAGAATCTCCTGTTTGCTTGTTAATGGTGCCGCTTCATGGGCCTTCCAATAGTATTAAATCAGAAGTGACATTTAATGAACTTCACATGTGACTCTTCAGGCAGACTAAAGTCCCATAACTAGGCTCTTACCAGATATTTAATATGTTTCTTGCCCTTCAACTGCTAATTTTTTTTTCATGCAAATATATAAAAGCAGGTAAAGATTCTGAAAATGTCTTTTGTAAAATGATTTGCAAGTTTCTGTAAAACAATTTACAAGTTTCTAGTGAATTAATGCTTTGCCAGGTAAAGTAGGGTTTTCTACAATAAAGGTGTAAGAAAAACATTGATCGACTAGGAAATTAGGTGCCAATTTACATACATTTGCAAACAAATCCCACCCACCACTTATATGGAGAGGCAGTGGTCTCAAAAGCCTAGAGGGGCACTCACTGAGGTTGCTTGTGTTAGCTTTTTTATTCTGGTTTTAATTCTCATATACCAGGTGTAAGGCTAATAATACACAAAATGCACTCCTTATTTGGGGAAGCTGGGCCCAAGTCGGGCTCCACCCCAGCTTAAGGCATCTACATTTCACCACCCCTGTCCAGTGTTTGTTTTGAGTCCTGTGGCTTTGAAAAAGGTGTGGCAACCAGGGTGGAGATTCCACGAGTGCACAGTGGACAGGCTTATACCTGTAGGCATGGCTTTGTCTCTGTGGGTTTAGGACACCGTGTACAAGTATGATGTTTTGAACATCAGGACTCATTGACCACAGAAATGGTCGACTAAGTCTGATTTTTTTTTTTTTCCAAGCCAAGTTGCATAAAGGGAAAGACTTAGAAAATGGGCTGCAGGGTCAGACAGCCCTGACCTCAAATTCTGACCCTGCCATTCCAAATTATGTGACCTTAGGTCTCAGTTTTCTCATATGCAAAACAAACACAATTCCTAGCAGGAGGGTAAGGATTAAATGTCATAGTGTATATAAAGTGCAAGGCACACAGTAGTCTTGGTAAGTGGTGCTATAATTACTATCCTTTCACTTAAACTTTGAACACCTACTCAAATACACACCTGAGAAGGGAGGAAGATGAAATGGACCTAGCACTGACAGGTGGTTTTTCTTTTGGAGGGGGAGGGCAGCCAGTCTGAAGGTACTACTAGCCTCTTGATGAGGACTGGGTGCATACCCAGGGCCAGGCTGTATGCCAGCCCATCAATGACTGCCCAGTACTTCCCAGATATTACAAAGGACACGTAATGGCTGCAGAGATAGAGGGAGAGGAAATCTGAGAATCTAGGGCAAAGTCCTAAGCAATCGTGCCAAACAGAAAATTTTGCTTTCTGCTTTACAATATATACACATTTATTTTTATATAAAAATGGTGGTTTTTCTCTCCCCAAATCTTCATGGTAAATTGCTACTCTAGGGAGCTGCACTATGTTTATCCTAAAGCCTCAGATGCCCCTGGGTGAGTACATACACAGCAGTTTGAGAAGCAGCCATCTAAAATCTGAAAGAACAAGCCCACATTCCTTCTTAAGGAATTTAAGTGCTATTTACTCTCCTCTTCCCAGCTTTCCCCACACACCAACTCTACTTCCATCTCCCAGATGCAGCTGAAAAGACACTCTGGATACATCTCAGGGTAACTCTTCCATTGCTCTAAGGAGAAGGACCTAGCTTTTTTCATCTTTGTATCCTTGTAGTGGAGGGGATACTTAGTAAGCACTCAACAAATAGTTATGGACTTAATCAATTAATGAAAGGAAAACAACTGGAAAGGAGCTGTTTTAAAAAAGACCTCTTCCTCACACCCAGGATTGTCCTCTGGACAAAGAGGATAGAATGAGCCCAACGTTTTAGAGGGAGACATTCTGAATGATGTTAGCTCATATGCATTAATGTGGAACCTGGAAACCTGGTACAAACAAAAGCCTTTGCATTCATCGTATGGCCTTATTATACTTTCTTCTCATATATATTTTTAGGGAAAGACAACTTTTAAGTTAAAACTTTTAAATTTTGCAGATAGATCCAGTGTTGGAAAGTGAAGCAAGACATGAGTTGCTGAAACTGATTCATTTTTGTTTTCAGATTTTTTAGTTTGTCACAGCAGGCAAAATTCAGTCTTACAGTGATTTTTCTCAGACGTTTTCCCCATTAAATAGATAAGTAATGATGTGAAAAAGCAGACACACACACACACACAGCTGTTGAGAGAGGAAAGAAGTGAAACCATTATAAGGCTCCACTGCTCTGGGAATCTTGCTATATATGGTTTTAAATAGACAATAAGCACCGAAAATTGTTGGATGCAGCAGTTCGGTTCATTTAATTGCAGATACTAGAAATAACAACAACCAAGAAAACAACAACAACAACAAAAATCTACTTTCAGACTGGTTTGCTCATAAAATGTATTACTGCCCTGGAGGTCTGCATTACCTCCTACCTATAGTACCTTAGTCATCCTATATATAGTGCTGGGGCATATCAATATCTTAAAGAAATATATGACCAGAGTTATAAGTTTATTTTTAATTTTCATTTCTATTCTTACTTATCCATAGTCTAATTGCTTTAGGGCCTGTTTGAGAGTCCAGTTCAAGAATTATTTATTGAGCTTCCATTATGTGTCTGGTCTGTGCATACTTAATGATTTCAGTCCCTGATCTCTAGTAACTGACAGTCTAATAGAGAGAGATGTAAATAAACACATACAATATAGCTCATTTATTAAGTCCAGGTTTCTAAGGCCTTCACTAATTGACCTCATTAGTATGTGCTTTATCTTTATTAACAAAATTATAAGCATGATTAAAAATCTCAAATCCACTTCAAAATGCAAATCTGTATATACACTCACTGATGTCTAGGAGGAGGCAAGAAGGATAGGAATTTGAATGTTAGAGTAGTATTTTTCATTGGAAAATATGCAAGATAAATTATTACAGTCCAAGCCTAGCTTTAAAGGAGACGTTTTTTATTTTAGGCAAATACTGTAATAATTCTTTCCCACTGAAATGGAAAGTATACTCCTAAATTAAAAAAAAACAAAACAGGAAATAATTTAAAACGATGACTACTTTCCTCAGAATTTTGCCCCTAATTCCACCTTATTGAATTACTTAATGTTTTCAAAAGTAGGAAATGTCAGCCTTTTCAGGGATGTTTTCTGAAGTCACTTGTCAGTGAATAAGCAAGGAATTTTGAATAAGGTTGCTCCCCACTAAGTATGGATCATTTCTAGGTGCTTCAGAGTATTGTTGAATTTTAATTATTGCCTTTCTCTTGCCTTAGTGAGTGTCACATGGTAAACCTCCATGAACAAAGATCACAAAGACCTCTATGGTTGAAAATTGATCAAAGAGAATTCATAAAGTCCAGAAAGAAAGGTGTGAGGCTATGAGGTGAATATTATCAGGTTCCTCACCCCAGAGAACCCAGACCTGTAAATGCTCAGTAAGTGTTGAGAGAGGCTAGCAATTTACCTTGAAATTCAGGTGAAAAATAGTAACCGTGAAATGGCTTAAGAGCTCATCACACACAGGAACTATGTCCAGTTAGAGATTTTGCTTCCAGGAACCACTGAATGTAAATACTCCAGGAAGAAAATCAAAATACTTTCAAGAGATCTGATTTTCCTGGAGGAAAGTAAGGCTGGTATTCTTTAGCCAAGACATTTATACTCGTGCACCTTTACAAAAAGATCTGCAGAAAGATTTACTCATTAAAACAGTGATTTTTAATTTACTCATTAAAACAGTGATTCAGGCTTGACTTACAAAATGACTGTAATACCTATCCTTTTTGTTGCTGGCCAAGCTTGGGTTAGAATCAGGCATTCATATTCATACTTCTGGTTGTAGAAAGGAAAAAGGAAGCTTTAAGGATACTAATGAGCTATTCCATTTCAAAGCTATATTTGAAATTATCTGCTACTCATAAAGTTGTGACGTCAGAAGCTAGACCTCCAATAAATTAAATCTTCAATGAGTTATGGCAGATTTGGGGGAAAATCATGGTGTTCTTGTCCTCTATAGTGCATTGAACTTATTCCTACTGTAAAATTTGCCATACTCTATTTTATTCTTCACTCTCACCATACATTAATCTTTTTCAGGATTCACTTTGCTGTACAGCAGAAACCAACACAACATTGTAAAGCAACAATACTCCAATAAAAAAAAATCTTCTCCAGGGCATAGATGGTGTTTTATTCACCAACGAATTTCCAATGGCTAGTACACTGCCCAGTACATGTTAATCCTTCAAATAATAGTTGTTAAAGGAACACATGGACATCCATTAATATATAATCTAATGACCACTAGGTAAGCGGTGCTATGTTACAAGTATGATGGAGCACCATGTTAGGAAAGTTCTCTTTCTTCTAAAAGCCTAGATTTTTATTACCAGTCTGTAATATTAACACAAATATTATTGCTAACAGGATTGTTGACACAATTTGAGCAGTATAAAGAACTGTTTCAGTGATACAAAGCTTTAAAGCATTACAATACAAAGGGAGAGAAGATTATGCATTTAATATTTTTGTACAATTCTAAGATAATCTTGAAAGTTCCTTGCACATTCTTCTTCTTTTTTTTTAAAATAATTGCAGGTACCATTAGGCGATTTTCTGAAACATATCTTTACACTCTGGTCCAATGGATTTTTTTAAAATGTCTTCAGGGGAAAGGGGGAGGGGAATAAATTAGGAGTATGAGATTAACAGATACACACCACTATATATAAAATAGATAAACAACAAGGATTTGCCATATAGCATAGGGAACTATATTCAATATCTTAAAACAATCTATTGTAGAAAAGAATCTGAAAAAGAATATATATATATGTTTAACAGAATCACTTTGCTGTACACCTGAAACTAACACAATATTGTAAATCAATTATAGTTTAGTTTTAAAAAACCAAAAAAACCAAAAACAAAACCAAAATGTCTTCCAGACTGTATCTGGGAAAAGAAATAATAAACATTTGTGGATTTTACACTATGCCCTCAGATGCTGTACTAGATGCATTCTTTATTTTATCAAGATGATCTTGTGAAGTAGCTGTTAAATTCTTATTTCACGGGAAGGAAATTGATATCATTATTTGTAACCTTTCAAGGAATGGAAAATATCTGGACTGGAAGATGTCTAGAGTGTGACTGTGCTCAGTCCTGAAATGTATCAGTTCTGGAAGGTGTCTGGAGCAAATGAAATGGATCGAAACACTGCTCCCCAAGGAACAACCACATGTCACAGCAGCTACTGGAATAAACTCATACAGTGTTGTTGAGTGTATTCCCACAGGGTCTTTTAAATTAATTGAGATGGAACTAGGACAGTTTAAGTCTTGTGGATGAGATTGCTAGTGGAGAATAGATAAGGCCAAGCTGCCCTGTTTGGGTCACAGAGAAATGTTGGTGTATTCCCCAGGGCTCAATCCTCACAATTCTTTTTTTTTTTTTTTTTTAAACATATCAAAACCTGTTTATTCACATATAGTTTTTTGGGGGTTTTTTTACTTTATTTATTTATTTTTTAGCTATGGCTGTGTTGGGTCTTCGTTTCTGTGTGAGGGCTTTCTCTATTCGCGGCAGGTGGGGGTCTTCTCTAGTTGCGGCAAGCAGGGGCCACTCTTCATCGCGGTGCATGGGCCTCTCACTGTCTCGGCCTCTCGTTGAGGAGCACAGGCTCCAGACGCGCAGGCTCAGTAATTGTGGCTAATGGGCCCAGTTGCTCCGCGGCATGTGGGATCTTCCCAGACCAGGGCCCGAACCCGTGTCCCCTGCATTGGCAGGCAGACTCTCAACCACCGTGCCACCAGGGAAGCCCCCTCACAATTCTTTATGTCTACAGATATAGATATATCTTTATATCTATAGATAGATATAGATATATAGATATTAATCCCAAATTTATAAATAATTCAGCTAAGTATATATCCCAAAATTATAGCCCCAACTTGGACCTCTCTTGAGTTCTAGACTCATAGGTAAAATAATTCCTTGACATTTTCACAACATGTCACATGTTGGGTTCTTGATATTTCCTCCTCAGATCAGCTCCTCCCACAGTCTCCTTCTCCATCAATGGCAAGTCAGCTTATAAGGTCATTCATAACTGGCACTCTGTTACGTCTCTGAACTCATCTCCTACTGCTCTCACCTTTGCTCACTCTGTTCCAGTCACCTGTCCTTCCTTGCTGTTCTTTAAGCCCACCTGGCTAGCTCCTGTCTCAAGACCTTTGTACTTGCTGTTCTCTTTTGGGGATACTTTTCCCCTAGATATCTGCATGGCTTTTGCTCCCTTACCACCCTCAAGTCTGTACGTGAATGTCCTCTTAATAAGACCTTCCCATTTAAAATTGAAATTTTTCCCCACCTGACTCCCCAACACTTTCTACCCCACCTTCTTGCTTTACTTGTCTATTTTGCACTTATCACTATCTAACCTATATAGAATAAAGGAAGTGCTTAATAACTATTTGTATACATGGAGTATTTAATCTCCTCAAGTCTGCTTTACCCACCCAGATCTAATAAAGTTCCAGAGAATTCTATTAAAGTCATTGCTTTGAGTGAAGTTATAAATACTCAGAAGAATCTGATTATAAAGTAAATGTGCTATTTGAGCAAAGATAACATTAGCCAAGGGGCACCCATTAACACCTTAATAAGCACTGTTTGTCAGATGAGCAGGTTTTTGTTTTGTTTGGGGTTTTTGTTTTTTTGTTTTTTTAAACATTTATTTATTTGGCTGCGCTGGGTCTTAGTTGTGGCATGTGGGATCTTCACTGCGGCATGCAAGATCTTTTTTTTTTTTTTAGTTGCAGCATGTGGGCTCTTAGTTACAGCACGCGGGATCTAGTTCTCTGACCAGGGATCGAACCCCAGCCCCCTGCATTGGGAGCGTGGAGTCTTAACCACTGGATCACCAGGGAGGTCCTGGGCAGGTTTTTATCTAATCAAAAACAAAGCCCTGAGGGATGAGGACAAGTTGGTTAGAGTAAGACCATGTGGTTCAGAACAGAGACTCTGAACGTGAGGGTCCTGAGGAGCTAGTTTCCTGGGACCTGAACGGGAGGTGGGGAAGTAGGAAGGACTAAATGGCCGAATTTGCCCTCTAAAATTTTGCCTAGGACTTGACTATGCCCAAGGGCTACAAATCCTCCCTTCCTTCCCTTTCACCTTTACCCTGTGAGTTTTCTCAGCATCTTTTTATGGTTGTCTCTACTAACCAAGAAAGAATAATCTCTATGTATTTTAGTTCCTTTTCACAGCAAAAAGAAATAATACATTATTTGTATGCCATCTGAGATCTGAAACTTTTTTCAATGTCCACCTGTAATCTTCTTGCTGTAGTTTAAGCTCATTCTTTCTTTGCACTCTCTCTAATGGAAAGAAAATATCTGTTTAACAAATAATTCATAGAATATCTCTTCCTATATCCAGAGATCCTCAAATTTTGTACTTAATAGGCCAGCTGAAGAATAAAAAATTAGCTTTATTTGCTTTAATGTGGAACAGAGAGAGGGGGGAATTTGCTGTAGGTACTTCAACCAGTATTTATAAGCCAAATTTAGTCAACCCACTTTGTTGAGATACTTCACCTTTGTTTTCTCTAGTTTAAATATTCCAGACCTTTAAACCTTTTCCTATGGGGCCTATTTCACAACTCTTTAATTAGTTTTTTCATAAAGTCATCTCAATTCTTTCTTTTCTGCCGAATAGCATGAAAAATTTTCAGTTTATTTTCAGTTTATTTTCAAAACATGTATTTATATCCTCACTGAAGAAAATGATGTATCTTTAAATAATTTATTTTCTTTACTTAAAACTCTATTATGCCAATCAGCTTATAAGTGTATCATAGGAATAACTCAATCCGGAATAAAGAGTTTGAAACTTCATACATAGACAACCCAGTAGTTATCAAAGGCCTAGACTTGTTCATTTGTATTAACCCTGTGTTAAAAGTCACATTTAAAAAAAAAGTCTTACAGGGAGGCTTTTTGGGTAGAAAGAATTATTCAGAATTTCTAAACTAAAGTTACAAATTTCTAAACAGTAGTTTTTTAAATTAAGGTGTTAAATTCAGTTTACAAATAATATTCTAAGTTCAGTAAATATTTTCAGTCACATTTGAGGGCCATCACTTAATGTTTGATCTCATTTACAGTTAAAGGAATTCCTCTGAACATCTTAAATTCTATTTACAAATTTAAAATATAGTTTTTTTTGACACTATAATTTTCTGATTTAACAAACAAAATCTTCCTGGTACCAAATAAACCATAAATAAAATAAAATAAACTTGTAAGTACAATGAATTTTAAGATCTCTTAGCTACTCTAATATGTATTATATATCACCTCGATAAGATTTCAACTTAAATCACAAGTCTAAATCCATTGTCTGAACGGATTTGAAAGGGGTTTGAAAGTGGTAACTAAAAAAACTGATCTGTTAACAAATTCCAAACATCTCAACAATACTAAGTATACACAGATTTCCTAACACAAAATATGTTAATACCATGAAAAACTTTCTAAATTTTCTAAATCTTGGAATTGAAAGATGCTTAGCCACCAAGGAAGTAATTATGTCATCCTTCACAGTTTGGATGGTTACCTCCTCATGAAATTTTTACATTGTCTTTTCAGCTTGCCAAAGCTTCATAAGGACCAGATGGTCCAGGCTGAGACAACATTGGATCCTTGTTTGTAACACTGGAGGGGCATCTGGCATACTGAGCCCTATTTATAGCATCTAACAGAGAGTTCATCGTTTAAAACAAAAGGTGGTTACTTAGCCGAGGACCTTAGATTTGAATCATTTTATCCCCTAATTTTCAAGCCATATTAGGTTTGTGACACCCACTCTTGAAACTGCCTCATTTGATTTTGTATTTCTTTGGCTTTCAAGATATGTAGAGTTCTTCTGAGTCAAACGCTTGTATTCTTTTTATATATTTTTAAAGTTTTGGAGCCACCCAACTCTTGTAGGTATTAAAATAACAATCCATTAAATTCTATCTATGTCTCATGGATTTGTCTGGTTGTTTTATCATAAGTTCTAAAATCATCAAAATGACACCTTACAAATCCCTTTCTAAAAATGTATTCCAAGGAAGTATTTATATATGTGCAAAAGAATTTAACCACAGGGATTTCATCACAGTATTATTTTTAGTAGAAAATGACCTAAATGTCAAACAAATCTTTTTTGTTATTTAAAAATCCTATAAAGGCTGGGACCAAAGTTTGTTCATTTTTTTGTCTCCCTTTTCATTTAGAATATACCTAATGGCATTGCACATAGAAGGTGTTCAATAAATGCTTGTTAACTGAATAGATAACTGAATACTCTCTTGAATATTCCTCTGCAGCAATTTTGACACTAGGAGTATGGCTTAGGAGGACGTTATATTCCAAAACATCTCCGTGAGCCATTCTTTAAAATGAATAATATGTGTTCTACATCTCATGTCAAGTGCTATGCAAACTCACAGCTTTAATCCTCTCCTTATAATAATAGGACATGGCCCTTAGGCCCCTCTATGTAAAATTCTAGATCTGCCACTCCTCTGTAAGATGAGGTTTTGAAAAAAGAAAGAGGAAAAAGAACTTCCTCTTATCACATCTGTCCTTTAATGGGAGCAGAGAAAGTAGAGAGTGTCCCCAAACCAGCTAAGAGATGCCTCTGCCTTTGTTATCAATTAATCATATCAAAATGTTTCCATTTCCCAAAGTTTGTTCAATAAACATGGGTTCCTTTTGTAATAAAGTAAAATAGGCTTTAAAATTATGCTTAATTCTATAATCTGCTTTCAACTTTTTTCACTGGTCGTCTAGATGCTCTTGTTTGTCAGTGGCAGGGGTTTAGACACTCGACTGCAGTGTCACTCCACAGGCTTTCGAGGCCGGGGCTCTGCTTGGCTGAAATTCATTATCATTGAAAACTTCGCCTATATCACACAAGAGTGAACCTGGAAACTCAGAGAGAGAAAGGAGTCCAGAAAATATCCCAAAGCTTCAGTGACAGGCCAGTTTGGCTCCTGGGAGCTCTGCCTCCATCCTTGAAATGGAAACGCTCACAGGTTTGCAAATTCAAGGTCTTTCCCAAGTCTTCCAGTAGACAGGAAGTTCTGTTTTCCAAGATGAGGCAGACAGATAACCAGATAACACTATGTGGACGATAAAAGAGGTGTTATTGTCAATGTTGAATAAAGGGGTAAGGTTTACTGTGAATACACAGAAAGGTCAGCTGGCCTGAAGAGGAAGAATGACAAATGTGAAGGAGTCAAAGGGGTTCACCACTGTCTGCACTGGATGGAGTTGCTGGGAGCCCTTGCTCCTCGGCGGCCATCCTGGAAAGCTTGCTGGAGGAGACGGAGTTTCAGCAGCTGCTTATCTCAAAAACAGGTATCAAAGATTATCATAGAAATCAGCACAATATCAAATTATGCGCCCCCCCAATTGTAAGATGTTGTAGTAAATGAGAAAATTGGAAATATGTTTCTGGGGTCTCAGTGAGAACCTCAGGATTGGTGAATTAATAGCACCTTGGACAATGATCTTAGAATATGTCTGATGGTCTCCCCCCTACCCATCCCCATTTCAGTCCCACTGTTTACCTGCTCTACTCCCATCTCCACCCCAATAGCTCCTGATCTCCCTCCATGCTTTGACTCCCCCACCCTCTGTGCCCTTCCCCCAGTTATCCATCGGATATTTAAGAACGGAGTATAAATTCATTGTGATATGTGATATGAATATGGACATGTATGTGATGTGCAAGATCGTGGTTAAAGGCAAACACCCATGTTCTAATCCTGGCTCTGCTAGTCTCTCTGAGCCTATTTTATCACAGTTAAAATGAGGATAATCATGCACACTTCCCAACACTGTTGTCAGGATGAAATGAGATCATGTCTTCGAAAGCACCAAGCCCAGTGCTCAACTTCATGTGTGATTGGATGATAAACCAGTATATTTTTCAAAACATGAAAATATGGCCAATAACAGATGAGTTTTTCCATAGTCTGATTATTTTCCTTCATTAGTTTTGCAACTGGTCTCCTGTCAGCTCTTTCTCAGTTCTGGACAAAAGAAATTTTAGTCTTAATAACCACATCCAACTGAAACATGGTGTTAAAAACAATGTACTATACTACTGACTGTGAAAATGCAGAGATTTTGGATTTACAATCCTCCCGTTGAAACCAAGTCCCCCTAAAATAGAGTTCCCTTGCCAAGTTTATGATTAACCTCTCTATCCAAAACCTTATTCCCTTTCTTGTCATACCCCAGTTCCCCTCAAGATTGAGGAGTATCAAAGAAAAGGGGGGATTGAAACCAAGCAGGACCCTATAGGGGCTTCCTGGGTACAAAAGCACCTCTGGGGTCCCTGTTTCTTGTTTGCAGAAAAAGGCTTTAATTTTCTAGGCCTTCCCTGAGTCCCAAAGAGAAAACTCAAGCAGTTACTAATTAGAGAAGTGAGGGAATGCCAAAACAAAGGAAAAGCAGTCAAGCAAGATAGCTTGAACAATAGTTCAGTATTAAAACAGGGTCCTACTTCCTCCTCAAGGGACATGCATACCAATCTGATGTATATCTTTGAGTTGTTCTGCAGAAACTAAGACTCTCACCCAGGTAGAGGATGGTGACTACATGCTGACTACAAGCACATAGACCCCAGATTGGTTGGAACCAGAAGGTTAATGATTAAGATTCCAGAAACATCACCCTGTTACCTCACCACCAACCAATCAGAAGAAAGTCCATGAGCTGCAGCCCTCACCCCAAATGTTGCCTTTAAAAACCTTTCCTTGAAAGTCATCGGGAAGTTCAGGTCTTTTGAGCACAAGCTGCCCATTCTCCTTGCTTAGTGCCCTGCAAATAAATGCTGTACTTTCCTTTACCACAACCCAGTGTCAGAAGATTGGCTTTGCTGTGCAGCAGGCAAGGGGACCCAAGTTTGGTTCGGTAACACCATGTGACTTTAGTATGTAGGTCTTGAGATCAAAGAAAGACTTCTTCCTAAAACCAAGCTTCTTCCCTTGCCTTTTCTACTGTCTATTGCTCATGCAGCTCTTACCTTTGCAAAGATAAGGCGTTTCTTGGCTGCTCTGCACTACATAAACCTTCCCTTACTGAGTACTACTCATAGTACTTGCCGTGAGACTCCAACAGAGACTTGGCCATGAAAATAATATTCATCATATTGTCCCTATTTATTGAGCATTTGTATTTGTCTAATCCTTACAACAACACTGCAAAGTAGCTATAATTATCCCAATTTTACAAAAAAAGGCATTAAGGCTAAAAGAGATTAGGTAGCAGTGGTACAGTCTGGATTCAAAGCATGAAGCTTTCACCACACTAACCTATCTTCCAAATATGCTTATTATTTATTCATTTGGTTTTTTCAATTTGTGGGTTAATTAGTTCATTTGTCTCCCTTTCCATAAACTATTAATGGCAATACCTCTGAACAATGGACTTACATTACAATGTGGTTTACTTGTATTTGTTTCATCTTCACTTCAAGTTACAGTCACCTGTTAAACAAAGCTAATGCCCTCCAGTTCTTAGGTGCTGCCGTTGTAGACTTTCAGGACAAAGCTAGGGATGTTAAATACTCTCTATACATACTTACTAAACTAACTAAATTAATGAAGAAAAAGGGAAGTCATAATTAGAACCCCAAATCACTGCTATCCTTCAAAGTTTGAACCCGAGAACCTAAGTCAATAGGTATGAATATTGACTAAGAGTCTAGCTCAGTGTCACCAATTTTCCAAATGAAGGACTTGAGTTATTTGTTTTTCATGATGAGGTGAGCCAATGCAGGGCTAACTCAAATCCTTGCCTCTCAAATGTTTTTTAAAAAATAAATTTAAAGTTGATATTTAGTTATAGCCAAACACATTCAAAAGGTAGCAATGGCAACCAATTTTTTTGTCACCCAATTTTTTAAAATAACTTACCTATGTGTTACTTGTTTAGACATTCTGATATTACTAATATATTCTCTTACTGAAATGCTAACTGCCAAGATTCAGCCCACAGGCATATTTTTATAGGCAAGTTAATATCCCTGAAAAATTATCGTAGAAATACACAATAACACCTACATCCCCAGGGCCAAAATCCACAGCAGCTTCTACAGACCTATGTGCCACAGGAGGTAGCAGTTTTTCCCAAATGAAAAGAACTCATACAAATCTCAAAGGAAATGAAAACATCTTTTTAAAACATGAAGCATCAAACCATCCAGTCTCATAAGAAGGGAAAACACAGGCTAAAAATACATCCCGTGTTCTTTCCAACCCTGTTTATTGTACTCATAAATAAAAATGTCCTGTATATTTTATTCATGCATATACCATAAATTTTATTCATATTTATTCAATAGGAACAGGGCTAGAGGTTCCTGCCAGTACCATGGCTTTGTCACTTATGCTCATGTGCTTCAGTCCCTATCGTCTTGGTTATTATCAAAAAAATCACGCCTGTGAATTACAATTGGGGCATAGAGAAATTGCATCAACAGTCAAATATCAAACATTTAGTGCATGTTTACCACAGGCGAGACACTGTACTAGGCACTGTGGCTATATTCACAATGAAAGATACAATTTTTCTCTCTAAAATAAGAGTGAAACCCAGATATTATTACTAGGTGCTTAATATGGTATAAACAGATAACTGATTTCTATAAACCTTTGAAGACTGAGCCATGAAAAAAAATTTTTTTTTAAGTCTGAGTTAAAAACAATTCTTCAGTCAATATTTCAAGATGATGAGTCCTTGAAATTATGAGATTCTCTCTAGCTGTATTGATTCTAGTACCCTGTATATTGTTGTTTAGAGTGACATTCGCCAAAATGCATTCCAGTTTGAACTGAGTGAAACAAAGTTAACGAGAATTTCTCAGAGCCTTTAACATGGTAATGAGTTCCCCAAACATATTCAACGATAGAAGTTTTGTTTTGTTTTGTTTTACAGCACACTTACTAACATCTAATGGTACTTATGTTTATGTCCATGTTTGTCTTCCCAGGAGTCTGGAAGTTCAAAGAGAATTTTTTTTTAATTTCGTGCTTCTTTTGTTACCTAAAACAATTGAAACAAGTATCTTTTGAAAAATCAGAATGACTACATTATACCTCAGTAGCGTCATATGATTTCAGTGTTCTCATTTGCATTTCTGTTTTATGATGGGGTTAATAGCAAGCCAAGTAAAATCATGATATGTTGCACAAGTAAAGATTTCCCAGTAGTCTGAATAGAGGAAAGTGGTAGGAAAATTGAATCATTACATTGAGCATGGTGTATAGACTGGTTGAACTCAAGAGAAACTGCTCTGGTTGATAACTTATTATCCTAGAGCAGGATTCTAGTGTATATATTGTGTCTCTGTATGTACATTCCAACTTATGACAGTTTATTAACATTAACATATTTAAAATTGTAAAACTTTACAAAATTGTTCTAATTATTGTATTTTGCAAGACATTATTAAAATTACTAGTAAAACAAAATAATAAGTGATAGTCAAATATCAAAAAGAAAAAATAACTGCAGTGCTAATGGCAGTGCATCAAAGGATTCATCATGTGGGAAAGCAAAGAAATCATGTAGATAAGTAAAATAAAACCCACAAAATCCACCTTTCCACTATTTAATGCAAAATTGACAATTTAGTTTCAGCAAAACGACATCAACCATTATGTTAATGTTGTGGATTTATATTGTGTTGGTTTTATTTGACTTTGACTTATAAATTTGGTTTGGTTTATTGTCATATGAGAGCCACAATAATTAGGAGTTTTACCTAGTCTTATATATATATTTAAATCATATTATAATAAAGATAATTTGTCAACACTTGGGGTCTTCAAGATTCTTCCTCCCTCTTTACTCAGTTTTGAAAAACAACAGTGATATGGTGAAAAGAACAATAAAGTTGAAGTAAAAAAGAATCGGGTTCAAACTCAACATTTAAATCTCTCTGAGCCTCAATTTTCTCATCTGTGAAACTGGAATAATACTAAAACCACCTCTCTCACAGAGTTATTGGTTGAAGGTACCTAGTTCAATATGTGACACATAATAGGATTTTGATAAATAGTAGTTGATTTTTCATCAGTAACAATCTGTCAAAATTTGTCACTATACAGTTGTTTATAGTCCAAATATGAAAATTACATTTGACACTTCAATTGGGCAGCAAAGGTAATCTATCCAACAATAAAAGAATGATTTAATCAGAATGCACATTATGATTCTGTTTATAAAATAATAATTATATATATATACCAAATATTTGGTGATATGTATATATATATTTCAAATATATATAAGTGGTCATGTATTAAACTCTATTTTTGGTGGGGCTGAAGCTTAATATCACCATTATAGAGTCAACTTCTGGGATACAAAAATAAATCTGAAGTGTTATTTTTAAAAACTTTTTTATGATTATAATTTTATTATTAAAAATTAGGCAAATTTTATAAGTTTGATATTACAGTTCAGGAACAATAATTTCTTAGCACAGTCAGCTGTTAGATTGTTCTAGAGCCTACATTTGTGTTATTGGAGAGATGCCCCCTTTCAAGCAACATCACTCACTTTTCTTGTGCAAAGCAGAAAATGTTTTTCAGTAACATTTTCTGGAAGAAAATTTGTACCTAGGATTCATGGTGTGGTTAAGTCTGAAAAATCCTTCATCTTTTCATAGTTGGCAATTTATTCCAATCATTTTAGCTAGCCTTTTGCATACATTTTTTGAGTCCATGGACTCAAAACCATAAGAAAGTATCTTATAAAGCAGGGGTCCCCAACCCCTGGGCCATGGACCGCTACTGGTCCTCGGCCTGTTAGGAACCGGGCTACACAGCAGGAGGTGAGCAGCAAGTGAGAGAAGCTTCATCTGTATTTACAGCTGCTCCCCATCACTCGCATTACCGCCTAAACCTTCTCCCCCCGCCGCCTGCCACCAGTCAGTAGAAAAATTGTCTTCCACGAAACCTGCCCCTGATGCCAAAAAGGTTGGGGACCACTGTTATAAAGCATTCTTACAAAGTCTATTGTTTTGAAGTTTGGGTAGTGAGTACAAGGTATGTTTTGAGTATCTCATCTTTCTCTAAGATTATCTTCTTTCCTTCATGCATGCTATCTTCATCATGAATGTTATTGTACATACTTATAGAGCTTTTTATCCTTGCAGAATTTATATATGGTAACATTGAATATTTTAATTATCCTCACAAGGTAAAAAGAAATCCCAAATAGAGGCTTCTTTTTGAAAAAAATAGCCTAAAATGGAATTAAATACTAACAAAGAATTAAATACTATTTTAGAAGACGGTTTTTGTTTAATGTTATGAATCCCTGTTCACAAAACGACTTTATTAGATTAGCATTATGGTATGATGTTAACAATATCTATCTCTTTTTCTGTCTTAAGTTACTACTTTTATGTGTCTGAACATTTGTTTGTAAAACATTTGTTATTTTTCCTAAAGCTATCTTGCTAATGTCTCCTTTTAAAAAGTCCACAATCCTTTATCTGGAATTTAAATATCCAAAAGCTCTGAGAAATGAAAATATTTTCATAACTCATTTGGCTGCAAAATTTGTCTGATTTGATGTGAAGCTTTGTAGAAGTATTCATACATTTTACTAGGCAGTAATGTGTTTCATTATTTTGTTTCCCAGTCCCCCATTTTTACCCTTTGGAAGAATTGATAGATACAGTACATGTAACGTACAGTATTACTTTCCTAAAATCTGAATATTTCTGCATTCCATGAGAAAATTGGGACAAGGACTTATGGATCTATATTCATAATAACTGTCAATCTTTAAATATTTGAAGTTTCTTAATAATTAAAGGACATTTTTGGTACATAAAATTCATAAGCTTACAAACATTATTATTTCAGCGTTTTATTCTCAGAAGTCAGAATGCATTTATGCTTCAGCTGACAAAATATGAAAAAGGCACACAAGTGAACTTTTACTCTAAGTACTTTCTAGAATGTTCATATTAAAAGCATTATAATATTTCTATAAATACATATATTATAAATTTCATTATAGTATTTTATTTCTAGACTGCTTATATTATAGATATATAATGCATAAATATTATAATCACTTATATTTGAAACTGAATATTCAGATACTAATATTAATCTGAATAACATACCTTGTTTATGTTACTGATGCCACGTTATAGAATCAGCTATTCTGACTTTCAGAAACGAAAGTTAAGTCTGAAAGTGAAGCCACAGTAAATTTTGGCTGAACACTGAGTTTGAAACCAGACTTCAGTGGATCCTAAATTATAAATGTTTGTGTATTTTCTAATTTTTCTCAAAATACATTATTACATATATATCTTGAAGTAGTTTGGACCCATAAAATTTAACACAGAGCATTTGTAACACTGGTGATTACTTTTCAGAAATCAAATTATGGACCTCTCTTCTTCAGTACTTTTCTTTTTTTAATTAATTAATTTATTTATTTACTTTTGGCTGCGTTGGGTCTTCGTTGATGCACGTGGGCTTTCTCTAGTTGCGGCGAGCGGGGGCTACTCTTCATTGCGGTGCGTGGGCTTCTCATTGCGGTGGCTTCTCTTGTTGCGGAGCACAGGCTCTAGGCAGGCGGGCTTCAGTAGTTGTGGCTCGTGGGCTCTAGAGTGCAGGCTCAGTAGTTATGGCGCACAGGCTTAGTTGCTCCACGACATGTGGGATCTTCCTGGGCCAGGGCTCGAACCCGTGTCCCCTGCATTGGCAGGTGGATTCTTAATTACTGAGCCACCAGAGAAGTCCCCTTCAGTTCTTAAGCATAAATTTACTGAAAAGCAAGATTTTTAAAAACCAAGGCAAAGAATAAGACTATGCCTGAGGGGGAAGGTGATAGTATATGTGTGGGTGGGATTAGGGGGTCCATGGATAAGTAGCTTCCTATAGTGTAAAGGCCATGGGCTTTGCATCCATACAGTCTATATTCAAAATTCACTTCCACATTTTTCTAGCTGAATGATCTTGGGGGAGTTACTTATTTTCAGACAGTTGGTGTCTTCATTTTTAAAACTGAGACAATAAAAGCTACCTTTCAGGGTTGTTGATAATATTAAACAAGTTAACTTATGGAAATATAAAACACAGAGCCTATCACTTAGTATACAGTCCATAATGCATGGGGAAATAATTTATTAGGGGAAAACATTTTGAAGAGACCAAACGTAAGATGTGATCCAACCTCTGCCTTTACTAAGCAAACTAAATGAATACCTGGGTGATTTTTCTGCCTTGTGCTTGTTACTGTGTCCATCCACGTAATGGGAATTTCTGGAGGCCAAAGATGTCTGAGCTCCTTAAATGAAAAGTGTTGTAACAAAGAAAAGTGATGTTCTGACCAGTTCTTTCAACCACATTGCAAATGCACCATACAGGAAGGCTTTGATTTCACCACCCCCTCTCACGTTTTCTCCTGAGCTTTTGGCTGAGACGGCTGCTGGATCCAGCTCTTTTCTGTGTTCCTCGGAGAGCTGTGAGAACTGAACCAGAGCAGCCGCATACGAACTCTTTCTCTACAACCGGGAAAATCCTGAGACCACTTGTTACACCAATCGTATCGCTAGAACACTTTGCAGGAGGTTGCCTGACCTACAGTTTGGGAGAGCTGGAAATGTTTCTATTATTGTTATCATCAACAGCCATGTTGTTACTTACACTGTGCAAAGATGTTTCTTCTTGTCTTGAAATAGGGCAAATGCAGTGTGAGGAACAATCATTAAAAGTAAAAACATGCCTCTCATTTTTCTAGCATGAGGCTTTAGAAAATGTAGCTGGTCATCTAAGACAAAGTTTAGTTAAGTGGTTTACCTATCACTTTTAGGAATTCACCAAAAAATCTCACTGGGGGTTATTTCACTATTTTTATAGCAACAGTTGCCATTATATCTTATTTTGTTTATTTATTTACTGTTTTGCTACAGTTGTATCCTCTTTTGGAATTTTCACTTTTTTCATAGAATGTTAAATACATTTCATAAGTTCCAGGAGAAAATGACAACACTTTCAAGAGCTGGAAACCTGCTGTAGTTCATGCATGATGCCAACAAAAACAACTAACAAGCCAATAAAGGGAAGACAAGGGAAATACAACGTCTACGATGGGACGTTCAACAAAACTATGGCAGGAAACGGTGAAAGAGGAGGCCTTGGATTACTCTCTCTTCTCATGCCCTTTAGGTGCCCCTCAAGCCATTCAACTTCAGCAGATCATTATTTGCATCTGCTTTTTTGAAGAAGCAGAGATCGGGTAACACGGGCTTCTGTCACATGCTGCCCTTCACCATGAATTTCTTTGGATCTCTGAAGAGAAAGGGGCTTACTTCCTGTCCAGGGAAGGCTCCCCATCTACACGTGATCTCATCCTCTCCATTCTTCTCTAGAGCCTTGTTCTCCATCGGTGAAGTTCCAATCACCCTTGCTGACTTAACTTCTCCTCAACCTATAAACATGTTCTATTTTCCCCACCCCTGTCCTAATGTCCCATCTGCTTTTCTTCATTACCAATCCTTCACTTGCAAATCTAGGTCTACTCCTTCCACTCTCCTAAAATGGTTCTCCCAAAGGTCCCAGTGGCTTCCAAATCCACTGGCCTTTTTCTGTGTTCTTACCCTCTCTGATCTCAGCAGCATCTGACCATCTTCTTCCTGCTGAAATTCTCTTCCTTGAAGTCTTGGACTCCCCTCTCTGACCTTTGACCTCGCTATGCTTCACAAACTTTTCTTTCTCTTCTACCCATTAAATGAAGTGCTACTGAGGGCCTTTCTTGGCCCTCTTTTATCTTACTGTTTTTGTTCTCTCTTTTGCAGAGCTTATTTTAACTCTTTTGCCTTTTTGCAAATGATTTCTAAAGTTATGTTTCCAATCCTGACTTCTCTCCTCTTTCAACGCCTGAACTTCCAATTGCCTACCACACGCCTCCACACTCCAAAACAATTTAAAATTTAAAATTAAAGCAAAAGGAGTCATACCATCTCTGAAACTTGCTCACCTGGATTAATGCATTTCTAGCCTCCAAGAGCATTTAGGAGCACATTCAGCTCCTTCCTTTCTCTTGTTTCCTCCATGAACATAATCAGTGGAAAAAAAAACAGACCTTGGAACCAGATTGACTTGGGTTGAATCCGTCTTCTGCTGCTTTGAACTGTGACCTCAGACTAATTGCTTAATCTCCCTGAGTTTCTTCATCTGAATTAATCAAGCATCCATATTTACCAAACCTACATGTTGCACCAGTTAAATGAGATGTTTTACAAACCGCATGGTACATGCCTGACCTATAAAAATATAGAAATAATTTTTCTTCATTTTTCTTTTTTAGTTTTGCTTCCAAATATCCTTTCCTGTCTTAGCATTTTCTCTCTCAATGTCACTGACATTGTCATCACCTTAGTTCCGTGTCTCATTATCACTTGCCTAGATCATTGCAACTTTTTGAAAAATATTTTCTTGCCTGCACAATCTCCCAGCCTCCTGTCCATCCTCCTTACTACTACTAGGGTTCTTTCTAGAACACTGACATAATCTTGTGATGCCACATGGCTTACAGAATAGATTACAAGCTCCCCATGTTGGTATTCAAGTTACTCCAAAACCTGGTCTTTTTCAACCTTCTAAAATCAATACTACATGCACAGCCCCCTGAGCCCACTGCCTTAGCCATACTGGACTCTTAATTAGACATAGCCATACTGGACTCTTAGCCATACTGGACTCTTAATTAGCCATACTGGACTCTTAATTAGACATTCTTCACTTTCCCACCTCCTTACCTTTGCTCACTCAATGCTCTTTGTCAGCTAGGGTGTCCTAGGACCCAGTTAAGCCATAGAGCCATGAGACCTATTGTCTGCAGTTTAGTGAAGCGGTCCTGAGAGGAAACCATAAGGAGGTAACCTTTATTTAACACAGATATTATGTGCCAGGAACATTTCTAAGTGCTTTGGAAGTATTAACTCATTTTGTTCTTATAAGGGCCATGTGAGTTAGGTACTATTATACTCCTAATTCAAAAGATTAAGAAACCAAGGCATCAAAAAAAAAAAAAAAAAAGGTTATGTCATGTGCCCAAGGTCATAGTAAAGAACTAATAAATAGCAGAGCCAAGCTTCCAATACAGATGGTCCAGATAGTTAAGAATCTGTGCTCTTAACTAATCGCCATGCTGTCTCTCCTAAACGTTTGCTGGGGCAGTGTCAAGGTCAGCACTTCCAGCTAAGTTTTCCAGGCCAAGTGAAGCTATACACCGACATGCAGGACCACGATGGAACGCCAGACAGGTCAGGAATGAGATGCATTGATGTGTGAAGAGGTTCAAGGCTGACAATTGCAAGATGAGCAGACAGGGATGATGTTGAGCAAAGTTCAGGGGCTCGTGACTGCTTTTAATGCAGTGTCCGCCATGACCTCTGTTGTGGTCAAGTGGAGATCGGTTCAGGGATCCAACACAGGCAAGTCTATCTTGTTAACAGTCATTTATGTGTCCCTGTCCCCCATGAGAGATGAGTCTCCAGAGAGGAGGAATCATGTGTTCCTCACCTTTGTAGCCTCCATAGTATCTGATATAGAACATTTATTTAATCAACAAATATTTATCAAGTGCCTATATGTGTTATGAACACTGTAGAGTTTAGGACCATTCCATGGTTCCTTCCCTCGGAGCTGCTTTGGTGTTTTTCTCTAATTTAATCTCTAAATTGTACAAGACATCTGATTGCTACGAGCTTTCTCCACAGTCTTAGCAGAAGCTGTACAAATCGCCTCAAAACTGCAAGGCTGTCTGGAAATGAATTAGGGCTGAGACTTAAAGAAACGACTCTGGGGAGTTTTAATTAGAAGTGCAAACGCATCACACAGATTCCTTGCCATTTGGCGAATCAAACCTGATCCCAATAAAATTGCTACACTTGGCTCAATTACAAGTGTTGTGCCTTATCCTTCTCTGTATTCCCCCTGGTGTCTTGCACAGATTCTAAATATAGTAGGTTTGCTATATATTCCAGTTGATAAGAAATGTAAGTGAAAATTTCATACCTGAACACTTTCTCTTTTTTTTTTTAATTTTTGAATTTTATTTAATTTTTTATACAGCAGGTTCTTATTAGTTACCCATTTTATTCATATTAGTGTATACTTGTCAATCCCGATCTCCCAATTCATCACACCACCACCCCCAGCCACTTTCCCCCCCTTGTGTCCATACGTTTGGAACACTTTCTCTTTTTGTCTTTGAAGTTTAAACTTGTTTTCCTCGGGGAAAGTTGGCTGTTACAACGTAGAAAAGTCTGGGTTATTTGTCACAAGTCTCCAACTCTAGAATTTAATAATGGCAGAAAAAAAGTTTGAGATTATTGCCTCCGTTTTACAAGGTTACACAAAGTAAAGTTCATTCTATTCATTATTGACCAGCAACCTAGACACTCAATGTTTTGCTTCTACTTGGGATAAAAAAGAAGTTTTTATTGCCCTTTCCCCGAAATCATGTAATTATAGGGATTTTGAAGTTACTGGCTCTACTCTCTGACCTTCAGGCAGAACTATGTTTAAAAACCTCCCTGAGAAGCTGAGAATTGGTCCTGTTCTGAGATACCTTTAGAGCAGATTATACAACTACCACCAGTAACCTCTTGTAGTGTTTAAAAGCTGGAGTCATGGTGCTAATCTAATCTTCTCTCTGACATTTCTTTCTCTTCCTCTCTTCAGTGAAGCTTGACAACCACTAGGTAAGTTTGTGTAATTACTTTAGAGTCATTTCTCTTTCTTAAGAAGAAACACGTCAAAGAAAAAAAACAAAAAAAACAACAAAAAAAGAAGAAACACGAAAAAATTTAGGAAATGAGTTACTGAATTGTATACTCCTGCATGTGGGGCTGTCCTGGACATCAAAGATGCTTACATAGATATAGAGAAAAATTACTTGCATATACTGCATATTTGAACTTGGAGTACAAATATTTGAGGTTGAGTCCTGGTTCTAACTCTTACTAGCTATGTGGCTTTCAAGGAATATAATAACCTTTAGGAGATTCAGTTTCTTTATGTGGGATCATTATATCCCACCAGAGTGATGTTTCATACACTGTGAACTATGTAAAACATGACTGTTGGTGTCCCAAGTATAAACACCCCAATCCTTTCCATTTCTACTTTAGCTTTATAGAAGAGATTATTCTTTATCTTAATTTTATTTTTATTTTTTAAAAATTATTTTATTTATTTATTTTATTTTTGGCTGCGTTGAGTCTTCATTGCTATGCGCGGGGTTTCTCTAGTTGGCGGCGAGCTGGGGCTACTCTTCATTGCGGTGCACGGGCTTCTCACTGCGGTGGCTTCTCCTGTTGCAGAGCACGGGCTCTAGGCGCGCAGGCTCAGTAGTTGTGGCGCACAGGTTAGTTGCCCCATAGCATGTGGGATCTTCCCGGACCAGGGCTCGAACCCGTGTCCCCTGCATTGGCAGGCAGATTCTCAACCACTGTGCCACCAGGGAAGCCCTATCTTATTTTTAAAAAAGATCTAAAACCATATTTCTTTTGGAATGGGAGCATGTCCATTTACCCATAATCCAATATTACTCAATTATCACAGAAAAATTGGAAATTATTCTTGTGTACCTACCTTCTTCATAAGATTGTATGTTTTTCAGGGCAAGGATTCTGCCTTATTAATCTTTATAGCCACCACTGTCGACACAATGTGCAGAGTAAGTATTTAGAAAATATTTATGGGGTTCAAAAATTGCTTGACTGAATTATTTACACTACTTTAAATGATAGCTAGTAACCTAAAGGGAGATTTGATGAACCATTAATTACTAGTAACTCCTTAACTCCTTCTCATCTTCAAGTGTATAGAAAAATGTTTTTTCTTCCTCTCCCCTACATATACCATCATAAAGATACTTAATGTTGAGTAATATAGCATATCCTAAATCACAGAAACTCTTCTTTGCCCTAAAACTGTACGTTCATTCTAAAAGAGAAAAAAAAAAAAATTCGTGGTTACATAGATCCGTAAGATTAATTATTAGACAAAGAAGCAAGTAAGATATTAAAAAAGAGAAATGACTGAAAGAAACAAAGGACATTTAAATGGCAAATATTTCACCCCAGGGATCTGGCTAAAGCATTTGAAAATCTTGGGGCCAATTATGTGAAGTCTGGAGACTGTTGACAGGGTAGTCACAGCTATGTGGGTGCTGGAAAAGAATATGTCTTTTCTTTACACAAGCTTCCAGAACTAGTTCTCATGAATGCCTAAAATATTTGTTTTATAAAATCGTGTCAGGAGGTTTCTCCCCGCTTCGCTTTAAGAGAAACTATTGTCCTCTTGAGCTTCTTTTCAAATACAATTTGCTTCATGCTAGTGTGTGTTATTGGATATTTGTAGCAACTTCATAAATTCTTTCAAATTCTTCAGTTTAGCTATGTGATTTAAACCTTTTCCATTTAAAATGCAATTTTTAAAAAAAAGGGTGTACAAGAGAAATTTTATTTTACGTGTTCTTTTTGGTTGACCTTGTCAACCAAAAAGAACTATTTGAGTTCACCTTCCAAGGTCTGGGGGAGAGAATGCATGGAGACATTTTTCCTAAAGATCCTTGGGACTGGACATCTTACACATTTGTCCAAATGGGCCGATGGTCAAAGAACCTACGGGGATCCCAGAACCACTAAACAGACAGAGTTTTTAGGATGGGCACAGCCTATTCACGGCAGATGGGCTACAATAAGACCATTCATACCCAAATGCAGAAATTTGTGATCAGTCATAGACTCTTTGCTACTCGTCATGAATGTAACTTTATCATTTCTCTAGGCACCTGATAGGAAATCGTCTTACCATCCCAGGTACAGAGAATTTTCACACAGTTAAAATATGTGCTTTGAATGACAGGTATTGTGCAGAAGAATGTTACATTGTGAGGATTACTCTTCACAGCAAGGGGGACTCTGTGATTAGAGCCTGTTTAAAAAAAAGATTTCAGCTCCATCCTCCATCTTGGGAGATTATCTCTCTATCTATTCATATATCTACCTTTCTGTCTATCTTTATTCATGGATCACTTTCTCTGGGAGAAGTCATATCATAAGCAACCCAATGGAAAGGACAATGTGGTAAGGAACTAAACCTACTTGCCAATAGTCATATGGATGAGCTTGAAAGCAAATCCTTTAGCCCCAGTCAAGACTTCAGAGACTGCAGCCCTTACTGTTATCTAACTGCAACCTCATACAAAACCTTGAGCCAGAACCTCCCAACTAAGTCAATCCAGATTCCTGACCCTCAGAGATAATGCTGTTTGCTGTTTTAAGCTGCTAGATTTAGGGATGAATTGTTACACAGTGATAGATTATGAAGGCACAGTGGTATGGCTCTAAGAAATCTAAGAGGAATGTTAAATAGAGGAGAGAGACTTATATCTTACCAAAATCCCAGCTCATTCTCAGCACATCTTTTGATATCAGGGGCTTTTGGTTGGACCCTAGTTGAGAGATAAGATGGTGGATTAGCTTGTCCTCATCGAATCTTCCAACAAAGGAGGGAAGAAAATGCCTAGTGTGGATAATAGAAACTCAACTGGAGAGGACCAAGTGGAGTCAGGGTCCAAGCTGAGAGAAGCTTTTGGGAATCTATTCAAGAGTGGAAGGGGGGCTTCCCTGGTGGTACAGTGGTTGGGGGTCCGCCTGCCAATGCAGGGGACACGGGTTCGAGCCCTGGTCTGGGAGGATCACACATGCCGCGGAGCAGCTAGTCCTGTGCGCCACAGCTACTGAACCTGCGCTCTAGAGCCCGCGAGCCACAACTACTGAGCCCGTGTGCCACAATTACTGAAGCCCGCGTGAGCCTAGAGCCCGTGCTCCACAACAAGAGAAGCTACTGCAATGAGAAGCCTGCACACCTCAGTGAAGAGTAGCCCCCACTCGCCACAACTAGAGAAAGCCCACGCACAGCAACAAAGACCCAACACAGCCAAAAATAAATAAATAAAATAAATAAATTAAAAAAAAAAAGAGTGGAAGGAATTACCTACCAACATGCAGGAGTAATAGGTTAATAGAGAAACTTGCTTCTCACAAATCTCCCTCTTCAAAAGGGAGAGGAAAATGACCATTCAAGACAAGAAGGGGCTCAACTTGTTTTTCACAAGCAGAGTCAGAGATCATATAGGGGAGGGGGGCCTGAGAGCTAGGTATTAATGGTGATCTTCTCCAAATAATCTTTTTGCTTTCTGGGGAAAAGAAGAGCACAGAAGTCCACGAATAGCTTCAAGTCAGAGGGAAGCAGGGAAATGGGGACCCAGGGAAAGGGGACTTTAAAAATCTTAACACTAAGAAGTCATTCTCTTACTTGATTAACTAAAATTTCTAAATGTCATATTTCCATGCGACTGAGGTAAACCAAACAGCCAACTGGGTTACATGTCTTGCTCTGGGAAACCTAACCAGCTAAATAGAATACTCTGTAGAAGAAATTGCCTGACAAAATTTACCCCAGCAGAAGCATGTAGCATGCTCTGATAAATAGAGGGTAGGGTAGATAATGATTGCATCCTGAGAAGTCCAGTGGATCCCAGGAAATAGTACTGATGGTCATGGTAGTAAGGCTGACTCTGAGATCTCAATAAAAGACACTAGTTTAGGAAAGTTTCCCAGAAGAGCAGAATCTTTCTGAGCCCTTTTCTCTTGGGGATGGTGATAAACAGTGAGAGGTACATTGGAGGCAAG
The DNA here is from genome assembly GCF_965194805.1 of Balaenoptera borealis. NCBI lineage: Eukaryota > Metazoa > Chordata > Mammalia > Artiodactyla > Balaenopteridae > Balaenoptera > Balaenoptera borealis. The sequence continues at coordinate 21,692,009 of NC_138870.1, read as the reverse complement.
GGGAAAAAGTCGTTGAAGATTGAACTATAGACCAAATTATTCTGCCAGTGCCATCCCCAACCAAAGGTTATCCCAGCAGGAGATAAGAGAAATTGAGAAATGAGACACTAAATAATAATCTGTAGGATATCCTAAGAGGAAAAGCAAATGATGAGAAAAAGTTAGTGACAAGTGTCCTTCTAGCATCAAAATGTAAATTCTAGATTTACTCTTGGGAATTCCCTGGCGGTCCAGAGGTTGGGGCTTGGCACTTTCACTACTGGGCCCTGGGTTCAATCTTTGGTCAGGGAATTAAGATCTCACAAGCCACACAGTGCAGCCAAAAAAAAAAAAAAAATTAGATTTATTATTAGGGAAAGTAGCATCATGTTACAGGATTCCTCATCTACTTTTCACATTTGCTAGCCAATAATTTACTTAGACTATAGACAAAGTAATTCATTGATTATATTATAGAACAATAGGAGTTACACAGTGTTGAGAGGGAAATAAAAAGTAGTCTACAAACAGTACATGCAATATAATTCTAATTTTGTTTCTTAAAAGTATGTATGTTAGACGCAGGGCCAAGATGGCAGAGTAGGAAGACCCTGAGCTCACCTCCTCCCACGGGCACACCAAAATTGTGACTATTTACAGAGTAACTATCCATGAAAGCAACCTGGAGACTAGCACAAAAGATCCTCTACAGCTAAAAATGTAAGAAGGAACCACAACAAGATGGGTAGAGGGGCGGAGATGCAGTGTATGTAGGACCCCTACCTCTGGGTATGCAACCCACAAATGGGAGGATAATTACAATTACAGAAGTTCTCCCCAAGAAGCATGAGGTGCAGACCCTCATTGGGCTCCCCTGCCTGGGAGCACTGCTCATCGAAAAGACGAGCCCCAAGAATGTTTGGCTCTGAAGGCCGAAAGAGCTTGCTTTTGGGAGACCCAGAGGGCTGTGGGAAACAGAGATTCCACTCTTAAAGGGCACACACAAAAGAGATGCTTGAAAACTCAGGGCAGAAGCAGTAATTTGAAAGGAGTCTGGGTCAAACACACTTGCTGGTCTTGGAGAACCTCCTGCAGAGCCAGAATGCAATTGAAACTTACCCTGGAGACATAGACGCTGGCAGCAGCCATTTTGGGGAGTACATCCCACAACAAGGACACTTGTGCTCATCAATGCCATTTGGGAATCATCCCTCTAGGTTATTAGTCCCGGGACCTGGCTTTGCCTACAACCCATCGGCACCAGTCCTGGGATGTCCCAGGCCAGACAGCTAGCTGGAACACAGCCCAACCCACCAGCAGTCCGGCTGCTCTAGGACCCCCTCGTCCCCCAGCCAATCTGGGACCTGGTGCCACCCACCAGGGGTGGGCACCAGCCCCAGGATCCCCTGGGCCCTAGCCCCACCCATTAACATGATGACACCAGCTCCAGAACCTACAGGCCCTGCAGCCAAAGACCCCAGGATATGACTCCACCCACCAGCAAGCAGACACCAGCCTTGGGACCACTGAGGCCTCGCATCCAGCTGGGTCTGGACATGGTACACTCACCAGCAGGCCAACACAAGCTCCAGGACCCCATGGGCCCTGACCCTGCCCACCTGCAGGCCAACACCAACCCCTGAACCCTTAGGGCCCTGCAATCAGAAACACTGGGACCTGGATCTACCCATCAGTGGGCCAATACTAGCTTCAGGGTCTAGCCTCACCCACTAGTGGGTGGGCACAAGCACAGGGACACCCTGTGCCCTGGCAGGCTTACACAAGCTCCAGGACACCTTGGGCACCTCAGCCAGCCTTGTCAGGATCCAGCTCTATCCACCAAGGGGCAATCACCAGCTCCAAGTCACCCCAGACCCTCTAGCCATTCATGTCAGGAACTGACCCTGCCAACCAGCAGGCAAACACCAGCCCCATGGTCTCCCCGGGCCAGGGACCTGCACATCAGCAGGCTGACACTAGCTCCAGGACCCCTAGTCCCATAGCCAGCTACTGTGGGATCTCACTCTGGCTACCACTAGGCTAGCACTAGCCCTGGAACCTCCTGGGACTCTGTAGCCAGTCACCTCATGCCCAGCTGTGAACCAGAACTAAACCAGGACTCCTGCAGCCAGCAGAGCCAGAATCTGACCCCAGCCACCAGTAGCTGGCAGCCTATGTACAAAGCAGGGCCTGGAAACCAACTAGACTGGGAGCCAGCCACGGCTACCAGCACACCCACGGTAGTCAGCCCACACAGAAGGGTACCCTTAAATGACATAGCCCAACAGTAGATTAGATAATATGGAAGAATATATCAGCAAACTAGAAGACACAGTGGTTGAAATCACTCAAGCTCACAGAAAAAAGAATTTTAAAAAATGGAGAATTTGAGAGATCTCTGAGACAACATCAAATTTACTAACATTCATATTATAGGAGCCCCAGAGGGAGAAGAGAGAGAGAGAGAGAGAAAAGGGCAGAAGACATATTTGAAGGCATAATAGCTGAAAACTTCCCTAACCTGGGAAAGGAAACAAACATCCAGGTCTAGGAAGCACAGAGTCCCAAAAAGAAACAACTCAAAGAGGACCAGAGCAGGACACATGGTAATTTAAATGGCAAAAATTAAAGATAAAGAAAGAATATTAAAAGCAGCAAGGGAAAAACAAAAAGTTACATACAAAAGAACTCTCTTAAGGCTGTTAGTGGACTTTTCAGCAGAAACTTTGCAGGCCAGATGGAAGTGGATGATATATTTAAAGCAATAAAAGGGAAAAGCCTCAAACCAATAATATTCTACCTGGCAAGGCTATCATTCAGATATGATGGAGAGATCAAAATTTTACAGACAAGCAAAAGCTAAAACAGTTCAGCACCACCAAACCAGCTCTACAAGAAATATTAAAGGGACTTCTCTAAACAGAAAAGAAAAGGCCACAACTAGAAGTATGAAAGGAAGAAGCTCATTGGTAAAGTCAAATATACAGTAATGGTCAAGTAGGAAATTTAAAAAATAAAAGTAGTAAAATCATCTATATCCACAATAAATAGTTAAGGGATACACAAAACAAAAGGGTGTAAAATATAATGTCAAAAACAGTAAAGGTGGAGAGAGGAGTGAAAATGCAGGGTTGTTAAAATGCATTTGAGGGGCTTCCCTGGTGGCGCAGTGGTTGAGAGTCTGCCTGCCAATGCAGGGAACACGGGTTCAAGCCCTGGTCTGGGAGGATCCCACATGCCGTGGAGCAGCTAGGCCCGTGAGCCACAATTACTGAGCCTGTGCATCTGGAGCCTGTGCTCCGCAACAAGAGAGGCCGCGATAATGAGAGGCCCGTGCACCGCAATGAAGAGTGGCCCCCGCTTGCCACAACTAGAGAAAACCCTCGCACAGAGACGAAGACCCAACACAGCAATAAATAAATAAGTAAATAAATAAATAAACCCAAAGTTTAAAAAAAAAATGCATTTGAACTTAAGAGATTAGAAAATTTAAAAATATATATTATATATGTAACTCATGGTAACAACAAAGCAAAAATTTATAATAGACACACCCAAAAAAGAGAAAGAAATCCAAACATAACACTAAAGATAGACATCAAATCACAAGAGAAGAGAGTAAAAGAAGAAATGAGCAAAAGAACCACAAAAACAACCCCAAAACAATTAACAAAATAGAAACAAGTACATACCTCTCAATAATTACTTTAAATGTAAATGAACTAAATTCTCCAATTGAAATATGTAAAGGGGTGAATGGATACAAAAACAGAACCCATATATATGCTACCTACAGGAGGTTCTTTTCAGATCTAAAGACATACACACACACAAAGTGAGGGGATAGAAAAAGGTATTCCATGCAAATAAAACTGAAAAGAAAGCCAGGAAATACTTACATCAGACAAAATGGACTTTAAAACAAGGACTGTAACAAGAGACAAAGAAGGACATTACATAATGATAAAGGGATCAACCCAAGAAGATATAACAATTGTAAATATATATGCATGCAACATAGGAGCACCTAAATACATAAAGCAAATATTAAGAGACATAATGGGAGAAATTAACAGTTACACAATAATAGTGGGGAACTTTAACACTCCACATACATCAGTGGACAGATCATCCAGACATAAAATCAATAGGGAAACACTGGCCTTAAATGACACATAAGACCAAATGAACTTAATATATATATATACAGAATATTGCATACAAACCTGCAGAATGCACATTCTTTTCAAGGGCACATGGAGCATTCTCCAGTATAGATCACGTGCTAGGCCACACACACACACACAAAAGTCTCAGTAAATTAAATTTAAGAAGATTGAAATTATATCAAGCATCTTTTACAAATACAATGCTATGAGACTAGAAATCAAATACAAGAAAAAAAAAACTGCAAAAACACACAGACATGGATGCTAAACAATATTCTACTAAACAACCAATGGGTCACTGAAGAAATCAAAGAAGAAACAAAAAAAATACCTGGAGACAAACACAGGTATTTTTTGTTTTGAAAACAAAAATGCAATGACCAAAAATCTATGGGATGCAGCAAGAGCAGTTCTAAGAGGGAAGTTTATAGTGAGACAAGCCTACCTCAGGAAACACGTAAAGTCTCAAGTAAACAACCTAACCTTACACCTAAAGGGACTATAAGAAAGAAGACAAAACAAAATGCAAAGTTAGTAGAAGGAAAGAAATCATAAAGATCAGAGCAGAAATAAATGAAATAGAGACAAAAAAAATAGAAAAGATCAATGAAATTAAGAGCAGGTTCTTTAAAAAATAGACAAAATTGTAAACCTTTAGCCAGAGTCATCGAGAAAAAAAGAGAGAGGGTCCAAATCAATAAAATTGGAATGAAAAAAGAGAAGTTACAACCGACACCACAGAAATACCAAGAATCAGAAGAGATTACTATGAACAATTATATACCAATAAAATGGACAACTGAGAAGAAATGGAAAATTTCGTAGAAATGTATAATCTCCCAAGACTGATTCAGGAAGAAATAGAAAATAGGAACAGCCCAAATACAGTAATGAATTTGAATCAGTAATTTAAAAAAACTCCCAACCAACAAAAGTCCAGGACTAGAAGTCTTCACAGGTGAATTCTACCAAACATTTAGAGAAGAGTTAACACCTATTCTTCTCAAACTATTCCAACAAATTGCAGAGGAAGGAATGCTTCCAAACTCATTCTACAAGGCCACTAATCACCCTCATATCAAAACTGGTCAAAGATATCACAAAAAAAGAAAATTACAGGCCAATATCACTCATGAACATAGATGCAAAAATCCTCAACAAAATATTAGCAAACTGAATTTGACAACACATTAAAAGAATCATACACCATGATCAAGTGGGCTTTATCCCATGGGTGCAAGGATAATTCAATATCCACAAATCAATAAATGTGATACACCACATTAATAAATTGAAAAATAAAAATCATATGATCATCTCAATAGATGCAGAAAAAGTTTTGAGAAAATTCAACTTCCTTTTATGATAAACACTCTCCACAAACTGGGTATGGAGGGAACATACCTCAACATAATAAAGGCTACATATGATGAGCCCACTGCTAACCTCATACTCAGTGGTGAAAACCTGAGAGCATGTCCTCTAAGATCAGGAACAAGACAAGGATGCCCACTTTCATGATTAATTCAACATAATACTTGAAGCCCTGGCCACAGCAATCAGACGAGAAAAAGAAATAAAAGGAAATCAAATTGGAAAGGAAGAAGTAAAATTGTCGCTGTTTGCAGATGACACAATAGAAAATCCTACATAGAAAAATCTAAAGACACCACCAAATAACTTCTAGAACTCATCAATGAATTTACTCATAGGTAAAGTTTCAGGGTACAAAATTAATATAGAGAAATCAGTTGTGTTTCTCTACACTAAGAATGAACTATCAGAAAGAGAAATTAAGAAAAACAATCCCATTTACAATTGCATCAAAAAGAAAAAAATACCCAGGAATAAATCTAACTAAGAGGTAAAAACTATACTCTGATAAGACACTGGTGAAAGGAACTGAAGATGACACAAACAGATGAACAGGTATACTGTGATCATGGATTGGAGGAATTAATACTGTTAAAATAACTACACTACCCAAGGCAATCTACAGACTCAATGCAATCCCTATCAAAATACCAATGGCATTACTCACAGAACTAGAACAAGTAATTCTGAAATTTGTATGGAAACACAAAAGACCCTGAATAGCCAAAATAATCTTAAGAAAGAGGAACAAAATAGGAGATATCACGCTCTCTGATTTCAAACTATGTTACAAAACCACAGTAATCAAAACAATATGGTACTGGCACAAACAGACACATAGATCAATGGAACAGAATAGAGAGGCCAGAAATAAATCCACACTTATATGGGCAATTAAACCACAACAAAAGAGACAAAAGTATACAATGCAGAAAAGACAGCCTCTTCAAGAGATGGTATTGGGCAAACTGGACAACTACATGCAAAAGAATCAAACTGGACTGCTTTCTCACACAATATACAAAAATAAATTCAAAATGGATTAAGACTTAAATGTAAGACCTGAAACCATAAAACTTCTAGAAGAAAACATAGGTAGTATGTCCTTTGGCAGCAGTCTTAACAATATTTTTTTGAATACGTCTCGTTAGGCAAGGGAAACAAAAGCAAAAATGAACAAATGGGACTAGATGAAACTAAAAAGCTTTTGTACAGTGAGGACAACTATCAACAAAAAGGAAAGGCTGCCTATCGAATAAGAGAAGATATCTGCAAATGCTATATGCAACAAGGGGTTGATATCCAAAATATATAAAGAACTCAAACAACTTAATCAAAAAAATTTTTTAAATGGGCAGAGGACCTGAATAGACAGTTTTCCAAAGACGGCATAAAGATGGCCAACAGGTACATGAAAAGATGCTCAACATCACTACTTATCAGGGAAATTCATGTCAAAATCACAGTGAGATATTACCTCATGCCTGTCAGAATGGCTATTATCGAAAAGACAAAAAATAACAAGTGTTGGTGAGGATGTGGAGAAAAGGGAACCCTGTGCACTGTTGGTGGACATGTGAATTGGTGCAAACACTTTGGAAAAGAGTATGGAGATTCCTCAAAAAAATTAAGATGGAACTACCCAACCATTCCACTTCTGGGTGGAAAACAAAAACACTAATTCGAAAAGATACATGCACCCCTATGTTCATTGCAGCATTTATTTACAAGAGCCAAGATATGAAAGCAACATAAGCACCCATCAATAGATAAATGCATGATGAAGATATGATATATATATATATATATATATATATATATATATCATGAAATATTACTCAGCCATAAAAAAGAATGAAATCTTGCCATTTTCGACAATATAGATGGACCTAGAGGGTATTATGCTAAGTGAAATAAGTCAGACAGAGAAAGATAAATACTGTATGATTTCACTTATGTGTGAAATCTAAAAAACAAAACAATTGCACAAACATAACTATACAGAAACAAAGTCATAGATACAGAGAACAAATAGGTTGTTGCCAGAGAGGAAGATGGTGAAGGGAGGAGAGAAATAGGTGAGGGAAGTTAAGAGGTACAAACTTTCAGTTACAAAATAAATGGGTCACAGGTATAAAATTTATAGTGTGGGAATATAGTCAATAATTATGTAATATCTTTGTATGGTAGCAGATGACAATTAGACTTATGGTGATCATTTTGAAATGTATAGAAATATTGAATCACTGTGTGTGTACCAGGAACTAACAGTGTTATAGGTCAATTATACTTCAAAAACAAACAAGTAAACAAAGTCACAGAAAAAGAGATCAAATTTGTAGCTACCAAAAGTGGGGGGTGAGGGAAGGCAGAATTAGATGAAGGCAATCAGAAGGTACAAACTTCCAATTAAGATAAAAAGTACTTGACATGTACAACATGACAAATATAATTAACACTGCTGTATGTTAGGGATGTGCTGGAGTTGATTTGTAACAGTCATTTGCTCCTAGTGAGCAAGCAAGAATGCAGCTAGAGTTTTTAGAAGTTTAGGAGAAGTTGCCAGAGTGTTTACAAGGAACCCTGGATGCTTCTCAAATCTGGTGGAATCTTTATTCAGCACAGGTGGTATCATATGTAGCTGTACATGCCTATGGAAACTTAGTGAGGCCCATGTTCAACAGGGAACATGCTGGGTTATTGCTTTATTTACATATCCTTCTGTATAACTTTCCATATCCTTTGCCATTCCAAAAAATTTTTGAGGTGATTTATTGGCTTAGTATATATACTCTACAAACTTAAATCCCCTATTGCACTGTATTTTGCCTGGTCTTGTGTGTGCAGAACAGAAATGAGGCCAGAGGAGGTATGGGAATATTAATCAGCTGAGGAAATTCTATACAAGCATCAAAGTTGGAAATACTTGCAAAATATCCTTCCACTCCTGGCTGAGGGCATAAAGGGACAAGTGGGAGCTTTATGGATTTTTATCCCAAAGTACCATCACCTGCTCCTCCATAATTGTAAAATTCTGTACTACTTCAAGCAATGAGGAAAGATTTGTGACTAAAATAAATACAAATAATTTTGCATTAAAAATTGATATTAGTATGCTGTAATGGAGATTAAGCAGAATTTGGTATCAAAATACCTGAATTCAAGTTTGCCAAAACACCCCATATTTCTATTGATACATCTCCATTTCTTAATCTACAAAGCTTCAAGTTTTTGGAGGTAGGGAAAGAGTTCTTATAAACAAATAAAACAAACAAAATCAATAACCATAAAGGGAAAGACTGATAAATTGGACTACATTAAAATTAAGAACTTTTTATCAGAACACATCAAGAAGTGAAAAAGCAAGCCATAAACCAGAATAAAACAAGCTGTAATATAAATAAATGACAAAGAACTCATATCCAAAATACATGAAGAACACCTACCAATCAATAAGAAAGACACATAATCCAACAGAAAAAAATGGACAAGGGATTTCAACAGATACTTCACAAGAAAAGATATCCAAATAGCAATAAACACATGAAAAAGTGCTCAATCCCATTGCTAGTAACCAAAAAAATTCAAATTAAAGTGAGATAGTCCTACACACCCACCAGAAAGGATAAAATTAAAGACCAACAATTGCAATATGATAGTGAATAGCAAGAAAAACAAGAACATTTGTATGCCGTTGACAAGGGTATAAATTGGTATAACCAAATGAAAACAATTTGGCATTACCTAGTAAGCACATATTTTGTGACCAAACAATTTCAGTACCAAGTATATTTACCCTAACTTATGCACATGTGCACTCCAGGACACATGTATAAGAAAGTTCATAAAAACATTATTTGCATTAGCTAACCTGAAAACAATCCAAATTTCCATCAACAGTAAATGGATAAATAAGTTGTGGGGTATTCACTCAATGAAAATACTTCATTGCAATGAAAATGAATGAGCTACAGCTGGAAACAACATTGGTAAAACTCAAAAACATCTTGAGTGAAAGAAGCCATGCACAAAGGAAAATAGAGTTTTCTTTACTCTGTTATTTCTATTTTCTGTATAAATCAAGTTAAACAAACAAACAAAAATCATAGTATTTAGGGATGCATAGATGGGTAGTAAAACTATAAAGAGAAGAAAGAAAATGATGGCCATAAAGTCAGGCCATAAAAGTGGTCAGCTGGGCAGTAGAGGTTAGGGTGAGAGTTGAGGAAGGCATGAGGGGATTTGGGGATCTGACAATGGTTCTTGATCTGGAGATGGTTACACACGTGATTATGTTAATTCCTTGAGCTACATGTTTTGCATGCTTTATTGTATGTGTGTTATATTTCATAATAAAGGAGTTACATTTTATTTTAAAGGACCTAATTCTATCAGCTCTATCTATATCAAATGTCTAAGTTAAATGCGAAATTAAAGGCATTTTAAAACTATAATATACCATATATTTATACTATTGTTGTTTCTATCAATAACAATAGGCAAATACCTATAAAGAACCAAAGAGCCATTCTTAACAATGCCAATACTAGAATAACATATCCTCAATTGAAAAATCACATTTCTAAGGGCAGAATGGCTACCAGCTGAAAACTCTGTTAAAATAAATTCATCCTGTCTAGACCAACTCAGCATCAAAACTGAAAACAGATGACTTAGCTATTTCCTTTTCTTTTTAAATATGACTAGTAATGCTCATTGATATGACTTTGGGGCTAAATATGTGAAAATTAAGTTAGAAAACTCAAGGTAAGACTTGAAAATCAAGGAGAAAAATTCTAATTGAAGATCTAGAAGCATAATTTAAATTATGTTTCTTCCAATTTCTTGTGCATAGTTGAGGTTTATTTTAAACAATTACCATTTATTACTATTGATAACATCTATGATAAGATTAGTAATAATAAATAGTGCTGAATTTCAGGGGATGTTTTATTTAATATCATTCTCTTTGTGAACTTAATGAGGACCTTTTCTTCAATTATCAGTACCCTACCATGTCTGCAATCTGTTACCTATTATTATTAATAAATTATTAATAAATTACTACTTTCATTATACTATTCTCTCTTCAGTGATTTAGTGTCATCCATAAAGACAGGAGTTTTTATGGGAGAAATCATTTATATATCTCCTTGGGATTTTGTGTATCTCCTAGGAATAATCCTCAACTTCCCCCTTTCTCACTCCACAAATAGTCAGCTGGCGTGGTTAAGAATCCGCCTGCCAGTGCAGGGGACACGGGTTCGATCCCTGGTCCTGGAAGATCCCACATGCCGTGGAGCAATTAAGCCCGGCGCCACAACTCCTGAAGCCCACACGCCTAGAGCCCGTGCTCTGCAACAAGAGAAGCCACCGCAATGAGAAGCCCGTGCGCTGCAACGAAGAGTAGCCGCTGCTCGCCACAACTAGAGAAAACCTGCGCGCAGCAACGAAGATCCAGCGCAGCCAAAAATAAATTAATTAATTTTAAAAAAATAATATAATCAGTCACCTGGTCCTCCTGATTTTACTTTTGTCTCTTTATTTAAAAGCTCTGGATTCTGTATTTTCTTCTTTCTCACTGGCAATGATTTTCGTTCCCTCCTAGGAGTTATTAAAAAGACATCCTAACTGGCTCTTCTGCTTTTAATCTCTCTCTCCTCTAATTCATTCTTCATGTGAAACACTTTCCAAAACAAGGTTTGATTGTGTCAGTCCCTTTCCCTGAAATCCTGATGGCTCATTTCAGCTTCTAGTTTTATCTCCTGCCACCAATCCCTCCCCCCACGTCCCCTGGACTCCAGAGATAACTTATGCTACAATTACACTGAACCTTTGGGCATTGTCCCAACCCAGCCTTCCTGTGCCTGTGTAAGCTTCCCATTTCTTTCCACTGGCACACAGTAGGCATTCAATAAGTGCACATTGGCTGTAAGGCTGTTAGACCTTTATGGAGAGGCTTCTGGCTCCCCCAGGCATTTAATTGCTTTCTGCTTTGGGCTCCCAAAGTGACTTGGTTCCCGTCCTGATGATTGTTTTGTAAGTCTGCAGTCTTTCTTCAAGAATAGCAGCCCCATTTTATTGATCTTTGTATCTGAATAATACCTAGTACCTGAATAGTACTATATATATTTATTTATCAGTGCCCAATAAAATGTAACTCTTCTTATTTTTCTAATTTTTATGAACGATAAAAACAATGGTAGCAAATGAATAAGGAAACTCCTTTGAGGGGCCTGGCAATGGCCACTGCTAGAGAATTGACCCTTTCATTTAAGACTTTCAACTCCATGGACATTCAGTAAATGACAATTAGACATTTCCTCTGTGCCAGGTGCTGGAACACAACGAATCATAATCCCATTTTCATAGCTCTTTACACCTGGTGGAATAATGGACCTACCATGATTGGGTCTGAGAAAAATATTTCCTATTTGCCTTCACTCATAGGAGATGCCTGGAATATCCTATGCAGAAAGGATCAGCTTTTCTTTCTCTACCTTAGCCTTTAAAATAATTCCTTTCATCATAAAGGCTCATACAAGCATTTCTCAGCTTCTCTGTCACTTGACCTGAGGTTTTCAAAGTATCCCCAGAAGAATCTGATTTGAAAAAAGAATCTTCAGTTGTGATGATGTGAAATTGATCCTCAGTCACATGTTCTCCTTTCTCAGACAGCAATACTAACCACGATCCTATTAAGTGGCGCCAATTATGTTTGAGAGTCCATCATGTGACCATGGGGCTATCTAGCCCCATTTGAATGAAATCCTTTAGATTTACAGGCCATCTAGAAAGTAAAAAATCACACACCATCAAGTAAGCTTTACTCTTTGCAATCAGCTCTTAGGGTGAGCTATTCAAGACACGATGCTAAGGTATTCCTTTTGTTTAAGAAAATAATTTTCTTCCCTTCTAATGTAATCGATTTCACATATTTTTTTGCCCTAACAAAAAGACTTTAAGGAAAGTCTTTATGTTAATTATTAAACACACACATATTAAATTCTCATCTTCCAGACCAGGTTGAGAATGAAAGGCAAACATTCGGGTTAATTATATTCCTACGTATGTCGTTCATAGATGGTCAGCGTTCCAAGATTGAGTTGATAAAATCTATATAACATTATAAATACATTGATATAGTTTAGCCTAGCCTCAGGAAGAATGAGTTAATAGCTAACTTTAGATACCACCCCACATTGCCTGAAATTCTCTTCATTTTGTCACATTTCTAAACTTGAACAAATCCAAGTTTTATTTCAATTAACAAGTTCTACATTGAGAACATGGACACTTCAAGGGGCCCAGTCATTCTCCGCTTAGTACCATTCAGTATCGGATTGGTTGTCTCCTGGAAACATTCCAGTGAAAATTAGCATCAGATGGATTTTCCCCTAGAATCCAGTTGAAAACAGAGGCAGTCAGATAATGAAAGTTTTAATGAATAATGAGCTAGAAGTAGTGGCGAAGTAGAGGGAGGAACACTGTAGAGGGTAGACTGGATCGTTTCTAGTGAAGGGCTTTGTGATACCAAAGGAAAATATGAGAATATCCAGTACTCAGAGGAAAGGCTACTTTTAGCAGCAAAATTGGCTTTGAATTCCAGTAGACTACAAACACAGAGTTCAGCTCCACTTCTCTGTAATCTCTTGCCTTTGTCTTTCTCTGCGTGTTGGCTTCACCTGCAGCCTAGTAAAGAAGGCTGTAACAACTCCAGATGCCAATTCCAGATACAACACAACAATATCCAAAGGAAGATGGCACGGTCTCTTCCTGTGTCACTGCAGGAGGGCCAAACCTTCTCCCGAAGCCCCCAAACTTCCCCATTATGCCGTTTTGGTTGGAATTATGTCACAAATGGGTGCCAAAATCAATCTCTGGCCAGGGGAGTGAGAACGCCATGAATGCCTTAGATCAATCAGAATTTAGCCCCTGAAGCTGGAAGTAGAGCCAATATCCCTTGAAGCACCTAGCCCCATGGAGGAGGATGGATACCTAAAAAAGTGGGGGTCTGTTAGGCAGAAAAGTCAAGGAAATTGGTTATTGATTATGCAACCAGTGTCTGCTTGGTAAAGGATACACAATTCTACAAAGTGAAAGAGAGGGGAAGACACAAGAGGGGGAGGGCTCCAAATACAAAATTCATTAGCTTCAAACTTTTGCCTAGAGTTCAACTCTGGTTTTACATTTATTTTTAATTAATATCCATTATAATTTTACACCAGTCACAGAAACACTTGTCAATAGAGATCTTCTATTTGCCAAGTACCTGTTAATAGAAACAGTCTATTAATAGAATTATTGAATATACTAACTAGGACATGATGCTTCCTTTTCCCAACCGAAGCTAGTATAAAACAACTAATTTTTGCGATAATGGTTTCACAGACAAAATACTACATGTGCCCTGTAATTTAATGAAAAGGTAACTTGATACATGCATGGATCCCTAATATTTTGTGATTTAGTGCTGAGGAGATTATATGTTGTTTAATTTAATATTTAGATGCATAGTCATTAGTTGTGTTTTCTAGTATTCTGGTATCATGGCTGTTATTTATTCATTCATTTATTTATTCAAATAGTATTTATTATCTATATATTTTATACCCGGCACTAAGCAAAACTCTAAGAATACAAAATTTGGCAAAAACTGAAAGAATTCTTGTGAACAAATAGATGTTTTACATAGTAGGTTTAGAAGGGTTTTTTTTAACTTTTTATTTTATATTGGAGTATAGTTGATTAACAATGTTGTGTTAATTTCAAGTGTACAGCAAAGTGATTCAGTTATACATATACACGTATCTATTCTTTTTCAAATTCTTTTCTCATTTATGTTGTTATATAATATTGAGCAGAGCTCCCTGTGCTATACAGTAGGTCCTTGTTGTACACACTACTATATTTAAAATGGATAACCAACGAGGATGTAGGTTTAGAAGATTTAATCTCTTGAGGGATACCCATATTTTTAAAATCATCCAAATGTAAACAGACTGCAAGAAGTAAGAAAGAAAGAAAAAAATTTTTAAATAGCCGAATTTTATTCAAAGGGAGAAATGGTCTGGTACGTAAATAATATGGTGTTTTAAGAATTATTTTCGGGACTTTCCTGGCAGTCCAGTTGTTAGGACTCGGCACTTTCACTGCCATGGTCCTGGGTTCAATCCCTGGTTGGGGAGTTAGGATTCCGAGGAACAGCCAAAAAAAAAAAAGAAAGTATTATTTTCTTAAAAGCTTCTTGTGGAGGTGAATTTGCATTTTGGAGGAAGCTATTGGGAAATATAAGTCTCTCAGTCCCTGTTGCCTTATCTCCATAGATGGTAAACACTTAATGTGTTCAAACTGATGATAACATCGACCATTATACCTTTGCAAAGAGTTATCTCATTATCAAATGTGAATAGAATAATGAAAGGGGGGAAGACTCACAGAATCTGACAAATATATGCCTGTCCGGCTAACGAAGCATACATTTTAAAGAATTATATTTGTGTTTCATAAAATGTAGGAATTTTGACCGTCAACACCTTGGAGGCAGAGGCTTTTTTTTTTTTTTTCCCCCACGGGTTTTTTAAAGTAATTTATTATTTTTTTTCACACACACACACACACACACACACTGTATTTTATTTTTACAAGAGATAAATAGACTGACACCAAGCATTGTACATGGATGACCACAACAAAAGCAACAATGATTGCAATTACCAAACATGAAACACACTCATACTATGTCATAATATTGACATTCAGTCCAGTAATCCTCCACTGTAACAGCTCCTTTACTTTGCAGTGAAAATTGATTTGTATATTCTTTGCCTCTGAGTCCTTGTGGGATTTTTTTTCTTTAATTCAGACAGAAAGTCACAAAAATTATACTCATCCTCATCAGTTCACTCAGTCCCATGTAATTAATTTTTTTTTTCATCTTGATCTTTTGTTAGCACTTTTATGAGTTCATCAGTTTTTCATTAGAGTTCTGAAAATGCTTATTCATTCAGTTCAGCAGTACAGTCAGTTACCAGAAACCTGTACTTGTCAGAGTCTTTTCCATGAATTTCTTGAAGATGAAACCCTTTTATAGGAACATATTTGCAAAATCATCAGAGTACACCCAGAACTGTCTGTAAATGACAAAAGACTTAAAAATGACCACGGTTAAAGATTTGATGAAAGTTCATAATAATGCAGTTGACAAGAAAATTAGTTATTTCTGATATATACATTTTAAAGTAATAACTAGGATTATTACATATAACATTATACCAGAACATAGAAGATTTTTAGAAATTTCATGTAATGTCTGAAACATTTATATTAACATATTTCCATACATATTTCCATACACATACAAATATAAGATTTTTAGAAATTTCATGTAATGTCTGAAACATTTATATTAACATATTTCCATACAAATAACCCAATGAAAGTTTAGTATTAGTTGTTTTGTTTGTTTTTTTATCAGAGGCTATTTTTTATAATTAGATAATTTATGCAACCCCCTAGTGTTTACTATGATATTTTATATTCAACATTTGCTTGAGTATTTTCTACTGAGAAAAAGAGATTTCGTTTCTCATTGTCCGTTTGTAAAACTTGCTCATTTGGGGAAAAATTCAAAGTACAGTGCTAAGGGTTAGAAACACAAACACAGTTTTGAAACTACTGGCAACTGGCAACGCATTCAAACAGCAATGTCTATTTATACACAAAAATCTCAAGTTGACTGACATTAAAGCAGGAAAAGTTATGTAAACTCACAGGGAATATAAGTACATCCTTCATATCTAATTCAATTATATCCAATTCGACTAAATAAATACACTGCAAAATCCTAGATGAAGCTTAATGAGGGCATAACTAAAAACACTAACAGTTAGAATACAAAGACAATTGAGCAATATTGCTACACAGGATAAAATACAAACTCCTTAGCGTGGCATGAAAGGGCATCACAATCATGCTTCTGATTGCCTTTCCTGCTTCATCTTTTGCCAAACTACCCAAAGTTCCAGCCATTGAACACTATCTAGGATTCCCCACACCCTTCACATCTCCCTGCTTTTCCCCTAACATTTCATTTTTAATATCTACAAGCTTAAAGTTTTAAAGAATTTTACAGTGAGCACCCATATGTTCACTACCTAGATTTTGTTATTAATGTTTTATTGTACTTATCATATATCTACCCATCTCTCCATCCCTCGATCCATCAAAGTAAATTGTTGTCATCTGTAGCCTTCACCCTAAACACTTCATGCATATTCATTAACCAGAGATTATACTTGTTTATGGCCTTTTATTTTCCTGCTAAGGTAAAATTTACATGTAGTAAAATATGCAAATCTAAATGTACCATTCACTGAATTTTGACTAATGCTGTGTAATATGAATCCCTATTGAGATATAGCACTTTACAATCATTCCAGGAATGTCCTTCATGCCCTAGTTCCCAGTTGATTCCAGACCCAGGCTTCCACTGCTCAAATTTTTTCCGCCAGAGATGAGATTAGTTCTTCCTGTCAGAGAATTTCATGTAAATGGAATTATGCAGTATACACCCTTCTCTCACCCAGCATACTGTTTTTGAGTATATCAGCAGTTCATTCCTTTTTTATTGCTGAGTAGTTTTCCTTAGTATGGGTATATCACAGTTTGATTATCCATTCTCCTGTTGACAGACATTGGGCTGTTTCCGGTTTTGTCTATTACTAATAAAGCTACTATGAACGTTCTCGTACAAGTCTTTCTTTGAACATATGTTTCCATTTCTCTTGGATAAAAATTAGTGGAATTGCTGGGTCATAGGGTAGTTATATATTTAACTTTATAAGTAATAGTCAAATATCTTTCCAAAGTAGTTGTAATAGGTTACATTTCTCTGCCAATGTATGAGAGTTCTGGCTGTTCCACACACACACCCATCAACATTTGGTACTGAGCACAGGCTTTCTCTAGTTGTGGTGAGCTCTTCGTGTGGTGCGCGGACTTCTCATTGCGGTGGCTTCTCTTGTTGGGAGCACGGGCTCTAGGCGTGGACTTCAGTGGTTGTGGCGCACAGGCTTAGTTTCTCTGTGGCATGTGGGATCTTCCCGGACCAGGGATCGAACCCGTGTCCCCTTGCATTGGCAGGCAGGTTCTTAACCACTGTGCCACCAGGGAAGTCTCAGGTGTAAATTTTCTAAATGTTTCTCTAGTCTGTGGCTTACCTATTTATTTCCTTAATGGTATCTTTTAATAATCAGAAGTTTTAATTTCATGAAGTCTAGTTTACCAAATTTTTCCTTGGCTATTTTTTCCATAGCTATTGTTTTCTGTATCTTGTCTAAGAAACATTTGCCTATTCCCTATGGGTTTTTTTTCCCTTGAAAGCTTTTATGGTTTTAGCTTTTATGTTTAGATCCATAATCTAACTTGATTGATTTTTTGTACAGTGTGAAGTAAAGGTTGAGAGTCATTTTTTTTCCGTATTGATATATAGTTATTTAAGAACCATTTGTCAAAAAAAATTTCTTTTTCCCATAGGATTGCTTTGGTATTTTGTCAAAAATCAAATGGTTAGGTAAGTATGTATTTATTTGGGAGCTCTCAATTCTGTTCTGTTGATCTTTGTTGATACTTACGCCAGTTACCATAATTTATTTATTATTGTAACTTTGTAGTAAGTCTTGATATCATGTAGTATAAATGCTTCAAATTTTTTTGTTGTTGTTTGTCTTGCATTCCAGGTCCTTTGTGTTTCCATATAAGTTTTGGAATCAGCTTGTTGAGTTCTACAAAATATCCTTCTGGGATTATAATTTGGATGGCATTGAGCTACAGACAATTTTAGGTCTTGTCCTTTTAAAAAATTTTCTTTTTCTCCATGCTTTTTTATAGGCTAGTCCCCCTCCCTGAAACATACTTTTTCTGTCTTCAATAAAAGGCAACTCCTATTCATTTTTTAGGACTCAGTTCAAACTGCACTTCTGTTAAATCTTCCCAGCCAGCCCTCTGTGCGATAGAATCAATTGCTTTTTCCTTCTTTTGTGCTCCGCAACCAGTTATGCATACTTCAATATAACTTATTATATAGTCTTAGGATTGCTTTTGGTTACATATTTTTCTTTCCTAGCCAGAAAAGTCATGAGCAGAGACCAGTATTTTATTCAGTGTTATTCCCCATCACCTCATATACTAACTGGCACATAGTAAACTATCCTTAAATTTTTATCCATTAAACTCTTTATTGTGTGTCAACTATATACCAGAGGCTACATCTTGGCTGAGGAATGCAAAAAAGAAACATCTCCACAGATAAATGAATAAAATAATTACAGATAATGCTAAATGATATAAAAACAATAAAACCAAGGGAAGGGATAGAAGGGACTGGAGAATGCGATGCAACCACTTTTCATCAGGTGGTCAGAGAAGGACTCCCAGGAAGTGATATTTGAGCTGAGAAATAATTGATAAAAATGGAACATCCATAAGGACTTCCGGGGGGAAGAGCCTTTCAGGCAAAATGAACAGGAAATGCAAAAGTCCTGAGGTGAAATCAAGCTTAGACCAAGGAAGGGACAATTATTGGGCAATTAAGTGCGTCTAGCAGAGAAGGGTGTCTGGGAAAGCTTCACAGAGCTGAGGCTTGAGAAAATGAGTAAGTGTTACCCTGTCAGAGAAGTCACAGGGAAAATATTCTAGGCAGAGGGAACTCTATAAGGCAGGGAGGAACACATAGTCAAAGGGGAGAGTGGTAGGAGATGAGGTTATAGAGGTTGGCAGAAGCCAAGCAATGCAGGTCTGTGGACTTTAGGAAGGAACTTGATTTTATTCTGTTTGCCAAAGAAAGTTATTAAGGTCAGAGGTCTATAGGGCATACACTTCATGAAGACCACTGTGGGTCCTAAGTAGCAGATAGACATGTGTGGGTAATGGGAAGAGTGAAGCCCTGAGACAGCTAGGCGACTGTTGCAGGGACTGGGTGGGAGATAAGGGAGATTTGTACTGGAGTTCCTCAGTGGAATGAATGGAAAGTGGTCATCTTCGGGTTATATTGGCGATGTCACAAACAGTTCTTATCTATGATTGACTATGAGACGTGAGGAGGACAGGATTGAGAATGGGTGCCACTTGTTCTGGCCTGGGTGTGTCATGGGGCCACTTACTGAGATGAGGAGAAGGTGCGCATTTGAACAGAGAGAGTAGAAAGAGGGAGAGGCCAGGAATCAAGAGTACCATTGTGGAAATGTTAAGTTTGAGATGCCCGTTAGATATCCAGGAAGAGATGTCGAGTAAATGATTGGATGTATGAGTCTGGAACTCAGAGGAAAGGTCAGAACTGGATGTACTTGGGAGACATAAGCATATGGCAGCTATCCAAGGCCATGTGCCTGGAGATCACTAGAGAGAAAAAAAAGGGGACTGAGGAACAATGGAGATTGGGAATGAGGAACTACGGTGATAGGATAAAAATCAGAAGCCTGTGATGTCAACAAAGCCCAGAGAAGTAAATGTTCCAACAATGGATATAAGTAAGAGGTTAAGTCAAATGATGGGTTGAAAACTGGCCTGTAAGAACTTTGCAAAATGAAATTATTTGGCCACCTTAGTAAAATCCATGTCAGTCAAGTGGTATTCACAGGCCTGATCATAGTGGATTGAAGAGTGATTTCAAGGGAAGAAAGAAGGAGACAGGTAACATGGACAACTTCAAAATTCTGTCCTGAAGGTGATCAAAGAAATCTATAGTAGCTGAAGAGGAAGTCAAAGGATTCGTTTTAATCATTTATTTTTTAACATAGATGATATTAAGGCATGTTTTCTTGTGCATGGAAATAACCCAGCCATGAGGGAGAAAGTGAAAGAAAAAGAAGATAATTTGGGAAACAAGATCCTTGTTAAGTTCTCACCAAAATTTTCCAAAAAAGATAAATACGTGAGGTGATGAATGTGTTAATTAACTAGATGGCAGGAATCCTTTTGCAATATATACATATATCAAATCACTACAATGTATGCTTTAAATATCTTACAATTTTATTTGTCAACTACACCTCAATAGAGCTGAAAAAATTTACGAAATCTAATAACTGTTCCTTATTTTTTCAAAAAAAGTGTTTTATTAAAACAAAGCAGAAACTGAAAGATACTTGATTTACATAAGGAAAAAAAGGAAGGGAGGAAGCACATCAAATAGTATCCCCTAAACAAAATTTGCTGATTTTTCCTGTTATTTTCCAACTCCTCAGTCTGAAGCATAATTATAAAGATCAACATAGTATTAGTGACATTTTAAAATATACAATCTCTAATTAGTAAATCTCTCATCCATCTCCATTTTCTGTCAGTATTTCCCTGTTGGCAATGACTGAAATGCCATGAAATGTTGGCATTCACTGAAATGTATTAATTGAGAAAGTCCATCTTCATACATGACCCTGGAAAACTGAGAGTCAGAGTGTTCTAAAAAATTGATTACAACTCACTTTTATTTTATTATTTAAACTGTTTATTTAATAGACCAATATGAAAAAATGACTTTGCTACTTGATTTATGAACATATAAACAGACAATAAACCTCGTTAAAATGAAGAAATGAAATCAAGAGCACAAAAGGAGGACTTGGCCTTGGACAGGAGAAGAAATATTTATTCCATCATAAGAGGAAGGAGAGCAGAGTATGTGGGAACTAGTGTAAGTAGGATGGTAGTTTGGGTGGTGGAAAAACAAAATAAAATAAATGAAGGAGTGAAAAAGTGGTAAGAGACTCCCTAAGACTTGAGGACTGATTGGATGTTAGGAATGGAAGAGGATTGACAAGCCCTCAAATGTTTCCAGCACTATGGACGAATGTGTGTGTTTGTTTGGCGGGACGTCCTGCTGACAATACCAGTGATCGGTTCAGTCATTCATTCGTTCATTCTCTCACTCATTCAACAAGAATGAGTATTAACTCCCTGAGGGCAACCATATTTCTTTTATTTAATAACTCTTGAGGGAACTATGCATAATATGAATATTATATATAATATATCCATTATTTTATATTTATAATTTAGTAGTGTTGGGCACCCAATAGACTTTCTACAAATGCTCATTTAACATTCTCCTAGTGATAACATCTTATGTAACTGTGGTACATTCATCAAAACTATTAACTAAACTACAGACTTTATCTGACTTTGCCAGTTTTTTCCCACTAATGTCCTTTCCCCATTCCACGATCTAGTCCAGGACACACATGACATTTAGGTGTCATGTCTTCTTAGTCTCCTCCTATCTCAACAGGGCCCCGGTCTTTCCTCATTTTTCATGATCTTGAAAATCTTGAAGAGTTCTGGTTGGGCATTTTGTAGGTTTGTCTGACTTTTTTTTCATGATTAGACTATGGATTTGGGGAAGAATTCTACAGAGGTGAATTGTCATTGTCCTTGCATCACGACACCCACATGACTTATCACTGAGGATATTAACCTTAATCTCGTTGTCAAGGTACGGTGTGCCAGGTTTCTCTGCTGGAAAGTTACTGTTTTGTTTTCTTTTTTCCTTTCCACACTTTGAAAGCAAGTCACTATGTCCAGCCCATACCCAAGAGGCAGGGAATTAAGCTCCACCTCCTGGAGCAGGAGTGTCTAAATATATTATTTGCAATTTCTTATAAGAAAGATTTGTCCCTTATCCCCAATTTCTTTATTTATTCAATCATTTATTTAAAGCCGTGTGGACTTCTGGATATTTATTTTATTTCTTGAATTATAAACCAGTACTCTATTTTGTTGCTCAAATTTTCCAGCTTTGGTCCTTGGGAGTTCTTTGGGGTTAACTCCTGTGTCTTTTTGACATACTCCCACCCTTTTTGGTTTTTAACCATTCTTCGAAAGCATAATCAGTGACAACGCACACAAAAGTGTGTCATATACAATTTAAACACATTGGCATCCTCTGGAAACTTAATCTATGTTGGCAGGTACCTTTCATTATGGCATTCTCAATAAATACTTCTTGATATCACTGTTTTCGTTTGAAGTTTTGTTTTAAAAAAGTGGGGTTCCTTGAAATTTTTCACATGTTGTTCCACTATCAAAAAAAGAACTTGAAAAACAACTGATAGAACATTGAGTATTCCCTATGCTCTCACTCTCCTGGAAAGTGAGCAATCTGTTAAAAGAATGCTTTAATGATTTCGTTTTCCTATTAAAAATAATAGCACAGTAAATAGATCTGCTTGGTTGAGAGACGTGACTTAAAGTAAGGAAGGGCCTCATGATCTTGGTATCTTGTTGCTTTAGAAATTCTAGAATAGCACTGCTAAGTGCTCTCATAATGCCTTTCTAAATATTTATTTGAGAGGTTCTTGCAGAGGCTTTTCTGAGCCATCCGGCATTCATGAACATGAGTAAACTGGCAGTCAGGCAATTTTCTGGAGAGAAATGCAAATGCGATGAAGATCTTTGCATCATCTGCAAGTTCAGAAAGAAGCCAGGAAACTGAGCTGGAAGAGGAACAAATGAGTTTATTTAGAAACCTACAGAGTTTAGCAGATTTGTAATTTTAATATACTTAAGAAAAATCTAACAGTGTAAAGTAACTACTTTGTACTAGGCATTAGAACAGACGTGTTCGTCACCTTTCTTATAACTTTAGAGGTTAAATCTTTACCCGAGATCCTTGTATTATTGTATTATTAGGAGTTCTGCTGCAAGTGACAGAAAACCCAAAACTGCAGTGGCAGGTATAGAAGTTTATTTCTCTCTTGTATAAAAGACCGTGAGCTGATATGATGTTTCAAGCTATGCATGGCCTTGACCTTATGGTCCAAGATGGCTGCATATGTATTCTAAGCAAGAGGAAGGAAGAAGAGGTCAAAAAGGGCACCCGTGCTGCTTTTTAGGAAGATTCCCAGAAGCTTCCCCGTGACCCTTCCATTTACACCCTGTTGGTCAGAACTTAGGCAGGTAGCCATATCTTGCTTCAAATTATGCTGGAAATGTAGTTGTTCCTTTTCTAAGTGTCTCTGTACCCAGCGAAGTTTTCTGCATCTACAGAAGGGAAGACAGATATTAGGGACAACCAGAAGCCTCTACGGTAGTCATAACGGCACAGACGGGATTTGAACTCACATATGTCTTGCCCTCATAGTCTTTCTAAAACAGCTTGGTTCATGGAGAAAAGTATAGGAAATATGTTGAATTGGCCCCATTTTTAGCATTATCAAGTTAACCGAAAAAAGGAACACGTATGCGACAGGGGATGCCGAGAAGCTGAAGAAGTGTAAAATGGGTTTTGAAGCTCCCTTTACATTGGCAAAGAGTAATCTTGGTAAGTCTTCAGGTCCTCCTGGAAAGGAAGAACAATACTTTGAGGACCACTGTCCATAATCCTGAACTAGACCTGCGCTGTCAGATAATACAGCAGCCACCTGCGATACGGATATGTGGCTATTGAGCATTTGGTGACTAGTTCAGATTGAGATGAACTGTATTTCAGACTTAGTACCAAAAAACTGAAATGCATCACAGTGATTTTTTATATTGATTACATGTTGAGAGTATAACATTTTTTATATACTGGGTTAAATAAAATACATTGTTAAATTAATTTCACATGTCTCTTTTTACTTTTTTAATGTAGCTACTGTATTTAAAATTACATACGGGACTCACATTTGTTGATGTGTTATATTTCTATTTCAGTTTGTCCTACAGCTGTCCTATCATTGAAACAGTTTTTTAAAATGCTCATAGGATCCGTGAGAAAGTCATCTCTGTGGGTTCCAAAAGGAAGGATGTGGCGAACTGGCTCAAATAAATGACCTCAGGTTCTTTCTGGGATCTCTTGCTCAGCTTCTGTGAAAGGTCAATGACACTGGCTGATCTCCGGGTAACTTGTGTGGATTGACTCTAACACTGGGATTGAACTGAGCCTCTCCAAATGACACTTCTGCAGCATATGGCCCTTGTTATTACTAGACAGATAAGGTGATTTGTTGAGGTTACTTTTTTTTTTTTTTTTTTTTTTTACTGCAGGTTCTTATTAGGCATCAATTTTATACACATCAGTGTATACATGTCAATCCCAATCGCCCAATTCAGCACACCACCATCCCCACCTCACCGCAGTTTTCCCCCCTTGGTGTCCATATGTCCATTCTCTACATCTGTGTCTGTTGAGGTTACTTTTTGAAAGCACCTCTATTTGGTTTATTCACATCCACAAGGGGAAATACTTCTGGGTTCAATTCAGTAATAACAGCTGGTCAGCACAGTCTACTTGAAGAACCTCATGATTTCTCGAAGATGACTGAAATCGAGTCCTCAAGCACATTTACAAGTCGTGTAGTAACTTAATAAGTCTTTGGCTGGCTCAGAAGTATTAAATTCATTAAAGCAATTAGGTGCTCTCTTGTTATCCTCTTATCTATCTCTAGCTTCGGGTGCCCTTTAGTGGTGATTGATCTACACTTTCCAGTTGAAAGTTCAGTGTTCTCTGCGTAGAAGAAGGAAGGAGGATTTGAGGAATTCTGCATTTTTTGGTCCATTAGTATTTTATCATATATTGTCAGCAGTGAGTATATCTCTTCCTTATTCTTCTATTCTGAATATGCTTATATATATGTACATGCATTTATGTAAATATATACATATGTATATAAATATAATATCTTCTTTTTCTGAATATTACATCCATGTAGGTAGACAAATAGAGAATCAGTTTTTATGTCCTTAGCATTTTCATCAAATTTCGTCTCATTCCAGATTTCAAATATTCTGTTTGTCCATTCTACCATTGTAATTATCTTTTATTAGCTTCACATTATTCAGCACCTGCATTGTTCATTTGAACTATTTGCAAATGGCATTTATACCAAAGTAAAATAATGCATCATCTATAGGTTTCAAAATAAACCTTTGATAAAGGACTTAAAAGGCTTTCTTGTTTAACAAATACTGCCCTTGATGGCAAAAAATTTTAAAGTGTATTAATGATGAAAGGTGAGTGAAAGGAAATGGTGGCAGTGAGGAGAGGCAGCTGTTGCCTACTCAAGGTGGATTAATTTTTTTTTTTTAAAAACTGCCAACATGGCTGTTTTTTGGGTAACTTAAGATATTTAATTTTTGTAGACCACTATTATTTGGTTCTTTTCTTCTTCTAGGACCAGCACCACTTATTTTGGGAAGTTTGTCTGCCTTGAACTCCAACATGGTGGTTCTGGTGGTAATGGCCGACAGTAGTACCCAAACCAATGGCCATAAAAATGACGATATGATGCAAGTTGGACCAATGAGAGTTTTTCCCCAGGATTTAGGAAAGAGAGTTGTTCTTCGCCAAAGAAAGCAAAGGAGCAGGGGTGTGCCTGACCACGTGATAGGTTTGAGAGCATATCACTGACATGCAAAGAGAAACAGATTCGTGGGAAAGACAGAGAGTTCTCAGGGTGTTTGTGTATCTTAGGGTTTTATTAATGTTTCAGGCACAGATACAGCTTACACGTAACGATAATTCAGTTATGTGAGTCAATAAATTTCCCTTTGCCTAAGTGAATTTGAGTTGTGTTTCTGTCACTTGAGAACAAAAAGTGTCCTGACTAATACCTTATCCTTTTTGTAGTCAGCCTACAGATGGCTGCCAAAGATCCTCAACTCTGGTAGTCACGCCCTTGTGTAGTATCCTCATAGATGGAATAGGAATGTGATCTATAAAGTATAATAGATGTGATGGTCCATGACTCTGTAGCTAGATCATAGAAAGTAAGGCTTCTATCATGGTCTCTCCCATTGATTGCAGAGAAGGGAGCCAGCTGCCATGTTGTAAGGATGCTCAACTAGTCTCAAGAAGAGACCCACATTGAGAAGAAGTAAGGCCACTTGCCAGCAGCCAACACCAACTTGTTACCATGTGAGTGAGCCACTTTGGAAGCAGATCCTCTAGCCCCAGAAGAGCCTTCTGATGACTGCGACTTCATGAGACACCTGATTTAAAACCCCCTGCCAAGCCACACCCAAATCCTAAACCCATAGAAACTGTAAGAGATAATGAATGTTTATTGTTATTTTAAGTCACTGGTTTGGGGATAATTTGTTAGCCCAAACAAATGTGTTATCTATATCACAACAGATAACTCATACAGCTTTGAAGGAATATTGGAAAGAAAAGTGAGAAGCTTACTACAATAATATAGTTCTTTCCCAGAGAGATGGTCAGAGACTAAGTTGGCAGCTGCTGATACCCAGTATTCCTATCCTAACTGCTTTGCACACTTAACTTGGTATACACATTAGCACCAACCCTCACAGAAGCTATTATCTCAATATAGAAGAAAAATAGCAAATCAACTCATTTGAATTCCATTTCATGACAAAGAATAATCTGTTAGTTTAAATAAGATTCTATATTGACTCAAACATATTAAATCTCAGTTGCTGTTGCTCATAGAAAAATAAATATTAACTTCTTGCAGACGTTTAAACACATTTTTCCCACTGGTCAATATAATAAAGGTAAGACTTTCTGTCAGACAAATGAGTAATTGAGGACTTCTCTTATTATCATCTAAGGAGGACTCTAGTCACTGGATTTTCTGATTGGCTTCTCTATTAGAATATTGGATTTTTAGCTTGATGTATTACAGTATAATACACAAATACAATTCAAAGTTTTATTTTTTCATGTGGTGTTTGTAAGCTTGTTAAATAACATTAAATATTTACTCTTTTTTCCCCTGCTTTTATTTTCCATGTTTTCTAGTTTTGATAAGTATTACATGTGTTTTTTTTTTACGGAATACAGTTCAGCTTCAGCCTCAAATGATAACTCAGCCAATGGCTGTAGGTGGTTGTTCCATTGATCTCGATATGAGCAGAGGCTTGAAAGCCAAAAGACCCATGTTTGTTTGTGGTCCCAACATTAACCATGGTGTGATTTCACATGCCTTCTCTGTACTTATTTCTCTCATTTATCAAATAAGTGCCCTGAACATGTAAAATCCTAAAATTCTATAAAATTGGGAAAGTCACTGAATATTGAATCTTTATTTATCCACATTGTAAACTGGCACTTCAGAAAAATCATCATTTTTATGCATAAGGCAATAGATTTTAGTCACACTCGTGTTCTTGATACCTGGAACTGCATTTTGTCCAACGATCTCACTGTTGGAAAGATTTTTGAAAAAGAAACATTATCAACAAGGTAAAATGAATGTTTTAAAATGTTGTTAAGAAAAAGTACCTAGAAGCCAGGAATGAGTCATAATTATAAAAATGATAATACCTTATATTTGAAAAACACAATATTTTCAAGAAATTATGATTTAAATGACAATTGAATTGCATATTAAATAATCTGTGTGAATAACCCAATGGGGTAATGCCCCTTCCTTATGTTCTTCCTAATTCCTTGATTATACAATGAAAAGTTTCTGGAAGGCTGAATTTTCACAATAATTGTATGGTTCAATATCTATTATACAATATAAACGTTTCTATAGCAAAACTGAAGGTAACTCAGTTAGTCAGCATTTCATTTATGGCACTCCTGAAAAATCCTTCTCTAACCCAGTAATGAAAGATTATCATGACTAGTAGAATTATACTGTTCAGTATTTGATGTGGACAGGAGCGAACATTCATTTAGTTACAATGACCCTGGTGCATTGTATGCTGTATCTTATTAGATCCACACATCAAACCTATGAAAGAGGTACCATTCTCCCTGTTTTCAAAACGAAGAAAGAAAGGCAAAAGAAAGTAATTAATTTATGCACTTTGATATAACAAAAAAGAGGAGGAACTGGGATTTGACATATATCTCTTAGGATAGCTTTCAAACTTTGTGTTAAGCTATGGAATCTTTTCTTAAGGCAAAAGCTTCTGTGCATGTGAAAAATAGAAAACGGGTAAATTCCTGGATGCTTTGGTTGAACAGCTGGTTTTGCTGCTTCACTTCTCTTCCCGCCTTGTCCCTCCACTGCCCTGGAACATCCCCAGTTTGAAAACTACTGGGTTATGCCATTATGCCTTCTTACTCTAGTTTTTCTAAAGTCAACAATCCTCATTTAGACTACCAAACCGTCTTCTACTAACAAGAGTATTTGACAAACCAGAGCAACACACTAATTCAAGGTAATATTTGTCAAGCTTTAGATATTATTATACAAGGTAGATATGATGATGATAATGATGACGATAGAATTTACTCTCTATATAAATGGCATTTGTTTAGTTTCAAATTGAAATAATAACACATGTGCAGGCCTTTTCAGGCACCCAGCCAGTTTCACTCTTCTCTCCTGAAAAGCGTCAGAGTAGTTCTTTGTGAGAGGTTCCGTCTAGGCATATTAACCTTGTGTTTTTGCCATGTAACCCTGCCAATTCGACAGGGATTGACAAGGCCTGGAGTCTGGTGGCCTGTGATGAAGCCTGGCACGAGAGGCGTGCCCTTTCTTCTCTCTTGCAGAGTTTGAGTATGAAACATCCAGGGAGGGTCAGCATTGGGTAAATGCAGAAGTGAGGAGAAGGATGGCAGGAAACAGAAGCCATGAGTAAGCAAAGCCATGAGGTAGAGAGAAAGTGAGTGGTGTGGAGTCAGTAGCAATAGTTGGAAAAATAAGCAGGTAGAGGGAAACAGACAGAGGAGCTGAGTCATGTGCATGGCAACAAGCCAAGAGTTCCTGTGAGGTCACCAGAGGGTAGCTTATACGACTAGACCAGAGCTTTTACTCAGTTGTTGCTGAGTGGCTAGAACAAAAATCTAGTTTTCCACGAGGCTTCCATGAGACTTTTATCTATCTCTTCTACTTCCCCATATCGTATCCTTTTAAAGAAACTGACAGTAATTGAGCCAAGTGACCATTTCTCTGTTTTTGCACCCCAGAAGAATCTAATTAACACAATACTGAAAGCTTGCACAGTGCCTGGAATATAAGGGGAGCTCCGTGTATCGTGGCTATTATTATTTTCAAAGAGATTCTTCAAGCAAAAGCAAAAACTGCAGACTAATCCTCAAATCTGAGTCACAGTTAGTTTGGATTTGTAGCTTGGTAGCTTTTATTTCCCCTCCTCCTTTAAAGGTTTTTTTAATTCGAGGAGAGTGCCTAAATTGGATAAGTTTAGGTGTGGAAATAAAACACATGTTCTAACAATTTGGGAGAGATGGATGAAACTCTTGGGATATGAGGTTTCACAAAATATTTCAAATTATTTTTCAAATATTATTGGCTTGGCAAAAACAAAATGATTCTTTAAAAGAATTTCTCTTTTTAGCATTCAAATGTCCTCAAGGGAAATGTAATGTACATATTTCTAACTCATTTTACATAACTCAGTATTGTTTAATAGGAATTGATTGATGTTTAAAAATTCAATGAGTTTTCTAACTAAGAGGTGTTTCTGGACAGTTGATAGTGCCTTTTCAGAAAAGAGTTGAATTAGATGTTTTTTCAAAAGGGTCTTAGAGCTTGGCCTTCAAACCTTACCAAATATTTTTCCTTCCTTTGTATAATAGAAAAAAGCAATCTCTGAAAAATCTCCCTTCTTCCAGTTATGAACAAAAATACAGTAATTTGAACTCCCCAAAATTAATGGCAACAGGGAAGAAACCAAATATATTCTTAATCTGTGTGTTAAAAAAAAAAAAAGAAAGAAAAGAAAGGATAAAAGGGAAGAAGAACAAAGAGAGAGAAAGAAGAAAAAAGAACTAGTGAGATGATAAAGGATTATAGGTTTGTGAACTAAATGACATGTAATCAACAATCCAAATTTCTCTGTGGCATGCATGCAGTCTCAGAACTGGAGAGCTCAGCCAGTGTGAAATTATATTTTGACTCTGCTCCCTTGATACCCTATTTTGCTCCCATTATAATAATCATCAAACTTTATTGAAATCCCTTCATAATGGACCATATTTCCTCTGCACTGTGAACTGTGTGAGGGGAGGGTCCATGTCTGCTTTGCTCTCCATTATCCCTAGAGCCAGCATAATACCTAGCAGAGTAGGTGTTCAAATTATTTGTTGAATAAAACCTTATAACACAGTACTGTCTAGGGGTTAAAAGCACTGGAATCAAATTAGTGTAATTTTCCACCTCTGCAGAGTGGATAGAGCAACGGTGCCTGCCTCACTGAGTTGTAGGGAGGATTAGATGAAAAAATACAGCTACAGTCCTGAGCAAGGTGCTTGGCATATTGGTAGTGTTCAAAAAAATGTTCTCTGTAAAAGTAAGCATTAGTATTTCCCCATAGCAATGAATCTCAGCATTTTTCTTTAATAAAAAGAAAAGACAGTTTTTACAAAGGCCAAATGAAGATAGATTTTTTTTTTTTTTAAACACACATTGTGATGTAGTCATGCACATTTTATCAGCACAGCCTGAAGCATCACTGGTGATGCTCTCTTGTAAATCTCTTTTTTTCCTTCCAATTGGCTGGTTGACCATTCTCACCATTACTGAGTCATTCTATCTTACTCATTTCTGGCTGAATTCAGTTGGCTGTGGAGCAGGCATGTCGAAAAGTATGAAGGGTTGTAACTCTAGATTCTTCCAGCCTAATAATTATGTCAGTTGTCTAAAAGAGTGGCCATGATTTAATGGTTACATAGTCAAGAATTCCTAGAGTAAGATTTTTCTTTTTCCAACACTGGCACGACTCTGACCTTGAACAGAACGTATTCAGGTCACCCTGGAGATGTGGCCACTGCCCAAGTGTCCCTTGGACAAACGTCACAGAAATTGAAAGGCCATAAATGACTTGCCTGTAAGTCCAGGAATGACATTAGCCTTTAAC